>NC_140769.1:262564271-263822188 GCF_044657685.1 Stegodyphus dumicola
CCTTTCAAAGTAAACTCACCATTTTTAGACCTCCAAGATGTCCTACAAGAATTAAAAACCTTAACTCCACCTCCAGCATCTCACCACCTCATAGCAGACGACTTTAAGGCCCACAGTCCAGTCTGGGAAGCTCGCTCTGAAAACAATCGAGGTGTCACCCTTTTAGAATTTATGCAGGAAAACCAACTTGCTGTTTGTTGAATCTTCGGATTATGGTAACTTGGCGACTTTTTGGCAAAACTTTGGCGACCAACCCTGCTACAGCAACCTGCTAGTTTGTTTTTTTTTTACTTAACATTTTTTCCAACAATCTGCTAGCCGAATTACGCTTATGCTAGAAATTTTATGGATCAAAAGTGCTTAATCATGACGAAGATTAGGTGCGAAATAGGGAGAAACTGCAGAATCGCCCATTGCTTCGCGCGTTTTTAAGAATTGCACATACGCGGTATCAATGTACACGTCGACCTATTTTCACTTAAAAAAAAATCCCGGAATTGCACAAAAATGGCATTGCGCACACGCTTGACTTTATCCATGTACACATCGACCTATTTTCACTTAAAAAGTCAAAGAAAATTGGCAAAAATCCAATTCTTCTTAATCTTGTAAAAAGCGCCAAACAAATAAGTGAGCGACTCTGCACTTTAGCAGCGAAATCGTTTCTAAGTGCTTATTAGCTAAAAACACGATCGGAATTTTCCGGAAAATGTCACATGACATGTCTCATGATCTCTCATTTCTCTGAGACAAAATAATCTGTGATTCGAACTGTGTACTTCTCAGATTATTGCTAAAGTCCTAGCTAGTAACCTTTATCGCCTTACCAAAATGTCTCCAAACTACCTGTTACCATATTCCAAAGATTAGCCTGCTATTTTAAACTCTCCAGACAGTCAACCAACCTCCCTCACTCTTTCAGCCCACAGCTGGATTGGTTTCACTTTAGTAACTCCTAAATTAGCTCCCTTAATTATTAGCAGTCTTTCCTTTATTGTTTACCAGAAACGTCTCTGACCTAGTTGAATGTGTCATGTATCTATACATGTGTGATTTTGGCTTGCTTGTGTTAGATCTAGTATTTAAAAAAACGAAAAAATAAATAAACCGACACCCGTCTGCAAATGGGTGGAATTTGTTTACCCATCTGGCAGTGCGAGGATTTGTTTAAAGTGGGTAGATTATAGGAGCTAATTCTTCGGATTATCAACTGTCTTGTGCTTCGACACTAGTGGCAGATCTGGGTCTTTCCGAGTCGTGATTTTCATCGCTCCTGCTCTAGCTGCGGATCTAATTCCGATCGCTCTTTCAAATCTGGCTCCTGCGGAGTCTTGATCATTTGCTCTTTTCGCTTCCTCGGAGCTGTTCCTCTGACTTTCATTTCGACTCTTTGAATACTGTGTCATAGTATAGCTATGTATATTAAGTATTACCCTTTTTATACAATACTACTGTAATATTTATGTAAAATAGTAAACTATATTTATATTTATTTACTTATTTTACTAACTTCTTGTAATCAAGAATTGAGAATTTCTCTTTAATCCTTTTTAGAATAAGTACATATATATAAACATAAATTTTTCAAACTAATGTATATTTTCAAGGCTACAGAACAATATGTGGAGCTTACGCATAGAAGACATTTCGCATAATTTTGTCAAATTAGATTATAACAAAAGAAAATACCGGCATCGTCAGCAGACAGTTCTCTGTTGTTTAGAATCAGACTCCAATCTAAAAATTAATTTTTACACTGTGTTTTGTAGTAGCAACAAAATATCACTTATAGTAATAAAATAATGTAATCTGTAACATAAGTGAATTTAGTTTTCATTATTTTTAACTTTTAGTTTTCCAGAATTTTATTGTTGTTCTATGCAGAAAGGTTTTTTAGGCAATCTCAAAAGTACACTTGAAAGAAATCAAGGCAAGGAGTGAGTGGTTTCGTTGAGTTGATTCCAGAGATCCCACTCCTTGTTCAATGCTTTCTGCTTTTCCGCCATCTTTGCACACCGCTCTTGATCCATTCCCTGTTCCGAACGCATTCATCATTGTTAATGAGCGGTGAATCGCTAAAAAGAACTGATTCACTTCAGTGAGCAAACGGTTCCGATCTGATTCCTCAGAGGAGCGGTTTAGCCCATCTCTATGCTGTATATCTGGTCTCTGGAAAAGTGCTCTTCCTAAGAGCAAACCTACCACGATTGATGGACTGTGGAGAGTAGAGGTAGAGGAATGAAAACCAGCGCCTTTGGAAATTTTATGTAAATGAATTCTACTATAAAAATCACGATACAAACTTATAGTCCAGAGAATAAGGCTATCAGATAGAACAGTTAAAACATACTCCTCAGATATTAAACATTAAATAAAATGTTCAAAATCGTTCTAAAAATGTGTAAATACCCTCTGTAATTAATGAAATACTTGACACATACTTATTTGATTTCCAAAATACTTTTAAGGCGAATAAATATTCTTAAATTGTTTTTGTTTCCTTATTTTACTGTTTTCTCGTAATAACTGTATTTAATATCAATGAATGCAGTCGTCTGAAATACATCTAATGCAGAAATATTTAATTTATTTAATTAGAATTGTGATAATTGAGATATAGTTTACGTTTAGGTCTTTCATTTAAGAAAAAATAAATTACTTTAGTATGATTATAATTAGAATTACACACGTATAGAAATATATTGTAATTTCTCTCTTCTTTTATTAAATTACCATTGTTGCAACAGATAATTAAATTCTGAGAGAAAAGGTTTTGAAATGATGCAAGGATACTTATACAACATTTCTTTCGTGATAAATTGAATTACTTGTGTTGAGAAAGAAACGTCCTAATTATCTATAAATGAAATAAAACGTTTCAGTTAAAATATTCAGTAATTAGTTTCACAATAAATGTAAATATTTGCTTTCGATTTTCAAAGTTATACTAACTTACTTATTTTTGAATGAAAAAGAAATGTCATTGAATATTTCAAAGTGAGAGGTTAGTAATGAACTATGCTTTCAAATTCTTCATTTCCAACCGCAAGTATGAAGTATTGTATGAAACAGTTTTGAAGATATCAATTAAAACAAATATTTTGATATCCACTGGAACGTCGGTTTTCGAGTGTCCAGGGATTGGAGTGGCCGGTGTCGCAGTGGCTAGCACGTCGCGCAGTAGCACCACAGATCCGGGGTTCGATCCCGGTTCTGGGAAAGGTTGACTCAGCCTTTTATTCTTGGAGTGAGTCGATAAAATGAGTACCAAGCTCGCTTGGGAGTTCTGCGACAAGCTGACTACTTATCCAGGCTAAGGTGCAGGCTGTTTGTGCAGCCGAGTTCAGTTAAGTTTTAGTTTTAGGAATTGGAGTTAAGGAGAAAAAAATTAACTCGAAAAAAGGTTAAGTCGTTAAATTATTATGCATTCTAAATTAGTAATATAGTGTAAATTAGTAGCATTTATTATTTTTAAGATGAACACACTGTATTAAAAAATTACTTTTCTTAGCAGAAAAGCGGCACTCTCTCCTTCGCTTCTATTCGTCTTTCAACTGAAAATACGACTTTTCGAGACTGAAAATGTTTTTAAGGTCGGAGTTGCTAACATTTTGAACATACAAAAATATTTATTATAAAGCTTTGTAAATTTTTGGGAAACTCGGCGCCAGGTGTTGCTCATTTTTATCTTCTTCGTCATCTTCTCCCATCGCTGACCTTAAGGGGGCTCATACACGTCAAACCCCTTACTATGATCATAGAATATGTGACTGTTACAAGAATTTGGATATTTTATTTATTTTATTTTATTTATTATTTTACAAGCAATTACTTCCAACTTTTTACAGCTGACTACATAATACGGCTGTTTTGGGAACTAGTAACCAGAATGTTTGTGTTGCCACAAATATTTTTGTAATTTATCCCACTTTGTGACAAAATGTTTCATCATGTTTCCACTTTGCACGCATGATATTTTAAAAATGGCTAATGGTACATACTTGAAATTTGGTGCAATTATTTATATGGACACTATTATCTAACTGAACCAAAAATCTGATGAATATTTTAATATTAAAAAGTTTTATGCACAAAAACATTACAGATTTTTGTTACTAAAATACATTTTATAAACTCAACTCCAAATAAAATAAAAATTTAACATAAAATTCTTAGAATTTTTGGTTTGCAGTAGTTTTTAAATATTTAAAAGCTATATATTAAATATGGAATTATATTATGCAACAGAATGTTTTAAACTGTGCGCGCAAGGTGGAAAACATGACGAAAACGTTTGTCCCAAAGCGGATTAAATTATAAAAAAATTTGTGGCAACACAACTTCCTGATTACCATTTTAGAAAGCAGCTATATTATGTAGTCAGCTGTAAAAAGTTGGAAATAATTGCATTTAAAATAAATAAGTTATCCCAATTCTTGCAACAGTCACATATTCGAAGATCTTATGGTTTTTAAAGTGTACGAGTCCGCTTAAATAGAAACTAATTCTGAAATCTTCGAGAACTAATATAAAACTAATGAAAGTAAACGGAATTAAACAATTTGTTGCGACTTGCGAAGAGATAACATTTGTAAATGACACTGACTAATGTTAGCACAGCAATAATTATCTCTTGATAAATTGTAGAATATACATACATTTTCATAAAGCAATTATTTTATGTTAATTAGCTTTTCTGTCTCTCTCGCTTTCCATTTTCCTACCAGAATTCTAATTTCTAGTTCGCGTATATTCAAATGAGGTGGAAAAGAGGTGGTATTTAAAGAAAGGTTTCAGATGGTCAAATTAGAGCATGAACCGCCTGATTAAGTCCGGCTGTGTGGCCTTTTCGGCTAACTTATAATTAGTTTTAATTTCAGTTCTCTTTCTTTCTGATTTGCGACATAAATGTAGGCTGGTTCTGTACGCACAAGATAGGCCTTCTACTAATTTCATCTGAGTTAAATATAAAGGTTCTTTACAGCCTTCCAGTCCTTGCGGCAATTTACAAGAGATAATTGTAATAATAGATTACTGGTGTTACGGTGTCAAATGTGATAATAAAATAATATTTAAGTATAGTAAATAAGAATTACTTGGGCACCAAAAATAGTAACTTAGCGTGATCGAATTTAAGGATTATCAAATGTAAGTCAAATGAATTGCTTACTTAGTAGATCGCGTTGTGGCAGAATAACCCATAAATACTTACAAACGTGCAGATCAAAATGTGCGATCTAAAATCGAAATATGAAATAAAAGTAACATAGCCCAAAAGATGACAAACAGATACTACCAAATCAAATAAATTTTGTTCTCCATCTTCGTTACTGAAATAAGCATTAATATAATATAAATAAAAATTATCAACTAGAAAGACGAATGAATCAGAATCGGAATACCAAGCACGAGTGATGCGCATCACCAAAATAACGTTGCACTCAGAATAAAGGTAATCTTTTTCCATCACAGCGAAACAAAGTCTCTGTGTAAAAGGAACAATCAAATTTTTATGGCAGTCATTAAGCGTATTTAATTAACCATCATATTTTTGCTTTTTCTTCTTTTTCTCTTTTCTTCTTTTTTCTTCTTTTGTACACCTTAAAACCCATAATATCTTCGAATGTGTGATTGTTGCAAGAATTGGGATAACTTATTTATTTTAAAAGCAATTACTTCCAACTTTTTACAGCTGATTACATAATATAGCTGCTTTCTGTAATAGTAATCAGAAAGTTTGTGTTCCCACAAATATTTTTATAATTTAATCCGCTTTGTGACAAACGTTTTCGTCATGTTTCCACCTTTCGCGCACAATTTAAAGCATTCTGTTGCATAATTTAATTCCATATTTAATATATATCTTTTATAACATTTGGAAACTACAGTGAACCAAAAATCCTAAGAATTTGAATTTTATTTGGATATGAGTTTATAAAATGTATTTTATTGAAAAAAATCTGTAATGTTTTCGTGCATTAGGTTTTTTAATATTAAAATATTCATCAGATTTTTGGTTCAGTTAGAAAATAGTGTCCATATAAAGAATTCCATCAAAGTTTAAGTACGTACCATTAGCCATTTTTAAAATATCATGCGCACAAGGTGGAAACATGACGAAACATTTTGTCACAAAGCGGATTAAATTACAAAACTATTTATGGCAACACAAATTTTCTGGTGACTAGTTCCCAAAGCAGCTATATTATGCAGTCAGCTGTAAAACGTTGGAAGTAATTAATTCCCTTTAAAATAAATAAAATATCAATTTTATTTATTTTAGAATTACCAATTCTTGTAACAGTCACTTGGAGGTATTCTGACATAAAATCAAACTTTTCTGAAATGACATACCGATGTTCATTCATATTTCGATTCTATACTCCAATTACGCCCTAAATATTAATTTTTTTTAATTTTATGGGAAACATACCAAGAAATTTAAAAATTTATCTTGGCGCAATTTTTTTAGTTAGCGCCAAGAATAATTCACTTGGCGAAATTCTTAATTTATTGAAACTTATTTTCCTTTCCTTTCTTCATTATAAAAAAATCTGATGTGTACAATCTGATGTACGGAACATTAAATTATACGCATTTTTTCTTGCATTTCATTTAAACTTATTGGATTCAATTGAACCTACTTCGCCGACAGCGCATAAACCACGATAGAATAAATTCATTTTAAAAATTCACTTTATTTACCATAGCGACACTCTGGCGCTAGGTTTACTTAACAGTATTATATTTCGTTCATATTATAACTCAGAATGCACAAAATTTATATCATTTAAAGAATTATCTAATCGTTGCCACATGTTCTATTCAAATACTATAATAAAGCTAGAATTATGTGTAAAATAAATTAAGCAAACAAAAAAAAGAAACAGTTTTTCACAGACGATTGAGTATTTCACATTTAATTAATTCAGTTCTCACTTCGCGAGAAGGCAAAAATACATAAAAACTCAAAATATCTGTATTAAAAATTACGAAGTAAATCTTAAACACTTATTTCCTCGAAAAATATCCAGAAAGAATTAAGCATGATTTAATTGGCAATAATAAATGAATGCGCTATCTTTGTTGTTGCGAAGCTAAGTTTCTCTAGATTGGCAACACATCCACTAGTTTCCGGTTTCAAATGTAAACATCAATGGCCGCTATTTAAAAAAGGCTTAGCGGCAATAAAACAACTTTAAAATTGCTGATAATTCTAAAAATATTGCACACAGGTTTACTAAAGGCATAAAATCCTTAACCGGAAGATAAAAACAACATAATTCAATCATTTTCAAAGGAAAAATGTACAATTTACAAACATATAAGAGTAAAGAATCTGAGATTACTGAGCCGGGTAACAGAGTGGATATATATATAAAAATATTTATATACGTTTGGTGCGGCCGATTGCAACCAAAATACGAGTGCACATCTACATGTTATAGCATCCCTATATACAAAATTTCAACGTTCTGAGGCTACTCGTTTTTGAGTTATGCGAGATACGTGCGTACGCACTTACGTACGTACCTACAGACGTCACGAAAAATTCTCTTCAAAATTAATTTTAAAGCAGTTTTAGAATTTTTTTGAAGGAAAAGAGTATTTTATTTTGTCCTTACGTACAGATATCACGCAAAAACATGGTTAAGTTGCATTCGATAGCGGTCAAAATCGATATTTTCGTTGAAAAATGCTGCCTGAAACTTTTCGCTATTACAATACTTCCTTTTTACTTCGTACAAGGAAGTAAAAAAGCGGAAAAAATAGTGCCTCGTGCATTCTTCAAAAAATTTGAACAGTGCGTAAAGCATATATGGCGTTATTATTGCTTATACAAATATGCCAAATTTCGAAACGCGCCAATATATAAATTCACGTATATCGTTGGAAATTTTGAATAAACAACTCTAATTTTCTGCAGGTTTGTCTACAAAAAAAATACATCTTCTTCAAGGTGATGATAAAAAAAATGTTATATGTTGTAATTAAAACACTTTTCTCCAAAAATTAAAAACAAATTATTAAAAAATACAGATTTTAAAAATAAATCCGAAAATATCTGCGAACTTTATATGGATTTGACCTAAATTTGGAAATGTGAAAGAAGAATCAAGTAAGTTTAATAAGAAAAGAGATATATTAGTAAATATATACTAAATTCAATTAGCATTGAGGAAACTAAAATTTTGAGAGCTATTTTTCAAAATACTACTCGTGCGATTTTTACATAACTTGCCACTTTTTCATAATTGAGTGTTTTAATCGAAATGAGGAAAAACATAGGTATGTTATTTCAGAAAAATTCCTATTTTATATCCGAATACCTGTATTAGAACAATTGCTTTATATAAATCTAATATATATCTCAAGTCGCACTTTCGAGACGTGAAGAACGCAAGTTAAATTCTGTCAATTCTAGTAGAATGAAAGATATGAAACTGTCCCCTTTTTTGTACAAATTGTACTTTATTTATGAATATTTATCTTCTCTTTAACGTAAAAATAATTTTTTACCATGAAAGGAAAGCACCTAAAATATTTATGATGATGAATATGTAGTCAATGTTTTACCTTTTTTACTTCCTTGTGCGAAGTAAAAAGGAAGTATTGTAATCGCGAAAAGTTTCAGGCAGCATATTTCAACGAAAATATCCATTTTGACCGCTATCGAATGCAATTTAACGATGTTTTTGCGTGATATCTGTACGTAAGGACAGAAAAAAATACTCTTTTCCTGCAAAAAAATTATAAAACTGCTTTAAAATTAATTCTGAAGAGAATTTTTCGTGGCGTCTGTACGAACGTATGTACGTACGTGCGTACGTACGTATCTCGCATAACTCAAAAACGAGTAGCCTCAGAACGTTGAAATTTTGTATATAGGACTGCTATAACATGTAGATGTACACCTCGTATTTTGGTTGCAATCGGCCGCACCAAGCGTATATAAATATATTTATTCACTCTGTTACCCGGCTCCGTGATCTCAGTTTCTTTACTCTTATACGTTTGTAAATTGTACATTTTTTTTGCTTTAAAAATGGTTGAATTATGTTTTTTTTATCTTCCGGTTAAGGATTTTATGCCTTTAGTAAATCTGTGTGCAATATTTTTAGAATTATCAGCAATTTTAAAGTTGTTTAATTGCCGCTAAGTCTGTTTTAATGGCGGCCATCGATGTTTACATTTGAAACAGGAGACTAGTGGATTCGTTGCCAATCTAGAGGAACTTAGCTTCGCAACAACAAAGATAACGCATTCATTTATTATTGCCAATTAGATCGTGCTTAATTCTTTCTGGAACTTTTTCGAGGAAATAAGTGTTTGAGATTTACTTCGTAATTTTTAATAGAGATATTTTGAGTTTTTATGTATTTTTGCCTTCTCGCGAAGTGAGAACTGAATTAATTGAATGAGAAATATTCAATCGTCAGTGAAAAACTGTTTCTTTTGTTTTGTTTGCTTAATTTCTTTTATACATCGTTCTAGCTTTATTATAGTATTTGAATAGAACATGTGGCAACGATTAGATAATTCTATTCTTTAAATGATATAAATGTTGTGCATTATGAGTTATAATATGAACGAAATATATACGTTAACTGTTATATAATTATTGGATTATATAACAGTTAACTTATATAACAATTATATAACGGAAAATAAATAACAATTATATAACAGTTAACTTATATAACAATTATATAACGGAAAATAAGTTAACTGTTATATAATTTTTAATACTTTTAAGTGAATCTAGCGCCGGTGTGTCGCTATGGTCAACAAATACTAGAGTGAATTTTAAAGAATGCATTTATTCTATTGTGGTTTATGCGCTGTCGGCGAAGTAGATGTAATTCAATCCAATATGTTTAAATGAAATGAAATAAAAAATGTGTATAATTTAATATTCCGTACAACGAAGTCATGTGGTGTACACATCAGATTTTTTTACTATTGATAAAATGCATATTCATATCAATTCAATTTGTTTTATTCACGAGAACCATTATCACTATTTTTGTGCTTCTGATTATATTCCTTTGTAAGTCCTATTTAAGTGAATGCATTAATAGTGAAAAATAACTTAAGCGTAAAAAAAACATTAGCTGATATTTACGCTAAAACGATATCTGCTTTCTTAACAACGATTTAACCACGTAATAAATCACTTTTTGAAATATAAAGCTAGGTTAATTAGTAAACACATCTTTCATCAGTTTCGTTATTTAAAAATAAATATAGAGGAGAATAGTTTTATTTCGTTCATTTTCTTTTAAGAATAATAAACGTAAAAGACAAATGCTCTTGATGACAATTTTGAATTAAAATCGATTTAAAAAAAAAAAGTCAAATCCCTAAGATAAATTCCATCTTACCCCAAGCGATATTTTCCGCAAATTTTTAGTTTGCTTAAATCATCCGAATGTGTACTTAGAAGCTCCTGACAAAACGGCTTATGTACAGCAAACATTCCCGGAAAAATAAATCCCCAAACAGCAAACATCTTTGACATTTTAATCCATCATTGTTTCTGCAAAGTAATAAATATTTCCCTATCGAAGATGTTGCTAGACTATGCTTGTCCTTTTCTGGGAAAATTTATATCTCGGTTGGAAGTTACTTCTCTAGGCTCTTTGAATGCCAGAGAAAGAAAGAAGTTTTATTCTTTTTCTCCCGCTTTTGTGCGTTTTTTCTTTGACTCGAATTGCAAGAAAGACAGCAGATTTGTCAAGAAGAAACTTGGAATTTATTTCTGATTATAGAGCTTTTAAAATAAAGGATATTTTACTTTCCTTGCATATTGAATTTGTGATAGGTGCTTGCAAAATCGTTTGATGTTTTTAATGACTACAGCAGCTGATCATCATTATAACTAACTTCAAAGAACCGGAAGGTTGGTTCGCTATATCCGAATCTATGAGAAAAGTAGGCTTCAGTGATTGTTCTCACATTTTTAAACGATTTTCTTGCAATTTCAGAAATATTTTTCATGATGTTTGTGTGTTTTAACTGTTCTGCTTCATAGCCCTTGTTCTTCACTAGCTTTGTATATCGTAATTTCAAAAGCAATGTAGCCTTTTGTGGTGACAAGAAAAGGTATTTTATCCCATTCGTTTTCACCTGCTTTCCAAA
The DNA here is from genome assembly GCF_044657685.1 of Stegodyphus dumicola. Classification (NCBI taxonomy): domain Eukaryota; kingdom Metazoa; phylum Arthropoda; class Arachnida; order Araneae; family Eresidae; genus Stegodyphus; species Stegodyphus dumicola. Next base: position 262,575,414 of record NC_140769.1, read on the forward strand.
GTCCAAGGAAAGTCGTAGATCGACGTTTCGATGATTCCGTTGTAGGGAATAAAAATATTTAGTCCAAAGGGATTTCAGTTCCGAAGGACTATTGCTTTCGTTTTGGCATTTTGCGTCGGACTCATAAACGTCGGTTCACTTTTCAAACTGTTGCCACAAAATGTTAGAGTCCTGCATTATATTTGAAGAAATTAAATAATGAAAAGCATAAATGATTGTCTATTTCTCGCATTGTGATAAAACAATGGTACATAGAGCCATCGAATTTTGAATGACGAAATCCTACGGCGAATATGGGCATCTGAAATCCCAAATTTGGAATTTGTTTTATTATAGATTTTATATTTTGTAAAACTTTAACGAATTTTTGATTTACAAACTCAATGCTTTAAAAGCGAGAAATGGCAACGTTACATAGAAAAAAATACTTTTATCTCCAGCTCGCGAGACTGTGTATATCGGAAATTCTAAAGATATGCTTAATTTAACATTATTTTGCGATATTGCTCTTGAACTGAATTTTATGGTTTAAGTGCAAAGAACATGATATTTAATAAATAAAGGTAACACTCAAAACGTTAAAAAAAACGCCCCTTTAGACGTAATTTAAAATCTGAAAAATTTCAGATTTTTTTTTTTTTTTTTTTTTTTTTTTTTTTATTTAAATATTTTAATTTAGATACCCTTTCCTATTAATTCTTGTTTCCACTTACAACCTACTAGAACAAGGATGTCAAACTGGCGGCCCACAACAAATATTTTTGCGTCCCGGCCAATGTATCGGCATATAATAATATATAATAATAAAATAACATATCGACGAAGAAAAAAATGAAATGTTTACTGCTAAGTAATTAACGATAATTTATTCAGTGTTGTTAGATTACTCACAGCGAGCTGACACACACACACTACTTAAATTACAAATGCGTGTGAGTAGCTTGCGTTCAGCTACCTTCGGCTTTTGGGGGACACGTGCACTCAGAACTTGTACGCATCCCCCGATAGCCGAATGTGGCCGAACTCATGGTCTCAGTTTTCCAATCATAGTTTTGTACGATATATTGGTGCATGCATGTGCATGCACTTTGCTTTATTATTAATTATTACTTAATTCATATTATATTCGCATATGAAATTATTTCCATGTTTGGTAGCACTTATCGGTGCGACCAGTTATTTTCAGTCATGAAAGGTAATAAGTCTCCTATTAGAAACCGTATTAATGATGCTCACCTTGGGTCAGCGTTGAAAGTTATCACTGCAAACAAAATTTCTCCCGAAATGGGAAAGATAATAGCAGAGAAGAGATGTCAAGTATCAGGACGTAAACATTAAATTTTTCTTGTTCTTTTCTATATAAATATATATATATATGTTTATTATTGTATTATTCGAAATAAATCTACGTTTCTATGAATATTGATTTTTTTTTTTTTTTTTTTTTTTTGCGGCCCACCTAAAGTTAAACCTTGTTTGTTTGGCCCAAGTGTACCTATGAGTTTGACATCCCTGTACTAGAATAATGAATTTTTAGAATTGCGTTGAAGGCAAATAAGTTAGAAGAAGTATTTAAGGAAGGTTCAACTAACTTGGATAGAGAGTGCTAGGAATCCTTAGTTTGGTTTCTGGCTAAGTCACTCTTAAAGCTGTTACGCTCGGCCGTATTATACATGCCTTTTGACATTTTCCGGCTAGTTTAATGTAAGGGATTTACTAAAAATTATGGGAATTATTATAGTTACCAGAATTTTTAGATAAGTATGTCTAGCTTAGATAATTGTGTCTAGCTTCGGCTAAGTCTCGTTTAAGTAATTATAGTTTGATTTCTCATTTTTTTATTCTGAAATAAAGACCGCTTTAAATATTAGATTTTGGCCCACCAGCGGCCGAGCGGTAAAGACGTTGAACACTGTTAGTTCGGTCTGAGGTTCGAATCCCACGAACGGGCTGGCTGCATGGGCGTTTCCGTGGTTTTCCCTATGTGTAGCGTGTATACGAGCCAGTTTCCCTTAGAAATTCCTCCAGGAAGGCATTTCTCCCTTTAGGCAGATAGCCCTCGTGTGCTTTGCCATAATTGAATAACCCAATAAATATTAGATTTTATTATTTGTGGAACATCATTTTTTTTTAAATCTGACATTACCAGAACATTAATGTTTTCGTTATATAAAACCACTTCTGTAATTGGAAGTATATAACTATGATCAGCGATTGAAAAATAAAGGCCCGAGAAACGCTTTCGAACAGGGTGAGGTAATGTATAAGATTCGGTTTGGTTTATTTAATTCGGCAAAGCACCCGAGCGTTATCTGGCTAAGGGGATGGATGCCTTTGTGGACGACTTTCTAAGGGGAACTGACTCGTATACACGTTACGCAAGGGAAAAACTACGAAACGTCTATGCAGTAATCTCTTTCGCCAGAAGCCGAATTACCAGTGTTCAGAGACTATACCGCTCGGCCGTTGTGTAAGCCGGAACGTATAAGAATGTATAAGGTAGCTAGAATGTATAAGATGTATATATATATATATATATATAAAATATAAAAAACACGATGGCTTTTGGTCTATGCGAACAAGCAACCTCTAATTAACTTTCAGCAATTTCACGATCTCACCACCTAGACCCGTACTTTCGAGAACATCCGAGCCTATTACGTAATCTCTCCTATAAATAGAGAACTCGCGCCATGTTGCGAGAGACCGCTTTCTCCTTCTGCCTTTAAGGCCTGTGCTGCTGCTCTTCTCATCTGCCTCCCTTTGTTCGAATAATATGACGTAGTAAACTTAAAGTTAGTCTTATCTTAGAATAATGATTTGCCATTTGAATTTAATAAAGATGAAGAATTAAAACAGCTAACTTCTTCTGTGTCATCATTTCATGCCAAGCTTTATTCATGTGCTCAACTGCCAAAATATTACAATATGTTATTTCTTTGTACATCTATATGAAATGTATATGTTCCTCCTGTACCACGAGGAGAAGCCCTATTTATAGATATGTGTGCGTCATGGTGCTTATCAGCGATATTAATTGAAATCACGAGGTGACGCTATCTTCTCAACAGGAGTGTTCTTAAGGACTTTATGTAATGTGACAGATTTATGAGTTTGGCGATTTGGCGTAGGCCAACAGGTTAATATAAGTTATAATAATGAAAGGATTCCGGCAAAATTTAGGAACAGGGATGTAATTTAGGTAGAGAATCGCCAAAACATTATTAAGGAATATGATTAGAATTTAACTTAATCAAGTGATTTAAAAATGTCATTACATATATATATATATATATATAAGTTGTTTCTTTTTACATATATATATATATATATATATATATATATATTGTCAATGTACCAAATTTATTTAATAATTTCTTTGTAATTATGTATCTTAATGCAATTATTTCTTTCTGCCAGCGAACAATATGCATTTTCCTTCCACTGCTTGAGCATCATTCCATTTATCACTACCTTAGGTGGGAAGCCCGCTCAGTTGTTAAAATAAAATAAATGCGTATACCATATATATCTGTGTGTGTTGTTTTTGTTGCTCATAACCTTGGTTTAGGCCCTCTAAAAACCAAATCCACAAGATCATTACGCATCATAAGTCGTTACTAAACTCTCTGTCATTCAACACTTGCCCCACAGTTTTATATACTCGTATATAACTACACCCCCCGATGGTGTGTGTGTGTGTGTATATATATATATATACACACACTATCAGGTTCAATGTTTCTTCTAACCTTCTTCGGAAACATACAATGACCTGACTAGAACAGAGAGCTTACTAAAGCTATGTTCACTAATTGTAGTAAGTAGACAGGATACAGACGAAGGGTATACAAAACCCTTTATTTTTTCTTTATATACAATGACTTCCGTACTTCGGAATACAATGACCCTCCACTCGGGGTCTAACTTAAAAGATATCAAAATAAAACTAAACTCTAATTTAACTTTAGAATAAGATTGGCCTTATAATAACAGAAAGCGTATGTAGCACAGAGACTGTGAACACTACAATACGTTTAATTTATCAAGAGGATTAAAACCTCTGGCCTGGAAGGCAAAGTAGCAACTGCGTAACTTCTAAGGTAAGCGGCCTGCTTCGAACTCACGGCTTCCTCTCTTCTGCTTGGCAAAAAGGCCACACTTAAATACTTGGCGTTCGCCAGACAACTTTGCATAAACTCCTTCACGCTTATAATTCTGGCCGGAAGTAGAAAATAAGAAGTGATAGTAAAGATTTAAAATAAAATAAACGTTAGTAAAACTTAAGATCCTTACATACTTCCCGCCAGAGTTAATTAGTTTGAAACTGAGGTCTAAAACGACCTTGTTGAAAACTTTTAGCTCTAGAAACTAACGCGAGGCCAAACTTTTACAAACATAACTTAGCTAGAAACTAGAAAATTTTAAAAGAAAGAAATTTGTTACAATAGCAGCTCCCGGAATATACAACAATCTTTTTTCTTTTTCATCTGTACTGCATCAAAACAGGAGCTTTATTCAATTCTGGTTCCTTCCAGAGATCTGGAAGGAAAACTAGTTTAATGAAATGTTACAGAATGACATTGCAAATAACATATAGAATATACTTTTCTTAACATTTTTATTTCATTCATGACTATTTTAATTATCTCTCCCCGTGCTCTCTGACATGTGTTGTAAAAACACCAAACACGAATGTGTTTCTGTCTATGTGTTCAACACTTCCTCCTACAATCAAAACACTAACGTGTTAAAATTCAACATACGAGACCTCTTAACACACCCTAATTTCAACTCTAGACCCTGAGGTACTATTCTGAAAGTGGCTAACTCTAAAGTGTAGCGTCAGAGAGCCTAACTACATCATTCAACCCTTAACACATATTCACCATGATTTAATCTTTACAGTCACACGAATAACAAATTTTTAACATTACTTTTACCATATCACGGTATTTCTAAACATTCAAAATAACAGTCCACATGTATACAAGAACATATCAAGATGCCGTTAATTTTACACATTTGAAAACATACATTAGTAGTACATTGTTAACTTCTATTCTTTTCAAAGCAAGTGCCAATTCTTTCTACATTGAAATAATACTACATTTCAAAAAGTCTTTCAGACTAAAACTTCTTTCTTGTTAGAATGTTTTAAATAAAATTTATACAATAACTTTTTACAATATTTAAGTCTTTATACAACGCTATTATATATCAACTTTAGTTTTACGCGCGAGTAATTGAAAAACATAATAAGAAAATCGGTCACAACTCATTTCTCGCCCTTTTGGCGATAAAGGTAGACCTCGCATGAGGTAAAACTTCTTGAAATCTGCCACTTGCAGTAAGAATGAAAGATTAACTTAAGTTTGTAAAGTAACATAAAATTTTACTTATCTTTGTAATATTCAGACATCCTTTTCTGGGCCCAGTCTTTAAAGGTGCTGCAGACCGTAGCTTGGTTGATCCTCCTTCTTGTACGGGCTCGCCCTTCAGTGCTTTCCTCTGGAAGCTTCCGTTTTTCACCACTACGGCCACCCTTGAACATCTTCCTTCTGTCCTCTGCTTGTGGTCTTGGCCGCTTGAAGGCAGCTGGTCTTGGTGGAACCGGGAAACTTCTGTCGTGATCCTGCTTGGACCTCGTTGTTGGCCGTTCAAATTTTTCTTGTACTTTTTCCTCCGCCGCTGATGGCCCTTCCGCAGTTCGGCGACTTTTGCTGCGGAGAGTTCTGTCGGATGAGTCAATCTTCCGTTTCACAGCCGGGTTATAGTTGCCGTCCTTTCTCCCGGTCTTTTCCACATACGTCGTCCTTCTCCCTTCTTCATTCTGGGGGTGTTCGTGAACTCTGTTTTTTGGACGATGGAACGGCTTCATTTTCTTTGTACCTTCAATTTTTCCGCGGGGCAATTTTCTTTTCACTTGCTTCTGTCTCTCATTGGCTTGCCCTTGTGCTTGTCGTTTTCCCACCTCTGGAACTTGTACCTGCGGTGTCTGCCGTACCGGATCCTGCAAAAGATCTGAAAAGATTTGCATTTTATTACGGTCATAGAATGGTTTTATCTGGTCAATGTTTGCGGAACAGGTTTCACCATTTCTTGCCTTTAACACTACAACAGCGTGAGTTATTTTTTCTATAACATATGGTCCTTCAAAGCGTGGAAAAAATTTGGCAGTTTTATCTTCTGGTGCTGAAGAAAGTGAATGCTTAATTTTTAGTACTTCATCCCCTACTTTATAAGTTACTCCCCGTCGTTTCAAGTCATAATACAATTTTTGTTTTCTTTGTGCTACTTCCGTATTCTTTTTTGCTTCTTTTATTAGTTTTTCTATATCACCCATTTTAAATTCTGGGGCTCTTTGTTGCACATAAAATAGTTTATCTAACGGTGTTATAACCTTTCTGCCTAGAAATAACTCAGCAGGAGTTTTGCCCGTTGTATCATGTTTTGCGGTCCTAAGGGCGAAAGCAAATTCATTGACATAGTTATCCCAGCTTTTATGAAAATTTTTAACATAACTACGGATAATTTTCACTATATTTCTGTTGACCCGTTCCGCTATATTTGATTGCGGCCGATACGGGACCATTTTTAAATGACGTATGCCCAGTTTTTGGCACATGTCTTCAAATATATTACTTACAAATTGAGGACCATTATCCGATATAACTTTTAGGGGCGCCCCGTATTTTAAAATATATTTATTTAAAATAGAATCGGTAACTAATTTCGCGGAGGCTCGTTTTAAGGGAACAATTTCGGTCCATTTACTAAAATGATCAACTATAACAAGGAGATAGCGACTTTTGTTTAACTGACTTTTTGGGAAAGGGCCCAATAAATCGATGCCGATTATTTCATTTGGAAATTCGGATTTAATACTATTTAGAAACCCGGCCGGTTCAACCTTTTCTACACGCACTGGTTTCATCGTCAGCTTAAGAGACGCTTCATTAAAATCCAGTGTAGCTTGTGCGTCTGAAAGAAAGTCTATTCCTAGTATTAAGTGTGCTTGCAAATTCTTTACTATAAAAAACATCACCTTTACTTGTTCGTCCTTGATACGGATGTACAAAGGTACTTTACCTATGCACTTACATTGTTCTCCTTGCGCCGCTAATACTGTTGTATTATCCGCATTATATATGCGGTATTTGCGAAAATACTTTCTAAAAAAGACTTCTGCCACACAGGAACACTGCGCGCCGGTATCCAGGAGTGCGGTGGCCGGGATATTATTTACCAAGACTTCAATCTTCGGAAGAGTTAAATTTTTCACCATTACTGTATTTAACTTGTAGGAAGAGGGGTTTTCGTGGCCTTCGGATTTCCGCACCCTCTCGTCAGCAGAAATCCGTTTTAGTTTAAATTATTTTTTCTTTCGGTGCTTTCCTTCTTTCTCCACTGGCCTTGAGACTTTTTTCCTGGGTTGCTATTGAACTGTCGACGTTCGCCGGCTGTTTTTGAATGCTCGGGTTTCCTTGCCCACTGATTCGCTTTTTCTCCGTAGCCATGTGCTCGAGTTTGCTGTAGTCTTGGCGTACCAAATTGGTTTCGCTGTTGATATTGGCGTCTTCTTTCGACGTCCGCCGTTCTTCTACTTTCAAACTGGATTGCTAGCTCAAATAATTTTTCCAGTGTAGTCGGATTTCTCAATTCAATAAAGTCTTGCACTTGGGGTAGTAACCTCGGCAAAATCACTTGAATTATTTCAGGATCCGGACGGTTTCCATACAAGAGCTTGAAAACGTGAATTTTTCTTAAAATAAAACTCGACATGTTTTCCATTCTTTGTTGATATATACTGAAAAGTTCTGTTTCTAATTTCGCACGATCCCTTACAACAGGGAAGGCTTTTAGTAGGGCAGTCTTGAAATTTTCGTAGGTATAGGTGGGACTTCCTGCTTGACCCAAGAGACTTCTGCCGATACATTTGAACCAGTTAAGCGCTTGGCCCCTCAAAGCGCTGGTAGCTAAGGTAACTTTTTGAAACTCGTGCACGGGGTAGAGCATGAAGTGGTCATCCAATTTTTCCAAAAAACTGGTTACCTGTGAGTTTCCATTAAACGTTGCTTCTGGTTTCATCGAAGCGCGCATGGTCTGGACAATATACCCAAATCCTTCCAGGGCGGCAGCTGGCATTTCTGGATTCTGAGCTGTTTCTGCAGGCAGCACAGGTTCTTCTTGAAACTCGGCCATGGTTATTCTTCGTCGGGCGCCACTATCAGGTTCAATGTTTCTTCTAACCTTCTTCGGAAACATACAATGACCTGACTAGAACAGAGAGCTTACTAAAGCTATGTTCACTAATTGTAGTAAGTAGACAGGATACAGACGAAGGGTATACAAAACCCTTTATTTTTTCTTTATATACAATGACTTCCGTATTTCGGAATACAATGACCCTCCACTCGGGGTCTTACTTAAAAGATATCAAAACAAAACTAAACTCTAATTTAACTTTAGAATAAGATTGGCCTTATAATAACAGAAAGCGTATGTAGCACAGAGACTGTGAACACTACAATACGTTTAATTTATCAAGAGGATTAAAACCTCTGGCCTGGACGGCAAAGTAGCAACTGCGTAACTTCTAAGGTAAGCGGCCTGCTTCGAACTCACGGCTTCCTCTCTTCTGCTTGGCAAAAAGGCCACACTTAAATACTTGGCGTTCGCCAGACAACTTTGCATAAACTCCTTCACGCTTATAATTCTGGCCGGAAGTAGAAAATAAGAAGTGATAGTAAAGATTTAAAATAAAATAAACGTTAGTAAAACTTAAGATCCTTACAACACTACCGTGGTATATATAGTATATATATATATATATATATGTATGTATGTATGTATACATATATATGTATGTATATATATATATATATATATATATATATATATATATATATATATATATATGTATGTATATATATATATATATATACACCACCATGGTATGTATATGTATATATATACACCACCGTGGTATATATATGGATATATTTTTGTGTGTATATATGAGTGTGTGTGTGTGTGTGTGTGTGTGTGTGTATGCATTTGGTATTGCCGATTACTCTAGAAAAAGAAGCCACACAACTAGAGGTTATAGCATTCCGATGTACAAAATTTCAATGTTTTTCAGCTAATCAATTTTGAGTTATGCGAGATAAATACATATGTACGTACGTACCGATGTAAAGAAAAAATACCTTTTGAGTCCATTTTAAATCCATTGAACAATGCCTTTATTGTTTGATACAGTTATCATACAAATGTCACACAAAACAAAATCGTCGAAATGGATTCGGTAGAGGTTAAAATGGATATATCCGTTGAAATATGATACCTAAAAGTTTTCTCGATTATAATACTTCCTTTACATTGTACAAGGAAACGAAAAAGAAATCTGATTCAAAATTTGCTCGAAAACTTGAGAAGAATGAAATGAAAGGAAAGAAAGTGCTTATCTCGAAATAAAGTTGTTAAAAAATTCTGACCAAATACATTATTTTGCATCCCATAGGGAAACAGATCTAAAGTAAGGATAAAGGGACACTTAGCTTATATAAACAATATCATAATACATTTGTTAAAACGCAATTCATTATTTGTTACATTTATACTATACGCTCTTTCATTTTTACTGGAAAATCTCTAAATACATATCAATTAAAATTAGGTTACTTATCCTACCTGTACTAAGTCATCAAGTATCATATAAAGTTTTACAAGTAATTGAATTCAGATTTGCTGTTAGATGTATACTCAGAAGGAATGTTGTTGATCTAATTGTCATTATCTTGTTTGAGTGTCATTGATATTCCGTTTACCTAACAATCACTAATTGTCAGAAATTATTAAGAAAATTCTGGTATACACACACACACATATATATATATGCACACAGGGATATAATTATATACCACTTAATTTGACAGCAATTAGCGAACATTAGTAATTACTCTCGTCGTTAAAAGGCGTAACGATTTCCCACTTAATTATTTCATTGCCCTACGATGGCGACTAGGTTGAGGTGGTTATGTGGTATCTTGATATATATAAAGTGTTCAGCTCTAGCATCGCATCACACATAATTGCATTTATTGTCTTCAAATTAAATTCCATAATTGTTACATTGATTTTATCCGTAATATTTCAATTCAAAATATATTTCTACACTTTACTAATAATTAGAGTGTCTGCTGATGTTTCGATTTGCTAAAAATTATGGAAATTATTATAGTTACCACCAGAATAATCTCGTTCACATTTTTTTGATAGACCCTACTTTCGATACCCTGCAAGATCGAGACTCTGCACTTGCAAACCACTTCAAGAAGTCTCTTGAGGTTAGGGGACATCCTTTCAAAATATAAAGTGTTGCTACTTGAAGGAAATATTTAGCATAAACCTCGTGCGAAAGCAATCCATTGTAGTAAATACATAGCTATGTCTTCAAATAATTAAATCTTCCTGTATTAAATAAGGACACACCTTCTGTAGTATCATAGGTGGTATTAATCTCAAACCTCATTTTTTTGTGCGTATAACTTTTGCGACCATATTAGTATTCAAATGGTGTCACAAAATGTCCTCGCGTTTTATTTTGTAAACGAAATAATGCTGCGTATATAACAAAAAGGCGTGGCAACACAAATAAAAACGCAGTATTCAAATGATGTCACAAAATGTAACCATATTAGTATTCAAATGATGTCACAAAATGTCCTCGCATTTTATTTTATAAACGAAATAATAAAAATTATTTTATTTGTGTTGCCACACCCTTTTATTATATACGCAGTATTCAAATGATGTCACAAAATGTAACCATATTAGTATTCAAATGATGTCACAAAATGTCTTCGCGTTTTATTTTGTAAACGAAATAATAAAAATTCTTTTATTTGTGTTGCCACACCTTTTTTTTGTATACGCAGTATTCAAGTGATGTCACCAAATGTAACCATGTTAGTATTCAAATGATGTCACAAAATGTACTCGCGTTTTAGTTTGTAAACGAAATAATGATATTATCACCATGTTTCTTAAAGAAAAAGTATAGCGAATACAAGAAAGGTATATAGCAACGTTTAACACTGCATTGGGAATTCTAAAGATATTCGATGGAACCTTTTGGTCTAGCTAGCTCGATCGCTTAGACGTAAGACAAAATGCTCGATAGCTTAGACGAAATGCTTAAATGTTAAGCTTTTGATCGTGTCTTACTGTACGCACTCTTATACAAGATACACAACCTCGGACTCTCACGTTGCATAAAAACCACTATTAATTCTAACCTAACCGATAGACTTTTTCTCGCTCGCACTACTAATAAAATTCCACCCCCGTAAAATTCTAGCCGGCGTTCCACAAAGCTCTCTCCGTCGGCCTACGTTATTTAACATTTTTATGAACTACATTTCACAGAAACCAAACACTGCAGTACTACTGCACGCCAATGATACAGTGATTCTTGCACAAAACGCATTTCTGAGGCCAGTCATACAAAATATACGAAATCACATTTACACACTTGAACCCTGGCTAATCAAGTAAGGAACAGAAACTAAGTAAAGAACTAAGCGACAGAAAAGCAATAAACGCATTTCTTTTCTCTACTTTTCAATCTGATTGACTTAAATAGAAATGCATTTTAATCATGAGATGTCTAGTTAAAAATATAATTTTTTGTTATGACATAACGTCAGTTGGACTCATTAAAATCATTATATAATTTCTTCTTTTTTATGATAAATCTTTGAGTCTCTTGAATGCTCGAACGGCTAGTTTCCAAACAAATAATGTAGTGAATATAAATAAAAATGTGTGGCAACCGCTAGCATTCTCTCATATTTTACAAATATACTGTTTGTAAATATTTTGCGATTTTGCTCTTGAAGTAATGTGCCTTAAGTGAGAAGAAAGAGATGGTTATTAATAAAGCTGAGAGGGAAAAATATTTCTGTTAGTAGGAGGGAGTCCAATAGCAGATTGATAACCTGTGATGCTCAATGAGAAAGCAAAAAAAAAAAAAAAAAAAAAAACTTTGGAAGATCCTCGGGTGCGACGTCAAAATCTAAAATCTTTCCTGATTTCCTTTCTTTTTATTCTTTTTGGTACTCTTCAGCTATCGGGACGGGATTCAGAAATATACGTGTGTATGGATGTATGTGTTCAAGTGTGCTTATATTTAAGTATGTACATGTGTATGCGTGTATATACACGTACATACAATATACACATGCATTTCTGAATGCAATCCCGATAACAGAAGAAAGAGTACCTTCCTTTCATATTTTATTTTAATTTTACATTTCGAAGAATCGTTGCATCTTTTTTTTCCATACAAAATGTAAGATAAATTATTTCAATTTCTAATTTTTATTTTTTACATTTTTAAATAATTTTCTGTTCCTTTAATGCAGCATTGTTGATACTTTAATATCTTAGAAAAATAAAACCTCCCGTTGTCAGATCTCAATACTACCTTAAGGCGGATCCTATGTGCAGCAATGTAAACAACGCAGCAAATAACTTACTTCTTTCTCCATTGAAACCTGAGCTGTAAAGCATCAAAAGTAAACAGTCATCTCTCGTCGTCTTCCGAAGCCATCAAATTCTGTGGATATATGAAAGAAGCGAAACGAGCTATTGATGGCGGAAACTCCAGCCTTGCCTAAACAACACATTTGCCTCTTAATCAGAAGTTCGATTTCTTACATCGCTGCTGCTATCCCCCCTTACATCACCCCCATTTTCCCATTCGCGACGACAGTAAAGAGGAAAGATCCAATGCATGGATTTGCTGCTTGAGGAATGTGGAAATTCTTACAGCTCATTCATAGAGCGATGCGGGAATGAATTTATTCTGTGTTTGAACAAGAGTTGCATTTTCTAAATATTTGTATGGCTCTGGTGGAATCACTGAATTTATAAGTATATAATATGTGTCGCTTATCTAGATAAATATTTTGCAACAGTAATAAATGGTTAGTTTTAGTTCCGTTTATGTGATAACGGCAAAGCCTCGAGGGCTATCTGCCTAAGGGAAGGTATGCCTTCCTGGAGAACTTTCTAAGAGAAACTGGCTGATACACACTTTACATATGGGGAAAACCACGAAAACTCTCATGCAGCCAGCCCGTTCGCGAACTACCAGAGTTCAGCGACTTTACCGCTCGGCCGCTGGTGCTGTGATACTTCTTTGTCGATATGAAGCAACTCCAATGATGGAACACAGCAATAACTTTTATTTAACACTCAAAAATGGCGACATACAAACAAGAAGAGAAAACATATTCTAACATTTAAAAATAAATTACATTCTTCGTGCGAGAGTCGCACGTGGCACTCGAGTCTGGTTTCAAATATTGCAAATACCTTAATGTTCATCTATTTAAAATTATTTAAATTATAAGATTTTAATATTATTTAAAGCTGTTACAGTGCGTCAAATGAGAAATGGAGTTCCGCAAAAGGCGAAATATTCCCAGCTTAGTATCTTTGCGTTCAAACGGGTTCGTTATAGAGTGATTGTACACAGAACCATTGATAGCTTGAATAAATTTATGTTACCAAAAGAAATCTTCACAGTTCTGGAGTTTTCCTTAAAAATACTCGTAAAGCTCTTTATAGTATCACAGAGTACAGTCAGCAGTCACACATAAAACTACTAAGAACGTTAAACACAACGCAATGCAGAGCGAAGCTCACACGGAGATCTTTGAGTACTCCGAACTCCGCTGAAATAAGCAACTACTACTCCGAAACCGGTGATCTTCCCTGTCTTATATAGTTTTCCCTCCGTCGCCGAGAAATCTCTCGTGCCTTCTCGAAATTACTGGAAGGTATATGAGGGTCTGAGGGCCGGTTACGATTACAGTTACATATATAAATTAATTCACATTTATTTAATCACAATACCAATTAGAGTTATGTATGGATCAGACCAAAATTTCGCTACGTTTTGTAACTTTTGGCGACTTCTGGCCAAGTTTGGCAATCAACAGCTTGGCGATATCTCGCCAATTTAGCGAGATAGCCATTTACTCAATGTTAAATACATTTGCCCTGTAATCTACACTCATGTCCATAAATTAAGGATAATGCAAAATCAGGCAAAGGAAGAGTTAGAAGCAAAACAAATTTAACTTATTTGTAAAGCTTATTTATTAAACAAAAGGTAAAGAGCAAAAAAAGATGCTATATGTTTGATATTATTAAAAAAATTAGCGATTTTTTCTCCCTGCAGCAAATTACAAAAAAAAACTATTTACAAAAAAGCAATATTACATGGTTGGTATGATTGTTAATACATTGTATGTCTCCCAGACGATGCAATACAGTCCGTACAACGCCTAGGCATGCTGAGTATCAAATTGTCGATCTGATCTTGGGAGATATTACACCACTCAAAACGCAATGCTCTCCAAATTTCCGGTAGACATGTAGGAGGTTCACGGGCTGCGACTCGTCGGCCAAGCATGTCCCACACGTACTCCACTGTATTCAAGTCCGGTGAGAATGCTGGCCAGTCCGTACGGGTGATAACCTCCGATTGAAGGCATTCACTTATGATGTTTGCACGGTGAGGACGGGCGTTGTCATCCATAAACACAAATTTTGCGCCCATGACGCCCCGAAACAAACGTACATGTTATTCCAGAATGACGTCCCGATAGATTTGGCTTTTCATGGTTCCAATTTGAAGATGCAGGTCAGTTCTGAAACCCAGAATAATTCCACCCCAAACGAGCACTCCTGCACCACCGTAACGGTGTCCTTCAATGATGTTTTCTTGGTGGTAACGGGTACCTGGAGCTCTCTATATGAAAGTCCGACAAGAATCAGACTGCAAGCTAAACCTGCACTCATCGGAAAACATCACACAAGTCAACTGTTATGGTGTCCACAATGCATGCTCTCTACTCCAGGCTAAACGCAGGCGACAGTGAGTTGCAGTAAGTGGAACGCATCTGACAGGTCTACGAGCATATAGACCAATCTGCCCTAAGAGTTTGTACACGATCTGCCTTGAAATTGTCGTACCAGTGGCTAAAGAGAGCTGACTAGACAGGTCTGAGGCTGTGCTCTGCCTGTTTCTTTTGGCAGTAACTGCCAAATACCGGTCCTCATTCGGCGTTGTAACACTGGGGCGACCTGTGCTGTAACGTCCACTCACATTACCATCATCTTGGAATCGTTGTCAAAGCCTGGAGATGACATTCTGGCAATTCCAAGTTCGTCTGATACTTCCAGTTGGGTACGCCCACATTCCAGACGGCCGATAATTCTACCACGTAAAAAATCATCCAAATGCGTCCTTTGTGTCATAACTATTCGGTTATTGCACTGAAATGCTTATAAAGCGCCTACGAACAATTTTACTTCTTTGCCTGTATTACTTATATATACACTCTCGTCATTGTGACGTACCATCGGTGTCATCTGGTTAGTTCCTGAAATTTGCATATGATTCTTGAAGATGTGTGTAGTGATTTTACAGATGATATATTTATTTTAG
This sequence comes from Stegodyphus dumicola, assembly GCF_044657685.1. Lineage (NCBI taxonomy): Eukaryota > Metazoa > Arthropoda > Arachnida > Araneae > Eresidae > Stegodyphus > Stegodyphus dumicola. Next base: position 262,590,943 of record NC_140769.1, read on the forward strand.
AGTTCGATTTCCGCGTGACTCCGAATTATCCTTAATTTATGGACATGAGTGTATTTTTCTTTCGAGCATTTCATGTTATACTACAGAAAAAAATATTATAATAGAAAGTTGGAAGAAATCACTGCAAACTTGCACCAGGCATTCCAGTGGAAGTATGAAGGAGGAAAACGCTCTTTGTTTAGTTAGATAAACATACACAAATTACACACAGCACATAATTCTAAATAGCCATCATGTTTGGACAATCTGCACCTTATCAGTTCACTTACGAATCTAAGCAATGTCCTTCGGTTTCGAGCTATAAATTGAGCCATTTGCAATAGTCTTCCAATGTTTTTATCTCCAGCTGTGTGTTGTCATAATTATCTTCTTTGGCGTTAAATCATACTATTTGGCGACATATTTTCGCTATCGAAAATGATAGAGTGTTAACACGTAAGTATCGATAATGGTTACGAATATTTTCAGAATTACTACTGCAAATAAAATATGTTTCTAATACCGTGTATTTAGTACCTCAGTCAAATTTGTTTTTATTTTCATTATTACTTCCGCTGTAGTTTAAATTAAAAATGTAAATACATAACAAAATAAATAATTAATAATTAAATAAATAAAATATTTAAGACAATATTAAATCTCTTTACTGGCAGCATTAGATTATTGTAGGATATTTCATGAAGTATATAATAGCTCTCTAATAACCCTGAATACTTCCCATTTTCAATTATTTCTTTAAAAAAAAAAATTCGTGCTTAACGTATTAACGCAAAGAACTTGGCGCAATTTGGCGATATTTTACAGATGGAAATGTAAAAGTTACTTATCAAGTGGTGCAAGATGGTGGTTTTCGCGCATTTTTCCTATTTTTCTTGGAAAAATTCCCAAATTGTCGATATTTACTCCACGTCTGGTAAACAATATCAGCATCGGAAAAGAAAACACGTTTTATCAATTTAAAACACAAATTTTAATTATTAGATAAAGATTACGTAACACATTTATAAGGTATTTCTCCCGCTTTCTTAGCATACCTTCGTAGTGTAGTGGTCAGCACGCTCGGCGAGTATTCGAGAGGCCCGTGGTTCGAGTCCTGGATACGGCGTTGCTCCTTTTTCATCTCTCCTGCTTTCAAAAATACCTAATGTCTCTACAGTGGCGCCCGAACTAAAAGGTGATGAACGATGATTCTTCGCTACCAGGATTTGATGACTGAGTCTCCTAAACCCCAGTCGCCCTTTAAAAGGTGGAGTATGTAAGGTATTTCTCCCGCCTTCTTAGCATGCCTTCGTGGTGTAGTGGTCAGCACGCTCGGCGCGTATTCGAGAGGTCCGTGGTTCGAGTGTCGGTGAGGGCATTGCTCACTTTTCCTCTCTCCTGCGTCAAAATAACCTAATGTCGCTACACATTAGAAAATAAAACACAGTCTTCTTAAAATCTTTCTGTATTTTTGTACGCTATTATTTTTCCGAAGTACACAGAAATCTGTTTTCTCTTAAAAAAACATCGGAGAATTGCATAGACTTGGCTTCGTGGAATCCTTGGTAACAGCGGTTATATGGAAATGCATTTCCTTGATATTCCTTTAGAACATTTTCAGCAAAATTCTGTATTACTACAGAAATTTTACCGTAGTTTCTTCAAACGTTGGTAAGTTTCACAAGCTCATATTTTAAAACTAGGTTTAAGGCAACAAATATCACGATTTGTGTATAAAAACGGTTTAACTTGGAATGCAACAAAATAGAACGCATACGAAAATGGCAACTTTGCTTCACTGAAACGATTACTATGATTATGTTTGTCCGAAGAATGGTTATGCGCGTGGTTGCCAGAGTTTAGCATATTCTGAAAATTTAGCTACTTCCTACTACGATGGATGTGTTAATACGTAAGTTCCAAAAACAAATTTTTAATTCACAGCAAAGCTTTTAAAATTGATTTCAACAAAGCTTTTCAATTCTTTTTCCATTCAAAATGCCTTGAAATAGTTGCCAGAGTTCCTTTAACTGCTGTAAAATTAATGCATTTATAGTAAAACGATATGTCAGCTTCATCAATAAATAGCTGTTAATATAAATGAATTTGTTAGATACGTATCTGATAAAACGAAATGTGTTTATTAGGATAAACAAAATGCTGTCAAAGGTTTTATTGTTATACACACTCGCAGATACATACACCACACGCCCACATACGCACAAAAAAACGGGTATAGAAAAGTAAATATTTATTCTATTTAATTGTACCGTTCGTATTTTTCAGAAGAATAAACTTCTTAAGAAAAGGTTTATCCTTTTATTAGTTCCCAGAATTCAGTTTATAGCCTTCTAATATACCAAAGCTATTTCTGTAACTGAAGTTTCAGTATTTTCTTTTCCTTTTTTTACAGAAGTTGACAGAATTACTTGAAAAATTTGAAGGCTGTCGTGAACAAATAAGCTAATAAGTCACTGAGAGGTTTTTTGGTAAAGTATTCGATTAGTTTGGGGCAAGAATTCTGAAAGGAAATAACATTTCAATCCTGTTCAACTAAAAAAAAAGTTTAGTAAGTAACAGAGTAAGAAATCTTATTGGTTTTCTGTGTCTCACAAAATCGCAAAATTCTTTTGATTTTTCTACTTTACTGTAAAAGTATCAACGTTTCTGCATATTGTGATTACATTTACATCTATAGAAGCTTCAAGAAAGGCGATCAATGTCACTTTACACGCAGCTGCTTACAGCTGTTAGCTGAATTACTGTACATTCTATTCTAGTATCGGGTCAGTCCATAAGTTCATGCGCATTAAGAGTAGGCGTGGAATTCACTATGACGCATTTACTAAAACAATACAATTTTGAATCTGTTGAAACTGTTCGTCGTTTGACTAACATATTATTCAGTTCATCACCAACTTTCCTAAATATAGAATGCATTTTAGTACCCATACAAGATGAATATAGATAATCAGTACAAACATGCTGTGCTGCATTTTTACTTCCTTGTACGAAGTAAAAAGGAAGTATTGTAATGGCGAAAAGTTTTAGGCAGCATATTTCAACGAAAATATCCATTTTGACCGCTATCGAATACAATTTAACGATGTTTTTGCGTGATATCTGTACGTAAGGACAGAATAAAATACTCTTTTCCTCCAAAAAAAATTATAAAACTGCTTTAAAATGAATTCTGAAGAGAATTATTTGTGGCGTCTGTACGAACGTATGTACGTATGTACGTACGTATCTCGCATAACTCAAACACCAGTAGCCTCAGAACGTTGTATATAAGACTGCTATAACATGTAGATGTGCACCTCGTATTTTGGTTGCAATCGGCCGCACCAAAAGTATATAAATATATGTATATATATATCCACTCTGTTACTCCGCTCAGTGATCTCAGTTTCTTTATTCTTATATGTTTGTAAATTGTGCATTATTTGCTTTAAAAAAGATTGAATTATGTTGTTCTTATCTTCCGGTTAATGTTTTTATGCCTTTAGTAAATCTGTATGCAATATTTTTAGAATTATCAACAAATTTAAAGTTGTTTAAGTGCCGCTAAGCCTTTTTTCTATGGCGGCCATTGATTGTTTACATTTGAAACAGCAGACTATTGGATTTGTTGCCAATCTAGAGAAACTTAGCTTCCCAACAACAAAGATAACGACTTCATTTATTATTGCGAATTAAATCATGCTTAATCCTTTCTGGAATTTCTTTGAGGAAATAAGTGTTTAAGATTTACTTCGTAATTTTTTAATATAGATATTTTGAAATTTTATGTATTTTTGCCTTCTCGCGAAGTGAGAACTGAATTAATTGAATGAGAAATACTCAATGGTCTGAGTAAAAGTGTTTCTTTTTTGTTTTGTTTGCTAAATTTCTTTTATACATCAGTCTAGCTTTATTATAGTATTTGAATAGAACATGTGGCAACGTTTAGACAATACTATTCTTTAAATGATATAAATTTTGTGCATTCTGAGTTATAATATGAACGAAATATAATTCTGTGAAGTGAATCTAGTGCCAGAGTATCGCTATGGTAAACAAATACTAGAGTGAATTTTAAAGAATGCATTTATTCTATTGTGATTTATGCGCTGTCGGCGAAGTAGATTTAATTCAATCCAATAAGTTTAAAGGAAATGCAAGAAAAAATGCGTATAATTTAATATTCCGTACAAGGAAGTCATGGGGTGTACACATCAATTTTTTTTTATTTTCGTGTGATGAATCTGCCAGGTTTGCAGCGATAAAAATTAATAGTGTACATGGTGAACATGCTATTAGTGTAATGACTGCCTAGAAATGGTTTAAAAAATTTAAAGTTGGAAAAAGCAGCATTGAAAATGAACCACGTTCGGGAAGTTTTGAAGTCTTACAACCAAATCAAACGGTTAATTCAGAAGTTTATAGTGAACAACATTGCGCAGAACTAAACTCAGAATTGATCAAAAAAACCCCCACGATTTGTGAATATCAAGAAAGTGTTGTTTCATCATGATAACGTACCGCATACGGCTCGAACAACTCTGAAAAAAATGAGTGAATTTAATTGGGAGCTTTTGCCACATCCTGCTTACTCCCCAGATATTGCCCTAAGTGATTTTTCACTTATTTTGTGCCTTACAAAATTTTTTACTGGAGAAAAATTAAATTCTAAACAGGATGTACACAATGAACTTTCAAGTTTTTTTGCATTAAAACCAGAGTCTTTCTACAGCAATGGCATAAAAAAGCTGCCTGTAAGATGGCGAGACATTGTAGATAATGGAGGAAAATATATAATTTATTAACATGCTGAATTGTGTTTTTTATAGTATTTAAAAATTTACCAAAAATGCGCACAAATTCATGGACTGAACCAATAAATGTAAACATCGCGAAAAACTGCGATGTAAAAAATGTAATCCCGCTAATATGTTTCCTGCAATAGTAAACCCAAAAATTTTAATATACATGCGTGTATCAAAATGCAGTTACAAAGAACAAACTAAAAATATATTATAACTAAAATTATTATAATTTTTAAACATTCCGCTGGTAATCTTAACGAATACACAAAAGTCGCCATTAAACATTGAAAATATAAAAAAATCACGCAAGTGCTGAATACTTTACTTTGATTGGTTGTGAGATATTACCATAAAATGATGAAAACGTGAATCCTTGCCGAGGTTTCACCATAAATACAGGAGTTAAAAAATCAAATGGACAATGTTTTGTTTGTTAATTTTGCTACAGTTGCTCCACCAAATAAGATTTCTGAGATTAGTGAATCTGTATATAAGCCGACCCCCCTCTCATTATTTAAAAATCATCAGAAAAATAATTCATTATCAAAAAAATTTACAAAAAATTCTCGGCTTGTACGCGGAAACGCATGGTAATTGTTTTTAGCGCATACTGTTTGACCGGTTACAGCAGAAAACGTCACGGAGTTAAAAAAACCCAAGGCGAAACGTCATGGAAGAAAATAAAGCAAAGAGAAAAACATCGCAGTTCTAAAACATCGTGATACAAAATAGTATCATGAGCAAAAAAAAAAAAAAATTAAAAAACTTCGCAGTTTAGAAACATCGTCGTTGAAAATATCGTGGTAAAAAAAAAGGGTAAAAACTTTGCAGTTTAAAAACATCGTCGTCGAAAATATCGTGGTAAAAAAAAGTACCTACAAAACATCCCATAACGATAATTTAGCGCACATGCGTTTTTCAAATCCCATAATGATATATTATGTAACTGATTTCGTCATAACTAGCAAATCGACCTTCAAAATTTGATGCTAACATGCAAATTTTAACGATACTTTAAGAATATACAGAAACAAAACAAAATTTTCACTAAAACAATAAAACAATATCAGATTAACAAAGGTGAAAGAAAATAATTTGAATATTAACTAAGCAATTTTTATAGAGGCAACCTCGTATAGTTATTTATATTCCTTTTTCTAAGCATTTTAGACTGTATTTCATAAAAAATTATCAATAAAACTTTATAAAAAAGGTTAATTTATTAATGACCTTCGTTAATTAACTATGTAACTTTATAGTTTATTATGTAAATTTAAGTTCTATAAGTTCCATTTAGTTTTATGGTCATTTTCAATTTTTAAATGGTTAATTCCTTTTTATTTTTTCAGCAAAAATTCATTAGTTTATTCAAAAATATGAAATATAGAAGTACAAGAATCCTTCTTTCATTCTTGCGCTCCCAAATCATTATGCGAACTTGTATTTACAACTCTTAATACCTGAAAATGCATGCGAGCGATGTTATCGTCATGCGATGATTTGTGTTTTATACAATACGCGATGATTTGTATTTTATCAATATGCGATGATTTGTATATGTTATTTTTTACCACGACATTTTCGACGACGATGTTTTTAAACTGCGAAGTTTTTGAACCGCTTTTATTTTCGGCCACGATATTTTCTACCGCTATGTTACCTACGTATTTTATATCAGTTTAAAATACTGTTACGAATCTTGTACTTAGGTAGGTAATTTTAAGTAGAATTGTAATTAAAATTGTTGTATTTTTCTGTGTAAAGTAGCGCGAGACAAATTTTAAGCCATGCCGGAAAAATAAGAATACGGGGGTAAGTACATATAACATTCAGTAAATGGGTGTTTCGGTGATTTGTCAAGGTATCGCCAACCTGACAACGGTTTTGGTGACTTATTTTGTCACCAAATTTGGCAAGAAATCTCCGAAAGTAGCCAAATATGGCGACCGTTTGGCGAAATTTTAGTGCGGTCCTTGTATTACCTAATAATTATTCTAACTGAATAAATGTAATTGATCATTATGTTAACTGTAACCGTAATTCTATCTTTGTATTGCTTTCCAGTAATTTAGAGAAGCAGAAAGTACTAGAAATATCTCCCGGCCGTCTGAAAACTATAAAAGGCCGAAGAGAAAGCATCTGCTCTCAGTTGCTTAGTAGCTTAGTTCCCCGATAGTGAAATGAGATATTCCAGTTAGTTTTCTCTTTAGATGCGCTTTGCATAGCGTTGTGTTTAACGTTCTTAGTACTAATTATACTGTGTTATACTATCAAAACTTGTACGACGATTTCTGTGAAAAACTTCTGAGTTCCGAAATATTTCTATAAACAAATATGAATTTTTATTAATCTACTAGCAGCTTCGCTGTCAGCCTTCGTCTGGCTTTTAAATGTACCGGAAACATGGCTGAAGGAAACACCAAACGTTAAATTTAAAAACTACGTAGAATTTTACTCTGCAGAACAACTTCATAAAAAAAGTTATTACGTATAATAAAATTACAATGAAATAAGCAATATCCCTTAATACAAATATTAATTATCCTAATAAATAAATTAACCAACTTCCCTTTGCAAAATCTTAAGAACTCAAATGGTATAAGGAGTTTAAGAACTTTGTTTCCTAAAAAAAATCATTCAAAACTTTTCAATATCTAAAAAACAGTGAAATGAGCAATAAATAACATAAAAGAATACAAAAAACAAAAACTTCTGAAAAGCAAAACATAATTAACGATACTTTATCTTATATTTTCAAGAGAAAAAATTACAAGGAAATAAGCTATATCCCTTAATACAAATATTAATTATCCTAATAAAATATTTAACCAACTTACCGATGAAGGAAAAAAAAACATGCAAAACTTTTTAATATCTTACAAACAGTGAAATAAGCAACAAATAACATGAAAGCAACTCAAAAAAGAAAACATTCCGTCCAGAATTTTACTCTGCAAAGCAACTTTATCAAAAAAAACGTATTATATATATACATAAAAAGACAATGAAATATGCCAATCTCTTAAAAACAGTGACATAAGAAATACGATGAAAAATTGTTCCCAAACCCATATTTCTAAAAGAATGAAACTACTCAAAATCATGCGATTTCATCAAAAATTCGATCAACAACAACAAGAAAGGAAAATTGCTGCCAAAATCACATTTTTAAAGATGTGAGAAGCTTCATTTAATTTTTTTTTTAAAAATGCAAAATATTATTTATCCAAAATTCTTTTTGTAAAAGCAGCCGCAAGGATGTAAGTTTAACGTATCCAAAAATCAAAGAAAAATAAACTGTACGTTTTTAATAATAAACCTTTTTAGAAAAAATCCCGTTGAAAAGGTGTTAAGCTCCCTTTGTTAAATAAATTCGTATTTAATCTATTTATTGAAACACGAAATTTATTTCAAGTTCGTAAAATAGCTAAGTGCCTACGTTTCATGTCGATGTGAAAATGGAGTGTGTAGAGTAAAATCTCGCTTTCCTACAGCCCATTATGCCTCAAAATGACGCGATTTAGTCACAAAACATAAAATTAAAAAAATTCGAATTCGAATTTCGAAAAAATCGCTTCGAGGTGCACTGGCTCTTGTCTAGATGCACCTATGTACCACATTTCGTAGCCGTGGGTCTATTAGCTTACGACCAGAGCGAACGAAAGACACACACAGACAGACTGTTTCTTTTATTATATATAGAGATAAAAAATTAACCAACTTTCCGTTGAAGAAAAAAAATTGTGCATAATTTTTCAATATCTTACAAACAGTGAAATAAGCAAAAAAATACCATGAAAGCAACCCAAAAAACATAAAATTCCGCGCAGAAATTTACTCTGCAGAACAAACAACTTTATCAAAAAAAAATCAATAAAAATACATTATATATATATATAATATATAAATGACAATGAAATATGCCAATCTCATTAAAACAGTGACATAAGAAATACGATGAAAAATTGTTGCCAAACCCATATTTCTAAGAAAATGAAACTATTCAAAATGATGCGATTTGATCAAAAATCTATCAACAAATAAGACAGTAAAATTGTTCCCAAAATGATGTGAGGAGTGGTAAAGATGTGAGAAGTGTACTCGGAAACTTCATTTAAATTTTTTTTAAAAAATACAAAATATTAGCATTTTTCCAAAATTCTTTTTGTAAAAGCAGTCGCAAGGATGAAAGGTTAACATGTCCAAAAATCAAAGAAAAATAAACTGTATATTTTTAAAAATAAACCATTTTAGAAAAAATCCCGTTGAAAAGGTGTTAAGCTCCCTTTGTTAAATAAATTCGTATTTAATCTATTTATTGAAACACGAAATTTATTTTAAGTTCGTAAAATAGCTAAGTGCCTACGTTTCATGACGATGTGAAAATGGAGTGTGTAGAGTAAAATCTCGCTTTCCTATAGCCCATTATGTCTCAAAATGACGCGATTTTGTTGCAAAACATAAAATAAAAAAATTCGAATTCGAATTTCGAAAAAATCGCTTCGAGGTGCACTGGCTCTTGTCTAGATGCACCTATGTATCAAATATCGTAGCCGTGGGTCTATTAGCTTACGCTCAAGCGCGAACGAAAAACACACACGCACAAACAGACTCTTTCTTTTATTATATGTAGAGATTATCGGACTTGTGCTTTCAATATATTACGAATTCCTACGCAGGCAACAATATTATGTTTCATAATGGCTATCTAGCTTAATTTTAAACTAACTGTGAAGTAAGCATTTTTCGGTTTCTACAAACATAAACTTTACATGTTAAGGAACTGCAAAACAGATTTGTCAGTCCACGTTCTTTAGAAATATTCGAAAATGGCTATTAATGCAATGATCCTGTAATTTTCTATGAATGCATTCTTTGTTCCAAACATAACATTTAATATATTTACATATATATTACCAGCCAGAACTCATAGAGTACATACTTAATTTAAAATGAATTCTCCTTTGTAATATTGCAGCTCGCTGTAAAAGGGATGGTATAAACTCATTAAAAGTTATTGACATGTTTCCCCATCAGAATGCAAGAATGAAAAGGGATTGAATCAGTTCGAATAATACATGCTGGAAACCCCCAGTTTCTCTCATTTAGTTGGAAAAATTTATTTGCAATCGAATGTGTCATAGTCTTTTGTGCCGTGCGTACGGGTTCGTTACGAAATAAATGCACAAATCCGATGAAAAATGAACAAAAATTTATTATTATCACAACAAACATGATTAAATTTTCTCAAATTATCATGCAGTATTACAATATCTGACAGTAGTTATCTTTTAACTACTCAAATGTCCAATAGAACGTAATTCTAAACAGCTAAAGAAAGCTAATCCGCGAATTCGCTACAATCAACAAGAGCAGTTTTCTAAACAACAACAAACTAAGCAACAACTACAAACTGAAATCGAAATCGAGTCAATGGCTAGGCGGCAATTAGTAGCCAACCGCTACTTTAACCGTCTCTGTTGGTAAATTGCCCTAAGGCGTTGGTACTTAAGTTTTTAATTAAGGCGATTTACGCCGCGCCAACTAGGCGAAACTTGTCAAATTTTGTGAAATGTAGGTTGAGTAAGGGAGATGATTGGCAGGAGCCTGTCACGTGGGTGGTCACCAGCTTACGCGTACAATGAGAAATATTGGAAATATTAATAATTATCAAGTTTTGAAACAGGTTATCTAGATTGGAATAATTAAACTAATATCACGATCTAAATGAAGACAAATGGCACAACTAAGTGCAACAGATTAGCTAAACAAAATATTCAAATTCATCCTTTCTGTAAAACACAGATTGGACAGTGGTAGTCACGTGAGAGTCACCCAATGCATCTTGAAATAGTAGATATCACAATTCAGTGAAGTCTTGGTCTGAGAAATTAAACACTAAAGTTCTTGTACAACACTGAGGCACATGAGTTACTGTAACTATACACTATGTACATATAGGGACGGCGGTATTTGAGCGAAGTGGCAAATGGTGAAAAACATTTTACACTAGCAATAAATAATCAGAGCTTTGAAGATCCAGGTACACGGATCATGTCCATAAGTCCACAATATTACAAAGTCTCTGATATAACAATAAGAAGATTACGAAAATGACAAATATAAGATCAGTGCTTTGAAGATCCAGGTAACTACAAACTGAGAGGTTTTCCTCCTTTTATAAGATTTTTAAATCGCCTGCTAGAATTTTCTGGTACTTTCTTGAAATCAAAAAAAAAAAATTTATTTATTTAATGTTAAATGCACGTGCTCTTGTATTTTTAATTTTCAGGCTTAGCTTTCTTTTAATATTCGTCACGCGCTGCACTGCGCGGGAAATAAAACAATTTCATTTATAATTGAACTAACATTAGCTTTTTAAATACAAAATTCGTAACAATATGATTTGTTGTAAATTTTTGTAAATGTTAAATTGCGTTGTTGTTGAAATATTTTAAGTTTTTTTATTCAGTTATTTATTTATTTGCTGATTTCAAGGTCGTATCTGACGTTCAATACGTTTCGGAAGAACAACTCTCTAGAACAGCGGTCATCAACCCTTAGAACCCTTAGAACGAACCACTACATTTATAATTTATATATATATTATTATAAGTAAGATTGTAAGAACAAAACGAAAAAAGACCAATTTTTTTTCAAAACTTTTGCGCATTGTGCTGCAAAATTAAGGAAATTAGAAGATAAATTTTAGTACGCTCGCCAAAACGTTACCAAAAACTGTGGCTCCGAGAAATCTCCAACATAAGCATATTTAGTTGCTATGAAAAGTGTGAAAAAGGAAACAAAATATATGAATATTTACAAGTTAAATTAATAAAAAAGCTATATGCTAAACTAATTAGGAAATTTTAACACAGTAAAAACATCAATTGAATGAGGTAAAATAATAGGCTAAAAGCTAAATAAAAAGCAAATTATAAAACACAGTAAAATACTAATCAATTTATCAAGGTAAAATACAAAAAATATATTAAAATAAAGAAGCGGAAAATGGTTAATTAGCCCAATTCGAAATTCATTTTGGCTTTTCAAGGGAAATTTTTTTAATGAATTTCGAACCAAGCTAACTCCATTAAGCGTTTTGCCGAAACAGACAATTGAAAATTTGCGCGACAATTTTTTAATGAATTAAATAAACTATGTCTAAAAAACTTTAGTCTCAATTCTCTGTTCCAATTTCCCGACGCTTCCGCATATTAAGGTGTAAAAAATGGAAGGGCAATTCCGATGTACAGAAAAAATAAATAAATAGCGGTATGCTATTAGTCAAAATATTCAAGATCTTATGGACCTTAAAGATGCCAAGTATGCAGATTGCTCCTTCGATACTACGTTCGTCACTGTTGCCAACATGCCATGCGCTATCGTCTGCGAAGGTGTGCGAAGGTGGGCAGATTGCACATTTATTTAATTCCAATAAAAGTTCTTTTTACCTCTCCTCTCTTGTTTACAATGCCCTTCTTACAATGCCAATTGAATATTTCTTGCCCTTTACAATGCGATTCTTTGCAAATATTTTTCGCCATCAGTTTTTGACGCCTCTCTTTCTACTTATGTTTTTCAATACGATACTTATGATTTTCAATACGATGATAATGTGCGCAGGGAAAAAGTAGGTATTGCTATTCAATTTTTTTTTAATTCCTTCACTGTAATCGTAACCTACAGAGCACTGTTGTTTAAATCATAACAATCTCGAGCGGATACGCTCAAGTAAGAATGTTTGGATTTCATTTCGATTGGTTGAGCGGATAGGTCGTTAGGGGTTCAAATATCGCGGAGTTTTTTTTTTTTTTTTTTTTTTTTTGACTACGCTGTACATGTTTAACAAAAGGCCAGTGGGTCCCGTTGATGAGATTTCTAGTCAAGAACGGTTAGGCCATATGCTCTCAGCCTTATGAGTGCATTTACTGAGGGGCTGATCAAACAACTGTTTCTGTACGGTGTTCGAAATTGTTTCCCCGCAGTGTTCATTAATGAATAGGCGAAAGTTAGAAATTATATAGATAAATAGATGGAAGTAAATTGCGAAAAACAAGTTGTTAAGTTGCGAATCCATTCTATTTACAAAAAATTGTATAGAACGCAATGGATGTATTAAAAAATAACACAAGAAAATAAAAGAAATAAAAATTTTTTTTCTAAGTACCAGAAAAAATTATAAGAAATTAAATACTAAATTTCCATTTCTAGAACGGTATTTTCAGTTTTTTTCGCATATGCATAATTTCTGCGTAGGATGAAAAACTAAACTATTCTTACTGAGTTTTTCGATTTCAATTTACTTTTAAAGCTGGTTTCATTTAAAAAATTCTTTTTTTCATTTCTAGTGAAAAGCAAAATCACGTTAAGTTCCCAGAATTCCCTGGTCTTTCTCTAATATTGTCAAAATCCAGGTAGTTTCAGCTAGTGCTACATTCTTAACATAAAGAAAATGGCGTCGGGGATTTCATGAATTTCCCAAGAGTACAAAAATGCGATTCAACGTTGTTTAAAAAATCCTTCTTGAGGATCACAAAGCCCCCAACTTAGGCTAGTTATTCGTGGCATTTAGTCTATCACTTACCATTTTCTACTTACAGGATACCGAATTTTAAATTTAAAACAAAAATTATTTGAAGTTTGTAAATTGGTGAAGGTTTTCATTTTTAACATATATTATGAAATAATATCAAAGATTACAATATGTTGTTGTGAATGTAATATTTCTTAATTTAATGGTCTCAGTTTTAAATTGCATGCGGACCGAATCTGTAAAGAGGTGACGCCTTTTTTACTTCCTTGTACGAAATAAAAGAAATATTGTAATCGCGAAAAATTTCGGGTAACATTTTTTTCACGAAAATATGCATTTTGATCGCTCTTGAATCCATTTAAACGATGTTTTTGTATGACATCCGTAAGTACGGACAGAATAAAGGACCGTTTTTTGCAAAACGGATTGTAAAATGGATTCAGAAGATATGTTTTTGTGACGGCTGTACGTCCGTACGCATCTCGTATAACTCAACGAGTAATCTCAGAACGTTGAAATTTTGTATATGAGATGACTATAACTTGTAGTTGTAAACTTCCTTTCTGGTTGCAATGGGTCACACCAAAGGTATACACGTACATCATATAACATACGTTACGGTGAAACACCGAAATCTGGAGAATGTCGACTTTCACCGGTGAATGTCAACATTCACATAGTCGCTTGGTGTATGTCCGAAATATTTTCCAAATACTCTTATTTCTGACTTACACCGGTCAATGTCGGCATTCACCATGTACTAATGGTGAATGTTAAACATACAACAATATTATATTTTCTTCTCCGTAATTCAGTCGCGAATAAACGCACTTGAGACTTGAAATAAGAATTTAAGAACATGAGAACCTAAAACACACAATACATTCAAAATGAAAAATGAAAATAATAGAAGTTAAAAACTTACTTAATGATACAGTACGTTCTAAATGAGAAAATAAAATAACAGTAATAAAAAAACTTACTAAATTATGTGATTCAAATCTTATTTATTGCAACAACTTAAACTATTATGGCACTTTATGACCTCTCTTTTTGACTTTCAGCAGAGCATATCTGTGATTGTCGACATACACCGGTGAGGGTCCGAATATACAAGAATGTAGTGAAATATTCGGTCTTTCACCGACGTATTTGGTGAATGTTGATATTCTCCGGTGAAAGTCGACATTCTCCAATTTCGGTCTTTCACGGTAACATATGTTATATATCCACTCTGTTACTCAGCTTGGTGAAATAAGTATTTTTCATTCTTATATGTGCATTTTTTTCTTTAAAAGTGGTTGAAGGATCTTGTTCTTATGTTCCGGTTACGTATTTATGCCTTTATGCATGCAATAGTCGTAGAATTATCATCATTTAAATGTTGTTTAAATGCTACTAAGACTAACATGGTCATCATTTGTTTACCTTTGAAACTTCGCAGAATAGTGAATTCAGTTCTGCACCAATTTCAATGGCTTTTTGCCGAGTGGGAGCAAAAGTAAACTTTCAGTTTTGTGCACCAAAAAAATCTATCTTCCTCCCCGCTAGACGATTACTTGTTATTGCGTAGAAACTCTAATTTTAATTGTAAAATTTTCCTATTTTTAAAACTAATTTAACTGTATTTGAGGTTTTACATTTTTCTCTACTTTACAATTTTTAATGAAGATGATTTGTGTTTTTATGTACTTAAGCATTGCTATGAGCTACCAACTGAATTAATGAGACACATTCCGCTGACCTCATAGATCACGTGACTTGTAACAAACAATGCAGATGACTTCAGAGATCACGTGACTTTTGTAAAGCTAATGCAAACAAGCAAGGTCATTTTTCCTCTTCTTCTCTTGAGGAATGTATCTCATTGAATCAGAAATATATCTCCGATGAATTCGAGGAAATAAGTTGAAGTGAAATGCATCCAAAAACGTGCATAATTTATTATGCCGTACAAGGAAGTTATGAAGTGTCCACAACAGATTTTTTTAACAAAAATGAAAAGAGACTTTTGAGGAAACCAAAATCTTTTGAACAACTTTAAACGAAGTTTACTAAATATTTTTGAAATCATACCTAAACAGTAATAATAATGACACATGGAAAAAATTCGAAATTTATATTTATTTTCTGTCTGAAATTGTTGAAAGATACTGATAGTTAAATATTAAATTTTCACTCTGACGTTTATTTCAAATAATTCTAATGTGTTATTATAATTACAAATAAACAAATTATGAAAAACCTTCGAGAAAGAAAAAACTTAAAAGAAAATAATGACAAAATATTCCGTTTCTCTTATTAATGAAATTTTTCTTACACGTATAGAGGAATACATTAATTTGCTTGCAAATAAATATAAGCTTTTTATTTCTTGCATTACCTTATGGCGTTTCGATTTTGCTAAAGGATGTAATCTTGGAGAAAAATTACTGGAAACTTTTTCGTCACGAATTTAAATTTGAAAATGATCATCAGCCATCAATTTTTTGCAAGACATGCATATTTTTATCTGCGAAACAAACCTGTTCATACATATAAATATACTTCAAAACAAGGCAATTATTCACATTGCAAAAAATTAAAAACTGAAGGTATTTATTTTTAGAAAGTACGATAAAATCTTTGAATAAGATTCACATCAATTATCAGTGCAAATTAATTAGCACTATTTGTATATTTTCTTGGGTGTGACTCACTTTCGATTTTAATGATAATGACAGTAATGCACAATTGGATTCCAAATTTTTAAAATCATAAACCATTTTTATATTTCTTATCATAACAATGCTAATTACCAATTTCAATTTCTTATCATAACAATACCAATTAATAAAATTATGGATGATTTGAGGCTTAAGGCATAGCAGATACAGATGGATAACATTCAAGATAGAACGAAGCAAAAAAAGGTACTTTTAATATGTATGCTTACTGGAATATATGTTTCTTTTAAAGGAATAATATAATGACGGTTATAAGTAATTTATCTATGAACACTTTTCATTCGTTATGATTGTATTGTAACCGAGCCCTTAGAAAGTTAAATTATTTGTTGTGACAGAGCGGCTGTGAATATAAAGACCGAGTGAATACGTTTGTGAATTTGCTATTGATAAGTTTTTGAAATGATATTGCTGAAAAGTACTGTAAAATATGTGAACATTGTAATTTAACTCAAAGAATTGTCCACAGCTACTTGAAAGCAAATGTCCACACCGTATTCAGATAATTCTTTACAGAAATTTGATACGTAATGCAAGATCTAAACGCTGAAAAGTTTGTAAATCAAAACTTTAATATCAGAAAAAATTATGCCTGTACTATCTTATTCAGTTGTAACAATTCTTCAGAAAAATCTGTTGTAAGAAAATTATTTTCGTATCAATTCAAGAAAGATTGCGACAGAACGTTGAAAAGTTTGTACACGAGACTGCTATAACATCTAGATGTGAACCTTCGTTTTTTATTGCAGTATCCAGGTGCATAAGAATATATATATATATATTCTTGTGATGTACCAGCTTTTGCCCGGAATAAAAAGATTTGTGAAGAATCATAGATGTAGTTCCAGCTCAAAAGTATCAGATGATAAGTTTAAAAAACAGGATCCATTTATTATTATTCAGAAGAAATAGCAATTACAAAAATCTGATCTCCGATGTAAATAAAAAAGAATTACTAATAACTTTTTGTATGAAGTTTACTGCATCCTTTTATACCCTCTGGAAAGGCGGAACTTCCAAGAAATGACGTCAGCCTCGTCAGCCATTCCAGCCATCCTCGTCAGCCATATTCTATAACTGTACGTGTAGAAAAGGCGGGAAAACAACTTGACTACGGGGCTGTGGATTTAATTCCACGTACTTTCAAATAAAGAGACCGTCGCCATTAGAAATGAAAAGAACATACAGTTAGAATTTGAAGTGTATTCTTGACTATGGAATTTTATTATTACAATATATATATATATATATATATATATATATATATATATATATCATAATTTAAAGTGTAATCGTGATGCCAGTGTGGCCAGACGGGAAGAAAATGTTGATATCAACCTAATTTTGTAGAGACATTAGGTATTTTTTTGGGAGCAGGAAAGATGAAAAATGAGCAAAGCCCTCGCCGGGAATCGAACCACGGACCTCTGGAATACGCGCCCAGCGTGCAGACCACTGCACCACGAAGGCACGGGAGAAATACCTTATAAGTTCAGCTAATTACCATTTTTATTTCTAGGCACATTAGAATAATTCTTCGTAGACAATATACCTTTTAATCATAAACAATTGTGATATTTTCTTGTATACACAGTTTAACGGGGATACGACGTCAAGTTTAGAATAAGAAGAAAGGCAGAGAAGTATGTAGTTGACAACGTGGCAGTAGCTAGGAAAAGAATGACGTAATTAACTCGCGGTATTTTTACCGAAGTAGATGCAATTATAGAAACAAGCTATGATTGGTTAATTTTCGTTTTAGTTACCTTTTTCAATCAATGCTATATAACATAGAAAGATCTCGAATTTGGGAGAACTGATGATTTTGGGGGAACAGCACCAAATCTAGAATAATTTATTTTGAGGTCTCCAATTATTTTTAATGCAGCTATCGTTATATCTTACATTATATATATATATATATATTCCTACCTCTCTCTCTATATATATATATATATATACCCACCTCATTACCTGACCTTTATTTTTTCAGTAGTTGTAGACTTCTAATTAAATCTAAATAACAAGAATATTCATACTTTGGAAATACCAAATGAAAAAAAAAATTCATTTGGACAAATAGCGAAATCTAACTTTTAATGCTCTTTTAGGTTCCTACGCTTAAATTTGGTAAAGTTTTATACTCGTTATGTTAAAGCAGATTTAGAAGAAATTTTGATTCCCTTACGACCAAAAATGACTGGGATTTTAATTTCAAAATTTGCAATTTTTGATGCCATTTTCAACTTGCTCCGAAAGATCCGTTAATTAAGCTATAATAATTTGAGGAAATAAGTTTAAGGATAATTTAATAGGCCATACAAGGAAGTCACATGTTTTCCACATCAGATTTTTTAATAATATCCTCACGGCTTGAGAAATATCGTCTCATCAGTATACGAGGGAGAACTCTGCCACTATAATATGAAGTGCTCCTAACATATCCATTGGTTAAAAAACTATTCCCCTCCTGGAAAAGAAGATATTACATCAGAGTACAGAGCTTCAAGAATGGCGATTATCTTCAACAGAATTTCTCGTCTCTTATCATATTTTTTCTCCTCTTGCGTCGTATATCCAACTTGAAGAAAGGGCGTCTTACATATGAAGGCAGGGAATTCTTCCGATGCAATATTTTTTCTTTATTTTGGCTCGGGAATTTGGAAAGTTTATGCCGCTATTTTTAAAGCATTTTCATGCGTTTTCTTCCTTTTCAATGTTTTCCAGCCCCAAAATTTTAAGCGTTGACAATAATATTCCAAAGCCGTTCTAATGCTAGTATTCTTCTCTTTCATGTATCTGCTCGTACAACGATAATGTACTCTTCGGGGAAAAAAAGGGGAGGACAGTTCTATTTCTCCCGTTCTACTAGGCCGATTGACGAAATTCAACTTGCGTTTTTCATGCCTCGAAAGTGCGACTTAGGATATGTATTAGATTTATATATAGTATTGTTCTAATACAGGTATTTTGACACAAAATCGGACTTTTTCGGAAATGACATGCCAATATTTTTCCATGTTTAAAATCTACGACTCGAATTATACCAAAAAAGGTTTGTAAAAATCGCAGGAGCAGTTTTAAAAAAAATTAGCTCTAAAAAATTTTAGCTCCTCAATTTTAATTGAATTTGATATACTATATTTATTAATATATCTTTTTTCATTAAACATTCATTAGTTATTTCATTCATTAGTTATTTGATTCTTCCTTTCATATTTCGAAATTTAGGTCCGTTCCAAATGAAATTCGTATATTTTTTATGATTTATTTTTTAAATTTGTATTTTTGAATAATTTTTATAAAGTTTTCGAAAAACAATTTGAATTATTACCTGTAAAAATTTTGCCATCATCTTAATTTAGATGTATTTCTCGGCATACGTGAAAAAAAATAGAGTGTTTCTTTGACAATTTCCTAAGGTATACGTGAATTTACATTTTGGTGCGTTTTGAAATTTGACGTATTTATTACAAGCGATAGTAACGAAAATGTGATTTGGGCACTTTGTTAAAATTATTTAAAGCATGAACGATGACTTTTTTTTTCCGCTCGTGGGCAATGAGGAAAAAGGAAAGGATCAAATTATGCAAATGTTTCTTCCATATGTAATATCCAAAGGGGTGGTATTGCAGTAGTGTACAAAACCGATACAGATCAACAGAAAATTCTCACTGCATTGACTTCTGAAAAGGCAACAAATTCTTTGGACGTTAAGACACCATCAGCAAAGCTACCTTTAGTAGCCATTCATCAACTCCCTTCGGGTATCTCCCAAGAACAGCTGGAGGATGCCATACATGCTGAGTTTGGACTTGGTGAAGGAGATGTGCGATTCCTGTTTCGTCTTAAACAACGTACTCACATCAAATATGTAGGTCGTTGAATGCCAGCCACGAGCATTTCGCCGTATTATGCAACATCCGAAACTTTATTTTGGATGGAACAGTCATTCCATCACGGAACATTTCACTATCAAGAGATGTTTTCGCTGCCAGAAATATGGCCATCTTCAAAAAGATTGCACACGCAGGTATGTTTGTGCAAACTTTGCTGGAGATTACGATACTCGTGAATGTAACTCGGATGTTTTGGCTTGTTATAATTGTCTTGCATACAATGATTATGCAAAAGTTGCTGTTTCCATCGGCCACGCTACATATTATAACGACTGTCCGTGTTATAAAGCCCAAGTTGATCGAATCCGAGGTCAAACGCTTTACATTTAACGTGGTTACAATGTGGTTATACTTTGTGATATCCTGGAACTTCAGTTAAATTGCATTGAACTTTTATAGCAATGATGAACACTTTTCTGAACAATGAACTGCTATTGTAACCTATATTAATTTCTTTGAATCACCGTATGGACATTCACTCTGGGGGACTTTTTCCATAAGCACAAACTTTTACCGCATCCTTGGCAGATTTTATTTGTTTATACTTTTTAATTGTTCTCTTGTTTATTACTGCACCTGATTTATTTTCTAATGTTTATGTTGAACACTGATGTATAACTTTCATGTACTTTTAGGTAATTATCTAGTCCTGGTATTATAATACTGCATCATATTTTCTTGTTATCTGGAATTCTAACAGTATAATTGCTTTATTATATAATTAGTATATTCTATGTTCGTTGTCTGATGCTTTTACTCTTCCGTATAGTAATGCGATTATGCATGGAAAGATGTACTATATTATTGTTATTATACACTTTTAATATTTTCCTGGTTCTTTTTTGCATAACTCCATAGAGCTAATGTTAATTTTGACCCTCAGAAAATGTTGTTATCCTTCATTGATTAATTTAATAACTATATCAATATGTTCTTTGGCACTGTTAGATTAAATTATTATTCCTTTTCTAATGCATTTCTATTACTGGTATCTATCTTTCTGAACTTCTTAATTGCCTGTAAAACTGTTCTGCCGCATGTTGATATATATTGCGGAAAGCCGACTTTACAGGTATTTTTACTAGGATTTTCTCATAGTCTTGGAGATTCATAATTTAGTTTTTCCTTCTTGTATTCGGTAATTTACTTTATATTGTAATCTCCTATATATATTTTTGCTCCATATACTGATTTCAATTTCTGATATATTCATTACACTTTGATGCTTAGGTATATCTATAATTTTACTGTATTTAATATAAGAAATATTATACGTACTGGGACGCCATTTTAAGTCCTTTTTATTTTTCATATGATGTTTATTTACTGTAATTGCACAATATCTCATATTTTTTTCCAATACTTTATATTTTTTCTTTCATATTTATTAATTACTGGAGCTTCTGATTACGTATCTTTTGAATTCTTATATTATCTTGTATCATTCTCTTCTTATTGCATCTGATTCCTCCAGCGCTGCCTGTTTTATACCTAATTTTGTTCTATGTTTAAAACGTTGCCATTTTTATGTTTCTACGTCTTCTCGGTTAGTTCAATTTGTAGGCATTACAAATTTTAATTTCATCTTATCACAATTTTATTTTACTTTCGATACTTAATACTGTGACACGTTTGATTATTATATATTGTATTATTACTATATAGTCACTCTAATGTATTCTTTTTTTTGGGGGGGGGGGTTTATATTTTTCTTCCTTAACTATGTCATTATTCTCAAGTCATACTCATTGTTTTAATTGCTGTGCAATTATGAGCCATTGTATGGCCATGTATTCTTGAAATTGTGTTTAATAAATGTCCGGACTTTGGTTGAGTTTTTCTGGAGGGCGCTTTTGGTCTGTTGGACTGCCCTCTGGATGGTCCGGGCATTGGGCTTCGGTTCCGGATGCGGACAACTCGTGGGACCTCATCACTCGACTCTGCTCTAGACTTTGGGGAGCACGGTGCTTGTACCGATTAACCATTATGGTAAAGGGACAGTGCCCGTGCCCTCCATCACCTGTCACCTGTAAATAAAAAGAATTTTTCCAAGTGAATTATTCTTGGCGCAAACTGAAAAAAATTCGCCAAGATGAATTTTTAAATTTCTCCGTAAATTTCTCATCAAAAATTAAAGCATCTAATATGTAGTCATAATTTGAATCGTAGACTCGAAATACGGAAATAATTGGATGTTATTTCAGAAAAAGTCCAATTTTGTGTCAAAATACCCATATTAGAACAAAGCGCTATATATGAATCTAATACATATCCTAAGTATCGCTTTCCAGGCACTCAAACCGCAATCTGAATTTCGTCAATCGCCCCAGTAGAACGGAAGATATAGAACTGTACTTTTTTTATTATTATTGTGCAATGTACATCAGTTATTTCAAGACAACCAAATAATGTAACTGTTCAAGTTTGAGCTTTCACAAATACTTAGATGTATATTTCAAGTCCCCAATAAGTGAAATCCTAGCGGCTTGTCCGCTCAACCAATCAAAATTAAATTTCAGATAGTTGTGATCTGTAGGTATACGCTGGAGCTTGTAATGACTTAAAACAATAGAGTTCTCACTGTTACGGTTACAGACGATAACGCATCACATGCGGAAGATTGTTGATAACAATCACGAACTTGACATTGCAGGAGGAATTTGTATAACTTCATATTTTATGGCATCTTTCCATTCTTAAAAGTCTCGTGGATTTGATGTGTAAAACTTATATTTCAGAAAATCGTAGAACGAAGAAATCCATCGGAATAAGCTTGGGAGATCGAGGTGGCAACAAAACTGTAAAGTTATGGAAGATGATTCTATCTTGGAATACTGTACGCTTTGAAAACTTGTTGTTGATTCTAAGACAAGTTTTATTTTCCCTTTTGTGCTGTCATTTGTCCCTTTACAATGTTCTTCTTTGCAAATGTTTTACTCTGGCAATTTTCGTTATACGTGTATCGTTCCAACGCCATTTTGTTTTTTTATGCTTTCATCAACCGGAATAACAGTAGAAAATAACGTGTTCTTATTCAAAAATTTTAAAATGTTTTCACTGTAACCGTAATCGTGAGAGCTTAATTGTTTTAAATCATCACAATCTCCAGCGCTTAAATGCAAATACCGATATTTGAAATTTCATTTCGACTTGTTGAGCGTATAGACCGGTAGAGTTTCATATATCGGATAACTCTTTTTATGACCACCCTGTATATCAGGGGGTTACTATTTCGATCCAAAAATTTAGTAGTGAGGTTTCAGTCAATACGCAAGAATTAGAGTCTCCACAAGATATTTTCATTATTTTCATAATAAGGTCTGCGTATTTATCTGTATATGCATAAAGACTTTTACGAAAACAGGCTTTTTAAAAAGATAAAAGAATCATAAAAAATCAAAAGGAAAAATTAACATTATGTTTTTATTAAGAATGAAAGGGAAAAAGCCACGATCAATATCGGACGTAGCTGCTTTTAAGGTACAAACATAGCCACCACGGATGTGTAAGCTTTTTTTAAACGCATGTTTATGAAATTCACTAATAAAACATAATTGCTGAAGTTAAATTTTCAAAACACCACGTCTGTCTAATTATAATAATTTTCTGGCAATAATTTTTTGTAATCAAGGGAAAAACATATGCTCACCTTGTGTATTTATCTCTGATAGGGTCTGGTGTGTTTCATAATATACGAGTTTGCAAAGAGCACTTTTTAATTTCTTGTTCCCGTCAAACTATGCGATAAATTAGTTTTCGTTTTAAATTCACTAATTATTTTACGAGTTTTTAAATAAAAGCTTATTTTATAAAAACATTATAAAATGCATTATCAGTGCAATTATTCAACTGAAAAATCATTTTTCCACAAGGAATAATATTTTTTATTTTGCTTCCAACAAATCTTTTACATCAAATCGACGAAACATTCCAGTGAACTTTGCAAAAATATGAGAAATTACCATACATTTTTATATGAACTTCATTTTAAGAATTTTTTCTGCTCAATCCGACGCCGCAGAAATTCTGATATTTTTAGTTCGTCCATTAAACAAATTGCGACAAATAGTTTAGATATTAAATTTTAAAAACCCTAAATCAAATTTTGAAAAGGGCACTTCATTATGTTGCCGTCCACAAACAGTGTGGGTATAAAATTTAAACTTGATATCGTATCAGAAAAGTAGTTTAAAAATTGATAGCACATCTTTGAACATAACGACCACCAACATAAGGGAACTAAATAAAAGCTTATAATAAATATCATCTAGTTACATAGAAATAGCGATAAATGAGTATAAGGACGAAGCACATCGCTGTTACGCTGCGAAGTTGGAGTCATAAATAGACAGCGATATGGATGCGATCGTCTGATTGTCATTCTTATAATTTTAATCTCCATCTGCGCATGAATTAGCTGTCCTTCATTCCTTTCCAGAGCTTCCCTTCCAATGTTTCCCACATTCCGGAAATTATTAACCCGGCTAACGAGGTTGATGACTGCCATTTATTAACGAAGGGGTCTAGAACAATGTTTGGCTTCATTAGATGCAATTGCGCCGTCGTCTGCTGCGCTGGCAGCGTTAATGAGCTCAAGGAACGCTCGCAGGTCTTCTTTTCGGTCGATCGTCTGTTCTTTTAGGTTCCGCTTCCCATTCTAGTAACGTTGGTTTTCATTCCTTTGATAACGTTCCGTGTTTTTGATGGTCATGTTTACAATTCTTGACTTCTATTCGGTTTCACTTGAGGTTGCATTTATAAGCCTTTTCACGTGTTTTTTATCTTTTTAACCTTCCAGCACGCGCGCTTGGCAATTTTACATGAGCACGCGAGCGTCGTATTTTTTTACCACATCCGTTATTTTACCCTTCTTTGGCACGAAAAAAGACAGAGAAATGAGTGAATACTGATAATAAATTTGTTAAGAAACAAAATATTAATCTTATTATTACAAAATACAAATGATATCCCATTCAAATATAAGTAAATTATTTTTAAGTTCTTACGTTAGTGAGATGGAAATGCGATGATGTATTTCATTATAGAACATTTTAAATTTATTATTTAATAATTATATTTTAAAATCGAAGCTAATTTTAATATTCATCAAAGGCAAGTATAGACAAATAAAGAAGGAAAACACTTTGGTAGGAAGAAAAGTAAGTTTAGCATTACTTACTTCTGCAAGGAAATTTACTTCTTACTGGTTACAAAAACGCACTTTAAATTAATATTTTTATTTATTTCTAAAAAATATAAATAAAAAATCTGATGTGTACACCATCCTTGTTCACACCACATGAATATTAAATTATACAGAATGTTAAATTATACGCATTTTTTTCTTGAATTTCATTTAAATTGATTGGATTGAATTAAATCTACTTCGTCGATATCGCATAAACCACAATAGAATGAATGCTCTCTTTAAAATTCACTATATCTGTTTACTATAACGACATTCTGAATGCACAAAATTTATATCATTTGAAGAATTATCGTTGCCACATGTTCTATTCAAATACTATAATAAAGCTAAAACGATTTATGAAAGAAATTAAGCAAACAAAACAGAAAAGAAACAGTTTTTCACAGACGATCTAGTATTTCTCATTCAATTAATTCAGCTTTCACTTTGCGACAAGGCAAAAATACATAAAAACTCAAAATATCTGCATTAAAAATTACGAAGTAAATTTTAAACACGTATTTCCTCGAAAAAATTCCAGAAAGGATTAAGCATGATTGAATTCGCAATAATAAATGAAGGCGTTATTTTTGTGTTGCGAAGCTTAGTCTGTCTAGATTAGCAACAAATCTACAATTCTGCTGTTTCAAATATAAACAAATATGTCCGCCATGTTATTTAAAACTTAACCGCACTTAAACATCTTTTAAATTGTTGATAATTGTACAAATATTGCTTCCAGAATTACGAAAGGCATAAAAACCTTAACCGGAAGATAAAAACAACATAATTCAATCATTTTTAAAGCAAAAAATGTACAATTTACAAACATATAAGAGTAAAGATACTGAGATCACTGAGCCGGGTAACAGAGTGAATATATATATAAATATATTTATATACGTTTGGTGAGGCCGATTGCAACCAAAATACGAGTAGCACATCTACATGTTATAGCAGTCCTATATACAAAATTTCAACGTTCTGAGGCTACTCGTTTTTGAGTTTTGCGAGATACGTACGTACGCACGTACGTACATACGTTCGTACAGACGCCACGAAAAATTCTCTTCAGAATTAATTTTAAAGCAGTTTTATAATTTTTTTGGAGGAAAGTGTCTTTTATTCTGTCCTTACGCACAGATATCACTCAAAAACATCGTTAAATTGCATTCGATGGCGGTCAAAATAGATATTTTCGTTGAAATATGTTGCCTGAAACTTTTCGCGATTACAATACTTTCTTTTTACTTCGTACAAGAAAGTAAAAAAAGTAAGGAATTGTAAGAAAATAAGGAATGGAAATCACTATTGTTCTCCCATCCAAAAGTTTTCTTATCTTCATCAGATAATTCTTGAAGAATGCGAGCAAAATCAACTGCCTGCACATATTTTTTTGCTATGAAAACCGGTATAAAAAGCCAAATATATTCAAATTGAAATAATACACGGCAATTAATAACACAAAATTACAAAATATTTGAGAAAAATACATTTTCCGAATTTTCACCCACGACCACGCGCGTGTCGTAACTTTTACTAAAAAACTGTCGTCAAATGACTTCCTGTTGGCACATTCCATGATGTGGGGAAGGATAGAAAGGAGGAATAGAAATGACATTCAGACATCTCAGCTTCGATATGCGAAAAATGTGTATAAAAAACTAAATTTGTCGTAAATTTTGCGCATACGTGCGTGCTGGAAGGCTAACACTTTACAGTTTTTGTTCATTAGCTTCGTGTATTGTGGCCGTTCAAATTAAAGGTTAAGTCCTAAAAGTAAACCTTTTAGTGAATAATTTTTATGCTTCTTAAACGGAGTTGGAGCCCCAAAATCTTCAAAAAATTGTGATTTCGGATTTTTGCATTTTCAAATGCTCTACACTTTTATCTTCCTAAAAATATCATTCTTTAATCTCTATCAAAATTAGAACTGTAAAAAAATCTAGTTTTAACTTGTCATCTACTGCTTCGATCAATGATGATTTTTACATAAAAACGCATTTTTCTCCAAACGTGATTTTTTTTTATACTCGATGTACCTTTTCTCAGGAACTACTGCTCACAGGTACCTAAACTTTTTATGGCTTATTTATTAAGTTCCCTAATATTTACTGAAATGAGCTTTTTGTAATAAACTTAGAAAAAAAAATTTTTTTAATTTTTTTGTGTGAGAAAAGTGCTAAATTTTACTATGCTGTGGTGTTGCGTGGCCCCAACTTGCCCGCAACAATAGTAGTGACTGCTATGAACTGGAAAAAAAACGAACCCTTAAGAAGGGTTTAACTCCCTTTATTCCACTTTAGAAGTTAGAAATACGTTCACTTGACGCTCACAAACTACGCCGACCCGGCTGTTAACTAAAAATCGAAAAGAACAACTAAAAATAAATAAATACTAAAAAAACAAGTCACTACCTACGAGGCTTTACAAACGTGACTTAATCGCGTTCTAAGATACAGCTGAGATTTCAGCAAACTTTCTTAATAAGAAGTTGAAAGATTCAACTAACTGCCGAAGTAGGCTCACAGGCCGAAACGCGCGGTTCTTAAATTTCTACCAAGCAACCTTCACGCTCGTGATTCAAGAAGCACACTTACAAACTCGTTTCCCTTCTATTTAACTCAAATTACTTCTGCTAAAAATTTGAATACTCTGCGCGTTCTACTAAAATTTACATACTCTGGCATTGGCAATTCCAGGGGAAAGTAAGACTTGACAGGAAAGATAGCTTAAAATAAATGTTAGTTAAAATAAATATAAACCCTACAATGCCTAACAAAATATCCTGTAATTTACTCTAAAAAAATTTTAAATGTTTCAAAAGCTCATTTCAGTATAATCAGATAGGTATGCTTTAATTACAGAAAAAAATTTCAAGCTTGTATCTACAGCAGATTTTGAGAAAAGGTACATCGAAAATGGCAATTTAACATTGTCGGTAAGGTATGTAGGGGTTTCTGATACCCCTTAAGAATTAAGAGATTCCATCTTATGTTGTTCTGACACAACGAAGATCCCATTCGATTTAGGGCGAGGCACAGCTTATATTCGAATATTTGGACTGTATATCTGTTTTTAATTTTCTTTTCTGACGTGACTGTATCACATCTGTATTCCTGTTTGCCATTCGAACTAAATATAGCAGTTAGTAATAATTTGTTACCAAATTGAATTAGTTGACTGAAGACGACTCTGTTCCTTTTAATAACTATGCACATATATATATTAGGGGTTTGGTTTATTGAAATATGGCAAAGCACGCGAGGGCTATCTGCCTAACGGGAGGAATGCCTTCGTGGAGGACTTTACAAGAGAAACTGGCCTGTATACAGGTTACAACTTGGGAAAACTACGAAATGGCACATGCAACCAGCCTTATCACCTGGAATCGAACCCATATCGAAACTACCAGTGTTCATCGACTTTACCGCAAGACCGCCGGTGAGCCCATATATAATAAGGAAAAGGAAAGTGCAAGATTAGGCGTAATCCTTTAAAAACAGTGTACATGCTACTGACTGATCATTGTTCTTTACATAAATGAAGCACCTTCGAAGAACATAAAGAAAATGCGTCATGACTTTTCAGACAACCTAACAACACCGGAAGCTGATAATTCTCTGGAAGAATTTTAATCAAAAGCGCAATAACGAACAAGGAAACGGCTTCTATTTATTAGGGAATAGCAGAAAGATAGGTGCGATTATTTAAATGCATTAAATTAATCACGCATTGGATCACAAGGTGAGACTTAATCGTCCGGAATGCGAGAATCACGTCAGGGGCTCTCACAAACCGACCGAGTCGAATTTTCAATTGGTTTTGAGATGTGGATAATAATTCTCTTGACACGAAAATTGCTCGAATAAATGTCGCGAATTTCCACGCGCTTGCTTTCGTCCTGATCCCGGATCTGGGAATTTATTTCCCGATTTTTCTCGGCTGCGACTCATTTAAAGAGTCTCGCGATTTTATTTACTTCTTAACTTTCCTCACAAAATGACACAGCCTTATTTATTTTGTAGAATTATGTCCATCTTGTTCTCAGACTTTTCACCAGAGGGCGCAGCTGGCAGTAGCAGAGTTTGATTAAGATGGATCGTGATTAAACCTCGGAATCGGCATGAAGAGTAATGGAGTGTGGACTTTTTCTTTCGAAAAGGAAGAAAAATCAGTCATTCATTTGTTGGCTTGTGATCTTTATGAGGATCATACAATCAGCTCAAAGCAAATAAGACAGTAAATCATTCATAACGGAAATAATGAATTACATTTAATTCACTAAAATACACTGGGTGTTCGTACATTTTTAGAATTTTGGAGTTGCTTTAATTTATGTTTAAAATGTAAACAGTATGCTTTTAAATGTTTAAATTGATAGTCTATTTTTAGAGCTACAAGACTGCATTGTGATTATGGTAGAAGGGTTCTCGTAAAATTTTCTGGAGCACCGATTTCTATTCTTCTATCAGTACTTTCCATCAATCTTGATGAAGAAAAGAACTTTTTACGAGAGACCAAAGGCACAATAGTCCATAGGTGAAACGTCAAAGGACTTCGCAGGAATACACTGAAAATGTGTATGTGCAATACCTATATCATTCTTCATTTTTTTAAAGAATGCAGTGGTACTTTCCGAAGCAGAATTGGTTGCTTTGTCTTGATTACGTTTCACATTTTTAAAACCATTGGGATCTAAAAACGGAATTTCAAATGTAAATATCATACGTAAAACTTTCTCCTGGTAGTAAGTTAACTTGGTTTTAACTTTTTTCCTGCTCTTCTTATTTCTGGTTTTCCAATGTAAGAGAAATCTGCGACAACCGTAAATCCCATAATGAAACTGTCTTTGCGTTGACGAAACAGGTTTGTACATTATTTTCCTTAGTTTTCGATTATAAACAAACCTTTTTTACTTCCTTGTACGAAGTAAAAAGGAAGTATTGTAATCGTGAAAAGTTTCAGGCATCATGTTTCAACGCAAATATCCATTTTCGCCGCTATCGAATGCAATTTAACTACGTTTTTTAGTGACATCTGTACGTAAGGACAGAATAAAAGACTCTTTTCCTCCCAAAAAATTATAAAACTGCTTTAAAATGAATTCTGAAAAGAATCTTTCGTGGCGTCTGTACGTACGTATCTCGCATAATTTGGAAATGAGTAGCCTCAGAACGTTGAAATTCTGTATGTAGGACTGCTATAACATGTAGATGTGCACCTCGTATTTTGGTTGCAATCGGCAGTCCCAAACGTATATAAATATATGTGTGTAGTGTATATATATATATATATATATATACACCTCTGTTAACCGGCTCAGTGATCTCAGTTTCTTTGCTCTTATAAGTTTATAAATTGTGCATTTTTTGCTTTAAAAATGATTCAATTATGTTGTTCTTATCTTCCAGCTAAGTTTTTATGCCTCTAGTAAATCTGTATGCAATAATTTTAGAATTACCAACAATTTGAAAGTTGTTTAAGTGCCGCTAAGCCTAATAATGTTTTCCATGGCGCATCCATTGCTTGTTTACATTTGAAACAGCAGAATAGTAGATTTGTTGCCAATCTAGAGAAAGTAAGCTTCGCAATAGCAAATATAACGTCTTCTTTTATTATTGCGAATTAAATCATGCTTAATCCGTTCTGGAATTTATTCGAGGAATTATGTGTTAATTTTCAATACAGACATCTTGAGTTTTAATGTATTTTTGCCTTGTCGCGAAGTGAGAACTGAATTAATTGAATGAGAAATACTGCACCGTCTGTCAAAACTGTTTCTTTTTGTTTTGCTTGCTTATTTCTTTTATACGTCGTTTTAGATTATTATAGTATTTGAATAGAACATGTGGCAACGATTAGATGATTCTTAAGATGATATAAATTTTGTGCGTTCTGAGTTAAAAAATGAACGAAATATAACGCTGTTAAGTGAACCTAGCGCCAGAGTGTCGCTATAGTAAACAAATAGATTAAATTTTAAAGAATGCATTTATTCTAATGTGGTTTATGCGCTGTCGGCGAAGTAGATTTAATTCAATTCAATAAGTTTAAATGAAATGCAAGAAAAATTTGTATAATTTAATATTCCGTACAAGGAAGTCATGTGGTGTACACATCAGATTTTTTAATATACAGATGCGAATAAATTTCTTCGGAAAAAGCACAAATATAGCCTTCTATTTACTGTTCCTGTAAAAACACCATTTTGCATGAAAGCAAAACTGTCAAGTAGCAGACAATAATTTGTACTTCTAAAATTATAGTTGCAGTTAAAAAAACTTTCCAAGCAGACTATATTTCATAGCAAAGCAAAATCGTCTAAAAATGTGCAAACAAACTTCTGTATATTATAGTTTCATTGATTTATTCTTTTCAGATACCGTAGATAGGTAATCCAAAATGAAACGCTTAACAATAAGCATGCATTTAAATTCAAAGCCCAATATCTGACGTTATACAAAAGTATACCTAGAACGCTGTTCAAAGCTCAGGAATATAAATTCAATCGATTCCTTGCATCCTGCCTTAGGGCTTTTGTTAGCATCAGAGGAATTTGCCAATTACCAATTAGGGAGAGATTCAATGATTGAAAATCAGACTGGAGTTTCTCTCATTCTGGACTGGAATTCGATATAATCCCAAGATTCCAGAAGCTTAGAGATTATAGGCTCTGATGGTGACGTTTCCACGATATATTCCGGAAATATATTTGACATATGTATTAGCAAACCATAAACATTAATATATTATGAAATATATTTCTCGTTGTTTTCATTTTTTCAGACTATAAAGAATTTTAACTATTTTTAGTCTACAGGACATTGGGATAGATATATGAGCAATAACATTAAAACTTTTGACATTTACATCGTTTTTCCGTCATTTTCGTGTGCATGAGGCATTAATAAAGCAAAGACTTTCAGTAAAATCGGATTCAGTTATTCACAAGTGTTAATATAATTCATTTTTAAATTCGAGCGAGCTGAAAGTGTTATTGAAATTAGTCCCCTTCCTTGATAAAATTTAAAATAATACTATAATATTTGTTGTATTTTTAGTATTGATTTTCTCAAATAATTATTATTTATTCTTTATTTTTTAGTTTATTCCTTGTGTATTTTTATAATATATTATTGGTGAGTAATGATTGCATTTTTATGTCTTTTGTGGAATTATTCTATAGCAGTATTTGTAATTACATATATATATGTGCATTAGAATTGTGAAAATAATGCAATTATAATGCAAGATATGATTTCAAAATATAAATTTCATAGGTACCGATACTTAATTACAAATTCTTCTCGTAACAAATTCTTCTCGTAACATACCAATATTGACGACAACGTATTGGAATATTTGGAATATTTGAAAAAATACACTATCAGGTATATTTTTCCAGATTATTCTAATAAATCATTTTCCTCGGCTTTAACCTCCGCCAGACTATAAACAGGATACTGAGAGTAGTTATAATAGTTAGTTTGATCTGACTGAAGACCGGAATACTATTATGCATTCAAAGATATGTATATGACAGATTCAGTTCAATGATGAATATTTAACAGAATAATCATCTTCGCTCCTGTATTCTTGAGATAGAACTTGCGTAATTCGTCCTTGTAAATTAGAATTAAGGATTTTATGGTTCCATTATGTTAATTAACAAGTCATTTTACGTTTTATGCTTTGGATCTTTACTGTCACTTCTTCCTTCCGTTTTCCCACCAGAATTCAAATTAATTCACGTGTATTTAAAATTAGGATTTTGGATTGCAAAATAGAATGTTTTCTGCATCTCGAGCTCACGTTACAAAGTTGCTAGATCAGATAGCATTTATAATTTTCCGCCATGCTTTATGATTGTCCATATTGTTTGTTTGTTTGTTTGTGCAATTATGGCAAAGCCTCGAGGGCTATCTGCCTAAGGGGAGGGATGCCTTCGTGGAGGAATTTCTAAGGGAAACTGGCTCGTATAGACGTTACACATGGGGAAAACCACGAAAACGCCCATGCAGTCAGCCCGTTCGCGGGATTCGAACCTCGGACCGAACTACCAGTGTTCAGCGTCTTTACCGCTCGGCCGCTGGTGGGCCTGATTT
Source organism: Stegodyphus dumicola (assembly GCF_044657685.1). Classification (NCBI taxonomy): domain Eukaryota; kingdom Metazoa; phylum Arthropoda; class Arachnida; order Araneae; family Eresidae; genus Stegodyphus; species Stegodyphus dumicola. The sequence continues at coordinate 262,624,187 of NC_140769.1, forward strand.
CCCATATTGAATTTTTACGCCGGTTAGATGAGTGAGCCAACTTCGCGTTAAATTGATCTGTTTAGCCTTTGGCTGCTACCTTATCTTAATTAACTCTAATAAGTGTAGATTAATGTCATGCATTATGTATGTGTAGTCTAATGTCATGTGAAGTGTAAGTATGTATGTACTAATTCATGCAAGTATTATGTATAAGTTTAATGTCATGTCATATCATGTATGTAATGTTATGTTTCATGTATGCATTATGGCCTATGAACACCCAGGTCAACCATTAACATAAGAATCTGTACAGAACCAATGTCAAACTGGAATAGCCCTTGTATGGCCATGTAAACTTTTTCATGAAGGCTCAGTAACTCCAGGTGCGCCCTTGTGGGACCCCAGGGAGTTCTTGTATCTATATAGGGGAGGGCGTGGGACATATGCCTGTTTACCTCCGTTAAACACCAGGCGTCCCCGTCCTCCGTCACCTGTCACCTGTCACCTTATCTTAATTTAACTTTACCTTTGAACTTAGCATTATTTTAAGTTATCTCGCCATAAATGTTGGCTTAATTTGTAAGACTAGGTGTTCTCTCTGTTCTTAGTTTTAAATAAAAGAGTCTTTTTTTATCTTTCTCAAGTTTCAGTTGTAATTTTTGGCTTGGCGACCATTCGCTTAACTTCTACCAAGAGTTTTGACACTATCTGAATGATTGCAAAACATACCAAGTTTCATTAGATATTTTCTCTCAGTTCTGTTATATATATATATGATGTACCAGCTTTAGTCTTAGCTTAAATTATCAGACGATAAGTTTTAAAAAAAACAGGATCCATTTATTATTATTCAGGAGAAATAGCAGTTACAAAATTCAGATATCCGGAGTAAATAAAAAGAATTACTAATAACTTTTTGTATGAAGTTTACTGCATCGTGACATTTAAGAAAAGGCCCCCGATATTCTTTTGCGAGTCCTTTTATAGCCTCTGGAAAGGCGGAGCTTCAAAGTAATGACGTCAGCCTCGTCAGCCAATCCAGTTGGCTTTAAAATTTTCCAGAACATTCTAAAACTGTACGTGTAGAAAAGGCGGGAAAACAACTTGACTACGGGGCTGTGGATTTAATTCCACGTACTTTCAAATAAGAGAACGTCGCCATTAAAAATGAAAAGAACATACAGTTAGAATTTTAAGTGTATTCTTGACTATGGAATTTTATTATTACAAATATATATACTATATATATTTGGTATGTAAAACCTGTCGTTGTTGCTTACAGCTACGAAAATTTTAAGAGTTTCTTCAATATTTTGTCTGCTGGCTCAAGGTATTTATTTATATGGTTCATTAATGCAGAAAAGGCGTAAAAATTCAGTGACAGTTATTAAATGGAAAATACCCCTTCGATCCTGTTTTCTTGAGAGAGAATTTGCAGTAACCATCTCCGTGTAAATTTGAATTAAAAAAATTTCTTTCGAACGCGAAACGTCAAGAACACAGAGCCGCTATTTTATCAAACCGAAGTAGAATCAGAATCAACAAGCAAAACTTAACCGAGATATGTCATAATTCGAGGTGAATCTTTAAATGCAATGCTCCATTTTTTATAGTTTATAAAATCTGCATGTTGGCAATTAATAATAGTTGAAAATATAGTGCATAAATAATCATAGTTTATAAAATATGTATATTGACTATTAAAAATAGCTTATAAATAATTATAATTTATAAAATCTGCATATTAAATATTAATAATAGTTTATAAAACAGTTTATAAAATCTGTATATTGAATATTAATAATAGTTTATAAAACAGTTTATAAAATCTGTATATTGAATATTAATAATAGTTTATAAAACAGTTTATAAAATCTGTATATTGACTATTAATAATAGTTTAAAATATAGTTCATAAATAATTATAGTTTATAAAATACGTATATTGACTATTAAAAAAAGAATTATAGTTCATAAAATCTGTATATTGAATATTAATAATAGTTTATAAATAATTATAGTTTATAAAATCTATAGATTGACTATCGAACGCACAAAAATCCACGCAATATTTCTAATATAGCAGATAGTATAAATACCACCAAACAATACTTTTTCGTACTTAGTAGCAAATAAAATGAATTTATCTACACATTTGTGATGAGGTAGCTGTGGAACATGCGATCAAAATACTAACTAATCCGCATAGATGAATTTGGTATATATTACTTCCTAGTATGAAGTAAAAAGGAAGTATTGTAATTGCGAAAATTTTCAGGCATCATATTTCAATAAAAATATCCATACGGCTATCGAATGCAATTTAACGATGATTTTGTGTGGCATCTGTACGTAAGGACAGAATAAAAAACTCTTTTTCCACAAAAAAATTATAAAAGTAATTTAAAATGAATTCTGAAGAGAATTTTTCGTGGCATCTGTACGTATGTATGCATCTCGCATAACTCAAAAACAAGTAGCCTCAGAACGTTGAACTTTTGTATATAGGACTGCTATAACATGTAGATGTGCACCTCGTATTTTGGTTGCAATCGGCCGCACCAAACATATATAAATATATTTATATATATATCCATTCTGTTACCCGGCTCAGTGATCTCAGTTTCTTTACTCTTATATGTTTGTAAGGTGTGCATTTTTTGCTTTAAAAATGATTGAATTATGTTTTCCTTATCTTCCGGTTAAGATTTTTATGCCTTTAGTAAATATGCATGCAATATTTAAGGAGTTATCAATAATTTAAAAGTTGTTTATGTGCAGCTAAGCCTAATAAATTTTGCAATGGTGGACATGTTTGTTAAAATTTCAAACTTGGCAGAATACATATTTGTCGCCAATCTATAGAAACTAAGATTCGCAACAACAGAGATAACGCCATCTTTTATTATTGCGAATTAAATCACGTTTAACCCATTCTGGAATTTATTCGAGGAAATAACTGTTTAAGATTTACTTCGTAATATTTAATATAGATATTTTGAGTTTTTATGTATTTTTGCCTTGTCGGGAAGTGAGAACTGAATTAGTTGAATGAGAAATACTGAACCGTCTGTCAAAAACTGCTTCTTTTTTGTTTTGTTTGCTTATTTCTTTTATACATCGTTTTAGATTTATTATAGTATTTGAATAGAACATGTGGCAACGATTAGATGATTCTTCAAATGATATAAATGTATGTGCATTCTGATTTATAATATGAACGAAATGTAAGGCTATTAAGTGAAACTAGCGCAATGTTAGTAATCATTTTTGTTGGCTATTATTTGACACATCGTCTAGTACTGATTGAAAAACTTCAGTCTTTGAACTTCGTAGACGCATAATGCATGTTAACGTCTTTCCACTAGGTGACATTTATGCATGACTCGCCAGAGAGTTTTGTGTGAAATCACCAGTATACCGTAATCTGAAAAGCAGCCAACATTTTGATATCCGAATAAAGCACTTTTTTCCATAAAAGACAAGTATCTAACCCGTTTCTGAAGAACCATAGCTCGTCCATCACAAGCCATGCATTCAGCATATTTATTGTGGCATCAGTCCATTGTATTCAAATATCCTTTTTCTTATTATTTGTTGCATTTTCAAGATTTTTTCCTCTCATATTTATAGATTGTGAAAAGTATAAAAGGCTTCTAAAGTTACATTTCTATACATTTCGCGAAGTATGAAACGGTGACTTTAAAATATTTTATACATATTTTTTTCAAAGCACAAAAATATTTCAGATTTTCGATGGGAGCGTCTGCATCTATACCAAATGGAAACTGAAAGCTTTAGAACAAAAGTTCTCAACTATTTTTGTTCCATACACACCTTTCCCCTTTCACCAATGCTAGTTGATTCCTTCCCTCATTTCCAAAACTCAATATATATATCTATACGATTTAAATTTAGATTATTTTTAATGTGCTTTATAAATTAAAACGTGCTTTATAAATTAAAACAAGAAAAGCGCAAAAAAATATTGTTAAATATAAAAGCTCGAATAAGTTTAGCTTTTTATATTTATAAGCTAAATACTTAACAGGCAAATAAAAGGTTGGCCACATTTCCCCCCTTAAAATATAAAATTTTGACCCAGGGAGGGGAATAACTCCTGGTTGAGAACCCCTAATTTAGAATGTTAAGAAGTATTTAATTTACCAGAAATATACAGCTTGTGTTCAAAGGTTTGCAGTTTTGGCATTTATTAAATGACATTTAGGAATTAGACATTTTCCATTGTATTTTGTTATAATGAAAGGCTGATCTCTTCCCCCACCTTAAAAAATGAGATTCTCCTCCAAGGGGGGGGGAATAACCCCTAGTTGAGAATCCCTATTTTAGAAGGTTAACAAATATTTAATTTATCAGAAATAGAGCACTTATACGTTCAAATGTTTGCAGTTTTGACAATTACTAAATTACGTTTAGGAATTAGACATTTCTGATTGTATTTTGTCTCATTAACAAAAGCACTGGTAGCTGGACCTGGGTTCTAATGCTTGCGACCGAGCTGAGAGCGTGGAAGTGTTTAGTTTTTAAATAACACCACTTCTGCTTTCGCGGCGCCAATGTTTAATATTTAAATAGTTACGGCATCATTTGTAACATCAATCCTGTAAGAGTATAAGGTATTTCTCCCACTTTCCTATCATCCTTCGTGGTGTGGTGGTTCTGCACGCGGGGCCGGTATTCCAGAGGTCCGTGGTTCGATTCCCGGCGAAGACAGTTGCTAATTTTTCATCTCTCCGGCTTTTCCAATTAAACTAATGTCTCTACAGTGGCGCCCGAACTAAAAGGGTTGTGTATGATGATTCTCCGCACCCAGGATTTGGCGATTGGGTCCCCTAAAACCCCATTCGCCCTTTAAAAAGGGGAGTATATAAGGCATATCTCCGGCTTTCCTGGCGTGCCTTCTTGGTGTAGTGGTTCTGCACGCTGGGCCGGTATTCCGCGGTTCGATTCCCGGCGAAGGCGTTTGCTATTTTTCATCTTTTCTGCTTTAAAAAAAAATACCTAATGACTCTACAGTGGCGCCCGAACTAAAAGGGTTGTGGATGATGATTCTCCACACCCAGGATTTGGCGACTAGGTCCCCTAAAACCCTAGTCACCCTTTAAAAAGGGGAGTATATAAGGTGTTTCTCCCACTTTCCTAGCCTTCCTTGGTGGTGTAGTGGTTCTGCACGGTATTCCAGAGATCCGTGGTTCGATTCCCGGCGAAGGCGGTTGATAATTTTTCATCTCTCTGGCTTCCAAAAAATCCTAATGTCTCTACAAGGGGACCGTTGTTAACTAGAACTCCTCACGATTACCAAAAGTAATATACAAAAGTAAAAATGATGACATATGAAATTATTACACACTAAAAATAAGTACCACACAAATGTTACTGCCCGTATTACTCAAGTAAATAATTGGGTTTACCTTAATTATAAACCCAATTAAAACCGAATATAGGGAGCCATCGCGTTGTGTTACATTTTTTTGATGTTCTCACCGGTTGAATGGCCAAACACTTAATAATTAAAATACTCAAACATTAAATTAAAACATAAGGAAGCATATCAATCACCATTAAATAAAAGAACGACTGCGATCAACAGAACAGGTATAATAAGTAAAAATAAACAATAGACAAACTCAATTTAGCTCTTACCAGTACGATAATGCGTTTAAAGGTTGATTGGCTCTATTTTTTCTTACACAAGAAACATTACATTAAGCAATTTTTAAAGACAGAATGGGTACCCAATTAAATAATTGTAATATCGTGTACCAAGTTAATTATAAAGAAGTATTATAGAATAACATTTCGTATTTTACGCACAAATTCAAAAAAAAACTTTTACATTGTACTTTCGTCCTTTCTACAGGCGAAAGAGGCATTATCATTTGTCTTATTAAATATTATTATCTATTGCTCAGTTGACAATTACTCAAGATGTACAATTCTATATCATTAAAGCTTCTCAACAGTTCCCTTGTCTTTCTTATCTCCTTAACAAAATTTATTGCTTAGGCGGACACAACAAGGGATGAAAAAGGCAAGAAAAACAATCAATAAGTGTTACACTTATCTGGGTAGTAACTTCCCTAATAAGTCACTTGAAGCCTTGGTAAGGGAGAGTCAGTCTTCTTCAGGACGACCTATTAAAAATGAAGGCTCACAGTGTATAATTACTCAAACCTATAGCTCAGTTGACCGGACAATCATGCCGGTCTGCAGGAACATCCTGTGTAGACGCCGTCTCATAGGCTCATCACTGGAGTACTCAGGTGAACAGGCAGGTTGCAGTAATGGCCAGCAACGACAAACACTGGAGAATCCAAACATCCGGGACGGAATAGTGACTTTCATAAGTGAATAAATTTATTCGACGTAGATTTCGAGCGATCTAGTGCTCAGACTCCTGTTAGAATGTAGGCTTCTCGAGTTGGGCAGTTCATCCTTACCCTCTCTGTGACTACCTGAAGGAAACAAAAGTCCTAATGGCACAAAGTCCAAGGGAGGAAACTTATTTGGCCACATGAAGAAAATCAGCCGCCTAGGGACTAACTAATCGTAGAAGTTCTCAAAAACTCGATAGTAAATCGTACTTCATATTCTACCCTTTTATACTTAGTTTCACATTGATCCTTGTGAAGTGTACTGCCGTCTAAGTATACAGAACTTTCCGAAAAACATCGACGCTCAGAAGGCATGCTATAGAACTTCTCCTAGCTGCGAGCAAGCAAAAAGTGATTTTAAATTGCAGTTCATTAAGCTTCCAAGAAAATGTAAAAGGTCATAAAGCATCTTCTAAACCTTCCCAAACTTTGAATAAGCAACAAGAGTTTTTGGTTCCCCCAATTCCCAATAGTAAGACTTATTGGGAAGCATTTTTCAGGTCTTAACCTCCCGGAAACTAGTAGAAAAGTGAAGAGCGAACGAACTCTTTTGCGCGAACCCAAAATACAGCCAGGATACCAGAATTCAGACATTCACACCCCCTAAACATGGCTAAAACCATTTTTCCACCAAATCAGTCAAAAACAATCCTTTGCGCAAGCGTGGCCAGTAAAACCAGAAAGCCAAATTCGGAGACAGCCAACGTCAAACTCGTTGATCTTCTTGCGTAACCTAATATTAGCCCTTGACCTTTATACAAGGAGAGCACGTATTCAAATCCCCTAAACAAGATAAAACAATAAGAAAGTTCTTGATTATTCTACGACTCCGAAGTAACTCGAAATGGCGCAGTAAAAATTGCCAGCTCTCATGATTACTTTTCTACACAAAAGTGCTTCCTTATTGTCACAATTTTCGCATTAGAAATTAACAAAAAAAAACTTTCAACAATTGATTTTCAGGTAAGAATTTAGGGAAATAAAAACCCCTATTAAATCAAATGACAAAAAAACAAAATTACACTGGAATCATTCTAGTTCCCAAATAATTACAATTAAGATAATTAATTCTCTTGTCAACTAATTCAGAAATTTCACTGCATAACAGGAGTTTATAGGTTTTCACTCTCTATTCGTCACGATTAGGCTTAGATGTACTAGATTATAGGAAAGCGCACTATTGTGTGATTTCCCTTAGGCAGACAGTCATGGTGAATCTTTCCTTAATTCGAACAATTCATTCCTCAGTGACGTATTCCTAATTGAGACATACATATCCGTACACGTAAGAGAAATATGTGTGCAGATTATTGCTCACAGAGGAATATCATATTTCCGAAGAGGAATATGTATACCTATCCGATATGCATACGTATGTAATACATATTATACATCCAGAGGAATATTATATTCCCTAGGAGGAATATGTATACATATCCCTCTACATAAGAGTAATACGTGTGCATATTTACTCCCATACGAATATTATCTAAGAATAATGTGTATACATATCCTTATACCTAAGAGCAAATCCGTGTATATGTTACCGTGACAGACCGAAATTGGAGAATGTCGACTTTCACCGGAGAATGTCAACATTCAGCAAATGCGTTGGTGAAAGATCGAATATTGCATTACATTCTTGTACATTCGGACCCTCACCGGTGTATGTCGACAATCACAGATATGCTCTGGTGTAAATCGAAAAGAGAAGAGTATATGTACACTCTGTCATTGCAAAAGGAAGTGTTCCACAAATAAATGCAGTTGTAAAAGCAAGGGCCTCTTGTGCAATTCAAAGTGTCATAATAGTTTAAGTTGTTGCAATAAATAAGATATGAATCACATAATTTAGTAAGTGTTTAGCTTCTATTGTTTTCCTTTCTCATTTTGAATGTACTGTGTGTTTTAAGTTGTTATTTTAAATCTCAAGTGCGTTTTTTTTTTCGTGACTGAATTACGGAGAAGAAAATATAATATTGTTATATGTTCAACAATTCCCATTAGTACATGGTGAATGTCGACATTGACCAGTGTAAGTCAGAAATAAGAGTATTTGGAAAATATTTCGGACATACGCCAAGCGACTATGTGAATGTTGACATTCACCGGTGAAAGTCGACATTCACCAGATTTCAGTGTTTCACAGTAACATATATATTACTCCCACAGAGGAATATTTAGGAATACCTGTATATATATATATATATATATATATATATATATCCCTATACACAAGAGAAATATGTTTACATATTATGCCTCCACAGGAGTATTATACTCCCTAAGAGGAATAGGTTTTAATTTTAAATTTCTTTAATTCTGATTTTGTATTTATTGGATTTTTTAAACTTTCTTAATGTTGAATTTCAGTTTGGGGTTCTTTGTGTAAAATGGATTCTAAATTTCTTACTTTTTGTATTTGTTTCTTGCCAAAATTGTTGTACTTTTTTTTTTTTTTTTTTTTTTATTCCAAAGGGATTTTAATCCCGAAGGACTATTAGTTTCGTTTTGGCATTTTGCGTCGGACGGATAAATGTCGGTTCACTTTTCAAACTGTTGCCATAAAATGTTAGAGTCCTGCATTATATTTGAAGAAATTAAATAATGAAAAATCTGCATAAATGTATGTATATTTCTCGTATTGTGATAAAACAACGGTACATAGAGTCATCGAATTTTGAATAACGTAATCCTCCAACGAATATGAGCATGTGGAAGACCCAATTTGAAATTTGAAATTTGTTTTATGATCGATTTCCTATTTTTTAAAACTTTGACGAATTTTTGATTAACAAACTCAAGGATTTCAAAGCGAGCAATGGCAACGTTGTGCAGAAAAAACATTTTTATCTCCAGCGCGTGAGTCTCTGTATCGGAAATTCTAAAGATATGCTCGTTTTAAAACTATTTTGCGATATTGCTGTTGCACTGGATCTTATGGTTTAAGTGCGAGGAACATGATATTTAATAAAGAAAGGTAACACACAAAATGTTAAAAAACGCCCCTTTGGACGTAATTTAAAATCTGAAACATTTCAGATTTTTTATTATTATTATTATTATTATTATTATTATTATTATTATTATTATTATTTTGTTTTGTTTTGTTTTTTTGTTAAGACATGTGCCAACTTGGCTCTGTCTCGCCATCTGGCAAATGATGCAGAGATAAATTACTGACGTAACACTGAGGTAAATTCTATCTTGCAGTTTGGGGAATAAGCCACTTAACTCCATGTTAAATTGATTTACTCCCGTAACCCTATTTTTCCAGCGGTGCTTCACACTTTTGAGGCCTTTCATGTATCGGGTCAGTCCCATAAGTTCGTGCGCATTAAAAGTATGACGCATTTATCTGCGTATTATTTCACTATAGAGCATTTACTAAAACAATACAATTTTGAACCTGTTGAAACTTGTCATCGTTTGACTAATCATATTATTCAGTTCATCACCAATTTTCGTAAATACCGAACGCATTTTAGTACCCATAGAAGATGAATATAGATAATCAGTACAAACGTGCTGTGCTATATTTTTTATTTTCGTGTAATGAATCTGCCATGTTTGCAGCGATAAACATTTATAGTGTGCGTGGTGAACACACTATTAGTGTAAGGATTGCCCAGAAATGGTTTAAAAAATTTTAAGTTGGAAAAAGCAGCATTGATGATGAATCCTGTTCAGGACGTTTTGAACTATTAGAACCAAATCAAATGATTCATTCAGAAAATTATAGTGAACAACTTTGCCGTATAAACTCAGAATTGGTCAAAAAACGCCCACGTTTGGTGAATATTGAGAAAGTGTTGTTTCATCATGATAACGCTAGACCGCATACGGCTCGAACAGCGCTTCAAAAAAATGAGTGAATTTAATTGGAAGTTTTTGCCACATCCTGCTTACTCCCCAGATATTGCCCCAAGTGATTTTCACTTATTTCGTGCTCTACAAAAGTTTCTACTGTGAAAAAAAATTAAATTCTAAACAGGATATACACAATGAACTTTCAAATGTTTTTGAATCAAATACAGAGTCTTTCTACAGCGATGGCATAAAAAAGCTGCCTGTAGGAGGGCGAGACATTGTAGATAATGGAGGAAAATATATAATTGATGAAAATGTTAAATTGTGTTTTTTAATATTATTTAAGAATTTACCAAAAAATGCGCACGAATTTATGGACTGACCCAATACAAGAGATACTAAAATTTACATGTAATTTACCAAAATTATTTACATATATACAAAACTCGTAACAATATTTAAAACTTTGAAGCAAAGAACTAGAATCTAATTACTGTTAAAATATACAACAAAGGACTTAATTTAAGGATTCTGATTTTCCCTTAATAAAGGATGTTTACGGTTTTCATTTGTGTTAGGGAAAATTAGAATTAAATGTATACAACACACATCACAAAACGGAAAAGCATGTTGTAATCACAACCATGTAAAAAATTTTGTTTCTGCTTTGCCAGTTTCTTAAATTTAATTTTGCTTCCGAAGAATTTTTTATAAATATTTAGCAGTTTAAAAGAAATAAAAAAGCGCCAGTACATGAAAATGTACTAATAAGATTTTCCTTGTTCCTTTTAAACTTCTTTAAGCTTGTAAAGGGGGGAAAACGTCGTACTTTGTTAAAGCAAAATGAACCCAAACATTCAGTAACCAAGAGGGCGAGTCATTTTATTTCAAGTTCTGATCAAACATTCATGAATGCAGTTTTTTCTATAAATAATCCATGAATAGATTTCTTTCTAATTTTTTTGTCGTGGATGGCAAATGTATTTTCGACCCGAATGGATCAGTCGATAAAGATTCAATAGGCGCCTTCAAGAAGAGGGAATGTGTAATGCTTTATTGAATTGTACTTAAGGAAAGCTTTCCAACTGAATGCATTCTCTGTACGAAGTAATTTAAGAAATCTTACGATAAATTCAAAATACTTTTTCTTCTTTAAATGTTGAAAACTCCAGCTAATGGTGTAATTAGGCTAGTTATTAAGGTTCCCGCACAAATGCAAAACGTTACGTTTAAAAACAGCATTAACTTTGCAAAATTCGTCTAAAGTTATTGCTTGTACAGGGTGATCAGCGAATAAGCCCTGATTTCAAAATTAAATATCTCTACAACAAAGACCGATAGAATTATGCGCTAAACTGTACGTTCATTAGCAAAACTGTAAAAATGGGGTACAAAAGTTTAGAAAATTTAGTTACGAAAATCGTTAACAGATAGCGCTCTGCGCTGAAAACTCTTCTGAAAAGAGTAAAAAAAAAAAATAAAGTGAAGCAGGCTTTGCAATAAAAATACAATTTTTTCGAAATGGTCACCGTTCGAAACAATGAGGTGTCGTAAACGAACAATGAAATTTGACATCACGTCTTGCAATGTCTCGACGGAAATGGAATCACATGCAACACCAATCAACGATTCAACCTCATCTAGAGTAGCGGGATTGTTTCGATAGACAGTGTCTTTTAATGCGCCCCCACAGAAAGAAGTCACAAGGACTCAGATCTGGAGAATATGGAGGCGAAGCTATTCCTGTGTCAGTAAATTGCGGATAACGCAATTAACGCTAGTTGAGTGCTGACAAATTGTTCCAAAATTGTAACGTAACGTTGAGTAGTTATCGTTTCTCGTACGAAAAAGGGTCCGATAATGCCTCTGGCGCATACCGCAGCCCATGCAGTAACTTTAGGCGAATGCAGTGCTTTTTCTTCACACAAATGAGGATTTTTCGGAACCCCAAAATCCCCATTTTGTTTTATTAACGATTCCATTCAAATGAAAATGTGCCTCATCTGTGTACCAGATGCAGCTCACATCAAATCTGTCGTTGTCGACCATTGTTGGAATCTGATTCGCAAAGTCAACTCTTTGTTGCACAGCTTTCATGGGTATGGACGATAACTTTGGATTTTGTATGGAAAAAACCATAGGCTATTTTTTAATATTTTTTGTGTGCTCGTGTACTTCAAACCTGTCTCTGATGCAATCCGTCGGATGATTTTACTAGGATTTTACTGAACAATTCCAAAAACTTTGGCTGCATTTTCAGGAGTGACTACAGTTTGCCTTGGCCCAACATTTCCCTTCCAATCATCAGCCACGCTGTCAGTCCGTTCGAATTTCGCGAAGAGCATGCGAATGGGTTTCGCATCGGGTCCAACTGAAACATTGAATCGGTTTTGAAAACTGCGACGTGTTGCCGTAGGACTGTGTTCTAATTGGTGAAATTCCAGAACCAAAAAAACATGTTGTTCAATGGAATACATTATTTCACTTGATCACTTTCGAATTCGAAGCCCATTTTTAAAGGCTATTGATAGGTCATGGCGATTAGAGCGCCATCTGGTATCGACTTTCGTAACTAAATTTTCTAAACTTTTGTACACCATTTTTACAGTTTTGCTAATAAACGTACTGTTTACCGCATAATTCTATCGATCTTTGTTGTAGAGATATTTAATTTTGAAATCAGGGCTTATTCGCTGATCACCCTGTATTTGCCAGAATTGCTGAAGAATATTCATCCTGCCTCTTGATTTCTGAATACTTCTAATTATACTTGTTCTACATGATTTAGAAATTAACAAGTTTTTTTTTAATGAACTAAAGCATACTTTTGCTGCGCTTTTAAAATGGCTGACTCGTCTTCTAAAGGGTTACAGCCGAAAACATCGCGGCAAAAACATCGCAGACGAAAACGTCGCGGAGAAAACAACACAAGGCAAAAACGTCGTGCTACAAAACATCGTCGGAGAAAGCATCGCAAAGAGAAAACATCGCAGTTCTAAAACATCGCGGTACAAAACATCGTCCTCGAAAATAAAGCGGTTCAAAAACTTCGCAGTTTAAAAACATCGTCGTCGAAAATATCGTTGTAAAAAATAAAGTATCTAGAAATCATCGCATGACAATAACATCGTAGACATGCTTTTTTCAGGCTTTGATAAATGTAAATAGATATTCCCGTAATGATTTGTGTGGGCAAGATGGAAAGAAGGATAATTTTTACTTTCATATTTTTTATTAATCAATACATTTTTGCTGAGAAAATAAAAAGGAAACTTAAGCATAGAAAATTAATGCAACTAATAGCACTTAATAGAATTTTAAACCGACATAGTTAACTAACAAAGGCCATTAATAAATTATTTTTTATAAAGTTCTTACTGGTAATTTTCATGAAAAGTATAATCTATAAGATGCATTTAATTTTCTATGCTTAAGTTTCCTTCTTACTTTTTCAGAAAAAATTTTGTTAGTTAATAAAAAAATGTGAAAGTAAAAATTATCCTTCTTTACATCTTGCGCTCACAAATCATTATCGGAATATTCATTTACAATTATTAAAACCTGAAAAAAGTATGCCTGCGATGTTATCGTCATGCGATGATTTCTAGATACTTTATTTTTTACAACGATATTTTCGACGACGATGTTTTTAAACTGCGAAGTTTTTGAACCGCTTTATTTTCGACGACGATGTTTTGTACCGCGATGTTTTAGAACTGCGATGTTTTCTCTTTGCGATGTTTTCTCCCACGATGTTTTGTAGCACGACGTTTTCGCCTTGCGTTGTTTTCTCCGCGACGTTTTCGTCCGCGATGTTTTTGCCGCGATGTTATCGGCGGACACCCTTCTAAAGTTGTAGTCTGTTAACACTGTGGGAAATAGTGTGCTGCTGGAAAGCTGACATCTAAAATCCCGTGCGGTTGAATGTGCTAGCTTATTACTATACTATGACAGCCACGACAATGGGAGCATAATAACAAGAATTCGACTCCTACTATCAGAAAGGGCTGCCTATGCTGACCCGGAAGGTTATGACTTCGGCCATCCAAGTGGGTAAGTCGTGACGGCGATTAACATACAATGCATACCTTCTCCCTTCTTGTCCTCCGTACGCCTGAAGTTTTGAAAGATCCGCGTTGCCGGTTCAGCGTTGGGAGTTTGAAAGAGAGAATTATTTTTTAAAAGTCAGTACTTCCGGATTAAATCCCCCGTTATGCAGCAATACGAGTTTGTATTATCCTCCTCTTTTGGAAATTTTGTTAACAGCACCGGAGATTTGCACTTAAAACGAAAGCAGTTTAAGAGGTATCTGCCTTAACTGCATTAAGTTGCAGTAAAGGTTAACAAAAATTTGATTAATTGATCTAATTTATAAGTACTAACCTTTTTCCATTTGCTACAGAAACTACGTTTTTATGTGTCTTAGCCTATCAGGCAGTTATGGAGCCAGCAAGGAATAAACAAGCAGCCTGATAGGGTCTGTTATTTCCTGCTTCGTATTAAAAAACAAATTGAAATAGCCGTAGTGAATTAAACTCCTTTGAGCCTTATTTAATGTCAATAACGCGGGGATATGTATGTACCACAGGAGGGCTAAGGACTGTATTGAAGAGCCCTAAGGATTAAGAACTACAGAATGAATCCTTAGTGCAATCATTTTGAAGCTCTAAAATCTTCAAAACGAATACGTGGAATGAAGGTTATTACAGAGATAGATAAACTGAGGCAACAATTTTTATCAGGAAGTGATGAAACTTAAATAGCACATACTTTTAATAAATTTTAGCTCTGAACAATTCTTGTATCTTTAAATTAAGAGGAAATACAATTCGTCCAGAAATATACAGAGGCTGTTCGCATATTTTTAGACGATTTTGGTAAGCGGTAATAAAACATCGTTTGCTGCAAAAGAAGAAATTGCAATTGTACTATGTTTTTAAAAGTCAAAATTATCGTCTGTGGCTTGAAAGTTTTGTTTTTATTCAAAATGGCAAATTTAAGAAAGCAGTGGTTCGAAGGCTACATTGACGCTCTTTCCGAAGAGAAATATGCATACTCCGTTATCCAAAAACGATGTAAGAATCATGGTTTTGTGATATCTAAAGCGTCGATAGGTAATATCATCAACACGAAAGGGAAAAAACGTCAAATTGGAGCCTCAAGTGGGACAAAAATTCCAAACAAGTATCCAAGGAAAAAACGGACATCTTCGACTATTGCAAAGGTACGTTGTTTAATGTTAAAAGAAAACCACCCTAGTCAAAGGACAGTTGTAAATTCATTAAAATGATAGGTGTCCACTGTAAACAAAATGATAAACGTTCATTTAAATCTTAAGAAAGCGAAAAAACGCAGTGTGAATCGTCTTCTTCCAAAGCATATCGCTCAACGCAGGACACGCTGCAGAATTCTATATGAGAAACACTTATCCAAAGAAAAATGGAAAACAATTGTCACAATAGATGACGCATGGGTGTAGTTAAATGATTGTAACAAAAAAAGAGTCATTTATAATCATAAAAGATGAGAAAAAAATTAAGTACATGGTTCAAAGAATCGAAAGAAAGTTTTTCTAAGGATTCATGATTGTTGCGGGTTTTTCTTATACTGGCACGTTAAAAATAAAGAGAGTGCAAAAATATGTCAAGATTAACTCCAAATACTATCAGAAACATATTTTATCGCCAATTTTTCTGAATGAAATACCATCGCTTTACCCACAGTGCCATCGATCTGTGAGACTCCATCAGGACAAAGCTAGCAGTCACACATCAAAATCCACTGTAAATTTCCTAAAAGAAATGGAACAAAAATCTGGTATCCAGGCCATAACCCTTCACTGATATCTCTACTAAATCTCCCGATGTGTCACCTATGGATTTGTGTGCTTTCGGTCTTTTAAAAACTGCATTATCCAAACGTTGTCCTAAAAACCTAACAGGACTCTGGAAAGCTGTTGGGGGGAATGGGATAGAATACCTCTTCTGCCAATTCAAAAGCCATTATTATCCTGGAAATTGCGGTGTCGAAAGATAGTTCAGAATAAGGGATGTCAAATAAAACATTTAAAACACAAGAATTTTATGTAATTTAGTTTTGTGAATACAATATACATCGTCTAAAAAATGTGTGAAAAGCTTCTGTATATCTTTATTTTTAAAACCCAGAGTAAACACAGAGTTTCTTTAATTATGGGAAAGCACTCGAAGGCTATCTGCCTAAGGAGAGGGATGCCTTCGTGGATGACTTTCAAAGGGAAACTGGCTCATATAGGGAAAAAGCACGAAGCCGACCACGCAACCAGACCGTTCGCCCGAATTCGGACCAGAGTAAAGTATTAGAAGTGAATCTCCACGTTCTTTTTTTCGTGATTAGTAAGTTGTGTGCAACGATGCAACGATGTTTTGACTTTCTTCAGATGAAAGTATGTGTAGAATTTGACCTTCTTTAGTAGCATAAAGGAGTATCGAGCTACTAACAGATTGAAGCGAAGTAACAACTGTGCTGTGCCTGAAGTAAAAACGCAGTTTTGAAATGGTCCAGCGGTTCTCAACCTTTTCACTAATGCGTACGACCTAAACAAAAACTGAAAACCTTCAGTACTCACCACTACAAAGTACTACTACCACCACCACTCTTGAGCAAAGTTCAGATCGCATAAGTTTACGAATGTTAGAGAAGAAAACTCAATCAGGATGTTGGGGTTTTACATTTTAATTTAATTGTTAAAAATACTTTGCTTCTTTGCGTACCACCTATTTTTCTCTTGCGTACCACCGGTTGAGAACCCCTGTTTTAAACCATCAGCGTTTCTTAAAACAGAACTTGAATATAAACGCACTTCTTGTTCTTCACAATATCAACCACCACTGATGGCGATGTACCTTAAGTACGTAACAGTCAAATTCAAATTTAAAACTAAACGTAGAAGTTAAAAACTACACAATTGATTTTAAGTTCTAAGTTGGCTGAGAACTTGTCTCTGGCGTAAGAATTAATTTCAGCAATAATAACGAAGTCGAAGAATTACAATCTTATTAGAGCTCGCGAAACTTAGCATCGTGGCCTTGAAAAGCAGAAACCAACTGTCTTACAATTCGAAACCCTCAATTTGAATCCTTTTTTAAGTTACATTTCTGATGAGGAAACAGAAACGAGAAGTTAAAGTAAAGGTCTAAATCATAATAACAGGTTAAGGAATGTAATAATAACCCTACAGCACACTTTTATTTATACAACTAATGAAGCATTGACCAATAAGACTTATTAGCCATACTCCTGCACTTGAAGTCATATCAAAATGCATTCGAAATAAACAGAATGGCTGTAGCGCCATCTCAGGCCTGCCAACATCAATTCAGGGCATTACCTTTTTGAAACAGTACGTAAAAGTCGAATATCTCAACACCCCATAGTCACTCTGAACTAACAACTACTGCAAGCAGATGCACTCTCCTGTCTTATATAGTCTTCACCCTACCGCCGACAAACTTCTAGTAAATTCCATTTCTCGAAATTACTGGAAGGCAAATGACGGCCGAATATGGTTGCGTTTGCATAATTATACTTATTGAGTTACCTGATACAGTGACAGAACCAAATAGTTGCCAAGTTTGGCAAATTTTGAGATTCCTCGCCAAATTTGGCGACAAAATTTTGTTAAAGTCGCCAAATCAAAGTTATGTTAATTAAAAAAAGTTAGTCGCCAAATTTACAAAACAGTTACAAAAGTTAGTAGCCAAACGCGTCGCCAGCTTGGCGATATCTCGCCAATTTAACGATACAGCCATTTATTTACCCAATGTTAAATAGACTTGCCTCGGAACTTTTATTTTTCCTGCAAAACGTCGTGTCTTCAATTTTTCATGTTACATAAACAAAAATATAACAATTTCCCTCAAATTGCTTATATATGTACAAAATTCGTAACATCTGGTGAGCCATTGGTTAGTCGTTCTCTAGAGCTAGCAGAACTTTCATTTGATATTTATTGATTATTTACTGCACAGACAGAGCTTAGCTCATTTTAATGCAAATATTAATGGAACAGAAGTGAAACTAATTAAAATAATTATTATAAGCTACAGCTTTTAGAGTATAACTGGCACTAAATTACATTTCAAAGCTTTTCTGTTATTTTGAAGAGCTAATATATATAATTTCACATACAGACAATTAGTATGTATTTATACGTTCTAGTTTCGAAGGGACTGGCTAAACTTTTGACTGAGTCTTTGGGTTACAAATAATAAATGAAATTACTGAGCGCTTTAGTTACTAATTAAAACGTTGATTGCCACGCGAGTTTTAAGAAAATCTCCTTTAGTCCACGAGCTCTGCTATAAAAAGAAAAGAAGCTTCAAATGTTTCCCAGTTTCCCATTGTCATCTCATTTAGAACGTCTAAAACGAAACATTTCGCAACATGAATTCAATTTAAAACCTTCCCTCAAGAACGAAGTATCTAAAAATGGGCGTGAGACTCGAAAATTATTTTTCCTTTTCCAAATATTTTTTCTATAGTAACAAATGGTTGAAATTTTTTGGCGGTCAAAACTGTTGCCCCAAATTTTTTAAATGTCTAAAAGAAAAAAATGAAAGATTAATTTTTAAGTGAATCATATAGCAGTGAAGAAGAGATCTTAACAAAAATTTGAATAGTAGCGGTGAAAAACAGTCGAGGTTTTTCATAAAGATAATTATCAACAAAATTATATCTTCAGATTCTGATTCAAATACTGATAGTATATTTGTACAATTATCAACAATTTTAAAGTCTTAAATTAGGGATAAACCTCACTCAGCGCGAAATAACGCCTTATGAGATATTAAGATCACAATAAATTTAGTAGCAAAACTTTGAATTGCTATCTCTTAAGAATATTCTAATTTGAGCTTCCAATGTATCCTCTTAAATGTTAGCTATATTTATCGAAGTCTGAAATGGGCTGAGATGGTAAAGACAACCCTTCAATTGTGAAACTAGTACAACTTTTAACGAGAAAAATCTTCAGAATTTTTCTTCAACTAGAGATTCAGATTTTTTCTTTAACTTTTTTCTTTAACTAGGAAAACCTTCAGATTTATCTTGTTGACATTTTTATTTCTATTTGTTTCGAAAACATTTTGTTTTAAATGGCCGTAATATATTATACAGTTAGAGAAATGTTTTTGTGCAAGGAAAATAACGCAGACCAAATCCTTGTTTTATGGAACAGCAAATGTTTTCGCAAACAATCATCCTTATGCTTTACTTAAAGCTAAGTGCTATTTAAAATATGGAATTGGCAGAAGGTCTTATATAAAAAATAATTTCACTTGCATTTACAATAAGTACATATTTGGACTACCGAAAGCGGAAAACTCAATTTTTTAGACTTTTTAATATCTTTTATAAGCTCTAATTCCTGTTAATTGGAATATTTATTTAAAAATCTAATGTGCTAGATTTTTTTATGTAAAATGAAGTAGACCTACTAGAAAGATATTTTATTTTCATATTTCTCTTTATCATCGATTTTTCCCTCCTGACATAAATAGATCAGTAATATCACTTCGAAATCAAATGCTGCTCTAGATACTTTTCTCGTTTTGCATACAATTATGTGGAATTCACCGCTCTAAGCAACGAGGGAACTTAATAATTCCGATGGAATCAATGAAAACAAACATCCTCAGCTTAAATATCGACAGTGCCAACGAAGCCCCTTAGCTCAGCGAAGAGACAATTAACTTACTGACAGTTACTCGATACTTTTAACCTCAGGGTTTCCTTCGCTGTTGACAGCATCCGACAGAAACTACCAGAGGGAAACAACTTTTAGACAGTCTCTTCGCATCTACTTTGACATCAGCGGAGCTAATTTCGACATCCTTAGAGTTGAAACTTCGGTACCAAAGTCGCGATTTTATGGAATAAGTATACAGAAAGATATAGAGAAACAATACATTTCGAATGAATTCAGAGAAAATGAGAAGCGCAAAGAGAAAAAGCAAAGTCATTATTACGTGTGTGAATACCAATAATGCGATATTAAAGTACCAGGATAGATATATCTAGATAGAAAGAGTAGTGTCTTTGCTGATCTTTTAGTTTTGTCCAATATTTTACCATTTCTTTCTACTGCTGCTTTAACTTTTTGTGTAAAGCAAAGCACAATTGTTTCAACCTTTGTAAGCTATCTGGAATACACAAATTGGGCAAAGCAAAGCACAATTGTTTCAACTTTTGTAGGCTATCTGGAATACACAAATTGGGCAAAGCAAAGCACAATTGTTTCAACTTTTGTAGGCTATCTGGAATGCACAAATTGGGCAAAGCAAAGCACAATTGTTTCAGCTTTTGTAGGCTATCTGGAATACACAAATTGGGCAAAGCAAAGCACAATTGTTTCAGTTTTTGTAGGCTATCTGGAATACCCGATTTGGGCAAAGCAAAGCACAATTGTTTCAACTTTTGTAGGCTATCTGGAGTACACAAATTGGGCAAAGCAAAGCACAATTGTTTCAACTTTTGTAGGCTATCTGGAATACAGAAATTGGGCAAAGCAAAGCACAATTGTTTCAACATTTGTAGGCTATCTGGAATGCACAAATTGGGCAAAGCAAAGCACAATTGTTTCAGCTTTTGTAGGCTATCTGGAATACACAAATTGGGCAAAGCAAAGCACAATTGTTTCAGTATTTGTAGGCTATCTGGAATTTACTTTTCAAACTGTTGCCACCCAATATTATCGCCCTGTATTATATTTGAAGAAATTAAATAATGAAAAATCTCCATAAATATATGTAATAATAAAATTCCATTGTTTTTCCCGCCTTTTCTACATGTTCAGTTATAGAATGTTCTGGAAATAATTAAAGCGAACTGGAATGGCTGACGAGTCTGACGTCGTTTCTTGGAAGCTCCGCCTTTCCACAGGCTATAAAAGGACTCACAAAGGAATATCGGGGTATTTTCTTTAATGTAACGATGCAGTAAACTTCATACAAAAAGTCATTAGTAATTCTTTTTTATTTACTCCGGAAATATGATTTTTGTAACTGCTATTTCTCCTGACCAATAATAAATGGATCCTGTTTTTTAAACTTATCGTCTGATAATTTAAACTACGACTACATATATATTTCTTCACCAATCTATTTATTCCGGACAAAAGCTAGTACATCACACACATATATATATATATATATATACCTATATCGCCTACCCGACCTTTATTTTATTTATACAATTTTTTGATCTCAGGCATATACTTATACTTACGAAAGTAATTTAAATAACAAAAAGATGAATGTTTCAGTAATTTGCAATTTAAAAAAAAATTCATGTTGGACAAATGACAAAATCTAACTTTTAATGCTTTTTCCCGACTACTGTTCGGTAAAGTTTTATATTCGTTATGAAAAAATAAAACTACAAGGAGTTTGAATCCCTTACGACAAAAAATTGACCGAGATACTTAATTCTAAAATTTGTAATTTTTGATATAATTTCCAACTTGCCTTAAATGATAGATTAATTAAGTTAAAATAATTAATTATAATTAATATAATAATTAACAGGTTTAAATAAAGTGCAGCAAAATAAGTGTATAAGTTAACAAGCCTTTATTAAATTATGCACATATTTACAATATCATTATCTGATGTTGATGTAATTTATAATATCACTGTCTGATTTATCATCATACATTGATGAAAGAATTCATCAGATTATTTTTCATTTTTGTGGCCTCGTATGAGAACGTTCTGTGTTTTAAAGTATAATTTATTTTATGCATGTATTTATAGCCATTTTTTATAAATTTATCAAAATAAATGAAAGGAAAGCGCATAAAGATTTTATTAGTAATTTTCATACGGATTTTTATAACACGAATTTTTATTTGTTCTACATTCCCATGTACGGAACTAGTCTCCTGTTTTTACTTCCTTGTACGAAGTAAAAAGGAAGTATTGTAATCAAGAAAAGTTTCAGGCGGCATATTTCAACGAAAATATCCATTTTCACCGCTATCGAATGCAATTTAACGATGTTTTTGCGTGATATCTGTAAGTAAGGACAGAATAAAAGACTCTTTTCCTCCAAAAATATAATAAAACTGCTTTAAAATTAATTCTGAAGAGAATTTTTCGTGACGTCTGTACGAACGTATGTACGTACGTGCGTGCGTACGTACGTATCTCGCATAACTCAAAAACGAGTAGCCTCAGAACGTTGAAATTTTGTATATAGGACTGCTATAACATGTAGATGTGCACCTCGTATTTTGGTTGCAATCGGCCGCATTAAACGTATATAAGTATATTTATATATATATGTAATAATAAAAGCAAAGGAAATAACGGAGCAGTGTAGATGCGTGATTAGATCCATATTGAAGAAGATTTTGATTGCGTAGTATTTAAAGAACTTGGCAGTCGAGGCAGTTTTAATTCCATTTTTATTTCCAATTGATATTTGTGGCCACAATCACTTGGCACTCTAGTCGTGCCTTTCCACAGAAGATTTACATTTTTGATATTGTTGGGATAGAAAGCAAGCCAGCGAAATTACATTTTAGCACGGTAGAGAGCAAAAGCTGAAGTGCATCATTATGCAAGATGGAGGCACGCGAAGAGAAAAGTTTTGGTTTACAAGGACAGTGATTGGTCGTCAAGAGGCATATGGTATTAACGGTTACGTACAATCGCATGATTAATTTGAATGACGCAATGCAGATAAGTTATTACGATTTTAGAATAGAGAGGAAGAATTAATGTTTATAGTTATATTATAATTCTGATTCATACATTTTTATCTTACATATTTCCCCCCTTCAAAAAGAAAAAGGCGTAGCGACAGAGAAGCCTTTTTAAAGAGAAAGAGTTAAAGCACTAGCAAATTTAAAAAAATATAAATAAATAATAAAATTTTGATCCTGTAAAGTATTATTTATAAATATCAATTTTTTTTTTTAAATAGATTCTTAATTTTTAGAGTCCTATTGAATTTTTCAACATTTCAGTCCAAAAGTCTTTTTGTTTGAGAGTTCACATAATCATAATTCTTCAGGGAAGGTTCTTGTTGTTAGAGAATACCACAAAAACTTTGACATAATCATTACTTATAATTAAATGTAATGCACATAAATATTTATGATACTTATTTCCATACTGATAAATTATAATTTAACATCATAAATAATAGGATTAAGATTTTCAGAATTTATGATTTCACCGTTATCATCTTTCATTTACAATTCCTGATTTTACCAAACTGGAAGCCTCGCAATACTTCTAAACAAACATATCCATCAATAGGGCTGTCCTCTTGAGCTAACCAGTGTGTTCTCTGCACTGGTGGCCCAGGGTGCCTAGACAGTTACTTGAAAAGGCCTCCGTTCCTTGCATTAAGGTAACTGGCCTTTGAGAACTGCACTAATACATTCCATAATAAAAAAATATAATAATAATATAAAAAAATTACAAACACTCATAAAGTGAGAGCCTCCAACATTATCTTGCATGAAGAGGGTAAAAGGAACAACTGTACAGAGGTAATAACAGGCCTCTGTTGAAGGAACCAGTACTCCCTCAACATACACTATACTTAACATACAATCACCCATAAATTTAACATGCATTTACCATAATTTCATATTACGTATCTGTAATAATTTCACTTATTTTTTACACCAACTTCATTTTTAGAATAGTTATAAAATTCGTATTCAAAATTCTCAACAAAATTTCAAAAACATAAAAACTAATCTTAATATCCTTCCCTGTGAACAATTTAAATAGCTTAAAATTCGTTACTTAATTTGCTCACACATAATTATGAAAAATTAGAAAAATTAATGAACAAGAATTTCAGATTTTCTCAAAACAAATTGCAGAAGTTTTAACCAAAGTTGAAATGAAAACTATAGAATCCGCAGCACATTAAATAATTTAGTTCCTGAGCTAAATTCACACGAATGCAATACATTTTGAGCTGTTGAAAAAGCGGAAGTGCAAATAAGTTTCTGTCGCACATACTTGCAAACACTAACTCGGATCGACCTTGAACCCGCTGTAATGCTTAATTCCTAAACGGTAATTCACTGATGATTTCCTTTTCACTAGGCATTCGAACTTCTCAATTTATCGAGATATTACTTTCAATCTGTAAACACTACGCGTGATTATTTTTTTGAAGCACTTGCAAAACACCACAGCAGAAGAATGATCTGTTATTTTTTAAACACTGAAAAAACAAACTTGATAATTCACTTATTTCACATTATCTTGGATTTATCACAAAACGATGATTGGAAGAGCTGAATTAAATTTTCCATTGAGGTTTCAGGCTGCAGGAAACTATCCTTACCGGCTTAATTGTCATAATAAAAGCACAAGGAAAAGACGGAACAGTGTCGATGCGTAGTTATCCTATATTGAAGAGGAAGTAATCTGATTGCGTCGTAGCTAATGTGTTGACTATATATGTATATATATATATATCCATTCTGTTACCCGGCTCAGTGATCTCAGTTTCTTTACTCTTATATGTTTGTAAATTGTACATTTTTTGCTTTAAAAATGATTGAATTATGGTGTTTTTATGTTCCGGTTAAGGATTTTATGCCTTTTAGTAAATCTGTGTGCAATATTTTTAGAATTATCAGCAATTTTAAAGTTGTTTAATTGCCGCTAAGCCTGTTTTTAATGGCGGCCATTGATGTTTACATTTGAAACAGGAGACTAGTGGATTTGTTGTCAATCTAGAGAAACTTAGCTTCGCAACAACAAAGATAACGCATTAATTTATTATTGCCAATTAAATCATGCTTAATTCTTTCTGGAATTTTTTCGAGGAAATAAGTGTTTGAGATTTACTTCGTAATTTTTAATATAGATATTTTGAGTTTATTTTTGCCTTCTCGCGAAGTGAGAACTGAATTAATTCAATGAGAAATACTCAATCGTCTGTGAAAAACTGTTTCTTTTCTGTTTTGTTTGCTTAATTTCTTTGCTAATTTTGTGAGTGTTCTTCAACCTCGATAATCGCGGCTCTTGCTGGCACTGTGCCAAATCACCAAAACCCATTAGTAGTAGTGTTAGATTAAAATAATAACTCTCAGAATGCGCGTGTACTAGTTAACTTACTAAAGCTGAAGGGTTTTATTATTTTTCAAACTAGTAAAATCTTTTACTTTATTTTTTCCACTATTCATTTTTGAAAAGTATATAAAATCAAATGTTAAGTAAAAATACAAAAAAAAAAGAAGACCCTGCGTTAGAGAGATCATACCTATTTGCCACCCTATTTGGTATATATTCACTGCTCCAAAACCCGTATACGTGTTTGTACTGTTAAGGAATATTCCTTGATATCGCCAATAGATGGCGCTAGAAGTCCATCTATTCGCTTACTTAACGTTTCCCCTTCTGAACACGTGACTTGCAAAACAATCTTCCTGAAGCTAGATTTTGAATTGCATTGCACAGTACAATTCGATTATTAGATTCTTTTGATGAAACTATTTAGTTCATACTTTTTAAGCGTTGACATTTGATTTAGGCATTTTAACCTTCATTATGTATATATGTATCATAATTAAGTTTAATTACAATAATGTAAAACCCTCCAGGCCATGCATCTCATTTTTTCATTATCAATTTGATTCGAACTTGATCTAGAATTTCGTTTCAGTACTTATGCTCGTGTTGGAGAAAAGATGGTTAGATTATTTGACTTTCGCAAAGCACACGAGGGCTATCTACCTAAATGGAAGGATGGCTTCGTGGAGAACTTTCAAAGGAACCTAAGTTGAAAAAACATTTAAAATAGGTCGTGGGGATTTCTTACAGAAGGAAGTAAATCAAATTATTTCCAAGAAACGATAGTTCCCTTTCTATGATTTTCTTTCGGTATACTCTTAAACTTTACTTGGAAAATTTTCCTAGGCATTTCAAATGCATGCATATTATTAACTCTGACTCTTATTAAGTTTCGAAATCTTCTTTGCAATCATAAACTTAAATTTAGATTTAGCGAATTATGACTAAATGTCAAATATGAATTGAAACTTGAGAATAGTGTAAAACAACCTTCATTTAAAACTCAATAAGATCAGAACACACGCTTGATCTTTACAATTCAGCCAACCACTTGTGTTTGAATAAATTAAAACAGAATAAGTTCAAATGTAAAATTTAAATTCAAATAAACTAGAAGCCAAAGTATTTATATTGCTATTTTTTTTTTACTTGTAATGTTTTAAAAATACCTAGATAATTTTAGTAGCGAAGTAATAAATATAACATATATGCTCTAACGATTGTGAAAAGAAGTATGGCGGTAAAATTCTATAAAATTATTCGATTGAATTTATTTGTATTTCTTACAGCTTCCATTTTTAAGGTAATTGCTTAGAATCTCATTTGAAGAAATTAATGCGGTAAGTAAAACGAAACTATGCATGCTAAGAATAACATATATCCAAACAGCCATTTTCTCTAAAACTAAAAAGTCGAAAAATATTTAAAAGCGCAATAACTGTCTGAAGTTCAAAAATTTCATATCATTCCAGAAATTCCGTGGATTTAACCTAGCTTATCTTCTTGGACCTTTAAAAGCCGATCGATTTTGCTACGTTTCACGAGTTTCTGCGGGTCATCTTTTTGTGCACCAGGTGGCGTTACGGGTCTTCGGCAGTTAATGGGAAAGAAGATATTTTGAAAAGACGAAAATAACTTGAGTAAAAGAAAAATAAAATAAATAAATCTGAAAAGAGGTGATTTTTTTTTAATTCAGCTGAAGTGGCCTGTACAAGGGATTACGGATTTTATGTAATTTTTTATTTTCTGTGAAGATAGTGTATTTTTCGTAAACTCTACTGGAGGTCTTTGTTTAAGTGAAAAAATAAGCACTGTAGACACAGATGAGTCTTGAAATTGACAGAAATTGAAATTTTAATTTATTTTTAGTTTTCCTCTATTAAGTGTTGCGCCTTAGGTTGTTATTGCGTCAGAGCGTCTTTAGAGGAAATAAGAACACATGTTTTTACAATGTTTCTATGTAGGAATAAGCTCAAACGAATTTGATGTAAATTTACAGTCTGTTAAATATTATTACCTTGAAAAACATTCATTTTATTAGTAAAGTATATATTACACATAAAACTACGTGAACCTTAATTTGCGTAGTCCTTAAATTTGTTTTCTTTTACAAAGTTGCAGAGACATTAAGTTATTGAAAAATGAGCAACGTCCTCTTCCGGAATCGAACCACGGACATCCGCGCCCAGCGTGAACACCACTACACTACGAAGACTTGCTAAGAAGGCGGGAGAAATATTTTATATACTCCCCCTTTTAAAGGGCGACTGGGATTTTTACGGGACCCAATCGTCAAATCCTGGGTGGGGAGAATCATCATCCACCACCCTTTTAGTTCGAGCGCCACTGTGGAGATATTAGGTTATTTCGAAGCAGGAGAGATATGGTATATGGTCACTTTACTTAACCTGTTCCGCCAAACTTAAGCAGGAGAGATGAAAAATGAGCTCAGCCCTCCCCGGAAATCGAACCTCTGTAATACGCGCCCAGCGTGCAGACCGCTACACTACGAAGGCATGCTAAGAAGGCGGGAGAAATACCTTATAAAAGTAAAGGAAGTATTGTAATCGCGAAAAATTTCGGGTATCATGTTCCAAAGAAAATACCCATTTTGACCGCTCTCGAGTCTATTTGAACGATGTTTTTGCGTGACATCTGGACTTAAGTATAGGATAAAAGACTCTTTTTTTTTCCCGAAACGGATTGTAAAATGGATTTTAAATGCATTCAGAAGGGATTTTTTGTTGACAGCTGCAAGTACGTACGTACGTAGGTATGTAGATATCGCGTCTAAATCAAAAACCGTACATGCCTTACCCCCCCTCCTTTCCACATGCCTTTATGGAGTAACTATAATGCGTTCGACGCATATTCGGGAGTTCCGGGATGCAAGTCCCGGTTAGGGCACTGCACATTTTTCTCGTTCTTGAATCGATGCAGCCTAGTGACTTTACATGTTGGATAAGACAAAGCAAGAAGAGGCTATCTGCTGACAGTAGTGACACCTCGTGGAGAATTTTCTAAGAGAAACTAGTTCTGTTTGCGTTATACATAGGGACAGCACATCAGAGGAAGAGGCTTCTAGAACCAGCTGCTCGAGGCAGCCATACACGGTTAAAATGCCTCAACCTCTGGAGGCTATCCGAGGAGGCGCCATCCCAGTCGGCCAACTCAGGGGGACATAAAATGCCACATAAAATCTGGGGATATAAATCTCAGCGCTTAAAATACAAAGTCAACGCAAATAGCTAGACATCGACCGCGTCCCAGTGTTGACCAATGGAGTCCATCCCACAAGGACAACCTTCAATATCTCACCATGTAACATCCCCACAGCCAAGTCGCAGACAAGGCAGTTCCAGCATGGTCCTTGCCAATTCTGAACCTACCACCGAATAAACGATGGTTCTAGACATTTTGAAGACAGTAGACCTGAAACTGTCCTCCATAGCATGTAAGTGCGAAAGGCACCAACTGTATATTTAAGGGGAAAAGAAAGTCACTGCCCGCGTGTGGTAAAATACAAAGCATTGCAAGCAACGCCTGGCAGGATCCCCTGTAAATCCTGTGGGGTGTAATTTATCAGGATATCTAGTGTGGCTGGACAATACCCACATTGCCAATGGTTAAACAATGGGTGTCCACCACATTTCTCCATATCCATATCTACCCCAGAAGCCGAGGCTATGAACCATCCTTGCAGCTAGTCCTTTAACCTGGGATCGAATCCGGCTCTATCTCAGCATTTAGCATTAACCACTCTTCCCTTTCTCTTTAATTTGGAAGATCTCATTGAAAGACGTCAGAGATTATTAAAAAGTATAAGGAATAATGCAGTAGCAAATCAAGCCACAAAACTATTTATCAAATGTTAAATTTAAACAAAAATTAATTTAAATTACAACTTGAATTTCTTTTTTCAACTTTTGCGGACTCAATTCAAAGACTAACTATGATTTTTTTTTAACAATCAGTTCGCAGAGGCTCAATATTTAATTCTCAAGTTTTGTAATGGCAGTCGAAATGTAGCAAATTGAAACAAAAGTATCTTTCGGGGTATCATGTAAGAAGTAACAGATTTGCCGCTGCAGATCAAGGTCAACACCATTTCTCCGATACTAGCTAAACCAGGTTGTTAATATGGGCCCAGTTACTTGAATTTTGCAGGAGTTCACAGTAAGGCACACACATCGCAGTTACTCAACATCTATAGCCTAGTGTCCGTTATGCATTCTCAAGCATTAATCACGAATTTATTCGTTATGCAATATTTGTTATGCATTATTCACGAAAATAACTAAGTTCTGGAACAAATTTAGAAAGGACGAGCACAATGTTACAGCTAAAATAAAAATTTCTTGATTTAACTATACAGTACAAAGTCTTTAATCCGGAAGTCCATAATCCGGAATGATCTATAATCCGGACCTCAAAGCTACAAACTTTCTGCGCATGCGTAAACACATAATATGTTTACACATAATACCTTTACGCATACGCATAATAAGCTTACGCATGCGCATTTAATGTATAACGAACGGTATAAGCTAGGCTAAAATTATCTAATTATCTATTTCATTTAATGTTGCAGATTGCGTTGTTCCTTAATCTTCTAACTGGATCCGGCTTATTATTTTTTGCAGACTGTTAGAGCAATTTTATAAAAAGTAAGCTGGAACTTTCGATTATGTCAAAAAGAGTTTCCGATTTCCGAGCTGCCAAAGGATCTACAAAGCGAAAGCATGTTTCGATGTACCGCTTCCGATAGTGAAGAAAGTGACAGAGAGGTTATTGAAAACGAAAAAATTTCGATTGACAAATTAGTCGGTATTCTCGACACACCAATTACAGGACTTGAACAGTAGAATTGAACAAGAAATTATGTCTGTTTATAGAATTAAAGAGAAAGTATTAGCACAAAAAACGAAACAACTTACATTGAAAGAAATGTTTAATAAAGTAAACAAATAAACATTAAGATTTTTTTTTTTTGTAAATTTTGATACCCTTTAGATCATAGTTGCTGTTGATTTCATAAATTACAGTTTCATATTTTTAATTTTCTAATTTATGCATGCCATCTTACCAGATTTAAATTGATGATCTACAAGCCGGAAAAACCCCTGATGCGGAATAGCGGAAGTCCCGGCGAGTCCGGATTAAAGACTTTGTACTGTACTTTGTTGATTTAATTATTTAAGTCCAGAGACGTCAAAGAGTTGATCAGATCTTCTCCACACGATAAGGACTTCAAGAATTTTTGAAAATACATTTTAAAATCAGATAATTTTTTAAAGTTTAATTTTCAGCTTGAAAACTGTGTTACGAAATGTCCAGCTGCGGTAAAATAGCTTCCTCTCAAAGCGGTTATAGGACTGCCATAAAATGGCCAAAAAAGGCAGGGTTGCCAGTTTTTGGCGACAAAATTTGAGATATGTCGCAAACGGAGCGAGAACATTCTAGAGCGAATTATTACCGGTTGGCCCCAGAATGTTCTCTAAGGCAGGTCAAAAGCTATATAAATTCTTCCTGTATGCGGAGTAGTAGTGTATCTTGAGTTCATCATGAAGTATATCTAAAGTATGTTGAGTTCAGTAGTAGTGTTTTGAGTTTACAGATTTACTTGAGAGCGACCGAATAGAGTCAAGAGCTGTACTTTAGTGTTTTCCTGCGAAGTTTTTTGACCGTTGTAGCCTGAAAGCTGTGTTGCTTATTGTTTCAGCGTGTTTACCGCCGTTGTTCGACGGCTGTAAACGTGCCCCGTGTAATACTGGCGAATGAATTGTGTTTTAATTCTTCATCAAGTGTTGTCGTCCAATCACTACAAATCCATGAACCCGTAGAACTCAACAATATTAATACTCATTTCCATTTTTATGTGTTCTTTCTCATAAATACATACTCTTTAGAATACTTATTTATAAGCTCTTCGTAGCTACTTACCATTTAATGAGATTAAAAATGCAGGAACATGTAATCCCTCGAGCCGCTGGTAAAGTTACTAAAACATAAAAAATATCAGTATTTATTTGCATTTTTCCGGCTGATATTCGTTTTGAAATGAAATGTTACTTTCTCGATTTGTTTCATTTAATACAGATGTTTAAATTACAGATGCACGTAATTAATGAGGTGATATATCAGCTAATCCACTCTTACAAGAAATTGTAGCGCTCCCTAATTATGCATGCACTGGCATTTAGTTTGCATTTTTTAAAGCTAAGTCAACACTAATTAGCATTGAGGCAATAAGAGGAAGTTTTTTATCTTTAATGAAACGCAGAATATTAGTGGAAAGACTTTTTCTGGGCAACGCCGTAGTAATTATATGATTTTTAAGCCTTTCAATTACGTTGATGTCATTGAGGAAGTAATTATCCTGAAGGTATCTTTATAAGGCTAATGAAATTTAGCTTTTGGATATTTGTAAGATGTAGATAATCATTTCAACTAAATTATGTTATTTAGATTTTGCACGAATTACTAGAAGAATGAAATATGGTATAAAGAAATTTACTTTTTAAATATATCATTTATTTTAAGACAATGAAATAAATCTTTATCTTGTTACTGAGAAAGTAAGGCGCATATTTATGTAAGAGAATAAAATGTTTTACGTTCCAAAAATGTCGGCCAACCGGTTTGGTGGTTAGCGTTGCTAACTACCCGGCCGAGATTCGAATTCCGAAGAAGGCATGGATGTTTGTAAATGTATAATGTCCGTGAGACAGGGGGGCACTCTAAAGATGCGGCGAGCCGAAAGTCTTCTCAAGAGGCGGGCACTCAATCGCTAAATCCTTTTAGTGACGAACTATCGTAATCCATATCTGTGTTTGGTCGCCACTGTGTAGAGATACAAGGTTTCTGAAGCAGGAAACATGATACATAAGAAGTGCCCTAGTGGCGCAGCATTCATATTTTAACCTAGGACTCAAAAGAATTTCAAATTCAGTACAAATTTGATTGTTTCATAGATAACTTCTGGATAAATTCAAATTATATATATGTAGGATCGGTACTTACTGTCTAGGAATATGATGTCTGTAAACATACTTCTTTTGTGGCTGTCTAGGGGCTAATAAACTAGTCCAATTTACAAATAACTTGAATATTTAATGGAAACATGAATAGTTGCTACAAACTACAAAATGATTACATGTGTAGAAGGATGAATTTACATAGATGATATTTACAGATGAAGAGAATCGACCATCTTTTACATTTCAGTCGCATCATCGCCTTAATGGAGGAATCGTCTGGCTTCTATCATCGGAAAAGTAAAAGATTTATTCTCACAGCTTGTCGCGTCATCCGATTATAATGAACGATGCCATCCCACATATATATATTTGATGTCTCAGCTTTAGTAGTAGCTTAAATTATCAGACGATAAGTTTAAAAAACAGGATCCATTTATTATTGATCAGGGGAAATAGCAGTTACAAATATCAGATATACGGAGTAAATAAAAAGAATTACTGATAACTTTTTGTATAAAGTTTACTGCATCGTGACATTTAAGAAAAAGCCCCGATATTCCTTTTGCGAGTCATTTTATAGCCTCTGGAAAGGCAGAGCTTCCAAGAAATGACGTCAGCCAATCCAGTTCGCTTTAAATATTTCCAGAACATTCTATAACTGTACGTGTAGAAAAGGCGGGAAAAACAACTTGACTACGTTGCTGTCGATTTAATTCCACGTACTTTCACATAAGAGAACGTCGCCATTAAAAATGAAAAGAACATACAGTTAGAATTTTAAGTGTATTCTTCACTATGGAATTTTATTATTACATACATATGTATATATTTTGTTTTCAAAAATGCAAGAAGGAAAACCTTAAGCATTTAAAAGAGGAGAATGAGTAAACAATTAATGCTACATGTAGCATATAACAGAATTTTAAATTTATGTACTTAACTGTTAAAAGCCATTATTTCAATTATCTCTATTATAAATATGCATTGGCAGTTTTTCATGAAAGATGCAGGCTAAAAAATTAGAAAAAGTAGATCGACTATTAATAAGCTTTATAAAAGAAATTAATTAATGACTTTTATAAGTTTATAAGTAAATAAATTTAAAATTATATTAACTACTATACGTAGTAGTAATTTTTTACTCATTTTAGCTTTTAAATGCTTAAATTTCCTTCTTGCTTCCTTAGCCAAAATATTATTAATTAATCCAAAAATAGGAAATAAAGAAGTAAAATATTTCTCATTCCTAATTGTGCTAATCACAAATTATTATAGGAATATACATTTAAAACCTGGAAAGACATTGTCTGAGATGTTATTATCATGAGGTGATTTCTAAGTGTTTTAGTGTTTACCACAATATTTACAAGACGACGTTTTAAAATCGAAATTTTTGTATTGCTTTGTTTTTGACGACGATATTTTCTCTATGCTTTTTTTTTTCTCTCATGATGTTTTCAGCTTGCGCTGTTTCCTCCGCTACGTTTTTGCTCGCGATGTTTTTACCTCGATGTTTCAGGCGAACACTTTTTTGAGGAAATAAGATTAACTTTAGCTGAATTGAATAGCAAAACGAAATTAAGCGCGTATATTTAGCACCTGATTTCCACGCGCAATTTCTTGCCTCTTGTCAATCAAAAGTCCTATCAGCTTTGTTTTTCTTCATGCTCATGGTCAGTATTCCTGAAGCAAGGGCCAGAAGCATCTTCCTATCACGTCAGCAATATTTTTCTTATCTTGATCAAATGCAAACATTGGGAGAAGTTTACACGAATAAGCGTATTTCCAATAGTATTATCCTAGCCATTGGTTAGCTGTGTAGGAAAAAAGAATATAATAACCATGCATAATAATTATTAACGCCTGTAATAAAATCTGCAGAAGAATTTATAGTAAAGCATGTAGAGGAGTAATAATAGCCTAGAATTTTGCTGTAAAGGAAAAAGTGATAACTTGTTGATTGGGCAAGAAAGTAAATACGATTTTTTAGTATGAAAAAAAACTCAGTTTTTTGTATATAAAAAATTAAATTCAATCAGTCAAATATCTTCCATTCTGTTCGATGACCATTTGCCATTTCTGGTAACATCATAAATCCGCCTTCCGAAAACTTCTGGTTTTTAACAGCAAAAAAATCAACTAAGTGCGATTTGAGGTCATCGTCATTACTAAGATTTTTAACGTTTAAGAAATTCTGTAAACTTCGTAATAAATAATAATCCGATGGTGCAAAGTCGAGGCTATGTGTGGGGGGAGGGGGATGCGACATCACTTTCCAACCAAGCTGCAATAGTTTTGACGTGTTGCTGAAGACGTCTGAGGCATCGCATTGTCGTGGTGAAACAGGACTCCTGTGCCGATTTGCCAACTTTCAATTGCTTCCTGTAGCTGCGTTAAGTTGTTAAGCACCAAACATCTCAGCTGATTGTTTCGTGGCTCGGAAGAAGCTCAGAATAACAACACATTTTTAATCCCACCAAATCTCAAGGATGATTTCTTTTTCATGCAATTTCGCTTTCGATAGAATTGATTCTACATGGTAAAGGATCAAATCATGAAAAAACGGCTTTCTGATAGGATGGTTGATTGGTTTAATTGACTAAAACTGAACTCATGAAACCTATCAGCATAGGAAGAAGGATGTTTTCGTGAAGGATTTGCTTCATATTCAGCCTGTGAACAAAACAAAAAATAATGAGTTTTGGAATACAAGACAATCCTTGATTAGAAGCAAAATAGTTTATTGGCCTATTGAATTCCCTAAATATTTCCTTTTTTTATTTTTTGTTTCGCTTTAAATAAATTGAAAAATGCTTGATTTCAGTATACGTAGTAAGCTATGGGAGTGGTCTTCAAATTTTGTTCACTTAGGGTACCCCTAAAATTATAATTTTCTTTTGTGGAACCCTTAAAAATATAATTTTTGTGGAACCCTTGAATCTATAATTTTCTTTTGGGAAGCGGTTAAAATCATTATTTTGGGGAGCCCTTATAACTATTACTTTTCTTTTGTGGAACCCTTAAAAATGTAATTTTTGTGGAACCCTTGAATCTATATTTTCTTTTGGGAAGCGGTTAAAACCGTAACCCTTATAACTATTACTTTTCTTTTGTGGAACCTTTAAATGTACAATTCTCATTTTTGGAAATCCTGAAACTAAAACTTTCTTTTGTGGAACCCCTAACATTCTCAGAAAAAATAAATGCTATAAAAGCTTTGAAAATCTATCAACGTTATATGCACTTTTATGGAAAATGAATGTCCTTATTTTATTAGAATTTTACTCATAAAAATATATTTATTTCCTATTACTCATAAAAATATATTTATTTCTTATTATAACAACAGAAAAGCAAATTGTATTTTAATTAATATTTTAGATTGTTAGTTTGGCTATCCACGGGGTATAAGTACATTCTTTTGAGTTTTTTGGAACCCCAAGAGAAGTTCTTTGAACCTCAGAGTACCGCGAAGCATAGATTGAAAACCATTAATTTAAAAAAATTTTTTAACTCATTTTGTATATTAAAGAACTAGTTAAGGTTATTTTTAAATTAAAGAAAAAAAATTTTAATTAAGAAATAATTTTAAAATTTTTGATTTATTAAAAATTTAATAAATAAAATAAATAATAATAGAAATAATTTTAAAATTTAATTAAAAAATTTTAATTAAGGAGAATTTTAAAGTTATTTTTTATATTGAATAACTAGTTAAGAATTAAGTTATTATATTAGATCCAGCTTGTAATTAAGGAAAGGATAAGTTCTGGAGTACAAAACAATCCTCGATTCGATGCGAAACAGTTTATTGGTCAACTAAATACTTCGAAATGTAAAAACATTTAGGATATGCAGAAAAAATGTCTCTTTATAGAGGTACAATAAAACTCCGATTTTCTAAATTTCTAATTTTCTGCATTTTTTTCGATTTCTGGATTTTTTTTCTTTTAGCCTGAGCAATATTAGACGATTTGTTTCGTGCAAAATAATATATTTATCTTAAACTATAAGTTAAACTATTAGTTGAAATTTTGGTAACTTTTTTATTCCTTATCAGCAAAAAAATAATTTTTTAGTTTATCTTAGCTGAATAAATAAGCTGAAAAAGAAAACATTCACTTCTAATTAACGATCTCAATTCCAATCCGTCTTTAGTCCGAGCTTTTAAATAAATTAATTCATAGGTAATGTTTTCATTTTTTTATCAACAGATGACGCTAGTAGCTTGACTTCCTTCCTCTCATTTTTATCTTCTGAGCAAAGGCTTCGTTTTCGCTTCTGCAGCTGAAGAAGAAAGTTTATTTAGACCTTCAAAACTATTCCTGCAAATTCATGAATATTACACTAATCCTTGTTGCATCAGCACCTCCAGTAAGCTTATTATGAAAATTTATGAGAATAAGAAATAGCCTTTTTTTAAATTTTAGCAAAATAAAAATAAAATCAATAGTTTGTATTAATTCAACATCATGTATTAGTTTCAGAGCTTCTAAATAGATAAAAATTAATTCTTCTGTATATGAAAAGTAATAGTTTTCATAGACAAAAAATTAGAGGAATGAAGTCCAGTTACTAGAAGTAATCAGAGTTTATATATAAAAACTTTATTTCAATTGGAATATTAGATGTAGGCAGCGCTTTTATGAAAAAATATTTCATTAATTAATTTTGTCGAGAAAGACTTGTTTTATTTTGCAAAAGCAATAATGCTTCTTTGTTTTAATCTAATCTTTGAACTGCTGAAGCAGAGTAAGATTTAAAACACAATAAAATTCTTATATATGCAGTGAAATTCTTATATATTTATGTATTTTACTACGAAAAAAAAATCTGAAATGTTTCAGATTTTAAATTACGTCCAAAGGGGCGTTTTTTAACATTTTGTGTGTTACCTCTCTTTATTAAATATCATGTTCCTCGCACTTAAACCATAAGATCCAGTGCAACAGCAATATCGCAAAATAGTTTTAAAACGAGCATATCTTTAGAATTTCCGATACAGAGACTCACGCGCTGAAGATAAAAATGTTTTTTCTGCACAACGTTGCCATTGCTCGCTTTGAAATCCTTGAGTTTGTTAATCAAAAATTCGTCAAAGTTTTAAAAAATAGGAAATCGATCATAAAACAAATTTCAAATTTCAAATTGGGTCTTCCACATGCTCATATTCGTTGGAGGATTACGTTATTCAAAATTCGATGATTCTATGTACCGTTGTTTTATCACAATGCGAGAAATATACATACATTTATGCAGATTTTTCATTATTTAATTTCTTCAAATATAATGCAGGACATTTTGTGGCAACAGTTTGAAAAGTGAACCGACATTTATGAGTCCGACGCAAAATGCCAAAACGAAACTAATAGTCCTTCGGGATTCAAATCCCTTTGGACTAATAAAGAAAAATAAATTATCCATATTTTTCCGAATCCAAAATGAGGTACGGTCCCAACTATTCGGAATATTTATCAGCTTTATTGAACTTTTAAAATTATTTTGAGGCTGAGAACTGCCAGTTTTGATTCTTTGCAAATCTCGTGCTCACAAATCATGGAAAAATTGAATTCATTTGTTTATTTTAGATTCCTCCTATGATCAAAGTATTTGCTACCATTTTTCTTCCCAGCATTCCTTCTTTTGCAGAAAATTCTTCAGTGATTTTCGTACATTCAAAAGTTACCTTTGTAGAATCTTTTAAAAGAACTGTTTACTATTTAAGCATTCTACCTTCTATATTTAATATCTTTACTCTTAGCTGTCATGTAAACTTAAGATTGGAAGACACGCTTGTTTGAAATGCATATTTTAGCTGTAGACTTTGCTCTTATTTCGTTGTTTTAGCTTTAGAATTATTTATTTTATAAATAATTTACTCAAAATATATAAGACAAGCATAACACAAAAGATTTTATTTATTTCTTCCGAAACATAGAGATAAATGTTTTAAAAAGCATAGCGTGCTTTTTCTGAAACCTGATATTTATCATCCTTGGAAAAAAAGTTGTTTATCGTATACATATATATCAAAATTCATCATCATTTACATAAATTTCAGCTACATTTAAACAGGCTCCTTAATAACAGTGTTAAGAGATTAAAATAATCTTAAGTTTTCTGTGAGTGGCTAAAAAAAATTTGACTTAACCATTGAACATTCTAAACCTTTCACGAAAATTAACTTTTCTAAAAGCTAAAATTCGTTTTCTCATTTCATTATTGCTGCCACCTGCTTTTATTCTACAATGCTTTTAGAGTGTTTAAAATAAGAGGTTACGTCAAGCTTTATCTTATCTCGCACGATTCAGTTTTAGAATTTTTTTCATGTGTTTTATGTAAATTTAATTTTTTTCTGCCTGCCTATTTTTTCTCCAAAAAGAAATTTCTTTTCCCTAAATTAAAAATAAACACTTTATTCCTTTTTACGGAAAGCAAGGTTTGTAAAAAAAGCAACAGAAGCATTATCTAGATGTCAAAAACTGTGATGAATGCTTGCGTTTTTTTTACCTCAAGAAAACGTATGAATGCTTTCAGAAAAAAAGAGTATTTCTTCACTAAATCAATTTCACATAAAACGTTTGTTAAATTCGAAAATACTTTATTTGCAGCATACCATCTGTCCTAGCTTAAATATTTCTGCTGTAGTTTGATTAGTTTAATAATATATGGTTCTCAAGAGGATGAGGAAGATTTTCCAGGGAATACGCGAGCAGTTTTAAAGGGAAACTTAACAATAATTGTAATTGAATTACGTGATTTAAGCAATTTACACGAGAGTTATCTGCCTAATTTCCATCCTGTTGTTACACAGAACACCATAGGAGATCGAATTTGAGAAACTAGTATACTATTTCCCCTAGGAAATTAAATAAAATGACAAGCGAACGAAATGTGATAGGGAATTTCGGGGTAATTAGGGAAATTTCTTCTTTAGTGATTGTTTTGTTGTTCGTTAATTTGTTTCACTTTTGTGGCCAAATTGGTATACTCTTGTAAAAGATTATACTTAACCGCTTTTTATTTTGTTAGAAAGTTTTCCTTTCAGCAAATATCATCAGATATAAATCCAAAACATTTACTCTTCTTGAAGATAAATAATTTAACCAGAATATTTGATTTAATTATTTACAATTTCTTTTTAGTATCTTTGTAGAGACATTAGGTTTTCTTTAAGGAGACTCATACACCTTTATACACCAACAAATAATAAAAATATTTGTGGCAACGCAAACTTTCTCATTACTATTTCAGAAAGCAGCTATATTATGTAGTCAGCTGCAAAACGTTGGTAGTAATTGCTTTTAAAATAAATAAGTTATCCCAATTCTTGCAACAGTCACCTATTCGAACATCATATGGGTTTTAAGGTGTATGAGTCCCCTTAAACAGGAGACATGAACCTCTCATGATCTTCGAATAGGTGACTGTTGCAAGAATTGGGATATTTTATTTATTTTAAAAGCAATTACTTCCAACTTTTTACAGCTGACTACATAATATAGCTGCTTTGGAAACTAGTAACCAGAAAGTTTGTGTTGCCACAAATATTTTTGTAATTTAATCCTCTTTGTGACAAAATATTTCGCCATGTTTCCACCTTGCGCGCATGATATTTTAAAAAAGGCTAATGATACATAAATGAAATTGGATGGAATTCTTTATATGGGCACTATTTTCTAACTGAACCAACAATCTGATGAATATTTTAGTACTGAAAAATTTTATGGACGAAAACATTACAAAATTTGTTAATAAAACACATTTTATAAACTCGACTCAAAATAAAATTAAAATTTAACATGGAATTTTTAGAATTTTAGGTTCACAGTAGTTTCCAAATGTTATAAAAGCTATATATTAAATATGGAATTAAATTATGAAACAGAATGTTTTAAACTGGAGTTGGAAATATGACGAAACATTTTGTCGCAAAGCGGATTAAATTATAAAAATATTTGTGGCAACACAAACTTTCTCATTACTATTTCAGAAAGCAGCTATATTATGTAGTCAGCTGCAAAACGTTGGTAGTAATTGCTTTTAAAATAAATAAGTTATCCCAATTCTTGCAACAGTCACCTATTCGAACATCGTATGGGTTTTAAGGTGTATGAGTCCCCTTAAACAG
This sequence comes from Stegodyphus dumicola, assembly GCF_044657685.1. NCBI lineage: Eukaryota > Metazoa > Arthropoda > Arachnida > Araneae > Eresidae > Stegodyphus > Stegodyphus dumicola. The sequence continues at coordinate 262,664,574 of NC_140769.1, forward strand.
GAGACATGAAAAATGTGCAGTACCAAGACCGGGACTCGAACCTGGACCTCTCGAATACGCGTCGAGTATGCTTCCAACTACGCCACGAAGGCATGTGAAAAGGCGAGAGAAAATACCTTATATCTTCTCAACTTTGAAAGCACTAGCAGATACTGATAACGCTAATATTTTGGTCTCATATATAAATGATCTCCTTGTAAAAACTGAAGAAATGAAGTGAAAGTGAACTAGGTGAAAGCCTGTACTGGTGTGATAGCCAATGAGAAGGCTGACATGCTGGCCAAAGAGGCTGCTATGGGTAATGCTGGGGATGCGTTCGATATTCAGGCATCAAAAAGAATTGTTATTGGTAAAATCAAGGATTTCTGTTATGATTGCTGGAAAGATAGATGAAACATTTCGTAAGAAAGGAAAGGTTATTTGTTAAGGTTTGAAGTTTCTAAAACTATGAGAATGATATGCGGTTTTGAACACAACCAAATAATTACTGGACACGGGCTCTTTCTAGCGTACCTGGAAAGATTTAATTTGCAAAATAATAGCCCTTTGTAATTGAAAAGCTTCTAGCGAGAAGGGTTCATATCCACATTTTTAAATTTTTAGAAAATTAAAGAAACATTTCAAAAGTTCATTTTTAACTTATGTTTTAAACGTTTGTCCCCATTAAAACTGATAGTAAAAATAACTTTGCGACAACTGCAATGCCATTTTACTCCAATGCAAAGAATGATTTTTATCCAATTGTTAATAGAATTTAAAATAAATTATATAGATTGCTTATTTTGAACTAAGGCTTTGTTAGCATATGCAAGCAAGCACTGCCATTTTATAGAAGCATATATATTGGAATGTATTAAAACTTAAGTACGTAACTAAATATTAATTAAGGATGTTCGTAAGAACCCTGTAAATTTTTCCTTCTGAAGTTGTGAAAGATTACCTTATGAAAAAACTTGTGATAATGCACTTATGCAGCTTATGCAGCCTGAAAAAAATAAAGCTTCTTCTGTTTTGTTTGCATAAATGTAATACGTAAAAAATATAAGAGTAATAAGATTAAATTCTTTTTTCCTCAGTTAAAACTAAAATGATTAAGCAGATTAAGTCACGTGATATTCTTTAAATATATTTTTGCTGTTATGTTTAATAAAATAAGATCCTCATAAGGAAATTCTTTACTTTAAATCCTTTCTGAATTATTTATGAAATCTTTGCATAGCAACCTTAGTGTGACGTAGATTTTAAACAAGACTCCATTGATTGCGAAGGCGAGAAGAGACAGCTCATTCAGGAAAGGAAGGGAAAAACTAATCGCTCTCGATATTTATAAAATTTTATGCGAAATCTAAACCAGAAGAAATTTGCATTTCTTGCCTAATTTTAAATTTAATATTTGGCTTACATCTCTTTCAATTTTATATTGCATGATTAAAAAGATAGTTTCGGCGTATTTCGAAATCTACTATTACATTCGATATTAATTTGTTATTCATTATGCTTCACACATTATGCAGTAATTAGAATTTACTGAAATGCATTTAGGTTGAGTTGCAAGATTTTATTTCCATTACCCAATTAGTTTATTATTTTGGCTTTTTTATACACCTAGTTCCACTAGAGTGCAAATAATTGCAAAGTATGAATACCAGCCAAGTTTCGAAGTTTGTAGGATAGCGTTTGGCAACTTTGATTTTCTACTTACTCCACGTTTCCGGTGTTTGCATTAACTTGCCGACAAAATTTTGTTCGCAATTTAGCCGGAAGGAGCTAAGGTTTCAGTTAGGTTTTGCTAACATTGTTAAATATTGTAAGGAAATGCCGAGGTGCGTTAAGATAGCTTCCCCGCAAAGTGAGTTTAAGGTTGCCAGAAAATGGCAAGGAAAGGCAAGGTTCCCAGATTTGGTATGAAATCGCCGATTTGGAGACAAAATTGGCGATATACCATAGACGGAGCGAGAACATATTCTAGATGATTTTTACCGGTTTTCCCCAGAATGTTCTGGAAGGCAGGTGAAACGCTATATATATCCTGCCTGAACGTGGAGTAGCAGTGTATCTAGAGAGTATCGAGCAGTGTCTTGAGTTCAGTAGTAGCGATCGACCAGTCGATCATTTAGTGCTTTGTCGTGAAGCGGTCTTTATCGTTATAGCCTGATAGCCTGAAAGCTGTGTGTCTGATTGTTTCAGCGTGTTTATCCTAGTTTTTATCCGTGTTCATACTGACGAATAAAATGTGGCTTGATTCTTCTTCAAGTAGTGTTGTCATCAATCACTCCAAATCCACGAACCCATAGAACGCAACAATTTTGAATTTATGTTGAGACGATATTTATTATTTCCGCAAGCTTGCGAAAGTTTTTATTCCATAATTCAAACGGTGAAACCGTCCTATCTACAAATTAGTAAATAAACTCTTTTGGATATTTGTTTGCAACATTTCGAAGCTAAAAAATCAGGCGGAACAAATTTTCGTCCGTGAGTTTTTACGGTTACTGTGATGAACTTGAACTAACTAGCGCTTTACTTTTAATTACGTAAGCTTATAGAGTTATAAAATAAATTTTGGTATTGTCCTAAATGGCGATCTACCGAATTTTGTTCGTTAGTTAATTAGCTTTATAATAGATGGCGCCACCTCTTTTTCAGACTATTATTTGTAAAAGCAATGTTGCTTTGACGTGCAATTTTTCCTTTGAATTTGCGAAGAGCTTTTAAAATGCTGTCTTCGACTGCTAGTTATCAATTTACTCTCAAATAAATTTCACGCTTACATTACAAATAAAGAGTTGAAATAAGAAGCAAATGAAATAACTGTTATTTTAATCAGCAACAGAGTTTAATTTATCTCTCTTAAATTCATTACGTCATTTACGAAGAATTAATTATGTCAATCACCATGAACATTTTGTAAACTCTTCAAATGCCCCGCTGAAAATTCTTCGCAACATGCGAAGTACGACCCCAAAAATGTTAGCTTGCCGAAACATGGTGGAGATCGTATAACAAAAGCGAAGACTCCTTTCTAGCCATGTTGCGTGACATTTGGGAAGTACAGTAAGACCCCGTTTAACGCTGTTTCGTTTAGCGCCGTTTCCGTTTAGCGCTCTTTTATTTCAACACGGGGATTCCACGAAATCGCTCGCAGCATACGGGGATTCCCCGAAATACTATTATGCAGCGATAGGTTTCAAATACATATCCGAAAGAGTGTACTTGTATTTCTTGTTTGGTGCGGTATTGTATAGACATATTTTGAAGAGGTAAATGTGGAAGATGTCGAAGAAATAATTCAAGAAGCAGCGGCTAGTCTTTCTAATGATGAGCTCAAGGAATTAACTGAACAAGAAGAAAACAAAAATGTTGACAGCAGTGATTCAGAAGAAGAGCAAAAAGAACTTTCGATGGCGTTTGTAAAAAGGAGTTTGTCTACCATAACTGAAATAATGAATCAATTCATTGAAAATGATCCGAATTTTGACAGGAGCTCAAAAGTAAGGCGTGGTGTTAGAGATGCTCTATCCGTTTATGAAGAACTTTTAAGAGAACAACGCAAAAGAAAAAGGCAAACAACATTAGATGCTTTTGTCACAAAAAAGCAGAACACTGAAAACGCGGAAGGCTAACTAAATATGACTGACTTAGAATTTTAATTGTTTTTTTTAAGAATATTCGTTTTGTTATTTATATTTTGTTTTTATTTTTACAAGAAATAATAATGTGGTATTAATTTGGGCTTTAAGAAATAAATGTTTTGTTTTATTTTGATTAAAAAAACATACTTTTTAAATTTAATACCTAACCAATTTCCAAGCCATCTTCCCCTAACCCCAATATTTACATGTAAAGATAGCCTCGTTTAGCGCTGTTTCGCATTACGCTCTACTTTGATGGAACGTATCCCCCGCGTTAAGCGGGGTCTTACTGTATATGTCTACATCATAGATAAAATAAAAAAGTAATTGATTATTTATTGTTTATTAACATTCTATTCCTATTAAATTTATTATTTCATTTAATTTAAATTGTATATTATGATTTATAATATAAGTTAATGATAATTTTTATAATTATACGTTATTTAAAATATATTTTTGATTAATTAAAGAATTCTTATGATTTTTATAAAAAATTTAGTCGCGTCACCTATCGATCCGTAAAGTAACTATGCAGTTAAGTAAGGTCGATCGCCTATTGGGAGAATACCTAAATTTTGGAACTAATATGATAATTTTAATCTATTTTTTCATATTTTAAGGAGTAAAAATAAAAGGGGAATAGTTACAATCACAGATTTTTCAGCTCCTGCATTAAATTCTATATTTAGTCCTAGTAACCGAAATAAATTTCATAGTTATGCACTATATGCGCTAAAAAATTGAAATGATTTTTATAAATCAGCATCTGCTTTCGGAATTGTATTTCTCCAGTGTCGCTCTTCTGTTTCAGTTGCAAATTTCTTACTGCATTTCGGAGAAAGAGGATTCATCAAATTTAATCAAACTTCGCATCTTCCATTTTCTTAAGCCTGTTCTATGTAAATGTAATTTCCTTCAGCGCTTGTGAAGGTTTCTTTTTCCTTTCCCCTCCATAAATTCTTTTATTTTTTCTTCTTAAGATGAAAGTTTTTTTTTTTTTTTTTTTTTTTTTTTTTTTTTTTGTGTGTGTGTGTCTTTAAATACAGCGTGCGTGAATAAATGAACAAAAAATTAGATTAAAGCGAGAGATTTAACACCTTCCTGAAAATTGTTTTAGCAAATGATGCAAATGAGTAACTTCATATATAATATAAACTAAAACATTCAATTCGTGAAATAGCCCATACTGACATTTTGTAAAAATATTTCAAAATATCTGGATTTAATAGGTTAAATAGTTATTTTTTAAAATACTGTAGTATCTCACCTTCTTTGGTAGGATATAATGACGAACTCTAGAAAGACTACAGAGGAATAATCCTCTTGTCTTAAACTGAAAACAGACAAAGTCAGAAAAAGGCTATAAATAGCCCTTTTATTCGAACCCAAAATTAACAAAGCCCCAACTTGGGTTTACACAACCAGACACTTTTTGCTTAATATAAATGCGTAACGGTGAAAAATTTCAAATGTGCTAGATAAGCCTAACAGCTCACAAAATAATTTAACGCGCAAGAAAGGCTCTGGTTTGTAGAAAAACCGGCGAAGCAAGGCATATGGCTAGAAGCGCTCAACACCACATAAATATATTATTATCACATAATAATATTACAAATAAAAATATACACAATATAATAATATAATATAAATAATAAAAATAATATATAATATAACATAATGGCATAACATAAAAATAATGATATAATATAACGAGATAACAAAATATAACAATAATGATATAACGTAACATAATTACGGCATAAATACATGACTTGTTGAAAAGCAATGGTTGATGTTGTGTCCTAAACAGGTAGAAAAATAACAACACATATTACATACTGCTGTAACTTGCATTAATTTTTATTTGCATATAACTCTTAAGAATAAATGTTTTACACAAATTACGAAGCAACTTGTAACATTGTGTCTAATTTTATATCTAGCTTAACTGGTAAGAAAATCTTTAAAGTCTTCGTTAACTTTTAACGAGTTCTTAAAAAAATAATAAAACTGAATCTCTTTTAACCGAAATTTAAAATAAAACACCTCGTTATATTTAGAAGTGGACGGCTTTCATCCTCAGAAATAACTTATTCTTCTCAAGCACAGTAATTTAATAGTTGTGAATAAAGTGGAATGAATATTACAAGAAAGTCATATGGAAGAAAAATGGTCCTATGGAAGAAAAATGGCCATGAGTTTGTTAAAATCTGTCAAATGGTGTTATTAAAATGATTAAACAAATGGACAGCTTTATAACAAATGTGAAATCTTGAAGGAAATTTATTTCTGTTAAAGCTATACTTTGAATAATATCAGTAAATAAAAATTTTTAAATAATAGTAGAAAAGGTGGCAGCGATTATCGATTTGAAGACTTGAAAGATTCTTTTATGTCGCAGATTTCTGTATGATCGTAATTATTACCGGAATTCCCGTTGTTATATAACCAGCGTAAACTAAGCCTTACGAGAAAAAAATACTATAAATTTCAGAGATTTTCTGGGTCCGTTTTTAATTCTCCAACATTTTTTGTCTTACTTCTCTAATTCATTGTTTTTTTTTTTTTTTTTTTTTTTTTTTTTTTTTTTTTTTTTTCCTTTGAAACAGCAGGAAGCGTCGTTGTATTACATTTGAGGAGACATGATCCTCTAATTCTTTTTTCTACTAAAACAAAATATCTTGAAAAAGATTGGCGATTGGTTTGATTTATTTTATTATAGAAAAGCACCCTAGGCTTATTTGCGTAAGGAAAGTGATGCCTTCGTAGAGGAGTTTCTAACGGAAACTGGCTCGTATACACATTACACATGAGGGAACTACGAAAACGCCCACGCAGCCAGCCCATTCGCCTCGATTCAAACTCAGCTGTTCAACAAAAACCAGCTCTTCTAGCACATTATAATCCTCTTAATTCTCAAAAACTTTCGGCTTCTTAATAATATTATTGCAAAATGCCCAGCTGCGGAAAGATAGCTTCTCCACAAAGAGAGGTTAGGGTTTCCAGATTTGGCGCGAAATCGCCCATTTGGCGACATATTTAGCAATATGCCATAGACTGATAGAGAACATTCTAGAACGCATTCTTACTCGAGAACCTACTTACTTACTTACTTACACTTACTTACTTACTTTCTTACTTACATACTTACACTTCTTACTTACTTGCTTACTTACTTACACCTTCTAGAATGTTCTCGAAGGTGGGTTAAAGCTATACATAACCTGCCTGTACGCGGAGAAGAGTATGAGCTCAATAGTAGTGTTTTTAGTTCAGAGATTAGTTTCAGAGCGGCCAAGCCGAGTCGGGAACTGTACTTAAGTCTTTGCCTTGAAGCTATCGTTATGGTTGTAACCTAAAAGTGGTATTGCTGATTATTTCAGAGTGTTTAGCGTAGTTTTTTGACGACTGTAAACGTGTCTTTGGAACACTCCTGTGTAATACTGGCTAATTAATTGTGTTTTGGTTCTTCATCAGCTGCTATCATCAGTTACTCCAAATCCAAGGACCCGTAGAGCGAAACAATATTTTGATTTGCTCTTTTCCTATTATTGGCAATCAAAAAATTAGAAAACACTGATTTATACAGGGAAATATGAATGAATGCTTATAACATTCCTTACGTTTCACTAAAAGGAAAAAAAAGGGGGAACCTCAAAATCGATATGGCTTGCGAGACAATTACCTTCACGGTAATTACCTTCACGGTAATTGTCTCGCAAGACCTAGACGACGTTAGGAACTCAGTGCCACTAAACGCTATTCTTTCTTTTAGGAAAATATGACATGTATTTTCTTAACATTTCCTGATTTTTTTGTTAGTCAGGATATCTTTATGTACTCTTACACTAATGTTCTTGCAATATAGTCATTACTATTTCCTTAAGCAAACTGAGACTATAACTTCTTTTTTTCCTCCTTACAAATGGAGATTTGTGACGCAAATAAAAATCGGTTTGTGATGGCGCTGGATGCAAACCCGCCTATATCATCTGCCTGCCAGACTGTAACCCCAGTCTAAGTCAGATACAACAGATTCATTAAGCTTAAAACTCCTAATCATATACACAAAAACCGTCTTCAAAATGTGTTGGTTTTATATTTCATATAGTGCCAACTCAATGTTCAAAGACTGAATAAATCAGGGATATTCAGACAACTACTTATTCTACGAAAACCTGTGTTAGACGAGTAAGAAGTGAAAGATTCTGGTTCCATCTGAAAGCGCCACGTGATTTCATTTGCAGGCATTTATCTGTTAGGATTTCTTTGTCTTCTGTCCTGTAAGAAAGCGTGTTCTTGTCGAGACAAATTCTTCGAATTATTCATGAAATCAGCATGAGAAACATGAAAATCTGCTAGATCTTTGTCAAAATTCGGAACATGGATTTTCCAGTTTTTAGTCTGACGTTTTATCAGTCACACCATAACTTTACGAGAGCTCACACAGCTGGTAGCCGATAAAAATAAAGACATAATTACACTAGCAAGTACAGTAGAAAATCTGCTTTTTACTTCCTTGTACGAAGTAAAAAGGAAGTATTGTAATCGCGAAAAGTTTGAGGCAGCATATTTCAACGAAAATATCCATTTTGACCGCTATCAAATGCAATTTAACGACGTTTTTGCGTGACATCTGTACGTAAGAACAGAATAAAAGACTCTTTTCCTGCAAATAAATTATAAAACTGCCTCAAAACGCTGAAATTTTGTTTATAGGACTGCTAAAATATGTAGATGTGCATCTCGTATTTTTGTTGCAATCGGCCGCACCAAACGTATATAAATATACTTATATATATATCCACGCTGTTACCCGGCTCAGTGAACTCAGTTTCTTAACTCTTATATATTTCTAAATTGTACATTTTGTATTTTAAAAATGGTTGAATTATGTTGTTCTTATCTTCCGATTAAGTTTTTTATGCTTTTAGGAAATCTGCAAGCAATATTTGTAGAATTATAACAATTTAAAAGCTGTTTAAGTGCGGTTAAGCCTAATTTTTAAATAACATGACGGACACATTTGTTTACATTTGAAACAGCAGAATAGTAGACTCGTTGCCAATCTAGAGAGACTTAGCTTCGCAAAGATAACGCCTTCATTTATTATTGCGAATTAAATCATGCTTAATCCTTTCTGGAATTTTTTCAAGGAAATAAGTGTTTAAGATTTACTTCGTAATTTTTAATGCAGATATTTTGAATTTTTATGTATTTTTGCTTTGTCGCGAAGTGAGAACTGAATTAATTGAATGAGAAATACTAAATCGTCTGTGAAAGTTTCTTTTCTGTTTTGTTTGCTTAATTTCTTTCATACATTGTTCTAGCTTTATTATAGTATTTGAATAGAACATGTGGCAACGATTCGATGATTCTTCAAATGATATAAATTTTGTGCATTCTGAGTTACAATATGAACGAAATATTACGTTGTTAAGTGAACTTAACGCCACAGTGTTTCTGTAGTAAATAAATAGAGTGAAATTTAAAAAGTGCATTTATTCTATTGCGGTTTTTGCGCTATCGACGATGTAGATTTAATTCAATCCAATATGTTTCAATGAAATGCAAGAAAAAATGCGTATAATTTAACATTCCGTAGAAGGAAGTCATGTCTTGTACACATCAGATTTTTTCAAATTGGTAATCAACTCAGTTGAAGTACAGGATGGTTGGTTGCAACTTTTGATGTCATTTCCAACTTGCTTTGAGCAATCAGTTATTCAAGTCAGAATAATTCCAGGAAATAAGTTAAGTGCGGCAAAAATGTCCATAATTTAGTATGCCATACAAGAAAGTTATATAGTGTCCACATCAGAATTTTATTATTAAATCCCGCACATCCTATAGTACCATTCTTTTGTTTCCTTTAATAATGTTTGTTATCTAGGAAAATTTGCATTTTAACAATTAAACAGAACCATTAAAACAGTAATTTCAAAAAAATACGATTAAACGCTGTTGCATCAAATATTTATCATTCTTAGGATAACAAGTTATTCCAATACAGCAAAGCAAACTAGTAACTGGTTAATGTTGCAAACTGTACTTTAGTCTTATTGATCAGTTACTTTATGTTAATTAGCTTTGCTATCTTTCTCGTTTTCCACTTTTTAGCCAGAATACCAATTTCTAGTTCGCACGTATTCACGTGATGTAGAAAAGAGATAGTATTTAAAGGAATATTTTAGAGTAAAGAATCAGAGCGTGCTCCGCCTGCTGAAAGCCACGTTTACTACTTGATTCTCTTGAAAGCAATTTATCTGTGGAGTTGCGTTATTCTTTAGGGGTGGGAGACCCTGTGATCTGTCCCAGCCGAGGTGCTCTCCATCAAAATTGTGTTCGGAACTGGGCTAAATCGCACTTCACCTGTAAAGTGTTCAAGGCTGTTGCCAACGAAAGGCGTATCTTGCGCTCCTTGCCACGAGGAATTTCGTGGGTTTGGGCTGACAATAGGTCAGACAAGTGAGCATTAATCAACAACAACAGCTACACTATTAGTTGTAACTGTAATTCGACCCTCAAATTGCCTTCTCGTAATTTCAAGGAGCTGAAAGTACTAGAAATATCTCGGTGGACCGAGTGAAATCTATACATGGCCGGAGACAGCATCTGCTCTCGGTTGTTGCTTTTAGCTGTTAGCTTGGCGTAAGCTCGGAGTGCTGAGATATCTCCGGTTAGCTATCTCTTTAGCTGCCCTTTGTATTCCGTTGTGTTTAACATTCATAATAGTTTGAAGTGGAATTACTGATTGTACTGTGTAGTATTGTGAAGAGCTGTACGACTATTTTTGTGGAAAGGTCTATATCTCTGAAGTGTTTCCTTTGATAAAATAAATTTTATCAACCTATCATCGGAGCTGTGAGCATTCAATCTATAAAGAACCTGTACGCAAGCGACAATATTGTATTTGTGTATCATCCCTTCGACGACCAAGCAGTGCAATTTAGCGCCGCATATCGATGTCTCACTTACTATAGAATTCCGGCGTAATGATTGGCGAATGGCGATCGTTGCCTAATTTTCCAGCAGCGGTGGACGTAATAATACGTAGGCACCAAAATATTCATCATTTAGAGCTAGCATCGAAAACACAGTTATTTTACCTTAACAAATATCGGTTTCACGGAATAGCAAAATGATACGAAATATCGGTGCTTCTTTAAAAAGAACGTCTTTGTAAAGAAGGAAAGGCTCCATAGACGTAATGTAAACCAGTTGGTCTTCTACGCCGCTAGAAAGCAGAGGGAAAATTCGCCAAGGGATTTGGCGACGGAACCTATTGGCGAGAATTTCCCCTTCTGTGATGCACCGGACGCGTAATGGCAAACCGCACATTTTGTAATTTCATGCTTTGCTTATTCTTGGTTCTTTCTCGTATAACCCCATAGAGATAATGTTAAATTTTGATACTTTGAACATGTTGTTCCCATTGAACAATCCTTTTGAAACTCTCACATATTGTTTCTTGGCAATAATGAATAAGATATGCCTAACCAATTTTCTTCTAAAATTGTTTTGTTTATATTAAGTTTTAAATTCTTAGTTTTTCTGGTTTCTTTCTGAATGTCATATTTTAATATCGCTTCTACTGCCTTCCTATCACTGGCATATCTCTCTGTATTAGACTTGCCTGTAAAACGATTTTGTTGCATGATGACATACAATACAGAAAGCCGACTTTACAGGTTGTATCGAGAGATTCATTAATAGCATATGTAAACAATCATTTATTTTCTTGTAATATCATAACATATCTGCTGTCAATTTTTGCCCAAGCACTATATATACATGTATTATCTGTAATTTAAGAAAGGTGGTCAGTTGTGGTATTGAGTTTTGATACATATCTTTTTATTGATTTTAATGTATTGTATCATATAATCTCTATTGGATGTATAATTTTACAAGTTTATTGGCTGTTATATAATATATTATGCTGAGGTACTGCATATTCCTTTGGAATACATTCATTTTCTTGGAATACAAATATATTGTTGGTATATTTAGTACTCTTTTCCATATTCGTGTTGTTATACTCTTTATATATATGTATTATTAATCACATACTTGCAATCTTACTATGTCGAGTACTAATACCTATTGTTATAATCTTATACGTGCAATTCTTTAATATATTGATACTGTTGCGAATTTGGTATTTAAAAAGCTAATGTTAGTTCAATTACAAATTAAATGGTTTTATTTCTCGCGCAGTGCAGCGCGTGACGAATATTAAAAGAAAGCTAAGCCGGAAAATTGAAAATACAAGAGCGCGTGCATTAAATAAATAAATATCTCTTTTGGATTTCGAGAAAGTACTGGAAAATTCTAGCGCGTGATTTTAAAAATCTTATAAAAGGAGGAAAACATCTCAGTTTGTAGTAGTTGCTTAGTTTGTTGTTGTTTAGAAAACTGCTGTTGTTGATTATAGCGAATTCGGGGATTAGCGTTCTTTAGCTGTTTTGAATTACGTTCTATTGTACATTTGAGTAGTTAAATGATAACTACTGTGAGATATTGTAATACTGCATGATAATTTGAGAAAATTTAAGCATTTTTGTTGTAATAATAATAAATTTTTATTCATTTTTCATCGGACTTGTGCATTCATTTCATAACGAACCCGTACGCACGCAACAATTTTTGGTGTCAGGAGTGGGGTTTGAATGCCAATAACAAGAGCGATGGAAGAGCAATTAAGGCAGTTAATATCAGCCTTTGCCTCATTTAAAGAAGAAATTAAAGAGGAAATGAAATTGGGCCAGGAATCCGTTAAGGAAGAAATGAAATTAGGCCAGGAATCCGTTAAGGACGAAATGAAAGCCGTTCAAGCTGGTCAAGAAGAAATGAAAAGAGAAATTACTTGCATAATAGAAAATAAATTTGAAGCTATGGAAGGCAGAATTGACGCAGTTGAAAATAAAGTTGGACATATTGAAGAAAAAGTTTCTTCCGTAAAAGATCATATTGAAGAAAGAGTTTCTTCGGTGATAGAAGAAATAGAAGAAAGAGTTTCTTCTGTAAAAGAACATATAGAAGGGAGAGTTTCTGCTGTGGAGGAACGAATTGAAGGAAGAGTGTGTGCCGTCCAACACCAAATTGAACAACAAACTAAGCAACTACTACAAACTGAGATGTTTTCCTCCTTTTATAAGATTTTTAAAATCACGCGCTAGAATTTTCCAGTACTTTCTCGAAATCCAAAAGAGATATTTATTTATTTAATGCACGCGCTCTTGTATTTTCGATTTTCCGGCTTAGCTTTCTTTTAATATTCGTCACGCGCTGCACTGCGCGAGAAATAAAACCATTTAATTTGTAATTGAACTAACATTAGCTTTTTAAATACCAAATTCGTAACAATACGTTTTCCTTTTATGTCATAATATTTTACCATATCTATAGATGTTTTGTATAATTCTGTCACTTATTGCAGTATTTCAGTATTTAATAATCTCCTTATTATGGTGACTTAGTCAGTTCTTTCCAACCTTTTTAGACATTTTTAATTTTGGTACAATTATACTATTGGCAATATTTATTGTGTTATATCAATATTGAAAACTTTTGCTTTAGACATTTTTCAATGTGACATGTTTGTAATAGTTTGAACTACTTTCGCAATCTCTGTTTTCATTCTTTAAGTCATAATTTTATCTAACGTATTTTTCTTAAACATCTTTTTATTTCTTTCAGTTTTCATTAGACACTTTAGTTAGTTGTGTATTATGTTTTTGCATTTTGTCATCAAGTCCTAACCATTGTATTTACTGCTGTGCAGTTAAATGCCCTTGTGTGGCCATGTATCTTGTGCATTTATCTTAATAAATGCCCGGATGGTTGGATGTGTTGGGTCTGGGGAGCGCTTTTGGTCCGGGCGCTGGGTCTCGGTTCCGGGTGGGGGGCGCCCGTGTGGCTCCGTGCCAACGGCTCTAGACAATTGTGGGCACGGTGCTTATACCGATTAACCACTATGGTAAAGGGACAGTGCCCGTGCCGCCGTAACCTGTAACCTGATCAATGTTAACGAATTTCGCTTAGTGCGCATGCTCTGTGGCGTACCATTGGTGTGGGAAATAAATACTGGCGACTAAGCAGCCCTGCACAATTCTGCCCGTCATGTAGATCTTATCGACTGTTTACAATACTGTGGAAATTTCTTTCTGTTTATTTCCTTTGCTTCTGTTTCTTTTCAGTTTGGTTTATTTTGTGCATAAACATTACATTTAATATGTTATTTATAAGATTTTTTTTTACTTTAATTCAGTGATTTAAATTGTATTTATTCCTTAATGTGTTAAAATATCTACCAATGAAACGTATGGCAAATATTCGATCACTTTTATTCCTCAGAAGTACAATCAATAAATATTCAGCTAATATATTTTGCAATGTTTTCTCTTTTGTAAACCTCCTTAAACCGAAATTTGCTAGTTTACAATTGATATTTACACTCTAATTGATGGAACAACTTACAAACTAATATGTTTTAAAAACCAAACTGTTTACGCCCAGATAACAGAAAATCAACAATATACCGTATTTATCCTCTTTTAAAATTGCGCTAAATTCCCCACTGGGCATGCGCAGAGTGCGAAATTCGTTTAACATTGATCAACTAAATGTGCAGTTTGCCATTACGCGTACCGGACCTGGCCGACATTTTCCTCCTCCGCGACGTGTACAGGAAATTGAGGTGTGGTGGTGGTGTATTGAGAATATGGCAAAACACACTAGGGCTATCTGCCTAAGGGGAGGGATGCCTTCGTGAATGACTTTCTAAGGGAAACTGGCTCGTATACATGTTACACATGTGGAAAACTACGAAACGCCCATGCAGCCAGCCCGTTCGCGGGATTCGAACCTCGGGCCGAACTACCAGAGTTCAGCAATTTTGCCGCTCGGCCGCTGGTGGGCACAGGAAATTGAAGAACATGGGTTAAGGTGAATAATAAAATTAGGCGAAGTTTCACTGTCACTGACTGTCGAACTTTTTTTTTTCAAATGGTAGATTGGGAACAATTACAAATGTATCCCAGTCCATTAATCTATACTGGCCCGATCTGGTGGTCTCTTTATTATGGACGAACCTAATAGGTGGGCCACCATCGCCTTTCCTATGAGGGGACGGACAGTTACAACCATGCCTTCTCCGGGATTCGAACCCAGGTCCTTCGGTATCGCAGTCAGCTTCCCTGACCACTATACCGACTGGGCGGCCTGACTATCGAACTTGCATTATCTATATCGCAGTTTGATGTCTGATTTTAAACCAGGCATATATATTCCGTCAATACGGAAGGAAAACAATGGAGTTTTGATAAACGGTCACCGTCACCGTCACCGTCCGACGGTCACCGTCGGACTTCGACATCATCTTCGATGCTTTGGCGCTTTTTGACGACAGATATTTCACGCATGCGGAAGTGTTTCCCTTTTCGTTCGGAAGGAGCCACTCCTGCTGCTGCTGAGTCTTCCTTCTTAACAATACATATTCTTCGGTATACCCGGTGTACCAGCATTGCAGTCCCTACTTCCTATGTTTGTCTAAATGCATTTTAAGGTTCCAACCTTGAATTTATAGCTATGTGTGTAGAACTTCGAGAACTGGTAAGAGAATAATTACTTTTGCTCAGGAAACAGAAACGTAAACTCAAGAAGGGTTAATTACCCTTTATTGATCAAAATAAAGGTTGACAGATGGTCCCTTTCTCAGGGCGTACAACAAAGCCTCCACTTGCGCTTGAACTCAAGAGTACTGATAAAATCAAATTTAACTAATGCTTAACTAAAAGGATATAGCCGAAGCTATCAAAATTCTAAGTAGTAGACCTCTAAATACCTAATAAGTTAGCAAAGCTATCAAAGGCCTGATATATGGACGAGCGTAGTGATAGCTTAGAGAGAGTGTAGTCAAAAGGCAAACGCGCGCTAGTAAGAATCCCTGGCTCTCTAACGAAGTCAGTGAAACTTCGACTTAAGTACCTCTCTCCTTTCATTTGCATTAACCGCGATTCTAAAAACACACTCTGACAGGAAATTGTAAGCTGAAATTAAAAGGGGCAGGAAAGTAGCTTTCATTAACGATAATTGTTAAAAACCTTAGGATAAACCTTACAGCAGTGGTGCCCTACCTTTGTCCTCTTGCGAGGACATTTTGGCCTACCGCGAAGTCAAACTGCGCTTTCCAAAACATCAACATTTTTGTTAAACATACTTTCAATCTTATGTGATACATCTGAAATACTAATTTTGGTAAATGGGTTTGAGATGAATAATAATAATATTGGTTGAACTTTATGGAAATCAGAGAAGTGGAGAAGAAAAATCATTTTTCAGTGCATTTAGGTTTTCCGAGTATTCCTCTGTTTCAATTGCCTTGTGGTTATTAATATGGCCTGATAAATTATGAAAATGGGCGAATTTTTTTTTCTTTCATCTGACTCATCCACAAATTCGACTTTATCTGTAAAGGAGTTGCAGTTCCAGTCAACTGAAAAAAGGTTTTTTTTTTCTTTTCCCTAAAGATCTTCGTTCAGTTTGTTCAGTTTAGCTGTTATATCCGTGAGAAAATACAGATCGGATAACCAATTATTATCGTCCAATTCTTTATATCTTTCCGTTTCCGGATTCCAAAAACTGCTTTATTGGCGAAAGAAGTTCTACAGATCGTTGAAGTACTTTTCCCCTGCTGAGCCATCTAACATCGGAATGCAGCAATACGATTCCATGTTCGCTATCAAGTTTATCAGTCAGCAATCAATTATTTTATAACGTCTTGCAAGCTATCTCTTATGACTGTAAATGCTTACCATATTTTAACAATTAAGAAATATAAATGAATGGTTATTTTTAAAACATTTTTGTTCATAGTACCTAATCGGGCTGGCGAGCACGTACAAAACGATCCCCGAAGCACAAGGTTGGGCACTGCTGCCTTACAGCATATTCATCTATTATCGTATAAAATGTTTTGCTATTCCATTTGGACCAGTGTTGATAATCTCTGCTAGTAACCATAATAAACTCTAAAAAATCCCTTTTGGCCGAGCGTTAAATTCTGAAAATTTTCAGACCTTTTTACTTCCTTGTACGAAGTAAAAAGGAAGTATTGTAATCGCGAAAAGTTTCAGGCAGCATATTTCAACGAAAATATCCCATTTTTACCTCTTTCCAATGCAATTTAACGATGTATTTCCGTGATATCTGTACGTAAGGACAGAATAAAACTCGCTTTTCCTCCAAAAAAAAATTATAAAACTGCTTGGAATGAATGAAATGAATTCTGAAGAGAATTTTTCGTGGCGTCTGTACGAACGTATGTACATACGTGCGTGCGTACGTACGTACGTACGTATCTCGCATAACTCAAAAACGAGTAGCCTCAGAACGTTGAAAATTTGTATATAGGACTGCTATAACATGTAGATGTGCACCTCGTTTTTGGTTGTAATCGGCCGCACCAAACATATATTAATATATTTATATATATATCCACTCAGTGATCTCAGTTTCTTTATTCTTACATGTTTGTAAATTGTACATTTTTTGCTTTAAAAATGATTGAAATATGTTGTTCTTATCTTCCGGTTAAGGTTTTTATGCCTTTAGTAAACCTGTATGCAATATTTTTAGAATTATCAGCAATTTTAAAATAGTTTAAGTGCCGCTAAGCCTAATAATGTTTTTGATGGCGGCCATTGCTCTTGCTTACATTTGAAAGAGCAGGATAGCGGATTTGTTGCCAATCTAGAGAAACTTAGCTTCGCAACAACAAAGATAACGCCTTCATATATTATTTAAATCATGCTTAATCCTTTTTGGAATTTTTTCGAGGAAATAAGAGTTTAAGATTTACTTAGTAATTTTTAATACAGATGTTTTGAGTTTTTATGTATTTTTGCCTTGTCGCGAAGTGAGAACTGAATAAATTGAATGAGAAATACTCAATCGTCTGTGAAAAACTGTTTCTTTTTTGTTTTGTTTGCTTAATTTCTTTTATACATCGTTCTAGCTTTATTATAGTATTTGAATAGAACATGTGGCAACGATTAGATAATTCTTTAAATGATATAAATTTTGTGCATTCTGAGTTATAATATGAACGAAATATAATACTGTTAAGTGAACCTAGCGCCAGAGTGTCGCTATGGTAAACAAAGTGAATTTTAAAAAATGCATTTACTCTATTGTGGTTTATGCGGTGTCGGCGAAGTAGGTTTAATTCAATCCAATATGTTTAAATGAAATGCAAGAAAAAATGCGTATAATTTAATATTCCGTACAAGGAAGTCAGGTGGTGTACACATCAGATTTTTTAATTATTGTGTTTTTTAAGTATTTTTTATTCGCGTGTGCGTAATTCGTTTACTGAGTTGGCAATTTTGCTTTGCGTCTGAAAATGTCAGCCATTTGAAAATTTTATACTATCTCTCTTCTATATCTCTGTCTGCGATACCACGTTTTAAAAACTTGCCATCACATATTTTTAAAAAAAAAAAAAGAAAGAAAGAAAGAAAGAATTCTATGAAGCTTTAATGCGGCTAAAACTGTCGAGAAGCGCCCATTTCAAGGTGAGCATGAAACACAGTACGGCAAGAAAGTAGAGAACTCTCATTACATCAAGCACTCAAAATGATTAAAAATAAACAGCAACGGTAAGGGTGAGGTAGATCTCATGATGAAACCAGTGAAAAATAACGATCCTAGAGGGATTTTTTTTTCGTGAGAGAGAAAAAAAAAATAAATGGCGAGTGAGAAGGAAAATGGCTACCATGGGACGCTGTAAATATTCTATACTTTTCTCTACGCGTGGATTTTTAATTTTGTATGAACTTCAGCTGTTATGCAAACATATATTATGGAATTACAATCCCCTGCGGAAAAAAAAAGAAACTTTTTGTTATCTCTTGTAATTATCATTAAACGTACACGTGCTAATGGGTTTATCTTTTTAATTTTTATTATTTTTTGACTTCCTTGCATGAATTAAAGGAAGCATAGTAAATGGAAATATCCATTTTGACCGTTTCCGAATGCGTTTGGATGATTTTTTTGCGTGACATCTATACGTAAAAGCATGGCGCCAGGGACTTCTTGTGTTGCACAATAGCGGATTTCGGATGATAAACGAATAGGTCTTGTAAGCCGCAAAGGGTGTTTGAAACCGCTCTCACATGTCACCTGTACGTATAGATAGAATAAAGGACTATTTTTTTCTAATTTTGGATTGTTGAATATATTTAAAAGAGTAGCGTCTAGCCCTAACATGGTTTATGCTTCACGCATGCGCAGTGAGAATTTTTTAGACGATTTTAGTAAGCGGTAATAAAAACTCGTTTTCTGCAAAAGAAGTAATTGCAATTGTACTATGTTTTTAAAAGTCAAAATTATCGTCTGCAGCTAGATAGTTTTGTTTTTATTCAAAATGGCGAATTTAACAAAGCAGTGGTTCGAAGGTTACATTTACGCTCTTTCCGAAGAAAAATATGCATACTCCGTTATCCAAAAACGATGTGAGAGTCACGGTTTTGTGATATCTAAAGCGTCGATAGGTAATATCATCAACAAGAAAGGAAACAAAAGTCAAATTGGAGCCTCAAGTGGGACAAAAATTCCAAACAAGTATCCAAGGAAAAAACGGACATCTTCGACTATTGCAAAGGTACGTTGTTTAATGTTAAAAGAAAATCCCTCTAGTCAAAGGACAGTTGCAAAATCATTAAAATGTTCGGTGTCCACTGTAAAGAAAATGATAAACGTTGATTTAAATCTTATAAAAGCGAAAAAACGCAATGTGCATCGTCTTCTTCCAAAACATATCGCACAACGCAGGACACGCTGCAGAATTCTATATGAGAAACACTTATCCAAAGAAAAATGGAAAACAATTGTCACACTAGATGAAGCATGGGTGTATTGAAATGATTGTAGCAAAAAAAAGCCATTTATTATCATAAAAGGGTAGGAAAAAGTTTCAAAGAATCGAAGGAAAGTTTTTCTAAGGGATTGATGATTGTTGCTGGTTTTTCTTATAATGGCAAGTTAAAAATAAAGAGAGGGCAAAAAAATGTCAAGATTAACTGCAAATACTGTCAGGAACATATTTTATCGCCAATTCTTCTGAATGAAATACCATCGCTTTACCCACAGTGCCAACAAACTGTGAGACTCCATCAGGACAAAGCTAGCAGTCACACATCAAAATTCACTGTAAATTTCCTACAAGAAATTGAACAAAAAACTGGTATCAAGGCCATACCCTTCACTGATATGTCTACTAAATCTCCCGATGTGTCACCTATGGATTTTTGTGCTTTCGGACTTTTAAAATCTGCATTATCCAAACGTTGTCCCAAAACAATAACAGTACTTTGGAAAGCTATTCGGGAGGAATGGGATAGAATATCTCTTCTGCCACTTCAAATGGCATTATTATCCTGGAAATTGCGGTGTCGAAAGATAATTCAGAATAAGGAATGTCAAAAAGAATATTTAAAACACAAGAATTTTATGTAATTTAGTTTTGTGAATACAATATACTATATCGTCTAAAAAATGTGTGAATAGCCTCTGTAGGCTGGCGTCCGCTATATAGAATTGGCGATGTGTCATGAGATTGGCAATTAAAGACATGTTGTTATTCCCCTAAATTTTGTCATGTTGCAGAAGTTACTAAACCGTTAATCCCCGAACGGCTGCTTTTGTTAGTTGGGCGAGTTCAGTTTACGCAGGTAAGAGAAAGGAAAGTTTCTGGAATGGCTGTTAAGTGGGCACTAGAGATATGCTCGCAGATTTATTCTTAAACCGTGGAAGTATGGTATGGAAGTATGGGTATTTTTATACTCTGTATTTTATTGAACATTTTGTTTAAGGACGGATTAATTTTTATCAGTTCATGAAACAAGTATAGTATTTCGAAGAGAAATGCCTTTTTGAAATGTAAAATTGTACGCATTGTATGCTTATTTAAAATTTTCTTAAAGCATAACTTTTTGGCGAAATTACGTAATCTTGTTTATTCCAACGAAATCTAATATTTATTAGAACTCTTATTTCGGTAAAGTAACATGAAGTTACAATAAGTAAAGTTTTCATTTACTTGAGGTATAGTAGAAAACTGTAACTGTAATTTTTTTTACATTTACAATATTTACCGCTAATATTATAACAACAAAACATAATTAGGTATTCTTCCGTTTCGCGGGCGCAAATCTCGCCAAGCAGACTCTGTTGGCGACAGCATACAGTATACACATAAAAAATGTTAACAAATGTTACTTCTAAGAATTTTTTTATTTTGAAGGCATAAACATTTTAATATGGCTTAAAATTTTGTAAAAAGGCAGTAAATAAAGACAATAAATTTGTAAAAGGACATTATTTTAAAATTTACTATGCTTTCATTGTTCAATATCCTGATTCGCCGGTTCGTATCACGTGACCCCAAGTGATCTCATCTCGGGTAAACTACGCTACAAAAATCTAATTCTCTCAGTAATTATCTACATTAATTTCAAGTTATATCATAATATAGAATACAAGTTTAAGTGCAAGAATTATTTCAATTCGTACGAATAGCTTACTCAGACATTATGGAAAACCGCATTACTTTACTTCTCCAGTGCATTCTCATTAGAATTGATGAATTTAACCCTTAATTTTGCCTTTTCTATATTTTCGCCTTCGGGTGAGCGGTGTGATTGCATCCTAATTGACTTAATTACCGCGAATGGTCTTAGGGCATAAAATTTAACTATCTAGGTAAACATTCTATGTAATTAATTGTATGCCAGTATTGACAGAAACAATCAATCTGATAAGAAGTGGCTGCGAGTTGTTTTGAAAATGAAGCGTAAAATGTTACAAGCGAAGATATTCCGTTTGGCATCCAGTTGTACCTTTACTGGCGACTTTATCGTTTGCGCCGGCCAAGCGGAAAAGTACCCATAATTATTTATCTTTCTTTTAATCTTCTACACAAAATAAATAATGTGTTTTAGTATGATATATTTTGATTGATCTTTAAAAGGCCTATCTTTATACGAAAAGAGTACTGTATTCCCTTGCGAAAGAACAACTAGTGTTTTAAGTCCATTTTGTATAAAGAGCAAGTATTATTTCTTTCCGGATCTTATTTAAATTTAACACAGAATTTTTAAAATCAGGTAATCAAAATTACACCCATGTCCATAAATTAAGGATGATTCGAAGTCACGCGGAATTCGAACTCTAAAATAAATATATCACCTGTAAAATACCTTCGCACATCTTCAAGAATCATATGCAAATTTCAGGAAGTAACCAGATGACACCGATGGTACGTCACAATGACGAGAGTGTAAGAGAGTGATATATAAGGAATACACGCAAAGAATTAAATTGTTCGGAGGCGCTTTATAAGCATTTCAGCGCAATAACCGAATAGTTATGACACAAAGGACGCATTTGGATGATTTTTTACGTGGTAGAATAATCAGCCGTATGGAATGTGGGCGTACCCAACTGAAAGTATCAGACGAACTTGCAATTGCCCAGAGTGTCATCTCCAGGCTTTGGCAACGATTCCAAGATAATGGTAATGTGAGTAGACGTTGCAGCACAGGTCGCCCCAGAGTTACAACGCCGAATGAGGACCGGTATTTGGCAGTTACTGCCAAAAGAAACAGGCGGAGCACAGCCTCAGACCTGTCTCGTTAGCTCTCTTCAGCCACTGGTACGACAATTTCAAGGCAGACCGTGTACAGACGCTTAGGGCAGATTGGTGGATATGCTCGTAGACCTGTCAGATGCGTTCCACTGCAACTCACTGTCGCCTGCGGTTAGCCTGGAGTAGAGAGCATGCATTGTGGACACCGCAACAGTGGGCTTGTGTGATGTTTTCCGACGAGTCCAGGTTTAGCTTGCAGTCTGATTCTCGCCGGACTTTCATATGGAGAGCTCCAGGTACCCGTTACCACCAAGAAAACATCATTGAACGACACCGTTACGGTGGTGCAGGAGTGTTCGTTTGGGGTGGAATTGTTCTGGGTTCCAGAACTGACCTGCATGTTCAAATCGGAACCATGACAAGCCAAATCTAACGGGACGTCATTCTGGAACAACATGCAAGTATGTTTAGGGGCTCCATGTGCGCACAGTTTGTGTTTATAGATGACAACGCCCGTCCTCACCGCACAGCGAATGCCTTCAATCGGAAGATATCACCCGTATGAACTGGCCAGCATTTTCAGCGGACTTGAATCTAGTAGAGCACGCGTGGGACATGCTTGGCCGACGAGTTACAGCCCGTCAACCTCCTCCTACATGTCTACCGGAACTTCGAAGTGCATTGCTTTTTGAGTGGTGTAATATTCCCCAAGATCAGATCGATAATTAGATACTCAGCATGCCTAGGCGTTGTACGGACTGTATTGCATCGTCTGGGAGCCATACAATGTATTAATAATCATACCAACCATGTAATATTGGTTTTTTGTAAATAGGTTTTTTTTTTGTAATTTGCTCCAGGGAGAAAAAATTGCTAATTTTTTTAATAATATCAAACATATAGCATCTTTTTTTTTGCTTTTTCCCTTTTGTTTAATAAATAAGCTTTACAAATAAGTCAAATTTGTTTTGCTTCTAACTCTTCCTTTGCCTGATTTTGCATTATCCTTAATTTATGGACATGAGTGTAAAAAAAAGCAGACAAGGCAAAAAAAAGCAAATCAATAAAAACAAGAATTATAAATATTATATTCGTACTAACGAAACACTAGCTGCATACACAAAGCACGGGTCGGAAATGAGTGTAGCATCTTTTCCCCTCTTCCTACCTCGTCCCTACTTTCAAGTACCATACCTAGAAATGTTCGACTCTTCCAACAAACAAAAGCAGCCGTTTCGGTTTTGAGCGCCTTCTGCAAAAACTAGAGCCTGAATACGAAGCCTGAAGCGTTGTAGAAGTTAAGCTGTTATTGATTTCTTATATTTAGCGTGATTAGTATGGAAGGTAATTTTGTGTGTTTGGAAAGTTCGAAGACCTATTTTGGATTAGCACTAAGGTAAGATAATGTAATCAAGAAAAGAAAGGACCAAAGTAGTATGCTATTTTGCTGAATACCTGTTAAAAGACGAACTTTTATGATAACTGCAAATATGAAATAAAAAACAAATTCGTAAAATGAGGTTAAATTAATTAATTTTATTAAGCGCTCAAGAATTATTTGAATAAGATGAGACATGCCTTGGTGGAAAGTATGAATTTGAAAAGAAATTTTATGATAAAAGTAATTTATAAGATGAAATATCAAACAAAAATGCATTTGGAAATAAATATAAAATACTATTAAGTTAATTAATTATTGCACGTTACAAAAACCTACAGAAAACAAAGCCTACAATAACCTCATAAACATCAAAAAAGAACAATGTCTATTTCCCGATACGCTTTTTCAAGTCCCCAGTAAATAAATCGTCGTATATATATATATATATATATTATTATTATTATTATTATTATTAAAAGAAACACAACAAGTTCCCCATGTACCACAAACAGTGGATGGACAAAAATATGGAAACACCTTGTGAAATGCATGTTTGAAACGAAAGATTGATTTTAATGAAATATGTAGGTGGCGCTGGCGTTTTTGACTACTGGCGCCACCTATACAACTTCGTAAATGTGCTAAACAGTTCAGTTGTTGTCGGAGTACTGTTATGTGAGGTTGTCATTGCATTATGTCAGAGTTAACAGACTTCGAACCTGGGCAAATTGTTGGAGCACGTATGGTAGGTGCTTCCGTAAGCAAGGTAGCCGAGGTGTTTAGTGTTTCAAGAGGTACTGTATCGAAGATTTATTCCGCATATTTGAAAAGCGGAAAAACATCATCTGCTAAATCACAGCGCGGACGAAATTGTGTCCTGAGTGATCGTGACAGACGATCATTAAGGGCAATTGTGACGAAAAATAAGAAGACCACAGCTGCAAAAGTTACAGCTGAAATGAATGTTGTGTTATCGAACCCTGTGAGTACCAAAACAATTAGAAGGGTGCTTCATAAACAGGGAATTGCTGGCCGTGCTGCAATTGAGAAGCCACTCATCAGTGATGCTAATGCCCGTAACAGGAAAAGTCATAAAGCCTGGACTATAGAGCAGTGGAAGCGAGTAATATGGTCTGACGAGTCTTCTTTCACATTGTTTCCCACTTCTGGCCGAGTTTACGTCTGGAGAACGCCACCTCAAGCCTATAATACAGACTGCTTGTTGCCAAGAGTGAAACATGGCGGGGGTTCTGTTATGGTTTGGGCAGCCATATCGTGGTTCTCTGCTAGCCCCATGATAACTGTGTCAGGGTACATGACTGCCAAGACTTATGTGAACATTTTGGCCGATCAAGTTCATCCCATGGTACAAGCTTTGTTCCCCGATGGTGATGGTGTCTTCCAAGACGACAAAGCCCCTGTTCACACAGCTCACATTGTCCAGGACTGGTTTTCTGAGCACGAGGATGAGTTGTCCCATCTCCCCTGGCCACCACAGTCACCAGACCTGAATATTATCGAACCTTTGTGGTCTACATTGGAACGGAAAGTGCGTTCTCGTTATCCACCGCCAACATCGTTATCGGAACTTGCCACCGTTTTGCAGGAAGAATGGTATAATATTCCCTTGGCAAACATGCAGGAACTGTATTTATCCATTCCGAGAAGACTGCAACCTGTTTTGGATGCCAACGGGTTTCCTACACCATATTAAGCAAAGAAACATGTTTTTTTAAAGGTGTTTCCATATTTTTGTCCAACCCCTGTAGTATCACATGGGGCTTACAGAAGTAAGTATGAAACACAATACAAAATAAACAGAAGAGAAAACTGAAGTAAAATTAAGAATGATTACAAAGTTTTACAATGAATTGACAAAAAGTGTTAAAAGCACTTCTCTCGGAAATAAATTGGTAAGACTCTGGAGGCCAGTTAATATTAAAATTTTTCAGTCCCAGTTTCAAGACTTTTCTTTGCTCTCATATTTAGGACATAGAAGAAGCACATGTTCAACATTCTCCTCGCCGCCGAGGCCACAGTCACAGACAGACTCAGGACTCAAATCTGTTCAAATAACTCCTAAAATTCCCATGTCCAGTAAGAAACTGGGTTAATTTGTAATTTGTGAAGAAATGATGACATGACAATCTCATTTTAATAGAAGGGGAAAATCTCCTAATTAGACTCCCTTTATTTAAATTAATGAATTCGTGATTCCACGACTCCACAATGTTTTCATACATGACCTTCCTATAAAAGGAATTAGGGATATTGACAAAAGTGACAATTTCCCGCTTAGTCGCAGTCTTAGCAAGGAAATCGGCTCGTTCGTTCCCAACAACACCTGTATGACCACGAACAAATGAAAATGAAACCGAAATATTTTTATCCTTTAGATTTTTCAGTTCTTTTTTAATCTCGATAATGATATTATTAGAAGAAGAAATACATTTTTGGGTACAAAGCTGACCCCATACTCTTTTTTAAGTCCTCGGTAAATAATTACTCGCATAAATGGGCACAAAATGAACAAATTTCACACATTACGAAGCACTTCAGTCATGCATCGCTGAAGCCTGAATTGTGAACTCATCGCCAAGACAAACATACATAGCCAAACATTCTTTGGCCAAACCACGAGCGTTACCATGCTGAAAATATGCCTCTTGCGCATGCGTGAAGCATAAACTATGCTAGAGCTAGACGCTACTAAGGAATTCAATAGGAACTTTTTCGTGACGTCAGTTAAATGTGATAAGTTGTTCGTCCATGCTCATCTTCTTACATGTATATTTATCTCGCATACCTCAGATACGATTAGTGGTAGAACGTTGAAAATTTGCATATGGGACTGCTATAACATATGGTTGTGAACCTCCCTGCATTACAGGAACCGGTAGTACCAAACGTGTACATATGTTACCGTCAAAGACAGAAATTGGAGAATGTCGACTTTCACCGGAGAATGTCAACATTCACAAAATACGTCGGTGAAAGATCGAATATTTCTTTACATTCTTGTACATTCGGACCCTCACCGGTGTATGTCGACAATCACAGATATGCTCTGGTGTAGATCGATAAGAGAGGAGTATATGTACACGCTGTCATTGCAAAAGGAAGTGTTCCACAAATAAATGCAATCGTAAAAGCAAGGGCCTCTTGTGCAATTCAAAGTGTCATAATAGTTGTTGCAATAAATAAGATTTTAATCACGTAATTTAGTAAGATTTTAGCTTCTATTATTTTCCTTTCTCATTTTGAATGTACTGTGTGTTTTAAGATCTTATGTTCTTAAGTTCTTATTTTAAGTCTCAAGTGCGTTTCTTCGAGACTGAACTACAGATAAAAAAATATAATATTCTTTATATGTTCAACATTCACCGTTAAGTGAATGTCGCCATTGACCGGTGTAAGTCAGAAATAGGAGCATTTGGAAAATATTTCGGACATACACCAAGCGACTATGTGAATGTTCACATTCACCGGTGAAAGTCGACATTCTCCAGATTTCGGTGTTTCACCGTAACATATATACCATCTTCCCCCTTATCTGGCTTAAAACGTTTTACTGAGACATTGTTTTGGCAGTCGTTGGTCGCAGTGACACACTTCCAATTACAGAAGTGTTTTAAATGACAAAAATATTTACGTTTTGTCAATGTCAAATTAAAAAAATAAATAAATAGGGAAATCTAAATTTTAATGCGGTCTCCCAGTACTTTTATTTCGGAAGGTTTTGAAAAAATAAAACTATAAGAAATTTGACTCTCGTAAGACAAAAATTGACTGGGATATTTAATTTCAAATTTTGCAGTTTTCTGTGCCATTTTCAACTTGCCTCAAGGGATCTATTAATTAAGTTAGAATAATTCTAGGAAATAAGTTTAAATGACGTGCAGCAAAAAGATATGTGTATAATTTAATAGGCCCTTATAAGGAAGTAAGGTATCCAGATTAGATATTTCCTTTTATAACAAGCAACCTGTGATAAAGGTAGATTTATTATTAAATCAGTTTATCCCGTTCAGTACGGTTATGGCTTTTAAAAGATGTGTTCTAAGCCAAAGAAGAAAAGCCACGGCTTAATTAAAATCTAATTAAAATGAAGTGCTAATTAAGTCCTCCCATACATTCCAACCAAAATCAGTCGCATGCAAATTTCGCATTCATTAGCTTGAGTTTCTTATTTTTCATTCTCCTTCAAATATACCTCGTCATTGAATTTTATGTCCTCCTTCTAATAAGTGTGTTCTCTCCTTGTCTGTCTCTTTTAATGCTATTGCAACAGGAGAGTTTAATTTCTTAAGTAAATCTACTGAAGGGCAAAAACTGTAGCATAAACCAATCAAAAGACCATAAGAGTGTTGCCAAACGGCAATATAAAATACTCGCATGCAGAAATGTTAACGCAGCTTTTGTTTCGGGATATTTCCCTAGGAATGAGGAATTTCATTTTTTATTCTTCTCGTATCACGGGCTTTTGCAGTGTCGATGGAGCTTAAGTAAATATACTATGAACGTTAGTCTGAGAAATTTATTGACTTTCCACAACATTATCCAAGGCTTTCACATATTGCGAAATATAAACGCAGCCATTTTGTAAATTTATGAGATGCGTAAGTTTGGAAGACAGAGCCATAAAATAAAACAGAAAAAATTGAGTCATTCTGTTTCGCTGAATGTTACTTCTAGTTAAGCAAAAGCGTACATAGTATGCGAACATTTTTGAGTACGTTCTTATATATGAATTGCATTCAAAATATTGTTGTAAGTATATTTCACGATAATTAAGACACAATAACACGCCGAATAAATACTAATTCAGAAGTCAAACAACAAAATCTGTAAAAATTTTGAAAATATTACGCTGATTTTTGTTGTTTGACTTCTGAATTAATATTTCACGATATTTTATGCAATGATGTAATGAATCTTCTTTTGTTTAAATTTTAAAATAGTTTAAGATTTTTATGTTTAGGCAGCTGTTTATTTTTATTTTTTGATTTATTGGTTCTTCGAATGTTAGTGCAGCATCTTCTGATTCGTGACGTCACTCTCTGAAGCACTGTTTATGTAAAACCCATGGCGCTTCACTAATGTTTGTCATGAATTTAGCGTAAAGCTATGAAGGTTCCATCCACTAAAATCATCACTTCTTTCGTAAATAATAATATCAATATATTTCATAATTAAACGAACGCTTAGATGGGTGTGGGTGTGTGTAATTATAGCAAAGCCTCGAGAGATTTCTGCCTAAGAGGAGGGATACCTTCGTGGAGGACTTTCTAAGGGAAACTGGCTCGTATACACGTTACACTTGGGGAAAACCACGAAAACGCCCATGCAGCCAGCCCGTTCGCGGAATTCGAATCTCGGACCGAACTACCAGTGTTCAGCGACTTTACCGCTCGGCCATTGGTGGGCCCCGAACGCTTAGATGAACGCTAATGAACGCTTAGATATGCGAAGCTCGCAGAAAGAGAAATAAGATGTAAAATATTACTTTCTAAAAAATTTTTAAGTTGTAGAAACTGTTTTATTTTTGAAGTGGAAAGCATGAAAAATCAGTTGCTGGTAAAGAATTTTTGCCCTCTTGCCACGCGCCTTCATGGCATAATTGGAAGCACCTCCTAAATTTCAAATCCCTGCGAAGGCCTTGCATATTTTTCAAACTTTCTGCTTCACCAAACCTAATGACTTTACAAGTGATGCCCGATCTAAAAGGTTGTAGACGGTAATTAAGGTTTGGCACCTGGATCCTCTCCTCAGTCAGTCTTTAAAAGTGGAGGAGAATACGTTTTCTCCGTCTTCACTGCATGCTAAGAGGCGTGATTTAAAGCACGTCCGACTAGCATCGGTAAGTCCGAAGTTCGAACCCCGTTGAGGGCATAACTCATTTTTCATGTGTCCTACTCCACATAAACTTACCAATAAAGACTACACTGTATTCTTCCCCTGGATTCAGATAATATATCTGCCAATATTAGGTGAATGTATTACAGCACAAGAGCGAGGACGAGGGAATGTGGTAATTCCTTACATTCACCCCCACTTAAACAAAAAAAGAGGCATGAGACCCAGTCTACTAAATCCAAATTGTGAGGACTAATAGTTCATCTGGATTTGCGAACTTTTTAATTCGGGCACCACTGTAGAGATTGTTCAACTGTGCCTTCATTAGAATTAGAATCGCAATTTTCAGTGTTAACAAAATGTAATAAATACTAATACCCCAAAGATCACGAGCAGCAAATCAAATTATGAGATATATACAAGCAACCAGAGTATAATTATCCTGTAAATGTTATTAAAAATTAATATGTAACAATAATTCTTTACTTTCCTGATTTTCGTAGAGATTCCTCTAATTTCAGATTTACAGTGTACGATTCAGCTGCAGGACTGTTTCTAAAATGCGGAGAAAAATTCTAATTGAAACTTTAGCAGCTAATAGGAATGTTGGTAATCGTTAATTTTTTTTTTTTTTTTTTTTTTTTTTTTTTTTTTTTTTTTCGGGGGTGGGGTCTTTAAGAAACGTTTAACAGAAAAAATGTCATTGTAACGTACAATATCTATAAATTTCGCTTTCTGAAGATCGCATCAGAGTATCTCAGGAATTGTAATAACAACAACTTAGAGTTATCAAAAAAACGTTTATCCCAGCTCTTCTTTGCAACGGATTTTACGAATTCGTGATGGTTTCGAAGATTTGAAAATCCCTGTTGTAAATTCCAGAAAGATTTCTCACCAGTTGTGCATATAATATATAAACATTTAATTGGGTATCTTAGAATAGATCTTTTTTACCTGAAAAAAACTGTAATTTATTTTGACAAAGATAATATAAGATATGGAATTGAATGGGCTTAAGTTTTAGTATGGGATGTATTAAAGTTTCAGCCTTTTTCCATTTAAAAGATATGTAATTATCAGAATGTGAGGTTTGCTTAGTCCAAACATCCCAGCGGACATGAAGTTATGTCTGAATAACTTACAGTTAGTGAGAAGGTGTTAAATAACTTTTTTTATCTAAACAGAATTCAGAACAACAGCCACCGAAATACTACGGCAAACACGCTGAAATTATCAGCAACACTGCCTTCAGGCTATCAGGCTGTAACGGCGAAAACAGCTTCCCGACAAAGCACTAAATACAGCTTCTGACTCGGTCGATCGCTCTTGAGCTAATCTTTGGACTCAAAGCTCTACCACTGAACTCAACACACTCGATACTCTTCACGATAAACTGATCCTCAGCGTACAGGCAGTGTATTTATAGCTTTTGACCTGCCTCCGAGAACATTCTTGGAAAAACCTGTAAAATTCGTTCCAGAATGTTTTCGCTCCATCTATGGCATATCGCCAATTTTGTCGCCCAAAGTCGCCGAAAAGGACGATTTCGGGCCAAATCTGGCAACCCCACCTTTCCATGTATTTTCTGACAATCCTAAATCCGCTCTGCGGAAAAGCTATCTTACAGCAGCTAAGCATTTCGCAACAATATCATCCACAGCTCGTGACGATGCAGCTAAAAGGAACAGTCAAATTCAAGTTAAGCGTGAAACAATAGTAAAAAAACACGCAATAAAATATTACTCAAAGCTTTATCAGTAATTTTACCCAGAGTATCAAAACCAAAGTGTCGGCAGCGATAGATCTCAAAGCTGAGTTATTACAACTATCAGAGCTGGCAGGAACTCACATGTAGAACGCACGTGAAACTACAACACGCTCTTAAAATGCAAAAAACGTTAGTTTAAATACTAGCCATCTTATCTGAAAGGCGCAAGGAAAACGAAAAGAATTTTATAGTAAAGGCCAAAATGATAGTTATTGGTTACTTTAATTATCAACCCTACCAAGAAAAACTAATAAAGCAGTGTTAATAAAACTAGAAAAGAATTTAAGAAAACATTACATATGTTAATCTATTATTATGAACTTCATTATAAATCTATAAGCGAGAAACCTAAAAAAAATTACTTATGTCATTAACATAATGAATATAGCTAATAAATATGTAATATGCTATTATTGGGAAGGAACACAAAAAAAGACGAAATTTAAATACATCGTCAACTTTATGATTTATTTCGAAGTAAATGTTAACTGGATATTGAATTAAAGCCTTTTTTTCGGTTTCTTCGAAAACCTACTGTTCTCAGACAAGTTGCCATTGATTTCAACATACCTAAGGGAAATTGCAAAAAAATGATTTTAACGAATCTATTAGTAGAGAAATGCAAATTTAATTTTTTTTCCTTTCTTTTTTAATTTTTTTAATTATTTTTTCTTTTTTCCTTTCTTTCTTTTTTAATTTTTTTCACGGAGTTTAAAATGTATGGGAAAATGAGAAGGAATTCTGTTTTAAGGCAACCTTTTATTGCAAAACCTGCTTGAAATAAAAAGTATTTCAGAAATCATTATTTTAGGGAATATTTAATTTTGCTTGTTTCTCATCGCATAAGAATTTTTTAATGCAAAAACTTTGCTATGGTTTATTCAAATAAAATAGCAAATAAATGAAAGAAATCATAAATTCGAAATCAAGATTCTTATGGATGCATGCCTGAATTGTATTATAACTAATATCTACGTGAAGAGAAATATATACCCATAAACGTAGGCCATTTGTAACCCGGAAGTTTACAGAGGCAAATATTCTGTCATCAAATGAATAAGAGTCTATAGACCATTCATTTGTAAAGACTGAGTCTTTCATAAAATGTAACTTGTGATTAATCCTTAACCCTTTAACTGTCAAGTTATTTTGATGATTTGGGTACAGAAATTGTCAAATTTTTTTATTGCAAAAACCAAATGTTTAGTACAAAATAAAATATACTTAAGTAGTTAAAAATTGATATTTTGACGTACATGGGTAAAATTTTTAAAGTTTTGTAGCCACTGCATATTTTCTTTGAGGCAGCTGTCACTCAACATGGCAGTTGCAAAGTTCGCTTCTAGTGGAGCATTATTTTCTAAAAATAAAAAATATTAACTATTTTCTAACTACTAATACTGCTCATCAGACACACTTCCTTCATCTTCGGTTGAAGAATCTAAATCAAATCATCTATATAACGTTTCAAAGAACTGGACGCTATTTTACAACAAAAAGATCCCATGCACCTTGAACCAAATAACCTCTAACCTTTGAAATCTTCAGTAAAGTGCTGTCATCTATTGAACTGAGCGCACATTAACTTTTCCCGAGATACAGTCGGGTTTGACAAAGAGATGAAGCCGAAATAAACGTCTCCCGATATATATTCGGGTATAACAATACGATGCACTCAAAAAAAAATTACCCCAAGTAATACTCGGGCGTGACATTTTCGAACACTAGTGCTGTGCCCGAGATTATCTCGGGCATGACAGTTAAAAGGTTAATGAGATTGTTAACGACTTATCGCTTTGCCTTAAAAAATAATGCAGAAGACTTGAGAAGGTAATGTAATGTGATATACAAGTATGCTGCAACACTCCTGGGCCAATAACAACTGTCTTCATCATTAACGCAGCAGACCCAATACAGATTAAAACAAAAATACAGTTAAAACTATCAAACAAAAATTCCAAGTATTGTTCTGTTGCTATTTATAAAGTTCAAATCCTTTACAGATCTAAACTATTTCCTGTGGCAATGGAATTCCTTTATGTTAATACGTTTTCCATAACACGTCGCAATGCTATGCAGTCTTCGACGAAATGCCGTGCATTGCCTTCAGCATTACAAAGATTATTAGTTTGCAATTTAAATCTTTTCGGGTACCCTGGGAAGTTGAAATTAACGTGGCCTGTCATGACCATAAGACCAACTTGTTTGGTTAGGTGGGTCGGGCTGCGCCCGCTACTGATACTGATACTGATACCCCGGGAAGTGCCCGTGTCCAGCAAATTTTTATTGTAATCAAATCACATATTAATCTCATATTTTTAGAAACTTCAAAATTCAGAAAAATAATTTAAAAAATCTGAAAGGTTTCAGATTTTAAATTACATCCAATAGGCCGTTTTTTTAACATTTTGTGTGTTACCTTTATTTATTAACTATCATGTTCTTTGTTGCCACTTAAACCATAAAATTCAGTTCAACAGCAATGTCGCAAAATAATTTCTAAATGAGCATATCTTTAGAATTTTCGATACAGACACTCGCGCGCTGGAGATAAAAAGGTCTTCCCCCCCCCACCGTATAGTATTCCCATTCCTCGCTTTTAAATCCTTGAGTTTGTTAATCGAAAATTCATTAACGTTTTACAGAATATGAAATCGATAATAAAACAAATTCCAAATTTCAAATTTGTTCTTCCAGATGTCCATATTCGCAGTACGATTACGTCATCCAAAACTACATAGCACTAGGTACCGTTGTTTTATCACAATGCGAGAAACATACACACATTTATGCAGGTTCTTCATTATTTAATTTCTTGAAATATAATACAGGGCGGTAATATTTGGTGACAACAGTTTGAAAAGGGAAACGCACATTCAGTGCGATTCGACTCAAAATCGCAAAACGAAAACAATAGTTCCTCAGAGACAAAAACACCCTTTGTACTAAAAATTATCTTTCCTTTTTCCCGAAATGTTTCATTTCTCTTTCCAGCAATCATAATAAAAATCCTTGATTTTAATTTTACCAATAATAATTATTTTTGATGCCTGAATATCCAACGCATCCCCAAAATGATCCATAGCAGCCTCTTTGGCTAGCATGCTGGCCCTCTCATTGCCTGTAACACCAATATGGACTTTCATCCGGTTTTCGCAACTTTTACAAGGAGATCTTTTATAATGAGACCAAAATATCAGTGTTATCAGCATCGGCTAGTGCTTCCAAACCCGGTATTGAGTCTGTATATATATTAATATATGTTTTTAAAATCAGGTTTTCGTCAATACATTTAAGGGCAAATATGATAACAGCCAATTCAGCGTGAAAAAACGAATTGTAAAGCTCAAGCCTAATTTTGCCATAGTCTGTTTCTGTAACACACAATTAAATAACATATGCTGCACCAGTTCCATTGCCATAGCCCGAACCGCCAATAAATATGTCCAGTTCTCTTACGGGTTAAAAAAACTGCTATTTTAAAATTAGCTCTTTTCTACTATTTTAAAAGTAGCTCTTTTCTACTATTTTAAAAAGTAGTACTTTTACACCTATGAGAAGCATGTAAAAGACCTACTATTTTAAAACTAAGATAAACAGAAGACCCCCTTGATGCTTACAAATCAGCCACCTTTTAAGGCAAGACTCAAAATAAAAGCTTAGTGTAAAAATCAATTTAAATAGATAAGAGCCGAAGTCTACGCAGAGTAATTTAAGCGCGACGTTGGCTCTTAAAGCTTCACCGGCATGACAATGCTTATCAGCAATCATAATGCACCACGGAAGATAGGAACTCTTATCTTAGAAAGGCACACCCAACAACGTGGCCTTCACTAGACAAAACACACTCTGTCTGAACCAGCTCAAACCCTTCGCTTAAATACACGCGAGCTAATTAGTATTTTGGCGGGAAATATGAAAGACAGAAGTGATAGTAAAGATTAAGAACACAAAATAGCTGGTTAAACAAATTTAAATTAACCTCATACATTAGTGTGTCCTCAGATTAAATAATCAGTTTAAAATATATTATCTATAAATAGAAAACTTTATGACGATTCCATGAAATGTGCAGATTATTGTCATACATGTAAGATAATTTCCAAATAAAACTCAGTGGCGTAACAGCCCTAATGGGCCAAGGCCTGCAGTGCCCGAAATCTGCTTTCTTGACTGTGGGCCCCGGGATGCGTAAGCATATGCCCCGAACAAGTGGTCAGCTTGTCGCAGGACCCCCAGTGTCCGGGTTATCTAGTCCCCAAGCAAACTTGGTACTCATTTTATCGACCCAAGTGATGGAAATCAAGGGATAAAAAGCTGACTCGACCTTGCCCAGCCAAAGAATCGAATCCCGCACCTGTGGTGCTGCTGCGCGATACGCTAGCCACTGCGCCACTGGGCTTCAATTTTCAAATGCCTCATCCAAATTGTAAAAGTTTAGGAAGGATTGTTTTTGCTTAAAAATCTTTAAACAAATGTCTTTAATATTTTAAAATTGGGGTTCCAAATCCATATATGATAAGTATCCTGCCAAGTGATAAGTAACAGGAAACTGCGTACAAAAGAAATAAAACTACTTTGAAAACAGTGTAATGGTTCAGAAAAATGAGACATAATTTCTTTAAGACGTAAGTATTAAGAAGTATCTTTCTAAGATTTCAAGTCAGTGTTACTGTACTACAAGGCTTGCTCTTGGATGACGTCACTGACTTTAAGTCGGATCAAAAGCAACTACTCTTTTCGTGTCTTGATTTCACCCACTTGTGTAAGTAAGTTGCATCAGTGCTGCGAAGAGCCTAATTTTGTTTGTCTACTGACCTTGCCTCAGGCAATGTTGCTTTGAAAAACATGCTTTAGAGATGCGTTCTGCATCCCTTTATTAATGATTACATTTCTTTTTTTATTCTAGCAACGTCCCCAGAAGCAGGGCCTTTGCCGCAGCCTCCGGCGTGACGCCCACGTCAAGTGCCTCGTCCTCACCTTGCTCATCGCAGGTTGTCTGGCAGCCCTCGCCTGGTGCCAGTGCGCGCGCGTGACGCGCCTTGTCGTCAATTTCCAAAGCTTCCCTATCACCACCCGTCGCACAGCCAGCCCTTGCGAGGACGGTTACGTCTTCATACCTGTCGCTTTTATGGCCATGCTTTACCTTGTCTACCTGGTGGAGTGTTGGCACTGCACCACCAGACTTGAGCTCGCCTATAAGGTAAGTTCCACATTTATTTAAACAGCTGGTTATAATCTGTTTTTCATTAGGTTATGATCTTTAAAATCGACGCTGATACAAGATCCCAACAAAATTTCAACAACTTCTAAGAAAATGAACCGGCTTACTTTGTAAGGATCCTAAGTTTTACTAACGTTTATTTTATTTTAAAACTGTACTATCACTTCTTATTTTCTACTTCCGGCCAGAATTAAATGCTTTAACTTGTTCATGCAAATTGTCTCCTAACGCCAAGTACTTAAGATGTGGCTTTTTGCCAAGCGAGAGAGAGGAAGGAGTTATAAGAAGCAAGCCACTTGCCACTGTAGTTTTACGAGTTTTAACTCGGTTGCTGGTTGCCTTTAAGTCCAGAGGTTTAGCCCTCTTGATAATTGCAGACGTATCGTAGTTTTAGCAGCTCGGCGTACTACATACGTACCTTTCTTTAAATAAAGGCCAATCTTAGTGCTAGGCATTTGTATACTAATTCAAAGTTAGCTTTTAGTTAGAGTTTTACTTAGTAGCTTTTATATTCTTACGTTCAGACCACAAGTGGTTGGTCTCTGTATTCCGAAGTTTCGGAAATACCTGTAAGAGATAGAAAATGAAGGGTTTCGTATACCCTTCCTGCTTATGTTGTCTATTTCACACCTTCCTGAACATAGCTTGAGTAAGCTCCCTGTTCCTATTCAGGACCATTCATGTTTCCAAAGCAAATCAAGAGAAATACAAGTCCTGATAACTTCATTTGGATACGTTTCAGTCATGAAAAAAATAGCTACGAAGAATAAAACATTACTTCTTTATTTGCATTTTCGATGCCACTTATAGTTTTGTTTCTGTGTTCTTTTGGATCATCAAACAATCTTGATTTGATGACGAGATATCAATCGATTAAATGTCGACTTTCGAAATAGTTGTAAAAGAATGAAAACAATGAGTAACAAAAGACCGTAGTGATGAAATTACCAACCGAACAACCGAAATTTACTGCAGAAATATTGTACAGTTCAAGGTAATATATACTAAATATTAACAGCATTTTGAACTGCGTTCTTGATGCTACGCATAGCAATCCAAAGCAATTTAATCTACAATTTAGAAATCCTATTCAAAAAGAAAAATGGACTGTTACTTAATTTCTGAACGTCTCAGGTTGATCTCTCATTCCAATTAAGGGATTTTTTGTGTAGAGGGTTTAAAACCGCTGTTTCCTTGATTAAATCAAAAGAGTTTGATGACTGAACTGAAGCAGTTCATTTTTATGACTCACCATTCACTAGCAATGACCTTGACGAATAAGATCGGTAAAGAGGAGTGAATCAAGATCGTTGTGCGAGGATGGACTGAAGAGTGCAAAGAATCAAACGAACAGTGAGATAGAATCAACAAGCAAATAACTGAACTGATTTCTTTCACGTATTATTTTGAAATTCCATAAAACCTCATTTCTACATAGAATTAACAATAATATTCTAGAATAAAAAGGGTTTTTAAAAAGTTGGGAAAAGATAAAAATGAAATTCACTTTTAACATGCGAGTATACATATTGTTTCCGCCCCTGAAACGGAAATTCGAACTTTCCTGACATTGCTCCACCACTTTCTGCATTGTGATTGGTCGGTTCTTCCATTAATTAATCTTCTGAAATTTTCAACTGTTTCGAAAGTTACTAACTCTTAAATTCATCCTATTTAGGGTGTTATAAGGGGCTATCAAAACATTTCCGTTCAAAAGTTATACACTGCGGGTGCTCGAGTGTGTCCTACTTTAGTGTGTATAATTTCCGCGCTACGACATGT
The DNA here is from genome assembly GCF_044657685.1 of Stegodyphus dumicola. NCBI lineage: Eukaryota > Metazoa > Arthropoda > Arachnida > Araneae > Eresidae > Stegodyphus > Stegodyphus dumicola. The sequence goes on from NC_140769.1 coordinate 262,702,875, forward strand.
GCGATATGGAGACGTGCATTGAAACAAAATCTCTTTTGAAATCAATAAGCAATGTGCCCTGGAAATTAAATAGCAGCGCAAGCAACGCTTTTCTATCAATGATTGGCTCTTGAACTTCTTGGAACGAAGGATGACACCACGGCATGGTCAAAGCTTTCCACTCAGGTTCCCGGTGGTGGCACCAGCTTTCGTCGCCTTCAACAATGAGCTCAATGAACCTTACACACAAAAAATGCGATGGTTCTGTATCTTCCGTTCTCCTGAGACGAATGACGAAATGTAGCTTACCTTTTTCATTTCTAGAAAGGGCATCTTAGGATACGTATCAGATTTATGCGTAGCACTGCTCTAACATAGGTAATCTGACACAACATCGGACTTTTTCTGATACAACGTAAAGGAAGTACTGTAATCGCGAAAAATGTCGGGTATCATATTTCAACAGAAATATCCATTTCATCCGCTCTCGAAACAATTTGAATATGGTTTTTGCGTAACATCGGTACGTACAAATAGAATAAAGGATAGTTTTCCCCTAAAAGGCTTGTAAATCGGAATTTTAGCGCGCTGAAATTCGGCGCCCTAAGACATCCTACACATGCTCAGTCAGGTTCAAGTCAGGTGATTAAGGTGGCTGGTCCATTCGAGTGCTATCTTCTGTTTGCAAGTATTCTGATACGCTATATGCTCGATGAGGCCGAGCATTGTCATCCCTTAGCAAAACCTCAGGGCCAACAACACCCCTAAACAGTCTAACTTCGGGTATCAATACGTCATTGACGCATCTCCACAGAACCTCCTTGAAAGATACGCAGCTCGGTGCGGCCATTTATCATGATTCCTCCCCAAATCATTAAACACGGTCGTGGAAACGGGATATGCCAAGGCAAGCTGCGTGTTCCTTTCTCTCTCCAAATCGAAACATGTCTATAAATTCACTGTTCAGGTTATTTGTGCACTTGTCATAAACAATCACCGTGAAGACTTATAGTAAAAAATACTCAAGACCAGTCGTCTTGGCTCCACTGAACATGACGGTGGAACCAATTTAAAAACGGGCCCTCGGGTAGCTGGAGTGGGTGGAACACAAGCCATTTGGTTTTTCTCGCATACAGTCCATCCATGTTAAGCCTTCGTGCAGCTGTAGAACGCTAATTCGAGTTCATGTGACACCCTGAATGTCTAAAACCAAATCTCTTGTAGTCGCTTCGTGGCTTCTTCGAGCACAACGACAGAAAACATTCTTCTGATGCAATTATTGCTCTTGGTCAGCCTTAACCAGGTTGTCTATCAACTGATCCACTGCTTAAAATTCTGTTGAAAATTTTTGATATGACACTTTGAGGGATTTCCAAATGTAGGCTGACCTACATTTGTGTTTCTGTTCTCTTGATTCTACCATTTATTCGCCATTTTTGACTTTCACATAAATGACACCTTTGAACCCTACCTATACTGAACGCTGATGACTCGCAGACGCTACATTCACTTTAAACAACACTACAGACAATCAAATTCTCACTGCATATGGAAGGTTCCCTACTTACTTAAAAAGGTTCCACCTCCAAGGAAATGATATATGTAAAGTTTGTAATAAATTCGGCGATTCAAAGTACTTCGTCGAGGACCGTTGCCTGACTGGAAGTGCGGGAGGAAAATGTAAATTTGCGAAGTTTGAAGATTTATTTAGTAACTCTAAATTGTTTAGAAAATTTGCAAGAGATATTACGCAAAATGTGAATGAGAATAAGAAGAATATTGGTATCGAGATATAACAAAGCAGAAAATCATACTGAAAACAGAAATAATTGCTTATAAATTTAAGATGAATTTTGATAATATAAAGAAGATCTGAATAATAGTAACAAATTGAAAGTAAAACTTATAAAGATTTTAAACTTTAGGAAAAAACACAAAAATGGAAACGACACATCTATATATTATTTCACCGAGAGTGTTTGGAATGCATGTATCTGCTTTACGTTTTTTTTTTTTTTTTTTTTTTTTTTTTAATTCTTTTTTAGTCCAAAGGGGCTTTGTCCCTGAAGGACTATTGTTTTCGTTTCGCGATTTTGCTTTGAATCACTCTGAATGTCCGTTTCACTTTTTAAACTGTTGCCACCAAATACTATCGCCCTGTATTATATTCGAAGAAATTAAATAATGAAATATCTGCTTAAATTTATGTATATTTCTCGCATTGGGATAAAACAACGGTACTTAGAGCCATCCAGTTTTGAATGACGTAATCCTACTGCCAATATGGGCATCTGGAATCCCAAATTTGAAATTTGGAATTTATTTTATTATCGGTTTCATATTTTCTAAAACGTTACCGAATTTTCGATTAACAAACTCAAGGATTTCAAAGCAAGCAATGGCAATACTCTACTGGGGGGGGGGGAACCTTTTTATCTCCAGCGCGCGAGTATCTGTATCGGAAATTCTAAAGATATTTAAAATTATTTTGCGACATTGCTGTTGAACTGAATTTTTGGTTTAAGTGGCAACAAAGAACATGATATTGAGTAAATAAGGGTAACACGCAAAACGTTTAAATAAACGCCCTTTTGTACGTAATTTAAAATCTTAAAACTTTCAGTTTTTTTTAATATATATATAGACATAGACATAGCTTTTATGTTCGTTTTGTGCGATCGTTCGTTTTGTATAATCTGAACTCACTACTAGATGTTTATTAAGTTTGTCATTTTCCGGTTGTGTTAACCTTTTTTTTTTTTTCTTCTTTGTTTTTGTTTGTTATGCTTTGTGGCTTGGCCTGTCCCTTCATAGCCATATGGCAGGTTACGCCTGCTAGGTGGGCCGAGGGCCAGTGTTTAGAACTAACTAATTAACTAACACTACAGACCGGAAATCGAACATGCATCCATTGCCCATCGCATTGTCAATCACCGACTTTTCATGTTTTCGTTTCTAACGTATGTCGGAAGTGCAATTTTGTGTTCAATTTTATTTAATTAACATAAATAACTATAGCAATGTACATTGGTTGCAGCATTAACTTAGTGAGCATATTTTTCTCATTGTCCTTTGATTTTGATGACCAGTGTATTATGCTGTTGTTTCATCAAGGTCATAGTGTTCTATGATTTTTTTGCACCGTACCACGTTTTGCATAAATCGCATGTGTCAAACAGTTAGGAAAATCGTTCTTTTCCTCTTCTTCTTCTGAAGAGGTTTCCTTTGCTATTTTAGGTGCATTTTGGAGTAATATTTGTTGCCGGCTTAGCTGTTTGCATCTCGAAACATCGCTCATCATTCCAGACATTTTTCGTTTGTAAAATTTGTTCAGGTTTCAGTGGAAATGAAAATGGCAAAAAACTGCGAAGAAATTTCCTAATCTTTCCACGCATTGCCCAACGAGATGAGCTATCTAGTGTCAATTGAAGGAATGAGGGATTATCAGATGTGTTGGACCATGGAACGTCGGATTATCAGACTTTCATTATGTTAAATCCCTGAAAACAATCTGTGCGAAACTATAATCGTTTGGTTCTATCACTTACTAAGAAGAATACACTATTTCGGGGATAATTTCATTTAAAATGAGTGCTGATGATTTAAAAATTGCTTATAGGAGTATCTCGTTGAATTATAGATTGTGGAAACAGTTCAAGCGAGATCATAAAGTACACAGGAAAAGCACTGAAATTAATAAAATCCAGTGTAAATAATAAAATAAGCTTTTCCCTGAAATTACTCTGGAAGCTACAAATATGAATTATAAGTCAGATAGGGTCAATATTTCTAAGTAATATCCATCATTCTTGAAACATTATTGTTTTCCTTCTTCTTTGATGAATGTGATTTTAACCATTTGTCTCGTAGACAATCAAAAAGCGGAGATCAGAAAAAAAAAATATGATCGCTTGCCACTGAGAGCACTGAAGCGAGATATTGAAAAAAGAACTCACGGGCGAACATTAGATACATATAGAGCATTCTGAGTAATTCAGCCCGCAATGAAAACATTTTCAAAAAATTTTCATGAAAATAATGTGCATTATGAAAGTATTGAGCAATTTTTAAATAAGTTGCAAGTTCTGTTATTAACGGAAAAAGGAAAAAAAAATCTGATATGCACGCAGCATGATTTCATTATATGGCTTATTAAATTATACGCATTTTTGTTGCATTCCATTTAAACTTATTTCCTCGAATTTCATTAAACATATATTTAACATTCAATTAATTCAGTTCCCACTTCGCGGCAAAGCAAAAATAATAAAAACTTAAAACTTCTTCATTCAAAATTGTAAATACCACAGAAACACATAAAACATCAAATACAAATCGCAGTTCGCTAGGCTTAACTCGCCACTTAAACTTTTTAATTGTTGACAATTCTACAGCTATTGCATGCAGATTAACTAAAGGTATAAAACCCTTAACCGGAACATAGAAACCGCATAATTCAATCACTTTTAAAGCAAAAAAATGCAAAATGTATAAATATGTAAGACTGATGTAGCCAATTGCAACAAAAACGAGAGGTGCGTCACTACATGCTATAGCAGTTCCATGTATAAAATTGCAAGGTTCTATGGCTACTCGTTCTTGCGTTAGAGATACATAACATACGTACGTATGTATGTACAGACATCAAGAAAAAAATTCTGTTCTGAATCTACACTCATGTCCATAAATTAAGGATAATGCAAAATCAGGCAAAAGAGTTAGAAGCAAAACAAATTTGACTTATTTGTAAAGCTTATTTATTAAACAAAAGGTAAAGAGCAAAAAAAGATGCTATACGTTTGATTTTATTAAAAAAATAGCGATTTTTTTCTCCCTGGAGCAAATTACAAAAAAAAAAAAAAAATTACAAAAAACCAATATTACATGGTTTGTATAATTGTTAATGCATTGTATGTCTCCCAGACGATGCAATACAGTCCGTAGACATGTAGGAGGAGGTTGACGGGCTGCAAATCGTCGGCCAAGCATATCCCACACGTGCTCTACTGGATTCAAGTCCGGTGAGAATGCTGGCCAGTCCATACGGGTGATATCCTTCGACTGAAGGGATTCGCTTACGATGTTTGCACGGGCGTTGTCATCCATAAACACAAATTGTGCGCCCATGGCGCCCCGAAGCAAACATAAATGTTGTTCCAGAATGACGTTCCGTTAGATTTGGCTTGTCATGGTTCCAATTTGAACATGCAGGTCAGTTCTGGAACCCAAAATAATTCCATCCCAAACGACCACTCCTACACCACCGTAACGGTGTCGTTCAATGATGTTTTCTTGGTGGTAACGGGTACCTGGAGCTCTTCATATGAAAGTCCGGCGAGAATCAGACTGCAAGCTAAACCTGGACTCGTCGGAAAACATCACACAAGTCAACTGTTGCGGTGTCCACAATGCATGCTCTGTACTCCAGGCTAACCGCAGGCAACAGTGAGTTGCAGTAAGTGGAACGCATCTGACAAGTCTACGAGCATATAGACCAATCTGCCCTAAGCGTCTGTACACGGTCTGCCTTGAAATTGTCGTACCAGTGGCTGAAGAGAGCTTACGAGACAGGTCTGAGGCTGTGCTTCGCCTGTTTCTTTTGGCAGTAACTGCCAAATACCGGTCCTCATTCGGCGTTGTAGCTCTGAGGCGACCTGTGCTGCAACGTCTACTCACATTACCATTATTTTGGAATCGTTGCCAAAGCCTGGAGATGACACTCTGGGCATTTCCAAGTTCGTGTCTGATACTTCCAGTTGGGTACGCCCGCATTCCAGACGGCTGATCATTCTACCACGTAAAAAATCATCCAATTGCGTCCTTTGTGTCATAAATATTCGGTTATTGCACTGAAATGCTTATAAAGCGCCTGCGAACAATAATACTTCTTTGCCTGAATTCCTTATATATCACTCTCTTACACTCTCTCTCATCATTGTGACGTACCATCGGTGTCATCTGGTTACTTCCTGAAATTTGCATATGATTCTTGAAGATGTGTGTAGTGATTTTACAGGTGATATATTTAGTTTAAAGTTCGAATTCCGCGTGACTCCGAATTATCCTTAATTTATGGACATGAGTGTATTTTAAATCCATTTTACAATCTTTTTGGACAAAAGCAGTCCTTTATTCTGCCTATACGCATGGATGTCACGCAAGTACGTCGTTCAAATTGTTTCGGGAACGGTTAAAATGCATATTTTCGTTGAAATATGAAATCCGAAATCTTTTGTTATTTCGATACTTTCTTTGCTTCGTGCAAGGAAGTAAAAACGAAAAGAAAATCTGAAATAATTCGTATTTTAACATCGCCGCATAGATTTGTTAAGGCTTTTTATTCTCTTTCTTGGCTCGCAGTTTGCCAGTTTACTCTTGGATTCCCTTCCACTAATATAACCTTTTTGTGTCTGACTTTATTATTAACTTAGCTTTCTTCGCACTCACGTGAAAAAATTCAGCAGTAAAAATCCCAATTTATTTAAAAACAGCATATTTTTTAGAATTTTTCAATCGAGTGTTAAGTGTTGTCATATATCAATTTTTTCAATCTTTTCTCAGGTCATCAAATCAATAACCAGTTTTCTTAACAAGATGGCATATACAACATTTTTTGTCTTCTTAACTTTGTTACGAGTATTAAACATCCGTTTCTTTACACTTATACCTCCCAAAACTCAATACCAAAACCACAGAACATTTAACAACAGCAAGTTTAAAAATTTTTCGATAGAATGTTAAGTCTTGCAGTTATATTTTTTAAATTTTTTCAATCTTTTCTCCATTTATCACATCATTAAACTTTCTTAACAAGATGGCTTACACAGCTTTTTACTTCCTTGTACGAAGTAAAAAAGAAGTATTGTAATCGCGAAAAGTTTCAGGCAACATATTTCAACGAAAATATCCATTTTGACCGCTACTGAATGCAATTTAACGATGTTTTTGCGTGATATCTGTACGTAAGGACAGAATAAAAGACTCTTTTCCTCCAAAAATATTATAAAACTGCTTTAAAATGAATTTTGAAGAGAATTTTTCGTGGCGTCTGTACGAACGTATGTACGTACGTGCGTACGTACGTATCTCGCAAAACTCAAAAACGAGTAGCTTCAGAACGTTGAAATTTTGTATATAGGACTGCTATAACAAGTAGATGCGCACCTCGTATTTTGGTTGCAATCGGCCGCACCAAAAGTACATAAATATATTTATATATATATCCACTCTGTTACCCGGCTCAGTGATCTCAGTTTCTTTACACTTATATGTTTGTAAATTGTATAATTTTTGCTTTAAAAATGATTGAATTATGTTGTTTTTATCTTCCTGTTAAGGTTTTTATGCCTTTCGTAATTCTGGAAGCAATATTTGTACAATTATCAACAATTTAAAAGCTGTTTAAGTGCGGTTAAGTTTTAAATAACATGGCGGACATATTTGTGTACATTTGAAACAGCAGAATTGAAATTTGTTGCCAATCTAGAGAGACTAAGCTTCGCAACACAAAAATAACGCCTTCATTTATTATTGCGAATTAAATCATGCTTAATCCCTTCTGGAATGTTTTCGGGGAAATAAGTGTTTAAGATTTACTTCGTAATTTTTAATGCAGATATTTTGAGTTTTTATGTATTTTTGCCTTGTCGCGAAGTGAGAACTGAATTAATTGAATGAGAAATACTAAATCGTCTGTGAAAGTCCGTTTCTTTTTTGTTTTGTTTTCTTAATTTCTTTCATACATCGTTTTAGCTTTATTATAGTATTTGAATAGAACATGTGGCAACGATAATTCTTCAAATGATATAAATTTTGTGCATTCAGAGTGTCGTTATAGTAAACAAGTATAGTGAATTTTAAAGAGTGCATTTATTCTGTTGTGGTTTATGCGCTGTCGACGAAGTAGATTTAATTCAATCCAATCAAGTTAAATGAAATTCAAGAAAAAAATGCGTGTAATTTAATATTCCGTACAAGGAAGTCATGTGGTGTACATATCAGATTTTTTTTGTTCTTACTTCCTTGTACGAAATAGAAAGGAAGTATTGTAATGGCGAAAATTTTCGGGTATCATATTTCAGCAAAAGTATCCATTTTGACTACTACCGAATGCAATTTAACGATGGATGTTTTTGCGTGACATCTGTAGGTAAGGATGGAATAGGGGACTCTTTTTTTCCCCCAAATATTATAAATTGATTTAAAATGAGTTCTGAGGAGATTTATTTGTGCTCCCCGTCTGTTCGTACATATGTATGTGTGTATTTCGCATAAATCCAAAAACGATTAGCCTCAGAACATTGAAATTTTGTATACAGGGCTGCTATAACATATAAGATATGCACCTCCCATTTTGGTTACAATCTACCGCACCAAACATATGTAAACATATGTAAATATATGTAAATATATGTATCCACTCTGTTACTCGGCTCAGTGAGCTCAGTTTTTTACATGTTTGTAAATTGTGCATTTTATGCTTTAAAAATGATTTAATTATGTTGTTCTTATCTTCCGGTTAAGGATTTTATGCCTTAATTAACCTGCATGTTGTAGTTGTATATTTCTCAAAAAATTTTAATTTTCTTAAGTGCGGCCAAGCCTAATTTTTGTTTGGCATCGTAGTCATATTTGTTTACATTTGAAACTTACCAGAATATTGGATTTGTTGCCAATCTAGAGAAACCAAGCTTCGAAATAACAAAATAAAGTCTTTTATTATTTAATAACGTATTTAATCGTTTATTATTGGGAATTAAATTATGCTTAATTCATTCTGGAATTATTATTTAATCTATTAGCTTGTTTTTGTGTACAAACTGTAATTTTAATTGTAAAAATTGTTTTTTAATTGTTTTAACTGTACTTGGTGTAATATGTTTATCGATAGCTTTCAATTTTTAATGAAAATATTTTGAATTTTTATGTATTTTTGCCTTGCCTCGAAGTGAGAACTGAATTAATGTGTAGCGCATGCGCATTAGGTATGCGGCGCTGAATAGTCTGTGAAAAACCGTTTTTTTTTATTTGTTTAATTTCTTTTATACATAGTTTAAGATTTATTATAGTGTTTCAATATAACATGTGGTAATTCTTCAGGTGATATACTTTTTGTGCATTCTGAATTATAAAATGAATGAGATATAACGCTGTTAAGTGAACCTAGCGCCGAAGTGTCGCTATGGTTAATAAATATAGTAAACTTTAAAAAATGCATTTATTCTATTGTGGTTTATGCGCTATCGACGCAGTAGATTTATTTCAAAATTCGTTAACTGTTAATTCAATATGTTTAAATGAAATGCAGGAAAATTGCATATAATTTAATATTCCGTACAAGGAAGTCAGGTGTTGTACACATCAGATTTTTAAAATTAGTTATTAAATTATTATTTAAAATTAGTTATTCTTCGCATTTGCACCCTACAAAAATCAATGGCAGAATCACAAAGTATTCAAGAACAGCAAATTTTAAGAATTTCCGATAGAGCTTTAAGTGTTGCCATATATTGTTTTATATTCGTTGTATTATTTCCTTAAAAATAATACATGGCAATATCCTTTATTTCTACAATAAAAGAAACACTTTTGTTTTATAAGTACTGCTTGAATTCACTGCAAGTTTTCAAAATAAAATTCGACTCAAATTGCCTGATATATATTCTGAGTCAGAAATATTAATCAAATACGAATAAAGCTAGAGAAATCTACTTATTTAGGTCGAAAGTTAAGATATTTTATTTATTTATTGCAACTACATTTTATGGAGCTCTTCTACAAATACCAAACCTTAATCTGAGCTTCAATAAAAGAAAAAATTTCAGCAGAATGCTTAGAGCTGGTAAATCTAATAATAGTTGCCTTAATTTTACCATTTTGCTCATTATGTTTCGCTATGCTAATTTACTATTAACCTAAGTTAACAAAAATATTTTTATCTTCACTTAATTATCTAGGACTCATAAAATAGTGGGCAATTAAGAAACAAGCAAAAGTTATATTTCATTTCGCATATTTCATTCCCACGTTGATTTCACATCCTATTAAATATTTTTTTCTGTCTTAAATGACTGGAATTTTGAGTGGCTTATCTAACTTGCATTAAAATCTGTTTTAGTTTCTCGGTTGAAGAATGACGTCAAGGGAATACATTTTACTAATGATCCTTAATGAGATGAAATTGCCAATGAGTAGTGGCTGAAACTGAAACGTTGTGGAACAGTTTAATTGAATAAACGCCAAAATCGTTACAAAATATGATTTTGGTTTTTTGCTAGATTATAAACGAATCTTAAAATAGCTGTTATATTTCCTATTTTTTCTTGCATTAATTATGTTAAAGAATTCGAATCAAAAGTGAGTTAGGAAAAACTTAATTTTTTTTTCTGTCATCCTTAATATTGCTACGTTCGTAGGGTTCGTAATGAATTGAATGTCCTCAGAGCCGATAATAGCTTTATAAAAAAAACACTTTATAGTCCTGGAACGTTCTACAAAAATACCTGTACAGCTCTCCTCAGTATGACAGAGCCCAATCCGTAATTACCACCTCAAACTGTTAACAGGATGATACAACACAATGCAAGGCGCCTTAAAAAGCGAAACTGTAGTTGATCCTATATGTAACTGTAACCGTATCCGGGACTTATATGCAACTAGCACGGAGCTATCTCATTACTCCGAAGGTGACTATGAACTAAAAACTGACGCTCTCTCCAGATTAATATAGTGTTCACCCGGCCACGAGAATCTCTAATATTTTCCATTTCTCGAAATAACTGGAAGACGTATACAGTTAAAGTTTCATAAGGGCCTGATACGGTTACAGTTACATATAAGATCAATTACAGTATCAATTGCAGTTATACAGGAATCGCCAAATGGTGAGTTAAAAGTGAGTTTAACTTTTATAATTTCTCAACTTTAAAAAAAAAATTCTTTTATTCTAGAATATTATCGTTAGTTCTACGTACTCGTACGTAGAAATGAGGTTTTAAGGAATTTCAAAATAGTAGCTGAAAGAAATCAGTTCAGTTATTTGCTTGATTATGTCGATTCTGCCTAGCTTACTGTCAACTATCCAGTATCATTTTGATCCACTGCGTTTGGCAACTTTGGACGATTTCTCGCCAAATTTGTCGACAAAAATTAGTCGCCAAAACCATCGCCAGCTTTGCAATATCTTGCCAATTTAACAGCCATTTACCACAATGTTAAATAGACTTACCCCTGTAACATTATTTTTCCGACGGAGCTTCACTCTCTTCAGAATTTTTATGTTACATTATGCAAAATATGCTACAATTCACATATAATTTCACTAAAACTATTTACATATATGTGATATACCAGCTTTTGTCAGGAATAAATAGATTGTTGAAGAATCATCAATGTAGTCGTAGCTTAAATTATCAGACGATAGTTTTAAAAAACAGGATCCATTTATTATATTTCAGGAGAAAATAGCAATTACACAAATCTGATCTCCGAAGTAAATAAAAAAGAACTGCTAATAATATTTTGTATGAAGTTTACTGCATCGTGACATTTAAGAAAAAAGCCCCGATATTCCTTTTGCGAGTCTTTTTATAGCCTCTGGAAAGGCGGAGCTTCCATGAAATGACGTCAGCCTCGTCAGCCAATCCAGTTCGCTTGAAGTATTTCCAGAACATTCTAAAACTGTACGTGTAGAAAAGGCGGGAAAAACAACTTGACTACGGGGCTGTGGATTTAATTCCACGTACTTTCAAATAAGAGAATGTCGCCATTAAAAATGAAAAAAACATACAGTTAGAATTTTAATTGTATTCTTGACTATGGAATTTTATTATTACATATATATAAAAGTCGTAACAATATAATGTTATATACGCCTAATCATACATTTACGCGACAGTAACGTTCCTGAAGAATATATGTAAAAAAAGACATTGTTATCTATGGAGGAAAAGAAGATCTAAAAGATCAGCAAGCATAATTTTTAAAAACATTTTCTAAAAATATTCGTTTTAATCTTATTACTTTATTTCAACAAATTAAACATGTAGTAATATCTTATGAAAACGTACTAAAATAAAAATTTTTATTTGAAATGAAAAAAATCTTAATAAACAAAAAATATTGTCCTACACATAAGATTTTTATTCACTTTCACTTTCGGATACTAAACGCCACATATGTTTGCATAAAAACTAAAAACTAAACTCAGTGGCGTAACAGCCCTAACGGCCTGCATTGCCCGAAATCTGCTTTCTTGGCAGTGGGCCCCAGGGTACGTAAGCATATGCCCCGAATAAGTGGTCAGCTTGTCGCAGGATCCCCTGTGTTTTAGTCCCCAAGCGAACTTGGTACTCATTTTATCGACCCAAGTGATGGAAATCAAGGGATAAAAGGCTGATTCGACCTTGCCCAGCCCGGGAATCGAACCCCGGACCTGTGGTGTTGCTGCGTCACCGGGCCTCATATGCTAGCATACAGTCGCAATATCACTGTATTGTAAGGAATGTTGTTTATAACGTCTTCTTTCTTTAATGATGGAATTCTTTTTGTGATCTCTTGAGTAAAATCAGCACGAGTCTTCCGTGGTACTAATATTTCACCAATTTTCACGAATTAAGTTTGTATAAACTTTTCGTTCGACCTTTATATAATTCTCTGCAAGAGGCAGTCAACAACTTTGAGCTGAATTTTCCCAGCGCGTTTTCTTTAGGACAATGCTTGACAAAATGATTGTCCAATCTTCTGCCCAATTCCAGACCAGTTTCAATTTTCTGGTCCAGTGATTATCCAGGTCTCTGCCCAGTTCCAGACGAGTTTCAATTTTCTGGTCCGGTAATTGTCCAAGTCTCTTTCCAGTTCCAGACCAGTCTCAATTTTCTGGTTCAGTGATTATCCAAGTCTCTGTCCAGTTCCAGACCAGTTTCAATTTTCTGGTTCGGTGATTATCCAAGTCTCTGTCCAGTTCCAGACCAGTTTCAATTTTCTGGTCCAGTGATTATCCAAATCTCTGTCCAGTTCCAGACCAGTCTCAGTTTTCTGGTCCAGTGATTATCTAAGTCTCTGTCCAGTTCCAGACCAGTTTCAGTTTTCTGGTTCAGTGATTATCCAGGTCTCTGTCCAGTTCCAGACCAGTTTCAATTTTCTGGTCCAGTGATTATCCAGGTCTCTGCCCAGTTCCAGACCAGTTTCAATTTTCTGGTCCAGTGATTATCCAGGTCTCTGCCCAGTTCCAGACCAGTTTCAATTTTCTGGTCCAGTGATTATCCAAGTCTCTGCCCAGTTCCAGATAGTTTCAATTTTCTGGTCCAGTGATTATCCAAGTCTCTGTCCAGTTCCAGACCAGTTTCAATTTTCTGGTCCAGTGATTATCCAAATCTCTGTCCAGTTCCAGACCAGTCTCAGTTTTCTGGTCCAGTGACTATCTAAGTCGCTGTCCAGTTCCAGATCAGTTTCAGTTTTCTGGTTCAGTGATTATCCAGGTCTCTGTCCAGTTCCAGACCAGTTTCAATTTTCTGGTCCAGTGATTATCCAAGTCTCTGCTCAGTTCCAGACCAATTTCAATTTTCTGGTCCAGTGATTATCCAAGTCTCTGTCCAATTCCAGACCAGTTTCAATTTTCGGGTCCAGTGATTATCCAAGTCTCTGTCCAGTTCCAGACCAGTTTCAATTTTCTGGTCCAGTGATTATCCAAATCTCTGTCCAGTTCCAGACCAGTCTCAGTTTTCTGGTCCAGTGATTATCTAAGTCTCTGTCCAGTTCCAGACCAGTTTCAGTTTTCTGGTTCAGTGATTATCCAGGTCTCTGTCAAGTTCCAGACCAGTTTCAATTTTCTGGTCCAGTGATTATCCAAATCTCTGTCCAGTTCCAGACCAGTCTCAGTTTTCTGGTCCAGTGATTATCTAAGTCTCTGTCCAGTTCCAGACCAGTTTCAGTTTTCTGGTTCAGTGATTATCCAGGTCTCTGTCAAGTTCCAGACCAGTTTCAATTTTCTGGTCCAGTGATTATCCAAATCTCTGTCCAGTTCCAGACCAGTCTCAGTTTTCTGGTCCAGTGATTATCTAAGTCTCTGTCCAGTTCCAGATCAATTTTAGTTTTCTGGTTCAGTGATTATCCAAGTCTCTGTCCAGTTCCAGACCAGTTTCAATTTTCGGGTCCAGTGATTATCCAAGTCTCTGTCCAGTTCCAGACCAGTTTCAATTTTCTGGTCCAGTGATTATCCAAATCACTGTCCAGTTTCAGACCAGTCTCAGTTTTCTGGTCCAGTGATTATCTAAGTCTCTGTCCAGTTCCAGACCAGTTTCAGTTTTCTGGTTCAGTGATTATCCAGGTCTCTGTCATGTTCCAGACCAGTTTCAATTTTCTGGTCCAGTGATTATCCAAATCTCTGTCCAGTTCCAGACCAGTCTCAGTTTTCTGGTCCAGTGATTATCCAAATCTCTGCCCAGTTCCAGACCAGTTTCAATTTTCTGGTCTCTGCCCAGTTCCAAGTCTCTGCCCAGTTCCAGACCAGTTTCAATTTTCTGGTCTAGTGATTATCCAATTCTCTGCTCAGTTCCAGAATATTTTTATTATATCTGTAGATCTGAATCGATTTTCTTCTTTTTATCACTTTGATCTGTGAGATTAGAAGTAATTGTCGATTGGTAATGCATCAGTATCTTCAAACAATAGATTATCGAAACCTTCTCCACCAGGTATATGTGGCCCTGCAAAAGTTAAACAGGCAAAAATATTCTTAGAAATTGTCTTAACCAGCTTGTGTTAAGTAAAAACGTACGCACAAAAAGAGAATGAAATATTTATTTTGAATTCGTGTTAAATAAAATTCGTGGTAAAAAAAGTTCGTGTCAAAAGAAATTAGCATTGAGCTATCTTGTGACGAACACTTCTGTTAGACTACCGCCTATGAAAGTGATCAGTATGTAGAGACATAAGGTTAATTCGAAGCAGGAAAGATAAAAAGTGAGCTTGCCTGGCCTGGTCTCGAACCACGAACCTCTCGAACACGCGCCAAGCGTGCTGCCACTACACCACGAAGGCATACTAAGAAAGCAGGAGAAATACCTTATATATTCTACCTTTTAAAGGGCGACTGGGGATTAGGGTACCCAATCGCCAAATCCTGGTGGTGGAGAATCATCATCCACCACCTTTTTTAGTTCGGGCGCCACTGTAGAGATTTTAGGATTGTTTGAAACTGGGAGACATGAAAAATGAGCCTTACCCTCGCCGGGAATCGAACCACGGACCTCTCGAATATGCGCCGTGTGTGCTGACCACTACACCACGAAGCTAAGAAGGCGGTAGAAATACCATATAAGTATTTCTGAAAATATAATAAGCATTTTTATTAAACATCCTCTTTAAGAATATAGAGTCTCATTCTCTTTGATAATATAAACAGAGTGAGAACTCTTTAAGACTCAAGGGACTTCTAGCTGTGTCTTGGAAATTGCAACTGAGACTAGGAAAGGGTGTAGAAGACCCTTTTATTTACTCGGATATATTAACAGAAAACACGGCTTGTGCTTACAAAATCAGCCAGCATTTGTGACATAAATCAAAAATAACGATTTGAACGTAAACTATCGTTAGTAGAGTAAACTGTAGTTAGCCCAGAGGCTACACAGACAATAACGTGCAAAGTGGCTCAGACCTAATACCCACCTAAGCCTAATGGTGAAAATAATGCAACGCCACAGATAAACTTCTCTCAAGATAATCAACTAGTAACGCTCTGAATCAAGAAAATAAACTAGTAACTTCAGGAGGCGGAACATGCTCTGATTCTGCCTTCTAAATCCTTCCTTTAAAGACTATCTCTTTCTACCTCATCTGAAACTAGAAATTAGCCTTCTGGCAGAAAAACGGAAAGCCAGAAAGACAGTAAAGATCGTTAACATAAAATAACTGGCTAATAAAAGTAAATAGATCCTTATAAGAGAACAACATCCAATGCAGACCAAAAACATCTGAAACTGTATGCCTTATAGAGGATTCACTGTAACTACAGCTATGTTATAGCCTGTTCCTACAAGTAAATAATCAAAATTATAATAGTTAATTTTAGCACTATTTTTCCCGAAGTAAAAACCAGAATTATACAGTAATTGAAAAGGTAGCGAAGTGACGTTGAGGAAACCAAAGATGCTTGTATGGTAACCAGACTCAAGGTGAAAATTCCATAATAAGAAAAAGGAAGATACAGTATTTTAAGTATAGTAATTGCACTAAAATAGATAAATGAAAGTTATATTTCCGATATGTCGCCTAGACGGCAAAGTAGTTAGTGACTTGGGCTAGATTCGGGCCATACCGAAAAGTCAGGGTTCGAATCCCTGAGAAGGCATGGATATCATTTGTCCGTCCCTTCATGGGAAGCAATGGTGGCGACCTATTAGGTGCCTCCATAATAAAGCGACCATCGCTTCCGGCCTTAATAGTGGACAATGCCTTTAACCGGCTAGAACCCGCCATTAGGGAAACAAAATTCCGATATGGAAACCGGTATCGAGAAATACAAGAAATTCTAACACGTTGGTAGAATAACTTGATTGATTCTTCTTCAAAGCAACAGAAGAAAAAACTGCAAATAATATTCAAGAACATTGCACTCTTTGGAGCATTTTACAGGTTTTACACTCATATTACTACGAAAATTTCACACAGGATAAAACTTATTTTTCCTTTTGAGATTTACTACTTTAACATTTGACATTTACTTGCATTTACTGACACAATTTAGCTTTACATAATTTTTGATAGTGTGTTAATTATTGCGTATATTTGTTTCTTCGAGAATTGTCAAAATTAGTTATTAGCCAAGCCGCCCAGTCGGTATGGTGGTCAGGGAAGCTGACTGCGATGCCGAAGGGCCTGGGTTCGAATCCCGGAGAAGGCATAGTTGTAACTGTCCGTCCCTTCATATGCAAGGCGATGGTGGCCCACCTATTAGGTGCCTCCATAATAAAGAGAACACCACATCTCGACCTGTATAGATTAATAGACTGGGTTACATTTGTAATTGTTCACAATCTGCCATTGGGAAAAAAAAAAAAGTTATTAGACACCTTTAATTCTACATTCTGTACCCATAAAACCTGTCTGGGGCTTAATCTAATCTTAATTATCTCAAGTACCATTTATCTAGGTTTCACTTAAAGTTCCAGGATGTTACTGTCACCACTAACTTAATCAAGCACTTAAACAGCAAAGAGACATAAATATTCGTTTAAAATTTACGTTTATTTTACGTCCCCACTTATGAAGGTTAAATTAAAAATATTACGGCGCGGAGTGACCAGCCATGTAGACCTGGCGAAGAACATAAAGTTTCGCTTCAAACTACTTGTAAGTACAATATCTAATCACTTCTAAAGCTCACAGTTTGCTAAAAGCTACCCAAAGTTCGAACTTACGAGAGAAGTTTACTTTGAAATTTCATTCTTACGTGAGTATACCTAGGACAGTACGCCAAATGACAAACTCAACGGCAGGTAGCCGACTTTTCTATTACAGTTCTCCTACGGTTAGGAGCTGTTGCTTTAAATTTATACTAAACTGTTTACTACTGGTGTCTGCGTAGTCGATGTTATCAGCAAGCTTTGTGAGGCAATAAGAATGACGTAAATTAAAATCAACTTTATTGGTGAAACTCAAACGTAATGCCATATACGTTTGAAGAACAATTGCATTTCGAAAGCAGATTTATGTTTTTATTATTATTATTACTTCCTTGTTCCTCCCTAAAGCACTACGCGGAAGGGAGGGATGCCTTCGTGGAGGACTATCTAAGAAAAACTGAATCATATTAACCATTTGTTGCATCATGTCCACTCTAGTTGACAAAGGTTTAAATTTTTTAATTCTTCTGTAAATGCCTTAACAGATTCCATTCCTGTGTTTATTCATTCTGTATTATTAGAACTTCCAACTGTCGATCGCAGATGGCTGTATAGCATCACTAAGTAAAGCATTGCTATTTGGAAAATGTCTGCTACTTCTGTTTCCAAGTTAGTACAGTTTCTCATAGTAAACATTATATAATATTGCTTCCATTGTCTTATACTGCCATTTTTTATTCATAATTAGTAATTTTAGACGTTTTATTTTAAATTTCACTTTGAGAAAATTGTGGAGTGGGTAGATAAAGATCTACCGAAAAGAGTGAATTGAAACCCAAATGTACCGCTTATCAAGCCAAAACACCACTGGAAATTTTTATGTTTGGCAAGGAATTTCTAGAACATTTGACAATTGAATGCGATAAGTGCATGCTACAAAATCGTAGCAAAATGAATGCAATCACAATCGACGAAATAAAGGTATTTTAGGGGATCTGCATGCACATGTCAGTTGTAGATTTACCATTTAGAAGATGGTAATGATCACTACAAACAAAGCAGGAAATGATTTCAAATGCAATGACCGTAAATCGTTTGGAAGAGATTTGTGTGCATGTATGTATATGCATGCTGTCCACTGTAGTGAACAAACTGTAAGAATTTTTTAAAACGAAATTTGAATAATTTTTTTTTATTATTATTACTAAGATTATTTTAAGTAGAAAAAATACAAACATTTTCGTTTAACTTCTCTAGATTATTTATATGCAACAAAGGGTTAACAGGTTACTCACGGAGGAAAACACAAAAACGCCCATACAGCCTGCCCCTTTGCGGCATTCGAACCTCGAACCGAACTACCAGTGTTCAGGGACTTTACCGCTCGGCCGCTGGAGAGCTTTTTTTAGCATTGTTATATGTAACTATTTTTCTAGGTTTGTATCTATATGAACATATACACAATTAACTAACAATCTGATAATTAATTTTCGACATTTATAATTAATGACTAAAATCTCAAATATTTTCCAAAAAATTTTAAATTGCAGGAAAATAATTCTCTGATTTATGCAAGATAAATCCATATTTATCTTGATTTTATAGAAAAACTGATTTACTCAAGATAAATCCATATTTATCTTGCGTAAATCAGTTTTTCAATTTGGGTTTTAAAAATAGAGTTCAACACATTTAAAAAATATGCATGTTTATATTTGAAGCAGAAAATACAAGTAAATTAAATAATAAAATTCAAACATATCCGTTTCGATAAGGGGCAAATTTAAAGTACCAGTTTCCAAAAAAAAAAAAATTTAACTGGGACGTACTACAAATATATTTTTCAGTTTATCGCTTCTTATTTGCATGAGATAGATGAACTTTCAGAATGCAGGAAAATAATGAACTTATGTACCTACTTTCAGAATCAAATCCCTTAACAATGAAAAAAATTTCCAGAAACCGAAATTCAAAATTTTAACTGTATCGCATTCACGGACACATTCACAATACCCGAGTATTCGTTTGTTTGCATAAAGATATTGAAACTTAGAATGAAACATTTGTTGGCGCTTAAACGGAGGTATTTCGACTTAAGCGGAGGACTGAAACATAAAAATCTCTAGAGACAAACAATCGAAGTTAATTTAGGTAGTAACCAACCAGTCGTAAGTTAATAATTCAGTAGTACTCGTAAAGCACTTCTGAAAGCTAGGAAAATCGTGTTTGCATAGCTGAAGGAACCTGATTTGTTGAATCAATAAGGAAAGGGAAAAAACCTTTAAAAACTACGACGAGATGAACATGGAAGATTCTAAAAACTAGCATAGGATTGAGAGAAAAAGTTAACGAATTTTTGCGATTTACTATTATAAGATAAGTAAGTAAGTAAGTAAGTTATTGGCTTCCCTGCTCCGGGAACTAAATCCCACTACAGGTCTACTCCCCCTTTGGGCACGTCGTGGAGGTTCAACCTCCACTATTACCCTCCAAGGGAGCAGCGCACCACCTGGATATGACACCAGGCAACACCGGTCGTCTAATGCTCCTACCAGTCGCTTGGGCGAGCCCGTCGCAGCGGGACATTACCCAGCGAACCCGGGGGAGACCCCCGGGTTACTAGAACCACGCCGCGCTAGGACGTGCCAGACTCCGAGGCCGGCCAATAAGTGACCTTTCCCAGAGCCTTCAGAACCACCAAGTTCATAAATTTTATACCCCTGTTGCCGAGACTGCCTAGGTACAGTTCCTAGCCAGTAGCTTCGCAGAGTTCTCTACGTCGACCAATAGTACTTTCTCCTTCCTTTCTGCATGCCTTCGTGGTGTAACGGTAGTACACTCGGCGCGTTATCGAGAGGTCCCGGTTCGAGCTCCGGCGAGGGCATTGCTCATTTTTCATGTCTTCTGCTTCAAAATCTCTACATTGGCGCCCGAACCAATAGGTGGTGGATGATGATTCGTCACCACCAGGATTTGGCGGTAGGTTTCCCTTTTCTCCCTTCTTTCTGAATGCCTTCGTGGTGTAACGGTTAACACACTCGGCGCGTATTCCAGTGGTCGAGGTTCGAGACTCAACCAGTGCACTGCACATTTTTCTCGTCTCCTGCTTCAAAATAACCTAATGACTGCACAGTGGCGCCCGAACCAAAAAAAGGAGGTGGTGGATGATGATTCTTCACCTCCAGGATTTGGCGATTGGTTCCTCTAAGTGACAACTGACAAGTGACGGAGGACGCGGGCACTGTCCCTTTACCATTAGGTTAATCGGTATAGCACCGCGTCGACCCCTGTCTAGAGACAACACCAAAAAGAGGAGATCTACACATGAGAGCCCCCCGCGCCGAAGCCCAAAGTCGGATCCGGGCCCTCGTGCTATTCGCTACCCAAAGAGCCACTGGCAATTTATTAAAAATCAGATAAAAATTGCATGTCTAAACAAGGGTTAATAATGACAAAAGAAATAATAAACATAAATATTATATGAGATAATATTAAATATGCTTAAGTTAGCCAGATATAATAAGAAATGGTTGAAATAGTAAGTAACTATATGATAATAATTAAATACAATAAATATGGAATTATAAATAAATATGGAATACAAGAATAATTATAATAATATAAAGGTTTTAACATGGGGGAACATATTGAAGTACCAAGGACATTAAAGGTTAGAAATTAACATTCCAAGTGGGTAGGCGGTTTTGTTAAAATGCAATATATAAAAGATACACATCACTATAAGTACAATATAGATGGTATATATCGACGATATACTTTCAACTCCAACAGTGCAATAGAAATAATAAATTCAAAATACAATGCAGGTAACGTGTGTACTAAAACAAAAGTTTCAATGTATAAACATAGTGACGACACATTTAAAATTGTAAGTACGGTAGTACACTACCGTACTTACAATTGATGTCCATGTTGATGTAATATATTCTGTCGTTTACAATAAGCAATATATATGTACTATTATTTACACAGAGATTTAAAGCATATATATTTAGTGCAGATACAGATAGTATTGCAGGTGGTACCAATACAATAAATACTTGCAGTGAATATGCGGTGAACAAATACAACACTTAAGTAGGTAAGTACCAGAACGATGAATATACAGATATGTATGCATTATCAATAAAATACACAAAAATAATAGGAGTATGCATATGTAGACAATACGCATACAGGGAATATACCTATTATATTAATAAGTACATTGCAGAGAAACACATCCCTTTAAAAGGGAGAGTATATAAGGTATTTTCTGCTTCCTTTCTGCATGCCTTCGTGGTGCAAGGTGGCACAGTCGGCGCGTATTCGAGAGGTCCATGTTCGATTCCCGGAGAGGGCATTGCTCATGTTTGATACCTCCTGCTTCAAAATAGCCAAATGTCTCAACATTATAAACCTATCATGTTTTAACAATTAGGTATATTTTAATAACATTTTGATAATTATACATTTTGACAATATTAAAAAAAAATCGGAAAGGTTTCAGATTTTAAATTACGTCCAAAGGGGCGTTTTTTTTAACGTTTTGTCTGTTACCTTTATTTATTTATTAAATATCATGTTCTTTGCATTTAAACCATAAAATTCAGTTCAATAGCAATGTCTCAAAATACACTCATGTCCATAAATTAAGGATAATTTGGAGTCACGAGGAAATCGAACTTTAAAATAAATATATCACCTGTATAATCACTACACACATCTTCAAGAATCATATGCAAATTTCAGGAAGTAACCAGATGACACCAATGGTACGTCACAATGACGAGAGTTTAAGAGAGTGATATATAAGGAATACAGGCAAAGAAGTAAAATTGTTCGCAGGCGCTTTATAAGCATTTCAGTGCAATAACCGAATATTTATGACACAAAGGACGCAATTGGATGATTTTTTACGTGGTAGAATGATCGGCCGTCTGGAATGTGGGCGTACCCAACTGGAAGTATCAGACGAACTTGGAATTGCACAGAGTGTCATCTACAGGCTTTGGCAACGATTCCAAGATGTGCGTAGATGTATAATGTGAGTAGATGTTACAGCACAGGTCGCCCTAGAGTTACAACGCCGAATAAGGACCGGTATTCGGCAGTTACTGCCAAAAGAAACAGGCGGAGCACAGCTTCAGACCTGTCTCGTCAGCTCTCTTCAGCCACTGGTACGACAATTTCAAGGCAGACCATGTACAGACGCTTACGGCAGATTGGTCTATATGCTCGTAGACCTGTCAGATGCGTTCCACTTACTGCAACTCATTGTCGCCTGCGGTTAGCCTGGAGTAGAGAGCATGCATTGTGGACACCGCAACAGTGGGCTTGTGTGATGTTTCCGACGAGTTCAGGTTTAGCTTGCAGTCCGATTCTCGCCGGACTTTCATATGGAGAGCTCCAGGTACCCGTTACCACCAAGAAAACATCATTGAACGACACCGTTCCGGTGGTGCAGGAGTGCTCGTTTCGGGTGGAATTATTCTGGGTTCCAGAACTGACCTGCATGTTCAAACTGGAACCATGACAAGCCAAATCTATCGGGACGTCATTCTGAAACAACATGTATGTTTGTTTCGGGGCGCCATGGGCGCACAATTTGTGTTTGACAAATTGTGAATTGTGAATTGTTGAAAAATTGTCATCCAATGAATGGATGACAACGCCCGTCCTTCACCGTGCAAACATCGTAAGCGAATACCTTCAGTCGGAGGATATCACCCGTATGGACTGGCCAGCATTCTCGCCGGACTTGAATCCAGTAGAGCACGTGTGGGACATGCTTGGCCGAAGAGTTGCAGCCCGTCAACCTCCTCCTACACGTCTACCGGAACTACGGAGAGCATTGCTTTTTGAGTGGTGTAATATCCCCCAAGATCAGATCGATAATTTGATACTCAGCATGCCTAGGCGTTGTACGAAGTGTATTGCATCGTTTGGAAGACATACAATGTATTTACAATCATACCAACCATGTAATATTGGTTTTTTGTAAATAGTTTTCTTTTTTTTTTTTTTTTTTTTTTTTTTTTTTTTTTTTTTTTTTTGTAATTTGCTCCAGGGAGAAAAAATCACTAATTTTTTTAATAATATCAAACATATAGCATCTTTTTTTGCTCTTTACCTTTTGTTTAATAAATAAGCTTTACAAATAAGTCAAATTTTTTTTGCTTCTAACTCTTCCTTTGCCTGATTTTGCATTATCCTTAATTTATGGACATGAGTGTAATTTTAAAATGAGCCTATCTTTAGAATTTCCTATACACAGTTCCGCGCGCTGGAGATAAAAAGATCTCCCCCCCGGTAGAGCGTTGCCATGGCTCGCTTTGAAATAGTTAAGTTTCTTAATCGAAAATTCGTTAAAGTTTTACAAAATATGAAACGGATCATAAAACAAATTCCAAATTTCCAATTTGGTCTTTCACATGCCCATATTCGCAGTAGGATTACGTCATTCAAAATTCGATGGCTGTATGTACCGTTGTTTTATCACAATGCGAGAAATAGACATTCATTTATGCAGATTTTTCATTATTTAATTTCTTCAAATATAATGCAAGACTCTAACATTTGGTGGCAACAGTTTGAAAAAAGAAACGGACATTTATAGTGATTCAACGCAAAATCACAAAACGAAAACAATAGTCCTTCGGTACAAGTCAGTTCGACGCCAACGTTTTGACGCCAAACGGTTCGACGCCAGCGTTTCGACGCGTGCTCAATTCGACACGAGGTCGTTTCGACGAGGGGTCAGTTCGACACCATATTTTTTTTGCTTTTGTTTGATGCCATACTTTTCGTATTTTTTTTTATTTTTAGAATAAGTTTGCATCATCATTAAAATAAATTTGGTGTCATCGTCATTTGGTGTTTCACACCCCACATTATGGGAATTCAGAGATGGTTTCAGGTGTGTTCAAAAATCAATTGATCAATGTTATGAACAATTTGTACGTGGAGATGAACCGCCGCACAAGCGGAATAGGTCGAGCTGATATGAGAATTAAAATAATAGTTGAAGATTTTGAAAATCGAGAAATTATGGAATACCTGAAAGGTGTGGCGCATAACATTGCAATCGATTAGTATAATAACAGTTCTGTGATGTAATCTTATTTATCTCTAAACTTGTTTATGTGTAATCTTATTTATCAGTAATTATATTTGTCTGCAATATAATATAACTGCTTTATAACCATATGTTTATTTACCATTTGTGTATTTTGCCTTTTTGATGCTCTTTTGTGAAATAAATAAATAAAAAAAAAACCTCCCTCGTGTCCCGGGGCTTTGACGTTGGCGAGGAGGCTTCTCACTAATCTGGGACACAAACAAAAATCTAGAACACTTTTACACATATATTTATTTCAAATATGCATGCAAACAATCGCTAATTCAATAAATAAAAATCAGTCATATTACTTATTTATATTACTTCGTATTTATTCTAAAAATAAATAAAAATACGAAAAAATATGGTGTCGAACTGCCCGCGTCGAACTGTCCCGGCGTCGAAACGTTGGCGTCGAACCGTTGGCGTCGAAACGTTGGCGTCGAACCGTTGGCGTCGAACCGTTGGCGTCGTACCGTCGGCGTCGAAACGACCTGCTTCGATAGTCCGTTAGGGACAAAGCCCCTTTGGACTAATAAGAGATGAGATTAAAAAGAAGAGAGACTAAGTATATAATTTGTAAAATGACTAGAGTTGCCAACAACTATTTAGTTGACGTAAACCTAAGAGCCTCTCCTCTATCCATGCTGCAACTTTCAACTCAACCCGTTGCGACCTCTGGAAATATTGCTTCAGTGTGTGAACATGTGCCACTGCTTTCTGCTGGAAAAATGCCTAATGTAAAATCTGAGTGGTGAATCAACACATTTCTTGTGAAGCTTAAGAAATCAGCCACAAAAACATTTCCGAAATTAACCGAGGCTTATGAAAATGAACCTTTGTCTCGGAAACATGTTGTCGAATGGCATAAACGGTTTCCGAAGGCAAAGAACATTGTGGAAGAGGATGAAAGTTCTAGGCACCCCAAGGTCAGCGATTACAGACCAAAACGTTGGCAAAGTTCGTGAGGTGATTCAGGATGACCGAAGATTACGTGTGCGTACAGTGGCAGAACCTTTGTCCGTGCAGTGGCACACTGCACGGCAAAAGCTCTTCGACGTATTTTAACTGAGGAATTACACATGAGGAAGATTTGTACGAAGGATGTTCCAAAACCTCTGTTCAATGACCAAAACCAGTGCCATAAAGACTACCATGGGGACATGCCGGCTGAAGAAGATGCCGTGTGGAAAGAAGCCATGTGGACATACTTTTCTTTTTAGAATGCATTAGAAACGATCAAAGTTTGTTAGAATCTGTTTTAACGTTGTTTTACTGTTTAAAGAAAGTTAAAACAGAGTTTGGTGTTAAACAAAGTTAACTCTGTTTTAACTTTCTTAACTTTTCCACTGCATGCCGCCCAGTCGGTATAGTGGTCAGGGAAGCTGTCTGCGATGCCGGAGGGCCTGGGTTCGAATCTTGGAGAAGACATGGTTGTAAATGTCCGTCCCTTCATAGAAAAGGCGATGGTGGCCCACCTATTAGGTGCCTCCATAATAAAGAGAACACCACTTCTGGCCTTGTATAGATTAATGGATTGGGTTACATTTGTGAATGTTCACAATCTGCCATTGGAAAAAAAACTTTTCCACTGCATGGGGAAGCTCTTCGGCATATTTTAACTGAGGAATTGCACATAAGGAAGATTTGTGCGAAGGTTGTTCCAGAAGCTCTGTTTTCAATGACCAAAAACAGTTCCATAAAGACTACTATGTAGGACATGCTGGGTGAAGAAGATGCCGTGTGTAAAGAAGCCACATAAACATGATTTTTTTGGGGGGAATGCACTGAAAACGGTTAAATTTGTTAGAATCTGTTTTAACTTGTGATGAATCAGGGATTCTTACCTATGATCCTGAAAGTAAGCGCTAGAAGATGCGATTAAAGTGTCCAGCGGGCATGTCAAAGTCAAAATTCCAGGGAATGTTGAGTGTCATCTTCGAGAATTCTAATAATTGAGTTTCAAATTCAACACGTAATTCTCATAACACTCAATCAATAATTGTCTATTAACATAAACTTAACTGAGTATTTTCATAACACTCAATTCTAACAATTGTCGGTTACAGTAGTCAGACCGTTACTTTAAAAGGTATTTCTCCCGCCTCCTTGGCATGCCTTCGTGGTGTGGTGGTCTGCACAGAGGTCCGTGGTTCGATTCCCGTCGTTGCTCATTTTTCAAGTCTCCTGCTTCCCAAATATCCTAATGTCTCTACAGTAGCGCCCGAACTAAAAAGGTGGTGGATGATGATTCTCCACACCCAGAATTTGGCGAGTGGGTCCCCTAAAAACCACAGTCGCAATCTAAAAGGGGAAGTATATAAAGTACTTCTGCTTTCTTAGCATGCCTTCGTGGTGTAGTGGTTTGCACGCTGGGCGCGTATTCCAGAGTCCGCGGTTCGATTCCCGGCGAAGGTGTAGCTCATTTTTCTCTCTCTCCTGCTCCGTGCAACTTTTTACTTCCTTGTACGAAGTAAAAAGGAAGTATTGTAATCGCGAAAAGTTTCAGGCAACATATTTCAAGGAAAATATCCACTTTGACCGCTTTCGAATGCAATTTAACGATGTTTTTGCGTGATATCTGTACGTAAGGACAGAATAAAAGACTCTTTTCCTCCAAAAAAAACTAAAAAACTGCTTTAAAATCAATTCCGAAGAGAATTTTTCTTGGCGTCTGCGCGAACGTATGTACGTACGTGCGTACGTACGTACGTACGTATCTCCCATAACTCAAAAACGAGTACCCTCAGAAAGTTGAAATTTTGTATATAGGACTGCTATAACATGTATATGTGCACCTCGTATTTTGGTTTCAATCGGCCGCACCAAACGTATATAAATATATTTATATATATATCCACTCTGTTACCCGGCTCAGTGATCTCAGTACCTTTACTCTTATATGTTTGTAAATTGTACATTTTTTGCTTTAAAAATTATTGAATTTTTTTTTTTTTTTTTTTTTTTTTTTTTTTATCTTACGGTTGAGGTTTTTATGCCTTTCGTAATTCTGGAAGCAATATTTGTACAATTATCAACAATTTAAAAGCTGTTTAAGTTTAAAAGCTGTTGAAGTTTTAAATAACATGGCGGACATTTTTGTTTACATTTGAAACAGCAGAATTGTAGATTTGTTGCCAATCTAGACAGACTAAGCTTCGCAACACAAAAATAACGCCTTCATTTATTACTGCGAATTAAATTATGCTTAATCCTTTCTGGAATTTTTTCGAGGAAATAAGTACTTCGTAATTTTTAATGCAGATATTTTGAGTTTTTATGTATTTTTGCCTTGTCGCGAAGTGAGAGCTGAATTAATTGAATGAGAAATACTGAATCGTCTATGAAAAACTGTTTCTTTTCTGTTTTGTTTGCTTAATTTCTTTCATAAATCGTTTTAGCTTTATTATAGTATTCGAATACAACATGTGGCAATGATAATTCTTCAAATGATATAAATTTTGTGCATTCAGAGTGTCGTTATAGTAAACAAATATAGTGAATTTTAAAGAGTGCATTTATTCTATTGTGGTTTATGTGCTGTCGACGAAGTATATTTAATTGAATCCAATCAATTTAAATGAAATTCAAGAAAAAAATGCGTATAATTGAATATTCCGTACAAGGAAGTCATGTGGTGTACACATCAGATTTTTTTTATTTTCTAAAGTTAAGTCTTGCATTAAGGAACCCATTTTAGCTCAGTTAAATGTGTTCAAGCGAAAACTGAGCATCTCCTGAAAAACCTTCCCGAAACCTCGTTCCAGTAATGTTACCAGCAATGGCAGCATCTAATGCAGAACTGTGTTAATGCTGAAAGGGACTACTTTCAAGGTAATAACATCACAAGAACTAATTCTGTAAGCACATTTGTTGGAATAGTATTGTTTTTCGTATATCACATCTCGTAGCCACCGTATCGGAAAAATTCTTGTTTGGCGTTTATTTTTGCAACCGTTCGTAGTAAATATATACTTCCTGATACAGAATTGTTTTAAATGATGTAAATATTCATGTTTTGGCATTTGAAAATTAAAAGAAATGAATTTCGTAAAAGTTATGAAATTTAACTTTTTATACATTCTTCCGATCCGTGTATTTATGTTTAGTAAAATTAGGAGTTCGTAATAAAAAAAATAACATATAAAAACACTGATTTCCATACTACAAAAATTGATTTAGTTATTTGATATTAAAATCGAGAATCGTATTCAGGGGTCGAGCAGAAATTGAAGTGAGAATTTTTTTGCACATGTATATAATAAAAAATAAAATATCAGTTCAGAATAAATTTCCGATATCTAATAACTAAGTGACGACTATTTCTAAGCGGACTACTGTGGAAAATGTTGATTAATATAATTTTTTTCAAAATGGAGGTTTTTTACTTCCTTGTACGGAGTAAAAAGGAAGTATTGTAATCGCCAAAAGCTTCAGGCAGCATATTTCAACGAAGATATCCACTTGGACCGCTTTCAAATGCAATTTAACGATGTTTTTGCGTGATATCTGTATGTAAGGACAGAATAAAAGACTCATTTCCTCCAAAAAAACTAAAAAAACTGCTTTAAAATGAATTCTGAATCTGAAGAGAATTTTTCGTAGCGTCTGTACGAACGTATGTACGTACGTGCGTACGTACGTATCTCGCATAACTCAAAAACGAATAGCCTCAGAACGTTAAAATTTTGTATATAGGACTGCTATAACATGTAGATGTGCACCTCGTAGTTTGGTTTCAATCGGCTGCGCCAAACGTATACAAATATATTTATAAATATATCCACTCTGTTACCCGGTTCAGTGACCTCAGTTTCTTTACTCTTATATGTTTGTAAATTGTACATTTTTTGCTTTAAAAATGATTGAATTATGTTGTTTTTATCTTCCGGTTAAGGGTTTTATGCCTTTAGTAAATCTGTATGAAATATGTTTAGAATTATCAACAATTTTAAAATTGTTTAAGTGCCGCTAAGCCTAATTTGATGGCGGCCATTGATGTTTACATTTGAAACAGGAGACTAGTGGATTTGTTGCCAATCTAGAGAAACTTAGCTTCGTAACAACAAAGATAACGCATTCATTTATTATTGCCAATTAAATCATGCTTAATCCTTTCTTGAATTTTTCGAGGAAATAAGCGTTTGAGATTTACTTCGTAATTTTTATTACAGATATTTTGAGTTTTTATGTATTTTTGCCTTGTCGCGAAGTGAGAACTGAATTAATTGAATGAGAAATGCTCAATCGTCTGTGAAAAACTATTTCTTTTTTGTTTTGTTAGCTTAATTTCTTTTATACATAGTTCTAGCTTTATTATAGTATTTTAATAGAACGTGTGGCAACGATTAGATAATTCTTTAAATGATATAAATTTTGTGCATTCTGAGTTATAATATGAAGGAAATATAATACTGTTAAGTAAACCTAGCGCCAGCGTGTCGCTATAGTAAAAAAAGTGAATTTTAAAGAATGCATTTATTCTATTGTGGTTTATGCGCTGTCGGCGAAGTAGGTTTAATTCAATCTAATAAGTTTAAATAAAATGCAAGAAAAAATGCGTATAATTTAATATTCCGTACAAGGAAGTCATGTGGTGTACACATCAGATTTTTTTTTTTTTAAAGAATCTTACAAAATTCGTGTTCTACAAGATACTGAAAGGTTTCCTGACTGGTGCCCTGAAAACTCCTAATATTATTTGCCTTAATTAAAAATTTTAAAAAATATTTGTAGTTTAATGAATTCTTGCACGGCAGTCAGATGATTATTCTAAAATAATAAAACTTAGTAGAATATTACTAATATATTTTTAGACTTTGAAAACTTATAAATTACTTGCATGAAAATATTTCGGCATACCTCATGCAACAAAATTATAAATTAAAGACTCCATTTAATCACAAAACAATGTCATTCAATGGCATTTAAAGAAGAAAAATCAACCTGGAATTATTCTAATTTATTAATTGGATCCCTTTAATGCATATATAATACGACGTCAAAAATCGCAAATTTTGATATTCAATATCCCGGTCGTGTTTCTCGTAAGAGAATCAAACTTTTTGTGTTTTATTTTTATAGCCACTACAAAATTTTTTTATATTTAAAACACAATATATGAATAAGGCTAAACATAATACAGTAAGTATACTTATATGTGAATTTGGAGGAATGGAGTAACGTGCCAAAAATTAGCAAAATTAATTTTTTGAAATTTAAAAATTCGAAATCATTCCTATTTGTGTCAGAATTTTTTCATTTATAAGTGTATTTTTGCTTGGGTACGAGTTAACAACAAATTGAAATGCGCACAGGTCTGATGAGAGGTTAATAAAATTTAATTTATCAAAAAAAAAAATTCAGATTTCCGGAATTTCCACAAAAATACTTGTACAGGTGATCATAGTATCACAGAGTACAAGCAGTATATAATTACACTTGAGAGTACTAAGAACGTTAAACACAATGCAATGCAATGGAAAGCTAACCCGGAAATATCTCACTACTCCGATCACACACTGAACTGGTGACTCACTACAACAACAACTGACAGCAGATGTTCTTTCGGGCCTTATATAGTTTTCACCTGGTTGCCGAGATATTTCTAGTCCTTTCTGCTTCTCGAATGAATATGAATGAATGCGATATGAGGGTCGAATTACAGTTATAGCTAATATAGTGATAAATGACATTTATTCAATTACAATACCTATTAGAGTGATATAGGAACCGGACCAAAATTTCGCCAAATGGTTGCCAAATTTGGCGACTTTTGGAAATTTCTTGCCAAATTACCGAGATACCCATTTACTCAATGTCACTTGCCCCTGTATTTTTATTTTTCCGGCATAGGTGGGCTCTTTAAATGTTTTCGCGTTACATGACACAGAAGAATACAACAATTTCATATAACTGCACTAAAATTACCTATTTATGTACAAAATTCGTAACAGTATGTTTAGTGTTGCAAAAATAAAGACCGGGCAAGGGCTTTCGTGGGCACAGAATATATAATTTTTCATTTCATTTTTGGAAAGCCAAAATTCATTAGCAGTTGCTTAAAAGACAGCTAAATATATATGTAATAATAAAATTCCATAGCCAAGAGTACACTTAAAATTCTAACTGTATGTTCTTTTTATTTTTAATGGCGACGTTCTCTTATTTGAAAGTACGTGGAATTAAATCCACAGGTCCGT
The DNA here is from genome assembly GCF_044657685.1 of Stegodyphus dumicola. Classification (NCBI taxonomy): domain Eukaryota; kingdom Metazoa; phylum Arthropoda; class Arachnida; order Araneae; family Eresidae; genus Stegodyphus; species Stegodyphus dumicola. The sequence continues at coordinate 262,734,518 of NC_140769.1, forward strand.
AGTCAAGTTGTTTTTCCCGCCTACACGTACAGTTATAGAATATTCTGGAAATATTTCAAGCGAACTGGATTGGCTGACGAGGCTGACGTCATTTCTTGGAAGCTCCGCCTTTCCAGAGGCTATAAAAGGACTCGCAAAAGAATATCGGGGGCTTTTTCTTAAATGTCACGATGCAGTAAACTTCATACAAAAAGTTATTAGTAATTCTTTTTATTTACTCCGGATATCTGATTTTGTAACTTCTATTTCTCCTGAATAATAATAAATGGATCCTGTTTTTTTTTAAACTTATCGTCTGATAATTTAAGCCACGACTAAAGCTGGTACATCACATATATATATTTATATAGCTTCCTTTTACTTACTCTAGAAATTTAATAGGAAAATCTTAAAATTTAAGCCTAAGGGGCTACTCAAAAGCACGTAAGTAACGGATAATTTGTAGAGTTTTGAAAAATTGTTTTAAGTCTTGCTTCTTACTGTGAACGTAATTAGCTAAATTCCTTATCGCTTTAGAGTAAAATTTCTAGTGGGATGGAAACAAAAAAAAATGGGAAGGTAAATTAATTAAACAGCATTTATTGATTGAAGCCGAAAGTCATAGCTTTGTTGCTTATAATTAGCATACTATGGCTCATCTAAGAGAATAAAGTGAGATTATATCTAGAAAATATAGTCCTTTTCTTCCGAGGAATTATTTATAGCACAAATTATTTAAATTTTGCTTGCGTAAATTGCTGATTGCCACAAAATTTGTTTGCTTGGTTTCACATAATCAAAATAACTCGTTTGCAAATTATCATTCTTCTTCTTTATTGAAAGCAAACTCCTTAGAGAATTTATTAATCGGCTTCAAATTTAATAGCTCATCAAAATCACTGACCTGTTGTAAATCCGCATTATTACGCCTTTTTCTTGAGGAAAAAAATAACGCTGTTTTATATTTTCTTTGAGGAGCATGACCAACTTTAACCGGTCATGAGATTTTTTTGTCATTTGGTATATAATAGATTGTAATTTAAAATATTTTGCTGTTTTACTTTGTTTAATAATATAAACATCATCTTAATGAATGGAGGTTTATGAAAATAGAGACTAAAATAAGTAACTAACTACACAAATTTAACTAACAAATGCTGTTTAAATGCAAAGTTCTATAAGTAGATAGAAAAACCTGTGCCACTCGGAGAGTTAAAGCAAATTGTTCTTTTTTATTAACAGTAAATATTTGTTAAAAAACACTACATGACTTTCTTGCACAGAATATTAAATTATATACATTTTTTGCTGCATTTCATTTAAACTTACTTCCTCGAATTTCATTACAGATATCTTTCTCATTCAATTACTTCAGTTCTCACTTTGCGCCGAAGCAGAAATACATAAGAACTCAAAACACCTTCATTAAAAATTGTAAATATATATATATAACACCAAATAAAGTTAAAATAGTTTTTAAAATTAAAATTAGAGTTTCTACGAAAAAACAAGCAATTCGACCAGCTGACAAGAAGGCAGATTTTTCGGTGCACAAAACTCAAAGCTTACGTTTGATCCTACTCGGCAAAAACACATTGAAGGTGCAAAAACTGGCTTAATTGACTATTCTGCTGAGTTTCAAATGGCGGTTTGTTAGGCTTAACTCGCTACTTTTAAATTGTTGGTAATTCTACAACTTTTGCATGCAGATTAACTAAAGGCATAATAACCTTAAGCGGAACATAAAAATCACATAATTCAATCACTTTTAAAACAAAATATGCACAGTTTACCAACATACAAGAGTAAAATACTTAGCTCACTGAGCCGGATACTGCAGTGGGAATATATATATATATATATATATATATGTGATGTACCAGCTTTTCTCCGGAATAAATAGATTCGTGAAGAATCATAGATGTAGTCGTAGCTTAAATTATCAGGCGATAAGTTTAAAAAACAGGATCCATTTATTATATTTCAGAAGAAAATAGCAATTACAAAAATTAAGATCTCAGGATTAAATAAAAAAGAACTACTAATAACTTTTGTATGAAGTTTACTGCATCGTTACATTAAAGAAAAGCCCCCGATATTCCTTTGCGAGTCCGTTTATAGCCTCTGGAAAGACGGAGCTTCCAAGAAATGACGTCAGCCAATCGAGTTCGCTTTAAATATTTCCAGAACATTCTATAACTGTACGTGTAGAAAAGGCGGGAAAACCAACTTGACTACGGGGCTGTGGATTTAATTTCACGTACTTTCAAATAAGAGAACGTCGCCATTAAAAATGAAAAGAACATACAGTTAGAATTTTAAGTGTATTCTTGACTATGGAATTTTATTATTACATATATATATATATATATATATATATATATATATATATACATATATTTATATACGATTAGTGAAGCTCATTGCAAAAGGAAAAGACACAATTACATGCCATAGCAGTGCTATATACAAAATTTCAATGTTCTACTGCTACTCATTCTTGAGTTATGCGAGATACATATTTACGTACGTAGAGACGTCAAGGGGGGGAAACTTCTAAAACCATTTTAATTCCAATTTTCAATCCTTTTTGTCAAAATAGTAATTTATTCTGTCCATACGCATAGATGTCATGCGAAACTTTGTTCAAATGGTTTCGAGAGCGGATGAAATGTATATTTTCGTTGAAATACGATACCCAAAATTTTTCGCGATTGCAATACTTCCTTTAATTCGTACAAGGAAGTAAAAATTGAGCAAATCTGTTGCGTTCAATTACAAACAGCTTACGTCATAAAAGAATACAAATATGCATTTAAAATGAACGCATATATGGCCTGAAATAATATCCAGTATCTGACATGTTAGCGAAATATTGGTATGAGGGAAATTCTCTTTTTTATAACTAGCTTTGATATGGCTTATGCAATGGTTCCAGCAATGTTTTCTTTGCTTTATGAGTTTAATAAACTCTTAAGCCATTATTGGTCGAATCAAATTTCCAATGTTACAGTGATATATTAGATATATTATTTTTCCCGATTGCAGCTTACAATCAATAGAATCCGCCGGAAACATCGCAGGAAAAATATCGCGGACGAAAACTAAGTGGAGAAAATAACGCAAGAGGATAATAACGTATAAGAAAAGAAAGAAAAAAAAACACCGACAGAATACCGCAGTTCGAAAAACATTGGTGTAGAAGTTAAAGCGGTCAAAAACTTCTCGGTTTTAAAAAACTCGACGTAGAAAATATCGTATTAAAAAAACTACAAGTTATCGCGTGATAATGACATTATGATAATGGCAAAGATGTTTCCTGACTTCTTTGCCATTATGCTTATATTCGCATAATACATTTTGAGTTCAAGAAAGAATGAACAATATTTTTAAATCTTGTTTTTATATTTTTAAATTAAATAATTAATTTTCATTAAAAATAAGAATCATTATGCAATATGCATTAAAATCTTCTAAAATCTGAAAACACATGTCTGCAATGTGATCATCTTGGGATGATTTGTATGTTTCACCTCGACATTTTAAGACTGCAAAATTTTCCGCCTACTTTATTTTGAACGACGATGTTTTCTTTTCCCATTATGTTTTTTACGGCAATGCTTTTTCCTTGCATTGTTTTCATAGTGACATTTTCGTCCGCGATGTTTTTTCCACCATGTTTTTCTCTGTAAAAAACCTAGCAGATGTTTTCGAAATATAGACCATTTTATGATGCTTAGAAAAACATCAAACTGAATGAGTTATTAAACAAAAAGTTAAACATTAATGATAAAAATCCTGATATGCTAATTTTACAGCGCCTCAATACCTAGCAAATAATAATTAAATTCGAAAGTAGGTGTAAGTTATATATTTATTCGTGTTGTGACATAAGATGTCTGCAAACGATTATTGATAATTTGATTATGTAATGGTAGGAACATCATGCATTGTTACGCAGTCACAAATGCTTTTGCTGAGAGCTTTTGGAGATGAAAATTAGGATGCTTTCAGCTTCAATAAGGAATATGTCTTCTGCTTAGGTAATCGGGAAAGTAATGCGCAACATAGAAAGACCTAGCAAAAACTATCGGATGTCCATATAAATCAATGCATCCATGTAAAACCATCATTTTCAAAACTAGATTTTACCCTTCGTTATTACTAAAAATATGTAAAAATAACCTTTTTCCATTAAACCTGCTATTATGTTTGCAATAATTAAATAAGCTTTAAACTATGATATGTGCTACTTCTGCGTGTTCATGGAATGCTTAATGTAAGATACAAGTTGTTTGGATTTCCTTTCGATGCTATGAGAGAATACGCTGCTTTGCGTTTTGCAAACTGAAAAATATCTAATGAAATTACAGATAAAAACGCAAAAGGTGTTTCGAAAATTTCTTTTCCCTGACCAAGATTGCTGAGTCAAAAAAGAGTGGCTATCTCTTCCTTCTAGAACAGTGATTTTTCAGAACCCGGATGTTAATAATTAGCGTATCTTATAAAAGTAACCTTTTGAAAAGTAATCTGATGACCACTTATTATGCTTCAGGTTAAACTATGGATGCTGTTAGCAGTTACAGTGAAAACATAGTCAATCATTAATCGAAGAACAAGATACATTATGACAAAAGTTTACGTTCCGAGTGCGAATTTTCATCTCAGACTTTTCTATAGCATTTCTGAGTTTTGTGCTTGAGAAAAATCTTTTTAGAATTCATATTTGTTTTCCTTCACAAGTAGAATCTCTCGCATGCTGGTTATCAATTATCAAATATTAACCTTAAAACTGGTGACATACATATTATTTGTACTTTATTTTGAGGTAACCAGAACACCTGAATAGAAGTTTACTGTAATCATTTATCCTCCATATATTCTTGCATACCTGAATAGAAGTTTACTGTAATCATTTATCCTCCATATATTCTTGCGTACCTGAATAGAAGTTTACTGTAATCATTTATTCTCCATATATTCTTGCATACTGAATAGAAGTTTACTCTAATAATTTATTCGCCATATATTCTTGCATACTGAATAGAAGTTTACTGTAATAATTTATTCGCCATATATTCTTGTATACCTGAATAGAAGTTTACTGCAATAATTTATTCGCCATATATTCTTGCGTACCTGAATAGAAGTTTACTGTAATCACTTATTCCCCATATATTCTTGCATACCTGAATAGAAGTTTACTGTAATCATTTATTCTCCATATATTCTTGTATACCTGAATATTCTCCTTATATTCTTGCATACCTGAATAGAAGTTTACTGTAATCATTTATCCTCCATGTATTCTTGCATACCTGAATAGAAGTTTACTGTAATCATTTATTTTCCATATATTCTTGCATATCTGAATAGAAGGTTACTGTAATCATTTATTCTCCATATATTCTTGCATACCTGAATAGAAGTTTACTGTAATTATTTATCCTCCATATATTCTTGCAGGTGGATTCTGCCACTGTTTACGAACACATCCAGCAAATGCGCGAAACCCAGCCTGTTATCTGGTGGAAAGCCGTCTGCTACCATTACGTCCGTAGAACGCGGCACGTGACTCGATATCGCAATGGCGATGCTTACACCACCACTCAAGTTTACTACGAGCGAGTCAACTCTCATGGCTCTGGAGCCAGCTTTGCCTACACGAATTGCGGCGTTAAAGACATATCCAAGAAGGTAAGCACTCCATGAACATTGCCTTTTATTCATATCAATCACTGCTTGTGTAAATGCTTCTGTTGCTCAGTTAAAAGGCCGAACGGTAAAGTCGGTAAACACTAGTAGTTCGGTGTGGGGTTCGAATCCCGACGAACGGACTAGTTGCATGGGCGTTTCCATGCTCCCTTCATGTGTAGGCAAACAAACTTCAGGTACTTTGCCATAATTAAATAAACCAAATAACCTGTTGCGCAGTTAAAACTGTATGGAGTATTTTGAGTATTTGTATGGAAACTGTTAAATGGAAAATTCAAAAATTCTGTGAATTAAGCAGAAGCAGGATTTGCACATAAAAATGCCTATAACAGCTTTTCCAATTTTAGAGAAGGCTGCATTTTCAGCGCTGCTAGGAATTCGTAATCCGTGCTGCGGGTATTATGGTTCGAAAAGACGAAAGATATTTAACGCTACCTGTCAAATAGTAGTGCCAGTTGACGTGATATGAGTCTTTTAATTAGCCTTTTAAATATAACTGCGATTTCCTGATTGGTGAATTAGTTAGCGATGCTGACTGCCGTACTAATGGGCCCGGGCTTGAATGCCGAAGAAAGCTTGGATGTTTGCTAGCGTATAGTGTCTTTGCAGCATGGGGGGAGCTGTGCCTACAATACATGACAAACCGAGCGTTCACTGGAGTGGTATGGTGGTAGGGCAAGCGAGAGTGAGAACTTCAAAGGAGTAAGTAAAATATAAAGTCTAAATTTAAATAATTAGTAGCCGAAGGCTACACAATCACTTTAACGCGAAGTTGGCTCAGAACTTTATCGTCGTGGAATTCAGCAATCCACAATTGTAATGCAAGGCCGAAGACCAAAACTCTTATCGAAAACAGAAACCTAATAACGTGGCATCAAGAAACAGAATCCGCTCTGTCTTTCAATCCCAAAACACAATCCTAAATGCACGCAAACTGAATATGCATCCTGGCGGGAAAACGGGAAGTGAAAAGTGACAGTTCAGATCGCAAACATAAAAAAAAACATGGTTTTCTTTAACATAATAGTTAAAGAAATCTCACAGGTTTAAAAGTAATAAAATGTATGTATTAATGAGTTATATTTTATTTCATTTTAATAATGCATCTAATAATTTAATTTATAATAAATTTAACTGGTATTTAATTCATATACTTTATAAAAGATTTATAATATTTTCTTTAAATATTTATAACTTTTTAACTTAAACTTTTTTATTCATTTATTTTAGCTTTTTTCTAAACTTATAAAACAGTTTTTAACTGTATCAGTTACTTATCTGTTTTATTTTTTTTTTCTTTCATTTTAAAATTCTTATAATTCAGATGATGCGTGGTGTCCGTCTTATTCCGAAAGTTGAGTTATGTATCATTTCATCTCTTGCAATAGGTTACGGTTTTATTTCTTTTATAAATGATTTGTCACTAAATAGGATACAGACAAAATTTAATTATAAGTGATTTCTTTCTTCATACAGAAGAATTAAAGATACACCATATCATTCCACACATAGCAATGAAATTATATGCATATTATACGCATACTATGAAGATTAAATACGTAATAACAAACTAGAACTCGATATCAAACACACTAAAGATTTTATAAAAATGGATTAGTCAACTCCCAGTAAGAGATAAAAGTTAGTTGTCCACCACTTGGAACGAATCCGAAGGTCTCCCATTTGACAAGCTGAAATATATCTAAGGCGAGCCATTTTTCTCAATAAGACGTGCGATTAAAATCTTGCGGGTTATAACTAAATCTTCACATATAATCTCTCTATCACAATACCGTAAAAGTATCTCTTAAATCATAGTAATAATGATATTTGCACTTCTGTAATAAACATGATTAATATCTCTTTCTTTTTGAGAAAATACACGACGTACAAGAAACATTATCTCCTGACTCTTTAATAGCTTCAAAGGAATTTTAAATCACTATCGTCTGCATCGCTCGCGATTATTCTTGCAAGTTAATGCAAGGGCTATAAAACTAATTCACTTTTTAATATGATACATATTTGCTTTTCGCTAATCCATGACAATGTAAAAGTTTCAATTTCAAGTACATACGATTTTAAATTCCTGTCAGAACTGTTGCCAATTCAATATACCCTTAAAATATTGAATGATTTCACTTATTCCGATTCTGGAAGAGCAAGTGTATTTCTGAATTTTAATTAGATGATTGAACGTTATAGGCTATGCATGTTCCTGAAACTTTATTTAGATGTAAACAATTTTCAGAGATTTCTCGCTATTTTGAATTATCAGAAAAATTATTATCTTACATGCAACAAGGAGCTTTTCAGATATTGATTAAAATCTTAATTCAGTTTTATTTCTGGAAATGAGTCTGCATCCACTCCAAAGGCAATGCACTCAGGCTCAAAGTCTTTTAAAACTAACAAACATGTTTTAAAATCATTTGTGAAGCTTATAAGTAGCGGCGAATTTTGTTTATTATATCAATAAAGAAAATGGCAACCACAAAACGGCAGTATTAATAGTGGATATAAGGAAAATTCCACACTGTGACATATTACATGAATAGAGAGCTGGTGGAGACGTATTTGTTATATTTGTTATTTACTGGTGCTAATTCTGTGAGTTATCTCATCAGAATTCAGACAGTTTTCTGAAAATTGTTTCACGCAAACGACACAAAATTCAAAACATTTTCCTTGTAACAAATGTCGAGATTTTTTTTTTATTTAGAACAAACAAAAAATCTGCTCTCAAAGATGGTTCGAATTGCATAACACCAAAATTATCGAAGAAAACGGTTAACATTACCTTGAGTTCTGATCACTTTTGATGTAGTCTTTTCGATCTTGCTTCTCTAGCTTAGAAGCAGCCAACAAATTTGGCCTCAAAGATGATTTAACAGAAATTCGAGTACATAACACCATGATGATCGATGAAAAAAATTTAACATTACCTTGAGTTCTGATCGACTTTGACCCAGTTTTTTCGGTCTTGCTTCACTAGCTTAGAAGCAACAGTTAACATTATCTTGAGTTTTGATGGATTCTGACGTAGTCTTTTCGGTTTTAAAGCTGGTTCTCCCACAACGTTTTCAATCTGGCTGCAAAGATGGTTCAACAGAAATTCGAAATGCATGCCACTATGATAATCGAAGGAGACACTTAACATTACGTTAAGTTCTTACCGACTTTGACCTAGTCTCTTCAATCTCGTTTCAAAATCGAAAATCGTTTTCGAAAATCGTTCATTCAATTGTTGAATTTTTCCTGTATCAAAATCATAGAACCATGTTTCATCACTAGTAATGATGCGTTGATAAGCTTGTCTTGAGGAAGTATCTCCTGTACTACTTGTTGCCCTTTTGGAAACAATTCACCTTAAAGAAAACATAAAACTATTTGAGCTTAGCTATGATCATTTTCTGAACCCTTGGAGAACTAGGGAAGTAAGGTAACTAACTCTTCCAAAGCCATAATGGTCTTTTAAACTTCCTCAACAAAATCTAAATATTATACGAATGTTTTCAACAATATCGCTAATTATTTAAAGAAGATCGCTAAGTATAAGGTCCTGACTCGATTGTCATGTTGCTGATTTAGCTTAAGTGGCTGATTTAATGGAGTGCGGTTCGCCTTCGATGTATTCCCTACTTTCCTTAGACATCTTACATCACTTGTAGGGTTTTGATGAAATGTTATCTTCAAAATGTTTTGTGAAACATTTAGAACATTTTGTTTTAAATTTTGCAGACGAATTCCGGTAACAATGTTTCTTGTAAGAGAAACTGCATTGAAAAAATAAAATTAAACGAAAGATCGTTGTTGAATAAACTTCCTCAGTTTGAGAAAGTCCCAAAACAAAATTTCCTCATCGAAAACAGATCAGATGGTAAAAAGGAAATGAAATGCAGCATGTTGCCAGATGTCGATAAAATCTAACAACTTCTGAAATCTTTTCAGAGATTTCTTATACGTATTATAAATGAATCATTCTGTATCCTTTTTAATCGTAGTAGTATGTGTCTGAGTCATCCTTTTCATTTAAATATCAATCCACTTCATCTTTTGATTTATCTCTTCTTTAAAATTTTGGAATTCTAGTTCTTTGCAACATGCTTAAATCAATGAAATCTATTATTTCATTTTGAAAATTTACTCCCTTTTCTTGCGGTTATAGTACTTTCCAATTTAAATATGTGTGCCATTAATGTTAAATAGTCCATAGAAATAGGTTAATGTTTCATGAGTTGTACGTGTAACTACATAAATATTAAGACACAATAACACGCCGAATAAATGCTAATTCAGAAGTCAAACAACAAAAATCAGCGTTATATTTACAAAACTTTCACAGGACTAGTTTCGATGGTTTTACTGAACCACCATCCTCAGCTGCAAAACCGCAAATGAACAAGATAGGAAACAATGATTAGATAAGAAAGCCTGGACAAGAATAAGCAAGTGGCGCCATCTGTTGGTGAAACCAGAACTATGTTAGAAAAAAGGAAACACAGAAGTCTTCTGTTGCTCAACATTGTTGGTCCGAAAACCACACTTTCAATTTTTCTGCTGCCAAAATTATTCAAAAAACATCTTCCATTGGAGAACTGGATTTTTTAGAGGCATTTCACATTCATAAAAGTCTTTCTGTTCTAGTTAACGATCCTAATTCCAATCCAAATTTGCCTTCTGCCTTTAAAGAAATTATGTTTTAGTTCTGGTTTCACCAACAGATGGCGCCACTTGCTTATTCTTGTCCAGGCTTTCCTATCTTATCTAATCATTATTTCCTATCTTGTTCATTTGCGGTTTTGCAGCTGAGGATGCTGGTTCAGTAAAACCATCGAAACTAGTCCTGTGAAAGTTTTGTAAATATAACGCTGATTTTTGTTGTTTGACTTCTGAATTACATAAATATTGTTCATATTGTAGTATAATTAAGACTGATATAAACATGTTATTATTATCATGATCAAATATTCGAGACTATTTTACTATTGAGCTTTCTAGCTTTTCGGTTTTTCTAGTTTTTCGGTTTTTGTCTCCTAAGAACTCCACCAGTGGTTGAGTGATTAAAACCTCTAACTGCTAAATACTGATAGTACCCACGTTCGAATCGAGGAAAGCCGATTAGCATTATGGTTGGTTTTTGTGCGTAACGTTAAAAAAACGAGACAGTTTCTTTGAGAAAAATCCCTCACGAAGGCTTCCCTTCTCTCATGCAGAGAGCCCTATTGTGCTTTTTCATATTCAGATATCCTAACCTAACCTTGCCTTCTAAAACTTTCTGTCATTGTACAAAATCAACTAAATTTCATGTTTAAATCCGCTCCGTAGTTTTTAACTATAATTCTTATTTTGTTAGGAAGGTTCTGCAAGCTGTCCGAATATTTAGGAATTTAATTTTTAGTTGTAGAGTCATTAGGATTTTTTGGAAGCAGGCAAGATGAAAAATGAACAATCCGCCTTCGCCGGGAATCGAACCACGGCCCAGCGTGCTACCGTTACACCACGAAGGCACGCTAGGGAAGTGGGAGAAATACCTTATATAGTTACTTTTTATTTGTTGCGTAGAAATGCCTTTTTCCTGTATTTTCATTTTGTTGTTCTTTCGGATCTCTTGTAGAGACATTATGATTCTTTTTTAAAGCAGATAGCAAACGCCTTCGTCGGGAATCGAACCACGGACCTCTGGAATACCGGCCCAGCGTGCAGAACCACTACACCACGAAGGACGCTAGAAAAGTGGGAGAAACACCTTATATACTCCCCTTTTTAAAGGGCGACTAGGGTTTTAGGGAACCTAGTCGCCAAATCCTGGGTGTGGACAATCATCATCCACAACCCTTTTAGTTCGGGCGCCACTGTAGAGACATTATGACTTTTTTTGGAAGCCAGAGAGATGAAAAATTAGCAACCTTCTTCGCCGGGAATCGAACCACGGACCTCAGGAATACCGGCCCAGCGTGCTACCGTTACACCACGAAGGCACGCTAGGGAAGATGGAGAAATATCTTATACTCTTACCAATTCTGAGGATTTTTTTCGTTCGATTTTGATTCTTTCTGCTACTTCTAATTCGATTCTGAAATGCTTTTCTAGAAAAAAAAAATTACCTTCTTCTTTTTTAAAGGATACTTCTCTTTTATTAACGATGATAATAACATTTCTTTTGCCTACAGTTTGTTTTATTGCTCTATTTTATATTTTATACTATTCTGCTCTGTACCTTTTAATGGAAGCATTACACCCAATGAGACAAATTCCCCCTTTTTTTTTAACTTTTCTATCACATTTTGGTTTTGGAACTAAAAATTTGACTTGATTTCTTTCGTTTTATGTTCAAACTTTAAAATTCTTGATTCTTCCAAAGTTCGTTTTGCCATTTTGAAAGTAGTTGTCTTTTAATCAAAGAAACTATTGTTTCAACATCTCCCAAGATTCATTTTCAAATATGGAACTTAATAGTAAATATCTCTTCATTTCAGAGACAGATTGATTCTTTCTATCTTTATCTTTGATGCGTCACTGTAAAGGCCCACTAGAAACCGAGTGAAGTTCCCTGAACACTGATGGTTCGGTCCGAGGTTGGAATCCCACAAACGGGCTAGCTGCATGGGCGTTTTTGCAATTTTCCCATATGTAGCGTGTTAATACGAGCTAGTTTCCCTTAGAACGTCCTCCGCGAAAGCATCCGTCCGTTCCATGTAGTACCTTAGGACGGAACACGTAAATAATAATTAAATATGTCACTGTAAATAGATGTTGAATTACACTTGTGTTCTTTATTTTTGTGTTGTTATTCGTAAGCCTATTTTCAAAATTTCTGCGCTTCTTCAAGCTTTTCTTGGCCCACCAGCGGCAGAACGGTAAAGTCGCTGAACACTGGTAGTTCGGTCCGAGGTTCGAATCCCACGAACGGGCTGGCTGCATGGGAATGGGCGTTTTCGTGGTTTTTCCCACGTGTAACGTGTATACGAGCCAGTTTCCCTTAGAAAGTCCTCCGCGAAGGCATCCCTCCCCTTAGGCAGATAGCCCTAGTGTGCTTTGCCGTATTTAAATAAACCCCCAAAAAAATCAAACTTTTTCTTTCTTTTTTTTTTTTTTTTCTGTTTTGGTTATTTTGTAATTTTTCAAGCAAAAAAAAACTTGCGATTTTAATATAACTATATCTTTCATGCAAGGCAGATGGACTGAGGTGTAATTCAAATAATCCTGAGTGAATCATTTACAACTTTTCTCATTTACTTATTTATTCATTGGATTTTTGTACTTCTTTCTTTTAGAATTACTTATAAATTTTCTTATTTCAAATTTTATGAAACTACTAATACTTCAGAATTGTCAAATGATATAGTATCCTTCTGTTACAGTAGAACTTTCGTTGACCAATGCTCCGTTTTAAAGGATAACGGACCCTTCCTGAATTATGGTGGAAGCAGGAGATCGATATCCTCCTATTTAGTGGACACTTCCTATGCAAGGTTCTGTTATGTCTATAAGATTGTGGTAATGTCTTGCAGACCCTACCAGAATGGAACAGAGTAGTTGCTTCATTTTCAATCACTGCTTAGATATTTTCTTCAACTCATGCCTTAAATCTAGATTTACTCGGTACAGGATCCTTCTGCCGATGCCACTTGAACTTCGTTAGTGACTATTATGCTCGTAGTTTCACCGTTGTTTCACCGTTCAATTTCATAAAAAATACAAGAAAATTATATCGTTACTAGAAAGCGTTATGAATGACATACGTTTCCACTCGAAATTTTGATGTCACCATTATGAACTTATTTTCCAAATAGTAAATATAACGAATTTTTACAGGTTCTTAATCTTTTGCATTAACATTTTGAAAATAGTAAACTATCATTGCATGGAAGAAATAGCCGCCCAGACGGTAAAGTGGTTAGGGAAGTAAACCGCTGAGTTGGCTTCCAACCCAGGTATAGATATATCCATGCAAAATTGGTTACCAACTCGGCGGGAGTCAACCACTAGTTACCAGGCCGCAGCCCTGGGCAGCCCCGACTGAGCAGACGACATTTATAAATTGCAAAAAAGAGATATACATATGCATACAAGGCACTTGAAGAAGATTACAACAATGTACAAAGAAATATATACATGTGCATACAAGGCACTTGAAGAAGAGTACAACAATGTGCAAAGAAATATATACATGTGCATACAAGGCACTTGAAGAAGAGTACAATCAAAATATATGTATATACATATAAATACAACCTCATATACAGATATATAGAACACACTTACATACATAGATATTCCGCAACAAATAGAAGTATACATACTCTCACTCATATTGATATATACATCCATACATATACGTTATCATGATAATTAAAGTTTACAAGAAGCATGCCATTGAGATACGCGTGATCCTTAGTATAAATTAGGTACCATAAATAAAAGATATAAACATGTACAGATATAGTACAACATTCAGGTACTGTACAAACTTTATGTATGAAATCCTGGCACAGCATAAATACAAAATTACACATTGAACATACATACTCTGTAGCTGACATATTGAACTAGCTTATATAGTTCTAACGTGCATACTGCTATGCTCTGCAGAGCAAGTAATCTGTCTTCAGGTTAATAAATGTGCCAGTTTAAGAAGAGTTAATGGCATACTGAAAGTGCGATGTCTATTTCTAAGAGAACTGTGCTTAGAAATGGCATTGTTAGAACCTAATGTGTGTTAGATACGACTCAAGTTTGTACTATATGGCTACTATCTTCCAGCGTCAGAAGAGTAATTGCTAGTACAGTTATCAGGTTCAATGTTCCGTCTTACTTTCTCTGGGAACATGCAAGGACCTGACTCGGAACAGGGAGCTTACTAAAGCTATGTTCAATAACTGTGGGAAGTAGACAGGATACACAAGAAGGGTATACAAAACCTTTTATTCTTCTCTATTTATAATAATTTCCGTACTTCGGAATACAAAGACCCACTACTTGTGGTCTAAACGTAAGAATATAAAAAATATAACTAAACGCTAACTTAACTTTGAAATAATAAACGTGGAAGATTGGCCTTATATTAACAGGAAGCCGTATGTAGTACAGAGAACTGTGAACACTACAATACGTTTAAAATTATCAAGAGGATTAAAACCTCTGGCCTGGAAGGCAACCAGCAACTGAGTAAAACTTCTAAGGTAAGCGGCCTGCTTCGACTAACTGCTTCCTCTCTCTCGCTTGGCAAAAAGCCACAACTTAAGTACTTGGCGTTCGCCAGACAAATTTTGCATAAATAAGTTAACGCTTATAATTCTGGCCGGGAGTAGAAAAAAAGAAGTGATAGTAAAGATTTAAAATAAAATAAACGTTAGTAAAACTTAAGATCCTTACTCAGTAGTCTATTATTGTTTTCAGTTTCCGCTGGGCAACTCTATTACTTTGTAGATTCTGGAACCAATTTGGTCAGAATCTGGCTCCTGGTTGCTTGAGGCTGTTAAGTGCTGTGTGTGGGCAGGAGAACACAAAATGATCTGGATGACTCTCCTCCCCACATTCGCAGTTACCATTCTCTCTCAAGCCAAAGAGGCAGAGGTATGAAGTAAAGGGCCCATGACCAGTGAGGAAATACGTCATGTAATAGTTTGGATTGTTGTATTGACCTTGGGAATGAGATTGTAAACACGTCTTCCTCTGGAGGCTTGATCCCAACGTTCTTGCCATATTCTTAGGAGCTGATGGAATGTCCGACTCTTTAGGTCCAAGACTGGCTTAAAGGTCGGGACTTAGTGGTTAGGGAAGCCTACTGCGGTACCGAAGGCCCCGGGTTTGAATCCCGGAGAAGGTATGGATGTTTGTAAGCATATAGTGTCTGCGGCATGCAGGCACTGTAAATATATGGTGAGCCGAAAGTCCTCTCGAGAAGTTGTGGTAGGGAAAATGGGAGGGGGAGACCCTCGGACACTTGACCACCCCCCGAGGTGCTCTCCCTCAAATTCGGGGGCGGAACTGAGCGGTGTCGCACTGTCAGCTATATGGTGTTCAAGGCTCTTGCCAGCGTGGGCTTGTTCTGGTGTTATTATCAGATAAGTGAGATAAGTATCACACACACGCACGCCTGAAAGAAAGCAATTAATTGAACTCTGTAACGATACCGGACTTCAATTCGAAGAAGAAGGTATTTTTAGTTTCTGGACCTCATTCCCAGTCAAAACGAGATATAGTAAAGGGTACAATGGCTGCTTTAAAGTTATAATTAAGTTTGCTATTACGGTATTTGTGTAAGAAAGAATTTTCATCTCTAACTTAAACAAAAACAAAGGACTGAAGTGGGCTTAATGCATTTGCCGATCTCAAACTTAAGCTTATCGGCACGCATCCAAGCACAGAATAATTGTGCAAGAATCTGCAGTCTCATATATGCCATTATTTGCGTATCAACACTTATTCAATTTTTACTTACTAAGATACAGATTATACGAACTCTGGTAGAATTAAGTTATTAAAAACAAACATAACTGTTCTTCTGTTATCTTAATTGATTAATACCAATATAAAGTAAAATGAATTTTAGTTGGTTGTATTTCAAAAATAAAAGAATACTGGTAGTAACATCCGCTAAAAACATTTTCTTTCAAAGGGGCGAAAGTAAGGTGGTTAGTTCCCATAACATTCTAATTCATAAACGATGTCCCCAATAGAAAAAATTCAGAAAAGCTTTGGTAATTACTTGCACAAAACAACATCCCGGAATAGTGAGATAATTCCTTACTTTCTTCCCCACCTTAACGGATACATGGGAGAACCACTAAACTCTGTCAACAAAATCGAGGTGGTGACGAATTATTCACCAGCATATTTTAGTTTGGGCATAACCACAGAAACCAATAACGTTCTTCTCAACAGAGAACATTCATTAAGCACTGGAACCTCGGATCTTTCAGTTGCACTGCAAGAGTTCGCGTTAGAAAACACGATTATTTCTATCAAAATTGTGAGGGCTTTCACTTTCATTTCCTTCTTTTAATTAAGTATCATCAAAACCTCTTCTATAAATATTTTTTTATTCAATAGCTGTATTCTGATATGTTAATTTGTAATTATACTTTCTGCCTTTGTATCGAGATTTACTTTCAAAGCCTTTACTTTACAGCTTCATTTTTTCTTATATTTTATTTTCCATACAAGTCAGCATTATAAATTTTACATTTGAAAAGTTTCAAGCTCTGATATTCTTTCAATATAACAACTAAGTGTAATAAAAACCTTTTTTTTTTTTTCAAAAGCGATTCAAGGAAAATAATCACAAATTTTTTTTAAAAAAACTATTCTTTTAAATTTAATTTAATTAATCTCCCCAACCATTCGACTAAAATAAAACTTAATTCATTAGTTGATGATTTTATCATAAAAACTGTTAATTGAAGGGAAACTCTAATTATAATAATAATCCTTCAAAACAAAGCAAAATACGAGCATTTTTTTCCGGTGATCCCAGTAAAATAGAAATTTACATAATTTGATACTTTCCCAGAAGATTAAAAGCCGTTTAATTACCGAAACACTGATCTTGTTAATTAAACAAGGAAACAAATTTCTTGCTTATAAGAATTTTAATTAAAGTGTCAATCTTGTGAAGGCAATGGTTCTTTACTAAGAGACTATGTGTCGCCTGTAACTTAAGACTTGAAGTGTTTGAATAAAATGGCAGCACCTTTATTTGCGTTCGAACTTTGAAACATCAAAAGACATATTTAAAACTGGTTTCTTCTCTTGAGGTATATGCAGGCACCCTTTTCTCTCTTCGAAAAATATTTTGGACAGTGTATCGTTGGAGACAAAAATTGGACAATGAAAAGTGCAAAAATATAACAGTAGCCTTTATGCTATTTGGGATGTTTTAGATACGTTTTAAAGGGTTGTGTATTATTTTCCAAATTCCCCTTTCCTTTCCTGATGTGCACTGAGAATGTTGTTAAATGCTTCCCATAAGTAGATAATATTTGAAAGTTTGTTTATCAGTTATTTCCGTTTTATTATTTAATTAAAAATTACGAATACATTATGACTTATTTTCGTAAGCTATTCCTTTAGTTTGTATGGCCCATCAGCGGCCGAGCGGCAAAATCGCTGAACACTGGTAGTTCGGACCTGCGATTGATTCCAGACGATCGGACTGGCTGCATGGGCGTTTTTGTGTTTTTCCTCATGTATAATGTGTATGTTACTGTGAAAGACCGAAATTGGAGAATGTCGACTTTCACCGGAGAATGTCATCATTCACCAAATACGTCGGTGAAAAATCGAATATTTCTTTACATTCTTGTACATTCGGACCCTCACCGGTGTATGTCCACGATCGCAGATATGCTCTGGTGAAAGTCGAAAAGAGAGGTCATAAAGTGCCATAATAGTTTAAGTTGTTGCAATAAATAAGATTTGAATCACATAATTTAGTCAGTTTTTTATAACTATTATTTTATTTTCTAATTTAGAACGTAATGTATAATTTAGTAAGTTTTTAACTTCTATTATTTTCCTTTCTCATTTTGAATGTATTGTGTGTTTTAGGTTCTCCTGTTCTTAAGTTCTTATTTCAAGTCTCAGGTGCGTTTATTCGCGACTGAATTACGGAGAAGAAAATATAATATTGTTATATGTTCAACATTCACCATTAGTACATGGTGAATGTCGACATTCACCGGTGTAAGTCAGAAATAAGAGTATTTGGAAAATATTTCGGACATACACCAAGCGACTATGTGAATGTTGACATTCACAGGTGAAAGTCGACATTCTCCAGATTTCGGTGTTTCACCGTAACATGTATACCGTAACGATACCGGACTTCAATTCGAAGAAGGAGGTATTTTTAGTTTCTGGACCTCATTCCCAGTCAAAACGAGATATAGTAAAGGGTACAATGGCTGCTTTAAAGTTATAATTAAGTTTGCTATTACGGTATTTGTGTAAGAAAGAATTTTCATCTCTAACTTAAACAAAAACAAAGGACTGAAGTGGGCTTAATGCATTTGCCGATCTCAAACTTAAGCTTATCGGCACGCATCCAAGCACAGAATAATTGTGCAAGAATCTGCAGTCTCATATATGCCATTGTTTGCGTATCAACACTTATTCAATTTTTACTTACTAAGATACAGATTATACGAACTCTGGTAGACTTAAATTATTAAAAACAAACATAACTGTTCTTCTGTTATCTTAATTGATTAATACCAATATAAAGTAAAATGAATTTTAGTTGGTTGTATTTCAAAAATAAAAGAATACTGGTAGTAACATCCGCTAAAAACATTTTCTTTCAAAGGGGCGAAAGTAAGGTGGTTAGTTCCCATAACATTCTAATTCATAAACGATGTCCCCCAATAGAAAAAATTCAGAAAAGCTTTGGTAATTACTTGCACAAAACAACATCCCGGAATAGTGAGATAATTCCTTACTTTCTTCCCCACTTAAACGGATACATGGGAGAACCACTAAACTCTGTCAACAAAATCGAGGTGGTGACGAATTATTCACCAGCATATTTTAGTTTGGGCATAACCACAGAAACCAATAACGTTCTTCTCAACAGAGAACATTCATTAAGCACTGGAACCTCGGATCTTTCAGTTGCACTGCAAGAGTTCGCGTTAGAAAACACGATTATTTCTATCAAAATTGTGAGGGCTTTCACTTTCATTTCCTTCTTTTAATTAAGTATCATCAAAACCTCTTCTATAAATATTTTTTTATTCAATAGCTGTATTCTGATATGTTAATTTGTAATTATACTTTCTGCCTTTGTATCGAGATTTACTTTCAAAGCCTTTACTTTACAGCTTCATTTTTTCTTATATTTTATTTTCCATACAAGTCAGCATTATAAATTTTACATTTGAAAAGTTTCAAGCTCTGATATTCTTTCAATATAACAACTAAGTGTAATAAAAACCTTTTTTTTTTTTTCAAAAGCGATTCAAGGAAAATAATCACAAATTTTTTTTAAAAAAACTATTCTTTTAAATTTAATTTAATTAATCTCCCCAACCATTCGACTAAAATAAAACTTAATTCATTAGTTGATGATTTTATCATAAAAACTGTTAATTGAAGGGAAACTCTAATTATAATAATAATCCTTCAAAACAAAGCAAAATACGAGCATTTTTTTCCGGTGATCCCAGTAAAATAGAAATTTACATAATTTGATACTTTCCCAGAAGATTAAAAGCCGTTTAATTACCGAAACACTGATCTTGTTAATTAAACAAGGAAACAAATTTCTTGCTTATAAGAATTTTAATTAAAGTGTCAATCTTGTGAAGGCAATGGTTCTTTACTAAGAGACTATGTGTCGCCTGTAACTTAAGACTTGAAGTGTTTGAATAAAATGGCAGCACCTTTATTTGCGTTCGAACTTTGAAACATCAAAAGACATATTTAAAACTGGTTTCTTCTCTTGAGGTATATGCAGGCACCCTTTTCTCTCTTCGAAAAATATTTTGGACAGTGTATCGTTGGAGACAAAAATTGGACAATGAAAAGTGCAAAAATATAACAGTAGCCTTTATGCTATTTGGGATGTTTTAGATACGTTTTAAAGGGTTGTGTATTATTTTCCAAATTCCCCTTTCCTTTCCTGATGTGCACTGAGAATGTTGTTAAATGCTTCCCATAAGTAGATAATATTTGAAAGTTTGTTTATCAGTTATTTCCGTTTTATTATTTAATTAAAAATTACGAATACATTATGACTTATTTTCGTAAGCTATTCCTTTAGTTTGTATGGCCCATCAGCGGCCGAGCGGCAAAATCGCTGAACACTGGTAGTTCGGACCTGCGATTGATTCCAGACGATCGGACTGGCTGCATGGGCGTTTTTGTGTTTTTCCTCATGTATAATGTGTATGTTACTGTGAAAGACCGAAATTGGAGAATGTCGACTTTCACCGGAGAATGTCATCATTCACCAAATACGTCGGTGAAACATCGAATATTTCTTTACATTCTTGTACATTCGGACCCTCACCGGTGTATGTCCACGATCGCAGATATGCTCTGGTGAAAGTCGAAAAGAGAGGTCATAAAGTGCCATAATAGTTTAAGTTGTTGCAATAAATAAGATTTGAATCACATAATTTAGTCAGTTTTTTATAACTATTATTTTATTTTCTAATTTAGAACGTAATGTATAATTTAGTAAGTTTTTAACTTCTATTATTTTCCTCTCTCATTTTGAATGTATTGTGTGTTTTAGGTTCTCCTGTTCTTAAGTTCTTATTTCAAGTCTCAAGTGCGTTTATTCGCGACTGAATTACGGAGAAGAAAATATAATATTGTTATATGTTCAACATTCACCATTAGTACATGGTGAATGTCGACATTCACCGGTGTAAGTCAGAAATAAGAGTATTTGGAAAATATTTCGGACATACACCAAGCGACTATGTGAATGTTGACATTCACAGGTGAAAGTCGACATTCTCCAGATTTCGGTGTTTCACCGTAACATGTATACCGGAACGATACCGGACTTCAATTCGAAGAAGGAGGTATTTTTAGTTTCTGGACCTCATTCCCAGTCGAAACGAGATATAGTAAAGGGTACAATGGCTGCTTTAAAGTTATAATTAAGTTTGCTATTACGGTAATTGTGTAAGAAAGAATTTTCATCGCTAACGTAAACAAAAACAAAGGACTGAACTGGGCTTAATGCATTTGCCGATCTCAGACTTAAGCTTATCGGCACGCATCCAAGCACAGAATGATTGTGCAAGAATATGCAGGCTCATATATGTCATTATTTGAGTATCAACACTTATTCAATTTTTAATTAATAATTAAATTTTAATTAATATTATCAACACTTATTCAATTTTTAATGTCCTTTGAAACTCCTTCACGGAGGCATCCCTTCCCTCAGGCCAGATAGCCAAAGGGTGCTTTGCCATAATCAACTAAAACCAAACCTTTAATTATAAAATCTCCTAAACAGTTGATATGATATTTCATGCTTAACAGGCAATCTTTCACATTTTCATGCCTTTATTATCACGAGAAGAATCTCATAATAAATAACTTTCCTTATCTAATGTTTCACATGTGAATCCCCAACCAACTTGTGTATCGATAGCTGGAAAAATGCTTTTTGTTTTGTTTTGCTTTGTTTTGTTTTGTTTTGTTTCGGCTTAAATGCTTTGCTTTTGTTTGTTGTTTTTAATAATAAAATTTTAAGAATGCGTGGTATTAAAAAAATATGGTGGAAGAAGTATCCTGGCACATAAAAAGAAAGAAATTGTGTAGAATCATCAGGTCTTTCTGAAGCAGGAGACATGAAAACTTTGCAGTGCCCTCGCTGGACTCGACCCTGGATCTCTCGAATACGCGTCGAATATGCTTCCAACTGCGCCACGAAACATGCGAAAAAGCTGTAGAAAATATCTTATGTACTACACCCTTTTGAAGGGCGATTGGGTATGAGAGGACCCAATCGTCAAATCCTGGTCTTGATGAATCCTGGTAGTTCACCACCTTATAATTCGGGCGCCATTTGTAGAATCACCAGGTTTTCTTGAAGCAAGAGATGTGGTGGAAAATGTGCAGTACCCTCGTGGGAACTCGAACCGTGGACCTCTCTTACACGCGTCCAGTATGCTTCCAATTACAGCCCGAAGGCATGCGGAAAAGGAGAAATAAAATACCTTATAATTAATTGCTTTGTAGAGTCATTAGGTTTTTCTGAAGAAGCAGGAGACATGGAAAATGTGCAATGCCCCCGTTGGACTCGAACCTGGATGCCTCGAATACGCGCCGAGTATGCTAACGTTACACCACTAAAGCTTGTTGGAAGGAGGGAGGAAATATCTTATAGTTTTAATTCAAATAATCCAGAGTAGAGGTTCTCAACCTTTTGACTAACGCCATCTAAACAAAAATTGAAAAACTACAGTACCGCCGCTACAAAGTACTGCTACCCCCAGCACTCTTGAACAAAGCTCAGATCGCAGAAATTTACGATTGTTAGAGAAAATACTCAATCAGGATGTTGGGGTTTCAATTTTTGAATTTAATAGTTAAAAATGCTTTGTGTATCACCTATTTTCTCTTGCGTACCACCGATTGAGAACCCCTGATCCAGAGTATTATTGTAGGATGTCCACATATTTTTTTTTTACTACTAATGCAACTGTCAACACAGGGACAAATATCCTTATGGCCATGAGGAGATCCAAAAACTAACTAAACAAAATACAATAATAATGCAATAAATTATAAAACATACAATAATAATGAATACTGAAAACTTTATTAAACATTCTAAACATATTATTTATCAGTTCTGGATAGGTACGAATTCTTTCAAACGTAGTAAATATGTTTGGACGTTATAAACTTCGATGCCATAGATTTTAGAAAATATGTAAAAAACGATATAATGTAGTATTTCTATTCTTTGTGTCAGGCAACTTGCCAGACTTACTTTTGATGTCAGTTCTTCGAATCTTTGGCCAAAAATCAAATCTTCTTGTTCTGTCGCATCATTGGCTTGCCAAATGTTATAAGGTATTTTGCTTTTCACTGCATTTTAAACTTTGAGTGTTTCACTGCATTTTAAACTCGACATGGCATGGACTCAACAAGTCGTTGGAAGTCCCCTGCAGGAATATTGAGCCATGCTGCCTCTATAGACGTCCGTAATTGTGAAAGTGTTGACGATGCAGGGTTTTGGGCACGAATTGACCTCTCGTTGATGTCCCATAAATGTTCGATGGGATTCATGTCGGGCGATCTAGGTGGCCAGATCATTCGCTGGAATTGTCCAAAATGTTCTTCTAACCAATCGCGAAGAATTGTGGTCCGGTGACATGGCGCATTGTCATCCATAAAAATCCCATCGTTGTTTGAGTACGTGAAGTCCATGAATGTCTATAAGTGATCTCTAAGTAGCTGAAGGTATCCATTTCCAGTCAATGATCGGTTCAGTTGTACCAGAGGACCGAGTCCATGCCATGTAAAAACAGCCCAGACCATTATGGAACCACCACCAGCTTGAACAGTGCCTTGTTGACAACTTGGGTCCATGGCTTTGTGGGGTCTGCGCCACACTCGAACCCTACCATCAGCTCTTACTAACTGAAATCGTGACTCATGTGACCAAGCCACGGTTTTCCATTCGTTTAGGGACCAACCGATATGCTCACGAGCTGCAGGCGATGTCGTGCTGTCAGTAAAGGCACTCGAGTCGGTCTTCTGCTGGCATAGTCCAAGGAAGACAAATTTCGCCGCCCTGTCCTATCGGACACGTCCCTCGTACGTCCCACATTGATTTCTGCGGTTATTTGACGCAGTGTTGCTTGTCTGTGAAAATTGACAACTCTATGCAGACGTGCTGGTCTCGGTCGTTAAGTGCAGGTGGTCGGCCACTGCGCTGTCCATGGTGGGATGTTATGCCTGAAATTAGATACTCTCGGCACACTCTTGACACTGTGGTCTCGGTCGTTAAGTGCAGGTGGTCGGCCACTGCGCTGTCCATGGTGGGATGCTATGCCTGAAATTAGATACTCTCGGCACACTCTTGACACTGTGGATCTCGGAATGTTGAATTCCCTAACGATATCCGAAATGGAATGACCCATGTGTCTAGCTCCAACTACCATTCCGCGTTCAAAGTCTGTTAATTCTCGTCGTGCGGCCATAATCCCGTCAAAGCCTCTTCACATGAATAATTTGAACACAAATGAAAGCCCTGCCAAAGCACTTCGCATTTATACATTTTCTATGCGATACTACTGCCATCTGTATATTTGCATATTGCTATCCCATGACTTTTGTCACTTCAGTGTATATTGCATTAGAAACAGGTGTTGTTCCCACGTTACAAATCGTTTTTGTAAACATGATCTGTTTACTATCAGAATTAATTAGGAACTATAAAATTGTTTACAAAGTTTACATGTAGGACCACCGCGGACAGCGATGCACGAAGAAACACGTCTAGGCATAGAATCAATAAGAGTGCGGATGGTGTCCTGAGGGAGGGCTCTACATTCGCTTTCAACCATTTGCTACAATTCGTCTTCTGAACGAGGCAGGGGCAGAGTCTGCAAACGGCGTCCAATCACATTCCACACATATTCGATCGGTGACAGGTCAGGAGAGTACGGTGGCCAGAGAAGCATCTGTATACCTTGCAGAGCATGTTGGCAGATGCAAGCACTGTGTGGTCGGGCGTTATCCTGTTGAAAAATCGCATTAGACAGCCCCTGAAGGTAGGGGATTCCCACCGCCGCAGTACATTCTCCAAGTATCGTTGGGCCGTCATAGTGCCCTGAATACGAACTAGAGGTGACCTGGAATCGTAGACAATAGCGCCCCAAACCATTATGCCACGTTGTCGCGCGGTGGGGCGTTTCACAGTTACTGCCAGATTAGTTCTGTCTCCACGTCGATGCCACACACGTATGCAGCGACTGTCACTGGATAAACAGAAGCGTGACTCATCTGAGGACACGACGTTTCGCCATTCTGTCATCCACATTGCTCCAGTCTGGCACCATTCTAAACGTTGGCGTCTATGCTGTGGGGTCAATGGCAGTCTTCTTAACGGACGCCGTGAGTGCAGGCCACGTTCAACCAATCGACAGGAAATGGTTCTGGTCGACACGGGAATATCCAGGGTATCTTGCACATGTTGCAGAATCGCGGTACAAGTGTCTTGCGGTACCGCCACAGCTTGTCGGCGGATGCGTCGATCCACGCGTGCTGACGTCACTCTGGCTGCACCTGCATCCCTCCTTCTTCCATGGTTGGAATGTTCGCCATAGCCGATGTACCGTGCTGGCATCCATGTGGGTATCAGCTGCGATTTGACGTAAGGACCAACCCGCCCTTCTCAGTCCGATCACCAAACCCGTCGTAAATTCGTCCATCTGCTGGAAGTGCCTCCGTTGACGGCGGTCTTCCGGGGCAAAAAGCAGCTTTCTTCGATAATTCGTTTGGCAGAAATAATGACACGAATATCGCCCGCTCTGCAAGTTCCTTCCCTTATATCTTACTTCACGTGCGTCGGAGAGCTGCGCATTTCACATCATTCGCATAACTCAGTGACGTGCGTCTACTCTAAAATTTCCATAAATTTCTCACCACTCCTTCTTGGTGTTGCATTTTCAATGTCGAGCAATGTAATACCTAAACTAGCCAAAAACTATTCAAAATAACTACAGTTTCAAATACAGATGCTCGATTACTTTACGTCAGAGAACTGTTAATGAAATTTTACGTGGCAAAAACTTAAGTGGGTGTAATGTTTCCGGTCAATAATTTGTGAAGTTCTCATAAGTCACTAATGAATTTAACTTCAAGTTTCATAATTTTTCATTGTTTCTGTAAATCAGTTACCAGTGTGCTTATCTGTATCCATTTTAGAAACATTAAGTTATTTTTGAAGCAGGAAACGAGAAAAGTTAGCAATGCCCTACCGGGTTCGAACATGGAACTACCATTACACCACGAAGGCATGCGGAAAGGAGGGAGAAAATACTTTATAGCATAATTTCAAATTTTTTTCAGTTCTTTCAATTTTACTTTTTCTGATGGGCAGCCATGAAATTTATCATATTTATTCACAGATTTTAATTCCTAAATTGCTCTTTCCTTATCTTGCCATAGGCATGCTGTCAGTGTATGGAAAGCATGTAAGAAAACAAAATAAAAAGAAATCATTAATCATGCTTTTTTGTGTTACATAATTATATCATCATTTCTAAGCCTACCAGCGGCGTAATGGTAATTCCGCTGAACACTGGTAGTTCGATCTGGGATCGAATCCAGACGAGAGGGCTACCTGCATCCTTGGTTTTCATAGTTTTTCTTATATGTAACGTGGATATCAGCGAGTTTCCTTTACAAGGTCCTCCACAAAGGCATCCTTACCCATAAGGCAGATAGCCCTCGAGTTGCTTTGCCTTAATCAAGTAACCTACCTAATTTTATCATCACTCCTCCATTTAATTGTCAAATCATTGTGCTTGCAGCATAAGGAATTTAAAAATGTGATACAAGCAAAAACTTTTTAAATAGGAATTATCTTATTAGTTGCACAACTCACTTCTATATCAGTTCAATATAATTTTAGCTTAGTGTCACAAACGTCTTATAAACGAAATAAGTAAGATGTATTATTTTAAGGTTTCATAACGCGAAGTTTTCAGCGTTATTTATTTAGTTATTTGCTTTGACTGATATATAGTGAAATATTTTAATTTTTAGCAGAATTAAATACATCGACACAGCAAATTTGGTAACGCAATACTAAAACTGAAAATTAATCAAAATTAATCTCTAATTTAATACATTTGTACTTGATTTAGTACTATTGCTTTTATTGCTATTAAACATTATGTAACTTTTGCGCCTTTTTTTTCCATCATTATTGTGAGAAATATTAGTATGTTGATCAAAATGCCATCGGCGTTCATTTATTAAGCCAAATAAATAATTTAACAATTGGAATGGTGTTCTTTCCAATAGAATAATATTTATTTAGAGATGAAATTAAAACTTCTTTCAACCTTAGTATTATATTCGTTATTACATTTTAATTACTTTTATTCATTATTATTTTATAATTATGTCGCGTAATTTCAGAAATGCAAAAATGAAAATAGTTGCAAAATTAATTAGCAACTCATTTTGCATTCATAAACTAATTACTAAACTTTAGACCA
Source organism: Stegodyphus dumicola (assembly GCF_044657685.1). Classification (NCBI taxonomy): domain Eukaryota; kingdom Metazoa; phylum Arthropoda; class Arachnida; order Araneae; family Eresidae; genus Stegodyphus; species Stegodyphus dumicola. The sequence continues at coordinate 262,761,925 of NC_140769.1, forward strand.
ACTTTCATATATTTACAATTAAATAAATATTTAGCGAATTTCAGTTAGACATCATTCGAAATTAAGAAATACAAGCGCATTTCAGAACACTAATGCGAGGGTTGCTATTTATATTTCTGGGCTAATAATGCAAAACAAATGTTTATGATCGAAATTGTCTTTATTGTTTTTCAAAATATTCTCCATGAAAATCGATACAGTTTTGCATCCGTTTGAACAATGTTTTAGAAGCATTTTTTTTTTCACTCCGACTGAAGTAACTCCAGAACACGCGTTTTGAACGCATCAATCGCTTCTTCGGGTGTCGCAAATCGCTGACTACATAGTTTATTTTTGATGTGCAGGAATAAAAAAAAACGTCGGCTAATCTTTGGAATATGGTAACAGGTAGTTTGGCGACATTTTGGTAAGGCGATAAAGGTTACTAGCTAGGACTTTAGCAGTGTACATGGATAAAGTCAAGAGTGTGCGCAATACCATTTTGTGCAATTCTGGGATGTTTTTTTGAGTGAAAATAGATCTACGTGTACATGGATACCGTGTATGTGCAATTCTTAAAAACGCGACAAGCAGTGGGCTATTCTGCACCTTCTCCCAATTTCGCACCTAATCTTCGTCATGATTAAGCACTTTTGTTCCATAAAAGTTCTAGCATAAGTGTAATTCGGCTAGCAGATAGTTGGGAAAAAATGTTGAGTTAAAAAAAAGAAGGAAAAAAAAAAGCCTTTACTTCGTGAAAACAAAATGGCGTCCAAAAAAAAAAACTAGCAGGTTGCTGTAGCAGGGTTGGTCGCCAAATTTTCGCCAAAAATTCGCCAAGTTACCATAATCCGAAGATTAACCAAAACGTTATTGGGTGCCAAATCAGGGCTGTACGGCGGATGACCCATCAATTCGATGTTTTGGCCCGTCAAAAATTTTTTTGTTTGAGCCGATGTGTGAGAGCTCGCATTGCCATGATGAAGAATGTTTCGCCTCTTCTTCTTTTTCTTCGAATTTCTTCGATGACTTCTGACCAACAAATGATCCTGTACCATTCGGAATTAATCTTTCTGCGTTGCTATAACGCCACTGTTGCCAAGTGACCGGTAATGCCGCGAACGCCTTTTGTAGGATTTGGCTCGTTTTGGAAGACCCATGTAGTCAACTGCTGTTTTGTTTTGCGGCTCATATACATAGATCCACGATTCATGACCTGTGTAGATATTACATGTAGCCTTTGATGCCCTTTGAACGTTACTTTTTCAAGATTTCCTTCCACCAATCGACACAAGTCTTCTTTTGAGCGTTTGTCGGATTATGCGGGTTTCAACGCATGCTCATGTAATATCTTATTGATGCTTGTCATACTAAAGATGCGTCAATCTCACGGTATGTTACAGGACGTGTTGCTTTATCAATTCATGCACAGCATCCATATTTTCTGGCCCAACAACCGATTTTCAACGACCTTCACGGAATTCGACCTGGAGCGAACGTCGACCACGATTGAATTCGATATACCAGTTTTGTATAGGGCTGTAGGATGGTGCTTTATCGATGTATGAAGAATTAAGTTCATCGAAGCACTCTTGCCTTGATAAACCATGCCAAAAGTTACGAAAGACAATCGCACTAAAATGTTCACGAGTCAATATCACTTTTTGTTCGAGACGAATTTTTCAGTTTACTGTAAACAACACAAATCACTCTAAAATGGTAAAATGTTTCTAATATAATGAAACAAAATGCATATTATCTTCTTAATGTTTGAAGAGCTAAATAATTCTAATATTAAATAATTCGCATATGTACTATCTTATTTTAGATAATGCTCCTTAACTGTATTTTAAAAAATTATCTTTCAATATTCTACTATTACATTATTCTTATCTTAATAAACTTTTCATTTAATTCAATAAACTTTAACTTTTTAGACTTAAGCAGGTAACTGTCCCTCCCTCCCCCGTGTATCATACGCTACCCAATCACCTTCTCCTCTGCGGCTAACGACTCCTCCTTCCTCAGAGTCAAGACTCCGCTGCTACCGCCAGCTCGGCACTCAGCTCCTGCTGACATCTGCTAATCCCTCAGAAGTATTTATCCGTAAGGCTCTTTGTCAGCAAAATTTCGAAAATTTAAGCATTCAAACCCCTGTTACTGCATCGTTTCAACTGCATTGCCTATTTTAAGAAGATTTTTACCTCTTCATCATGCTATTTAACATTCGAAAAATGCAAAATTGTGCTCGATTGGGATAGGGTCTATCCCAGGCGCCCAAGAATAACGAACGATTAGTTCACTGACCGAAACGTTCTGAAGATATTATGGTTAAAAATGTCAGACTTTGGATTGGTATCATCTGCGGTCGCCTGGCAACAGTTACTGTTGCCAAGGCAGGAATATAAGTAGTAGTTCTTGAATTTAACTCCAGGCTGCATGACTTTTTTTGATATTTTCTCTACGTATAATGCAAATACCTTACAATCCCTTCCCTTAGCACGTTTTCATTTATTAATTTACTATAATTACAGAGTCTGTTCGCAACTTTTTTAAACGATTTTGGTAAGCGGTAATAAAAACTAGTTTGCTGCAAAAGAAGTAATTGCGATTGTATTGCAATTGCACTATGTTGTTAAACGTCAAAATTATCGTCTGTGGCTTGAAAGTTTTGTTTTTATTCAAAATGGCGAATTTAACAAAGCAGTGGTTCAAAGGCTACATTTACGCTCTTTCCGAAGAGAAATATGCATACTCCGTTATCCAAAAACGATGTGAGAGTCATGGTTTTGTGATATCTAAAGCGTCGATAGGTAATATCATCAACAAGAAAGGAAACAAACGTCAAATTGGAGCCTCAAGGGGGACCAAAATTCCAAACAAGTATCCAAGGAAAAAATGGACATCTTCGACTATTGCAAAAGTACGCTGTTTAATGTTAAAAGAAAATGCCCATAGTCAAAGGACAGTTGCAAAATCATTAAAATGCTCGGTGTCCACTGTAAACAAAATGATAAACGTTGATTTAAATCTTAAGAAAGCGAAAAAACGCAATGTGCATGGTCTTCTTCCAAAGCATATCGCTCGACGCAGGACACGCTGCAGAATTCTATATGAGAAACATTTATCCAAAGGAAAATGGAAAACAGTTGTCACAATAGATGAAGCATGGGTGTATTTAAATGATTGTAACAAAAAAAGAGTCATTTATTATCATAAAAGGGGAGAAAAAATTTAAGTGCATGGTTCGAAGAATCGAAAGAAAGTTTTTCTAAGGGATTCATGATTGTTTCTGGTTTTTCTTATAATGGCAAGTTAAAAATAAATAGAGTGCAAAAAAAATGTCAAGATTAACTCCAAATACTATTAGAAACATATTTTATCGCCAATTTTTCTGAATGAAATACCATCGCTTTACCCACAGTGCCACCCATCTGTGAGACTCCATCAGGACAAAGCTAGCAGTCACACATCAAAATCCACTGTAAATTTCCTAAAAGAAATGGAACAAAAAAACTGGTATCAAGGTCATACCCTTCACTGATATTCCTACTCAATCTCCAAATGTGTCACCTATGGATTTTTGTGCTTTCGGACTTTTAAAAACTGCATTATCCAAGTGTTGTCCCAAAATCCTAACAGGACTCTGGAAAGCTGTTCGGGAGGAATGGGATAGAATACCTCTTCTGCCACTTCAAAAGGCATTATTATCCTGGAAATTACGATACGGTGTCGAAAGATAGTTAAGAATAAGGGATGCAAAGTAGAACATTTAAAACACAAGAATTTTATGTAATTTAGTTTTGTGAGTACAATATGCATCGTCTAAAAAATGTGTGAACAGCCTCTGTATTAATTAATTAATCAACAAGCAGGCTAAGCAGTGTTATTTATTTTATTTTTGCTCGTTCACAAATCATCTGTTGCATATATGCGTCCATGGGACCGATACGATAGATTTAAAAGCAGTAAAAAAGAGCTTTTATTTATACGAGAAATACAATATGTATTGATTATTGTATAATACTAAGATTAGTTAATTAAAGTAATATTATTTTTAAAGATATCCTCCGTATTATCTTGCAAAATTTGTAACTAAATATACAGATCTCCTTCAAAAAAAGGAAATGTATGGAAATGCATTTGATGTATCATTTTGATGTTCTTTCTCTTCCCCAGCTACTTGATTTAGAGAAGCATCCCGCCACGAAGATACGCTTCAGCAAGGGCTTCGCCTTCGCCAATTTGGAAGCAGCGAATGAGTTCGACGAGCAGAGGAGGAGGTTCTTTCACGAAAATGAGAGACTGGACGATTACATGGAAATGTGTGAAGGGCTAGATTTGGTTGGCGTCAACTTCCAAGAGCACATGGTCGCTTTTGCTGAGCCTCACAGGCTTCCTTGGTATTTCATTATTTCTATCTATATCCTACTCCTTTTTTATCTGAATTCCACAATCTTGAGAATAAATAATTAATTATACTTGTTATGGGACGACAACATAGGCAAATTTAAGAGCTATTCGAAAAACATTAAATATTTATTACTGTCAGACATATTCCAGAAGCATAACTATTAAAGCAAAATTATCCCATTTGTTGCAAATCATTTTTTTTCAGGTTATTTTCGGTCACATTTTAACTGAGATAATCTGGAAATTATGAATTCTCTGAAAAAAGAAAGAAAGTTAGGCATCAATCACCTGCAACACCTTTTAATAATGTGAAAATGCACGAATAAATTATGAAACAGATTTCAAGGATAAACACATTTAAGATATATGTGTAGGTAACACATATATCTGAAAATAAGTACACGTATTATGTTAAAACACTGTGAACATTATGAACATAATTTCTCTAGTCATAAAATCACATAAAATTGGAAAAAAAACTAAGAATATAAATTTCTTGGGCTATCCTATCGTGCTGTTATACACTAATGTGTGTGAAAACTGCTACACCATGAAGGAATTGTCGGAAATGAATGAAATTTATTCCACATATTACTGATGCTGGTACAAATAAACGATCACATTTACAAGACAGCAAAAGAACATCAGAAATCAGTACTTTGTGTGTCCGCATGCTGAGCGATGAGTGCCTGTAATCGTCGTGGCATTTATTCAAACAGGTTCTGAATGTATTTCTGAGGAATAGCAATCCATATGGATTCGACTTGACGCCAAAGTTCAGTCTTATTGCGTGCTCTACCAGCTGTGTGAGCGAGTCGCTGACCGATGAAATTTCATGCTCATTGGGCGCAGATATGCAACAGATGATATGCTCATCAGGCGACATATCCGAGGAGTAAGCAGGTCATGGAAGACGAGAAACCTGCCGTGCCCTAAAGAAGGCTCGTGCAGTCTTAGCAACATGTGCACGGGCATTATCCTGCTAAAATACAATGGCCGGAATGCGTCAAAAAATGAGGACGATCTCTGACTCAACGACCTTCCAACGACCTTGACTCAACAACCAGCGATCACTGTTGAGGTTGTTCATTCTGTAGCAGACGGGGACTAACCGCGGAGGTAGACACAACACCTGTAGCCCTGATCCAACGTTGTGCTAACACACAAGAGGGTGTACCATCCATCATAGCCTTGCTGATGAGTGTCTGTCGTCCTGTGCCGTTGTGCTATTGCGGGCACCACTGCCAGGATTTCGCCTCGTTTGGTCCTCCTCTATCCATTTCTTCCACACACAAATCACTGTTGTTTGATAAATTAAATATTCAAACCAGAGGCTTCTGGCTGTGTCTTTCACTTAGAAAATCTCCCAAGACTTTCTATGTAAGTTTTCCTTTATAGCAAAGCATGCGTTCACAAATCGTACTACATCGCTACATTATATTTCCTTTTAATGCAAATAAATATAATAAATATATTAGTTGAATAGTAATATATAATAGAGAGGCTGTTCGCAGATTTTTTAGACGATTTTTGTAAGCGGTAATAAAAACTCGTTTGCTGCAAAAGAAGTAATTCCAATTGCACTATGTTTTTAAAAGTCAAAATTATCGTCTGTGGCTTGAAAGTTTTGATTTTATTCAAAACGGCGAATTTAACAAAGCACTGGTTCAAAGGCTACATTTACGCTCTTTCCGAAGAGAAATATGCATACTCCGTTATCCAAAAACGACGTGAGAGTCATGGTTTTGTGATATCTAAAGCGTCGATAGGTAATATCATCAACAAGAAAGGAAAAAAACGTCAAATTGGAACCTAAAGTGGGGCAAAAATTCCAAACAAGTATCCAAGGAAAAAACTGACATCTTCGACTATTGCAAAGGTACGTTGTTTAATGTTAAAAGAAAATCCCCCTAGTCAAAGGACAGTTGCAAAATCATTAAAATGCTCGGTGTCCGCTGTAAACAAAATGTTAAACGTTGATTTAAATCTTAAGAAAGCGAAAAACCGCAATGTGCATCGTCTTCTTCCAAAGCATATCGCTCCACGCCGGACACGCTGCAGAATTCTCTATGAGAAACACTTATCCAAAGAAAAATGGAAAACAATTGTCACAATAGATGAAGAATGGGTGTATTTAAATGATTGTAACAAAAAAGAGCCATTTATTATCATAAAAGGGGAGAAAAAATTTAAGTACATGGTTCAAAGAATCAAAAGAAGTTTTTCTAAGGGATTCCTGATTGTTGCTGGTTTTTCTTATAATGGCAAGTTAAAAATAAAGAGAGTGCAAAAAAAATGTCAAGATTAACTCCAAATACTATCAGGAACATATTTTATCGCCATTTTTTCTGAATGAAATACCATCGCTTTACCCACAGTGCCATCCATCTGTGAGACTCCATCAGGACAAAGCTAGCAGTTACACATCAAAATCCACTGTAAATTTCCTAAAAGAAATATAACAAAAAACTGGTATCAAGGCCATACCCTTCACTGATATCTGTACTAAATCTTCCGATGTGTCACCTATGGATTTCTGTGCTTTCGGGCTTTTAAAAACTGCATTATCCAAACGTTGTCCCAAAATCCTAACAGGACTCTGGAAAGCTGTTCGGGAGGAATGGGATAGAATACCTCTTCTGCCACTTCAAAAGGCATTATTATCCTGGAAATTACGGTGTCGAAAGATAGTTCAGAATAAGGGATGTCTAATAGAACATTTAAAACACAAGAATTTTATGTAATTTAGTTTTGTGAGTACAATATGCATCGTCTAAAAAATGTGTGAACAGCCTCTGTATAAACTTACTAACAAACATTAGAGCCGCCTTAACGCATAGCCTCTCTGGGAACTTGCCTCTAATCTACTTTATATTTCATTTGCATCCACTCTAATCCACTTTGTATTTCATTTGCATTTGATTTCTGTGAGTGGCTGTCATAAGAGCCCCAGGTGAATGGTTTGCTCGAGGACCTATAATGCTGTAAAGATAGCACTAACTAACAAAACATGAAAGCGTACTACTATTTATAATATTTTAGATTTCGGTGCCTGCGCAACAGAATGACACCAATGCACCACAGAATCGTCCCATACCAACTGAAAAGTTCTGATTTAAAGATTAGAATCGTTAAGGCCATTCCCATAAATTCTGTATAGACTTTAAAATCTTCTCTAAGAAGTCGGATTTCATTCTCTGTAAATTATGATAAATTTGCTCATAAATATTTAAACAGCTAGTGAACGATGTTGCTGCACAAGAATGACAATCAATATTTTATGCCTGCTTTAAGTTGTGTTCATGAGGTCATTTTGGGCTAACTTTTGTTTCTAAGGTAAAATTCAGACACGAAATTGAAGACACAAAACCTTTACTTTAAAATTTATCTTCCTCTCAGATCTCTAAATAAATGATTTACTTCTTATCTGCTGTCTAGTATTCGTTACGAACCTAACAATTTAGCAAACATTTACACGCGACTTTTAGCTTTATTTACCTATTCATTTATTAAGCGAAATAATTTGAACCATATTATTTGTTATCATTATAGCCTATAACATTAATCTCCAGTAGATGTCTACAACTTCTAGAGTCATTAGGTTAATTGGAAGCAGAAAATATGGAAAATATGCAACCGCCTTCGCCGGGAATCGAACCACGGACCTCTAGAATACAGGCTCAGCGTGCTACCGTTACACCACGAAGGCACGCTAGGGAAGTGGGAGAAATATCTTATATACTCCCCTTTTTGAAGAGCGACTAGAGTTTTAGGGAACCTAGTCGCCAAATCCTGGGTGCGGAGAATCATCATCCACAACCCTTTTAGTTCGAGCGCGACTTGTAGAGTCATTAGGTTAATTGGAAGCAGAAAAGATGTAAAATGTGCAACCGCCTTAGCCGGGAATCGAACCACGGATCTCTGGAATACTGGCCCAGCGTGCTACCGTTACACCACGAAGACACGCTAGGGAAGTGGGAGAAATACCTTATAAACTAATCAGGTTATTTCTATTGAACAACATAATAATCTTTAGTAACGCAACAACCTTGAGTTTGACCTAGATTTGGTCAAGATCTCAATCGATTTCGAAGGGAAATAGCTATAGGTCCCTCATCGGCATGAGCAAAGAAATCTGCAAGACTTTGTTCCTGACGAAGAGGGATCTGTACATGTTTGCCCTCTAAACCGATTGAGATCTGAACGAAATCTATGCCAAACTCAAGGTTCTTGCATTACTACTTTTATGTTTCTCTTCTCTTTTCATAATAATCTTTGTTGATTTGCATTTGAAAGAACTGTAATTTCTAATATTTTGCCCGTACCTAACTTTAAATGAGTCAGCTTATTTTTTGAAGAATTCTTTGGTGAGTTATATTCTTATTACAGACTAATAACTCTATTTTGCCTCATCTTTATTAAATAATTTAACCTTCCGTCACCGTCCTCTCATCTTTATTTAGAATTATGTGCATACGTAATCCAAAAACTCTCTTCCTTCATCTGCAAGTATAATAAGGCAGCAGGCCTAACTTCGGATAGAATAACGCAACGTTGAATTATGTTACGTACGTATCACATTCGCGCAATTCAGAATCAAGGTGGTAATTCGAGATGTCACGTGGGATCCGATACTTCATAAGTGCTTCATAATTGACTATTATACCCCGTTCTTTGAAATGGAAATTAGCTTTCTCTTTCAAGCATCGGGGATGTTAATTTTACGGGTGAGTGTTAGCATATTCATCACAGAAACACTTTCTGTAAGCCAATAAAAGAACTTCCAGAAAAGCTATTGGACACATTAAAATTCTTTAGAACAGTTATGGGAAATTTTCAGCTCTTTAAGATAATCAACTCAAATATAGTTATTTCCTTACAAAAATACCTCAATGATATTTTATGATTTTGAGCAGTGAAAAATATTCATGTAAGGAGTTCACTCTTTATGCAGCTGCAGATTGTTGTTACTCCTAAAATACTCCAAAAAATATTTTCATTACTTAAATTCGTTCATAATAATCTACTTTATCTAATTCTCTGCCGTGCAATTCGCCCCATACACGGTAACAGACTTTCTGATTATACTTACTTCCCTTTAATTAAATTATTAACTTTAAGTCTTGTTGATCCATGATATTTTTGTAGCTCTTACATCAAAAAGAAATGCAAAATTAATTCAAGAGAAAAAATTACGGAAATTATTTCAAAAATAAAAAAATTTTTAAAAATCTAAAAGGTTTCAGATTTTACATTGCGCCCAAAGGGACCCTTTTTAACGTTTTGTGTGTTTTCTTTTTTTTTTTTTTTTTTTTTTTTTTTTTTTTTTATTAAATATCGCACTTAAACCATAAAAGCTTCTTCGCTATTAAATCATAAAAATTAATTCAACAGCAATATCGCAAAGTAATTTTAAAATGAAAGTATCTTTAGAATTTCCGATACACAGTCTCGCGCGCTGGAGATAAAAATGTTTTTTTTTTTTTCCTTACAGTGTTGACGGGCTGGCTGCATGGGCGTTTTCGTGGTTTTCCCCATGTTTAACGTATATACGAGCCAATCTCCCTTAGAAAGTCCTCCACGAAGGCATCCATCCCCTTAAGCAGAGAGCCCTAGTGTGCTTTGCCATAATTAAATAAACCAAACCAACCTTACAGTGTTGCTATTGCTCGCTTTGGAATCGTTGAGTTTGTTAATCGTTAAAGTGTTACAAAATATGAAATCGATTATAAAACATATTCCAAATTAGGGCTTCCAGATACCCATCTTCGATGAGAGATTACGTTATTCAAAATTGGATGGCTCTAGGTACCGTTGTTTTATCACAATGTGAGAAACATACATCCATTTATGCAGATTCTTCATAATTTAATTTCTTTGAATATAATGCAGGGCTCTAATATTTGGTGGCAACAATTCGAACAGTGAACCGACATTTCTAGTGAATTAACGCAAAATGCCAAAACGAAATTAATAGCCCTTCTGGGTTATTAATTTAAAGCCCTTTAAGTTAATAACCCCTGATTAAAGCCCTTTGGACTGAAAATCACGATTATATTCATCAAATATTGTTTTCTATGTCGTATCAGTGATGCTGTCGGGCTTTATGCTGCTTGAGGTGATTGAGGTTTTCGCCTGAATCGGTCCTTAGTTTTCTACACCCTCTCGATATACAAGAAAAAATATTACAAAATTAAAAAACCTATAGAAAAATAAATTAAAAATAAAAATAAATCATTATAAAATCGATAATAACAATAATAAAATAAGCGTTCGGTTACAACGAGAACCGTGTTTTCAAAATAGATAATTTAATATATTAATAATTACTAATGCTAAAAACTTTCCACAGCGCAATCCAAAATCTAGTCAATAAATCAGACTACAAGCAAATATATAAAAATCTGATGTGTACACCACATGACTTACTTGTACTAAATATTAAATTATACTCATTTTTCTTGCATTTCATTTAGACGCATTGGATTAAATTAAATCTACTTCGCCGACAGCGCATAAACCACAATAGAATAAATGCGTTCTTTAAAATTCACTCTATTTGTTTACCATAGCGACACTCAGGCGCTACGTTCACTTAACAGTATTATATTTCGTTCATATTATAACTCAGAATGCACAAAATTTACATCATTTAAAGAATAATCTAATCGTTGCCACATGTTCTATTTAAATACTGTAATAAAGCTGGAACGATGTATAAAAGAAATTAAGCAAACAAAACAAAAAAGAAACAGTTTTTCGCAGACGATTGAGTTTTTCTCATTCAATTAATTCAGTTCTCACTTCGCGACAAGGCAAAAATACATAAAAACTCAAAATATCTGTATTAAAAATTACGAAGTAAATCTTAAACACTTATTTCCTCGAAAAATTCCAGAAAGGATTAAGCATGATTTAATTCGCAATAATAAATGAAGGCGTTATCTTTGTTGTTGCGAAGCTAAGTTTTTCTAGATTGGCAACTAATCCACTATCCTTCTGTTTCAAATGTAAACAAGCAAGGGCCGCCATCAAAAAAATTATTAGGCTTAACTTCACTTGAACAACTTTAAAATTTATGATAATTCTAAACATATTGCATACAGTTTTACTAAAAGCATAAAACCCTCAATCGGAATATAAGAACAACATAATTCAATCATTTTTAAAGCAAAAATGTACAATTTACAAACATATAAGAGTAGAGAAATTGAGATCCCTGAGCCGAGTAACAGAGTGGATATTTATATACTTTTGGTGCGGCCGATTGCAACCAAAATACGAGGTGCACATCTACATGTTGTAGCAGTCCTATATACAACGTTCTGAGGCTACTCGTTTTTGATTTATGCGAGATACGTACGTACGTACATACGTTCGTACAGACGCCACAAAAAATTCTCTTCAGAATTCATTTTAAAGCAGTTTTATAATTTTTTTGGAGGAAAAGAGTATTTAATTCTGTCCCTACGTACAGATATTACGCAAAAGCATTGTTAAATAGCGGTCAAAAAGGGTATTTTCGTTGAAATATGCTGCCTGAAACTTTTCGTGATTACAATACTTCCTTTTTACTTCGTGCAAGGAAGTAAAAAAGTGTCAAAATGACATATAGAAAAGTAAATAAAATCTAAAAATAAATCATTGTTATATAAAGTCAATAATAACAATAATAAAATAACCGTTCGATTACAAGCAGAATCACGTTTTCAGAATCGATAATTTAAAATATTAATAATCCCTAATGCTACAGATTTTTAGCAGAGGAATCCAAAATCTAATCAATAAATTACCACACGCGCTGCGACATTAGATTAAATATTTAAGATTCTAATAGTAACTCATATGTGGTACATTAAATTTACAAGGCCAGAAAGCTAATCTCTCACTGCAACGTAAATCATAATATAGCGAGAAATAACTTAGACCAGGTTTCCGTAGATGTTTTGAAACGAATATTTTTGACATAATGCTTATACTTCGTTGGTAGTAACAAAAGAAAAAGATTATAATAACCAACAGGACGATAAAAACAATTTATTATTTTTTAAATAACGTTTTCATCAAGGTGGTATGTGTCATTTCTATGTCTTAGTGGCATGATTAAGAATGCCGTTTCGTGTTTTAAATCTAAATTAGCGTTTCTGTGGTCTTTAGTTTGTGTCCCTAAAATATGAACACCCGTCGGAGAATGGCCGCTTCAATAATACGAACTTACAAACTCAAAATGAGTTGATTTAAGTTCTAGCTTTGAAGTGTATATAAAGTTTACTGTATTTCGATTTGAGAGTTCATCACATGCATTTAAAAAATATGACAATGGCTGAAATATGAAAATTATGAATAAGAATAATAAATTATATGTTCAGATAAAAACTATATGATGAAATCACAACTAACCAACGGTAATCTTTTATATGTGTTATTATAACCGATTAGTAGTTAAAATACTCACTTCGCCACCAGTGGCCAAGTGATTAAGACCATTCAGTACTGGTAGTTCGACCTAGTTTGAGTTCGAACTTAGGCGAACGGGTTGACTGCATGGTTAGTTTTAGAGGTTTCTTCCATGTGGTCCATATTTAGAGGTGTGTGTGTATTTAATTATGGCAAAGCACACTAGGGATATCTGTCTAAGGGGAGGGAGGCCTTCCTAGAGGACTTTCTAAAGGAAATTGGCTCGTATACACGTTACACATGGGGAAAACCACAAAAATACCCACCATATTTAGAGGTTTTTAGAAGTTAACTCGTAATATGCGATATAGGAAACAACGAAGTATTTTAATTCAAGTTGTGTTTCCCATAATTCCAGTTTAGCTTTGAAAGGTTTAATCAGAGCTTGACTAAGGCAGGGGCATACGGAGCAGTTGCCACGGGCACTCTCATCAGAGGGCACACCCAATCGAATAGAAAGTTTATTTTATGTTTCTTTCTTTAATGAGCATTTTTAAAACAAAATATCAGTACAGTGTAAATCTATCGTATGAACACAAAAATTTCTAGGACGGAATTCAGCTAAATTTTCGCAATTGAGATGGACAAATTTGGCCAATCAAAAGCCTGTATTTTTACATATCGCAAAATGCGAAAAAAATCTTTTTAGCCTATTTTCTAAATGCATAGAACTTGTCTATGGTATTTTCCGTTAAATAATTCAAATCGCTAAGCTCTTTACACTTTCTAATTATGAATTTAAATAGCATTTTTGTCAAATTTGGCTCTTCAGATGTGCTAAATCCTTTTAATGACTGGCATAGACTTGTCAGAAAATCAATAAAAGGAACAGAACGATATTTCGTCTGACCATTGGAGGGTGGGGGACTTTATATCTATTTTAGTTCTATTCAATTTTCTTGTTATATATCTATAATTAGGTGAACAATTTAAATACCTGTATAAAGCTCGGTTTTTCATTAGTGAAGCAGAGGGGCCCCCCTAAAGAAGTTTTTGCCCGGGCCGCAATTAGGCTAAGTCGGGCCTTCGGTTTAATACAAGCATGTATGCATATACTAATGAAAAGTTTGTTCTTTCCTAGCAACTTTTATTGAAAATATTGAAATATCCAGTTAAGTCAACGTTAAATGCTAGATCTGTTATCCATGTAGATGCTTGTATTGTTTTACTTATTTATTTTTGTGTCATAAAAAGTTTTATTTCATTTATTAAAATAAAAAATTGATTTAATACATCTCCTCGTCATAACTAACTCAGCTCTTCCTACTAAATAATTTCTCTGTGTTCATTTTCAATTCCTTCAAATGGAGCAAATGATTCGATGATTCAGAATTCCTACTCGAAAGAAGGTTACTGTTATTATTTCAGTAACCTTTTTCTTCTGCACACGTTCTACACCGTATTTAGAACAAATGCATAACTAAAATGGATTTGCGGGACGTATGAATTGTTTCAGGGGCCGTCAGTTTCGGACCACTGGCATATAACACAATCATGATGCAAAGAACTGCACATAAATAACTTAAATATAATAATTACATTAAGAATATGAACAAACGTTTTGGAAAAAAAATCCTTTGTAAGAATTATGTTTTATCATTTTTATATTTTTATTAGTCCAAAGGGGTCTTTATCCCTGAAGGACTGTAGTTTTCGTTTTGCTCTTTTCCGTCGAATCACTCTGAATGTCCATTTTACTTTTCAAACTGTTGCCACCCAATATTATCGCCCTGTATTATATTTGAAGAAATTAAATAATGAAGAATCTCCATAAATATATGTAATAATAAAATTCCATTGTTTTTCCCGCCTTTTCTACATGTTCAGTTATAGAATGTTCTGGAAATATTTAAAGCGAACTGGATTGGCTGACGAGGCTGACGTCTTTCTTGGAAGCTCCGCCTTTCCAGAGGCTATAAAAGGACTCGCAAAAGAATATCGGGGGCTTTTTGTTAAATGTCACGATGCAGTAAACTTCATACAAAAAGTTATTAGTAATTCTTTTTATTTACTCCGGATATCTGATTTTGTAACTGCTATTTCTCCTGAATAATAATAAATGGATCCTGTTTTTTAAACTTATCGTCTGATAATTTAAGCTACGACTACATTTATGATTCTTCATAAATATATTTATTCCGGACAAAAGCTGGTACATCACATGTATGTATGCTTCTCGGATTGTGATGAAACAACGGTACCTAGAGCTATCCAATTTTTAATGACTTAATCCTACTGCGAATATGGGCATGTGAAAGCCCAAATTTGAAATTTGGAATTTGTTTTATGATCGATTTCATATTTTGTAAAACTTTAACTAATTTTTGATTAACAAACTCAAGGATTTCAAAGCGAGCAGTGGCAACGTTGTACAGGAAAAAAACATTTTTATCTCCAGCGCGTGAGACTGTGAATCGGAAATTCTAAAGATACGCTCGATTTAAAATTATTTAGCGATATGGCTGTTGAACTGAGTTTTATGATTTAAGTGCGAAGTACATGATATTTAATAAATAAAGGTAACACGCAAAATGTAAAAAAAGCTCCTTTAGGCGTAGTTTAAAATCTGAAAACTTTCAGATTTTATTTTTATTGTTGTTATTAAATTTGCAGATAGAAACAGGTTTCCAAAAACAAAATCATAAATTACAACTAAAAAAAACTTCCTTTTTTAACTTTGATAACTGCACTTGATGTATTACTACATTTTTTTTATACGAGTATTTGGCATAAAATTACTTAGTACTTAAATCACCTCTGTCAAAACTACTCAATGCATATTTGTTTCTCTTATTAAATTATTTACTTGACTGAAGCCAGCTTCCATTATGTAAAAAAGAGGGAAGAGTCAATAACGTTGATTTTGGAAACAACTTTTATTCTGGGAAATTTTTCTCTGGGGGCTTTTAAATTCCAAAACTTAGCACGCCCATATGTTTTGAACCATTGGCTACGCTTCATTAGTTTTTCATTTCTTTTATTAGTCCAAAGGGATTTGAATCCCGAAGGACTATTAGTTTCGTTTTGGCATTTTGCGTCGGACGGATAAATGTCGGTTCACTTTTCAAACTGTTGCCATAAAATGTTAGAGTCCTGCATTATATTTGAAGAAATTAAATAATGAAAATCTGCGTAAATGTATGTATATTTCTCACATTGTCATAAAATAACGGTACATAGAGTCATCGAATTTTGAATAACGTAATCCTCCAACGAATATGAGCATGTGGAAGACCAAATTTGAAATTTGAAATTTGTTTTATGATCGATTTCCTACTTTTTAAAACTTTGACGAATTTTTGATTAACAAACTCAAGGATTTCAAAGCGAGCAATGGCAACGTTGTGCAGAAAAAACATTTTTATCTCCAGCGCGTGAGTCTCTGTATCGGAAATTCTAAAGATAGGCTCGTTTTAAAACTATTTTGCGATATTGCTGTTGCACTGGATCTTATGGTTTAAGTGCGAGGAACATGATATTTAATAAAGAAAGGTAACACACAAAATGTTAAAAAACGCTCCTTTGGACGTAATTTAAAATCTGAAACATTTCAGATTTTTTTTTTTTTTTTTTTTTATTAAGGTTTGTAATGTGCCTTAGTTTTACCTTTTTATTTTGTATTTATTGCAGAAAAGATTTGTATAGTTTTAAAACATACTGCTGATTTTTAAAGCGTATTAAGCGGTTCTGCATTTTCCCCTTATATTCATTTTATAGTTCCTTTCTTACTACGTGATACTGCTTTATATCAATAAGCAATATTGTTACTCGTATACTGGCTCGTAGTGAACTGAATACATACAGAATCAATGATAGCTTACTATTTTCTTCTTACATACAATCAGTAGTTACCACTGGCATCACTAATTACCACAGACATCCTCTTCAAACCACTAAGAATGAACCACTTTAAACTCAACTCTGAACTAAACTGAAAACTAATGCTTTCTGTGCCATTATATAGGCTTCCGAATTCGCCTAGAAATTGCTAGTATTTTCTATTTCTTAAAATTTCTGTAAGGCTTACACAGTTACAGATATATAGAGCTGGATACAGTTGCAGTTACATAGGAGTCGGACTAGTTACAGTTATAAAGTATTTCCTCCCTCCTTTCTGCATGCCTTCGTGATGTAACGGTATAAGGTATTTCTCCCGCCTTCTTAGCATGCCTTCGTAGTGTAGTGGTCTGCACACTGGGCGCGTATTCGAGAGATCCATGGTTCGATTCCCGGAGAGGGCATTGTTCCTTTTTTGTCTCTCCTGCTTTCAAAAATTACTAAATGTCTCTACAGTGACACCGGAACTAAAAGAGTGGCGGATGATGTTTCTCCACACCCAGAATTTGGCTATTATTCCCCTAAAAACCCCAGTCATCCTTTAAAGGGGGAGTACATAAGATATTTCTCTCGCCTTCGTAGCGTAGCGGTCTGCTCGCTGGGCGCGTATTCCAGAGGTCCGGGGTTCGATTCCTGGAGAGGACGTTGCTCCTTTTTCATCTCTCCTGCTTTCAAAAATTACCTAATGTCTTTACAAATGTAGCACACTCGGCGCGTATTAGAGAGGTCCAGGTTCAAGTCCCGACGAGGACATTGATCACTTTTCACGTATCCTGCTTCAAAATATCCTAATGATTCTACATAGTTACATAGGAAACGCAACAAGATGTTGCCAAATGTGCCAAGCTTGACAACTTTTGTCGACTTCCCGCCAGATTGGCGACAAAAATTAGCCTTTAAAACCATCGCCAGCTTGTCACTATCTCACCAATTTGACGCGATAGTCATTTACCTCAATTTTAAATGGACCTACTCTTGTAACCCTGTTTTTCCGGCGATGCTTCGCTCTCTGTAGATCTTTCATATTGTTACGAAATGTACAGGCGCGGTAAGAATTCGTTCCAGAAGGTTCTTGAACCGTCCATGATATATCGCCAATTTTGTCGCCAAATGGGGATTTTCCGCCAAATGTGGCAACTTTGCCCTCCGTTCCATTTTTATGGCAACCCTAAAGCTGCTTTGCGGGGAAGCCATCTTACCGCGCCTGTTCATTTCGTAACAATATTATGCATGAGACACTAGAATTTACACATAATTTCACTAAAATTATTTACGTATATACAAAATCAATTTTATTCATAATTTTTGTAATCAATGGAATCTTAATGCCGGTCAATTACAGATGCATACTCGGCTATTGATCCCCAGTCTACCCCTTGATCACCATTTATCCCCTTTACAACTCCGCCGATCCCAGGAGGTTAATAGCGACCCTCTTGGGAACCCCGGTTTTAACATAATAAATAAATGAGGGTATGATGTAAGCTGAATGATAATTTTAATAACTCTTTTTCCTGTTTTGAGGAAGTTGATGAAAGCTTGCTGCTTAGTGGAACAATTCATACAAAACTAGATTAAAACAACTCAAATCCAAATAACGAGGTTCAGATCTCTCAAATTCTCAAATTCTCAAAAAAAAAGAAAACGAGGTTCAAATCTCTACCTTTAATAAATATGCGTCTGCCTCTCTAATGAAGTCCAAATTGATAACTAATCCTCAAGGAATCTTTTATTTATTCATTCATTGTGTTATGTGCTCTTTTAAAATATGTTAATCCCTTGTCTTTCGCCGTAGTTATCTTTTAGCTCTTGATACCCTCATATGGCTCTTCTAATAAATGAAATGTCTCATTGTAATCCTAGAAAAGCTAACTTTAAAGAGCGAGGTCCGTTTAATAGCTCAACTGGAGTCATAAATATCTGCTGGAACCGTATAATATTAGAATCCTTAAAATACTTCTCTGCTGTGAAAGGATCAAGATGAGAAATTACGTGCGACAACGGGAAGAAATAATTTCTTTTCTGTGCTCGTGATGTTCTTATCTCTCTTCTTTTCTGGTGATCTAACATCTGAAATGGAATTTTTGTTTATTTTGTGCCGTTGTCTACCTGCCAGTGTGAACCGGAAAAAGAAGACACATAGATTTTCTACCCGTTTATATTTTATCAAAATTCGATTCGGAGATTGCAGATATTTGCAATTCATTTTAAGTAACGTACCATATTTGTGTACGACCATCTCGTTAAAATAAACAAATAAATAATGTGATTTTTTTTTTTTGATCGGGTCTACGTTTCCCACGGTGTGATTCCTCCCACTTTTATATGTCAAGCTGTTGGACATGCAGCTTAACAGCTACTATGGAATTTAATTATGAATGATCTACTCAACAGACTCTCACATTGTCCGAGTTTTAAAACAATTGCTTTTGCTGATGATCTACTAATTTGTTTTCAAGATAAGTGTCCCCATACTCTCTTTAAGACGGCTCAGAAATACCTTCAATATTGTTACGAAATGCACAGGCGCGATAAGATGGCTTTCCCGCAAAGCACTTTTAGGGTTGCCGTAAAATGGCAAAGGGAGGTAGGGTTGCCACATTTGGCGAGAAATCGCCCATTTGGCGGTGAAATTGGCGATCTGCCATGGACGCATAGAGAACCTTCTGGAACGAATTCTTACCGGTTTAGCCCAGAATGTTCTCGAACACAAGCCGAAAGCTATATAAACCCTGCTAGTCCGCAGTCAGTTAGTGTGTGTGCCTCGTCTAACGAGCTGATAGTCAGTCATTGAGCGAGTGTCTCGAAGTCTAGCGCCGAGTTGGTCGTCGAGTGCATCGAGAGAGTCTTTTAGTGCATCGCTAATTAGTGCATCGCCGAGTTTTGTCTTAGATCAGTGCTCCGCAACCTTTTCTCACCTGCGACGCACAAAAAATCTTTATGGAATTTCGTGGCACACCAAAGAGTTCCGAGTTATCAAGGAAGTGCCGAAAAAATTCAAATGCTGACACACTTACAATCACACACACAACCAGACAACAGTGAAATATATAAAAACATTTAAAATAGACATTATTAAGGAAAAAAATTGTCATTGTGTATTAAATACATGACAAAAAATTGCAAAATGTCAAATACGTGTATTTGATTGCGGCACACCTATATCCTACTCATGGCACACCAGTGTTCCGCGGCACACCGGTTGCGGAGCACTGTCTTAGACTGTGCTGAGTTCGAGAGTTATACTCTTGTGTATCGTCGAGTGCATCGCGTGGAGAGTCTCGAGAGTACGTGGAGTTCCGAGAACGACTGAATCGAAGAGTTGGAAGCTGTACTCGGGTGCTTTGCAGTGAAGCTGTCTCCACAGTTATTGCCTGACAGCGTGAAGGCTGTGTCGCTGAACGCGTCAGCGTGTTTATAACAGTTCGACGACTGTAAAAGTGATTTTGGAGCTATCTGACATAATTGTTTATTTAAATAAAGTGTGTTTCGATACTTCATCAAGTGTCGTCGTTATTCACTCCAAATCTACGAACCCCGTACGAACGTGTAGGAAGAAAATAACGTAACAACTGATGTCAGAAAAGAAAAAAACGTAACAATACAATTTCCGATTTGTCCGGAGAACGGAAACTAGAATTCAATCCTAATAAATCAAATCTATAATAACTAAAAGAAAGCATGTCAGCTATAAAAACTAACAACTTGTACTTGGATAATACCTTACTTGAAACGGTGAATGAAATTAACTATATATGCATTATTCTTGATTATAAATTTTGCTGGAAAAATCATATTATGTATTTATCCAATGAGTGTGAAAATATACTTCGAGGACTTAATGGTGTCTCTTGCAATACTTTGGTTTAAAATATGATGTTATTGATACGATTTATAAGAAGAGTATACTGTTCTTTATTTGCTATGCTTCTAGATTATGGGGACCAGCTTTAGAAAAGAAGATTAATTCTCGTATCCTTCGCAGAAATCAAAGAAGAATTTTACTAAGAGTTGTCCATACAAAACAGCTATGTTGCCTGTTTCGCAACTTCAGGCTTTTCTCCGATTGATCTTCATGTTTTTAAATAACAATAAGTTTACAGATACCATTGCCGATCGTTTTCCAATTCAAACTATCATTTCTGACAACTCGGTTGATGATAATTTCCTATTTGTGTGTTATACAAATGGCAGTAATATTAATAATCGAGTTGGGTTAGCTTATGTCGTTTTCCCTGAATTAGAATACAAACTCTTTTAAAATTACCAATGAATTCAGTGTTTTCCAAGCCGAATTACTATGGATTAGTGAGTCAATTAAGTGGATATCTAACATTTGTTAGTTAAGTGCTAAATTTCTTATTTGCACTGATTTTTTTTCATTTTTATGAGTATCTCCTCATGTAATAAATTAATTGTCACTTCTTCTGCCATTCTTAAAGAACTTAATAATAAAGTTGTTGATGTTACCTTTTCTCATGTACGTGGCCACATTGGCAATCTAGGAAATGAAAGGGCTGATTGGTTGTCTAAACAAGCTACAAATCTTCAAGATAATACTCCAATGATACTGCCTAAGTCATTCTTCAAGAAAAAAAATAGGGATGAAACAATACTCGAGTGGAATGAATTATACAGAAATTCTACTACTGCCTCTTTGACTAAATTATTTTTTCCTTGTATTCCCCACAGACTGATAATAATAAAAAAATTTTCTGTAATTTTTAAATTACTAAATTTTTAACTGGACATGGTAATTTCAACAAATATCTGAAGAGATTTGTGTTATCTAAAATAGACTTGTGTTCCTGCAACTTCGGGGGAAGGGAGTTCAAAATGTTGAACATCTGTTGTTCTATTGTTCAAAGCTTACGGAAGGACGAAAAGAACTCATTTCTAAGTTAAACTCTGTGAACACTACATTTTTTCCCTCTCTTCATAAATTTTTCCAAGATAAAATGGCGTTCTCTTTCTTCTGTAAATTTATCTCTTTAGTCCTTTATCTTGGGGTGATCTTCAGTAAAACTCTATCATGGTACCCACACATAACATCTATCCTTAAGTTTAAATTTCGAGTTAGTAAAGACACACTTCACCCGTTAATTTCTCGAAACAGTGTACTTTCAATAGACAACATGTTGCTTATTTATAAAACCGTATTGCGTCCCATACTATGTTATTACTGCCCGGTTTGGGCATATTCATGCAAATCTTACAGAAAAAAAATTGAAACAGGCACAAAATTGTGTCCTAAGACAGATTACCAATTCCCCCTGGTACGTTTGAAATCAAACGTTACATGAAAAATTGGGTATAGAACAAGAAATGTTTTTACTGCCGGCTCGCCCGGAACTTTTATGCCAATCTTGTTAATCTCAACAACCCAGTTATAAGGATTTACGATTACGACTTTAATGACCCAAATAATAGTAAACGGCCTATGGCCATACTTAGTACCCATATTGTATAACTTATTTAATCTAATATGTACCTCTTAACATTGTGTTATAGATTTAAGGTTTAATTATTACTAAGTGCACCAAGAAACTCACTTTGCTTATTTATTTATACAAATATTTTTTTCTGCCTCAGGCTATAGCCAGCTCATTCCTCCTTTCTCGGCCTTCCCAGATAGCACTTCAGGTCTATTGAAACTTGACGCACACTTTAGCCTTTTTAGAAATTTATCTTTTAATTTATCTCTTACCTTATTCCTATTCTCATAATTTTTAAAAAATGTTAAAAACATGATTTAATTATATATATATATATATTTTGTAATAATAAAATTCCATAGTCAAGAATACACTTAAAATTTTAACTGTATGTTCTTTCATTTTTTTAATGGCGACGTTCTCTTATTTGTTAGTACGTGGAATTAAATCCACAGCCCCGTAGCCAACTTGTTTTTCCCGCCTTTTCTACACGTACAGTTATAGAATATTCTGGAAATATTTAAAGCGAACTGGAATGGCTGACGAGGCTGACGTCATTTCTTGGAAGCTCCGCCTTTCCAGAGACTATAAGGCCCATATCACACGGCACGGCGTTTGTTTCACACGAACAACTGTTTCGGACAATTTTTCTGCCTAGTTTACTATTGAAAGAAAGACGTGCGACTTTTTCCTTCCTTTCGAAAAAAGTTGCAAGTTGTTCGTTTTCAACCAATCAGCTATCAGCGCCGAATGCTGCTAGCTTGTTTGTAATGGAGAACCAGTTTTCCCTGTGTTAGCCCCAAAGCGAGCTGTGGCGATTGGCTGTTGTGACAAAGCAGAAAAATTGTTCCAACTTGTTATCAACTTGCTATCACACGTCGATTGTTGAAACAAATCGATGTGTGATAGCAGCCTAAAAGGACTCGCAAAAGAATATCGGGGGTTTTCCTTTAATGTAACGATGAAGTAAACTTCATACAAAAATTTATTAGTAATTCTTTTTATTTACTCCGGATATCTGATTTTGTAACTGCTATTTCTCCTGAATAATAATAAATGGACCCTGTTTTTTAAACTTATCGTCTGATAATTTAAACTACGACAACATCTATATTTCTTCAACGATCTATTTATTCTGGACATAAGCTGATACAGCACATATATATATATATAATTCTAAATATATACTAGTTACTCATGACAGTATTCGAAATAGCATATCTGTTCTACAAGGGGTAGGGTCCTTGACCTAGGCACCGTTTCCCCAGTGCGTCATTTATCTCTTAAGTGGCATTTGTGAATTTGTAAGTTTATTTCATTTTGTGCTGCGTTGTTGTATTTGTTCTGTGTAAGCCTTGTAGTATGTGGGCTGTGTACTCTGTAAGCTTTGTACTATGTGGGGCGCAAGGATTTTAAATATTTAATTTTAAAAAAAGCTGTTTTAAGAGGTCATATTACATTTTTACAGTGATTAATTAATTCTCAATGATTCTTATCGCTATGGCTATTCATTCATCACAGCATTTCAAATAACAGAATATACCCTACACGTATCTCTCATCTAATTAGGTTTCTGCTGTCAGAAATCGTTGTTAATATACACAAGGCTGAATGAGGAAATAAACTCTGCTTAGACACGA
The DNA here is from genome assembly GCF_044657685.1 of Stegodyphus dumicola. NCBI lineage: Eukaryota > Metazoa > Arthropoda > Arachnida > Araneae > Eresidae > Stegodyphus > Stegodyphus dumicola. The sequence continues at coordinate 262,785,686 of NC_140769.1, forward strand.
CCCGCGATCTGACCCAGATGGATTTGGGCCTGATTGATTAATGTATAAAAGAGTCCGAATTGGGAGGTTGAGAAGGGCAGAGGCTGGTCCGAGACGGACAGAATTTCTGCCCGATAACCCGATATCCGATCGATAAAGTTAACGCTCCACTTGCTCGGTGTTACTACCACTGGACACTTCCGATAATGCACTTCTTTCCAGAAGGGCTGTGCAGCCACTGGGGAGGAGTAAGGGTGGGTATGGGCCATTCTGCACTTTCGGTTTCTCCGGTTGGTGGAGTGGCTTGTTATTTATTTTTGGTCATAGTTTGGACTGCTGACCTCTCACTTAATCTTCAACCACATTTCTTACCGTTCTGAAAAAATCTGATGTGTACACCATATGACTTCCTTGTACGGAATATTAAATTATACGCATTTTTTCTTGCATTTCATTTAAACTTATTGGATTGAATTAAATATACTTCGCCGACAGCGCATAAACCACAATAGAATAAATGCATTCTTTAAAATTCACTTTGTTTGCCATAGCGACACTCTGGTTTACTTAACAGTATTATATTTCGTTCATATTATAACTCAGAATGCACAAAATTTATATCATTTAAAGAATTATCGAATCGTTGCCGCATGTTCTATTCAAATACTATAATAAAGCTAGAACCATTTGTAAAAGAAATTAAGCGAACAAAACAAAAAAGAAACAGTTTTTCACAGACGATTGAGTATTTCTCATTCAATTAATTCAGTTTTCACTTCGCGACAGGGCAAAAATACATAAAAACTCAAAATACCTGTATTAAAAATTAGGAAGTAAATCTTAAACACTTATTTCCTCGAAAAAATTCCAGAAAGGATTAAGCATTATTTAAATAATAAATGAAGGCGTTATCTTTGTTGTTGTGAAACTAAGTTTCTCTAGATTGGCAACAAATCCGCTACTCAGCTGTTTCAAATGTAAACAAGAGCGACGCCCGCCATCAAATTAGGCTTAGCAGCACTTAAACAATTTTTAAATTGTTGATAATCATAAAAATATTGCATACAGATTTACTAAAGGCATAAAACCCTTAACCGAAAGATAAAAACAACATAATTGAATCATTTTTAAAGCAAAAAATGTACAATTTACAAACATATAAGAGTAAAGAAACTGAGGTCACTGAACCGGGTAACAGAGTGGATATATTTATAAATATATTTATATACGTTTGGCGCGGCCGATTGAAATCAAAATACGAGGTGCACATCTACATGTTATAGCAGTCTTATATACAAAATTTCAACGTTCTGAGGCTACTCATTTTTGAGTAATGCGAGATACCTACGTACGTTCGTACAGACGCCACGAAAAATTCTCTTCAGAATTCATTTTAAAGCAGTTTTTTTTTTTTTTTTTTTTTTGGGGGGGGGGGAGGAAAAGAGTCTTTTATTCTGTCCTTACGTACAGATATCACGCAAAAACAATGTTAAATTGCATTCGAAAGTGGTCAAAGTGGATATTTTCGTTGAAATATGCTGCCTGAAGCTTTTCGCGATTACAATACTTCCTTTTTACTTCGTACAAGGAAGTAAAAATACCCTTACGCCTAGATATTACACCCAACTTCGACTAAAGTTTGAGTGAGTAACGGCGAAGTTTCTAGATATAAAATTTATTTTTCTTTGTAATTAAATTGGTTGCTCTAGTATAGCCAATGATAAAAACTTTGTAATAGACTTCATAAAGCCTGTCTAAATAACAGCAGCAGGCTTCGGGATTTTCATTCACGTATAATACCTATCAGATTGAAAGTTTCAAATACTAAGATATTTTCACGTCTTGAACACGAAAGAAGTGAACATTAATTAGATCCTAAGAGATGTGATGTGCACTTCCTGAAAGATATAATATGGACGTGACTTCCCTTTTTATGGCCTGTTAAATTATACACATTTTTACTTGCACTTCATTGAATCCTCGAATTTCATTCGAGATATATTTCTCATTCAGTCAATGCAGTTCTCATTTCGCGGGAAGGCAAAATTACGTGAAATTTCAAAACGTCTAAAATTAAAAATTTTAAAATACAGAAAAACCTAAAACACCAAATATAGTTTAAAAAATAATTTTTGCAATTAAAATTAGAGTTTCTACGGAAGAACAAGCAATCCGGCCAACGGGCACTAAGACAAAATTTTCGGTGTAAAAAATTTTAAGTTGACGTTTGATACCACTGAACGGAAAGACATGGAAGTCGGTGCACCAGCTGACTTAATTCACTCTACCACTAATATTTTCAAATGTAAACAAATAGCCGCCACGTTAGGCCTAGCTCTACTCACACTAAAATTATTTATAATTCGACAACCATTGCATGCAGATCAACTAAAGTCATAATAGCCTGCTGTTGTGTTGTTTTAGCCATTCGGCTGTACCAGATCCATGAGTCCAAGAACCGTTAATAAATCCAGAACGACGTTAGGTCTTTTCCATCAACTCAAGAGCGGTCAAAGTGGATATTTTCATTGAAATATAATACCCAAAATATTTTGCGACTGCAATACTTCCTTGTGCGAAGTAAATTATTGTAGTCTTTAATTCGTACAAGGAAGTAAAAATCCTTTTGCATCTTCAACTATTACTTAGGTAAATCAGTAATCACTTCAGTAATCACACGATTATTGAAATCTTAGGAGAGATGAATTTTGAACGAAATACAATTTATTTTATTTTATTTATTTATTTATTTTATTTTATTTATTTATATTTTATAAAATAATTTATAGCTTAACGCTATAATAGATCAAATAAAACAATAAAAAATTCTGAGAGAATTCAGATTTTACATTACGCTCAAAGGGGCGTTTTTTTAACGTTTTGTGTGTTACCTTTATTTATAAAAGATCATGTTCTTCGCACTTAAACACAAAATTCAATTCAACAGTAACATCGCAAAATAATTTTAAAATGAGCATTTCCGATACATAGTCTCGCGCGCTGCAGATAATTTTTTTTTTTTTTTTTCAAACTTCGGCTTCCAGGTGTCCATATGGCTTTTTTTTTTTTTTTTTTTTTTTTTTTTTTTTTTTTTTTTGCAATGCGAGAAACATACATACATTTATGCAGATTCTTCATTATTTAATTTCTTTAACTATAATACAGGGCTCTAATATTTGGTGCCAACAATTTAAAACGTGAAACGGCATTTGAACGTAAAATCCCAAAACGAAATTAATAGTTCTTTTGGGCAATTGCCCCTTTGGACTAATAATTATATTTACAGAAATCATCTGCAGTCTTCTGTTAAGAATAGTAAAAGCATGGGGCGCCCATGATGAATTTTAAAAAATTATTACTTATACGTTTCACAATGAAATTAAATTAATAGATTTAATTATTTAGGTTCCCCACGCTTTTATTATTCTCCAAATAGAATTGTAGGTGAATTTGGTAAATAAAATTATTTAATCTCTTTCCCATTAAACGGTATGATAAATTATTTTTCTCTGTTAAGTGCATTAATTATCATATCCATTTTAAATTGAAGATTTATATAAAAATTTATATAAAAATTTTAAATTGATTTATATAAAACTTTTTTAATTGTATTTTATTTTTGATCTGATCTTTGAATTATAATTTTAAAATTTTTTAATCTAAAAATTAAGATCAGTTTTAAAAATTAGGCAAAATGCAACCTAAGAATGTCTGAAAATTTAATTAAACATTTTACCTGGTTTTTGATTTAGGTCCCTTCTCAGCGTTTAAAATACCTTACTTAAGAATTCGAAAGATTATTTTATATTTCATGTATGTTGCCAAAGTATACATTTATGATTTAAATATATGAATCAAATTATTTTCGCTCTTCGTCATTGTGTATTATTGATACATAGCTATTCAGATTAAAATTTATCGTAGATTAAAATTGGCGCCTTGTATTTATAAGCTAAATGTAACTTGTATTTTTACACAAATTTCGCATGTTTTAAGTACGAGCTAAAGCTGTAAAAAACAAGTATTTTAGTTGAAGTTGAACATACCGCCATCTATCGACAATACCACAAACTAAATTCTCTCTTAGTGACACTTCTTTTTCAAGAATTGAAAAGTTCGGAAATTTTTAGTGAGTAAACAGAATTTTAGGCATCAAAATTTGGAAAATAAATTTTAGGGCTTTTTAATAATTTAAGATGTGCAATTAGTTAAGATGATCAGGTCAGCTATAAACGAATAAAGTATTTTTTGAATACCAAAACTGAAGCAAAAGTTACTGAAAAACGTTTCAGTAACTTTTGCAACTGAAAAACTGAAAAACGTTTTAGTTTTACTGAAAAAGTTTAGTTTAACTGAAAAACGTTTTAGTAAACGTTTCAGTAAACTGCAATAAGATTTTTATGATGGAAAGCTGAAAAGTGGGAAAAACATACCTCTCGATTAGGTTTTTAGGGCCAATAGGATATTTAAATCTAAGAAGTAGAAAATTGGAATAAATAATTTAGAAAAGATGGGCTGAATTCAGTCTCAGTACACGATTTAAAGTCTAGTTCCATTTAAAACTGGATGATTGGAAAAATAATGAAAAAAATATGTTATAATATTGAGAAATGATCATTTTAAAAATCCTTTTGAACTTTTAAGACCTAATCTTTATCGAATGGGAGATCAGTTGTTAAAATATTCACTTTGAATTTAAGCTTCACTCTAATTTTACATTATAAGAATGTGAATAAAAAGGGCGGTTTAGATTGAAAGTAATACCGGCATATTATTTGTTTCGTAATATCCTTTACATTATTGTTTAAAGTGCTTTTTAACTTCGATATGTGCAACTAGCAGAAGTTCTCTGTGAAATATGAATGTTTTTATATATGTTACTGGCAATGTATCAAAATGCCGGCATTCTCTAGAATACGTAAGTATTTTATAAAATGCCTGGGTTTTTTAAGCAAAGTATCTGAGAATTATTATGTATTTTTCCTAGGCATTCTCTAGAATGTCGAATGCTATTTAGGGCCAATGTGAGAAAAGGTTATTTATTAAACCAAAGGAGCGTTAACTCAGAAGGGCTATTAATTTCGTTTGGCATTTTGCGTCGATTTATTTTCTGCGTTGATTCACTTTTCAAACTGTTGCCACCAAATATTACAACCCTGTATTGTATTTAAAAAAATTAAATAGTGAAGAATCTGCATAAATGTATGTATTTTTCTCGCATCGTGATAAAGCAACGGTACTTAGAGCCATCGAACTTTGAATAACGTAATCCTCCTCCGAATATGGGCATCTGGAAACGCAAATTTGTAATCTGGAATTTGTTTTATTATCGATTTCATATTTTGTAACACTTTATTGAATTTTTGTTTAACAAACTCAACGATTTCAAAGCGAGCCATGGCAACACTGTACGAGGGAAAAAAAACTTTTTATCTCCAGCGCGCAATTCGACAGATATTCAGGAATTAAATTACATGTTTCATGTTTGTTAAACGAAGATATGTGTGAAAATATATTTAAACATTAAATGAAAAAATACCTAAACCAAATTTTGAAACATTACTTCATCTTATGCATTGTCATACACAAATAGTGTGGGTACAAAATTGGAACTCGATACCTGATTAAGAAGTAAATTAAAAATCAATGGCAAAATTTCACCCATAGTGAAATACCATAAATGAACTAAATAAAAGTTTATGAAATTTCGCTGTTTTCGAGTGCTTTGTCTTAATCAGCTAACTAACGGGCCATTTTAAAATGCCTTCCATAAAGGCCATCTAAGGAAAACTCCCTCCGCCATTCATCAGTCATGACGAAGCTTTCGTGTACTTTGTCATAACCAATTTAATCTCCTACAATTCTCAGTTGCCTTCTATTTAAAGGGTCTCTCTATTTTTTTTTCTTTTTAGCTTTATTAGTAAGCACCATTTTTTTCACGCTTACGACATCTCCAATTCAACAGCAAAAGCAACATAGCAGTTGACGTTTAGAATTCCCAATGCAGCGTTAAAGTGCTGGCATATATTTTTCTGTTTTTTTTTTTTTTTTTTTTTTTTTTTTTTTCCGGGGGGGGGGGGGAAGGACTATTGTTTTCGTTTTGCCATTTTGCGTTGAATCACTATAAATGTCCGTTTCACTTTTCAAACTGTTGCCATCAAATGTTAGAGTCCTGCACTATATTTGAAGAAATTAAATAATATAAAAATCTGCATAAATGTATGTATATTTCTAGCATTCTGATAAAACAACGGTACATAGAGCCATCGAATTTTGAATGACGTCATCCTCCTACGAATATGGGCATGTGGAACACCAAATTTTAAATTTGAAATTTGTTTTATGATCGATTTCCTATTTTGTAAAACTTTAACGAATTTTTGATAAACAAACTCAAGGATTTCAAAGCGAGCAATGGCAACACTCTACGGGGGAAAAAACCGTTTTATCTCCAGCGTGCGGAACTGTGTACCTGAAATTCTAAAGATATGCTCATTTTAAAATCATTTTGCGATATTACCTTAGAACTGAATTTTACGGTTTATGTGCGAATAACGTGATATTTAATAAATAAAAGTAACACACGAAACGTTAAAATAAACGCCCTTTTAGGCGTAATGTAAAATCTGAAAGCGTTCGTATTTTATTTTTATTTAAAATTATTGTTTTATTATATTACATCCTTTTCATCACCTTTACTAGCATGGCCGCAGAAGGTATGAATTTTTTGGCACTAGTATCACTAGGGTGTTGGAAACCCCTATACCGACAAAATGTTAAATTAGCCATTTTCGATGTACCTTTTCTCAAACTCTGCTGTAGATACACGGTTGAAATTTTTTGTGCAATTAAAGTATACCTATCTGATTCTACTGAAATGAGTTTTTGAAATATTTTGAATTTTAGAGTAATTTACAGAATATTTTGTTAGGCATAGTAAAAATTAGCACTTTTCTCACACAAAAAAATTTTTCAAATTTGTTTTTCTCAGTTTATATCAAGAAGTTCATTTCAATAAATATTAGGAAGCATAATAAATAAGCCATAAAAATTTTAGATGCCTGTGAGGAGTAGTTCCTGAGAAAACGTACATCGAGTATAAGAAAATCACGTTTGGAGAAAAACACGTTTTCATGTAAAAATCCCTATTTATTAAAGCATTCGATGACAAATAAAAACTGGAGTTTTTAAGAAGCTAACAGTGTAGAGAATTTGAAAATTCAAAAATCCGAAATCACCATTTTTTGAAGAATTTTGGCTTCCAACACCCCTTATACACATAACAAATTACAGAAACGGAATCACACAACGGTTACAAAAACTCTATAACGAGGAAGTGATTATCATGTTGGTTTAATCCATCATCGACTACAATCTCATGATTCGAAACGAATTCGTGATGTTCGTAACGAATCGAAGATGTATTTCATATTTTGCCGGTTTGTCATTTGGCATTCTATAGAATGCTTAGGAAATGTGTGAAATCATTTTATACGTTGCCAATCAGTTTTCGGCGTTCCATAAAATGCTTAGATATTGTACATAATGCCAGATTTCATGCATTGCCGGAATCCTTTTGTTTACATTTGTATTTTCAAGTTTATGTATATATATAGTATAAATATATAACGCTATCATGCCTTCGTAGTGTAGTGGAGCAGGCTACTACATATGCCTTCGTAGAGTAGTGGAGCAGGCCACTACACATGCCTTCGTAGTGTAGTGATTAGCAAGCTGGGCGCGTATTCTAGATATCCATAGTTCGTTTCCCGGCGAAGGCTTTGCTCATTTTTAACATCTCCCTCTTCCAAAAAATACCTAATGTCTCTACACCCTTTTACAGGGGAATACGTAGCTACAAATGCCAGCCGCAGGTACTAAAAGTCATTGTTTCCTAGCAACTGCGTTGATATTCCCTGTGGTGGCCAAAATTGTGGACACTTTTGGAAATTTTTATGTTTTTGAACTTTGTATGCTTATAGAAAACGTTACGCTTCACAAAATGCAAACTTGTATATATCATTTTAAAGAGAATTTATTACTGAATTCAATACAAAACACAAAATTCAATTATTTGCAATACAAAAAAGTTAAACGCTAATAGTTATCGATATACATTAGATAGTGTTGATTGCAGTAAGTTATCATTACTTAGTAGGGTACCCTTTATTTTTGATTACAGCTTCACATCGAACGTTTCATTGAGCTGACAAGAGTTTCAAGCTCTTCTTTCGTTATCACATGATGCCAGAAAACAATTATAGCCTTAATTAGTTCCCTTTTATTTGATGGGCGCCTCATTCTGACAAGAGTTTTCAAACGGTGCCACAAATTTTCGATAGGATTGAGGTCAGGACTGTTTCCTGCCCATGACAACAATTTAATGCTCTTTGTACGAAACCACTCTTTCGATATTTTGGCCGTATGGCAAGGAGCAGAATCCTGCTGAAAAATAAACGAAGCATTGTTGGGAAGGAGATCTCTGATGGAAGGTAAAAGTTTTGGTTCTAGAATAGTGTCAATGTATTTTCTGGCATTCAGTGTCCCATCGATGACATGAAGGCGACCAATACCATCTGCTGACATGCATGACCAAATCATAACACTAACTGGGTTCTTCACAGTTGCTTGAATGCAGTCAGGATGTAGCTCTTCTCCTATTCTACGTCTTACATATTTCCGACCATCACTACCGAATAACGATATCTTAGTTTCATCACTCCATATAACTTGTGACCACTGATCATCTGTCCAATTAATGTGTTCCTTTGCCCACTGTAGTCTTTGTTTTTGTTGCTGAAAATTAAGATAAGGCTTTTTTCGTGGAATTCTACCTCTCATTCCAACATCTGTTAATCTTCTCCTGATTGTTCTTGAACTGACAATAACACCATCATCATTCAGATCACTTCTGATGGCCGCTAATGACATTTTTCTATCTTGGAGACATAGTCGTTTTATTCTTCTGTCATCAATGGATGTGGTGCACCTTTTTCGGCCTTTTCCTTCTTTGTTTTTTATTGAATTTGTCTCCTGATACCGTATGCAAAACTTTCGGACTCCAGATGTAGTCACTGAACCATCCACCTGTCTTGCAATTTCAGCATAGGCAAGACCACTTTCTCGTAACACAATAATATTACATCTCTTTCTAGGTGTCCAATCTACTCTTTTATTTGATGTCATTGCTTCTTGACTAAATATTAAAATTTTTACAAAAATTCCTACTTGTAATTGCAGTGTATATGAAACAGGTCCTCCTTCTACAGAACAAAGCAAAATAATGAATTGTTTCAAGTGTAAACATGATGTCGGCTTCTACTGGCAGTCATTAACATTTGATTGGTTCTCAGAACAAGAACAGTGATTGGCCAGGAAAGCTAGACATTACAAACCACTTCATAACTGTGTTTTTTATTTCTATTAACGTACATATAACTTTTTTGTATTGCAAATAATTGAATTTTGTGTTTTGTATTGAATTCAGTAATAAATTCTCTTTAAAATTATATATACAAGTTTGCAGTTTGCGAAACGTAACATTTTCTATAAGCATACAAAGTTCAAAAACATAAAAATTTCCAAAAGTATCCACAATTTTGGCCACCACTGTAAAAGTCATTGTTTCCTAGCAACTGCGTTGATATTCCCTAATAGTATTTCAATGAAATGTTTAAATTGTGCTGTATGGGATGTTTCCTCTTGACATTGTTTTAAGATTTTGTTCTGTAATTTTTTCAGAATAGAATTTTAAAAGATTTTTGCTTGATGTAGAGTCTGCTTCTTCGAGAAATATTTTATTGAACAAAAATTATGTTTTCTCCTGCTAAGAACGCAAATCAGATTGAATCAAAAATAAATGAAGTCATTTATTTGGGAAGGAGAAATAGATTTATCGTTTCTAGAATTTGAAATAACTAGTTTTTAAAATTAGGAAACCTTCTTACCATTTGTTCGCTATCGGAAAATGAAAAGAAAGAATCCATAGTAATTAATTTTCCGTTTAGAACAGTTAACTAAACTAGATTTCCTTTATCGATGCTTCTGATGAACTGCAAGTAATGCTAGTAAAAGATTTATACTTCGCCATTTTTTCCTCGTTTGCTTATTAGAAGATGATTAATGTGAATTTCAGTATTTAATAAAAGAATAATATAGAAAATTTAAAGTAGTAGTTTTCACAAGTAGAATTCTCATTTTATGTGGCAAATAAAAAAAAGGTCAAAAAGGATAAATGATTCTTTTGCCTTTTTTAAATTCTTCCTTTTTTCTGTCAATCAGTAGGAAATTTTCTAGAGCCATTAAAATCTTTTTTTCTAATATGCGATAATTAATAAATTAACTTTTTTTTCAGGTACGTCTCCCACATGATCTTCTGGATTTTTAGCTTAGCACTGCTATCGTGGCCTTTGAGAGTACTGATTCAGTACAATACAGCTTACGTTCACTATCAGGTGAATAAGCTCTTCGGCGTCAACTACCTCACCCCATCCAGTGAAGCACAGATGATTGGTCACATGTCTCGTGGTACCACAATCGACAGTTCGGAATTCGAGCGACAAATCATCAACAATAATACCATCGCACCCAGTTACTCCGAGTCTCTTCTTCTCAGATCCTCCAGCTCATTCATTGAGCAGAATCGATTGGCTCCCAATCAGAACCAGACCGAAACCAACAGACCACCAAACCAGCTCGAATCCAACCGACCAGCGAACCAGACTTCGTCTTCTTCCAGACGATACTCCACTGGAATCCCTGTTTCCATAAGCAGATCGTCCCTCCAAAATGGACGAGTCGTTTATTATGTGTCACCGCTGGAGGAGGTGAACAACGAGAACAGTTCCAGAAGGACTGAGAATGATCTACATCAAAGTTCTACAACGCAAGATTTGGCACCTCCCCCGTCTTATGACGATGCCTTACGTCACTGCCGACCCCTTTTCCTTCCTCTGCGAAGATCGGTGACGGACAGAGACATTCAAAGAAGATTACCCTTGGTGTTTGTACCAGGGCTTCATTTACAAGGTCACCAAAGAGATAGGATTCCTCTTGGAGAAGACATTGAAGAGAACGAGCCGGAATCGGTACAGACTAGGTTATGACCAATAAGGTCTCCTGGGATGAAGGTGACTGTATAGTGTGGATAAATTTCTTAAAATGCATTTTGGAGTGAAGCATTTTTTTTTTCTTTGGTGAAAGCCTATAGTTCTAATTTAAGACATTTTGCCACCAGCTAAAGATGAAACTAACCATCCTATTACGCGAGATATATAATGTCTGCAATTTTCTCCCGAGAAATCAAAGCAAAGTTGTTCTAAAACAAATTCAAATAGATACATGCTTCTAGATTTTTGAAACAATATTCTGAGAATTTTTTTAAACCTTATTAAACTTCTGTGCATAGGATTAAACATGGAACGTTGTTTATATCTCTGCATGAGTGTGTTTGCATGATATGTTTTATATATTTCCCCTCTTTTAGTTGTTTGCTTATGGCAATACCTTCTCTCTATAGTCTTCCTTGTGTTAGAAGTCAACCGAAGCACAAAAAGAGCCAGCATATAAAGAATGTGCCACAGTTTCTACTGATTCGTGATTCCAGAGATGGGAAACTGTGGCATCTGTAAGAACATGATGATTTTTGAATTTACGAAATCATAGATGCCAGCATGTATCTAATTAAATTTGTTTTATTTTTTAAAAAATATATTTCTTTGAAATCTTCCGGAAGCTTATTGAAAATCTTAAATTTCTTATTCTATAAAATTTAATATTAATATAAAATTCCTAATTTCCTTTAGGTTTATTAACAGTGCACGTGAATTACAATACGTAAATACAAATTTACTTATTCTTTTGAAATGCTGGTATTATTAACCATACTCACAGTTAAGAAGAATTTATTTAGTTTGCTTTAGTATATGCATAGAAGTTTCGTGATATTATTAAATTTTCAAAAGATTTGTAAAGTATAGAAACTGGTGGATATTTATTTTATCGATTTTTTTAATCTGTTATAAAAAATAGAGTTTCCAATTTTTCATCAAGATTCTTCTAATTTGGAATTAAGAAAACTGATGCTTGTGTTAATTACAGTTCATATGAATTCACTTATATATTGCAGTAACTTTTAAAAAAAAAGTACTAAGAAAATCACTGTTAATATAATTCAGTAGTGGAAAATGGGATTTAAACATTTAGTAGTTCAAGTCTTTAAATATCATGATAGACATATTTTATTAAAACACGAATTCCACATGTTTATAAGAGAAAATGTCGAAGTAAATTATTACCTAAATATTGAATTGATAGAAGCATTGTAATATTTCAAACAAAATTCCTTCGCATTGTTATTTTTAATGATGTATCTTTCAATATTCTTATTTTTTTCGAATTATGGTGTGCAATATGGCTTAATGCACTTACAAATATTTTATTTAAATCGTTTCAATTATCCAAGAACTTAAATCGTATCAATTATCCAAGAAGTCATTAATGTGCAGCATTTACTAAAATTATTGTTAATTAATTTAAATTAAATTTTATTAATAGGAATTAAAATTTTATGAATAGTTTGATTCCACAAAGTGAAATAAGAGAAAATTTTTAAAGGCCACACTTTTTACTCTGAGCAGAGACTGTGGATATTTTATAAAATTGCAGACAAAAAATCTAAAGTTTACTTTTAAGATAACATTCTTCGAAATATGAACTTATCTTTTATGCTTACCATTCGTTTTTCCTACGTGAACGTGCAGTTTTTTACAGTGAAACCTTAGCTCACGAACTTAATTCGTTCTTGGAGATATTTCTTCATGCGAAATATTCGTAAACGTAAGCATTTTCCTCTACAGGAATTGATTCCTTTTCGAATACCATAATATTGTTAATTGAATGTAACTTCGTATGAAATTTACTAAAACTAATGCATACGTAGTATTAATTATACACAATATTTAGTGCAATGCTGAACATCTAAACATATAAAAAATAGTTAAACTTTAATTAGATTCTACCATATCTCTGTGAAAGAAAGTTGAGGACACAAACAAAAAACAGTGAAGAAGGCCAAAATGCAGATTGCTATTGTTTAAAAGTTAAATCCGATTCGTAAAAATATCAGATAGCTTTTTTTTTTATTGTTTTTTTCTGTTTTGTTTTTTAAAACCATTTGCCTGTACTTGAGAATCGCTGAGCCTTTTCTCATTCATTTCAAGATGATTTGTTTCAATTTACGTTTTCGTGTGTTCTTATAGTATGTTCTAATATATTTGTTTTTAGTCCAAAGGGATTTGAATCCCGAAGAACTATTAGTTTCGTTTTGGCATTTTGCGTCGGACTCATAAATGTCGGTTCACTTTTCAGACTGTTGCCACAAAATGTTAGAGTCCTGCATTATATTTGAAGAAATTAAATAATGAAAAATCTGCATAAATGTATGTATATTTCTCGTATTGTGATAAAACAACGGTACATAGAGTCATCGAATTTTGAATAACGTAATCCTCCAACGAATATGAGCATGTGGAAGACCCAATTTGAAATTTGAAATTTGTTTTATGATCGATTTCCTATTTTTTAAAACTTTGACGAATTTTTGATTAACAAACTCAAGGATTTCAAAGCGAGCAATGGCAACGTTGTGCAGAAAAAACATTTTTATCTCCAGCGCGTGAGTCTCTGTATCGGAAATTCTAAAGATAGGCTCGTTTTAAAACTATTTTGCGATATTGCTGTTGCACTGGATCTTATGGTTTAAGTGCGAGGAACATGATATTTAATAAAGAAAGGTAACACACAAAATGTTAAAAAACGCCCCTTTGGACGTAATTTAAAATCTGAAACATTTCAGATTTTTTTTTTTTTTTTTTTTTTTTTTTTTTTTTTTTTGTTTGCGTTTTAACAACAAAACAAGAATGGCATTGTTATTGCAAATACTCGTGCCACGACTTTTGTCAGGATGGTAATGTCTATGAACCTATGCATCTTACCCAATTTTGCATAAGTATTGCGATCCATGCACCTATAAACATCCTCCGTTCTGTCTCCTTCTGAAGATATTTGCTCCAGCGCATTAATTGCATTCAGTTTAGAATAACATTTGTTGCCAACTTACATGTTCGTATCTCGAGAACATCTTTCGTCATCTAAGACATTTCTCATTTGGAAAATTTGTTCGTGAGCTAAGGTTCTACTGTATTAGATTTGCAACAAAAGCTACTTATTTCGTACATTACTTTACGGTTTAAATTCAAATGAAGTTACTAATTAAAAAATTTTAAAACTGTTCGCTTCTCTTTATAATGTACTTCTTTGCCATTAACCAGTTAACTCGTTTTAAGAGTGCGCACCATTTTGTATCGCCAGAATTGAGCCACGATGAGTATATTTGTCAATCACAGAGTAAAGTTGCGCTGGTAAGATATTGGATGAAAAAAATGGTTTATTTTATAAAATTGTAAATTTTATTACTAATATTTACTTATTTGGTTAATATAAGCATATATTGAATACATATTAAACTAAAAACGCATTAAATTAAATTAAATATTATACATATAAAAGTAAGAATTTAAATTCTTGCCGTGGAGTGATATTCAGCAAAACAGGGTACTATACACAATGGGACTTTGCAAATCGAACACCAATAACGCGATTCCTTCCTGACCTTACGTTTGTAGCAATGCGAACACCATCGTGTAGGGTGTTTTTTTTTTTTTTTTTTTTTTTTTTTTTTTTTTTTTTTTTTTTTTTTTTTAATGTTCCGGGTATATAATCCGGAACATAATTCCCGCCAAACTGGCTTATATTAGGTCAAAATGGTCAAGTTTGTGTCGATTTATTTCTTTCAATTGGATACGTCGCAAAAGTGTCTTCAATAAATTTGAGCAAAAAGTTGATACGCGATAATGTTCCATTATTTTTTTTTATATAATATGAATGCCTTAGACACATAATGTCTAGGAAATGGAGAAATATCTTTTTATAGTACTTTTTGAGTCGTTTTCTTGCTGTGGAGTACGCTATGATAATTCCATCGCTCATTATAATGTACTTCTTTGCCATTAACCAGTTAACTCGTTTTAAGAGTGCGCACCGTTTTGCATCGCCAGAATCGAGCTACGATGAGTATATTCGTCAATCACAGAGTAAAGTTGCGCTGGTAAGATTTTGGATGAAAACAAATGGGTTTATGTTATAAAATTGAAAATTTTATTAATAATATTTACTTATTTCAGCGAAACACTAATATTTACTCATTTCAGCTCATTACTAATATTTACTCATTACTAATATTTACTCATTTCAGCGAAACTCCACCCATTTTTTTATTATAATGAATCACTAGCTCCGGTTTCTTTGTTATTATTTTTCTTTTCTCTGTTTCTATTACGTTGTCATAATGTACAGTACTTACTAAATAAACCTCCCTCTTATTTTTCCATTCCATTACACGCGTGACGAGTATACTCGTCAATACACAAAATCATGCCGCTTCTTCATGACGAGTATACTCGTCAATACACAAAATCGTGCCGCTTCTCCATGGCGAGTATACTCGTCAATACACAAAAAGGTGCCGCTTCTCCATGACGAGTATACTCGTCAATCACAGTTAACTGGTTAATTGTTAACCACACAGTTTCCTGCTTTTAACTGCACAATTTCCTTTGTCATTAATTATAGATTGCGTAATGATTAACTCATTCCACTAAAGAGTTAATAATTATTCATTTTATTGGTGCACTTAATGATGGCTTGTTCCATTTTTCAATAATGCTTCACTCCAGACATGTAAAAACTGTTTGTGCAATCATAGCTGTAGACACGTTTTATGAGCTTATATGATGCTACGCGAGTGATTTTTGTCTCATTTATAGTTTTCCAAGCCACCTGTTTTCATTGCTTACCATGTTAACAACATTTCAGCAGCAATTTGAATGCATGATTTCCCTCCTCGATGCACAATACAAGGCATCTCCCACTATATTTATAGCACAGTTTTGTACAATGCAAAGAAATTGTTTATTGTTCTATAAATAATTATATTGTATAAATATATATATATACTTCTTCTGAAACGCTCTAAGTATGGGAGTGTAAAAAAGTGTTATATTTTACCCTATATTAACCGCTCTAGCAGGGGTTCTCAACCGGGGGATAGCGGAAATTAATAGTTTCAGGGGAAAAGGAGATCAGCCTTTTATTTATCTGCTGTTAAATAGTTAGTTTTGGTTTATAAATATGAAAAGTATGATTCGGACACGACTTCCTTGTACGGAATACTAAATTATAACTAAATTGTACGCATTTTTGCTGCATTTCATTTAAGCTTATTTTCTCAAATTTCATTAGAAATATATTTGTCATTCAATTAATTAAGTTCTTACTTCGTTGTAAGACAAAAATGCGTAAAAACCTCAAAATATCTTAATGGAAAATTGAAAAATATAGAAAAACTAAAGCACCAAATACAGTTAAAACAATTAAAAGAACAATTTTTGGAATTAACATTACAGTTTCTACGCAAAAACAAACAATTCGGCCAGCGGGCGACAACGCAAATTTTTCGCCGAACAAAACTGAAAGTTGGTCCCACTCGGTTAAAAAATATTGAAGGTGCAGAAACTGACTTAATTCACTATTCTGCTAAGTTTCAAATGTAAACAAGTATGGCTGCTATGGTAAACAAAAACTAGGCTTAGCCCATTTAAACAACTTTAAAATATTGATAATTCTAAAACTATTGCATGCAGATTACCTAAAATCATAAACACCTTAACCGGAAGATAAGAATAACGTAATTCAAACATTTTTAAAGCAAAAAATGCTCAATTTACCAGCATATAAGAATAAAAAAATGAGCTAACCCAGCCTAATATACATACATATATATATATATATATATATATGATGTACCAGCTTTTGTCCGGAATAAATAGAATGGTGTAGAAATATAGATGTAGTCGTAGCTTAAATTATCAGACGGTAAGTTTAAAAAACAGAATCCATTTATTATTAGTCACAGTTACAAAAATCATATTTCCGGAGTAAATAAAAAAGAATTACTAATAACTTTTTGTATGAAGTTTACTGCATCGTTACATTAAAGAAAAGACCCCGATATTCCTTTGCGAGTCCTTTTATAGCCTCTGGAAAGGCGGAGCTTCCGAGAAATGATGTCAGCCTCGTCAGCCATTCCAGTTCGCTTTAAATATCTCCAGAACATTCTATAACTGTACGTGTAGAAAAGGCAGGAAAAACAACTTGACTACGGGGCTGTGGATTTAATTTCACGTGCTTTCAAATAAGAGACCGTCGCCATTAAAAATGAAAAGAACATACAGTTAGAATTTTAAATGTATTCCTGACTTTGGAATTTTATTATATATATATATATATATATATATATATATATTCATATATATATATATATATATATATGCTTTTGGTGAGGCCGATTGCAAACAAAAAGGGAGGTGCACAACTACATGGGACATCAGTTCTATACACAAAATTTCAAAGTTCTGAGGCTACTCGCTTTTGAGTTATGCGAGATACTTACATACGTATAGATGTGCGTACAGACGTCATAAAAAATCCCTTCTGAATCCATTTTAAATGAATTTTATGATCAGTTTGGGGAAAAGTGTCCTTTATTCTGTCCTTACGTACAGATGTCGCGCAAAAACACCGGTAAATTGCATTCGACAGCGGTCAAATTTGGTATTTTCTTTGAAATCTTATACCCGAAATTTCTCGTGATTACAGTGCTTTATTTACTTCGTACAAGGAATTAAAAATTACTTTCATTAAAGTTTTGTTATTTTCTATACTTTTCCTTGTGTAATTTATAAAACACTTTCAAAAAATATCTAAATTAAAAAATCAAAAAATATCTAAATTTAATTTAATATCAAAAAATATCTAAAGTTAATTAAAAAATCTAAAGTTAATTAAAAAATCAAAAAATATCTAAAGTTAATTAAATAATATCAAAAAATATCTAAAGTTAATTAAATGTATATGTATTTTTCGAGTATTGGAAAGGAGAGACGGCGTCATAGTCTAGCAATGGTGAAAGGGGTGCACGGAGCAAGAAAGGTTGAGAACCACTGCGTTATAGACTGATATTGTACATTTGGTGTATTGTTCTGTAAAAGAAGAGAGTTGTTATTGAATACTAAGATTTTAGAGTAGCAAAATACGCATTCGCAAGCTTAGCTTTTGAGACGACAAATGTCACTCTTTTTCATTTTAAATAACTTCAGTGTGATATTTGCTTAGAAACTGCATTCCAACTTATAGAAATTTGTAAGGTATCATACCTTAAAAAAATCGTATGTTATTAAAGAAAATGTTAAAGTTTTAAACGTTATATCCGCTGCCGATAAATAAATTGATATAGGTCATTTCTTAAAAACACACAAAATTATCAAAACATTATATTTATTTTCTGCCCACCATATGAAATGCATTTATTATTAAACATGGCGTGTGTTACAAATACAAGCTTATTTTAACAAAACTTCAGTACAGCAGTCATTAGCAAAGCATTATTTAGCAGCTTATACAGCTGTGTCTCTCATTATAACAAATTAAATACCTTTTGAGAGATGAAAATTAAGGATGATGTTTGTCGGGAAATAATTTAATTAATAAAATTCATATTTATTTTAATGATAAAAGATATTAATACTTTTTGCATTTAATAATTAGACCTGCATCAATTTACGAAAAAGGTTTCATTGAAAAGTAAAATGAGAATTTCCGTTTGAAATCCCTTTGAGATTTTTCTGCTTTATACTAACAGCAAGGAAAAATAAATGAAAATAATTTGGCAATAAATTAATATAATTAAATGCTAATTAGCTGGCTGGATTTCTATGTGGTTTTCCTCTGCAGGAAATTAATTGTTTTTAATAAAGCAACAATAAACCATTTCAGTTTCAATTCATTTTTGGCGGAAGAACTAATTTGAATTAATACGTTCTCTGCCAACCACGAGTTATCTCGTAGGTCGAAGTTTATGCTTAGGCGCCAGTTACGAGTTAATTCGTAGAACGTTTTTGTTTTACCTACGCCACATGCGATCAAACTCGTAGTATTTTTTTGTTCTTTGGAGGCATCCGGCTTTGGGGTTTAGAAAAAACTGAAGCTGGCACAATTCAAGAGTTTTATTATAATTAATATAACATAGGAACTGTAAAAATAATCAAGCAATTTATAATAACTGTTGTAAACATAATCAGTCTTTGTTATAAGCAAACCACCAACTACAGTAGAACTCCAATTATCCAAATCAACTGGGACCGGACCCTATTGGGATAATAAAAAATTTGGATAATTGGATTTTTTTCGAAGAAAGGGTCTACATACACTTTAATTAATTACCGTATATATTGTATGTTTAAAATGAAAAAATAGTATTTTTAAAGGAAAAGAGGTTTTAATTAATTAAAATGAAAATGCAACACTTTTACGTAAATGTTATATAGCGTAGTGTACAATACATACAAGTGCTGAAAGTCATTGCTTGCTGAACATCTCGATCAAAGTAAACTGTTTGACTATCTTCATCCGTTTTGGGGCAGCCAAGTCGCGTATCCGCTCGACAATGAGAGGTTGCATGTGGTCACACTCGGGCCAAAGCTCCATCCACTTCAACGCAATCTCAAGGCCGGCAAACGCTTCACTAGCTGATGGTCCCACGTCTGCTTCAACTTCGACATTAAGGTCATTTTCTTCGTCGACACTTTCAGTAAGTTCATAATCATTTAGAATTTAAAACTCGGTGTCTAACGAATCACACACCATTCATTCTGCTGTATCCTCAGTACTAACTTCTGAATATCCAAAAATTTTCAAAAGAATGTTTCTTAATTGCACAAGTGACACGTCATTCTCGTCTTCTTCTGTCTCTTCCCTTCCTTTTCTTGAGCTTCTTTTTCATTTTTCCCTTCTCTTCTTCAGTTGATTCTGAAAAATTCTGAAAGCGATTCAAAAAGTCGTAGTTCGAATAATTGGAGTTGTAATGTACGAATATACTCGTTACGAGTATGATGTCATAAAGGCTGTAGTTGGAGCTGTCATAAAACATTTTATAGCAAAACCTGACTACAATATTACTACTGTATCCTCAGCACTAATTTCTGAACATCCAGGAATTTTCAAAAGAATGTATCTTAATTCCTCAAGTGACACGTCATTCTCGTCTTCTCCTGTCTCTTCCCTTCCCTTTCTTGAGCTTTCTTCCATTCTGCTGTATCCTCAGCACAAACTTCTGAACATCCAGGAATTTTCAAAAGAATGTTTCTTAATTCCTCAAGCGACACATCATTCTCGTCTTCTCCTGTCTCTTCCCTTCCTTTTCTTAAGCTTCTTTTTTCCTTTTTCTCCTTTCCCTTCTCTTCTTCAGTTGATTCTGAAAAATTCTGAAAGCGATTCAAAACGTCGGAGTTGATTAGAGTTGTACTGTACGAATATACTCGTTACGAGTATGCTGTCATAAACGCTGTAGTTGGAGCTGTCATAAAACATTTTATAGCAAAACCTGACTATATTACTCGTATAGTTAATAAAGCAATTAAAAATTATCTAAATTCAATATCTTTCCTATAAATACATGTTTTGTATTTTTATTTTACAATTAATTAATTAAAATGTTTTGGCGTGGTGGACCCGCTTTTGAAAAATGTCGGTCGACAGCGAGCGATTTAAGAGCATTTTCTTTAAAGTGACATTTTGGGGAAAAGCAAAGTTTAACGTAATACTTATAAGGGTTAGTCACTTTAAGTGCTGTGGTTTTTCAGACAATACGAGGAATATATAAACATACGTACTTATATACATACAGATTCTTTATTTTTTAGTAGTTGAGATTTAGAGAACTGAAATATTACGATATCGCAATAATGACATCTTTTGCCTTGAACTTGACGGATCATTTAAATACATCTTTAATATGCTTATCTTATTGAAACAGAAAATCAAAACATTTCGAGATGAGGATAAAAAAATTACCTAATGGTATTTAACGATTACTCATTCTTTCATCAAGTTTTATCGAAATTAATTACTCTAGGATGATTTGCCAGATTCTGTTTCAGCTAATTTTCTCAATTAATAATTAAAGATCATACTTTTATATAATTTTTAAAGACAGAATGTATTTTTAATATGCTAGTGAAATGGTAAAGAACAAATTAAAGAAAACTCTCTCAAATTTAGTCAGACGATTTCTTATCATGCAGTTCTCTTTTTGTTTTACATTACTAAACCAAACATCATTTTTTTATCTTCTCACTTCTTTCCCTTGATCGGAAATGAACAATTCATGAACTGTCTGTAATAACTTTTCTGAAAAGAAAGTCAATGGAATTCAATCGGAATTTCTTCAGAATGGAAATTGTTCTCGAAGATTTTGATTATCTCTTTCTTTCATTGTTCAGTTTATCTGAAGATGAGTAAAAAAAAATAATAAAAGAATGTTTTTTTCGTCTTCTTATTTTGATCTCTCATCATCTCAAAATTGAATGTTCTTCTTTATCGTTTACTTAATTTCCGATTGCTTATGCTCTCGTTTTTACGCAAATAAATTCCATATTTCAAATTACGGAATAGTATTTCCGTGTCGGAGCTTATTTTATAAAAAAATTGCAAAAGTCATTTAGATTATTATTTTCTTTTATTAAGGATGCTTCCTTATTCTTAATTGCGAAAGTAATCATTTTCTGGGGTGTCTGTTCTTATTTTTAAAATAAGTGCCAAACATGAAGCTCTTGTCATCATGTTTTTTTCGTGTTCGAAATCTGGCAGTAGATTACTAGTTTTGAAATATGACTCTTATATGTATTTGTATTTGCCGTATTATTAAATTAACTGGAGCATAAGGCTACGTGTATTATAACCAATTCCTTTGTTTTAGCTCACTTGTGATGTTTTCTCCTTTTAAGTAATTGTCAAACATACGACAAAGATATGTGCTGAATCGTTTAGATTTGTGTTTGGTTATT
Source organism: Stegodyphus dumicola (assembly GCF_044657685.1). Taxonomy (NCBI): domain Eukaryota; kingdom Metazoa; phylum Arthropoda; class Arachnida; order Araneae; family Eresidae; genus Stegodyphus; species Stegodyphus dumicola. The sequence goes on from NC_140769.1 coordinate 262,807,684, forward strand.
TTTAACATTATTTTTAATAATTTATCTCTATTATTTTTCAAGACATATTTCGTTTCCATTTGAGATTCATCAATTTGATTAATAGTGCCCAATAAAACCTCAATTGTCCTAGTGGTCAGTTGCAGAAATTTATAAAATTTATTTAGACATATGGATTTCGGGGGTATACCTGGAAACACGATGCAGGTGAAATAAACGAAATTCTTCGAAGGCTTCCTATGGCTATTTTGCTAGTATTTGATAGCTTGGTTCTACGAACTGTGAGACTTCTAGTAACCACTGTTCCTATTTCATTTATTTTATCATTGTAAACTTCTTCTATTTCGCGCTTGTTGCATTTGATTTACAATTCATCAAACAGAACGAAAAAATTTGTTTTGCCAGCATGTTATTTCTAAATAATAACAATATAAGAGAAGGAATTATGAATGATTTAAATTAATTTTGATTAAATTAATTTTAATTATGATTAAAATTTAAAGTTTTGCTCTGTTTCTGATGCATCGTTGAATCTGACGGGATGTTTCAGCTGGCAATCTTCTTTACAGAAAAAAAAAACACCACCATTCTATTTCTTGACATCACAATTTTATTTACATAAAGAAAACATTAAAAAAGGAGGGAAAAATAATACTCCAAAACATTTTCTTAACATGTTTACTCCAGAATTTTCTTTTCACACTGCAGCGCTTAAGTTTATGAGCCTTCTAATCATTCAATTTCGGTAGCTATGGTAACTGTACAGCCTCTCTCGCGCGCCCTCTAGTGAGGGAAAGACACTTTAGATTAACATTTAATCCTGTTTATTTAGAGGAGGCATTTCAAGGTCATTTTCTCCCATCTAACTTGCCTGGTAACCATGGTAACGAAAGCTGCGGGAAAAAAAAGTCGAATCCTCCATTTTGCTAAAATTCTCTCATTACTCTGTGCGGTAGTGACGGACAGCAGTTCCTTAAAGTGCCCATTTTAAAGTAACGGATTATAGCCATTGGTCAAACAAAATGCTGAAATAAGGGAGCTGCGGATTATAAAGTGGAAAGATGAACACTTAAGTGTATATGTTACTAATATTACTGTTTATTTTGCTGAAAATATGTTTAAATAGCAAGATAAAATACCAGGAAATAAATATGTATTTCTTTGAAATAAATAATTTACTATATGAATCTTTAAAAAATAATTAGTACTTACTCAAAAAATGATTAGTTTTTAAAACATTAAAATCTGTTACCGGATTGAACCTTTGTGATCTCTTCGGAAGATCGATGTTGATTAAATTAATTACAAGCCCTGCTTCAACAGTGACAGTGGTCATAGAACAAAATGTCACTCTCTTTAAAGTTGCATTTTTAAATCTTAATGAACATGTAAGAGAATGGATTGGATTATTAAATCATGGCAAAGCCCACGAGGGCTATCTGCCTAAAGGGAGGGATGCCTTCGTGGAGGACTTTCTAAGGGAAACTGGCTCGTATACACGTTACACATGGGGAAAACCACGAAACTGCCCATGCAGCCAGCCCGTTCGCGGGATTCGAACCTCAGACCGAACTACCAGTGTTCAGCGTCTTTACCGCTCGGCCGCTGGTTGGCCATGCAAGAGAATGAAAAATTCATAAACGGTAAAGTTTTATCAATTTTCTGTTAATTCCAACATCATTTAAAGTTTTCCGAAAGAAAACTACAATGTATCAACAAGTCATTTTTAATTCATTTCGTTTAGCTGAAATTCTCTTTAAAAATAAATACTATCTGCTTGAAAAAATATCTTCTACCTTTCAAACAACTTTGTAGCAATCTAATAGTATATCTTAAATGCATTATGCTAAACCGAAGTTAATAAATGCAATTATAAATAAAGTAATTGGAATTACGATTGGTGGAGATGCTAAGGCAACAAAGAATCAGCATAATTTTCAACCTTTGCTGGACTAGGTTTCAAGGCTTGCAATCTAACTTTAGCCTTTACTTGCAGGATTGAAAAATTCTTATTCTGAGTGTTACTTTAACCCAGGATTTATTAAACTGTGAGTCGCGATCCCCAAGGGGGGTCGCGGGACCTGCTGCAGGGGTCCCCAAAAATTTTAGCAGTTTTGATATTTCTATAACTTATAATAATTTTACAGTTACCAAATATTTTTACACAATGAATCTTAATAAAAATTAAAGATTAAGACAATACAGACAAAGAAAAAAACAAAAACGTTCCAACGCATTCTTTTTATAATATAAACGTTCATTTTCCTTGCTTTGCACGCGACGCTGTCATTTCGTCTGTTACTTACTTAAAATTTACACATTGTTCTATATCTGAAAATTATAAATTAAAGTTAATGACCTAAAACTGGCAATAGCATATTGCAGTACAAATGAAAAAATTGACAATTTTACTCACGCATGTGCCGGCTTTGGGCAATACTTATGGGGTCTCACAAAATTTTTGTAAAAATTATGGGGTCCTGGGAGTCGCGAAAACATCTCAGTGAAGTCGTCGCGAATGAAAATGTTTAAGAAAACCTGCTTTAACCTATTTTAGCTCACAAGGAATAAACATGCTTGAATTTTAATCAGAAATAGAACATGGGAATTCTCGAATCTTACTATTCACGTAAAAGTTCCAAAATTCGAAAACTCGAATTCTAGCGCATTTTTCATTATTCGGATTTTTAGAATCGTAACTTAAAAAATCGTTAAATACTTTTAAAAATACTGAAAATATTAGTTTTTTATTAAGGTCTAGTAGAAGTGTGTGTTAAAAAAAGAACGATGATTTGGTAACTCCTGAAAAATTTCCAGCATCGCAGCTAAGTCCAGATTTGAAGAAACGCTTATTTAGTAAATGTGGTCCACCAGAGTAGATTTTCAAATCGTCGTGGACCAGCTTGGTTCTAATCAGGTAGTATGCATTTACAGTTCTTCATATAATGTTATTCTGTACTACCTGAAATCAGTGGAAGTCTGCTTTTGAAGCTTATGCTCAAGCTGCAGATGCATTAGCCTTATAATGCATAGGTATAGTCTTCTCTTTTTGTATACAAACAGTCCAGAATAATTTCCAAGGAGTACTGACTAAACCTCAAACCTTTACTTAAATACACGCGAATAATTAATACCCTTAAATACACGGGAATAAATTTGCTTTCTACCAGGAAAACGCAAAGAGAGAAATGGAAGTTCACAGCATAAAATAACTGGTTAATTACCGTAAACACATTAAACTGCATAAACTTTACATTTTTTATTAAAAGTGGATTTAAAATTTTGCTTTTTAAAAAATTATTTAATATTAAAAAATATCCTTCGCATGTATTATAATTATTCCGACAGATTAGATTCCTATTAGAGAAAATTTAGGATTCGATCCACCTCAAGTTTTAACATTTAAAAAAATTCTCTCATACACACACAAAAAAAAAAAAAAAAAAAAAAAATTGAATTTATTTTCCAATATGGACATTTCTTTGCTTATGTCTAAATTTCTTTCATTTAAGTTTTAAAAATCTCGTATATTTCATGCAGCAATTCTGTCTGGAATTTCAGGCTTGGAAATGTTATTTATTCTGCTACATGTGTTGCGTAAGACAATGAATTCTGCAAATGTCCGAAAGAAACTGAACACAAGGAAGTTTCATTTCGAAGACTGTGGTTCGAAAATATTTTTTAAATTCTTGTTTAGATTTGATGAAGTTGTTCACACCAGTACGTCCTTTAATTGGTGAAAAGATATTCATATAATATTAAGTGCTTCACATATAGTTAGGTTAAACATTCTTCAGACAACAACCGCCATAACTGCAACAACCGGTTCATAGAATACACAGATATCCCTCTTATAATACGGTTTTCTAGAACACGTTTTTTTCGCTTTGCGGAAAACCTCTTACAGCATAGCACGGCAACAGAGTTTTATTGTAGCACGTTCAAGAATATACGTAAAACTTCTTTCCCAATTTTTATTTTAACTCTTTGAAGACCATAACGCCCCAGACGGGCTTTCATTCAAACGACCACAACCGCCCAAAACGGCCGAAATTCCAAAGTTGTTTTCTTCTCTCCCCTAAGGTATGCAGTAGCAGGTGCACTTTCCCCAAATGATTTGTATCAGTTTATTGCAGACAGCTTGTCCTAAAAGGATTTATTTGTAGGTTCTTATCTTTATTTGTTTATTAATAATTCCATTTCGAATGTCTACTAACCATATCTTGATAAATATAAAAACAATGTTATGATGTTTCATTTTGTTTGTTGCAGAAGTCTTTAACGTTGGCCTTCGGCCAAACAGTATGATAGATAATATCTCAATTTTTCTTTCTTACATAGAGACCCAATATTGCAGCAGCCAATTCTGTTTCATTTAAGCATTAACAAAACTTTTATTTCATGTTTATTTCTAAGCTGTCTGTATCTGTAACTGTTAATCAAAATTCCGTTCATTTTAGGAATTTCGTGCAGGTAATTGAGGAATGGTAATGTTATTATTTTTCATCAGCATAATTAACTGTAAGGACGTGAAAATATGTTTTATTATATTAGAAGTTAATTCCCATTTACAATATGAATAATTAGGATATACGTAAATTTGAATAAATTCCAAGTCTATAACCATTATTTTAAAGTATTATAAATGCATTTAAATTACTTTATATAAATTTTTGGTAGTTTCTAAAATTATTTTGTGCTTAATCAAATAAAATCTTGCATTTTCATTACAATACTTTTAAGGTTTGTATTTTCATATTGCATTATTACTTCCTTAAATGTATAATTTTATTGAAAATTAAATTAAAAAATTAATCTTATTATAAACGTTTGAACTTTTTTAAATAGTCCAATTCTAACTGTATGATTAATCACAAACTCGGCAGTTAAGCAAATTGTGAGACGCATAATTTTGTTAGTGTCTAGGGAAAATTCTAAAGTCTCGTTTATCATATGCCCTCAAATTTAATTGCCAAGTTAAATCCCGACGCTAGTTTATGTTATTAAAATAATGAAAATTGCATTTAATGGCTTTCGCTTTCAAAAATTAAAATTCATAATAAAGTATTTCTTGCTCGTTTATTGCAAAAAATGAAATAAAATTAATTCCTATTGAGTATGAAAATGCTTTCTCTTATGGCTTTTAAAAGTTTTAAAAATTCTTATTAATAATAGAAGCAAATTCTTTTGTAAAATTGCTCTGCTTATAATAATAAATTAGTCATTTCAAGGGAATTTCAAAAAATAAGTAAATTTATAATCGAATAATTTTTAACTTAAGATTTAATCGAATAATTTTAACTTTAATATTTTCTAATTAGAGAAAATACAGCTAATTTTACTGTATCTTAAGAAAAAAAGAATCGTTTTTCTATTTTGACATGAAATATTAATGCATGAAATGTACAATGATGATGTTTTACTGCATGAAACTTTAGAAATTTCAGATGTATTAGATAAAAACATAAAACTTTAACCAAAATACGGTTTTCTAGAACATGCTTTTTTCGCTCTGCGGAAAACCTCTTACAGCACAGCACGGCAACAGAGTTTTATTGTTGCACGTTCAAGAATATACGTAAAACCTCTTTCCCTATTTTTATTTTAACTCTTTGAAGACCATAACGCCCCAGATGACCTTTCATTCAAACGATCACAACCACCCAAAACGGCCGAAATTCCAATGTTGTTTTCTTCCCTCCCCTAAGGTATGCAGTAGCAGGTGCAGTTTCCCCAAATGATTTGTATCAGTTTATTGCAGACAGCTTGTCCTAAAAGGATTTATTTGTAGTTTCTTATCTTTATTTGTTATAAAATAGACAGGATGACATTTGAAATCTTCGCTTTTCTTTGTGCGTTAATGGATGGGAAGGGGAGGAAATTACTGTGACTCTCGAAATCCTTTTCGGACGAATCGGTATTTTATGCTTACAGGTTAGCGAAAACTTCGGTTTTCAAAGAGTTAAACACATATAAAATTAAGTTGCGTAATATGCCAGCGTGTGTAGTAACAGTAACAACCTATTTACTTAAACACACAAAAATAAAAACAAATTCTTGAAATATCTGCATTCTTTTACATCAAAGTTGAATCATCCCATCATTTGCGTACAGTATGTATTTTGTGCTCCAAGCATTGACTTCTTGAAGTGCATAATCTAGGATGGAAGATTCTTAAAAATTTAAATTTTTGTGTGTGTGTTAAGAATTTGCGTTGTCGTTTCTAGAAATGATCTGCAAAATTATATTTCAGTCCCAAACTATGTTTGAAAATAAGAAAACAAATTTAAAAAAAATTATTTCTTTGGAGATTAAAAAGAAACTTTTACACCATTTGTTAAAAGAAGATAAGCCACATGGTATTTGGAAAAGTCTAAATTTGAATGAGGCAAAACTGAGAACACATTAAACGTTAGAACATTAAAAAAGTATTTGGCTTTTAAAAGTTCTCGAAATGTATTCCTCTATTTTGTATTAATTGTTAGTTTCTTATAACACACTTTCGCAAAGACACTGTATTTTCTAGGAACCGCTTTGCCGTGTTATAGTAGGGATACTTGTATTCCTTTTATAATTTTAATTCTACCTGATAAAGTTAAGAATCTTAACTTTTTCCATAATATCTATGTAAAGAATCGCAGTAACAGCATCATCATATATCTTAATAAATCAACTATTAATAACACGTTCTTGAGTTTCCTCCCATGCGGGTTCTATCTTACACTATTAAAGGCAGAATCTAAGTGTTTTGCCAATCCAACAAGCAGGTTCGTGCGTCCATGGCCGAACAGTACATTGAGTTCACTTAAAAAACTATCGGTGTATATTTAAGCTGAGAACTACTTCATCTGCATTTCCTAAAAACATTTATGAGTTCAAGCAATAATGCTGATGAAAATTGTGACTTCTTTTGTGAAAAACTTTGATTATTATACGAAATTATTTTTCTTATTAATGTTTTAATACTTTGATTCATTTTAAGTATTTTAATTTTGTGTTTTCAAATGTATTTTATAACACGTATTTCTGATTTTATTTACAGAAATCGTTGCCATATATGCAAATAAAATATATCGTTAAATTTTCTTAATATGCATTTAGATTTTGAAATTACTTTCACTTCCTTTTCTTAATAATTTAATAATCACATGTATGTCTGGTATATCATTATTGAAGTGTTTTAAGAGCAATAACTGGACAGAGAAAATATCGTCGGCATCTCGTCAAAAACCGAACTGTCAAGTAAAGCCACGTTTTATGTTGAGTTTCAACACTTCACACTATGTCAAAAGATGAAAATGCATATTTTAATGATGCATTTGAAATAATTTTTGTATAAAATTCATTACTGGAGTTTTCTTAAAAAGTTTTTTTTAAAGTCGTACTTTCTCAGCACGTTTCAAGGTACGAGTGAAAAAAGTACGCCAAGATAAATTTTTAAATTTCTCGGTAAATTTCTCATCAAATTTTGCAAAGGGCATAATTGGAATCATAGAATCGAAATATTGAAAAAAAATAGGTATGTCATTTGTGAAAAGGTTCAGTTTTGTCTTAAAATACCTATCTTAAAACAATACTATACATATAAGTCTAATATATATTCTAAGTTGCTCTTTTGACACATGAAAAACGAAAATTAAATTTCCTCAATTGGCCCAGTAAAACAGAAGAAAGAATAGTCGCTTTTTTTTTTTTTTTTTTTTTTTTTTTTTTTTTTTTTTTTTTTTTCCAAGATGTACATTTAAAGTAAGAGAACAAGAGTTTAAAGTAACGTAAAGATTTTTACCTTAATAAAGCGAGAATAGCTTAAAGTAAGAAGTTTAGATATGTTTAGAGGAAGATATTCAAAACATCCGCTGAATCCTTTGTAGGATTTACATGAATTTTATGAGGTTCCAATGCTAAGTTCCGCCAATTATCGTTCTAAAAACATATAAACTGTGATCTTTTGTAGCTTAAATATCTGCTTCTACGATTCTTTTGCTTGTGTCCTATGATTTTTGTTCCAAATAAAGTTCACCAATATCGAAATTCTCAATTAATTTATCTTTGTAAAATGAATTATTTTATGTGAAAACGAAAGCATATGTATCTGAAGAATTCTTTTACCACGAACGGCAGATTCCGAATACTTATCTCTTAATTGTTTCTTTGTCTCAAACTACGTGTATTCTTAGCACGCCGGCGCTATTTTTGCTACATATCAAACTATATAACCGTACATGCTTGTACGTTCTATTCTGTATATAAGCAATAAGTCATTTCGTGAGCTTTTGGTGCTTTGAAGAGTGTTGTGCAATGCTTTTCATATTCATGTGCTTTGAATGCAAGTATGGAATAAAAATTATATAACATAATTTGCCTTCCTGTTCTTTATTTACTACTTTTTACATAACAAGTTTTCATTCATAAAATTTAACACTCGAGCGAAGTCAAGAAAGCAATATACCTTAAAGCAAGTGTCTGCGATTAAATATCTCAAGGAAAAGGTTTTGTGGTATCAAGGTATCTCAAGGTAGTGTAACGTCGCCGAGCTTTCGTGATGGAAAAATTAAGATTGACTTTTTAAAATTTATTTAAAAATTTAACATAGGCTTTCTTGGTTAAATAAAAAGTAATATTACAAAAGGGAAAAGAAAACAGCTTTCCCGTTGCGTAATGCTACTTAACTCGCTCGGCATTTCTAGACAAAAGTCACGTTTTCGTTTCTCTTAACAGATCAGTAACGCATATCCAACCAAGGGGGGTGTCTTTAACGAGTCTTTCCTCGACAACGTTCCGGTCATCGCTGTGGACACTGGAGTTTGTTCCCAAGAGAAACAGGAAGTTCTCTAACATAAATCTGATGTTGCAACCCCTTCCCTCCCGAGGGGATTGCAGAAGTCCGACATCTCTTGCTCAATGATCACTGCTTAGAGACACGTAATATCAGCACAAAAATTTATATAAGACTCAAATATTTACACTATTCTGGATTACTTACCAAGGATTGAATTTGGAACTTACATTGAGGCTAGTGTAAACAAAAACATGATACAGTTGCTAAAGCTTAATTACACTCAGACAACTAGTTCTAACTTATGTGCTTCGCCATGCTAGGTGCCGGTACTACACGGCCAGTACACCCTCAAATCAGTTCCGGGGGTCCAACCCTGTTCCTCGCACCTTGGAGACACTGACACTAATCGCCATACCGCGACACTGGTTGTCTTAATGCTACCTGCCCGTCGCAGTGGGACATTACCCAAGGAAACCGGGACGCTACCTCGGGATGCTACAGCCTTACTAGCATTCCATGACCACCGGACCGGCTAATAAATTACCTTTCCGGGCCCTCCAGAGCCACCAGGTTCATAAATTGTATGCCCCCGTGGTTGAGACTGTCTGTACAGATCCTATCCAGCAGCTTCTCAGAGTTCTCTGCGTCGACCCCGGGAGGGGGGTACACTCAAACAAAATAAAATCTTACAGTTTTTTTTCTGCAAACAAGTATTATACAATATAGAGTTTTAAAACTTTATACAGATTTAAACAAGTCTACGCAGGCCGTAAGGAAAGGAAGATACAGAGAAACCTAATCTCGAGTCTTCCAGCTTAACGCATTGGCATTCTTACTGAGTTTTCCTGAAAGATAAATAACGGCTGAAGAGCAAGATTCCATCGCATTAAGCTAGGGTTAGTATTGGCATTAGTGCATAACCAAGTGAGCGGATTATTATCATTTCGCACAGTAAAAGTCCTGTCCGTCCAAGTAATAATAAAGTTTCTTGATACCGAAAAAGCTGCTGACACATTCCTTTTCGTAGTGCACTACCATTTTTTTACCTCTGAAAATTTCTTGCTCTGAAATATAATTGGATGTTTTTCTCCCTCGCTAGAGAGCTGTGCTAGTACATATGCCATTCTATCATCAAATGTATCGGTTTGTACAATAAAAGGAAGACTAATAACGGGTGTATCTGAAACTGAGTGATTGGTTAATTTCTCTTTCAATTCACAGAATAACGAAAATTTTTGAAATGCGTTGTGGCAGGACTACGGGGCAGTGGCCTTGAACAAGTAAACACTCCGCCACTTTAGTAATCACGGATCATTGGAATGGGCAATAAACACAAATCCTAATTATTCACAAATCACACAAATCCTAATGAAATTCATGAGCGCCCTTTACACACTAGTAAGGTGACAGTTTGATGTGCTATTTCGTTACATGGGATCATCGGACTTTTTTTTAATGAACAGGGAATGATAGTAATTCTCAATGCAGACTGTTAAGTGGATATATTATAATCTTTAGTTACATCTGAATTGAACAATTCATCACACTTTCAGAAAACCTTGTTTGAAAAGGATGGAGCGACATCCCACACTGCACTGTAATCAATGAAAGCTGTGAGAAAATTGTGCAGTAACCGTGTGATCTCAAGATTCGGCAACATTCCCTCGCCCCCTAGATCGCCAGATTATGATTTTTTTCTTGTGGGGCTATCTCAAGAGTAAAGTGTACACGACTCAACCAAGAACTCTGGATGAGTCAAAACAGGGAATTCAGGATGAAATCCCAACTGACATGTTGCAGCTGTCAATGAGGAATCTCAACGACAGATTTCAAGAATGCATTTATGCAGAAGGACGCCATCTAAAGGACGTAATTTTTAAAAGAATGATAAATTCTATTAATGTTTCTTAAATGGCAACTTTTTAAAGTTTCAATTACTATGAATGAAATGTTTTCATTCCAACACTCTTGGTTTGATTGGATTGTTAAAATGTTCCTGTTTTTTTTTATGTCACCCTGTACATACAGAACTCGAATACCTGCCCTTTCTTTCTTTAACCTTTCAGGTTGTTTCTCTCGAACGACTGGATTATCTAAAATAACGATGTTGCGCTTGCACGCAGCCGGAATCGAGACTTGAGAGACCCGTACGCATATTTCACAAGTGCACATCAGCGTAGCCACTGAGGGAGGAGTTTTGAAAATAGACCAATGAGCACCTATTGCTCTTATGATGCTAAATCTTTGTGCATGGAAGCGTATGCTGTTCACGTTTTAATTTGCATTTGTTTCGCAGTTATAAATGTATGGCGTAAAAGCGGGAAAATATCATAGTGCTTTTGTTTAATGAGTTTAATTAATCCCCGACATTTTACTTTCGCGATTTTTATCACGCATTGATATTTGGATTGATGTTCGCGCCATATTATCGTTCTTTACATCGACAAAATGACTCAAGCTACAATTAGCCTCGAATATTATGCATTTAATAACACCTGTGGATTAAGAAAATTCAAGTGTATAGTTTTATTTTTATTAAGGTGAAAGGAACTGGAAGCTTTGCAATGAATCTAGTGTTTCCTTCTTTCAGTGGTTGCGTTCTTTCGATTTTGAAAGTGTAAGATTCAGATTTCATATCGTGTATGATCTGATTATATCCATTGTTAACATTAAAAGTTATATGTGAATATACTGAATATATTCGTTGTGAATAAGATAAATTCATTCTGCTTGATGAGTATTTCTTGTGCAGACAGTACATTTAAAAGTGAGCAGTTAGTAAATGTGAAATTTAACACACTAAATGTAAACGAATGTAAATTAGTAAAGTTCACTTTGAATAATAGCCTGCATTGGCTAATATTATAGAACATCTTTTTCATACAGACTGCAATAAAAAGTGCTGACTTCTATTTACATATGTATCTGTTGTAAATCTTGTGAAGACTGGTATGATACCCTCGTGGTTAAGACGGCCTAGGTATAGATCCTAGCCAGTACTTCCTAGGAATTGTTCTGAGTCAACCCCCTAGGGTGGGAGCCCTGCATATACAGACGGAAAGCAAAAAAATAAATCGTCCGATTGGATTGCTGGACGGTAAAAAAGGATATTTCCGTTGAAATATGGTACTTGAAAATTTTCGATACTGCAATACAATTTTAATGCTTTAAAGCTGAAAGGTTTATCCTAAGTTTATAACAATTATTTTTTAAGCTTCTTTCCTATCTTTCCTAATTTCAGCTTACTCCTTATTAAAATTACAAATCTTATCTGTGTTTTTAGAATCGCGTTTAATGCAAATGGGAAGGAGTAGTGCTTAAGACGAAGTTCCACTGACTTCGAGAGAAAGAATCAGAGTTTCTGACTAGCGCACGTTTTCCTTTTGGTCACGTCTTCCTAAGCTGTTACTACTCTCTAAGCTGTTACTCAGCGGTTACTAAGCTGTTACTGTCTCTCTACGCTGTTACTAGTCTCACCGTTATTACTTGTCCTTGAGAGCTTCGTTAGTTAATTTGGTATTTAGAAGCCAACTAGTTTGATTTGTGTTTGCCTCGGCTAAATCTCTTTAGTTAGTCATTAATTAAACTCTTATTTCTTACACGTTTGAGTTTAAGCCCAAGTGGAAGCTCTGCTGTACGCCGTAAGAAAGGAGCCGACTGTATATCTTTATTTTGAGAAATAAAGGTTGTAGAGATATTAGGTATTTTTTGGAAGCAGGCAAGATGAAAAATGAGCAATCTCCCTCCCCGGGAATCGAACCATGGACCTCTGGAGTACCGTCCCAGCGTGCAGAGCCACTACACCACGAAGGCACACTAAGGAGGCGGGAGAAATACCTTACAAGGTAATTAACCCTCCACATTTAGCTAATAATTAAAAGGGAGGAACACTACAGAGTAAAAGAGAGTAATATTATAAATTTAACTTGCAATTAAAAAAAATTGCGATACAATGAAAATAAACACTGAATCTTTATAAGAAGGAATTTTTATAAAGTTCTTACATTCAAAATAAATTTTCGTGCATTTTGGTAATAAATTTTAAAATACTCATACAGAATTAATGCGTTTATCATTAAAATTACCTCTTATAAAAATTATATATACCTTAGATTTATAAAATTTATATACAGTGTCTCAAAAAAGTGATGGGACACTTGTGCTTTACAAAAGGAAACTGCAATAAAATAAATTTAAAAAACATGTAAACTTTTTGGTGGGTGTGTTTCATACTTAAATTTAGTAACAATTATTACATAACATACATTTTCTCAAAATATTAAAATATTAATTTAATAAAAATAAAATTGCTTAGAACGGAGCAGAAAATGGCTCACTTAAGTGATGAGACACTACGTACTATGCAACAAAAGTCGTCTGAAGTAAGCCATAAAAATATCTTTTGGGGTATTTATTTTTACTCAAAAGCAATTGCCAATAATTTATAAAATCGTCTGCAGTATTTTGTGGTTTGTTTTGGAATTTTTGTGTTTTTTAGCTCAGTGCAGCCATGAATGCTAAACGAAAAGAAACGTTGCCTGGAATTCGAAAATTAGTTATTAATTTGCATATTGAACGTGGGAAAATCTATTAGAGAAACTACTGAAGCAATTAACTTCAGTCATTCAACAGTTTTCAATATCATTAAACGATATAAAAAGAATCATATGATTCAGGATAAAAGAAGACCTGGCCGACCATCAAAGCTATCCAATGGAATAAAGCGAATTATCCTTCGAAATATTTAAAAAAAATCCAAGAATGAGTGCTCCTAAAGTTGCAGCTGATTTAAAAGCATTATATGGAGTAATTGTTAATTCTGAGACTATTAGAAGAGTAATTCGATCTACTGGATATCACGGTAGAGCAGCCAGGAAAAAATTCTTCGTAAGTGAAAAGAATAGAAAACTCAAACAGGCTTTCGCAAAATCCAACATAAATAAGAATTCTGATTACTAGAATGAAGTTATATTTGCTGATGAGAGTAAATTTAATATATTTGGTTCTGACGGTAGAATCTTGGTGTGGAGAAAACCCAGGGAAGAATTTCGCAAACAGAACTTGGTGCCAACAGTAAAACATGTTGGAGGAGGAGTTATGGTATGGGGGTGTATGTCGTCCGCTGGAGTTGGTAATCTTGTTTTTATTGACAGTATAATGGATCAGTACAAGTATATTGATATTTTAAATCAAAATTTGAAATCTTCAGCACAAAAATTGAACCTTCATAACGATTTTAAATTCTACCAGGACAATGACCCCAAGTACAGTGCTTTGAACGTTAGACTCTAGCTGCTGTATAACTGTCCTGAAATAATAAAAACACCCCCACAATCTCCACAATTAAATCCCATAGAGAATATTTGGCAAGAATTGGAATCAAGAATTCGCAAACACACCATTTCTTCAAAACAACTATTAAAATCGGTGCTTCAAGAAGAATGGGGTAAAATCACTCCAGAAATCACAAAAAAATTAGTCGAATCCATCCCAAGAAGATTAAATCATGTTTTAAAAGTAAAAGGAAATCCAACAAAATGTTAAAACCTTTTAAAAAGTAAAATTTTTGGATAAATATTTGATGGAAAAGTAAGTGTCCCATCACTTAAGTGAGCCATTTTCTGCTCCGTTCTAAACAATTTTATTTTTATTAAATTAATATTTTAATATTTTGAGAAAATGTATGTTATGTAACAATTGTTACTAAATTTAAGTATGAAACACACCCACAAAAAATTTTACATGTTTTTTAAATTTATTTTATTGCAGTTTCCTTTTCTAAAGCACAAGTTCTCCATCACTTTTTTGAGACACTGTATATATGATTCTGAATTTAAATGATATTGTAGATTAGTTCGAAAATTAAATCTTTTAAGTCTTTTATATGTTTACACATTTTTTTAATCTTTTTTGCTTTAAATTCTTTTTTTTTTTTTTTTTTTTTTTTTTTTTTTTTTTTTAAATTTTGGCTTTAAATTTGCTTTTTTACTTTTTTACGTGTTTGCTAAAATTTAAATTTAATTTGTTTAAATATATATATATATATATATATATATAATAGAAATAGAAATTGTAAAGCTAACAAGTAATGAGATGTAAGACCTATTTGGTCTTAAAATGTTTTTTGCGCATAATGCTGCAAAAAAGATATGAAATAATAGTAGGTAGAAACATTGCAGCGATCTTGCTAAAAAGTTACCAGGAGTTGTAGCTCCACGAAATAGTTCAACGCTGTATTACTAAAATAGGAACTAAGAAGAAATTTTTTGAAAAGATTTATCTGGAAAAAACTGTAAACACGCGAAAAACATTAAAATTAATGTAGGAAGACCTTCGAATGCACGAAAAATTAATCTGACTGTTGTGATATGTGAAAAGCTAATACACATAAAAAATAGATTGACGTAAAAAAACCAAAACATAAAATGCAAAAATTATAATGAAAATATTATAAAGTGCAAAAATACAAAAATACAATAATTACAAAGCGTAAAAGGGTAAATTAACCCACTCGCACCCTCGGCCAGGCTTTTCAAGCGAAAAATGACTGAGTGTCGAACTAGGCTAAATACCATTACGCGTTTCGCCGAAACAACCACTGAAGCTCTTGTTTGATGCGAAAAAAAAAATTTTATAAAAAACATGTCCCGAATAAATCTTTTTTTGGAGCTTCACTGCTTTGTTCCTTTTTCCCGACGCGTCCGCTGAAAAACACATTAGGGTGTTAAAAATGAATTTGCAACTCCGAGCAATGTAAAATTAAAATAAAAATAAAATATATATATATATATAATATATATTGTTTCATAAGAATCAATTGAATTTAATTAAAAAAATTAAATTTAAATACATATTTAATTAAATATTCTTTGCTCCATTGCTGCAAGGAATGAAATTTAAATTTAAACAAATTTAAATTCTTAACAAAGTAATGTTTGTTAAGAATTTAAATTTGTTTAAATTTAAATATATAATATATATATATATATATATATATTAATAATCCAATTGTAGAAAATGTTCTTACCTGCTTTAACTGAGGTCGGTAGAGTAATGTTAATGGAATCTACTTCCTCTGTAATTTTTGGAGCTCTAACTCAAACAGCTTCGAATAACTGAAATATTTTTCTAAAACCCTGTCTAAACATTGTTTCTGATTTTCAGCAAAAAGTAAAAAGTAGCCGGGTATTATGTTTGACTGAATTATGCCCTTTTAATTTGCATCTCATTGTCACTGTCTGCATGTATTCCATAACTTCTTTAGCAATATCATTTGCCGTTTGCAATGAACAAAGCTACTTCTCTGAAAATTCTTGAAAAAGTTAAAAAGTCAGTATCTGCTTAGGAAATTTCAACAGTGTTTTTTTATTTGATTTGTAGGAACTAACCAAAGTTTGGAATCATTCGTGAAAGAACTAACCAAAATTGCAAATACATTTTCACATTAAGAGGGCAATAAAAATGCTTAAAATCGCTGGTTTAAAAAACAAATAGACGAAATAAAGATGGATACGTGCTTAGAAACAGAAAAGAAAGATTCTGTGAAAGAAGCTCTTGTGTTTTGAATAACTTATTCCAAATGCAGAGCAAAGTCGGCAGAAATTTATTCCACGTCATGATATTCAAAAGGATCATCAAATCTCTGGAATCTAACATCCGCATATATATTTACATTTACTTTACAAGCTCACATTTACGCAAAGTCATTCGTATGTGATATGCCAGTATCACGATTGTAAACGGCTATTTTATTACAAAATTATCTTACTTAATCAGCGTTAACTAGAAGAAATTCTTAAAACTGGTCATGAATTACTAAAGAAATTGCAACAGTTAAAACAGCCACTTTCAGCATAGCATCGAAAGAAACATTTTCGGAAATCTACACTTCTAGAAAATTTCATTGGTTGACCTACACGAACACCTCCCAGAAATATATTCTGTCCTTCACGAAACAGAACTGGAGGGGCAACATTTTCACAACCTCGTAAAATATCCCGAGTACGTACACGAAACAGATCTCTAAGCGAAACTGTTTCGAGTAGAAATATTCTGTTTAAACTAGTGCTGGAAGAAATGCGTTTCTCATAGAAGCTTCTTACAGCAGCCCACGTAGCTGTATGTGATAATCCAATAAATAGCAAGCGGAACACCACTGGCTGTTATAGTGATTACCATGCTCTTTACAAATGGAAGAAAAGTGAAAATTTTTTATCATGAATAAATTATTCAATATGCAGGTCTAATTGACATAAAGTTACTGAACATTTTAACACTGATGTTAAAAAATCTGATGTGTGCACCACATGACTTCCTTGTACGGAATATTAAACTATATCCATTTTTTCTTCCACTTCATTTAAACTTATTGGATTGGATTAAATCTGCTTCGTCCATAGCGCATAAACCACAATAGAATAAATGCACTGTTTAAAATTCACAATATTTGTTTACTATAGCGACACTGTGGCGTTAGGTTCACTTAACAGTATTATATTTCGTTCATATTATAACTCAGAATGCATAAAATTTATATCATTTAAAGAATTATCTAATCGTTGCCACATGTTCTATTCAAATGCTATAATAATGCTAGAACGATGTATAAAAGAAATTAAGCGAACAAAACAAAAAAAGAAACAGTTTTTCACTGACGACTGAATATTTCTCATTCAATTAATTCAGTTCTCACTTTGCGACAATGCAAAAATACATAAATACTCAAAATATTTGTATTAAAAATTACGAAGTAAATCTTAAACACTTATTTCCACGAAAAAATTCCAGAAAGGATTAAGCATGATTTAATTCGCAATAATAAATGAAAGCGTTATCTTTGTTGTTAGGAAGCTAAGTTTCTCTAGATTGGCAACAAATCCACTATTCTGCTGTTTCAAATGTAAACAAGCAATAGCCGCCATAGAAAAATTATTAGGCTTAGCAGCACTTAAACAACTTTTAAATTGTTGATAATTCTGAAAATATTGCGTACAGATTTACTAAAGGAATAAAAACCTTAACCGGAAGATAAGAAGAACATAATCCAATCTTTTTTAAAGCAAAAAACGCACAATTTCCAAACATATAAGAATAAAGAAACTGAGATCACTGAGCTGAGTAACAGAGTGGATATATATATACATATATTTATATACTTTTGGTGCGGCCGATTGCAACCAAAATACGAGGTGCACATCTACATATTATAGCAGTCCTATATACAACGTTCTGAGGCTAGTCTTTTTGAGTTATGCGAGATACATACGTACGTTCGTAAGCACAGACGCCAAACGAACTTCGAAACATTCTCTTCAGAATTCAATTTTAATTAGTTTTACAATTTTTTGGGGGGAAAAAGAGTCTTTTATCCTGTCCTTACATACAGATGTCAAGCAGAAATATCGTTAAATTGCATTCGATAGCGGTGAAAATGCATATTTGCGTTGAAATATGTTGCCTGAAACTTTTCGCGATTACAACACTTCCTTTTTATTTCGTGGAAGGAAGTAAAAAGATTAATTTCATTCAATTTAACCTCTCTCGAGAAACAACAGGAAAGTAAAAATTTTCAATGAACTGAAAAATAGAAATTTACCGAATCTTAAAAAAGAGATGCTGTTAGATATAAAAAAAACCTCATGTAGCTGACTCATTCAATCGGAAAGGATAGACGCTGGATCTCATTACCAAAAATTTATCTTGTTTATATGGTACATTTTAGATGTCAGATTTCCCCAGCATCAAGGCAAATTCATGGGTTGAATTATCGGTGCTGCCATCTATTGTCACAAAACGAAAATACTAAACCGGTAGTTGTAAATAAAGTTAACTGATTGAAGAAAGGTTTGAGCGGTAGATGAGAAATGGAAAGGTTATCGCGAAGATGAAAATAATTGTCTTAAACTAATAAAATGCCTAGAACAATCTGCCTTTAGAATTTATGCCAGCAGCCTTTAGTACAATTAAACTGCATTAGCTCGAAAATGATAAAAACACGAATGCCATACGAAAGGGATAACTTTTTTTGTCAGTGGTGTAGCGAGGGGGTGCATGATACTCCGGGCGCCGCTTGCAGAGGGGCGCCAAATGGTCTCCAAACAAGATTTTCATCATATCACTGTGCTTTTTCGGCGGGGAGGCGCCAAAAAACTATTTTGCCCCTCGCGCCAGTTATGCTCGCTACTCCACTGCTTTTTGTAGGACATTGTAAGGAGGAGCTGTGTCATATTTTCGCTAATACTAAGAAGCATGACTTTCTTTGCATTAATATTCAATTTTAAGAAAAATATTCCATTACGAAATTCTACTTTTGGGGGGTGAATGAAAATTTTGCAGGTTTAGAAATTTTAAATAATTGAATATTTAAAGCTGCTGACATAGTTTATTATTCCTGTTTAACTTTGCCAATGAAATTAAAGAGCGTCTAATTATATGGAAATAGATTTAGTTAAAAAACTGGTTGTTAATGGATTGATTTAAATGCTTTTAACTGCATTACTAAAAATTATGACATAATTTCATTATTTAACTCTTTCGCATCGAAGTCGCCTCAAACGCCCGAGCATTCAGACATCGGCTGGACGCCCGAAACGCCTGAATAATTTCCTACCCAATGCTTTCCCCCATCACGTTACTGCATTACTGATTGCTTTCAGGTGTTGTTAAATCCCATGTCAATCATTGTTTTGAAGCTACTAAAAGTAATTATATTATTTTAATGCACCTTCTCTTTTCTTTGTTTACTGTCAGTGTTTAGCTTTTGTTGCCCGAAGTTGCAATCCCGTCCCAAGGGGGAACTTCACACAGTGTGAAAGCGTCCAAGAAAGAAGTTCTCGCTTTACTTAAGTAAGGCTATTGTTAGCGCTGTAGTATTCAACTTGTCATGGGGGAAGGAAAAGCATTCCAGGAGAAATTCTTAGATACGGGCGTTTTCGATGTTTGGGGAATAGAGATTCTGCCCTCTCTCGACGCGAAAGAGTTAAAAACCGTTTAGGAGTATAAAAAGTTAAGAATTCGATGTTCTAAAGAATATTCCTTCTCAGCAGAGAATGAATGAGTTAGCATTTTCGAATAATATTTTATACCATGCAAAAAGAAAGAAAAACAAATTATGCATGACAGAAATATTTCTCTAGTTTGAAATAGGATAAAAATGTCCCAAAGGTAGTTTCATCCTGCGACGAGGGAGATTTTTTTTCTCTTTCACACGAAGAAAATGTCAGTTACGAAAAAATTGCTACAGCTGTGTTTTTATCTTCTTAGCTCTTACTTTTATTCTTAGAGGCATTTTCTTTTCCTTGTACTTCAAGTGTAAAAAATGCATCTGACAGACGTTGGAAATTTTTGTCATACTGCAGATTTCAGAACTCTACTTCAAACATCGTTTTGATAACGCTTATATGTATTAAGTTATATTAAATGCTTATATTTAAATATGACAAAACATTATTATGCAAAACTTTTGTTAGCTGTAAAATTACTTTCTAAGATAGACTAGATGTGAACTGTGACCTAAAAATTACGCATACATTTAATCATATATTGCATATTTTGCATAAATTTAGAGTTAGTACTGTAAGGTATTTTCTCCCTCCTTTCTGCATGCCTTCGTGGTGTAATAGTTAGCACACTTGGCGCGTATTCAAGAGGTCCAGGTTCGGGTCCCCGGCCAGGGCATTGCTAATTTTTCATGTCTCCGGCTTCAAAATAACCTAATACCTACAGCGTTCTACCTACAGCGGCTCCTCAACTAAAAACATGTGGTGGATGGTGATTCTTCACCACCAGGATGTGGCGACAGGATGTCCCTAGTCGCTCTTTAAAAGGGGGAGTATGTAAGGTATTTTCTCCCTCTTTTCTGCATGTCTTTATGGTGAAAAGATTAGCACACTCGGCGCGTATTCGAGAGGTCCAGGTTCGAGTACAGGAGAGGGCATTGCTCATTTTGCATGTGTCCTGCGCAAAAAATCCTAATGTCTCTACAGTACAATCCCAAATACAAAGTCCAAGACAGGGCATTGCTCATTTTGCATGTGTCCTCAGCAAAAAATCCTAATGTCTCTACAGTACAAGCCTAAATGCAAAGTCCAGGAGAGGGCATTGGTCATTTTGCATGTGTCCTGCGCAAAAAATCCTAATGTCTCTATAGTACAAGCCCAAATGCAAAATCCAGGAGAGGGCATTGCTCATTTTGCATGTGTCCTGCGCAAAAAATCCTAATGTCTCTACAGTACAATCCCAAATACAAAGTCCAAGAGAAGGCATTGCTCATTTTGCATGTGTCCTCAGCAAAAAATCCTAATGTCTCTACAGTACAAGCCCAAATGCAAAGTCCAGGAGAGGGCATTGCTCATTTTGCATGTCTCCTGCGCAAAAAATCCTGATGTCTCTACAGTACAATCCCAAATACAAAGTCCAAGAGAAGGCATTGCTCATTTTGCATGTGTCCTCAGCAAAAAATCCTAATGTCTCTATAGTACAAGCCCAAATGCAAAATCCAGGAGAGGGCATTGCTCATTTTGCATGTGTCCTGCGCAAAAAATCCTAATGTCTCTACAGTACAATCCCAAATACAAAGTCCAAGAGAAGGCATTGCTCATTTTGCATGTGTCCTCAGCAAAAAATCCTAATGTCTCTACAGTACAAGCCCAAATGCAATGTCCAGGAGAGGGCATTGCTCATTTTGCATGTATCCTGCGCAAAAAATCCTGATGTCTCTACAGTACAATCCCAAATACAAAGTCCAAGAGAAGGCATTGCTCATTTTGCATGTGTCCTCAGCAAAAAATCCTAATGTCTCTACAGTACAAGCCCAAATGCAAAGTCCAGGAGAGGGCATTGCTCATTTTGCATGTATCCTGCGCAAAAAATCCTGATGTCTCTACAGTACAATCCCAAATACAAAGTCCAAGAGAAGGCATTGCTCATTTTGCATGTGTCCTCAGCAAAAAATCCTAATGTCTCTACAGTACAAGCCCAAATGCAAAGTCCAGGAGAGGGCATTGCTCATTTTGCATGTGTCCTGCGCAAAAAATCCTAATGTCTCTATAGTACAAGCCCAAATGCAAAATCCAGGAGAGGGCATTGCTCATTTTGCATGTGTCCTGCGCAAAAAATCCTGATGTCTCTACAGTACAATCCCAAATACAAAGTCCAAGAGAAGGCATTGCTCATTTTGCATGTGTCCTCAGCAAAAAATCCTAATGTCTCTATAGTACAAGCCCAAATGCAAAATCCAGGAGAGGGCATTGCTCATTTTGCATGTGTCCTGCGCAAAAAAATCCTAATGTCTCTACAGTACAATCCCAAATACAAAGTCCAAGAGAAGGCATTGCTCATTTTGCATGTGTCCTCAGCAAAAAATCCTAATGTCTCTACAGTACAAGCCCAAATGCAAAGTTCAGGAGAGTGCATTGCTCATTTTGCATGTATCCTGCGCAAAAAATCCTGATGTCTCTACAGTACAATCCCAAATACAAAGTCCAAGAGAAGGCATTGCTCATTTTGCATGTGTCCTCAGCAAAAAATCCTAATGTCTCTACAGTACAAGCCCAAATGCAAAATCCAGGAGAGGGCATTGCTCATTTTGCATGTGTCCTGCGCAAAAAATCCTAATGTCTCTATAGTACAAGCCTAAATGCAAAATCCAGGAGAGGGCATTGCTCATTTGCATGTGTCCTGCGCAAAAAAATCCGAATGTCTCTATAGTATAAACCAAATGCAAAATCCAGGAGAATCCAGGAGAGGACATTGCTCATTTTGCATGTGTCCTGAGCAACCAATCCTAATGTCTCTACAGTACAGTCCCAAATGCAAAGTCCAGGAGAGGGCACTGATCATTTTGCATGTCTCCTGCGCAAAAAATCCTAATGTCCCTACAGTACAATCCCAAATGGAATGTCATATTTTCCCATCGGACTTATTAGCTGTCAGATTTCTTTCTTATTTCCTACTGATTAAAATTTTGAGCGCAAAGTGTAAAATAAAATTTTAAATAAAAATGTGTGTAATAGGCTTTAAATATTTTATTCAAATATACCATAAATTAAGATTAAAGATATTTTTTTTATAATTACAGTACACCGCCAGATGACATCCGTTCTAAGTCGAAGCATGCGTAATAGAATGTCACCCCAGAGGGAAATTTTATTAGGAAAAAAAAGGAGAGATATAAGTATAAGAAAAACAATACGACCGATACATAAAAGAGCATATAAATTAAATACATAAATGTTGCAATGCTTCACGACAACAGCAATACAGATTGAAGTAATTATCGTTATCAATATCCTTAATTTAATTTGTCTACAAGTACAATACCAGCTCATACTCCGACCCATGTTTTTAAGCAGAACATTATTATGCTTATCATAAATTTACTTAGAATCATGATGTATACAAATTCGCGTTATATATATTAGAAATAAACATAAAAGAGAACCGTATATTCCCGCATATAACGTGCACCTTCAAAATACAAAGAATAAGATCAGAAATTATGGATACGCATTATATGCCGGGTATAAAAATGGTAGATTTAAAATAAGGAATGAGCTTAAGAAAAAATCAGGTTTCTATACGTACCTAAATTCTGTTTATTTCAAAACAAAATGGCATACCTTATGACCTGAAATATTTTCACTATCGGATTATAGAATCTAACTCTCTTTGGCCACATAAAATAATCTAGATCCTAACGAACCTTGTGATTTCTCGCATACGCGTGAAATAATGCCAGCACAGAAGAAGGGTGAAAAGACCCCTTTATTAATTTCAACTATGAACAAAAAGGCACTTACTTTGTGCTTATACCGACACGGTGGAACTTAAACCTTGTTATACAAATCATTTCAAATCTAAAAAGAATAGTGCTAGATTAACACTTTAAGGGGTGTTGGAACCCCAAAATCTTCAAAAAATTGTGATTTCGGATTTTTGCATTTTCAAATTCTCTACACTTTTATCTTTCTAAAAATACCATTCTTTAATCTCTATGAAAATTAGAACTGTAAAAAAATATAGTTTTAATTTGTCATCTACTGCTTCGATCAATGAGGATTTTTGCATAAAAACGCGTTTTTCTCTAAACGTGATTTTTTTATACTCGATGTACCTTTTCTCGAGAACTACTACTGCTCACAGGTATCTAAAATTTTTATGGCTTATTTATTAGGTTCCCTCATATTTACTGAAATGAGCTTTTTGTAATAAACTTCGAAATAAATTTTTTTAAATTTTTTTGTGTGAGAAAAGTGCTAAATTTTACTATGCCTAACAAAATATTCTGTAATTTACTCTAAAATTCAAAATTTTTCAAAAGCTCATTTCAGTATAATCAGATAGGTATAATTTAATTACAGAAAAAATTTCAAGCTTGTATCTACAGCAGATTTTGACAAAAGGTTCGTCGAAAATGGCCAATTTAACATTGTCGGTACAGGGGTTTCTGATACCCCTTAAGTTACGGCTAACCTAGGTTGACTCGACAACCTAACAGACGTGATAATTATTTAAATGGCCAAAAGGCGTATCAGCGTAACAGCAAAGTCAGAAACGAAACGTGCGCTGGGTAGCGAAAACACACTCTGAATAAACGCCAAGATTCACCCTTTAAAATACTCCCTTCACTTAATTTTAAATTTACATCCTGGCGAGGAAGGGCGAGAGGAAGTTGAGGAGTTCAGGTACGATAACAAAAATTTGAATGATAGGTTAAATGAAATAAAAGAAACCCTAGAGGATAACATGAAAAGCCCGTATCATCGTCTTCCGCTATATCTTCAAGCATATCATCGAAATCTGTTTTATCTTCACCATCATTGTTATTCTGATCCATAAATGAATAATCATCATAGACTATTCCATCTTTCACCAACACCAAACACCCTGGCTGCAGCACGATTTCCATTTTATTTCGCAAAATGACTGGCTTTGCGTTTGAAACCAGCACTGTGATGTTTTTCTTTTCGCGGGAGCCACATTTGCTACTAAAAGGAACATTAGATCAACTGTATTTCAACTAAATTAAATACTATTTACTGAAACCTTCGATTTTCACTTAAAAATCACTGCTTCAAATGACTACAGAAAGAGAAAGCATCTGACTCCTAATTCCAAAAATTCATTCAGGTTGGAAGTGCATTCTTACTCCAAGTTATATCCCCTTTTCTCAAAATTTTTCAAGCATTCTTTTGGACATCTGCATTGAATACAATCCACCCTCTTTGCAAGAATATTTACCCCCCCCCGAGCACTTAACCCACGCACGTATTATTGCCCTTATCGATCGTCAGTTTTCTATACCATTGTTCGAAAGGCTAGAACAAAACTTCGAATAGGTGACTTCGAAACATAAAAGCATTCCACATGTATCTTTTAGGTTTCTTCGTGAAGAACTGGACGTGCGTTACACGGCGAATATATCTAAAAATTAAAAAATGTAGCTTGAAATTATACATGCGCGTTATATACCGGTACGCTTTGTACGTCGGAAAATACGGTACTTTAAAATTTTGAATGTGCATAGCAATTGTGATACAACAGTGAAAAATGAAAAAACACTTATACAAACGCATATCAATAAATATACAAAATAAAATACATAATAAGGTGAAAATGTGCTTTCACTTTTTTTTTTTTTTTTTTTTTTTTTTTTTTTTTGAAAAAAAAAGCGTCGATTTTTTGGAAATCGCGAGTAAAATCTCAGAATACGTTGCATAAACAAAGTCGCGAAGGCCGAGCTATGTGACTTTCATAAATGGGTGGGACTAAGATTGTGACGTCACAATGTATTCTCTTTAGATGTAGAAATAAGTACACTAAATTTTTTGTATTTCAAACTACTCATGTATTTCAAACGGTAAGTGAATTGTAGCAGTTATTAAAAACTGTAAACAACGTCGCAGTCTCTCATACAGGGTGAATATTTTTAAGCTTTAGTATTTATACAAATAAAAACAGATTTTTTAAAATTTTAATTTCATATTGCGGAACATTTTAACTTTATCATCTTTACAAAATTACCTTATTGCTACGTAACGACACTATCTCTTGCATACTAGTAAGTAGACAATCTTCATTATTTTCTAAAAATTTTTAAGCTTTACATTAATAAAAAAGAAAAATATTTATTATTGAATATCAACATAATACACAGATTTCATTTCCCTGTTTCTTAAATTCCTAAACCACGTTCTATACTCTCGCATTAGAATTATACACATTAATAAATTTAAAAAACTAATTTCTCACAATGAAAGAAAATAAGAAAATTTTAAAAAGAAAAAATATTTTCACCACATTTCGAACAAACAAAAAAAGTAGCAATCAAACCAACTTTCGTGAAAATGTGCTTTAGCCCACTGCTTGGCGATTTTCAGTAGCGGCAATTTTTTGAAAATCGCCAGTAAACGCTGTATAAACAAAGTTGCGAAGGCGGAGCTATGTGACGTTCATAAATGGGTGGAACTAAGATTGTGACGTCACAATGTATTCTCTACAGATGTAGAAATAAGTATACTAAATTTTTTGTATTTCAAACTATTAAATACGGTAAGTGAATTCTAACAGTTATTAAAACTGTAAACAACGTCGCAGTGTCTCATACAGGGTGAATATTTTTAAGCTTTAGTATTTATACAAATACGAGTAAAAACAGATTTTTTTAAATTTTAATTTCATATTGCGGAACATATTAAATTTATCATCTTTACAAAATTACCTTATTGCTACGTAACGACACTATCTCTTACATACTAGTAAGTAAACAATCTTCATTATTTTCTAAAAATTTTTAAGCTTTATATTAATAAGAAAAGGAAAAATATTTATTATTGAATATCAACATCATACACAGCTTTCATTTTCATGTTTCTTAAATTCCTAAACCACGTTCTATACTTTCGTATTAGAATTCTACACATTAATAAATTTAAAAAGTCTAATTTCTCACAATGAAAGAAAATATTAAAAATAAGAATTTTAAAAAGAAAAAATATTTTCACTTACCCTTTTCAGGAAAATAAAGTCTTTTTGACAATGACGGCACGTTTCCCTTTCATTTCCAATAAAGTAATAAATTTACATGTACATTCACTCACCTCTCTCAGCAGCACAGATAAATCCATAGCGATTGTTTATTTAACGAAATTTATGCAGAAAAATGGAAAAAACACACAAATAAAACCACTCGATTAATAACTACCACATAAGAACATTCAAACGGCAACTGAATTAACTGCTCAAATTACGAAGTAAAAATTCCAAAAGAAATCGTCTGCCTGGAAATTCTTTTTAACTGCAAGTATAGTTTTGAAAGCATAAATTATCGTCTGCTACTTGACAATTTGGTCTTCGGACATTTGTGCTTTCTCCGAAGAAATTTATTCGTATTTAGTTATTAAAAAGCGCTGTGAAAGCCATGGCTTTTCGATATCTAAAGCTACGATAGGTAATATTGTCAACAATAGGAAATTTAAAAAAAAAAGACAACAAATATAATGAAATTAAAAAACAAAATAAAATCTGAAATTTAAGATTTTACATTACGCCCCAAAGGTGCGTTTTTTTAACACTTTGCGTGTTACCTTTATTAATTAAATAGTATGTTCTTCGCACTTAAACCGTAAAATTCAGTTCAACAGCAATATCACAAAATAATTTTAAAATAAGCATATTCTTTAGATTTTCCGATACACAGTCTCCCGCGCTGGAGATAAAAATGTCTGTAGAGCATTGTAATTGCTTGCTTTGAAATTCCTCAGTATGTTAATAAAAAATTCGTTAAAGTTTTACAAAATATGAAAACGATAATAAAACAAATTCCAAATTTCAAATTTGGGCTTCCAGATGCCCATATTCGCAGGAGGATTACGTTATTCAAAATTTGATGTTTCTAGGTACCGTTGTTTTATCAAAATGCGGGAAGCATACATACATTTATGAAGATTTTTAATCGTTAAATTCCTTTAAATATAATACAGAGCGATAATATTTGTTGGCCATAATTTGAAAAGTGAAATAACGCTTATAGCGAATCATCGCAAAATGCCGAAACGAAATTGTCCTTCTGGGCAATTTTCCTCTTTGAACTAATAATTTAAAACTAAATTTAGGTAAGTTTAAAACACAAAAGACCATTAGTTTCGCTTAAAAGTTACGTATAATTCGCAACAAATGCGAGAGTTTTAAACCTCGTAGAAATTTACAACATTTTCATTCAAACATGGAAGTTTATTTCTCGCAAAATGCATGATTCATGCGAAGGATTCATTTGTTAAACTTTATCTGCGTGCATACATATTTTCTTAAAGAGATATCAGTCACTATGCATACCAGAACGAGTGTATAGAAAAACCTGCTATACAATTTGAAGTCAATTAAATAAGATTAAAAAAATCAGAAAATTACACAAACTTGGCATTGCGCTCTGCCTTGGCTTTGTTCATGTGCAAGTCGATCTATTTTTACTTAGAAAACATTAGAGAATTGCACAAACTCGGCATTGCGCGCCACATTGGCTTTGCCCATGTGCACATCGATCTATTTTCACTTAAAAAAACATCCCAGAATTGAACAAACTCGGCATCGCGCACAATCTTCGCATTGCGCACCACACTAGCTTCGCCCATGTGCACATCGATCTATTTTCACTTAAAAGAACATCCCAGAAATGCACAAACTCGGCATCGCGCACAACCTCGGCATTGCGCACCACATTGGCTTTGCCCATGTGCACATCGGTCTATTTTCACTTAAAAAACATCCCAGAATTGCACAAACTCCATCGCGCATAACGTCGGCACTGCGCACTGCATTGGCTTTGCCCATGTACATATCGATCTACTTTCATTAAAAAAACATCAGAGAATTGCACTACGTCAGCTTTTCCAATCTTCTAGGATTGAGCCAAAAAGAAATACAAAATATTAAAAATAAGCAACTTTAAAACGAACCATACAAGAAAATTTTTTTCATTTACCCTTTTCAAGAAAAATGTAAAGTTTTTTGAGGGATTTTTATACATGAATTTATCTTAGAGAAAAACCCTTTTGGATCCCCCCTCGTCTTTAAATAAATTTACTAACGTTGTATACGCCGTTTCCGTAATATATGCAGAAAAAAGGCTAAAACCCACAGGGGGGAAAACACTCCATTAAAAAAAGAACCACCGCATAAGAACATTCAAACCGCAACAGAATTAACAAGTAAAAATAAAAAATAAAAAAAAAATTGAAAGCTTTTAGATTTTACATTACGCCCAAAGGGGTGTTTTTTTAACATGTTAAGTTACATTTATTTATTAAGTATCACTTCTGTCGCACTTAAACCATAAAATTCAGTTCAACAGCAATATCGCAAAATAATTTTAAAATGAGCATATCTTTAGAATTTCCAATACACAGTTTTGCGCTTTGCATGTAATTTTTTTTTTTTTTTTTTTTTTTTTTTTTCCGTGCTGTGTTGCCGTTGCTAGCTTTGAAATCTTTGAGTTTGCTAATCAAAAATTCGTTCAAGTTTTACAAAATATCAATCAGATAATAAAAAAAATTCTAAATTTGGGCTCCCAGATGCCCATATTAGGTTGGAAACGTATGTTATTCAAAATTTGATGGCTCTAGGTACCGTTGTTTTATCACAATGCGAGAAACATTTATGCAGATTTTTCAATATTTAATTTCTTTAAACATAACACAGGGCGATAATATTTAGTGGCAGGTAACAGGTGACGGAGGACGGGGACGCCTGATGTTTAACAGAGGTAAACAGGCATATGTCCCGCGCCCTCCCCTATCTAGTGGCAGCAACTCCCAGGAGCCTCATGAGGCCACCTTGGGAGTTTATTGAAGAATTTTACGTAATTGTACATGGCCATACAGAGGCGTCTTAGGAATACTTTAGTTTTGATCGATAGGCGGATGATTTGTTACATCTTGGTTTGTTAGACACTGTTAGACACTAATTACAGCATATACATACACATACAAGTACATACACTTGCACGTATAAAGATATACATACAAAACACTTGTAAAACACAGATAAAAGCACATATATAACACATATAAAACATGTAAGCACATTATATAAAAATAGAAATTAGATACTAGTTTGCACACACTTATACAAGTAAAACACATACTTATAATGAAACATATTTAAGCTAATATATAGTATACACTTACACTAAAGACACATTTAGATCACATATCACATGTAAAATGCGCAAATAAACATACATAAAGCATGCAGGCACACTGTAGAATATTAAATTTTGTTATTAGATGATATAGTGCTTTATGAGACGCCTTAATTGACGCTAGTTTGGTTGGCAGATATCTTGCCCTAGGGCGTTGACCTGCCTAATTATTTGGCAGATCTTTTTGACCGCTGGTGGGTGCTTAATGATGAATCGTTTATATGATTCTATATTTGTGGTTGGGAGTGGTAGGTGTAAGTTGGATGTAAGGCTGCATTCAAATATGTAGTGGTCGGGGGAGCCAGTTGCCCCGCAGACGCATATATCTGTCATCGAAATTGTATGTCTCTGAAAATAGGATGGAAATGGGCCGTGCCCCGTGATATAGTTTGTCAAGGGTGCAATGGCCTGGAGACGTTCGTTATCTACTATTGGGTAGAATCCATGTGTCCTTCTTCCTGTATCACAGTTATCCCACTCCTGTTGCCACTGTTCTTTGCTTAGTTCTCTTAGCGTTCGCTTTAAATACGAAGTCGGGATTGGAGTTGTCACCTCTTGCGCGTCGTTGTTGAGTGTCGCCTCGTTTGCTAACTGGTAACATTTAGTGGCAACAGAATAACAACACAGCTTCAAAACATCGGGTTAACCATGTTGGCGCGTTTATTGCCCACTGAAAAACAATCTCCAAGCAGTGGGCTAAACCGCATTTTAACCCATAATAACATATAACTTTCTACATAATAACACACAATACATACATAACATACTGTTGCGTGCGTACGGGTTCGTTACGAAATGAATGCACAAGTCCGATGAAAAATGAAGAAAATTTATTATTATCACAACAAATATGATTAAATGTCCTCAAATAATCGTGCAGTATCACAATATATCACAGTAGTTATCTTCTAACTACTCAAACGTGCAATAGAACTTAATTCAAAACAGCTAAAGAAAGCTAATCCGCGAATTCGCTATAGTCAACAGGAGCAATTTTCTAAACAACAACAAATTAAGCAACTACAACGAACTGAGAGGTTTTCCTCCTTTTATAAGATTTTAAAATCACGCGCGAGAATTTTCTAGTACTTTCTCGAAATCAAAATAAGATATTTATTAAATGTTTAATGGACGCGCTCTTGTATTTTCAATTTTCTGGCTTAGCTTTCTTTTAATATTCGTCACGCGCTGCACTGCGCGGGAAATAAAACCATTTAATTTATAATTGAACTAACGTTACTATTTAAATACCAAATCCGTAACAATACAAATACCGACATAATGACGCACAACACATACATAATAATACAAAATAAGCAAACAAAAGCTGCATAGAATTCATTAATAGAATTGTCCCTTATTTGAGATCGGCCCACCAGCGGCCGAGCGGTAAAGTCGCTGAACACTGATAGTTCGGTCTGAGGTTCGAAACCCGCGAACGGGCTGACTGCATGGGCGTTTACGTGGTTTTCCTCATGTGTAGCGTGTATACGAGCCGGTTTCCCTTGCGGAATACAACAGTGAACTGTTTAAAGTCCTCCACGAAGGCATCCCTTCCCTCAGGCATGTAGCCCTAGTGTGCTTTACCATAATTAAATAAACCAAACCAAACTTATTTGAGATCACCGGCATTTACTAACAGGCACATAACTATAGCAGTATTCTTAGATTAGCAACAACGGGGTCGAAAGGCAGAACACGTTCTCCTACGCTTTTCTAATGATCTGACCCAGACTTCGGCTTAAATACTGGTTTCTACCCCATTTACATAAAACGTAATCCGAAAACTCATTCTAGCAGGGAGATGTAGGTGGAAAATGGTAAAGTAAAGGAAAGGCTTGTTACAAAACAAAAATAGAAAATTAAAATAAACCCTACAAAGTGATTTAATCTTCTTGTATCTAATGCAAGTTCCCTAAATTAAGAAAATTTTGCTTACTTTCATTTCAGTCCTTTGAGAACGCGTATGAGTTATTACTTCACCCTAGAATAGGGATACCAAAGCTACGTATGCTCTCATTTATAAAGATTTCATTGGCCAAAATTGCTTTAAAATAAACCTATCGCTATTGCTCAAAATTATAGTGAAATATGACTTTGATTTATGGATCATTTCTTTTACATATTGACATTAGAAACTAATACATTTGGTTTAATTTATTTAATTATGGCAAAACACACGAAGGCTATTTATCTAAAGGAGGGAGAGGCCTTCGTGGAGGACTTTCTAAGGGAAACTGGCTCTTAAACGCGTTATACTTGGGGTAAACCACGAAGACGCCCATGAAGCTAGCCCGTTCACCGGGATTAAAACCCGGGCCGAACTACCAGAGTTCAGCGATTTTACGTTCGGTTGCTGAAGGGCCATGGATCCATTTGGAATAAGTAGCTATTTTAACGTAACGTAATAGTCTATAAATTTTTGGCAAGAAGTTTTAGAAATTTTCGACAGTTACACAATCATGCATTTATAGCTTTCACACTTACAACACGGTGTTATAAGTATCGTGTGGGTGATAAATGAACACTAAATACACGATTGCGACTGCCCAAAAGATATTTAATTTGTCTTCCAAGCGATTTTGCGGTAAAGTCGTTCAATACTAATTTTTTGACTTGAGTTCAAATTAGAGAAAAGGATTTGGCTGCAAGAAATTTTTCATAACTTTTTCCCAGTATAACGTAAAAATAGCCCTTCTTCCTTTGAAATGTCCTCCACGAAGCACCTTTTCCTTAGACATGTTGCTGATGAGTACTTTTTCATAATTAACCTTTTATGACGTCTTTAAAGTAACTAGTTTCCAAAGTGCTGCCATTCGGAAAGACATTCGTTGTGTTTGTTTAATATAAAATGAATAGAATAAATTATCCGTAATAAGTATTAAAACATATTTTAATGATTTTCACAACGATTTTATTCATATTTAAAAATCGCTTATTACCCTTCTTCATGAAAGTGAGAATTTGGAAGTAAAATGTTGGCCCAAGATATGGAATCTGCCACGAAAACTGATATTATTTCATCGAAAAGCTCAAACTCAAAAAATTTTAATTTCATAATGATGACACAATCTCTCCAAACTCCTCTTTTCGCTGAACTTTGAATAATAAGAAACAATCACAAGCAAGTTTAGAAATTATTTTCTTTATATTTAATAATGCATGTCAAACAAAAGAAACTATCTGACAAGCGAGACAGATTTCATTACCGTAACTTAATTTTACCAATTTTATGTCTTTTATTTGCAAAGATCCTAAAACAAAAACGCAGTTCGAATAATGAACTATAAACTGACAGTTTAATAATCAAATTGCAGACACCTCCCAATTTTAATACGTCATCATGTGAAACATATTCTGCGTAAAGAAAGTTATTGATTTCAATGCAAAGTGTACACCAAAAATGCACATTCCCGTTTCTCTGAGTCGCTACGGTTTATGTGGTTACGGCAAAGCCTCGAGGGCTGTCTGCCTAAGGAGAGAGATGCCTTCGTGGATCATTTCAGCCTTCGTGGGCCTTCGTGGCCTTTGTTCGTTCACAGCCTTCGTGGATCTAAGGGAAACTGGCTCGTGTACACATTACACATGGGTAAAACTACGAAAATGCCCATGCAGCCAGCCAGTTCGCGTGATTCAAACCTTGGACCGAACTACCAGTGTTCAGAGACTTTACTGCTCGGCCGCTGGAGGACTCTGAGGAATTAATACTTGCGAATGAAAATGACGAGATATATATTAGAAAAAGCGAATGTGCGCGCCGTGAACTCTTGCCTGTAAAATGATTTTGCCACATATTCATCTCTTTTGCAAAAAGCCGACCTTACAGGTACTTTAAGTTATACAGTAAGACCCCGCTTAACGCGGGGGATACGTTCCATCGAAGTAGAGCGTAATGCGAAACAGCGCTAAGCGAGACTATCTTAACATGTAAATAATGGGGTTAGGGGAAGACGGATAAATATGGTTAGGCATTAAATTTAATAATGTTTTTTTAATAAAAATAAAATCAAACATTTATTTCTTACAAAAATAAAAACAATATAAACGCATATACTTTTAAAAACAAATAAAATTTTCAGTCAGATCATTCAGTCTATTCTGGGTTTCCAATTTTCTGCCTTTTTGTCAAGAAGGCATTATGATAGATTGGCTTAATGGCATATTGCGTTCAATTTCGTCGTCAATCCATATAGACAGTCGTTTTTCCATTTCCTCTATAATGTTATTTCTAGAACGGGTAATTCTAGTTGCAGAGCTTGACGTAGTTGCAGTTGCCGATGACAGTATTTTTTTTTTATTCTTAAGAATTGTCCTTATTGTTGAAGTTTCCAAAATCAATGCAGCGCTAATTTGAGATTGACGTTCACCGGAATCTGATCTTCTAATCACTTGCATTTGAGTTTCCAGTGAAATGCCTTTTTCTGGTTGCTTTCTTTTCTTGTGTTTTACTCGTATTATCACCCATGATAAAAACTAAAGATCATACATAATATTTGTCACTGTATACACTTAATCTTTATAGTATTATATATCAAATTTAAACTTACAATAATGTCAACAAATGTTGTTTCAAATGATAAAAAGCAAGAAACACAACTACACTGTTTCGGATATGTTATTTGGAAACCTAGCGCTGCGCACAATTTCGGAGAATCCCCGGGTTAATCCCCGGAAATAAAAGATCGCTAAACCGAAACAGCGCTAAACGAAACAGCGTTAAGCGGGGTCTTACTGTATTTTTATTTGTAATGAGTTATCTCTGCTGAATTTTTCTGAATAATTATTTATGATGTTTTTCTAATTGTAATATTTGTTTAGTATTGTGTATTAGATTTAAAATTGATCTGGATTATACTTTTAACGGTATTTTCAGTTAGAATTGAGGCATATATATGAGTATCGTATGATAATTTCCTATGATGTTTTTAACATTATCATTTAGGCTGTCTATGATAATTGATTTGTATCAAGTAATAAAGGATATATTACGTCTTTAACAAATATTATGAATTTTACATTTCTATCTTTTATGTTGGTATACCTGATTACTGCTTTTATATGCATTGAATATTCAAATCTTATTAGGTATATGTTATTGTCATATATAATGAAGAGCCATTTTGTTTTGCGTGTACAAATACTGACAACGTTATGTAAAGTAAAACTCATGCTTTTGATCAATGGTTATTATTAGGCAGCATCTATTTAAGTTGACAATTCTTTTTAATATTTGCCTTATTTGAAAATATGTCTATCACTTGCAGCTCTTATAGATAGCAGCCGTAATTAGTGCCAATATTAAATTAATTTCTTTTATTTTTGTATATTTATTTTATAATTATTAACTACAATCTGCCATGCAGGTACTGATTGTTCTATACATCTTATTTTTGACTGTTAACTTATGTTCTTACTGGAAATAATATATATTTTTATATTAATATATTTTGTGTTTTGATATGGTTTATTTGAATTGCTACGCTCTTCTCTTAGTAATACTAAGACCTTTCTTTCATTGGTGTAATTGAGTATTATTGGTCTTCAATGTGTTGGCACTGTTGGTCCTTATACTAAACATGTCTTATCATTATAAATATTCTACAGCAATATGGATAATCATTCTAAATTAAGTAATTACATCTAAATGTAGCCCTATTTATTTATACAGCTATGTAGTGGATTTCTATTCATCTGTTGTACATTGTGGCAGCATCTTTTTATATATCTTTTAATATTCACTAAATTTTCTTATTGCTTTATGTGTTACATCATTATGTCATGCTTATTGTAATATCTGCTGTGCAGAAATTAGCCCTTGTATGGCGATGTATTCTTGTGCTTTCTTTAATAAATGCCCGGACGGTTGATTGAGTTGTATCTGGAGGGCGCTTTTGGTCTGTGGGACCGCCCTATCGATGATCCGGGCGTTGGGCCGCGGTTCCGGGTGCGGGGCGCCCGTGGGATCTCATCATTACGTCTCTAGATAGTGGTGGGCATGGTGCAAAACATATTAACCATAATGGTAAAGGGACAGTGCACGGGGTTTACCCTGTAACCCCGTGCCCCCTGTAACCTGAAACCTGTAACCAGTCAACCCATCAATATTCACGTTTGTAAAGTGTTAATTGTTGCCATATTCTGTTTGTATATTCATTGCCCTTTTTCCTATTTCGAATGTAAACTGACGAAAGTATTGAATGATTTTCTCCGGATATTTTCCCATCTAAAAATTATTACTGCTTGGAGTTCTAAAAAAATGTTCCATATTTTTGTTTAATTCATTTCATTCTGTTTAATTCATTCTGTTCTTCTGGTATACTTATTCACAAAGTTTTATACTAACTATTAACACAGAAAAATACTAATTCAGTATTAGAAAATTAGAAGGCATTACATATTTTTTCCAATGGCGGGCCCTTAGTAGTCGCCCTTTAAAAGGGTGTACATAAGGTATTTCTCCCGTGTTCTTAGCGTGCCCTCGCGCTGTAATGTTCAGCACACTCGGCGAATGTGTTTGAGAGGTCCGAGTCCCGGGCAGGGTATTGCTCATTTTTCATGTCTCCTGCTTCTCCCCCCCCCCCCAGGGATTGACGTAGAGAACTCTATGAAGCTACTGGCTAGGATCTGTACCTAGGCAGTCTCTGCCACGGGGGGTATGAAATGTATGAACGTGTGGTTCTGAAGGCTCTGGGAAAACTCATTTATTGGCCGGCCTCGGAATCTGGCATGTTCTGAGCGGTTGGAACCGTAGCCGGGGGTTCTCCTCCCGGTTTGCTGGGCAACGGCTCTCTGCGACGGGCTCGCCCATACGACTGGCAGGTAGCAACTGACGACTGGTGCTGCCTGGAGATTCGTTTCCAGGTGGAAGGGTAATAATGAAGGTTGAACCTCCACGACGTGCCCCAAAAGGGAGTGGACCTGTAGTGTGATTCAGTTCATTGAGCGGGAAATGCCCATAACTTGTTGTCTCCTGCTTCAAAATAACCTAATGAATCTACAGCACAATTAGGAGTTATTGATGTCCCATGCATAAAATTTCAACGTTCTACAGCTAATCGTTTTTGAGTTATGCGAGATATTGATATAAGTACGTACATAAAGATGTCACAAAAAAGTCTCATTATAATCCATTTTTAAATCGAAATAGATAATTATTGAAAATAATTAAACTTTTTTATTAAATATTTTATGTTGAAATATGACATTTCAAACCGTTTTCAAAGAATAAAAGGGTTACTTTTACTCTGTCCGTCCGTATAGGCATCAAACAAAAAATCAAATTGTCCAAAATAATTCGAGAACAGTGAAAACAGATGTTTCCGTTGAAATATGATACCGAAAAGTTTTTTCGATTGCAATACTTCTTTGACTTTGCACGGGAAGCAATAACATGTTAGAAAAATGAAGATTTGAGTTTCAATATTTAGTATAAGATCTATGCAAATAAATTTCAGCTGGGCAAGTCTGCGAATACAAATGGGAGCATCCAATCTGGCACTTTATATTCATCTTCTTTTTCAATTCACTGCAAATTATGAAAAGAAAAAAAAAATCTGATGTGTACACCACATGACTTCCTTGTACGAAATATTAAATTATACGCATTTTTTCTTGCATTTCATTTAAACTTATTGGATAGAATTAAATCTACTTCGCCGACAGCGCATAAACCACAAGAGAATAAATGCATTCTTTAAAATTCACTCCAGTATTTGTTTACCATAACGACACTCTGGCGCTAGATTCACTTAACAGTATTATATTTTGTTCATATTATAACTCATAATGCACAAAATTTATATCATTTAAAGAATAGAATTATCTAATCCTTGCCACATGTTCTATTCAAATACTATAATAAAGCTAGAATAATGTATAAAAGAAATTAAGCAAACAAAACAAAAAAGAAATAGTTTTTCACAGACGATTGAGTATTTTTCATTCAATTAATTCAGTTCTCACTTCGCGAGAAGGCAAAAATACACAAAAACTCAAAATATCTATATTAAAAATTACGAAGTAAATTTTAAACACATTTCCTCGAAAAAATTCCAGAAAGGATTAATCATGATTTAATTGGCAATAATAAATGAAGGTGTCATCTTTGTTGTTGCGAAGCTACGTTTCTCTAGATTGGCAACAAATCCACTAGTCTGCTTTTTCAAATGTAAATAATCAATGGCCGCCATCAAAAAAAAAAAGCTTAGCGGCACTTAAACAACTTTAAAATTGTTGATAATTCTAAAACTATCGCATACAGATTTACTAAAGGCATAAAAACCTTAACCTGAAGATAAGAACAACATAATTCAATCATTTTTAAAGCAAAAAATGTACAATTTACAAACATATAAGAGTAAAGAAACTGAGATCACTGAGCCGGGTAACAGAGTGGATATATATATAAATATATTTATATACGTTTGGTGCTTCCGATTGCAACCAAAATACGAGGTGCACATCTACATGTTATAGCAGTCCTATATACAAAATTTCAACGTTCTGAGGTTACTCGTTTTTGAGTTATGCGAGATACGTACGTACATACGTTCGTACAGACGCCACGAAAAATTCTCTTAAGAATTTATTTTAAAGCAGTTTTTTTTATAAGTTTTTTTTTTTTTTTTTTTTGGGAGGAAACGAGTCTTTTATTCTGTCCTTACGTACAACTCAAAAACATCGCTACTCAAAAACATCGTTAAATTGCATTCGATAGCGGTCAAAATGGATATTTTCGTTGAAATATGCTGCCTGAAACTTTTCGCGATTACAATACTTCCTTTTTACTTCGTACAAGGAAGTAAAAATGTCAATTTGGTGATACCTAAAATGTCGCGATCGTTTAAGTTGATAATGGTCCGGTAAATGCTATTACAGAATTTATCTAATTTATGTTAGCGACGTCAAGCTAAGTGAAGAACAACACAAGGCTGATCGAAAATAAATTCGTCAGTGTTTGCTAGCAACGAAAGAACATCGTCATCAATCATCAGCGCGGCAGACGATCACTTCGCTTGGCTGTATTTTGATGTTGGCTTAACGCTGAAGTAATCGGAAAGAAAAATTCTTTCATAGCAACGAGTGTAAAATATACATATTCACTAGTTTGTAAGCATGATAATGAATTCTCTGAATTGTTCTCGATCAATGCTCTTTTTGAAGCTTAAAATATTTCCTCGTATTTAGTAAACTCCCTAGTAATTAATTAAATACCCGTTAGATCTCCGATAACAAGCGTGATGATAAAATGCACCACTTTTCAAAGGAATTTAAAAAATTTCTCTTAATATTAACGTGTGGTAATTAGTCGGCTTTTGCAAATTTATCATTTGGTTCTCTGCGTGCGAAAGAATATTTGAATTAAGAGAAAATAATCAATAAATCTCTTCTAATGACTTTGTTTGCTTTATATTTATGTTGCTATCACTAATGACATATTTCATATTTAATATTCGTTAACAGTATAATGGTCGGATGTTTAGTTTTGCCAATAACCGAGTGAAGTTTTCTATAGCTATTAAAGAAATGAAAATCACAATTCTTCGTTCAAAATAATAAATATCGTCTTCATTCTTCTTATGAAAAGCTTATTCGATATGACTTCCAGATAAATGATCCTCTTGTCAGGTTCCGTTAATTTTATTAACAGTTATTCGTATTTTGTGCGTTCTGTATTTATTTATGGCGGGAAAAATAACGCTCCCTTGAAATGACCAGCTACGGTTCTGAGTGATTTTAATCTTCAGTGCAGGCTACCATTTGAAAAATATGACCTTCAATGTTTATTTATGTTCTCAGAAGTATTGTTAATTTTCTGAAATGGTCACCTTAGGGTGGTCGTAACACGGCAGAGTTTAACGTATTGTTACGAATTTTATATACAGGGTGATTCTAAATTGTTTTTCCAAATTAAGAGGGGTGATAGTACTCATCCAGATGAGCAATAATTACGATAGAACATACGGTCGCATTCCACTCTGACAGGCAGAAAAGAGGAATACAGTCAAAAGTCGTTAATTCGGACACCCATAATCCGGAATGATCTATAATCCGGACCTCAAAGCTACAAACTTTCTGGCATGCGTCGAGGTAACGCATGCGCGTAAGACCTTTACGGCTGCGAATATGGGTGTGCGCATGCCCAAAATATGTTTACGCATGCGCGTTTAATGTATAACGGACGGTATAAGCTAACCTAAAATTATCTAATTCAGTTAATGTTGCAGACTGCGTTGTTCCTTAATCTTCGAATTGGATCCTGCTTATTATTTTTTGCAGACTGTTAGAGCAATTTTATAAAAGTAAGCTTGAACTTTCGATTATGTCAAATAGAATTTCCGATATATATTTGCTAATATGTAAAGGATCTACAAAGCGAAAGTATGTTTCGAAGTCCATTAAACAAAAAGTGGAATTGCTGCAAAAAATAGATAAAGGTATAACCTTTGTTTATCTAGCCATTCCGAAATCTGTTTATCAATTTCACGCTGCTCTGCGGCGGGGGAGGACGCCGTGGCGCGCAATGAATTGGAAGTTGATCTGTCAGCACTATCCTTATCTTCAGGGCAGATGTTTTTATTTTATTTGGCTTATAATTCCTTACTAAATGTAGTATTTCATCTCGATGTACTCCGTCTTTGATATGATTTAAATCAAATTCTTCGTCATGATAATTCACTTCCGATAGCGAAAGTAAAGTAAACAAATAAATATTAAGCTTTTTTTGTAAATTTTGATACCCTTTAGATCATAATTGTTCTTTATTTCATAAATTACGGTTTCATATTTTTAATTTTATAATTTCTGCATGCCATCTTACCAGATTTAAGCTGATGATCTATAATCCGGAAAAATCGATAATCCGGAATCGCCGAAGTCCCGACGAGTCCGGTTTAACGACTTTTGACTGTATTAGAATTCCAATCCGAACTTAAACAATGTTGGGAGAGCGAATGAACATGGCGACGGCTCTGACTGTGATGTCATGGACGGTGGAAATAGAGGCCGATTTAATTATTGCTGTTTTGTTGTAATATAACTGCCTGGGCCATTTTTAAAATGTTTATATATTCATTAAATATATAATCGTGGAAATTTCAGAGTTGAAAGTATTTTACGACGTTCTTGCAGTTCGGATTTGTTTACAAATTGTTCGTCGCCAAAAGTTCGCCAAATTTGTTGTATTTCGTGCTGATCGAGTATTATCACTAATATAATAGAATTTTATTTCTTAAATTTAAGTTGAATATTTTCTTTAAATCCGTTTGTATATGCGAGGCTTTTCTCCTAATTACTCTACCCTAATATCTTTTAAATTGTTAATTGCAAAATCAGTGACACATTTTAAACAGCATAAAAGATGCACACAAAAGAAGAAAAGAATAGTTTATGTAATAATGAGAATACTCATTAAATTTGTCTATTATTTTCCTGTTAACAGTAGCAAAAGCATATATGAAATACTAATTATAATGATAAAAATTTTATGTAATTGTAGAACTATGTAACATCGTCGACATCAAGCCGAAACCACGAATCAACAACATCCCTTTCCGATGGAAAGAATTTTATTGGCACAGACTTTATTTTACAAAAATCGATGTTTTACACTATAGTTTAACATGTTTATCAAAAGCAAATGCATTTTACGTTTTGATTATAATGCGAAACAGATAAATAACAGAAAAAAAAAATAACATTAAATTGTTTAGCCTTTGTTCTCAGACGGGAATGCGAAAATACTGTTCATTTTTACTTCCTTGTACGATGTAAAAAGGAAGTATTGTAATCGCGAAAAGTTTCAGGCAGCATATTTCAACGAAAATATCCATTTTGACCGCTATCGAATGCAATTTAACAATGTTTTTGCGTGATATCTGTACATAAGGACAGAATAAAACTCTTTTCCTTCAAAAAAATTATAAAACTGTTTAAAATTAACTCTGAAGAGAATTTTTCGTGGCGTCTGTACGAACGTATGTACGTACCTGCGTACGTACATATCTCGCATAACTCAAAAACGAGTAACCTCAGAACGTTGGAATTTTGTATATAGGACTGCTATAACATGTAGATGTGCACCTCGTATTTTGGTTGCAATCGGCAGCACCAAACGTATATAAATATATATATATATATATATCCAGTCGGTTACCCGGCTCAGTGATCTCAGTTTCTTTACTCTTATATGTTTGTAAATTGTAAATTTTTTGCTTTAAAAATTATTGAATTATGTTGTTTTTATCTTCCGGTTAAGGATTTTATGCCTTTAGTAAATCTGTGTGCAATATTTTTAGAATTATCAGCAATTTTAAAGTTGTTTAATTGCCGCTAAACCTTTTTTTAATGGCGGCCATTGATGTTTACATTTGAAACAGGAGACTAGTGGATTTGTTGCCAATCTAGAGAAACTTAGCTTCGCAACAACAAAGATAACGCGTTCATTTATTATTGCCAATTAAATCATGCTTAATTCTTTCTGGAATTTTTTCGAGGAAATAAATGTTTGAGATTTACTTCGTAATTTTTAATACAGATATTTTGAGTTTTTATGTATTTTTGCCTTCTCGCGAAGTGAGAACTGAATTAATTAAATGAGAATTATTCAATCGTCTGTGAAAAACTGTTTCTTTTTTGTTTTGTTTGTTTAATTTCTTTTATACATCATTCTAGCTTTATTATAGTATTTGAATTGAACATGTGGCAACGATTAGAAAATTCTATTCTTTAAATGATATAAATTTTGTGCATTATGAGTTATAATATGAACGAAATATATAAGTTAACTGTTGTATAATTATTGGATTATATAACAGTTAACTTAGTTTCCGTTATATAATTATTATATAAGTTAACTGTTCTATAATTATTAATACTGTTAAGTGAATCTAGCGCCAGAGTGTCGCTATGGTAAACAAATATTAGAGTGAATTTTAAAGAATGCATTTATTCTATTGTGGTTTATGCGCTGTCGGCGAAGTAGATTTAAATCAATCCAATAAGTTTAAATGAAATGCAAGAAAAAATGCGTATAATTTAATATTCCA
Organism: Stegodyphus dumicola; assembly: GCF_044657685.1. Taxonomy (NCBI): domain Eukaryota; kingdom Metazoa; phylum Arthropoda; class Arachnida; order Araneae; family Eresidae; genus Stegodyphus; species Stegodyphus dumicola. The sequence continues at coordinate 262,850,684 of NC_140769.1, forward strand.
ATACAAGGAAGTCATGTGGTGTACACATCAGATTTTTTTCTCCTTCATTTACATCATATAATAGTTTAGATTCATGGCCTAAAATTTTTAAATGACAGTTATTCAATTTTAAATTCTATAGCGTAGATCACCAATTTTTGAAAAATTCTTAAAAACTGCATTTAATTTTGCAGTTTTAAAGCTTAAAAAGGAATAGAAATTCCTTTATAAGCAAAGAAAGTAAACATCTAAAAGTAACATAAAACGAAGACACATACGCTTTGCTCTTTTATTCTGTTTAAGAACAAATCATTTCGACGAACAGAACCGGGGCATTTTACTAAGCTGCGGGAATCACTGTAAGAGGTCCAGTTAGCTCTTAGAGATAAACTATGAGGGATCCGGCCAATTTGATCTTGAGAAAGTGAAAAATAACGTATCAGATCTAACGTCTTCGAAAGTTATTACTATGTTTTTCCTACAAATTTTGCTGTGTGTTGTGTTACAAGCAATAATACTTGTGTTGAGTTAATATAAATCACTTAATATGGGACGGCCTGAAAAAAGAAAGCATAAATTAGAAAAAAGTGTAAAAAAAAATTGAGAGTTTCTTTTCAACGAAGTGAACTCTACCGAAAGCATTTCTGTTATGGAAAAAGGAAAGCAATTTTTCCTTCTCCTTTGAAAACTCTGACTATTATAATAATAGATGTAATTATAATAAATAAAATAACTTTTTATGCCATTCAAAATTCATGCAGTATGTGCTATTGTGTATTTAAATGCATTTCTCTTAACTTCAAATTTTGGTAAGTGGTAAACTTGTTCAATTATTAAATACCTGCGGTTATAAATCGTACTCGAAACATTAGTTTCTTTTGAAATAATCTTAATTTGATTTAACTATACTATTCAGATATATTATCATATAGCTAGTTAATGCTTCCAAGTTGCGCAGTTAGAGTTCTTGAATGTATGATATTAATAAGAGGGCAGTTATTTAAATTCTTATTTGAAGTTTTTCTTCGAAGAGCAACACTAATCACAAAGGAATGAGTAGATTAAAATTTACTAATAATGTTTCAACTTCACCGATTTTATAGAGCTGTAAAAAAAAAATTATCTATAGCTGTGACATATTCCTTGCTCCTTAATCCAAGGATTGAACTTTTAAATCTCTTGTACACTATTAAAAATTCAAAGAAATCTGAGAATCATTGATTTAGTGGCGGAAGAAAAAGTACAAAGCTCTCTTTCTACTTTTTTACATTGAAGAATCAACTGTAAATAAGGTAACCGATACTGCTTCTGTCAATTTAAAAGACCGAGTCGGTATGTAGTGTGACTCTTTGCTTATGAAAATGTTTAAATAGTATATCTAAAGTGTTATTGAAACTCTCATAAAATTCTAATCCATAAACTAATAAACTCAGAATTAAAATAAAAGTTTAAAAATAAATTTATACTTAAATGATAATCCCAATCACTTAAAAGTAAATTAATAAAAAAATAATAGAAGGCAATAATTTCTTTTTGTAAGATACCATTATTGGTTCCAGCTATATATCCACTATACGAATACTATTTATCAAGGAAAAATACATGTTCCATTTCCTGTTTTAAAGACAAATACAAGGAATTTATGGTGACCATTTTCCTTAGAAGTCCATCTGTAAAAGTGATCGGTATTTCTGAGAACGGCGATTTACTTAGCAGATCAAAACTATCTGCAATGTCGTTTTAAAAACGACGTCCTCGGTAGTAAATTAAACTCTCTCTGAAACTGCTGTATAGTACAGCCATCTGGTGGTGATATATTGAAGTGAAAGTTGTTCTACCAAATATTTAAAAACTCTGATTTGCTTTTCGATAAGATTATAAACTCTAAAAAACATGGACGTAGCCAACTCAAATTACGGGAGAGTGCCCTTTGCGACTCCTATGGCTATCCTATTCTACATATTACAGCACCTTCAAGTATATAGGTAATTATTACGTGACGAATACATATATTATGTTAATGGCAGTTATTTTAACATAATTAAAAATTATATTATACATTTTATTAATAATAAAATTATATAACATAATTATGGATATATTGCACTTAATTATCGTATTTATAATTATTACCTTACAAACATATTAAATGCGTAACTCTGGTTTTGTTTTTCACCTTAACCGCTTTAACCTTTATTCAAGCAATTTTAAAAAGCATAATAAAGGAAATAACAAAAATAGAATAATGCTAGCAAAATTACTTCTAGTATTTTACTTTCATTTCTGCCGTACACACTCACATGCATACAAAAATTATTAAAAGAATCTGGAAATTGATATTAATTTGGTTTCATAATACAACTATAAAGATAAATAAATGTATAAAATACATATTTCTGTTCTACATAATTATGTAATAAAGAAATTGAATTAAATACGTAAAAAATGTAAATGCATCATTTATTTTCGACATAAAATTAAATTGCAAATAAAAAAAGGCAAACATTTTTCTGGCTTTTTAGTTTGACTCCGCAATTAAAATTTTCCGAATTCCATTTTTCGTGGCTGCTTAAATGACTCACAGTATTTAATTCATTCAAATTTTGCAAAGATAAAATAATTGAATAGTACAGATAAAATAATTAAATTTTATATTCAAATAATAAATTCCAATAAATCGTTTAAAGAAGATTACTAAGAGAAAAATCGTAAATCCCTCAGGACATTGATTAGAATATAAAAAGCGTAAAATCGCGTTCTGTAGCTTAGCAGCATCGACCTTATAAGAAATAGAGTGACCCAAATGGGTTTTCTCCCTCGTCTGAAGCGTTCCCGGCTGTCACCTTGATCCCATCCGGAGGAGTAGGGACGACTTGCAGAAATTTAACATTAGTTGCCTATTGCAGCGTGTATAATTGTCAGGAAAAAGCTGGTTGTAGCGCCTCATTTCACAAATTAGAATTTCTACATAGTTTTATTTTTGAAATTGAGATTGATTTTTAAAAATTTAGCATATTTATCAAGCATAATTAACGTTCCAAATAATTATAAAGCTATTGCATGCTTTCAGGACTGGATATTTTTTTAGCTTTTCCTATGCTGTATGGAAATTTGTAACTACTTCTTTTAGAAAATAATATTTTTAATCTGAACTAATAGAAAATTTCAAACAAGCAATTTTCTCTTGCAATTTTTATGCTTTTATTGCTGTAAATAAGTAAAAAATACTAAAATATTTAAAAACGAATTTTTGAAAGTTGTGTTTAAAATTCTAAATTGTGCTGCTTTTTTAAAATTACAGATGAGTATTATAGCCTAATTTCTCTAAAGGATTTTTATTTCAATTATATTTCAGAATACACCATAGTGATAAACACTTTTGACTCCTTAAAAATGTTTATACATTTAATTCTAACATTAAAATTGTATTTAACCGTAATAATTAATTTTGCTTGTATTTTCTAGTGATTATTTTTTTTAATTTGTTTTTAGTTCTGCATAAGATTTTTTTTATTTACTGTTAATTTAATTATATAGCATAAAGGGGCAGTAGCCTAGAAAGGCTGTTAGTTTCGAAGCGGCATTTTGCGCTGTTTTACTATAAATGTCCATGTCTCCTTGCAAATTGTTGTTACCAAATATTATCGCCCTGTATTATATGTAAAGAAATTAAATAATGAAGAATCTGCATGAATACATGTATGTTTCTCGCACTGTGACAAAAACGACAGTATCTAGAGCCATCAAATTTTGAATAATGTAATCCTCCACCCGAATATGGGCATCTGGACGGCCGAATTTCGAATTTGTTTTAATCTATTTCATATTTTGTAAAACTTTAACAAATTTTTGATTAACAAACTCAACGAGTTTCGAGCGAGCAGTGTACGGAAAATAATAGTTTTATCTCCAGTGAGGAAATTCTAAAGATATGCTGTTTTCAAATGTATGTGGTTTACAGGCGAAGAACATGATATTCAATAAATATAGGTAACACATAAAACGTTAAAAAAAAATTTCCTTTTGGACGTAATATAAAATCTGAGTGCTTCTGGATTTTATCTTTTTTTTTTTTTTTCATTACACTCAGAAAATTTTATGCTCCGAATTTTGTAAATTTCTAAAATAAATATTCCACTTTAATGTTAATAAGTTAATGATGATACAATCAAATAAATGATTGTTTTGTAATGTTATTATAGTTTTGAAAATCACTACCTGAAAATGGTCATTAAATTTTAAAAAAATTATCAAATCTTGTTTAATTTTATCTTATTTATTTCAAAGCATCACGTACTATCAATCTTATTTAATTTTGCGTTATTTGTACGCAAAATTAAGTTCACAAATTTTGTGCCTAGAGCTTTTACCGTTTTACCAAAGTAAAGATGTTTGTACAAGAATTACGCGTGAAAAGAAGTGCGCGAAATACAGTAAAAAGTGCTTTAATGAGATATATTAAATCCTATTTGGAGAAAACTGTTGCTTTCATAATCTCATGACTATACAACGTATCAGATTTAATAATTAAAAAGAGTTATGTGATACAAACGCCATAGGTTTCAGTGTTAAAGTAAACTAGATTGTCCTTACTCTTTCTTGCCGACATGTCGGTGACGCGCGCCCCGCCCACTGGATTAGTCTATCTCTTATAAGGTCCATGCTTAGCAGTCGTTAATAACTCTTTATCTTGCAGATAAAGCATTACCTGAAATCCATTTTTATTTAAATACAAATTATTGTTATAAATTTTAAATATTAATACTTATATTGAGATAAAAATCGCGAAATGAATCTTTCATACGATAAGTTTTAAAGTGTTTTCAGTATTTTCTTTTGCTGTTACGAATGTATTTGCTCTTCTGTGTACTATTATTAAATGGCCAAGTTTAAATGTAAGTCTATTTGTACCTTATAGTATCTTGCATTCTGGTGGCTAATAAATTTGCATTTTTGGTTACATTAAACCCATATAATCGAGTCTCCTCATATGATTTAGGTCTACGAAAATAATATTAGACTTTTGCTGGACAAGAAAGGTTATGCGGCATAAGGCGTACCATCATTTTTATCTTTCGATATGACTGAAGAGTTATATCGATATAACTGAAGCTTCTATAACTTCTAAGCTATTCTTCTTCTAAGCTTCTATAACTGAAGATTTTTCGATATAACTGAAGAGCTGGGTTTCTTAAACTTTTTTCAGTCGCGACCCCTTTTTATCGCTGAGATTTTTTGAGACCCCCCAGGACCCCATAATATGTACAAAAATTGTGGGCGGACCCCATAAGTATTACGCAAATGCGGCACACGCGTGTGTGAAACTGTTATATTTTTTTTACTTGTACTGTAATATACTATAGCATAAGATACAATAACACGCCGAACAAACACTAATTCAGAAGTCAAACACCAAAAATCCAACGCTGATTTTTGTTGTTTGACTTCGGAGATACTATAGCAGTTTTAGGTCATTAGCTTTAATTTCTAATTTTAAAACATAAAACAATGTAAAAATATTTCGTTTTTTCCTTTGTCTAAATTGTCTTTTCCTTTTTTTTTTTTTTTTTTTTTTTTTTTTTTCAGATACATTGTGTGAAAATATTTGGTACAGTCAAAAGTCGTTAATCCGGACTCATCGGGACTTCGGCGATTCCGGATTATCGATTTTTCCGGATTATAGATCATCAGTTTAAATTTCGTAAGATGGCATGCAGAAAATCTAAAATGAAAAATATGAAACCGTAATTTATGAAATAAAGAACAATTATGATCTAAAGGGTATCAAAATTTACAAAAAAAAAAAAGCTTAATATTTATTTGTTTACTTAATTAAATATTTCTCTCAATGTAAGTTGTTTAAGTTGCTTCATTTTATGTGATAATACTTTCTCTTTAATTCTATAAAAAGACATAATTTCTTGTTCAGTTACAAAGTTCCGCTGTTCAAGTCCCGTTAATTGCTGTGCCGAGAATACCGACTAACTTGTCAATCGAAATTTTTTCGTTTTCACTAACCTCTCTTTCACATTCTTCATGTCTTTATCCATTTTTTGCAGCAATTCCACTTTTTGTTTGTTGGACATCGAAACATACTTTCGTTTTGTAGATCCTTTGGAAGTTCCAGCATCGAAAATTCTATTTGACATAATCGAAAGTTCCAAGTTTACTTTTATAAAATTGCTCTTACAGTCTGCAAAAAATAATAAGCGGAATCTAATTCGAAAATTAAGGAACAACGCAATCATTAACATTAACTGAAATAGATAATTAGATAATTTTAGCTTACACCGTCCGTTATACATTAAACGCGCAGGCGAAAACGTATTCTGCACTTGCGCACACGCATATGCGCAGTAGTCAAGGTCTTATGCGCACGCGTAAAACGCCTGTGCGAATGTGCCAACGCGGCGCATGCGCAGAAAGTTTTCAGCTTTGAGGTCCGAATTATAGATCATTCCGGATTATGGGTGTCCGAATTAACGACTTTTGACTGTAATTGTAAAATTACTACAATAAGTGAAAGAACTGTCAAAACTGCTAAAATTTGTAGCGACCCCCTACTGCAGATCTCGCGATTCCCTTAGGGGTCGCGACCCACCGTTTAAGAGACCCTGCCATAAAGCACACCGTTTGCTCACCCAAACCAGATGCTTATGTGCATAATCAATGACGTGCGAAATGTAAGCGAGACGTTATGGTACTGCGGAATTCAACCATTTCATTTGCTTTCGTTGTAACGTTCATAACATCATATTATCATCTGTCTCATTTGAAAGGAATTGCAGTTAAACTTTAGGGACGAGTTATTGATATTGTGGAAGCTTATATCATGGTCCAGAAAATAACTGAGTTTTAAATTTCTAAGCGGAAAAATGTGGAAAAGAGATTGGAGAGTATATTTGATCATGCTGGGCAAATGCATTAAAAAAATTAGATATAGAGCTTAAAATGGCAAGCATCATTCGAAAGCAAGTATAGCGAAATGCTCATTGTGATTTTGTGTTTAATTATTACAAAGCTATTTTAGCAATCCCTTTACTTGACCATATCATTTTCCATTTAAAATATCGATTTTCAAATTTAGAAAAGAATGTATCATCCCTGTTTACCATCAGTTTGCGCTGATCATGTAAATGAAATTGCTGTAAATGAGTTGAAGGGAACGTAGAAAGATGATTTACCCTCTCCGGAACTGGAACATATAAAGATGATTTACCCTCTCCGGAACTGGGACATATAAAGATGATTTACCCTCTCCGGAACTGGGACATATAAAGATGATTTACCCTCTCCGGAACTGGGACATATAAAGATGATTTACCCTCTCCGAAATTTCTAAACGAAAAGATGAAACGTTAGTGACGGCATATTACTCGTATTTCTATTCCAAAATCAAAGCTCTCAGACACACCAGTTTTGGCTTTAAAATCTTCGAATAAAATCTTTTTCCCGAATATTGATGGGCATTTGCACGTGGCAGCTACACTGCGGATAACTCTTGCGAATGCGCACGTTCCGCAAGTGCTTTGAAAAGGCTAGAAAATTATAATAGAACTTCTAAGACAGAGACGCGCAGAAGTTCTTTGGCATTAATGCATATTCACTATACCAAACAAATATTAGTTGACAAAGTTATCGATATATCTGCCAGTTTGCAGCCACGAAAAATAGAATTCGTGAATATTTTAATTGTCGAATCAAAATAAAAAGCCGAAAAATGTTTGCCTTTTTTATTTGCAATTTAATTTTATATCCAAAATAAATGGTGCATTTACAACTTTTACGTATTTAATTCAATTTCTTTTTTAGATATCTATATAGAACAGAAATGTGGATTGTATATATTTATTTATCTTTATAGTTGTATTATGAAATCAAAGTAAGATCAATTTCAAAATTCTTTTAATATTTTTTGTATTCATGTGAGTGTGTAAGGCAGAAATGAAAGTAAAATACTAGAAGTAATTTTACTAGCATTATTCTATTATATATATATATATATATATATATATATTTGTTATTTCCTTTATTATGCTTTTTAAAATTGCTTGAATAAAGGTTAAAGCGGGTTAAGGTGAAAAACAAAAACAGAGTTACGCATTTAATATGTTTGTAAGGTAATAATTATAACTACGACAATTAAGTGCAATATACCAATAATTTTGTTATATAATTTTATTATTAATAAAATGTATAATATAATTTTTATTTATGTTAAAATAACTGCCATTAACATAATATATGTATACGTCACGTAATAATTGCCTATATACTTGAAGATGCTGTAATAGGTAGAGTAGGATAGCCACAGGAGTCGCAACGGGCACCCTACCGTAATTTGGGATGACTACGCTCATGTTTTCCTATAGTTTATAATCTTATCGGAAAGCGAATCAGCGTTTTTAAATATTTGGTAGAACAACTTTCACTTCATTATATTAGCACCAGATGGCTACACTAGGCAGGAAGCAGTTTCAAAGATGGCTTAATTTTACAGAAGACAATGAACGAATAGAAAGTATTAATTCATTACAGCGCTTAACATTGCACAAGTGAAAGACGATTACTGAATGTATATCCTTTCTGTTTTTTTTTTTTTTTTTTTTCCATTCTCCAATATTCCAGATGGTGTTCATAGCTTGAGGGGTTTGTCTTTTATTTAAATCCTAATGTGGTGTTGCTATGGTTATTTGGGTCACTAGCGTCAAAACTCTGGCAAAAAATTCCATTTTCACCTCGGCGAGAATCCTGCCAAAGGTCAGATTCTGACGTCAGAAAACCAGTGCAATGGTCAGAGCCATCTATTGCCAAAAGGTTACTTTCATTTTTCTCAAAATTCACTCTTAAGCAGAATCGTACCAAAGATCGTTAATCGTTAACCGTATAAAACACGCCGTGAATAACGCAAAGGACTTATAGTGTTCCCTGCTAAGGGGAATAGGAATGACAAAATATTTTTTTTTTTTTTTAATTAAACAATTCAGGTTTAAGCAAATGCATTGCAAAGTAAAAATTAGTTTTTTTTTAACTATCATAATATTCTTAATCACACGTAATTAAAATTAAGATCGTGTAACAATTTACAATACAATAAACATCAAAATTGCCAACGACAAATTTAATTGAATTGGATGCAATTATTATCATATAGGATATTCATATGTTTTCGTTCTTAATACTCTATCAAATTTTGTAAATGTTTTAATACAGCTCTCATGGAACTTTATTTTAATCCCATATGATCAAGAATATTACGATTGTTATTTTATTTTCAGTTTTTAGAGCATTTGCTTTAAACCATTTAGTTTAAAAGATTTTATATGTGTTCTATTTTGCACTTGCCTGGAGGACACGTTTCTGACATCTTACGTCCAGTGGTTGCCCCTATCTCCGAGGCCATCGCCATGTTCCAATAAGATAATGCAAGACCACATGTTGCACGTCGTGTTTTGACCTTTCTTGATACTTTATTTTAATCCCATATGATCAAGAATATTACGATTGTTATTTTATTTTCAGTTTTTAGAGCATTTGCTTTAAACCATTTAGTTTAAAAGATTTTATATGTGTTCTATTTTGCACTTGCCTGGAGGACACGTTTCTGACATCTTACGTCCAGTGGTTGCCCCTATCTCCGAGGCCATCGCCATGTTCCAATAAGATAATGCAAGACCACATGTTGCACGTCGTGTTTTGACCTTTCTTGATACTTTATTTTAATCCCATATGATCAAGAATATTACGATTGTTATTTTATTTTCAGTTTTTAGAGCATTTGCTTTAAACCATTTAGTTTAAAAGATTTTATATGTGTTCTATTTTGCACTTGCCTGGAGGACACGTTTCTGACATCTTACGTCCAGTGGTTGCCCCTATCTCCGAGGCCATCGCCATGTTCCAATAAGATAATGCAAGACCACATGTTGCACGTCGTGTTTTGACCTTTCTTGATACTTTATTTTAATCCCATATGATCAAGAATATTACGATTGCTATTTTATTTTCAGTTTTTAGAGCACTTGCTTTAAACCATTTAGTTTAAAAGATTTTATATGTGTTCTATTTTACACTTGCCTGGAGGACACGTTTCTGACATCTTACGTCCAGTGGTTGTCCCTGTCTCCGAGACTATCGCCATGTTCCAATAAGATAATGCAAGACCACGTGTTGCTTGTCGTGTTCTGACCTTTCTTGATAAACAGGGTATTCGATTGCTGCACTAGCCTGCACGGTCTCCAGATCTGTCACCCATTGAAAACATCTGGTCGTGGGTTGCTGAGACACTGGCCCGCCACTCTTCTCCAGCTACTACGGTTGATGAAGTGTGGCATACACTTGAAACAACATGGAATGAGTTGCCCATTTTTGTCATCCAAGCCCAGTTTGACTCCATGCCTAGCCGGGTAAGGGCCATTTTAGCTGCCAGGGTTGGCAGCTGTTTCTACTAATTTCGCATCCTTGTAAACCTCCAAAATGCTGGAGGTTTAGAGGAGTTTGTATTTGCTTTCTTTCATGGTGGGGTAATTTTAATGTCCAGCATTGTATATAGTATCCCGAAATATTACGTATGGTATATGAAGGATACTTAGTAAAACTTGGACTCGCGAGATATTATATTATCAAAATACGAATAAATTCAAGAAAATATGCTTGATAGATAATAATCAAAAATTAATTATAAAATTTGGCCAAAACAAACGGAGAAAAAAAGTCAATAAAATCGTGCAAAGTAAGAAGAAAGGAATTTATGGAACAGATGAATAGTGAAACCGAATTTAGAATTATCAAGAGAGGAAAAGTTTTTCCGTTTCTTTCTTATAAACTTAAGGGGGCTCATACACCTTAAACCCCTTATGATCTTCGAATATGTAATTGTTGCAAGAATTTGGATATTTTATTTATTTTAAAAGCAATTACTTCCATCTTTTTACAGCTGACTACATAATATAGCTGCTTTGGGAACTAGTAACCAGAAAATTTGTACTGCCACAAATATTTTTGTAAAATAATCCGCTTTGTGACAAAATATTTCGTCATGTTTCCACCTTGCGCGCATGATATTTTAAAAAAGGCTAATGGTACATTCTTTAAATTGGATGGAATTCTTTATATGGGCACTATTTTTTAACTGAACCAAAAATCTGATGAATATTTTAATATTAAAAGATTTTATGCACGAAAATATTACAGATTTTTTTAATAAAATACATTTTATAAACTCAATTACAAATAAAATAAAAATTTAATCGGAAATTCTCAGAATTTTTGGTTCACAGTAGTTCTCAAATGTTTTAAAAGCTATATATTAAATATGAAATAATATTATGCAACAGAATGTTTTAAACTGTGCGCGCAACATGACGAAAACTTTTGTCACAAAGCAAATTAAATTATAAAAATATTTGTGGCAACACAAACTTTCTGGTTACTATTTCACAAAGCAGCTATATTATGTAGTCAGCTGTAAAAAGATGGAAGTAATTGCTTTTAGCATAAATGAGTTATCCCAATTCTTGCAACAGTCACATATTCGATGATCTTATGGGTTTTAGGTGTGTGAGTCCTCTTAAGTATTATGAATTGCCTCGCTTTCTGCATTTAATAACGTGGATTACATTAATTACAATGCATGGCATCGATAGTAAGATGTGTAACCAAATTCCAAACTGTTAAGTGTAGAAAAAATAGGTAATATTAATGTTGTAATGCAACAATATTATAATAACCTCGCATTTTATATTAAATGTTTAAAATGTCAAGTATATTTTGTTCAAATCTGTTGCAAATTATTATTTTCTTATAAAAAATGTGACATAAACCTACCGGATTATCACGTGAAATAATTCTTGATGTTTACTTATGATTCAGGATTTAAAACTTCAATCACATGGTACTGTTGAGTGATAAATGTTCTGTTCATCCAGTCCGCATTTGTTAACAATATTCTTTGACATTTCGACATATGAATATGCATATAAGACACAAGCATTCGTGTTAATGTTTTTCCTTACACTGTTAATTTCATTTTAAGTTTCAAGAACATTTGTGTCTCTTTCCCTAAATGTTTTCAGACACATGATGATTTCTCTTTAAAAAAAGCAGATTTTAAGTTCTGAAGAATGAATGCAGATGAAATTCTGAAGACACCAAGAAACTCAAAAGGTGAATTTAAATTTATTTTATGAGATAAATAAAATCAATACCACCCAAACAGGCCAGTGGTTCATGACTCTGACTACCCACCGAAGACCTTTCCACGAATCTCCGCGAAGGCATGGATGCTAGTAAATATAGAGTATCTGTACACCATGATGGCACTCTAAATATCCGGCGAGCCGAAAGTCCTCTCGAGAGGTTGATGGTAGAGGTAGAAGGTTGGGAGTCCTTGCCAACGACAGGCGCATATGACTCCTTGCCATGATGAATGTCGTGGTCGTCTCGCTTGTCTGACCTTCGTCACACAAGCGAGATCGGTAACAACAACAACAAATAATTAGTAGATAATAAAATGATGCTCTTTTCTAAGCATTCTTTGCAGTGGTTTCTTTATGAAGTACTGTAGACTACTAAATTAGAGGAAAAAATGTTGAGTTCTCAATTAAGAAACACTAAAGTTTCAAATATTTGGATCTAAATTACATGCTTCATTAAAAAAAATTACTTATAATGTAAATGTGCAAAAATAATTTTGAGAGGACATAAATAAAATGGTTGCCAGGAAGATGAATGCATTTGATTTGGCTGTTCATGTTTTATTTATACTTCTTGGTATTAATGATTTCAGTGTATGAGGTACTCTTTACTTTTGAATTTATTAGAATCGTGGAATTATATAGAACTTGAGCGTTTTTAAACTGAAGTAAAACGAAAGGCTATATTGCATTAACATAAATAGTTTATTTCTTTCTTTTTTCTGATACAGATTAGCTTGTGATCATGACATTTACCAGACCTTTCCAAGTCCGTATTTTCCAAGACCAAGCCCATAAGCTCCGTGAGCAGCATAGGGAGCAGCAAGTCCGTGACCATATGCTCCAGTATATGCGAGAGGTCCACCAGCAAGGTATCCATGTCCTGCCCAGCCGAGTGGTCCAGCAGCAAGGGGTGCAGCAGGAGCAACGTGACTGATTGCGGTGCTATAGGCGGCTCCAGCTACAGGTCCGGCAACAAGGCCCTTGCCATAGCCATATACGGGCGCTCCTAAGTATCCTACCCCATGGCCAACAAGACCTACAGCCTGAACGGCGGCTAAAGCGGCACAGAAAATAATAACCTAAATGAGAAAAAGGGAAACATACTTATATATATATTACAGAAAAAACACGATGTACACTGCAACAATATTCATTGCAAATGTATAACACTAGATAAGATAAAGTGTCGCCCCGTCGGTATAATGGTCAGGGAAGCTGACTGCGATGCCGAAGGGCCTGGGTTCGAATCCCGGAGAAGGCATGGTTGTAACTGTCCGTCCCTTCATAGGAAATGCGATGGTGGCCCACCTATTAGGTGCCTCCATAATAAAGAGACCACCACATCCGGCATTGTATAGATTAATGGACTGGGTTATTTTGCAATTGTTTACAATCTGCCATTGGAAATAAAAAGATAAAATAAAGTAACCAGTGCCGCTATAATTCAGACTATGTCATTTTAACAAGTAGATTTTGCCCTTTTGTCAGTTTGGGGATTTTTAGTAGTAAATATAAAGCAGATATTGAAAATTTGGCTAGAACATTTTTTTAATATTTAATAAGGATTGATGTTCTCTGTTCGTTCGAATGAATTGATTTATTGTATGTTTAACCTACTAAAATACGAATATATCCCAGTAGAAAAAATTAATATTTGTTGCTTGTTAAGTTATACAGTTTATACAGAAAATGCTTTCGTCTTAATTTAATAATTTTTGAATCAAATCGAAAAATATACCATAATTTACTCCAGTCCTAATGTAAGCTCTTAATAGTATAATTTGCTCAGATGGAGAATTACCAATGGATTGCTTTTCGACAACCCCTTAAAGAAATTAAAACCTTAAAATTTCCAATGATATCCATTGCAAAATAGTTTATTTTGTTTTTAAGGCTTGCCTGAATGCAGCTTTTTAATTAGAAAGCTTTCTTGAACATTTATATTAAAAAAAAATCCTTTTGCATTTTTTTGTTTACTGACTTCCAAGTATTTCTAAATCCAACTAAGCAAAACCGATTTCAGAAAAGGTGATTTTAAGTTTAAAGAACTTTAAATTTAATAAAACTGGCTGAAATTTACATCAGATTACAACAGTTTTGAAATGAAGATGATCTTAAATTTTGGGTATTGTTTCCAGCAATGAATAAAATGTCTTTTTTTTTTTTTTTAATTAGCATTCGAACGACGAAATAGAAAACTTCAGCTAGAAAAGGGCAGCATATGAAATATATTGACACATTTTGTAGCAATTTTGATATATAATAATTAACATCAAATTTAATTTAAATATTGAATTTAAAATATAAACATTACTGGCATCAAACTGGAATAAGGTTTATTTAATTATCGTCTGCAGCATTAAAAATATTCTTTTCTTTAAAATGTCACTGAAAAATGAATAATGGATCGAAGGCTATATTTTTGCGCTGTCCGAAGAGAAATGCTCTTATTCAAGTATTAAAAAAAGATGTAAAAAGTATGGTTTACTATCAGAAATATATTTTAACACTTATTTTTCCAGAAGAAATTCCATCTCTTTATCCAAACAAACTATGTTAAGCTCCATCAGAATAAGGCTCCAAACCATACCTATAATACCACTGCTCTATTTTTTTGAGAAAAAAAAATGAGAAATGAAACCGGAATTAAAGTTATTCACTTTAAATGCATCACCTCTTAATCCTCCAATGTGTCTCCTACGGATTACTGTGCATTTCGACTTTTAAAACAAGCTCTTTATAAGCGGCATCCCAAAACACTAGATGGACTCTGGAAGATTGTGAAGGAAGAGCGGAATAAAATCAACCTTGGTGTTTTCAGAAAAGGACTTTTATCTTGGAAATCAAGATGCAATATGATAGTTCAACAAAAGGGGTATCAGTAGAAAATATAATTCCAAGATTTGTTTATATATAAATCTTGCAAAATCGTTGATAAAATGTGTAAAAACCTTCTGTAAATGTTACATTACTTTTGTGAGAATAAATTAAATATGACTGACAACGATATAATACTTAGCTTTACTTCAGTAATTGGTTACATTAATATTTAAGAAAGCTTCTTACTATGAAATGCCTTAACTTCCGTAGGTTTTTCACTTATCATAAAGTTATACGCTAAGCGGTTATTTTTAATCGGTTATATTTATTGAAAGAATTTCTTAAAACTTTAGCCTGAAATATAGTTTTTCGTTACTACGGCAGGTGCTAATCTCAATTGAAAATTTCTTTGTATTTCATGTTCTGCATTATTTTGTAAGTAATTCAAGTTTTCTTACATAGTCTCTGAAACGTATGTACAGCCAAAACATAAAATGTTGCCCGCTTTAAAAGTTTTTTACAGGAATGCAAATTACAGAAGGTACACTTTTATTCTTAGTTACAGAAGCAGTATTTTAATTTTACAGACACGAAAATAATTACCTTAATAATAAACTTTTTTTTTCAAAGTTGCGTTAAAATTCTGTTATGATACAGCGCAAAAACATAGGCAGTAATTCAAAATATAAATATATTTTTCAAAATTCAAGAATTATTCATATATCTGTCTAATATTTGTTTGGCCTACGGCGGTAATAGAATAATGGCTGAACACAAGTAGTTCGATCCCAGCTGCCTGCATGGAAGTTTACGTGATTTTCCCTATGTGTAATGTGAATAAGAGCTAATTCCCGTTAGAACCCCCCGGGGACTCCCCCCCCCCAGTATAGAATCAAAATGACCTTTCAAGACCACTTTATCAAAACCTTGAATGATTCCATCTTATGTCAAGTTTTAGACACATCGCTGTCGAATGTTTTGCCATAATCATAATCATACTTATATATTCCCATATAGTAGCATTCAGAACGGAAAATTAAATTAGGGTCTTTTTGCATTATTATATCTCTAACTTGTTAGTTGTTTCATGCTATTTGTTAGACTTATATCTTCACAGAATTTTTATGTTTATAAATTAATGCAGAAAGTTTTGGATAAAATAAATAAATAAAAGGTAATAAAAATAAATAAATAAATAAAACGATAACAGAAACAAAAAATCTGAAAGATTCCAGATCTTAATTCCGTCCAAAGGGGCGTTTTTTAACGTTTTGTGTGTTACCTATATTTATTGAATATCATTTTCTTTGCACTTCATAAAATTCAGTTCAACAGCAATGTCGCAAAATAATTTTAAAATGAGCATATCTTTAGAATTTCCGATACACAGTTCAGCGCGTTGGAGATAATCCCCCCCCCCTCCGTACAGTATTGCTATTGCTCGCTTTGAAATCGAAATCGTTGAGCTTGCTAATCAAAAATTCGCTGAAGTTTTACAAAATATGAAATCGATCATAAAACAAATTCCAAATTTCAAATTTGGGCTTTCAGATTCCCATGTTCGCAGTAGGATTACGTCATTCCAAATTGGATAGCTCTAAGTATTTAGTTTTATCACAATGCGAGAAACATACATACATTTATGCAGATTCTTCATTATTTAATTTCTTCAGATATAATACAGGACGATAGTATTTGGTGGCAACGATTTGAAAAGTGATACAGACTTTTAGAATTTTCAACGCAAAATCGCAAAACGAAAACAATAGTCCTTCAGGGACAAAGCCCCTTTGGACTTAAAATCCGAATGCTTTCAGATTTTGCATTACTCCCAATGGGGCGTTTTTTTTTTAACGTTTTGTGTGTTACCTTAATTTATTAGATATCATGTTCTTCGAAATTAAACCATAAAATTCAGTTCAACAGCAGTATCGCAAAATAATTTTAATATGAGGATATCTTTAGAATTTCCGATACTCAATCTCAGCTGGAGAAAATTGTTTTCGCCCCGTACAGTTTTGCCATTGCTCGCTTTGAAATAGTTGAGCTTGTTAATTAAAAATTCGTTAAAGTTTTACAAAATATGAAATAGGTAATAAAACAAATTCCAAATTTGGTCTTCCAGATGCCCATATTCGGTGAAGGATTACGTTATTCAAAATTCGATGGCTCTTAGTATTTTGCTTTATCACAATGCGAGAAACATACATACATTTATGCAGATTCTTGATTATTTAAATTTCTTTAAATATATTACAGGGCTCTAATATTTGATGGCAACAATTTGAAAAGCTAATCAATGTTTCTTCAAATTTGTGTACACTAAGTAATATAGATGTTTCTTTGTCTCTTTTAAGTGCAATTTTGTGACAGAAAAGTCGCGAAGTGAGAAAATTTACAGCACTGTTTAACGCAATCTGCTGCAACAAGTGATAAGTTTAATATTTACCTTATCAGAAAAGTATATTTTATGTCCTACAACTTACCCGTACGTTTATTCGTTAAGAAGTTAAG
Organism: Stegodyphus dumicola; assembly: GCF_044657685.1. Taxonomy (NCBI): domain Eukaryota; kingdom Metazoa; phylum Arthropoda; class Arachnida; order Araneae; family Eresidae; genus Stegodyphus; species Stegodyphus dumicola. The sequence goes on from NC_140769.1 coordinate 262,868,194, forward strand.
TCTGTAATTAAAAGTTTCATTGTTGAAGAAAATAAAAAATCTAATTCAAGGCATTAATAATATGCGTTATTTAAAAATCAGAATTTATTTTAGTGAAAGATACTATATAAGGCTTGCAAGGTAGCAGGTAATATTACGTATTTTAATGGAACTAAAGATCATTCCTTTATTTAAAGCTATAAGAATTAAAGTCCGAAGCTTCTTCCCACGTCTTAAATCAGAAGTTAAATTATTTTCTTAAAAACCCTATTTTACTAGTAATTTATAATATTTAAATAAAATACAGTTCCTAATGTATAAATTCATAACTATATGATAGCAAGAATCTTAAGTCCAAGGCTTCTTAGACTGGTTAAACATAGAGAAGTAAATGTGTAGCTACGCTGCCAGCCTTCGTGTGGCTTTTAAATGTACCGTAAAAATGCCTGAAGGGAACACCAAACGTTAAATTTAAAAACTGCTCAGAATTTTACTCTGCAGAAAACTTCCGGAAAAAAAAACAGAATTTTAAAAAATATATATTACATATAAAAAAAATTAACCAGCTTTCCGGTGAAGAAAAACAATCATGCAAAACTTTTCAATATCTTACAGACAGTGAAATAAGCAAAAAATAACATGAAAGAAACTCAAAAAACCAAAAAATTCCGCTCAGAATTTTACTCTGCAGAATAACGTTATCAAAAAAAAACTCAATAAAAATGTATTATATATATAAAAAATGACAATGAAATATACCAATCTCTTAAAAACAATGACATAAGAAATACGATGAAAAATTGTTGCCAAACTATATTTCTAAAAGAATGAAACTATTCAAAATGATGCGATTTCATCAAAAATCTATCAACAACAATAAGAAAGGAAAATGGTTGCCAAAATCACATTTTTAAAGATGTGAGATATGAGAAGTGTACTTGGAAACTTCATTTAATTTTTTTTTTTTTAAATACAAAATATTATCATTTTTCCAAAATTCTTCTTGTAAAAGCAGTCGCAACGATGAAAGTTTAACGTGTTCAAAAATAAAAGAAAAATAAACTGTACATTTTTAAAAATAAACTTTTTTAGAAAAAATCCCGTTGAAAAGGTGTTAAGCTCACTTTGTTAATTAAATTCTTATTTAATCGATTTATTGAAACACGAAATTTATTTAAGTTCGTAAAATAGCTAAGTGCCTACGTTTCATGACGATGTGAAAATGGAGTGTGTAGAGTAAAATTTCGCTTTCCTATAGCCCATTATGTCTCAAAATGACGCGATTTCGTCACAAAACATAAAATTTAAAAAAAATCTAATTCGAATTTCGAAAAAATCTCTTCGAGGTGCACTGGCTCTTGTCTAGATGCACCTATGTACCAAATTTCATAGCCCTGGGTCTATTAGCTTACTCGCAGCGCGAACGAAAGGCACACACACAGACAGACTCTTTCTTTTATTATATGTAACATAAATCAATATGTAGATTAAACTCATATTAACGTGAGCTTGAAACAAAGATCCAGTTTAGGCATTTTCTAACATAATATCTACATTGCTTACTCAAAAAACTTGTAATCTGTCTACTCATTTCATTTTCCCTACGAAAATCAGAGATTTGCAAGAACCACATATATAAGAAGTTCTTCAAAAACTTAAGCATCAAAATACGTAAACTAGTAACGAAACATAAAATTTTGTATACTTACCTTTGCGAACATTTTGGCTGTTGTTGAGTTACTCAGCTACTCGAGTGAATAACAAACGGAGTAAAGTCAGAGTTTATATACTTAACGGGGGTGAAAGAAAAATAACAGCACGTGGTTTATGAAACAAACACAAATATAAATTGATCTACTAAACTACCATAATGTTACAAACTCGTCCTTGAGGAGCCATAAGTCTTCTCCACCCTCAAAAGTAGGCAGGTGCTTGGCATTGGATTTTGATCCCTTTCTTCTCAATGCTCTGGATAATACAGAACTGGTTTTCATGAGGTAGACATGAACTGATAATATGAATTGTATTGTAATATGGTTCTCGAAAGCAAAAACCCACAATGAATTCATACAATGCAGTAATAGGAAATTTATTTAGAATTTATTAGTCCAAAGCGGCAATTTTCCCAGAAGAACTGTTTCCCGATAAGCATTGTTTCACTTTTCAAATTGTTGCCACCAAATATTAGAACCCTGTATTATATTTAAAGAAATTAAATAAGGAAGAAACTGCATGAATGTATGTAAGTTTCTCGCACTGTGATAAAACGACGGTACCTAGAGCCATCAAAATTTGAATAACGTAATCTTCCATAGAATATGGTTATGTGGGAGCCTTAATTTGAATTTGAGTTTTCTTTTATTATAGATTTCATATTTTGTATTATATATGTTTTGTAATCGATTTCATATTAACCTTCAACGAATTTTTGATTACCAAACTATGCGATTTCAAAGCGAGCAATGGCAACACCCTGCGGAGGGGGGGGGACCTTTTTATCTCCAACACGCGAAACTGTGTATCGGAAATTCTAAAGATATGCTCATTTTAAAATTATTTTGCGATATTGCTGTTGAACTGAATTTTATGATTCAAATGCGAAGAACATGATATTTAATAAATAAAGGTAAACAAAATGTTAAAAAAAGGCCCTTTGGACGTAATTTAAAATCTGAACAACTTTCAGATTTTTTTTTTTTTTCGCTCCGTTTACGAGAACTCAAATCTTATTAAAGAAATAGTTTAAGATAGTTTAGATGTAAAGGAATATCAAAAAATTTCGAAAGTATTTAGTGTTTTTTTTCCAAAGAAACGAAGTAAATAGACACCTGCTGTTACTTTTATAAAAGAAAGTTCTAAATTAATTGTTTATTCATTCTTTACCATCTAATTGTAGAACAAGAAAAAAAAAATTGCCCACATTCCCATTACTGTTTCCCAACACTCATGTATACGAGCCAGTTTCCCTTAGAAAATCTTCCACGAAGGCATCCCTCCCCTTAGGCAAATAGCTCTCGAGGCTTTGCCATAATCACATACACACTGTTTTCCAACACTCCTAGCTCATATATGTTTTTTACTAAAGAATTCATGAGCGCTGCACATTACTAAATCAAATCTCTGGAAGCAATTAATAAAAGTCCCTTTTCAATTTTCGGTTTAGTTACTAAAAATCTCGAAGAAAAACTCTTCGAGGTTTTTATTGCTTTCATTTCACGCATTTCGAGTTCTAGAATATAGAACTCATACTTGTTACTTTTAAAAAATTAATTTGTCAAAGTAGAAATTCAATAATTTGGCAAAATAAAGTGTGTTTAACACTTGAAAGAAACACTTTTTGCAAAAGAAATACTGAAATAAATACTTAAATACATCTAGAATAAATAAATCTTTTTTTATTAATAAATTCACATGTCTTCACAAGACTTCAATTAATGACAAAATAACTTTGTAGAATATTTTTCCCCGTTTTGAAAGTTCATTTTAAATATAGGATTTTATGTTTCTGGGGACGGGGAGGTTTAAGTTGCTATCGCACTGCTAATCTCAAAAATGTTTCCGATGTTAAACCAAAAGTTGCTTACCCGGATCAGGTTGCAATTTGTCTTTTATGCTTATAATTTTTACATTTTAAAACTTTTTAATATTTTTTATTTTTTCATTTAAATTTTGAACTTGTTCACGATGTGAGACTTTAATCTGAAGTCTTCTCACTGCAGTTTCTGGGGGAGAAGGAAACATATTTCCACCTACATGTAGTTCACTCTTTTTCTTTCCCAGTAATTGAATATATTTACTCTGCGCATATATGAATCAAAACTCTTGAATGGCATCAGGTAATAAGTAAAATATTCTTTTAGTATTAAAATTATTTTATTATTGAAATTTTAGTTTATTTATTTTTAATTTATCTGCCTTCAAAATAAAGAAATTTAGATTTTCTAAATTTCTGACTTCAAAGTGAAGAAATTTAGAAAATCACACTTGTCCCATCGCTTTTGTTTACAGTGAAATTTTATTTTATTCACATATTTCTGAACCTCCAATATTTTTTGTCCATGTCTCATGTTTATACTGAATAATATCGTATTTATTCGAATATTTCTGAACTTCGAATATTTTTATCCCGTATCTTCTGTTTATAGTGAATAATATCGTATTTTTTCTCGTATTTCTGAGCCTCCAATATTTTTCTCCCACATCTTTTGTTTATAATGAAAAATATCGTATTTATTCACATGTTTCTGAACCTCGAATTTTTTTGTCCCATATCTTCTGTTTGTAGTGAATAACATAGTATTTATTCGAGTATTTCTCAGCTTCGATTATTTTTGTCCCATATCTTCTGTTTGTAGTGAATAACATAGTATTTATTCGAGTATTTCTCAGCTTCGATTATTTTTGTCCCATATCTTTTGTTTATAATGAAAACTATCGTATTTATTCACATATTTTTGAACCTCGAATATTTTTTGTCCGGTATCTTCTGTTTATAGTGAATATCTTATTTATTCGAGTATTTCTCCAGCCTGGAATATTTTTGTCCGTATCTTTTGTTTAATAAGTATTTCCTTCTAAAGAGAGGGCCAACCAGCGGCCGAGCGGTAAAGTCGCTGAACACTGGTAGTTCGGTCCGAGGTTCGAATCCCTCGAACGGGCTGGCTGCATGTGTGTTTTCGTGATTTTCCCCATGTGTAACGTGTGTACGAGTCAGTTTCTCTTAGAAAGTCCTCCACGAAAGGCATTCCTTCTCTTAGGCAGATAGCCCTAGTGTGCTTTGACATAATTAAATACACCACCACACCTTCTAAAGGGCGAAACAACGGAAAAAGTCGAAAATATCTGATTCTGAATTCGTTGATTCAGTATTATGTTTTTTTAAAGTTTCTGTTGAGAGAAGTTTTATTATAAACTTTTATTAATTATTATTACTGTTACTTTGTTTAATATTAGAGTGTCACAAAAATGATTTTCACAAAATGAAATTCACTCTTTGAACTTTTATATACTTTAATGACCATAAAACTAAAACAAATTAAAATAAAAAGTTAAGAGTTTTATTTTGATTATATGTAAATTCAACATTCATTTTGTACTAAGTATATTTTCGAATTGAATTCAAAACTCAGTATTTTTTGTTTAATAAAGAGAAATATTCTCACAAAAATAATCGGGCACTTTTAGTAACAGCCAAAAAGTGACAAAAGTTACATTGCTTTTCCTCCTTTCACTGCTTTCAACTGTTGCCGCGAAAATTTGCTTTCTTTTCGCGAAATTTTTCATTCTAGCTCCCGCCAAATATATTCAATAGGGTTAGGATTTGGAGACTGGAATGGTGCCTTAATTACTTCTCGACACTTATATAACAGCCAGAGCCTGATGCACATGTTCTATGAAACCCCATAGAACATGTGCGGGATGCTTAGGGGAGACGCTTGTGACACGATTACATCCTCCGGGGAACACCCAGCAACTGAAACAGACGCTGATTGAGGAATGGGCACTTTTACCTCAAGATCTATTGGACAATCTGGTGCTGAGTATGGAGAGACAGTTCGAAGCAACCATTGCAGTAAGGGGAGGGCATATCCCATACTAAGGAACACCTGCTTGTTGTTCTTCTTCTTGTACAGACAATCAAGTGTAACGATACTATGAGTTCAATAAAGCCTATTTTTGTTTGATTCCATACTGTATGCATTGTATTCATTTTTAGAACAATTATGCTTTCGTCATCGTTTAAATACAAAATGCTGTCTCTTAATTCTGAATTTCATGTCTCTCAGATGATTTCTCGTGGAGTTATGCCAAAAAGAACACCTGTTGCTTAAGTTTTGCACACCAGTGTATTTAACATGTTCCTTATATATGAACCCAACAGAATATGTTTGGGACATTCTAGGAAAAAGTGTTGCTAGCCGCTTATCACTCCCAGAAACAATTCGGCAGTTTCAAAGTTAGGAGTGGTAGAGATAGACCCAGTCCCTCATTGATAACATCATTGATGCCAAGCCATTGATAACCTCATTGATGCCAAGCCATTGATAACCTCATTGATGCCAAACCTCGTAGGTGTGCGATGTGCGACATTGTTTTCGGTCAGCGGAAACCGTATCCCTTATTGGAACTGGTTTGTATCCAAGAAACCACATTTTCGGTTTGTTTGTATAATATGCGCAGATTGTGAATTTTTGTTTACCGGCAAATCTTCAATAAATAAAATGTAATTATTCTTTGCTTCTTTTTCTTTTCTCATATCTTACAACACCTCACCTATACGTCATAATCAGTCACCAAAACATTTCACCATCCTCAATTTATATCCAAAATCATAATATCACCTGTTTTGAGTAGTGTATTTAAATAATCGGCAATATCGCTCACGAATAAGTAATGAGACTTTTCTTACATAGCTACGAAAAATATTGTAGTTAATGGTTTAAATTATAATCATTTTATTTCTAAACTTTTGGTAAATTTTCAAAGAATTTCTTTAATAAGATAAAATAGAACAAGCATCTAACAGCAGTATAGACCAGAATAAATCAAATATCAAAGAATTACATAGTTCATAGCTTTTAAGTGATATTCAATGCGTTTTTAAAAGTTTTCCGTATCACTGCTTTCATCACTGAAGCAAAATATTTAAAAATCTGTAGTATTCTAATCCTGGGAGTTTAAAATTAGAGTTCAAAAAAGTTATAAAAAGGGATTTAGTTTAAATATTCAGTTCTTGTTATGTATCAGGTCATTAAAATAAGATGGTTACACACATTCCAAAATAAAAATTTTGAAAAGAAATATTTCCGAAATACGTTTCGAAGAGAAAACTGATATTGAGTGATATTGCTTCGCACTTCCAGTGCTAAATTTGAGAGATTTTAGGCTTTGATAGCTTGGTATAAATATTATATATTTGACTTAACTAATTCAAGATTTTCATTCATTTTATTAAAATACGTGCATTGAATTTGCAATCTAGAAAATGAGGTGTCGAAGAATAGCGAATTTTATTATTAATAAAATAATTCAGTGAAATTAAGATGAAGGTGAAGTGAATTATCCAGAAAAATAAATAAACTTCTTACACTCTTAATTTCAGAATTTTGTGAAGCTTTTTTCGATGTTGTGTCCATTCTTCCATACTAACCAACTAAATTGTACCGAATTCTTACTAAACACCTTGACCGAACACGTCTGTCATTTTAAACAAGATTTCGTATCTTAATGGCCTATTCAGACGAGAAACGGTCCAGCTGCATGACTTTAGAAAAGTGAAAGTAATACATAATCAAATTTCACTTCGTGTAAATATTTTCTTTAAAGGTGCCTTTTATCTTTTGTTGTATAAAAAGAAATAGAAACTTCTCAAAACCATCAACAATCTGAATGTAATTTAAAGACTAGTTTCCCACGCCAGGTCATTTTGATCTCAATCCGTTCGTACATTACAACTTCAAATCTTCCATCATAGGGTCAATATATGTTAAGGTTGATTGTCTAGATCTTTTTTTTTTTTCCTCTCTCTCTCTTTATTTAAAGGGAAAATAGTAGGCATTGTTATATCCACCCATCAATTTAACAAAGAAAAAAAAAACTTGTTTCATGATAAATGGAAGAACTGCGGATATTTTAATGTCATTCTTTTGTATTTGCTTTCTCACGTATTTAATTTTAATAACACGAGATATTTTCTCCATCTCCAGCAGAAAAATGCGCATTTATTTTATTTCTGCAATTAAAGTCAATAGCAATTTTTAAAAATTTAAAGCTGTAGGGGAAGTTTTCGGAAATTTCTCTAAAGTCAAAGAATTGAACAAATATTCAACCAGTCTGCGTGTTTAGGGTAAAATGAATCTAATATAAAATCAATTGATTACTCCTCAACCCATTGTTTTAACAATACAAATTCTTTAACCATATTTTACCTATCCAGTCTTATTTGGGCAGTGGATAACGGAGCCGGCTGCCGCATTGTTAGGCTCAATTTCGAATCTCAGAGAACAAAGGCATGAGTATTTGTAAATGTCTTTGAAGAAAAAGGCCACTTAAAATCCGTCGGGTCAAACGTCTTTTCGAGAGGTTGTTGGCAGAGGAAAATGGGGATTTTCCGCCAGACTGTTCTCGATGAAAATTGGAATGTAGCTGGGTAAAGCCGTAATGTCGACAGTTATAGGTCCAAAGCCTTGACCAGCAAATGCCTCTTATGAGATGAGGTTCTTCCGGCGGCTGTATGCCTGGGCATGGAGACTGGCAACAGCGCATTTTACCCAAGGAAAAGATTAAATTATTTGCTTAAATATTTTTATTGCAGCAAATGTTTTATAATTCATCACTATTTTATTTATTATCGCTACTCGGCCAACAGTCAAAAATAATTATCATAATATATACATATAATTACAAAAACATTTATAAATTAATGAGATACATTCCGATGACCTCATTGATCACGTGACTGATGTATTTGTTTTATAAACAAACAATGCAGATAACCTCAGAGATCACGTAACTTATGTACAGCTAATGCAAACAAGCAAGGTCATTCTTCCTCTTCTTCTCTTGCGGAATGTATCTCATTGTTGCATTTTTATGTTTATTTGAAATTTATTAATTACGAATTTCAATTTCTGGTCTTCGTGAAATTTTAGTTCTAAATTTCTTACTTTATATATATAATGATTTTAATAATTCCAGCTAGTGTAATTTTAGAAAAACGTTTAATATTTTTAATTAGACATCTCATGATTTAAATGCATTTGATCTAAATCAGATTTAAAAATAGAAAAAATATTTTCAAGATCAGAATTTATTGCTTTTAAATCGCTTAGTTTATTATTCAATAACCTTCCAGATTAAATTTGGAATTATATTAGGCTTAACTGAATGGCAATAATCTGGTAGGTAGAAGGAAAAAAAAAAGGGATTTTATTTGCATCTGTGGCAACACGTTGCTTTCACAAAGCCGAGTTTGTTAATCAAAACTGTAAAATAAATAGCTTATACTTTCTCCGAATTGCAACAGCATCTAGAGCTGGCGAGAAAAATGTTTTATTTCAAACATTGTGCCACTGCTTGCTTTTAAATCCCTGAGCTTGTTAATTAAAAATTCGTGGAATTCGTAAAAATTACGAAATAAATCCCGTCTCGGAGGGAAAAATGAGAAACTATACAGTGCTGCATGTTATATCTACTAACATGAGCTGGTAATTCTGCCAGAATGCGTGTGCATATGTGTGGCATAAAAACAGAGAGACTTTGAACTTCGTCTGCAGTCATCAGTCGACTTCAAACGATATGTGAATACTCTCTCTTTGAGAAAGTAGCCCGTTTCTGAAAAATCTACAAAGAAGAATAATCAAATCAAATCGCCAAAGCGAGAAATCAAATGCTTTAGAATATCCATCTGAGTATAGCCATTTTTCTTTTTGCCCTTACATCGCCCTGTTACGACGAAATTGTGTCCACCACCTGTCTTGCCAACAGTTCCGTCAATATGCATCATTCCGTGACGATATTTATTGAACATCTGTCAACGAGTCTGTTTGAATGAAATAATTAATAATATATAGCCTCAATCCTCAAATGTACCTATCCAGCAGTCCACGGTACAATAATTGCCTGATTCTTAGCTCTCCATAGATGTAGGTATGCCACACAAGCACACTTCCATCCTGATAGGACTTATTTCTTGATTTCGCGTTATCTGATTATGGCAAGCATACTAGGGCTATCTGCCTAAGGGAAGGGATGTCTTCGTAAAGGACTTTCTGAGGCAATTCAAACTGGTAAATGCAATAAGCGTATTACGAAGTCATGTTGCACAGAAGTTTTACCTTTTAATTCATAACATTCCTTAAGGCTAAGTAAGCTTTTAAAAATTATATGCATATCTTAATATTAATATTACGATATTTTAAATGGAAGTGAATTCATAGATCACTGATTGTAAGATCGACTATTAACTGCTGAAATCTATGTAATCCTGATAAAATTTTTCATCGCTCTGGATATAAACTATTTGCTAAAAACAAGTCATTTGCTATGAAACATTAAAAAATCAGTTGAAATTCCTCTTATAAGCGTAAAATTTGTATAACGTAAAGTATACCACCTGTTATCGGAGTGGTTATCAAAGAAAGCGAGGTTGACTTTATGCTAAAAAACATAGAACGAATAAATAGCAAGCTTCATATAATATTCCAGAATGAAGGACATGGAGGCAAAGAATGCTTTGTGGGTGTTTCCAACAAACATTTAAACTTCACAGATGCAATTTAGTTTATTATTGCGATAATTTAATAAAGCGGGACTTAATTCATAATATTATAAATAAAATATGGTAAAAATTTCGTTTAAATAAAAGTAATTTCATTCACTTACTCTGTAGAGATATTAGGTAATTTGGAAAAAACGAAGAGATGAAAAATATGCAACGCCTTCGCCGGGAATCGAACCACGGACCTCTGGAAATACCGGCCCAGCGTGCAGAACCACTGCACCACGAAGGCACGCTAGGAAAGTGCGAGAAATATCTTATAACTTTACATAAACAGATATGCATTATAAAGTCTTGTATGCTTGGTTATAATAAAACATACTTGATGTTGAAGGCTGTTTGGTGAATTATCACCAAGTCCTTAAAAGTACGACAAAGTCAGGAGAAGGGTGTAAGGAACCCTTTATTAACTGAAATAATGTTTCACGAACGACAGCCAATTCGTGTTAACAAAAGCCAACACTTTTGGCTTAACTTAAGAGGTAATGAATAGCTTAAGAGTAATGAATTTCAGTCAGTTTGCATGTTGGCAAGAAAGTGTGAGGTGAAAGTAAAAGCGACTAGAAAGCTGCTTAAACATAAAATAACTGTTAATTAATTTAAATAAATCCCCATAGCATTTATTTATATAAATAGATATTTATAAAGCTTTCAATGCATTATTTTGTTTTATTTCCGATACTGATGATAGAACAGGAAATTCAAAGAGAAATTTTGTAACCCAAGTGCAGTGCTAGAAGTGTTTTTGTTGGTTCTTGGTTTCGTCCACGCCATATCAAACATGGGAATCTGGAGAATGGATACCAACGGTCTTAAGGTGTGGTGTATTTAATTATGGCAAAGCACACGAGGGCTATCTGCCTAAAGGGAGGGATGCCTTTCGTGGAGGACTTTCTAAGGGAAACTGGCTCGTATACACGTTCACATGGGGAAAACCACGAAAACGCCCATGCAGCCAGCCCGTTCGCGGGATTCGAACCTCAGACCGAACTACCAGTGTTCAGCGTCTTTACCGCTCGGCCGCTGGTGGGCCTCCAACGGTCTTAAGAATTTCGATTTGTGATTAGTCATGAGTTTAACCGAACGCTTGCTTAAAGATTCCATTGTGATTTCTACACAACATTTTCAATATATTCATTTTACACATGTTTTTGTCCCTGTGTAAATGTGATGTAAAATACCGAAATATAACAAAGAAATTATATTTAAAAAAAGAAAACTTCAAAAACTGTTGTTATAGCTTTGAGGTGGTGACACTGGCATAACTGAAATGAAATTGACTAGCACCAAAAATTATAAGAATATTTTACTAAGAAATACAATCCTTACAATGCAATCCTGCATCATTGCATCAGAGTTTAAGTTATTTCAGGAGATCTTTCTTTTTACATTATTTCCTAGTACAGGCAGCGGTTTTCTCCGCCTGTCTTCACTGGATGGCTCCTGTACTGCATTGAAACCATATCAGTTCAGTCTTACGTCCTCATGATCACACTAAACTATGTTCAATTACTATTCTAAAGCTCACTGTTCAGACCATACTGAGCAATAATTAATTGAAGCAATGGCGGTTGCGAAAGCTAAATTCTTTGTTGCTAAAGTTATCAGGACTTGTATTCCTCTTTACTTGCCTTAGAAACATGAACTGTCCTGACTCGGAACAGGGAGCTTGCTCAAGCTATGTTCAATAAATTGTGAAGTAGACAATACACACAGGAAGGGTATACGAAACCCTTTATTTTTCTATCTTTACAGAGATTTCCGGAACTTCGGAATACACAGACCAACCACTTGTGGTCTGAACGTAAGAATATAAAACTACTAACTAAAACTCTAACTAAAACTAACTTTGGATTAATATACAAGTGCCTAACTTTAAGATTGGCCGTTATTTAACAAAATCCGTATGTAGTACAGAGAGCTGCTAAAACTACCATACGTTTGAAATTATCAAGAGAATTAAACCTCTGGCCTTGAAGGCAACCAGCAACCGAGTAAAACTACTATGGCAAGCGGCCTGCTTCTAATAACTCCTTCCTCTCTCTTGCTTGGCAAAAAGCCACAACTTAAGTACTTGGCATTAGCAAGACAAATTTACATAAATAAGTTAAAGCTTTTAATTCTGGCGGGAAGTAGAAAATAAGTAGTAAAGATTTAAAATAAAATAAACGTTGGTAAAACTTAGGATCCTTACAAAGTAACATGCTGATACACGTTTAAGGCCATCTTGATTAATGATACTAAGCTGAGACAGACTCTTCTTTGAAATGAAGAAACGAGTTTTTTTAGCATTCAGTACTATTAAATACATTTACATGAAAATCCTAATTTTTAACGTCTAAAGTTAGTAATGCGCATAACCTCTGAAGCTTTCTGTAACAGCTAAAACATAGTTTCTCAATAACATCTGATTCATTGATATCTTTTCAGAGTTTTCCTCAGCACATAGCCCACTTTATTTAATGCCCCCTACTTTTGCAAGAATAGTAAATACCAAATGCCTTTCGAAAACGATCTGTAGGAATTAGCTGAAAACACTAAAAAGTTTAGGTATTTATTGCACTTCAGTGAATTATTAGAATTCATGGAAGTGCTGAAAGCAGATGATAGCGAATAAAAACTTTGTACAGACATTAGGATTTTTTTGGAAGCAGCACATGTGAAAAAGGAGCAATACCTTTGCCGGGAATCGAACCACGGACCTCCGGAATACGCGCCCAGCGTGCTGACCGCTACACTACGAAGGCATGCTAAGAAGGAGGGAGAAATACTTTATAACCTTTTCGAAGCATTCATAGTAAGGAATCTTGCAAGACATGGATATATTTCTGCCCCGTCATGTGCAGTTATATTATATGAAAACATGTTACATGTGTATACTGGACATCGCCGATGGTACGGCCATCTCTAACAAGTCTTTTAAAGCTAAATATGCCGTCTTTAAACTTCAGAATTAAGTAAGCTCTATTGAAAACTGGTGTATGACCGCCTGAGTACATTAAATGCATGCTAACGATACCTCAATTACAACAAAAGGTTTCTTTGATTATGAAGAAACTTTTCGCATATAAAAGAGAAGACATATGTCAAGATGCTATCACTTCTGTATAAATACCTCTTATTCTACAACTTGCAAAAATAATGCAAGATTTCAGAAATATTGCAAATGTCTGAAACAGGCTAAATATGGTATAAATAGTTTTTATAAAATAGTTACATTAAGAATTTGGACTGTATTAGGAGACGAGGAGGAAAAGTTCTTGTAATAATTAAATCATTAATTAAAAAATAATATAAATAATATACGACTCTATTAGATATATTAGTGTAGATGAAAGTATTATGTGATTTACTAATGTATATTTTCTGTATTTATGATACATTAATTTACAAAAATAATAATGCAAGACTTCAGTGCTGATGCATTTGTGTGTAACAAGTTTAAAAAATGAAAGGAAATGTATTAATAAGAGAATTCGCCTTAGTAATTCAACTAAGAATTCGCCTTAGTAATTCAACTAAGTATAATAAAATGAAAAAAAAAAAAAAATCTTCAATTAGTTCCTTAAAATGATGTTTATTTTAATTCGATGTAACTAGATATACTAATGTAAATATATTGTTTGTATGAAGTACAATGTACAATGAAAGTTTGTATGTATGTTCGAAGTAATTATGTTATATCAATTTGCCATAATCCAACTTTTGTTAATAGGTTAATTTCTTTGCAATAATTGTATACTATGTCTTTGTAATTGTATATTCAATACGTAAGTCTAATATTAATGTAAAATTACTATGTAAATGTCTTGGTAGGCTAGCATCCGATGCGGGCCAACTAAAAGCCCAGCGGGGTACAGTAGTGCAGCGGAGCAACACATGTAAAAGTCACTGACGAAGTTCTGGTGCTCCGTCCACTTTTCCCTGTCCCTGTCCCTCGTGTATGACCTGGCGGGTTAAAATAAACGCCAGTAAATCTCAGTTACTTATTCTCGCCAAGACAATTAAGAAAAACAAGAATTACAGAAACCTAATTTTGTTCAGCAAATCAGCAAAATTGTTTCCATTGTTGCTAAAGCCAAATACCTGGGAATCATTCTCAATCAAAATCTTACTTGGCTTGATCACATTAACAGTATTCGCAGCAAGGCTATTGGTATTATAAATAGATTGCTCCCAGTCATCGGCAGATTTTCTAAATTAAGTCTCAAGACTAAGAAGCATATTTCCACTCCTTGTATTAAACCAAGTCGCTTGCATATTGGCCGGTATGCGCACCTCTCGATATTTTTTTTTTTTTTTTTTTTTTTTTTTTTAGTCCAAAGGGATTTGAATCCCGAAGGACTATTAGTTTCGTTTTGGCATTTTGCGTCGGACTCATAAATGTCAGTTCACTTTTCAAACTGTTGCCACAAAATGTTAGAGTCCTACATTATATTTGAAGAAATTAAATAATGAAAAATCTGCATAAGATGTATATTTCTCGTATTGTGATAAAACAACGGTACATAGAGTCATCGAATTTTGAATAACGTAATCCTCCAACGAATATGAGCATGTGGAAGACCAAATTTGAAATTTGAAATTTGTTTTATGATCGATTTCCTATTTTTTAAAACTTTGACGAATTTTTGATTAACAAACTCAAGGATTTCAAAGCGAGCAATGGCAACGTTGTGCAGAAAAAACATTTTTATCTCCAGCGCGTGAGTCTCTGTATCGGAAATTCTAAAGATATGCTCGTTTTAAAACTATTTTGCGATATTGCTGTTGCACTGGATCTTATGGTTTAAGTGCGAGGAACATGATATTTAATGAAGAAAGGTAACACACAAAATGTTAAAAAACGCCCCTTTGGACGTAATTTAAAATCTGAAACATTCCAGATTTTTTTTTTCTTTAATATTAATATACATACTGCATTAAGGAAAGCAGTGAAATATCGGAAAACAAATGTTTGCGTAGGAGAACTGGACATATTTACTGACGGTTCGGGTTATGAGAACTTTTGGCACTGTAATATTTTAAGCGAGTCGCAAACATACTATACACATGTTAACATCTATACCAGCGGATCTCAATTTTTTGACTAACGTGTACCATCTAAACAAAAATTGAAAAACTTTAGTACCCCCACTATATTTTAAAATGATTATTTTTCATTTTCTCAATAGAAATATTTTTAAAAAATATGCATTTTGTCATTAGCTTCGCCTGTTTGTATTAAATATGTACAAGCAAAAAGTAATAGATTAAATATTGGTTAGCATTTGAATTATCAAAATTTAAGTCATAATATTTTGCTTCTAAAATTTATTGCGAAATTTTACCCTCTTTAAGACAGATCAATTTCTTTATGTCTGGTCTTGTTTCACTTAGTTTTAACTATAAATTAGGATCCACTTTTAATTTTGTTCTGTATTTATTTTTCAAATGTGACATGGAAGAAAATTCATGCTCACACAAATAGGCTGTGCAAAAAAAAAAAAAAAAAAAGAAAGAAAGAAAGAAAAGAAAAAAAAAATTAAATAAAAAATCTGAAATGTTTCAGATTTTAAATTACGTCCAAAGGGGCGTTTTTTAACATTTTGTGTGTTACCTTTCTTCATTAAATATCATGTTCCTCGCACTTAAACCATAAGATCCAGTGCAACAGCAATATCGCAAAATAGTTTTAAAACGAGCATATCTTTAGAATTTCCGATACAGAGACTCACGCGCTGGAGATAAAAATGTTTTTTCTGCACAACGTTGCCATTGCTCGCTTTGAAATCCTTGAGTTTGTTAATCAAAAATTCGTCAAAGTTTTAAAAAATAGGAAATCGATCATAAAACAAATTTCAAATTTCAAATTTGGTCTTCCACATGCTCATATTCGTTGGAGGATTACGTTATTCAAAATTCGATGACTCTATGTACCGTTGTTTTATCACAATACGAGAAATATACATACATTTATGCAGATTTTTCATTATTTAATTTCTTCAAATATAATGCAGGACTCTAACATTTTGTGGCAACAGTTTGAAAAGTGAACCGACATTTATGAGTCCGACGCAAAATGTCAAAACGAAACTAATAGTCCTTCGGGATTCAAATCCCTTTGGACTAAAAAAAAAAAAAAAAGAGAAAGAAAAAAGAAAAGAAAAGAAAAAAAGCTTTATTTGAATTGCCTTTGCGAAAATAAAAACGGATTATTTTGATATTATAATAGTCAATGGACGACTATTGACCTTGAACAATACCCAGATCGCATAAATTTACGAATGTTAGAGAAAAACCTTAAACCGGATATTGGGATATTTAAATTTTTTAATTTAACAGCTAAAAATACTTTGTTTCTTTGCGTACCACCAGTCGTGCGTGTACCACACGTTCAGAATCGCTGGTCTATATACCATTACCAGGATTAGAGCCCAGGCCTAAGACCATGGCAGCTGGTTTCTCTACAACTATGCTACTAAAAATGCATGACTGTAATGTGAAATAAGTATAATCAAGTGCATATTTAAATTATCTCACCGATTCAAAAGTAACCGAATTTTTCAAAGGTCTCTTATCACTCTATTGCTGTTGATGTTCCTTACTGCCCCTCACACCAAAAACCTTCCCCCTAGATTTGCTCAGGATCCCAGTTGGAAGCATTGACTTAAAACAATACTAATGTGGATGCTGAGATGCAAGAGATTCGTCTTTCGGAAAATTTAAAATGCTGAATAGTATTTTAATACAGCAATGTAAGTGTAACATTAAAATAAAAGTACTTCCTCTTCTTTGTAATATTTTAAGACCATTTATTTTTCTCTTGCTTTTACTTTAGAAATATGTTAGATAACATACGAGCATAGAAAAGATGTCTTAACCAACGGTTTACTTTATCGGTAACATGTCTAGTCTTATAGGAAGAAATAGTTTTCTTGTTTGTTTGGATACGGCAAAGTACACTAGGGCTATCTACCCAAGGAAAGAATGCTTTCGTGACGAACTTCTTAAAGGAAACTCTCTGAGTAGGCAATTAGCAATTATATTTCTGTGAAACAAAAAAATCTGATGTGTCCACCACATGACTTCCTTGTACGGAATATTAAATTATACGCAATTTTTCATGCATTTCATTTACACTTATTGGATTGAATTAAATCTACTTCGCCGACGGCGCATAAACCACAACAGAATAAATGCATTCTTTATAATTCACTCTATTTGTTTACCATAGCGACACTCTGGCGCTAGATTCACTTAATATTAAATTTCGTTCATATTATAATTCAGAATGCACAAAATTTATATCATTTAAAGAATTATCTAATCGTTGCCACATGTTCTATTCAAATACTATAATAAAGCTAGAACGATTTATAAAGGAAATTAAGCAAACAAAACAAAAAAGAAACAGTTTTTCACAGACGATTGAGTATTTCTCATTCAATTAATTCAGTTCTCACTTCGCGACAAGGCCAAAAATACATAAAAACTCAAAATATATGTATTAAAAATTACGAAGCAAATTTTAAACACTTATTTCCTCGAAAAAAATTCCAGAAAGGATTAAGCATGATTTAATTCGCAATAATAAATGAAGGCGTTATCTTTATTGTTGCGAAGCTAAGTTTCTCTAGATTGGCAACAAATCCACTAGTCTGCTTTTTCAAATGTAAACAAGCAAGAGCCGCCATCAAAAAAATTTTTAGGCTTAGTGGCACTTAAACAGCTTTAAAATTGTTGATAATTCTAAAAATATTGCATACAGATTTACTAAAGGCATAAAAACCTTAACCGGAAGATAAGAACAACATAATTCAATCATTTTTAAAGCAAAAAAATGTACAATTTACAAACGTATAAGAGTAAAGAAACTGAGATCACTGAGCCGGGTAACAGAGGGGATATATATATAAATATATTTATATACGTTTGGTTCGGCCGATTGCAACCAAAATACGAGGTGCACATCTACATGTTATAGCAGTCCTATATACAAAATTTCAACGTTCTGAGGCTACTCGTTTTTGAGTTATGCGAGATACGTACGTACGCACGTACGTACATACGTTCGTACAGACGCCACGAAAAATTCTCTTCAGAATTAATTTTAAAGCAGTTTTATAATTTTTTTGGAGGAAAAGAGTATTTTATTCTTTTTTTATGTACAGATATCACGCAGAAATATCGTTAAATTGCATTCGATAGCGGTCAAAATGGATATTTTCGGTGAAATATGCTGAAACTTTTCGCGATTACAATACTTCCTTTTTACTTCGTACATGGAAGTAAAAAAGGTGCGTAAATTTTCGACAAAGAAGGGAAAACTATGCGACTAAGAACAAAGATTTTAAGAACAAAGATTTTCGACAAAAAAGGGTAATCTATGTAAACTAAACTCCTGCGGTGTTTAGGAACCAACCTAATTTCAAGAATAGGATTTAATTCAAGAATTCAAGATAATTCAAGAATAGGATTAAGTTAATGGCAAAACATCAAAGGCTAAAATTCGAAATATAAAATCCCAATAAATTGTAAACAAAAATGCATTTTTATCGTTCAAATATGTATTGACACATCGGGCAAAACTTTCTATATTTTTCCTTATCGGTAATCTATTTTCTTCACATGTGACCGCAAAAATAAAAAATAAGAATCGCACGAAGTTCAGTATCGTTCCATCACTGCTTTACTTTCCAGGGACAAAAAACCAAAAGACGCTCTACGAGCATAAACAGCGCTAACTTCATTTATGAATCCATAAAAGTGGGCGAAGGTTATATCACGCCCATAGCAAAAAACAAAAGAAAAAAGAAAGAGTGGACACACGCCTTTTATCCCTACTTCCGCATCTCAGCATAATCGAATGTTCTCTTATCTACCTGCAGGCATGCCATACCGTCTGAAGGAGCACGAGTAGAACAAGAAGCAAAAAAAGAATTATACATACCATTTTGCTCGGACGCGAACCCTACCATTAATGAAGAAAGCGGTCCCAAGGAGATGTCGGGGTATCAATATATTTCTATGTAGTTGGGTGGGGTGGCTTAAAAACATTCTTTGGATTATTTAACATTTCTGGGGACAGGTACTTCATGGTGCAAGTGGGAATCGTCCTTGGATAAGATGAATATATAAGCTGAGATGAATTCTGGAGAAGACATTACGGTTTTACTCAGTCTCGTGTGGCTAACTAATCGCACTTTTCAACATGATCGCTAAGGTGAGTTTTATTACCGTGACTTATACTTGCTTAATGTTTTGAATTTTATGTTATTATTCGGTACTTTTATTTGTGGTTGATTAACTAATTAAACGCAACAGAATAGAAATATACTTCGACTAATACTTCATAGCTTTATTTTCAGCAATTCTCTTGGCTAAATTAAGTACTTTTATTAATACAAATAATTATACTTAATTAATATTATAAAATTTAGAAGTATACAGATTCGCATTAAAGAGTAAAATTCTGTTCCCTAATATTCAACTGTGCATGTTTCAGAATGAATGCTATTATCTCATATTATCTGGAATGGCTGTGCATTATTTCATATTTCCATCGCAAGAAATGACTTCGATTTGTATGTTAATATTTTTTGAGCAATCTTGTATTTTATCCTGAGAAAGATAATTACAAAATTGCTGAAAATTAACTTCGCAAACAGGCTAAACTCTCGATATTGCGGTTTAAACAAAATTATTGCATTTTCTTGTTAGCAGCATAAAGTGATTGCCCGCTTCTAAAGGAAATTTTCGCTCCACTGCATAATGAAGCCGTAACGAATAATGCACATGCATTGCTAACAGTTTTCTATAAACATTTTCGCATTACTTAAATGTAAACAATACGATGGGTAGAAATTTAGAATTTATAATTCAGTGAAGTGGCTTAGAATGAGTTCTAATATGTGCATGTACAAAACCGATTGCTTTACAGCATTTACTAAGTTTATTTTAGATATAACAATACAATTAGCTTCATCTGATATGGTACGTAAAGATGAAATAAATAAATTTCAAGACTAACCCTCTAAAAAGAGGTTAATGCTGTTGCTTATTAAAAGCCGGAAATATTATGCGAACACAGTACCTGCTATTTCAATATCTGTTGAAGTCAAAAAGCCTTTCAAGTAATTTGTATATGATTCTAGATTGGATATTTTCTTGATAGCTCATATTCATGCTCGGCACCATAGCACCATATTCCTCTGCATCATTTCTTCAAAGCTGTGAGTTTTCTGAGCGATGGAATAATCTTAGTAAAATACTAAGTCCTTTTTTTCCCTTTTCTTTAGCATACATTTTAATGTATGCCATTTAAAATATTTTGGACATAAAAATCGGTTTCGGTATTACAAACAACATCTAAATAAATTATGTTTCTTAAAATTTACCTGTAAAGTATAGTCTTAATAATAACAACATAATTTTTCTTTAGATCTTACACATTTTCATGGACCATTCGCGAAGATTATTATTCAATAATCTCGTTCACCTATTCTTTAGCTTCTTAACTATGATTATTTTAAAGGAAACTGCGGTGAGATGAACTATATGCAGACGATTTGCAGTCAAATGTTTATGATTAATAATTCTTTAACTTCCCATTCCTTTTATTTCCAACAGTCGAATACCTGACTGATTATTAATAAGTTTCCTGCAGTTGATTGATTATTAATAAATTTCCTGCAGCCGAATGCCTGATTGTTAATAATTCTTTACCTTCTTAAAGGATACGGCAGTGAGATGAAGTTTAAAGACTATCTGTGGACGATTTGCAGTAGAATGCTTGATTATTAGATTAATTTAAGCTGATGTTCAGCATTTTAAATCTGTCCCTTCATTTAGCTCAATTTGATTAAATTCATTTGAGAAAGGAAATGAATGGTTTAGTTAAAATTTTGAAGTAAATATTAGTAATATCTCAATGCATATTTTATTCTCAGAGCTGTTTTTATTGAAAACCTTATTTAAAAAAATAAATAAATAAATAAACAATTTTTGTATTCAACAATATCCATGTAGCCTTTATATGTTGAATCAAGCGTCTTACTAAATATTACCTATTAACATTTTACCCTTACCAGTTCCTGAGATAAAATACAGTGGTTTATGAAAATTTGAACTACGTGATTTTGATTCAATACTTTAATCATTGCAGGTTGCTATTCTTTTCGCTGTTGTTGCAGCCACCCATGCTGTCGGTCTTTTGCATGGACATGGACATTTAGTGAGCACAGGAGCCAGTACTAGTGCTCGCAGCCAAGATGTAAGCACAATATTCATAGTTATCATATAATAATTTGATATTTTCCAAGGTTTGACAACGAAATTTAAACATTCTCAGACTGAGATACCTAAATTGTAAAAATTATTATCTAACAAAACTGCTCTTTTTCTGTCTTCACAGGCTTTCGGCAACTATGCTTTCGGATATGACATCGTCAATGGTGTTGGTGCCGCTAACTCTAGATCCGAAGTAGGTGATGCCCATGGCAACAAAAAAGGATCCTACACCATTGCTGACATTGATGGCAGGGCCAGACGCGTAGACTACGTCGCTGACGGACATGGATTCCGCGCTACCGTCAAGACCAACGAACCTGGAACTGCTGCCAGCGCTCCCGCTGCTGCCCTTGTCGCCAGCCCTTATGCTGGACCCGTCGCCCCAGTTGTCAATCATGTAGCCCCCGCTGCTGCCGTTGTAGGCCATGCTGCAGTTGCCGCTCCTCTGGCTTATGGTTTGCACGGAGCCGGACACTTGGGTTATGGCTTGCATGGAGCCGGACCCTTAGGTTATGGTTTGGCTGGACACGGTCTCCTGGGACATGGAGCTCTTGCACACGGTCTCGGACACTACGGACTCCATTAAGTCAAGAATGATGTAAGTTAGTATAAAACTATCATAATTTCATTTAAAAGTGTTATAAGTCTCAGAAACTCAGATGCTTTAAAGTTTTATTATTAAAAGTAAAGATAAGTCACAAAAGCGACTTATGACATTTAATCCTAATTTAATTTAGCAAACTAAAGTCTATCGCATTAAACTCTTCGAGTTACCATATACTCGAGTTGAATTTAAATAAAGTTACTCTTCACTCATAGAATAAAATTTTTAAAAAATAAATGTACCCTTTTGAAATAAACATGTTAGTTATGCATTTTAATTTTAAACATAATAATAATGTGATCTGTTAATTTCATCTCCCCTGATTAATTTAAGCTCAGTACATGGAACTGCACATGCACGTAACTTATAGGAAATCTTATTGAAACTACGTTTTAAAGTGATGTTACATTTTAATTTACAAACAAATATTTTTTCAACTACTCCGTATGTAAAATAAATTGTTTCAAATTAATACAATACAAAGTCCGTAATACGGACTTCCATTTTCCGGAATGATCTATAATCCGGACCTCAAAGCCACAAACTTTACGCATGTGCGCAAAGAATGCGCGTAATGTATGCTTTACGCATGAGCGCGTTGAAAGAAATGTTTAATAAAGTAAACAAATAAATATTAAGCTTTTTTTTGTAAAATTTGATACCCTTTAGATCATAATTGCTCTTTATTTCATAAATTACGGTTTCATATTTTTAATTGTGTAATTTCTGCATGCCATCTTACCAGATTTAAATTTATGATCTATAATCCGGAATAGCCGAAGTCCCGACGAGTCCGGATTACAGACTTTGTACTGTAGTATCTAAGGATTAAAGCTTTTTTTTCTCTAATAATTAAACAACTCAATCTTCCACTTATTAATTAATGCCGTTAATAAAATCTGTGTGATGTCTTTCTTCTTTGTATGTCATCTCTATTAAGCAAATGCTTTGGTATCCAATTATAAAGCATAAATCCTCTCTTTCAGGTATTAGCTCTTCCTCCAACTGTGATCGGAAACCTCATCTCATCATTTCGTTCAAACAGAAAATGTTGCCAACTTTCCTCTATAAAAGCTTTATTTTCATTGTATGCACTTCTTCAGTGACTGCAATCTGTGAAACCTATTCTTTCAAGCACAAGGAACTGGAAGCTGTAGGTGTTCTTTAAAATTTTGGGAGCGTTTTGAAGTGTTGAATTTTGTACTCACATGTACAGTAATAGCTTTATAATTTATTTACAAGGGATTTATTTTAGCTGTAAATAAATGTTTTGATACAAAACATTCATTTTCCTGTCTTTGTTCATTGTCTGAAACACGTTTACATTCAAATGTTCAACACTGAAGTGAATGTGCTTCCTATAAAAAATACTTTTGTTTAAACAAAAAACACGGAAGTTCAGTTGTATCGCAAATATAAAGATCTCAAGTAACTCAGATTACTTCCTCTTGAAGAATTATTAATAATTTCGATTTCCTTATTAGATGAGTCTTTCGTAAAATTTCATTAGCGATTTTATTCAATTAGTATAACTTTTAAAGAAATATCACCAACTTAATTTCATCCATACATGCCTCTTTGACATTTTATTTTTTAGAAAAGACGAATCTAAAATTACTTTGAAATACCAGATTCATTTACAAAATACGGAATACTTTTCGAATGTTATATCTCCCTTATCAGAAAAAGTAATTAAATATTTTGATCGCAAAATAATTAATGAAAAGCGGAGAGACCTTTTACAAAATTCTCATAGCCATATGGATGGTCATATCATCACCTGACTGAAGTAGTAAAAGAATACGAAAGGTTTTTGCAACATGTCAATGGATCCTTTAAAGCAGATACACAAAGCAAATGTAAAACATTACTTAAAAAGAGGAAGAATATATAATCTTTCAAAGGAGACTATCTTTTCAGCGGTAACTCATTCGGTTTCCATGATGCATTAGGTATATTAGAAATTTATGGTTCCTGTGAAAATTTTTCCCTACTCATGGTTAAGCACGGATAGCAATTATCATTTCTCTTGTAGTTAAAAATATTAATAAATGTAAAACTGAAACAAAAGCAGTTTCAACACAAAGGAATTTTTGCAAACTTCAAAACAAGAACAACCATTACCATTACCGGCCATTACCGGCTGAGCGGTAAAAAATCGCTGAAAATTTTAGTTCGGTCCTGGGTTCGAATCCCGGCAAACGGGCTGGATTCTGTGTATGGGCGTTTTCGTGCTTTTCCGCATTGTAAAGTGTCTACGAGCCAAGTTTCTCTTAGAAAGTTCTCCACTGAGGTTTCCCTCCCCACAGGGGCCCACCAGCGGCCGAGCGGTAAAGTCGCTGAACACTGGTAGTTCGGTCCGAGGTTCGAATCCCGCGAACGGGCTGGCTGCATGGGCGTTTTCGTGGTTTTCCCCATGTGTAACGTGTATACGAGCCAGTTTCCCTTAGAAAGTCCTCCACGAAGGCATCCCTCCTCTTAGGCAGATAGCCCTCGAGGCTTTGCCATAATCACACACACACACACACACACCCTCCCCACAGGCAGATATTCCTCAAGAGCTTAGCTATAATTAAAATTAACCAAAATAAATCAAACAATTATCGCACGACACAGTTGAGTAGGAAATAATTGATTTTTCAATATTATATAAGATTGAATCTTACATCTATTAGTTATGTAAAATAAAATCTATTAGTTATGTAAAATAAAATCTATTAGTTATGTAAAATAAAATTTATTAGTTATGTAAAATAAAAATATGTAATCACTTATAATAATTCTGTATTTACTAAAGATTCTGTGTTTAGATTTAATTTTTTCTGTTGCTTTCATAATCTATTCTTCTCGCTAAGAGTTTTAACTGGCTTTAAATATTAACAGAATATAGCATGAATTAGTGAATGGGATTACAAATAAAGATATCCTTATTCACATTCACTTAACATCTAAAAAAAGAATTAGAAGCAACATAATACACCTCCTTTTTATTTTTCTTTGAGAAGAACGTCTTTGAAACCGGTTCATTGTTCAGGTTCAAGGTCAGGCGCCATACAACATTTTTCACAAAATAGAAACTGTTTTGAAACCTTGGCGGTCACCATTTGATTAAACCCTTAACGGTTTTCACTCCTCACTTTAGCTATGCTCACTCTTAATTATTCAATAATTTTCTTAACGAAGTTGTGGAGGTTATTGCATTTATTTGCAAAGGTACTCCGGAAGCAAAACGCCTTGGGCCTTGGGCCGTTTGATTGACAACACGCTGACATAATTGCAATGTGTGTTAATATTATTCAATGGCAGAAATGTTTCATTTCAATGGATTCTTTGCAAGCAATTTAATTTCCGATGCAGAAGTAACTCGATGCCTAATTGTATCTTCCAGAATGAGAGCTGATGGTTATTTCATTAATAAAAACACTACTTTTTTATATTCCTTCGCCATTGTCGTTGGGATTCAGATTGTGATAAAAACCTAAACCTTTGATTTTATTCAATAAATAATAATAATAATAATAATAATAATAATAATAATAATAATAATAATAATAATAAAATCTGAAATGTTTCAGATTTTAAATTACGTCCAAAGGGGCGTTTTTTTAACGTTTTGAGTGTTACCTTTATTTATTAAATATCATGTTCTTTGCACTTAAACCATAAAATTCAGTTCAAGAGCAATATCGCAAAATAATGTTAAATTAAGCATATCTTTAGAATTTCCGATATACACAGTCTCGCGAGCTGGAGATAAAAGTTTTTTTTTTTTTTTTTTTTTTTTTTTTTTTTATATATATATATATATATATAACGTTGCCATTTCTCGCTTTTAAAGCATTGAGTTTGTAAATCAAAAATTCGTTAAAGTTTTACAAAATATAAAATCTATAATAAAACAAATTCCAAATTTGGGATTTCAGATGCCCATATTCGCAGTAGGATTTCGTCATTCAAAATTCGATGGCTCTATGTACCATTGTTTTATCACAATGCGAGAAACAGACAATCATTTATGCAGATTTTTCATTATTTCATTTCTTCAAATATAATGCAGGACTCTAACATTTTGTAACAACAGTTTGAAAAGTGAACCGACGTTTATGAGTCCGACGCAAAATCGCAAAACGAAAACAATAGTCCTTCAGGGACAAAGCCCCTTTGGACTAATAATCGGACAATGAGTCAGTTAATTACCAACAAAATACCTTTTAATTAGAAAATTTTTTTAATCCGATCATTGTGAAGCATTTCTTTTGACACATTTTTCCTCGATTTACGAAAGGTCTATAGTTAGTTTCAGAAATCTCTATCTGATTCGAAATTTGACTGTTCCTCCATTATATCTTTAATTTTTGCTTCAGCCAAAATATCCTTCTCTGTGTTATTAGCTGGCTTCATAGTACTCCTTTATCTACCTTTTACAATTTTTAAATTTTGTAAAAGGCTCTTTCGCCCTCAACTTGCGTTATAGATAGAGTGAATACAAAATTATAAGCAAAAATGACACTGCAGTACGTACGCGTTACTATATAAATTATATTTCGAGCGTAATTTATATACACACATGACGCAGTTTTTGAAAAAATTGCATTTAGCTTTGGTTGAGTGCTCATTAATAGATAGAGCACTCTTTCCTTCTGACTTAGTATCAGACTCAAAATAGTGATTTTCAATTGAATTTCTTAGCATTTCCCATTTACTTACTAGGTTCCGATATTCATCCCTAAGATGATGATTTGTTAAACCTGCATAGTGCCCTAATAATATAGATAATAGTCAAAAGAGTTCGGCGACAATGGCTTCAAAAAACTTTGGGGATCGAGAAGCGATATGTCTTCAACTTCCTGTGCCCTTCAAAATTACTTTCCATTGATGAAATGGTGTTATCCATTATCAGATTAAAGACAGAAACTTCGCATTGTTTGAAAGGGCAATTCAAATCATAGTTAGACGATTATTCGTCCATTTACTTCACTTTTCGTCATCTTCTAGCAAGTATTTCTTCTTCTATAATTATATTTCAACCCAGCCTTTCCAGTTTATTATTACAACCCGTTGCAAACGATATTTTGATGCGTTAAATATTAAATCAAAATCTTTAGAAATGACTTTTAAAGAGCTTGTAACCTCCCAAACCATATTATATGCTAGGATGTAATCTAACCCTTTAGTCGACAAATATTTCGTTACTGAGTATATTGAAATATTTTCAAATGACAAAATTATTCAAAAAAAAGTTGTTATTCTGCACACGATCGATTTTGCCATTTGCCGTATCTGTGCATTTTGTATACAGTTGGAAGCAATACTTTTGAGTGCAAATATTAATTCTACGTATAAACAATTATGTTTGCAATCGAACGTGTCAAAAATTTGTTTTAGGGCGTCTCTTTTCGTGAAGTTTTCTGTGTACCTTCATTTATTTTTTCGTTTATCCGTTCTACGCACCTGAAAAGCAATAAAATTCAACTGCAATATTTTTTGTCATCAATTTACGTTATTCAGTTACACAATAAAATTCTCTAGAGAGTCTTTTTTAATTACAGTTTTAATGCAATATTTTCAGTTTCACAATTAAATTAGAACGTGACTGTTCTGTATTTTTATAAATCTACTTTACTACTCTGGATGCTGTCGACCATAGGCTACAGCCTACATTGTCTGCAATAAAAGATTGTCGTTTTAAAAGAAGACTCACGGTATTTAAAGCGTTCAAATTTCACACAGGTAAAATAGTTGAATAATTAAATTTTATATTCAAATAATAAATTCCAATAAACCGTTTAAATGAAGAATGCTAACTGAAAAACTGTAAATCCCCCAGCAATATAAAAAGCCTACAATTGCTTTCTGTAGCTTAGCAATCATTAACTCTTATCTCGCAGGTAAAACACTGCCTGAAATCCATCTTTATTTATATTCAAATTATTGTTTTAAATTAAAAATGTTATTACTTATATTGAGAAAAAATTGTGAATTCTATCTATCATACGCTAAGTTTTAAACAGTGTTTTCAGTATTATTCTTATTCTGTTATGAATATATTTGTTCTTCTATTATTTAATAATATTAAAAATATTATTAAATAATTATTAATATTAAATAATAATATTAAAAATATTATTAAATAATTATTAAATAATTATTAATATTAAATAATAATATTAAAAATATTATTAAATGCATTAATATTTTTAATATTAAAATTAAATACATTTAATAATATTAAAAATATTATTAAATGGTTAAGTTTTAAGGGGACTCGTACACCTTAAAACCCGTAAGATGTTTGAATAGATGACTGTTGCGAGAATTGGGATAACTTATTTATTTTAAAAGCAATTACTACCAACTTTTTACAGCTGGCTACATAATATAGCTGCTTTCTGAAATAATAATCAGAAAGTTTGTGTTGCCACAAATATTTTTATAATTTAACCCGCTTTGAGACAACATTTTTCGAAATGTTTCCAACTTGCGCGCACCGTTTAAAACATTCTGTTTCATAATTTGATTCCATATTTAATATATAGCTTTTATAACATTTGGAAACTACTGTGAACCTAAAATTCTAAAAATTTCATGTTAAATTTTTATTTTATTTTGAGTTGAGATTATAAAATGTATTTTATTAAAATTTTTTTTAACGTTTTCGCCCATAAAATTTTTCAATATTAAAATATTCATCAGATTGTTGGTTCAGTTAGAAAATAGTGCTTATATAAAGAATTCCATAAAATTTCAAGTGTGTACCATTAGCCATTTTTAAAATATCATGCGCGCAAGGTGGAAACACGGCGAAATATTTTGTCACAAAGAGGATTAAATTGCAAAAATATTGGTGGCAACACAAACTTTCTGGTTACTAGTTTCCAAAGCAGCTATATTATGTAGTCAGCTATAAAAGGTTGGAAGTAATTGCTTTTAAAATAAATAAAATATCCAAATTCTTGCAACAGTCACATATTCGAAGATCATGAGAGGTTTAAGGTGTATGAGTCCCCTTAATATAAGTCTATTTGTACCGTATAGTGTCTTACGTTTTAGTGGCTAATAAATTTGCATTTTTGGTTACATTAAACCCATATGGTCGAGTTTCCTCATATGATTTAGGTCGGCGAAAATAATATTAGACCTTACCGGCCGGACAAGATGGATCATGCAGTATAAGGCGTACCAGCATTTTTATTAAAGTTTTTTCGATGTAACTGAAGCCCTAGAGCAAATGGTGTGCTCAACCAAACCAGATGCTTATGTGTATAATCAATGGAGTGCGCAATGAAAGCCAGACGCTATGGTTCTGCTGAATTCAATCATTTCATTTACCTTCATTATAATATTCATAACAGCATATCATAATCTATCTCATTTAGAAGGAATTACAGTTAAACTTCAGGGACGACCTGAAGTTTTGATCAAATATGTAAATATGCATTTTGCAAATATGTAAAAAATTAGATGTAGAGTTTAAACTGCTACGTATCATTCGAAAGCAAGTCTATCGAAATAATGCTCATTGTGATTCTGTGTTTCATTATTATAAAACTATTTTAGCAATCCCTTTACTTGACCGTCTCATTTTCCATTTAAAATCTCAATTTTCAAATTTAGAAAAGACTGCGTCATCCCTGTTTTGCATCAGCCATCAGTTTGTGCTGATAGTGTACATGAAATTGTGGTAAATAAGTTGAAGGTGATATATAAAGATGATTTACCCTCTCCGGAATTTTTAATCGAAGAGACGAAACGCTGGCGACGGCATTTTATGTCTATTGCCAAAGCAAAGCTCCCAGACACGCCATTTTTGGCCTTAAAAGCTTCAAATAAAATCTTTTTACCAAATATTGATGTGCTTTTGCACATAGAAGCTACACTGCCGATAACATCTTGTGAATGTGAACATTCTGCAAGTGCTTTGAAAAGGTTAGAAAATTATAATAGAACTACTATAACAGAAGAGCACAGAAATTCTTTGGGATTAATGCACATTCATTATATCAAAGAAATAGCAATTGACAAACTTATTGATATATTTGCCAGTTTACAGCCACGGAAAATGGAATTCGGGAATATTTTAATTGCCGAACAAAAATGAGAGGCCAGAAAAATGTTTGCCTTTAAAAAAAAAAAAAATCATTTGCAGTTTAATTTCATGTCCAAAATAAATGATGTATTTACAGCTTTTATATGCATTTAATTCAATATCTTTATTATATAATTATATACAAAATTAATATGGATTTTATGTATTTATTTATCTTTATAGTTCTATTATGAAACAAAGAATGATGAATTTCAAATTTATGTTAATATTTTAATAAGAATTTTTAAATAATTTAAAAACAAAAATATTGAATTACCCAGTCAGTATGTTTGTAAGGTAATAATTACAAACACGATAATGAAATGCAATATATCCTTAATTATGTTACATAATTTTATTATTAATAAAATTCATAATATAATTATTATTTATATTAAGATAACTGTCATTAACATAATATATTTGTCATAAAATAATCGCCTTATATACTTGAAGATGTTATACTAATAGGTAGAACAGTATAGCCATAGGAGTCGTAACGGGCGCCCCCCCCCGCCGTAATTTGAGCTGGCTACACCCATGAATATCCACTTTACTTGCGAAGGGCCCACCATTCAGATACTCCTAACCCAAGTAAAGAATTAAAAGTTGGAGGTGTCGCTCTTTTGGAAGGATCTACGTAGCCCAAACTTATGGGAACTTGGTGTGGTAGTGGAGTTATACAAAGGACAAGATCAACATGTTCATTTTTGTTTAATTAATACGTCCAAAGGACAAGAGACCCATAGAACTTTTATACCCTTTAGAAGTTGTGAACCAACTTGAGAATTATTGACTGAAATATCCCCACCAACATTTAATGAAAACTCTTAGAACTTACTGATTTTTCAATAATTTCTTATGTTTAATTGATTCGAAGCAGGTCGTTTCGACGCCGACGGTTCGACGCCAACGTTTCGACGCCAGGGCAGTTCGACGCCGTACGTTTCGACGCCATATTTTTTCGTATTTCTATTTTTTTTTAGAATAAATATAAAGTAATATAAATAAGTAATATGAGATTTTTATTTATTGAATTAGCGATTGTTTGCATGCATATTTGAAATAAATATATGTGTGTATATGTGTGAAAGTGTTCTAGATTTTTGTTTGTGTCCCAGATTAGTGAGAACCCCCCTCGCCAACGTAAAGGCCCCGGGACATGAGGGAGGGTTTTTTCATTCATTTATTTCACAAAACAGCATCAAAAAGGCAAAGTACACAAATGGTACATAAACATACGGATACAATGCAGTTATATTATATTGCAGATAAATATAATTACAGATAAATAAGATTACACATAAATAAGTTTACAGATAAATAAGATTGCATCACAGAACTGTCATTATACTAATACATTGCAAAGTTATGCGCCACACCTTTCAGGTATTCCATTATTTCTCAATTTTCAAAATCTTCAACTATTAATTTAATTCTCATATCAGCTCGCAGATACCTATTCCGCTTGTGCGACGGTTCATCTCCACATACAAATTGTTCATAACATTGATCAAATGATTTTTGAACACGCCTGAGACCATCTATGAATTCCCATAATCTGGGGTGTGAAACACCAAATGATGATGCAAACTTATTCTAAAAATAAATAAAAATACGAAAAGTATGGCGTCAAACAAAAGCGTCAAATGGACCACACGTCGAAATGCTGGCGTCAAATTGACCTGTACCGTAATTGATTAATTTGTTTTATTTCATATTTTAGTAGATGTTCAAGAAGATTTTTTTTTTTTTTTTTTTTTTTTTTTTTTTTTTTTAAATTTGCAATAGTTAGTAATTGTAAGTATTTTCATTTTATTGGGTTTTAATTGTTATTCTTCTTAAGGGAACTCATACACCTTAAAACCCATAAGATGTTCGAATAGGTGACTGTTGCAAGAATTGGGATAACTTATTTATTTCAAAAGCAATTACTGCCATTTTTTTACAGCTGCTTTCTGAAATAGTAATCAAAAAGTTTGTGTTGCCACAAATATTTTTATAATTTAATCCGCTTTGTGAAAACATTTTTCGTCATGTTTTCAACTTGCGCGCACAGTTTAAAACATTCTGTTTCATAATTTAATTCCATATTTAATATATAGCTTTTATAACATCTGGAAACTACTGTGAACCTAAAATTCTAAAAATGTCATGTTAAATTTTTATTTTATTTGGAGTTGAGTTTATAAAATGTATTTTATTAAAAAAATTTGCAATGTTTTCGTCCATAAAATTTTTCAATATTAAAATATTCATCAGATTGTTGGTTCAGTTAGAAAATAGTGCCCATATAAAGAATTTCATCAAATTTTAAGTATGTACCATTAGCCATTTTTAAAATATCATGCGCGCAAGGTGGAAACATGGCGAAATATTTTGTCACAAAGAGGATTAAATTACAAAAATATTTGTGGCAACACAAACTTTCTGGTTACTAATTTCCAAAGCAGCTATATCATGTAGTCAGCTGTAAAAAGTTGGAAGTAATTGCTTTTAAAATAAATAAAATATCCCAATTCTTGCAATAGTCACATATTCGAAGATCATGAGGGGTTTAAGGTGTATGAGTCCCCTTAATTGTGTGAACTCTATGAGTTCAGGAGGGAAGTGCAGAGAAATATGACGTCATGTGGCAATAGGAGCGCCCCCACCTGAAATAAAAGTTACATGTTAGATGCTAGACGAGAATGGCGTATTAAGCCATATCCTTAGATTTATAGAATTTTCATATGCGGATTTATTAACTGATTAAGTGTATATAGTGTGCAAATAAATATTTAACTTAACTTGCTTTGAGTCAATCATTAACGCTCTTCTTATAGAAAGATAGATTTTAGATACAGTAGAAATTTCAACTTAGAATTTGCTTTTTGCGTCAACATAATGCACTTGCCTAGTATAAATACTGTTTCACAAGCAATTATGTCATTCTTCTTCTTCACTTCTGCCCTGCAAAACCTCTGCGCTGCTATGCTCTATTGTTCTTTACCTAAAAACCATGTGCATAAAAATTATTGTTGCTAACTAGGATCTAGAACTATTTTGTCTACAAGAAACATTTAACGTGCATTATCAAGGAATAAAATTATGTTTCAAAATGGCCATGCATGAAAGTTTTTGGTTTATGGATCCATCTTTCTAACTACGCAGTTAAACCTCACCAACTCAGATCTGTTGCAGCTTCCTTTCTTCAAGTCAAAACATCACATATATGTACGCATACAGTTTACATATTTCTTTATATGATAATTATAAGTGTTTATGTAGCCAGAATTATTTAATATAAACTGTCATCACAATTAATTTGACATGCTCTTTGGTTCAGTTTTTGCTTTAGACCATTCATCCGTACAAACGTTTTCAAAAAAAAATTTTTATATACACTCAAAAGTCTTGAATCCGGACTCTTCGGGACTTCGGCGATTCCGGATTAGCGGTTTTTCTGGATTATAGATCATCAATTTAAATCTGGTAAGATGGCATGCAAAAATTAAAAATATGAACTCGTAATTTATGAAATAAAGAGCAATTATGATCTAAAGGGTATCAAATTTTACAAAAAAAAAAAGCTTAATATTTATTTATTTACTTATTAAATATTTCTTTCACCCTGCGCATGCGTAAAGCATACATTACACATAGTCGAAATTAGAAAATTGCAACCAGAAAACTATTTGATGTGTATTCGTGATATTTATAATGACGAGGAATTTGATTTAAATCATATCAAAGGCGGGGTACATCGAGATGAAATACTACATTTAGTAAGGAATTATAAGCCGAATAAAATAAAAACATCTGCCCTGAAGATGAGGATAGTGCTGACAGATCAACTTCCAGTTCATTGCGCGCTGCGACATCCCCTTCCCACCCCCCGAGCAGCATGAAATTCATAAACAGATTTCGGAATGGTTAGAGAAACAAAGGATATGCCTTTATCCATTTTTTGCAGCAATTCCACTTTTTGTTTGATGGACATCGAAACATGCTTTTGCTTTGTAGATCCTTTGGCAGCTCTAGAATCGGAAATTCTTTTTGACATAATCGAAAGTTCAAGCTTACTTTTATAAAATTGCTCTAACAGTCTGCAAAAATTAAGCCGGATCCAAGATTAAGGAACAACGCAATCTGCAACATTAACTGAAATAGATAATTAGATAATTTTAGCTTAGCTTATACCATCCGTTATACATTAAACGCGCATGCGTAAAGGTATTATGCTCATTCATAAACGCATATGCGCATGCGTAAATGCATTATGCGTTTAAGCATGCGCAGAAAGTTTGTAGCTTTGAGGTCCGGATTATAGATCATTCCGGATTATGGACGTCCGTATTAAAGACTTTTGACTGTACATTACACACAAGAAAACTCTGAAAGTATACATATAGCTAATCTATTTTACCACAAATAATGACAATAATATTTATTTGGCCAATAAAAGATTAAAATTTAATTTTAAAAAAGGAAGCCGATATAGTAATACTTACATTATTCTAAAACACTAATATATTCTTTCTTTTTTTCCCCCAGGTTAGAAAACCTAAAACCAGACTTTATTTAAAATAATACAGCTGGTTATTCATACCTTGAATTTTTTAGAAATTTTAACCTTTTTCTGAGTAATTTTCTCTTGATAGCAGCAGCAACATGTGAAATTGCTCTACTAGCAGTAGACTGGCTAACTTGGAGGCAGAATTCATTTGCTATGGACTGCTGCTATGAACCACATGCATTGTTACTTTAGAACGTAATACAATAATGCAGTATTATTCTACTACTACTAAATTTTAGTACCTAACAAGTTACACAGTTATAAATTGTGTATAAAAACATTTAGTAGCTAGATATGATTTCAAAAAATTAAATAATGCAAGTCAAAAAGTTTTTTTAATTTACTGATATTTCTATCATTACTGTTAGATTATACATGTATTCAATATATGTCAAATAATCACAATGGATTTTTTACATTGAGAGAGGCATTAAAATCATACCTTTTTCCTAATTTCAATTTTTTCCCTTGTAAAAATAAAGAATTCAAAAACAGTGTGACCATTTATTTTCATATGATACGAGTAATTCAATATGCACCATTCCTCAAAACAATAATGAAGGCCTTTAATTTAAATTTATGACCAATATTTCATTTTAAATAAAATATATTTATTATTATTAACTAGTTTTAAATCAACAAAATTACACAAATAAAAATAATTTATGAAAGTTCCACTCTAGTTACAAAAATTTTATAGTTTATTTTTTTAAATTTTTTTATTTTTTCAGTAGTGTGAATTTCGGGTAATAATGAAGGACATTCTTTACTGTGTTCATAATATTGTTCGTAAGGTATTCCGCTGCTATATTTTAAAATATGCTTAATTCTTGCTGTATATAAATTGAGTAGACTCTTCTCATATGTCTATATTATTATTAATTGAAGAAAGATTATGTGCTAGAGAATTACTTTATGAAAAATTGAAGAAATATTATCTTCTACATTTTTAAACTACATAATTACAATATATATAAGATTTAAGTAAACAATTTAATTAACTGCAATAAATTGCCTAATAATTATGCAAAACCTGCAAAGTAATAAACTAATAATTTATTTTCTTATAAATTATATACTATATTATCTTCTTTAACAAAAGTAGTTAGAATTCTATTGAAATGAATAACTCATTAGCATATTTAGAAATTGAATCTTGAATAAATTTAAAACAAAAACATCAAAAATGAATCTTGAATAAATTTAAAATAAAAACCCTAAAAATACATAACCAAAAGTGAAAAATGCAATCAATAAACCAAGTAATTATTGTCAATGACTAGAAATTAGTTGACTTTTCAAGGGGAACAAACCACCCTCTGTTCAATTAACAATAATTAATACATTGCAAAGGTGTTTAGTTCTTTTTAGAGTTTATTCTGTGATGTCTATGTTCATTGCTCGCCATGCAGATCTGTCTGAAAATAGCTTTATGTTGGCATGAATTCCAAGATGTGCAAAATTGTGTAACATCGAAAACTGACAGGGATATAAGGATGTATCTTACTGTTGCATGTGTCATAGTAAATTTTACGTGTTGGACGAATGTGGAGTAGTTGTAATTCAAGGGAGGTTTGTGGATTTGATATCAGGCTCTTTAGTTCCTCATCATTCAACTGGGCTTTTTCAATTTAAAAAAAAAACGTCTGGAGCAGTGAGTAAAATACTGTGTATCCTAGATAAAGTGTCAGCAACACAATTATCAGTACCAGAGATATGTCTGTACTAAATTGAGCAATAAAATCCAATTGTCGAAGCTGACGAGAGGAGCATGAATCTGAGTTTTTTTTAATGCGAAGATTAGTGGTTGATGGTCAATGAAAATGATGAACTCATGTCCTTCCAAACTATCTTGGAAGTATTTAATAGCACGACACACAGGAATGAACTTTCTGTCATATGTGCTGTATTTCCTTTCAGCAGTGGTAAGTTTCCTTGAGAAGAATGCTATTGGACAAAGTCCTTAAGTCTTGTGTGCCTAGCACAGTTCATATGGCCGTGTCAGATACATTTACCATTATAGAGAGCTGATCATTAGGTAAGTGATAAGAGAGTGTGGCTTCATTTGCTAAATCATTTTTGCATTGTAGAAATGATTCAGTTTATGGGACTGAATCATCTGCCCTGAACATGAGGATTCAGTCCATGGGACAGGTTGCTTATCTTTTTTTTTTTTTTTTTTTTTTAATTCTTCAGAAATTCATGAAGAGGTGCCAGTGTTTTTACAACATTTGGCAAAAAAAAAAAAAAAAAAAAAAAAAACTGTAGAAATTCAGCACTGCCAGGGAATGTCTCAGTTCTGAAACAGTTTTTGGTTAAGGCAGGTCATTGATTGCTTTGACTTATTCAGGTAGAGGTTTTACTCCATCCAGAGTGATAGAAAACAAGAAACATCCAAGAAAGGAGACTGAAGACTGACCCAGTACACATCTGGATGAGTTTTAGTTTTAATCCATGCTCTTGAAAGCATGTGAAAATCTGGTGCAGATATTCTACCGCATCTCTAGAATGCTACTAGGATATCATCAAATTAAGGAATGCAGAAATCGAGACCAGATAATACTTGGTGTATGAATTATTTGGAATGTATGGCCAAATGGCATGTACAAGTACTCATAGAGGCCAAGTGGTGTAGTCACAGCAATCTTGGGAACATCTGCAGCATGCAAGGCCATTCCTAGCAGAGGTGCAGTGCGTAAAAGTACGTGGGTGGTCGGACTCCCATAATACCAGCACTATATATTTTAAATTCATTATAAGTACTTGTCATATGAAAATACTTTTTATACAATTTGCCATACGTAAGTAGTACATACCTTAGTGAGTATGAAATAAAATTTTTATTAATCATTGTTTTTTTTTTTCCTTCATTTTGGGGCGGCAACCTTAGGAAAGTATGAGGGAAGCCTAGGAACGACCCTGGCA
Source organism: Stegodyphus dumicola (assembly GCF_044657685.1). NCBI lineage: Eukaryota > Metazoa > Arthropoda > Arachnida > Araneae > Eresidae > Stegodyphus > Stegodyphus dumicola. Next base: position 262,905,896 of record NC_140769.1, read on the forward strand.
GCATGAATGGGGATTTGATATGCTCCTGCAAGATCTAGAGTACAGAATATGTGTTTCCCATGAAAGAGGTAGATATAGTCTTGTATGTGTTGTACAGGATATCTGTCGGTGACAATTCAGATTTCAGATTTTCACTAACTTTTAGTGTCTCTGAAGAAAGCTGATGAGTCTTGGAGAATATAGGTTAGCCATATGTTTCAATATGAAACTTTTCACTGCCATAGTATATAAGCATTAAGAATTGCAATTAAAATTTATTTCAGTTCTCTGCAGAGAGTAAAATTATGCACTTTATGGATATTTAATGAAATAACAGAGTATTAAGATGGAAATTAAAAATATGGATTTCTAAATAGATTAAAAAGAATAACTAGAGTAAGAAAAAGAATAAAAGCTGAATCAGAACATTTAAGAAAGATGAAAGAATACCATTTTAAATATTGTTAGAGTTTAGTTGAAACAAATAATTTTAAAAAAAAATTTTAAATTTTTTTCAAATGTTACCAAACAAAATCAGGTAGAGTAGACTTTAACGTACCCCTTGTATTATGGTGAAGTTGTTGTTTGATTCATTGCCAAGTTTTTGTTTCATTTATGGTAGCCTGAGTAGTTGAATGTTATGAAAACCTTATTATGATATAATCGGGTGCATGATTCTGGGAAATTTTGAATCATGCGATGTGTTGTAAGCGTTCTTGTGGTGTGTGTTGGTTTGATTCTTTAGACGGTAGAATGGCCAAATGTAGTAAGATTAATTTGAAGTTTCTGTACGATTTGGAGCGAAAGGGGAAAAGAGCTTTAATTGACTGGTGTGTAAATGAAGGTTTATTTAGTAGCCATTATAAGTGTCCTGTACGTAGGAAGGATATTCGTCTAGTCGAACGTACAAAACGTTTAGATGGATTTGAATGGGTTTGTAGGAAGAAAGGTTCAGATGGTCACTATGTGAAGCGTTCGATCAGAAAGAGTACCTGCTTTGAAAAAAGTCATTTGAGTATGATTGATATTTTGATTTTTACGTGGATCTGGGTGTACGAAGAGAATTCGAAAATCATGGTAAGTCAATATTTGCTTTTGGTAGTGCTTAAATGTATAACATGTTTTTCCTTTTTTATGTTATTTTATTGTTTGGTTTAAAATGTATTTTATTGAGATTACATACTTTTGTTTGCCTATATTGTAGAATTTGGGGCTCCTTTGACTTTGTAAGTGAAAATATATCGATGTGTACATGGACAAAGTAAAGAGAGTGCGCAATGCAAGCTTGTGCAATTCTGGAATTTTTTTTTAAAGTGAAAATAGGTCGACGTGCACATGGATGAAGTTAAAAGAGTGTGCAATGCCATTTTTGTGCAATTCGGGGATTTTTTTTTTAAGTGAAAATAAGTCGATGTGTACATGGATACCAAGTTTGTGCAATTGTTTCTCTTGTTATTTTGGCTTTGTGTAGCGACGATTTTTGGCGCAAAAATCGCCGCTTCGCAAGCCAAAATAACGAGTCAAAGAACTGCACAAACTCGGTATCCATGTACCGCCAAAAATCGCCAAGGGGTACCCTAAACTATACTTTTACCACAAAATCAACCTATATTGGATACCTAAATTCTTATATCCTCCTAGTGCTTTTATTAACTATCATGCATAAGGTAAAATAACATTCTGAATATAACTGCATCATTATATATATACAGTCAAAAGTCATTAATTCGTTAATTCGGACACTTATAACCCGGACCTCAAAGCTACAAACTTTCTGCGCATGCGTCGCGATGACGTTTTATGCGTGCGCGTAAGACCTTTACGGCTGTGAATATGCGTGTGCGCATGTGCATTTAATGTATTACGGGTGGTATAAGCTAAGCTAAAATTATCTAATTCAGTTAATGTTGCAGATTGCGTTGTTCCTTAATCTTCGAATTGGATCCGGCTTATTATTTTTTGCAGACTGTTACAGCAATTTTATAAAAGTAAACTTGAACTTTCGATTATGTCAAATAGAATTTCCGATATATATTTACTAATATGTAAAGTATCTACAAAGTGAAGGTATGTTTCGAAGTCCATTAAACAGAAAGTGGAATTGCTGCAAAAAATGGATAAAGGCATATCCTTTGTTTATCCAATCATTCCGAAATATGTTTATCAATTTCACGCTGCTCTGCGGAGGGAGGGAAATGACACGGCACGCAATGAATTGGAAGTTGATCTGTCAGCACTATCCTTATCTTCAGGGCAGATGTTTTTATTTTATTTGGCATATAATTCCTTAATACTAAATGTAGTATTTCATCTCGATATACTCCGTCTTTGATATGATTTAAATCAAGTTCCTCGTCATTATAGTGAAGAAAGTGACACAGAGGTTATTGAAAACGAAAAAATTTCGATTGACTAATTAGTCGGTATTCTCAACACAGCAATTATAGGACTTGAACAGTGGAACTTTGTAACTGAACAAGAAATTATGTCTGTTTAATAAAATTAAAGAGAAAGTATTTTCACATGAAACGAAGCAACTTAAACCACTTACATTGAAATAAATGTTTAATAAAGTAAACAAATAAATATTAAGCTTTTTCTTTTTGTAAATTTTGGTACCCTTTAGATCATAATTGTTCTTTATTTCATAAATTATGGTTTCATATTTTATGAAACTGATGATCTATAATACGAAAAAATCGATAATCTGGAATCGCCGAAGTCCCGACGAGTCCGGATTAACGACTTTTGACTGTATATGCAATATATCAAATGTTGCATGATCTTAAATTCACTTAGTTCGAAAACAAGTTATTCTAATACTTGCGCAATAGCTGCAAAGTAAGATGATAATAATTTATTTACGAAAGAAATATTGATTATATTATCTCCTAATATTATTTTTACTAGAAGTATCTAAAAAGAGTGAACCCTTAGGCAGGAAGTTTAATTCCGAAAATTGTTTTAAAGTAACTTGAATGTATATTGTTAAAAATGTTTTACGGGGACTTGAATTAAATCATGAATAACAAAACTTCAATTGGAAAAAGAAATTAAATTAAAAGCAAGTAATTATTGCTATTGATTGGAAATTAGTTGACTTTTTAAGGGGAACAAACCAACTCCAATTGGAAAAAGAAATTAAATTAAAAGCAAGTAATTATTGCTATTGATTGGAAATTAGTTGTCTTTTTAAGGGGAACAAACCAACTCCAATGAACAATAATTAATAAATAAATACAAAGGTGTTTTGTCTTTTACTCAAGTAATAATGTTGATGCCAAACTGACAAATTAAGTTAGGCCAAATATTTCCATGAAGTGAAGGTATTTAGAACCAAATTAGAAAACCAAAGAACTCATTCTTATTAAGCATTTTCGCTAATACAATTTTGAGTGAAAAGTAAAACCCAAGAAGGCGGTATAAGTTGGATGACTATCAGTTGAAAGATTTGTACATAGTGTAATTACAAAGCTGTATATAATGTAAAAAGTTAATTGTTTTCAGACTTTTCTTATGCTGTTACTAAAAAATGGGCCTATTTCATAATCTTTAGTCTGTCAAATAGCTCTTTGACAGTGAAAATTACTTTTTTCCTTTTCTTAATTTCTTCCTCATTCTGACATGACAATTAGCCAGAAATTAATTAATTTCCATTCCAATAATATTCAAAATTTTCACAGACGTTTTCACTCACATAAAAACTCCGCAACAAACGTCCCTCAAGCATTCCTAGTCCCTCCCTTGTCCCATAAATTACTTCTCACAAGTTTCGCCGCCTGAAATAATTTAAAGCCAAACTGCCGATAAAAAATTTCGGACACACAACCCTTCTGAGTAAGACGTCGAAGAAAACACTTTGCCCACATCCCATTAAAAAAAAACGTTAAGTTAATTAAGGCTTTTTCTGGCCTTTTATATCTTTATGTACATTCCCTTTTCTTATTATACATATATATTAATTTTCAATTTTTATTATCTGATTTGTTTTTGCAAAGATTGCATTATATTTCTTAATTTTCTAATGTTTATTTCAATTACTTTGAGTTCTATTTCATAATTCTAATTACCAATGTTCAATTATTTTACAAAGAGTTTTGAATTAAAATGCACAAAAACGAGGGTGTCGAAGGACAATTACTCAAGTATTTTATCAATTTTACTATAAAAATTGCTTTTCACTCAAAACTGTATTAGCAAAAATGCTTAATAAGAATGAGTTCTTTGGTACTCTACTTTGGTTCTAAATACCTTCACTTCACGGAAATATTTGGCCTAACTTAATTTGCCAGTTTGGCATCATTATTTCTTGAGTAAAAGACGAATCACCTTCGTATTTTTATTAATTATTGTTCATTGAACGGGAGTTGGTTTGTTCCCCTTGAAAAATCAATTAATTTCTGATCAATAGCAATAATTACTTGCTTTTAATTTCATTTCTTTTTCCAATTGAAATTTTGTTATTCATGATTTAATTCAAGTCCCCGTAAAACATTTTTAACAATTTACATTCAAGTTACTTTTAAACTTCCTACCTATGGGTTCACTCTTTTTAGATACTTCTACTAAAATTAATATTAGGAGATACTATAATCAATATTTCTTTCATATATATACAATATATATATATATATATATAATCTAATAAATTCTTTTCTTAACATATAACCCTCACAAACATTGAAAGGCTAAAATTACTCTTTTGTCTTAAGCAGCAAGTTACAAATAACAAGCACAAGAAATACTATTTTTAATCTGAAAATCTTACTACTTCATGTACATTCCCTTTTAAGTACATTCCCATCCTATAAAATGGCATGTTGGTATATTTTTCCAACACTTAACACATTATATTGCATTTTTCACCATATTGATAAGCATGAATATCAACAAACCATCTACTCATAACTTCAAAATCTGTAATTGATGAAACCTTTCATTTTACATGTTCACAATCTAAATTCATTTTTTCAAGTTTACATCACTGGGTTAAATTCCTATTCAAAAGCAGGTATTCAGCTAAAGTATTAAAGAACTATCAGGTTAATGTGTGTTTCTTGGACTCTGTATTTTACTGACACAAATGAGGTTTTGGAAAGTTTCTAGGATAGATTAAGCATTGCTGTATGGATGCTGGCAAAAAATTGTAGTAATGTATTATATGCATAATTTTTTAATTGTATAAAAATTCTAGCTAATATTCAAAACTAATGCATTTTTAGACTATAATGTGGTGATAAATTATTGTACATGATTAGGTATTATAACTTTTGGGGCAGTATATATAAAATTATAATATTGATTGCAAATTATGATAAATTGAATATGTTCACATATAATACATATAAGACAAACCAAAGTAACAGTAAATTTTCAAATAAATTTCTTCATTATTTTTGTCAGTTGTGTTACAGTTATTTATAATATGTCCAATACTTAATCAAATTATCACCATATCATTCATACTGGAAATATGAATTAAATAATTTTTTCAAATAATCCAAAAAATAAAGGTTTTTTTTTTTTTTTTTTTTTTTTTTTCAAAATGTACAGATGATGATAAAGTTCATTGACAGGAGCATTGTATAAATATCAAGATAAATTTTCTCTTGGTCAAAACTCTGCATTTTCATTTACTTAATTCCGTTTCATATTTTCACTAAAGAATGCAAATGGAATGATGTCCTTATTTAATATTTAGATCTGATTTAAATGTGCAAATATTTATTTGAGTATGTAGATGTTTTTCAATCATATTAAAGAAACAAAAAGTAAGCCATTATTTATACTACAATCCTAACCTTGGATAGTGGCTTTTAACCAACAATCACCCATGATTTTGCTTTTTTGAAAGCATTACAGCTATTCTAGTTTTTCTAGAAAGATTTGAGTTTATTTGATCTTTTTCACTGTCGGCCAACATACACCAGATAATATCCTATCAAAAGAGATGTGAATTGCCACGGTTAAATTGTGTGCTTCTTAGTTGTTATACCAATGTTCATGTTTCTGAAGAAAATATTATCAATAAACAGATTTTCAATAAGCAATTCTATTTCATTCCGCTTTACTGAAGTAAACAGATGGATTTTCTTTTGTTTAAAAAGATTTTACCACATCAAAATAATCTAATTATAAAAGTATGTTCTCGTGTAGGAAATATACTGACATATGTGCTTTTCTACACAAAATTATTTAACACCGTCCTGTAAGAGAAAAGATTCTTTTTATTTTTTGTTCAGTATAGGGTGAGGTTAACTTTTTCATGAAATTTCTCTCCTGCGTGAATACACATACACGGATTTAAATCACACTTTAGTATGACTTTTACATACCTCACAAATGATGTTCATCTTCTGTGTGAATGAGCATACGCTGGTTTAAATTGAGTTTATGTCTAAATAGCATACTATATACCTCACATACATGAAGTTTTTCTAATGCGTGAATAATTGTTATACACTTCAGACACATAAAGCTTAAAGCACCTTTTAATCGAAATGACTTGTTACATAATTTACACACATGAGGATTCTTTCATGTGTGAATAAGCATATGCTTTTTTAATTTATTCGTCTCTCTATATGACTTATTACATACTTCACACACGTAAGGTTTCTCACCTGTATGAATTAACATATGACGGTTTAAAGTTGCTTTATGTCTAAATGATTTGCTACATATCTCACACACATGAGGTCTCTCTGATGTGTGAATAAGCATATGGATATTTAAATTACTTCTTTCTCTAAATGACTTGTCACATACTTCACACACATGAGGTTTCTCTCCTGTGTGAATATGCATATGATCATTTAAACTTCGTTTATGTGCAAATGACATGTTACATTCTTCACACACATGAGGTTTCTCCCCTGTGTGGGTAAGCATATGGTTCTTTAAATTACCTCTTTCTCTAAATGACTTGTTACATACTACACACACATGAGGTTTCTCTCCTGTGTGAATTCGTACATGCTTGTTTAAAGATCCTTTTTGAGTAAATGACTTGTTACATACCTTACATAGATAAGGTTTCTCTAGTGTATGGATAAGCATATGCTTGTTCAAAATAGACTTTCGAATAAATGACTTTTTACATACTTCACACGCATGTAATCTTTTTCCTGTATGAATTGGCATATGCAGCTTTAAACTACCCTTATACTTAAATGACTTATTACATACTTCACAAATATAAGGTTTCTCTTCCGTGTGAATAAGCGTATGGTTCTTTAAATTACTTCTTTCTCTAAATACTTTGTTACATACTTCACATTCATGAGGTTTCTCTCCTGTGTGAATTCGTACATGCTTATTTAAACATCCTTTTTGTCTAAATGACTTGTTACATACCTCACATACATAAGGTTTCTCTAGTGTGTGAATAAGCATATGCTTGTTCAAAACACACTTTCGAATAAATGACTTCTTACATACTTCACACATGTGTACTTTCTTTCCTGTATGATTAGGCGTACACATCTTTAAACTATCCTTATTCATAAACGACTTATTGCATACATCACAAAAATGAAGTTTCTTTTCTGTGTGACTATGTCAATACTTGTTTAAAGTACTTTTATAACTAAATGTCACTTTACATGCTTCACATACATGAGGCTTCGCTGGTGTGTGAAGAAGCATATGGTTGCTTAAATTACCCGTTTGTGTAAATGACATGTTGCATACCTAGTACTTACTAGTTTAAAACTGCTATATTTCATACAAATATGATTTCTTACCCGAATATATATACATGTTTAAATAAAAATTTATGCAATCATGCCATATTATGCTCATGAAGTTTCAATTTTTCTAGAATTGCTTAGGTTAAACAAGACGTGGTAAACAGTTTCCACAATTTAGAAAGCAGAATATCATAAGTTCACTTTTGAGAAAGAAATCATCGTACTACTAACAACTCAACTCCGCAAAATGCTGTATTCCCTGTTGCCAAATCAAAGAATGAATATTGTTCTTTGGCGTCTTTCATAGACGTTCTTTGGCGTCTTTCATAGACGTTCTTTGGCCAAATGACAATCGCGATAAATATTGATACCTTTATAAAAAGTCCCCGCGCATTTTGGTACATTTTTGAACAAAAATTTTCTTTATTGAAAATCAATTTTATTCAAGTAGATATTGACCATTATTATCTATGGCCTTTTGCCATTTTTCGGGTAGCTTCATGATTTCGTCGTTGTAGAACTTCTGTGGTTTGTCGTCGAAAAACTTAACAAAGTGTTTTTTAGTGGCGCTTCGGTTGGCCAGTTTTTTACCATCAGGAGAGTTTTGCCAAGAAGTAGAGTCGGTGTTGGTTTTGCAGAGACAGAAACAAATGGTAGTCAGACAGAGCAAAATCAGGGTGTATACTGTGAATGCATCAAAACTTCCCAACCAAGCTCCGTCAATTTGTACCGAGTCGTCAAAGATGTGTGTGGCCGCGTATTGGAGCACAGCTCCCTTTCTGTTGGCCAATTCTGGTCGCTCTTTCTAGATTGCTTCTTTCAAGCGAAAAAGGTTAGAATTCTAACCTATTATAACATCCTTGGTTGAAACGGTCGAGTTGTGCACAGTACAGGGCCGAATTAATGGTTTCGCCATGTTGCAACATGGACAATTCCTTTCTAATCCCACCAAACACTCAACATAACCTTATATGGCGACAATCCATACGTTGAAGTCGTTTGTCGAGGGTCACTGACCTTTGACCATGATTGTTTGCGTTTGATATTCTCGTATTTCACCCATTTTTCATTGCGTGTAATAATTCGCTCCAAAAATGGTTCAATTTCGTTGCGTTTCAGCAGTATTTCACTGATGGTAATTCGGTCAATCAAATTTCTTGGGCCTACACTCCTTTGGCTCAGAAAAAAAAAAAAAAAAAAATTGTGATTAACGGTTTTCCGAAAACAAAAACTGTTAATGAACTCTGGCGTTTTTTGGGAATTTTTGATTTCTATAAGAGATTTTTAAATCATGCTGCTGAAGTTCAATTTCATTTAAATGGTATAACTGGGAAGTTGTAAAAAAAATGACAAAACACCCTCGAATTGGTCAATAGATATTGAAACAGCTCTTGAATCATGACTTGGGTTCATTAAAATCATTTATTCTTTCCAAATTGTTGTTAAATAATTATCTAAGAACTATTATCTTCCTTCAAATATAAAAATTATTTTGTCCTAAACACTTGTTACATTTTTATCTCTGTCACAACCTGCCTTAAAAACTGCCGCTGAAATTTGGTAAAGCTTTGCTGCCCTACTTGGCGGAGCTTATTCACCGGCTTCACTTTTGTACAGCGATAGCAGAGACGCTAGGTTCATGTACATAAGCTTCTTGCAATTTACTTCCTACATTTCTTTGGCTAACCAATGAATTAACAGCACATGTTTGACAATCACTCTCTGTAACGAGTTCTTTGCTGTAACCGTCGTGGCGTTGGTTTCGTTGTTATTTCCACCGTGTACTTTGTGGGATTGTCAATCGAATTTTCATGGTCATGGCTGAAAAGAGGAAAAACAAGAAGAAAAAGGAGGTAACAGTTTATTTCTTTGTCATATGACTGGAGTTATCGTACTTAATTAAGTATATGTTTTTATGAAGTAATCAATGCTCTTTTGCATTTTTCGGTTTTAAATTATAGATTCCAACGTTCGTGATCGGTTTTACAGCAAGACAATTTGTGCTCTTTTCGGCAAAATACCATTATAGCTGTAATAATACTCCTTAATTATTAGCCAGTATTTTGAATTATGAAAAGAATTTAGTAATTTGGTTCTTTGCGGTTGAAAACCTGTAATTAGATTTATTTTTAGAGTAAACTACTTGCATATGTTTACCATCAACGGAATAATAATTTTTTTTTAAAATTCATATTCAGAGGCAGTATTAATATTTAAAATGTTCGCAGTATAAATTTTCATCCTAATTTACAACTGTGTGCGTACGAAAAATTTTTATAAATGCCGACAGAATTCTGTTTAAATTCCTGTAGAACATTATAAGTAATCTTCATATTAGATCTTTAGTTGCGATTCGATAGAAATTTCTATAAAGCTTTCTTTCATAGAACAGAATCATGTAGAAAATTTAGCCTTTAAAAGAAATTTGCAAATTTTTCAAACTGTAATCAAAGTAAATTTTTATTTTTGGGCATACTGTATGACATAATACAGATGACCAAAAATAATCACCTTTTATTGGTAATTCTCTCTACTTAAACGTTTTTTAACTTTGAAATCCATATAAACATCTTGTACAGTATTGCTTATATAACAAACAAATGGAGACCTTGTATAACTGTAAAATCAAATTAAATAATAAAATTAGTTTTTTGTGTAGAAAACAGATGGGTAAGTAACTTTATGGAAGGATGTAGTAAAAAAATAAACATATAATAAATTAACGTTATACTTTTTGATTTGGTAATGAAAATGATTTGATAAATTTGTGTGTATTTTGTATTTTCTATTGCATTAATTGTCTGTAATATTTGAAATTATGCGAGATTTTTAACCTAAGATAGTTTTTGGGGTCGCAGACTCTTGTGATATATATGTGGTCACTTGAAATATGTTCTTTAGCATGTAAATTTAGTAGTATAATGTATGATTCTCTAATAGCTTCAGACTACCATAAAAAATTATAAATTTTTCATCATGACTGAATCTTTTTTTTACAGACTGATCTTAAAGATCTAGATAAAAAGCCAAGCAAAGAGGAATATGCTGTGGCAAGGTACCTCAAGCAAAAACTGCCTGAAAAGAAGACAACTCTGTTGGGCCATAAAGTAGAATATTTCATAGGTAATTCATTATAATTAATTAAAAATTGAAATATTTGATATTTCAGTAATTAACTAGCATCTGTGAAAATTCTGCCAATAATACTAGTTTGTGACTATGCTGTCACACATTTTCACATGTTGCAGAATTTCACATGTTGCACGTCACACATGTTGTACAATTTATATGGAAATAAAGAATAACAATCCATTTGACATGTTTGTTAGGTAGCACAATTTAGAAATAAAAAAACCCATTTCTTTGATCTGTGATGTCAAAAATATACTTCCTCTTCAAAAGATGCATGTAGAATGTTGGTGTATTGACAGGTTACAGTTAATATCAGACTATGGACTATCTTATCTTATTGCAGCAATTTTGCTGCTTTATTAACATTTAGAACATCCGAACTGGTAATACAAAATCAAAAAATAAGCTCTTTCTTTGAATTTAACCCTTTCACTGCGTGCTTTTTTTTTATCAAAATAGGTTAAAAAATTTCATATTTTTTATTACATATTTCAAATCTACATATATTTTATTTTTAGAGATAAAATATACAAAAAATTTTTTGTAAAAGAGTTTTTTTTTTTTTTTTTTTTCAATATAGAGTTAGATCATAGAAAAAGGTTGTCAGAATACTGAAATTGAAGAATAATGATATAAAAGGAAAATTTTGAAAATTAATATTGGTTAAATTATGATTTAATTTATAAAAATACAAAGGTAAAACATATATACTAATGAAAATATTTGCATAATGTAATATTTTGCATATCAATTTTGCACCACTGTTGAACGCTTTCAATAGAAACTGAATTTTCAGATTTATTACTATCTGCAAAGGAATCGGAGAAATCAGAGTCAGAACTACTATCAGTGTTGGAAATATCGTCAAAAATGTAGGTTATATCTTTCGCGAAACACTTTCTGCCAGACGTCTTTGAGCTCTGAAAAACGGCAACAGAATGCTGCATTATGTATTCTTGTATATTGGGCAGAAATGTGGGCAATTAACACCATCTGTTAGCCCACATCTAAATAAACAATTAATCATCACAGAAAAGCCGAAAGGAAACCTTGAACGGGAAAAGAGCGGATTGCACACTTAAAAAGACAGCAAAAATTCATCCCCACGGAAAGCGAGTGTTGCGCAAATTTTGCTACTTCTACGTTGGAAATCACGGGATGCGCAGCGAGAGGGTTAAACAAGCAGAACATAAACTTGTAGAAAATACTTAAATGGGAGGTAGGGAAAAAGTAAAACTGAATATTATTTCAAGCTATGAGATTGTTAATGTTTCTTCAAGTACTAATAAGCAGGAAGAAACGAACAAGCATGTAAGTTTAACAAGGTAATAATAGCTGAAAATAAATAAGGGAAAAGCAAATATTTACTAATCCCTCTTTAGCACGCAAAGTAGATTATAAAGTTTCTCAAATCTCTCTTGGGGAAAACCTGAACTTGCAATTTAACTACAGGTGACCCTTGACCTTTCGCTTAATTTGCTGTTTCGCTCAAAAAATACAATTTTTTAAAAAATTTTTGTTGGTATTTAAAAAGTTTATCTCTTTTATGCAGTAACTCCCACTTAATTTGATAGAAGTGGTGCATCAACCAGAGTTCATGGTTTCATTTTAGCCTAGCTTAACAGTGTCTGCTATACATGATTGGCTCAATGTAGCATGGTTACAAAATGGTTTGTTAAATTTTGCCTTGCTTCTACAATTAAGCCTGAATTGTATTAATTTACTATACTTAAATCTAATTCTTGCACATGCTTAAGTCTCATCAGAGTCCTGAATAAGTAAATTCCTACAGATATACTTAAGCTTACTTATGGCCGGCACTAGATATTTTGCCTCCTGATGCAGTCTCGACGGGTCTTAAATTCTTCTATCAAGCATCTCCTTAAGTTCTAAATTTCTGCCGTCTTTTAATTTTGGGTCCCAGTGCTTTTCCTAAACTCTAAAAAATTTTCTCATCCCTTAATTTTGTTATTCGGTGCTTCTCTAACTTTTCTCTAAATTTTGTCTTTCCTAAATGTTGCGACCATACGATCTCTGGCGCTGGTTCTGCATTTATGTGAATAAAAAGAAAACAATTATTCTTAATTCAAAAAGCACGAAATGTAATCTTTTGGCCTATGAGTATCATTAACAAAATCTAGTTTTAGCATATGGAAAGAAATTTTTGTTACATTTTTCCTTGTCAACATTTAGTGCATTTAACTTCAATCTGTGAACATCGCCAAACGTAAATGTCAACGTAAAAGATTTCCATACTCTTTGTTATTCAATTACTAATATAAAAAAAAATGTTTAGGGATCACTGCATGACGCAAGTTGTCATGTGTTGATAAACATACCTTGATGAAAGCAAAATAGAATAAATAATGATTCTCCAGGTTAGCATCAGGGATATAAAATATTATACAATATATTTGAGATATATGCCAAGCAGATAAAGAGCCAAATCATTGATCACACCACACAAATTTATGCTAAAATGTTTGTTTCTTCAATAATAATGTATTTTATTTAGTGGTGAAGTGGGTAAAAGTATAGTTTAGGGTGCCCATTGGCGATTTTTGGCGGTACATGGATACTGTTTTTGTGCAATGCTTTGACTTGTTATTTGCCAAAAATCGCCGCTACACGAAGCCAAAATAATAAGACAAACAATTGCACAAACTCGGTATCCATGTACACATCGACTTATTTTCACTTAAAAAAAAAAAAAAAAACCCCGAATTGCACAAAAATGGCATTGCGCACTCCTTTGACTTTATCCATGTACACGTTGACCTATTTTCACTTAGAAAAATCCCCAAATTGCACAAAAGTTGGCATTGCGCACTCTTTTAACTTTATCCATGTACACGTCGACCTATTTTCACTTAAAAAAAAAATCCCAGAATTTCACAAACTTGCATTGTGCACTCCCTTTACTTTGTCCATGTAGACATCGATATATTTTCACTTAAAAAGTCAAAGGAGCACCAAAGTCTACAGTATAGGCAAACAAAAAATACATAAATCTCAATAAAATACATTTTAAACCAAACAATAAAATAACATAAAAAGGAAAAACATGTTATACATTTAAGCACTACCAAAAGCAAATATTCACTTACCATAATTTTTGAGTTCGTTTCGTACACCCAGGGTCTAAAAATCAAAATATCAATCGTACTCAAATGACTTTTTTCAAACCAGGTACTCTTTCCGATCGAACGCTTCACATAGTGACCATCTGAACCTTTTTTCCTACAAACCCATTCAAATCCATCTAAACTATTTTAACACACACCACAAAAATGCTTACAAGACATCCCATGATTCAAAATTTCACAGAATCATGCACCCGATTACATCACAATAGGGTTTCCATAACATTCAACTACTCAGGCTACCATAAATGAAATAACTTGGCGATAAATCAAACAACTTCGCCATAATACGAGGGGTACCTTAAAGTCTACTCTACCCGGCAAAGTGAATTAAGAATCAGGATTTTCCACACTTTTTTTTATGGGAAAAAATCAAATGTGCATGCCTAAAGCATAAAAATATTTTTTGTTGGTGGCTTTAAGGTCTGGATTTTATATCATTCCGGATATTGGACGTTCGGATCTCGGACTTTATCCTGTGTGTGTATATATATATATATTATTTATATAATATTATATATAAAATAAGGTAAAAATATATTTATGGGTGCTTCTTGGCTATAATTGGTGATTTTTGGTGGTACATGGACACTGAGTTAGTGCAATTCTTTGACTATTATTTTGGCTTTGTATAGCGAAGATTTTTGCACCAAAAATAGCCGCTTCACAAAGCCAAAATAACAAAGAATTGTACAAACTCGGTATCCATGTACACATTGACCTGTTTTCACTTAAAAAAAAAAAAATCGGAGAATCGCACAAACTAGGCATTTGCACTCTCTTCACTTAGTCCATGTACACATCAATCTGTATTCATTTAAAAAGGTCAATGGAGCAACCAACAAAACATATATAATCTCAGTAACTACAATTTAAATCAAACAATGAAATAACATAAAAAAGGAAACTTATCTGCTAACGATATTACCGTGCTATCAGCAGCACATTTCCCACTGTTTGACTCTAGGAATCTCTTCCGAAGTATGCTTTCATGTCATATGTGTAACCATGACGGTCCACAAGCTTGTAAATTTTAATTTCAAAACATTTTTGCTTTTTAGAAATGTATTTAAAAATTACTCTTCCCTTAAATATAACAAGTACTTCATCTACAGCCAGTTCTTCAAAGGGCTTATATGCTTCCTTAAAATTGTTTCTCAAATGCTCAGATATATCCCTTATTTTCCAAAATCGATCATAATTAGTATTGTTTCTGTCTGGTGGTCACATGTTATGTTCAAAGTACAGAAAACGAAGAATTTGCAAGAACCTATCTCTATGCATAGTTTTCTTTAAAAAAGGTGTTTCAAGCATTTCATCTGTTGACCAATCTTGTTTTTTTCGATATGCCCCATCAGTAATTTCAGCGCAAAAAAAAATTTTGCAATTCATTTTCATTAGCATCCTTCCATGTAATTGTGTACTTTTTTGTTTCTAACTCAGGTTTAAAACTGAAATTTTGCCGTAGTATTTGTTCTGCATAACGATTTGTTTCTTTGACAGTTTATTCAATAATATTTCACAGAAAAGATTTTTGTAAAATTTTGAATTGAGAGATTTTGTCCACGTTATCAGTTTGTTCATCACTTTAATTTACCGAATTAGTCAGTAAATATAAAGTTCCTTCCACATCCTCATGTTCACTTTCAGATCCATTTTCCGTATCCAGCAATTGGATTCGCTTGTAAAAGTATAGTTTAGGGTACCCCTTGGCGATTTTTGGTGGTACATGGATACCGATTTTGTGCAATTCTTTGACTCGTTATTTTGGCTTGCGAAGCGGCGATTTTTGACAAAAATCGCCACTGCACAAAGCCAAAATAACAAGACAAACAATTGCACAAACTCGGTATCCATGTACACATCCATTTATTTTCACTTAAAAAAAAATCCCCGAATTGCATAAAAATGGCATTGCGCACTCCTTTGACTTTATCCATGTACACGTCGACCTATTTTCACTTAAAAAAAAATCACAGAATTGCACAAACTTGCATTGCGCATTCCCTTTACTTTGTCCATGTACACATCGATATGTTTTCACTTAAAAAGTCAAAGGAGCACCAAATTCTACAATATAAGCAAACAAGAAATGCATAATCTCAATAAAATACATTTTAAACTGAACAATAAAATAACATAAAAAAGGAAAAACATGTTATACATTTAAGCACTACCAAAAGTAAATATTCACTTACCATGACTTTCGAGTTCACTTCGTACACCCAGAGCCACGTAAAAATCAAAATATCAATCATACTCAAATGACTTTTTTCAAACCAGGTACTCTTTCTGATTGAACGCTTCACATAGTGACCATCTGAACTTTTCTTCCTACAAACCCATTCAAATCCATCTAAACGGTTTGTACGTTCGACTAGATGAATATCCTTCCTACATACAGGACACTTATAATGGCTACTAAGTAAACCTTCATTTACACACCAGTCAATTAAAGCTCTTTTCCCCTTTCGCTCCAAATCGTACAGAAAGTTTAAATTAATCTTACTACATTCGGCCGTTCTACCGTCGAAACAATAAAACCAACACACACCACAAAAACGCTTACAAAACATCCCATGATTCAAAATTTCCCAGAATCATGCACCCGATGATGTCACAATAGGGTTTTCATAACATTCAGCTACTCAGGCTACCATAAATGAAACAACAACTTGGCGATAAATTAAACAACTTCACCATAATACAAAGGGTACCTTAAAGTCTACTCTATCCGATTCGCTATCTCCATAGTTTTCATCTTCAAGCTCTTGAAGAAGTTTTTGCATTTCTTCCTCAGTCAGTCCTCTTTTCCTTTTGAGCATGTTGTTGCAAAAAATCAAAATAATTCCTAGAAAACTTACAAAAATATGTAATATTTTAAAGAAATGCAAAGCTCGGTTTACAAATGCAGTTATGCCGAATTTTACAGCTACAAGAAGGAAGAGAGAAAAATTTAACACAAAGACCTTTGAAAGAGATAAATGGTTAAAAACCCCAGGGTCGTCAAATTTGACATTTCATCCCACATTTTCAGCCTAGAAAATGGGGGGAAAAGATATGGCCACTAAAGTGGACAACCCCATTCTTTCAAACGGGTCATTTTATGGTCATTATAATTGCCATCCCATCTTCAAAGAGTGAATGGATGTCGGCAGCTTACATCAGCATCAGCCAGTCATCTATGAATGGTTTCACGTGATACCATCAGATGCCTGGAAGGTGGTAAATGTCATCGAATCAATGCTAATATCTTTGTTGGTGAAGTGACTGCTCTTATGACTGTGCGATCCTCATGCTCATTTATGTTCGTGAGACACCCTGACTCTTCGTGACAGTAGACTGCCCCTTCTATGATCAGTTGTTGCCAACACTTAGCAACTACCATATTGCTCCGACCAAGATGGTGGCCGAGATGCCTGTTCGACCAACCAGCTTCTCTGAGGCCTAATATATGCCCCTTCTTAAAGTCTGACAACTGTTCATACTGTCACCGGTTACGTCCCAAAAGCATCTGTAGTCTCAATACTGTGCATCCAAGTTCCTACATTTTGAGTTTCGTGATTGTGGCTCGATTTCTTCTCGATGCATATGTTCTTTTGTAACAGAGTGTATAGTCATATATATATAATAGTATATATTCTTATTAAGTTTTCCTATACATTAGATTGTGAAATACTTAAATATATATAACTGTTTATTTTCAAAGATCCATTTCCAGCTGAGGAAGTTCACCAGTTTGATTTTTACTCAAGATTTCTGAAAGCAAAATTTCTGTGACCATGATGAACAAGCCTAATCAGATTTAGTCTTTTTATTCCGGGATTACAAGCAAAGTTTCCCCTACAGTCATAGTTTATTTTAAAAAAGAAAAGAAAATTTGAAAGGATTCAGGCTTTATGCCAGAGGTTTATTAAAGCTTTTACTGATCTTGAAATTCAGCAATCTGCTCTTGTTTCACTCCTGCTAACTCAATTTTTTGTGTTTTTAATTTAATTATATAACAGCGCATTTTTTTTTTTCATTCTTACATCACATAAAATTCAACAGTAAAATAGCAACACTTTTAAAAGGCAGCATATTTTTAGAATTTCCTGTAGAGTGTTTAGTATCACCATTTTTACTTCCTTGTATAAAGCAAAAAGGAAGTATTGTAATCACGAAAAATTCCGGGTTTCGTATTTCAATGAAAATATCCATTTTGACCGCTGTCGAATGCAATTTAATGATGTTTTTGCCTGACATCTGTACATAAGGAATGAATAAAGGTCTCTTTTTCCCCGAAAAAATTATAAAACTGATTTAAAATGAATTCTGAAGCGATTTTATTGTGGCGTCTCTACGTAGGCATGTATCTCACATTACTCAAAAACGAGTAGCTTCAGAACGTTGAAATTATATATGTACGACTGCTATAACATGTAGATGTGCACCTCTCATTTTGGTTGCAATTACCCGCACCAAAAGTATATAAATATATATATATCTACTCTGTTACTTGGCTCGGTGAGCTCAGTTTCTTTATTCTTTGTGCATTTTTTGCTTTAAAAGTGATTGAATTATGTTGTTCTCTTTAAGATTTTTATACCTTTAGTTAACCTGCATGCAATAATTGGGGAATTATCAACAATTTGAAAGTTTTTTAAGTCCAGCTAAGCCTAATTTTTTATTACCATGGGAGCCATGTTTGTTTACATTTGAAACTTGGTAGATTTATTCCCAATCTAGAAATACTAAGCTTCACAACAACAGAGTAATGTCTTCTTTTATTATTGCAAATTAAATTATGCTTAATTCATTCTGGAATTGTCATTTCAGTTATTAGCTTATTTTTGCATAGAAACTAATTTTAATTGTATACAATTTTTTTAATTGTTTTAACTGTACTTGGGTGTTTTATATTTGTCTATATCTTTCAATTTTTAATGAAAATATTTTGAATTTTTATGTATTTTTTCCTTGCCACAAAGTGAGAATTTAATTAATTAGTAGCACATGCGCATTAGATAAGCGGCGCTGAATCATCTGCAAAAAACTGTTTCTTTTTTATATGTTTAATTTCTTTTATACATCGTTTTAGATTTATAATAGTATTTGAATAGAACTTGTGGATATTCTTCAGGTGATATCACTTTTGTGCACTCTGGGTTATAAAATGAATGAGGTGTAATGCTGTTAAGTGGACCTAGCGCCAAAGTGTCACTATGGTAAATAAATATAGAGAATTTTAAAGAGTGCATTTATTCTGTTGTGGTTTATGCGCTATCCATGAAGTAGATTTAATTCAAAATTCGTTAACTGTTAATTCAATATGATTAAATGAAATGCAGGAAAATTGCGTATAATTTAATATTCCATACAAGGAAGTCATGGTGTACACATCAGATTTGTTGATTAAAGTTTAAACAAATATCTTACATTTTGTCAATACAGTGCATTTAAATTGCTGAGCTTTTATTCAAAAGTTCCTTAAATTCACATTAAATACAAAATTAATAAATAAATAAATTTGAAATAAGAAATTGAGGCTTCGAGGTGCCCATGTTTCATTGAAGGACTACTCGTGATGAATATTTTGGTAGTCTGGGTGTAGCTAAAAAGGCAATGCAAAGAACACTATTACATACACATAGATAGACGCAGCACACAGATTCTTCATTATTTAGTAACAGATGATCGAATTTTTTTTTTATTATTATTTCAGAGCCAGAGAAAGAATTTTTTGCATGTGTTGGAGATGTTGAATTTATTTCCTTTTTATGTTAAAGCCATTAACTTTTTTTTTTTTTTTTTTTTCTTTTACAGCCTCGAGAGCAGTCGATTGTCTTCTAGAATCTCCTTGGGCAAAAGAAAAGAAGAAAGGTGAACTTCATTTTCCAAATCGTGTTGCTGCTGTCGATTTTATGGCTGTGTAAGAATTTTGTATTTAATTTTTATAATCATTTTTGTATGCAATTAATATAAAAATGCTTAACATTATTGTTTTGTTATGCACCTATCCATTGTGTTGGCTCAAAAACAATTTTTTTTTTTTTTTTTTTTTTTTTTTTTAGTATTGGGAGAAAATTACTAAACATTTCTGCATACTGCTTTTTTGTTTTGTAATGAACAAGTCTAAGAATAACTTGTTTGGGGAAATGAGATTATTAAGGAAATTCCATTTTAGTATATGTTGCTAGCAATTGAATATAATATCCACTATCTATATATGAGTATCCATCCTATCACATGGTAGATAGTTTCTAGAAAATACTGTGTTGTGTGAAATCTTATTGCATGAGCATAACAGCAAATGTAGAATAGAGTGATGTGTTTCGAAAACTTTTAAAAACATATTTTTTTTGGTACTATTCGGTTTCGAGGGCCGTGAAAAATTTGCAGTGAAAATGTATGTGCGAAATCGCCAAATCTAGCAAACGCGCCCGTTTAAAGCACGCCAAATCTCGCGTACACACTAATTTCAGATTGTGTATGTTTATATAGTTCTATATTTCTTAAGACGCCATTGAAATAGTTTAATTTTTATTTCCTTTTTTGATATCCTATGAATTTAACAATTTGGGAATTGCCTATGATGAAAAGTCTGTGATAGAATTTTGGGTAAAGTGCAGAATCACCCACTGCTTGACGCGTTTTTAAGAATTACACATACTCGGTATCCATCTACACATCGACTTATTTTAACTTAAAAAAAAACCCCAGACTTGCACAAAAATGGCACCGCGCACACCCTTGACTTTATCTATGTACACATCGACCTATTTTCACTTAAAAAGTAAAAGAAAATGGGCAAAATTCCAATTGTTTTTACCCTTGTAAAAAGCAGCAAAGAAGTAAGCGGGTGATTCTGCACTTTACCGAAAATGTTTTCAAAGAAAAGACATCATTCATTATAGAACATTATGTTTGAACAACCATCGAGACGACATTATGCTTTAGCAATAACTCGGTAGTGAAATATTATATGAAATTGACCTTTTATCTAAATTAAAACATCAATATTTAGATAGTTATTTATTATTATACTTCCTTTCTTGCTTTAATGTTGTCGCAATTACTTTTGGCAGTACTGGCATCAACAATAGTTTGGCGATATTTTACGACCCTCGAAACTGAATACAGTCAAAAGTCATTAATTTGGACACCCATAATCCGGAATGATCTATAATCCGTACCTCAAAGCTAAAAACTTCCTGCGCATGCGCCGTGTTGACACATGCGCATAGGCATTTACGCGTGTGCGTAAGTACTTTACGACTGCGCATATGCGTGTGAGCAAGCGCCGAATACGTTTTCGCTAAAATTATCTAATTCAGTTAATGTTGCAGATTGCGTTGTTCTTTAATTATCGAATTGGATCTGGCTTATTATTTTTTGCAGACTGTGTAAGAGCAATTTTATAAAAGTAAGCTTGAACTTTCGATTATGTCAAATAGAATTTCGATGCTGGAGCTCCCAAAGGATCTACAAAACGAAAGTATGTTTCAATGTCCATCAAACAAAAAGTGGAATTGCTCCAAAAAATGGATAAAGGCATATACTTTGTTTATCTAACCATTCCGAAATCTGTTTATCAATTTCACGCTGGTCTGTGCGGGGGTGACGTCGCAGCGCGCAATGAACTGGAAGTTGATTTGTCAGCACTATCGTTATCTTCAGGGCAGATTTTTTATTTTATTCGGCTTATAAATCAAATTCCTCGTCATTATAAATATCACGAATACAAATCAAATAGTTTTCTGGTTGCAATTTTCTAATTTCGGCTATGCATAATGTATGCTTTACGCATGCGCGCGTTGAAAGAAATGTTTAATAAAGTAAACAAATAAATATTAAGCTTTTTTTTTTTTTTTTTTTTTTTTTTTTTTTTTTTTGTAAATTTTGCTACCCTTTAGATCATAATTGCTCATTATTTTATAAATTACGGTTTCATATTTTTAATTTTATAATTTCTGCATGCCATCTTACCAGATTTAAACTGATGATCTATAATCCGGAATCGCCGAAGTCCCGACGAGTCCGGATTAAAGACTTTTGACTGTAGTATCTTTTTTTTTTTTTATTTAAGGTTCTCTCTGCTGTCTCATTTAATTTTATACCTTTTTGCAACCTGAAGTGATTATTCTTTTAACAAATCTTTCAAAATTTTTATTTTCATCTCCAAAGAAATAAATTTTCTGTTAAAATTTGTTTTCTTACGTTCAGAAATATTTTGGGATTGAAATATAATTTCACAATAATTACTCTTGAAATGGCAAAGCTAATTAACCAAAAGTAACATGTATCCAAAAGTTTCTCCCCAAATTACAGTTATATATTGTTACGTTTTTCTTTGTATGGGTTTGTGGATTTGGAGTGAATAAGGACAACACTTGATGAAGTACTGAAACACAATTTATTAGTCAATATTCTCAGGACAGGTTCAAAATCACGTTTACAGTCATCGAAGAAGTACTATGAACATGCTGAAACAGTTAGTGACACAGCCTTCAGGCTATAACGGTGAAGACAGCTTCACGACAAAGCACCAGAGTACAGCTCCCAATTTTGCTTGGGCGTTCTCGGAACTCTACATACTCTCAAGACTCTCCACAATATAACTCACGGTGCACTCGACAATACACTAAAGTACAGCTCTCGACTCGGTTCGGGTGTTCTCTTAGCTCAACAAACTCTTAAAACTCACGATGCATTAACTCACAATACAGTAAGATACTCTTTCGATGCACTAGACTACGAGACACTCGCTCACAGACTATTAACTCACTCGACTAGGCATTGAGCACCGATTCTCCATATACCAGCAGAGTTTATATAGCTTTTGGCTTGCGTTCAAGAACATTCTGAGCCAAATCGATAAGAATTCGTTCCAGAAGGTTCTCCATCCATCTATGGCATAATGTCATTTTTGTCGCCAAATGTGGCAACCCTGTCATCCCTTGTGGGAAAGCTATCCTACCTTGCCTAGACATTTCATAACAATATTTTATGCAGTCTACCAACTGAATGCTTATAGTTACTATGTAAATGAAGGTCATTCACTTTCAAAAGAATATTATCATGAAAAAAAGTGTGTATCACCAGAATTTATTTTATTTTTGTGTGTATAAATAAAGAGATTGTTATAGTGTACTACACATGGTGACATAGTACATAGCTTAATTTCATAAATGCTTAGAATAAAAATCATATCATTGAGATAGGTACATACATAAAGTGTTATAAGAGGATTTATACATATTCATTAATTTTTCAGAGTGAAACCGGGTTTACATGCTACACTGCAGATTTCGCAGTTTTCTTATCGTATTTCCAGGGCCTGACATAGCCTAACTGCGGCCCGAGGCAAAAACGTTTTTGGGGCCCCCCCTCTGCTTCTCACTACTTCAGTAATGAACAAGGGAACATTTTGGAGATATTTAAATTTTTATAATAATAAACTTTCTACAGTACAAAGTCTGAAATCCGAACCTCAAAACCACCACTGTTTTCTCGTAGGCTTTACGCAGGCGCATTTGATTCTCCCATCCGTGCATAATAAAACATCCGAAGAGTCCCAATTCTTAATTTCACTTCAACACTAAAAAAAATACCTTGTTATTGAAGAAACAATCATTTTAGCATAAATTTGTACAATCAGTAATTTAGCTCCATTGCTGTGTATTTCTTTGGCACGCATCTCAAACCGAGACATTTCACATAGATACATCGTTGATCTGATGCCAACCTTGTGAATAATTATTTATTATTCATCACCGCATGTTTATCAAAACATGACAACTTGAGTAATGACTCATGTAGCGATGCCTAAACAATTTTTTTATGTTAGTCATCGAATAATAAAGGAGTCTGGTAACCTTTTTTTATGTTGACATTACGCTTGGCGATGATTACAGATTTAATTTAAATGCGCTAAAAATTTTTGACGAAATATTTACCAAAAATTTCCTTCCATATGCTAAAAATAGATTTTGTTGATGATACTCATAGACCCAAAGATTGCATTTAGGGCTATTTGAATTAAGAATAAACCCAGAACCAGCGCCAGAGCTCGTATGGCCATACTGAATCACAGAATTTAGGACCCAAAGAGGCGATAAGATATCTAGCGCCAGACCTCAATAAGGCTCAAGTATATGTGGAAATTTATTTATTTAGATCTCTGATAAGCCTTAAGTGTATGCAAGAAATAGACATAATTTTAATAAATAACTAAACTAATACAATTCAGGCTTAATTGTCTCAGTGTGCGATAGAAGCAAGATAAAATTTAACGGAACAACGTGTCGTTAGTCGCCAAGCGCATGATGCATAGCCAAATATGTATAGTGAAGGACAGCTAAATTTGATGACGATAGAAGCTAATTTTAAAGGTTTTCGGATATCGCAAAACAAAAGTGAAATTTTCCAGTTAATGGATTTTGTAAAGAAATGTGGAGCTGTGATAATAAATGAAGATGATATAAAAGAAGTTTTTCATTGTGATGACAATGTTTCTCAATCATCAATCAATTAATGAATGGCAAAATCTGTAGTTTGGTTCTAGAACCAGAAAATACCATTACCGATAGTGAAGAAAGTGACAGAGAAGTTACCGAAAACGAGAAAATTTCAATTGATAAGTTAGTCGGAATTCTCGAACCAGCAGTTGCAGGACTTCAACAATATAACTGAAGAAGAGATTATGTCTGTCTACAGAATTAAAAAGAAAGTATTAGAACCCCCCCCCCCAAAACAAGGAAGCAACTTAAACAGCTTACATTGAAAGAAATGTCTAACAAACAAATATTAAGCCCCCCCTTTTTTTATACCCTTTATTAAATCATAAATACTTCATGATTTTATAAATCAGGATTTCATATTTTTAATTTTATAATTTCTACATGCCATCTTACTAGATTTAAACTGATGATCTAATATCCAGAAAAATCCTAAATTTGAAAACTACGAATCCGAATTTCGGACTTTGTACGGTATTTGATTTGGGGGTTCTTCTGTCATATGGAGGCCTGTGGCAACTGCCCCATATGCCCCTGCCTTAGTCAGGCTCTGCATGTTTATAAAAAGAACTGCATTATGATCTTTCTTTGGAAGTTTTGAATCATGTTCTGCCCAGATGCTAATAGTAAGCTTTATGAAGCATCTGTGACATTCTTGTACCTTTGAGGATTTGTTTATGAATTTTTCATCACCAAAATTTCACTTAACTTGTTATGTTTCGTACTGATCCATACCGTACCATGTAGAAATGCACTCTTTTGCAAAAAAATCGAAGCACCACAAAGGTTTTTGATGAAATTGAATGTGTTTATAGCTCATACACAGATAATAAAATGATTAAAGGATCAAGGTCATAGTACCTGTTCACGGCTCACAATCACCTGTTCAGTGTTCAAATTATTAGTTGTTCGAACTGCTCCTGGCGGCAGTGCATGCTTGAATTCGTCGAGACAAGGAGTGGTAGAGGTTCCTAATATAATCCTGTGACACATTTTGCCAGGCATTCATCAGTTGTAGCTCCAGATCTGTGATATTTTGTGGTGCCCAAATCTAGGGGCCTACTATGTCCCAGACATGGCCGATTGATGAAAGGTCTGGTGACTCACTGGCCAAGAATTGTATCAACCACACGGAGACAGCCCAAAGATATGCGAGTGGTATGTGGCCTGACATTATCTTTTTGGAAAATGGCGCCAGAATGAAGTACCATAAAGGGAATGCAACCGGCCACAGGATGGTATCAATATATCGTTGACCTGTTAAAGATGTAGGGAGGAAAGATGACCTGCTGTCATAAGAAATAGCGCCTCACACCATCACACCAGGAATTATGGCTGTATGCCTGTGTGAAACAAAGGCTGATTGGGACCGCTGGCCCTGTCCTCTCCAGACATGAACACGGTGGTCATCTGCTTTAAGAGTGAAGCAGGATTCATCTCTGAACACTATATGATGCCAGTCTGATGGCAGCCATGATGATCGACTGCGACACTACTCCAGATGGCTCCGCAGATGTTGTGGGGGTCAAAGGCAAACTTCTTAAAGGCTTCTGTGAGCATAACCCCGCCTCAGACAAGCGCTGTGAGATGGTGGGTGGTACCACAGGAGGTATAGACGTGGCTGTAGTGCATTGAATAGTCGACAATTATGCCATTGGGGCAGTTCAGTCCTGGTGAACATTCATCCTATCTTGCCTCGCATTTGTGCTCCTTGGCCTTCCAGAGCCTTCATCGACAATTTCCTTGTAGCAACCATTGCTGCCATCTTTGCACAGCAGTTTCTGTACTCTGCAGGTAGCAGCCTATTGCTCGATATGACCACCCTGCTTCATGCAAGCCTACAATGAGACCACATTTTCAAAGTCGTTTAGTTGTCTGTAAGGTCTTATCGTCGTAAATGACATCTTTAGTTGCTTCTTTACGGAATTGCAATGGCAGCAACAAAAAAAGATAAGTTTTCCGCCTCTGTTATTGGTTTTATACTTTGCAAATTGCACACTAGAAATACACACTATGATTACAATTCCTGTTCATTTGCCTTGAAACTTTGGTCATTTGCATGTTCGATCAGGATGTTTTCGCATACCAAATTTCATCACGATCGCAAAATTGCAAAAGAGTGTATCATCATTATATTAATATATTTTTATTTAATTTAAAGTGAATAATTCGTTAAAATATGTTTATATATGCATGTCTTTACTTTTCTATTAATTATCTTTTAAATTGTTTATTGCACAATCAATGACGTTGTGAACAACAATAGAGATGCATAAAAAATGAAGGTATTGCTTATGCAATAATGAGAATACTAATTAAATTTGTATGCTATTAGTTTTATTGTAAATGCTACTTACTCATTACATATCAAGTTTATGGATTTAGAGGTATTATTATGCATGATGAAAAATAGACATCATTAATACACATCTTATTCATTACATTAATACTAATGAACATATACATCAACAACTTCTGAACCATCACATTCTCTGTCTTTGTACATATAAATATATGACTTATTAGATCTGTATTTTATATGCATGTATGAATATACAAGTGAAAATTGCCAGGAAGTTTATTTGAAGTCACTTCTAATTCATATAATGATCATCTAATTGACAGTAGTTTTATTTATCAGTACTTTGCACATTATCCTGGTTATGGAATACATAATTGAAAGCATAGACACTGTGTAAATGTTTTGTTTTGGGAATGATACATAATTATATTATATGTATGATTTATATGATATAAGCATAACTTACGAATAATTATGAGAATGTAAATATTAGCCATAT
The DNA here is from genome assembly GCF_044657685.1 of Stegodyphus dumicola. Taxonomy (NCBI): domain Eukaryota; kingdom Metazoa; phylum Arthropoda; class Arachnida; order Araneae; family Eresidae; genus Stegodyphus; species Stegodyphus dumicola. Next base: position 262,933,141 of record NC_140769.1, read on the forward strand.
AAATTTTTGATTTTTGTCATAAAATGTCCCTTTTTATGCTTTTTTAATTGTTATCATGGACAGAACAGTATGAGCCACATAATTAAATTTAGCCTAGGAAAGGTTTTTATCAATTCACAAATTTGCCAACGTGCTGGCTACTTTCATAGGAGTGTAGATATCAAAAAGTATCAGATGCGAGTGTCACTCTGAAATTTTCTAAGATACACTTAGGTTTTTTAAGTTATACTTCTAAAATTTTAGGAGTGTTCAAAATACTCTTCTCTAGCATCAGTATATATCTATAGGCAAATTTTCCAAAGATTAATGCCCAAAGCCGTTATTTTTTTGGATTGAATGAAAAAAATGCATTTATAACCTCATCACTCATCTTCGGAGTGAAAAAGACTTCCACGTAATTCTTTTTTCGATTAAAAAATAGTGAAAAGTCACACATAGCTATATCAGGTAAATAGGGTGGAATGTTCTATCATTTTAATGTGTTTTTGTTGATGAAACTCAGCAGTCAATTTTGCTGAAGGAGATGTAGAGGATGAGTCCTAACACTCATTTCTTGAAGATTTTCTGAAAGAGCAGTTAGTTGTGACTATCTTCTGTCCTTCCAACTTGATTGCTTTGACCAGTCCTGTGCTTCTGAAGAAAATGGCATGCATTACTTTTTCATGACACATTATCTTTTCACCATTGTGGGCATGGGTCATCTTCAAAGACCCATACTTTACTTTCTTGATGTGTTGGAGCGTCAAAAAATGGTATATATGTTTCATCACCAGTTACAATTTTAGAAATAATGCACTGGCCACCATCTTTAAGTAATTATCATATGTAATTCTTCATGAATAATTTTATGTATGGCAGCACATACAACATTAAGTTCCTTTTGTATCATTTGTTAGGTGCAACGATTATCATCGATTAACATTTTCTGTATGGCAAACACATTGTTGAGAATTATTGCTGACAACAGCCTTCCTGTGTATGTTCTTTGTCCTCAAGAGAGTTGCAACCTCTGTGAAATTCCGTAAACCATCTGAATAGTGCAATAATGTTCTCCCACCAACTCCATTTTTGCTTCTGCCTAAAATTTATTCTATGCTAAGCTACTTGAAATTCGCCGATAAAAAATCATCTCCTAGGCTGAAATATTTCATATTTTAAAATCTAACCATTAAATTTTTTCTATTACTTATTGTTTGCAAGTATTTCAAAAATTTCAGAGTGACCTCTGTAAGATGTACATTTTTATACACAAAATACGCACTATTAGAATGGTCATTCAAATTCAGTAAAAATTTTAATTAAAAAATATGGCAAACTTTTAGGATAAAAATTTTAGTTTTTTGTCAGATTTGATAAAGTGTGCACCTTTTATTTTTTTTTTCGGAAAATTCTGAACAACTTTCTTTCAAAATAAAATATATTAACCTTTTATTTGGCACAGTTGCTCAGAAGCAATATGTTTTTCATTGGCTGTTATAGGAGATCTTTCACCATTTCCCAATTAAAGGGAAATGTTTCACTGTTTCAAATGTTAATAATTCATTTTTTATAAATTCAACCAAACACCTTGCTTTATTAATTTCTCCATTGATTACATTAAAAATTTGTTCACGGTATTCTGATATTGCAGGACTTGAAAAAAAAAATGTGAAACTGTTTAAAAAATATTCATACTTTTATAATCAACTGGTTTTAAAATCACATGCCATTTGCTACTTGATGTTTTGGATCTTGGTAAGTTTTTTTTTGAATTAATGTTACTTCATCAAAAAGGTCATCCACATTCAGATCTAGTTTTTATTTGCTTCAAATCTTGAATAACTTCAAAAAATTTCTAGTATGCTAGAAATGAATTATTTAACAGACTTGGAATTGGCAATTTGTCAAATGTAGAATTTTCATCAAAGTGTTCTAAGAAATAAATAAATATTCAGTAATCTCTGAGATTCTGCATTATGTAACTTTTTCAAATGTTGATGAATTGAAAAGCCAAAAAATTCCTGATCATATTGAGATTTAAGCTTATTTCTTAAGTTAGTCAAAACATTGAAAATATCTAAACCAATTTTTTTTTCTTCTCTGGTTCTTCAATAGCTAAGCTCAATACTGCCATTACATAACATTAGCACAGTAAATATATTTTAATATTTGGTGTGATTTCAATAGAATTATCATCGATTAAAAGCAGTTTAAATAATTTTTTAGAACAGTGGTGGTTTGCTTAAGAAATGAGAACTTAAAGGATTTTTAATTTCAAAATAAAGGACATATTGCAATTTTCTTGAACTCAAAAACAGAACAAGACAGGAAAAGCTTATTAAAAGATTACCCTTTCTAAAAAGAGGTTGCAACCTTAACTGAATGGTACCTATTCAAGTTTAACATAAAATTATACATATTCATCGAGTTTATTTTTAGTGCAGCTTTTTATAAAATTCTTACTAAAATATTATTTAATGTTTATTAATTCATTAATTGCAGGTTACTTGAACATAAGTTTTTCCACCGTGCCAAAAAGATAGTAGTATTGAAAGAAACAAAGAAAAAGAAAAAAGATACAGAAGAAGCGGCTCAAGAATCTGGAAAAGAAAAAGATTCTAAAAAGACCAAAGGAAAATCAGATGAGAAAGAAGGGAAAGAAAAAGAAGAAAAGGATGCCAAAAAAGTATACTTTTTGTATTATTCATGTTTCTAAAGTTACTTTTACCTTTTTCAGTGTCTTTTCTCTTGTCTCTCTTGGTAAAAATAATATAATTATGTTTAATTATACTTCGTAATCCAGAAGTTCTGTGTTTTTTCAAATTCTGAAGCATATTTTTTTTTATTTAATTTATTACTGCTAATAAGTTGTGACCTTGATCAAAGCAGATGATTAAATAAGGTCTTTTCTGGTCACACTGCATAATTCTAGTATATCTTGTGGCATAATTTTTGTTTCAGTATATTTCTGAAATTGGAGAACTCCCAAAATTCATTTTTGTTATATTGTGCTGTTAATTAAAAAAGGGGGGAAGTGCTGGACAGAGTGTTAAAAAAATGGTATTCTATGTGAACAAAGTACTGTTTCTGATGGAACAGTTCCAAGGTGATTCCAAAAGAGAAAGTGCAGAGATTTCATTCTTGAAGAGGATATCTGCTCTGTATGACCATTCTCTGTAAACAAAAACTTATTAACGGAATGTGCCACTGAAAATTCACATTATACAGTTTAGGAATTGTCAGACAGACTAAATGTTCTATAAAATACAGTACAGGATCATGAAAATTAGGTGTGTAAACTGCTATGATGTAGGGTTACTCCATACTTCATGCTTGCCTGAGTTTCAGCTTGTGATTTTTTTCTCCCAAAAGGAAATAAAGAAGCTTCTTTTCTGAAATGGCTCATTACTGCAGATGAGATGTGGATACTATACAATAATGTGTAGAGTCATTAGGTTGTATAGATGCTGGAACGTGAAAATTGTGCAATGCTCTTGCCAGAACATCAGACATCCCAAATATGCGTCGAGCATGCTTTCAGTCTCACCATGAAGACATTTGGAAAGGAGGGAGAAACTACCTTATAAATGTTATAAGAAAAAGATCATTGGTAAGCCAAAAGAACATTCTTCAATAATATTGAGAGTAGGGCTGCAACTCCCGAAAGTTATGCTTTCTGTATGGTAGGACTACCAAGAAATTACATATTATGAATTGTTGCCACCAAATTGAACAATTCAGAAAAATATTGTGAATATAAGTGATCATTTGAATTGCTGAAGTAATATAGTCCTATTGCAGTCCTATTGCTAGAAATAGGGGCTAATCTTTAGAATATGGTAATAGGTAGTTTGGTGACATTTTGGTAAGGCGATAAAGGTTACTAGCTAGGACTTTAACAATAATCTGAGAAGTACACAGTTCGAATCACAGATTATTTTGTCTCGAGAAATGAGAGATCATGAGACATGTAATGTGACATTTTCCGGAAAATTCCAATCGTGATTTTAGCTAATAAGCACTTAGAAACAATTTCGCTGCTAAAGTGCAGAATTGCCCACTTATTTGTTTGGCACTTTTTACAAGAGTAAGAAGAATTGGATTTTTGTCAATTTTCTTTGACTTTTTAAGTGAAAATAGGTCGATGTGTACATAGATAAAGTCAAGAGTGTGCGCAATGCCATTTTTGTGCAATTCTGGAATTTTTTTTAAGTGAAAATAGGTCGACGTGTACATGGATACTGTTTATGTGCAGTTCTTAAAAATGCGGCAAGCAGTTTGCGATTCTGCACTTTCTCCCAATTTCACACCTAATCTTCGTCATGATTAAGCATTTTTGTTCCATAAAAGTTCTAGTATAAGCGTAATTCGGCTAGCAACATCTTTGGAAAAAATGTTGAGTAAAAAAAAAAAAAAAAAAGACTTCGTGAAAACAAGATGGCGTCCAAAACAAAACTAGCAAGTTGCTGTAGCAGGGTTGATCGCCAAAAAATCGCCAAATTACCATAAACTAGATATTCACTGAAATAGCTTCTTTTAACAGGTATTTGTTTACAGAGAATCTTCGAGCCTAAAATTTCCACACCTTCCTCAAACTATTTTTGAACTGTGTCATCAGAAACTGCATTTTCTCCATACACAGCACAAATTCAATGTGTAATATGACTAAGATTATTTCCTTTTTAAAAATAAATGGCATAATATGACAAAAATGAGCTTTTGGATTCTCCATTTAGAAACCTGAAGGCCTGAAACAAAAATTATGCCACAGCATTGCTAGAATTCTGCAACATGAGCAGAAATATTGCATTTAAGTATCTGCTTCCATCAAGATCATTCCATATTGACAGTAGCAAAATAATTAAAAGAAAACATGCTTTAATTTAAAAATTTGCATAACTTTCTGGATGTTTCAATTATATCTTAGTTTAAATACTGATAAGTTGTGAATTTTGTTTAGCACAATAAAAATGAAAGACCTTTTTTTTTTTTTTTTTTTTTTTTTTAAGTTGAAATGGAAATGTATTGATAGAAGTTGATTGATCTTTGAAAAGGGAATAAAAATTAGTCTTATTAGTAACTTTTTTAGTCAATTAGAAAAATAGTTTCATTATTTAATTGTATTCCAAAAAGGAGTTTCATATTATGGAAATAATTATATCTTGTTTTTACCTCCTAGCAACCTGTATACCTGGTAAGGGAGATAATCTTTTTGGTCCAGAAATTTGCTGATGAGTTTTTCAACGATACTCGCGAATTAGGTTCCCCATAACATATTTTTATGATTTTTCCAGTGATGTTTATCCATTTGTCTGTCTACGTGTGATGATTTCCCCCCTCCCAATAGTAATTTTATTAAACTTCCAAAAATTTCTGTTTTCTGTAATTTAGCTTTTTTCATTCATATAAAGAATTGATTAGATTTAGGTAAAATTGGATAACGAGAAATGATACTTTTCTTGAAGCTGTGAACAGATTTTTTCTAAAAAAATATGTTAGAATCCAAAATTTAACAAGTATTAGAGAACAATAGTGAGCATTATTTGCTGGCACCTAAATATTGTGAGCATATATATGCAGATCAGGATGAATTTAGATTGATTGATATAATAGAAGTAACATAGATGAAAATTAAATTATGGTATTTATTTTAAATATATTGTAAACACTTAATTTTCTATAAAAAGCAGTTCCATTGTGTGTTATTCAACTGCATAATAAAATACATTTTTAATTTAAAAAATAAAGAGGTGAACACTGGATTATATTGGTGTAAATCCAGAAAAACCAATTTTTATACATGGCCAGTTAATTATATCTAATAAAATGGAATTCATATTTTATATTACAGAACTTTCTATTTATTGGAACAACAAATTAAACTGTGTTTCCAGATGATCAAGTGGAAGTGATACTGTAGTTAAAGTTCATTGCTATTTAAAACATGAAATTGGAGAAAGGTCATGTGCTGGCCACATCAGATTTTAATTACATAATCTTTGTTGAAATTGCATTGCGAATAAAAAAATTTTGTTGCAAGAGAGTGCTTTATAAATTTCTTGAAGCTAGCATCATATCTTTCAAAAGGCTCTTTATTAAGCAGACATTGTTCTTAAAATTTGTTAAGTTATGAATCTGCTTCACTGAGAAAAGATATTTGTCATCCCATTTAAAAAATAAGAAAGTAATAATAACATATTTACTTCTTTAAAATCTTAATTATTTTATTTAAAAGCTCGCACACAATTTTATTATATGAGCATAATGTATGAGGTCTTAATTAAGGCATTATGATTATTTGTTTGATTAATTTTATGAATGCTTGATTGAACTTTATCAAATCCATCAACCGTGGACTCTATGAACTTTATTTTTAATGCAATTGCATTTTATTAAATTTTTTTAAAACCTCTTTCATGTAAATATGTTTCAAAATGTATAGTTTTAAATTACATATTTTAATATGAAAAATGTAATTAATTTTGTTATTATTTAAAATTAAAATAAATCTAGTTAATGATGAATGTGGGACAATAGCTATTAATCAATTGTAAAGGTCTGGTATCCCCATTCATCATGAACTGAACTGCTAGAGGTAATTTTGAAAATCGCAGGCACATCAGAATTTTAAGCAAGCTACGAAAACATGCCTAATCCAAAAGTTTGTAGTGTTAATACATATTATGTCTATTAAAATGTATGATTTTCATGTTAAATGAATTAATTAGATATTTCTGTTCACAAGTAAAAACTTTTGTATTAACTTTTATGTTATGATGGTACTTTTATATTAATGAGGCACCACTTAATGCCAAACATAAACGTTGGCACAAATTTCTAATTAGATGGCAGAGCCCTAACCATATGTAAAGCTTCATTGAAAAAAATTAACCTCTAGTAACAGTAGTGAATCATGTAATATGATGTGTAGTGCCAAAACTGTGCAGTTCACTTTCTAAGTGAAAAGAGATTACTGTATACATGGGGAGAACTATTATAGATTGCTGTGTGCATAGAGAGTATTATTGTTCTCTGCATGAACACAGTGAACTGATTTTGCTCTAAAAAAAATCAGAATTGGAGAAATTCAGCAACACACACAACCTTGCTGTTCACATTAAGCACAGTCTGGCTGTCTGCGATGGAATACAAACAGGTTACTATATTTGATTGTGCCCTGTTGATACAAAAGTATCGCTTTACTTAATCTAAGCAAAATTAGGCTTAGTAAATAGTGTTTGATTTTTTTCCCCCTCCTCCCTAGGATGGAAGTGAAACCATTGAAAAGAAGAAGGAGAAGAAAAAAATAAAATTAGATATGCATCTGGAGCAAATTTTTGTTGATAGCAATGAGGTTATTAATTTTTTTTAATTGTTCCTCTTTTTAATTTGAATTTTCTATGGTAAGATTGATTGAAATTATAAAAACTAGTAATAGTTACACGAAATGCTTCTTTTTATAGTTGTATTATATTATATAGTGTCCATATTCTTTTAGGGAGCATACAACATTAACTCTAAGTCAAAGACGAAGTAGGGAATTCTTGCTATGTTCTTGAGAATAAATACTGCAGAAGAGAGATTTATATAACCTTTTTATTTAAACTAAATTAGAACAGATGCATGCACATCGTGCTCACAAATCACCACCACTTGTGGCTACATAAATTAATAAAAGAACATAACAAATCACTAGTGAATTAAGATATCTAATAACTGGTTCTTTAGCTTAACTAACGCTAAATCAGCTATGTACAGCAAAGCCTAGACGAGGAATATCAGTATAAACTGAAGGGTGTCTAACACCGCCTAGAGAGCTAAATTCAAACATGCAGCATAAACTGGGATCTAAGTCCACTACTATTCTTTTTGAACTTTTGACATGCAGCTTAAATACTGCTTCTGAAACATGTTTAAATTTGAGTACTACATCATAACAAAATTTACCTTCTGGCAGGAAACTGAAATCAGGAGGGAAAGGAAAACGAAAAATAATTAGTTAGAATAAAATAAATCCTTACAGTATTTATTATCATCATGAGGTAAAGTACTGTAGATGTTTTTTGACAACTATTTATTTTTATTTATTTTGAAATGATGCACTTTATAGCAATTTATCATAAGCAAATAATATTTTTAAAATGGAAAGGAGAAATACCCTTTTTGAAATTAATTCTTTGAAATCATTTTGTATTTGTACATATACATAATCAAGGTATAATTAAAGTAATTAAATCAATTAAAAGTGGAACTACTAACATAAAAATAATATTTAAAATAGAAATCTGAAACAATAACAAAATAATACAACTAAATAATTATCTAATTAGGTATTTCATTAATTTCAAAATATACTGCACTACTTTAATAATCTTAATTTTGCAGTTTCTAAGCTATAGTGGCAAAATATCTAACAGGAAGGCACAAAACAAAAACAGTTTGAAACAGACCTAGAATTAAAGAAAGCTAAATAATAGCTTGTATTTCCCTGTATTTTGCCAAGGAGCAGCCAAAAGAATTATCAGCAGAGCCACACTTCTGAATCATATTATTATTAAAATACCCTAAGCTTTCCAAATGTAGAAATTAACAAGAAGCAATTTAAATTTTCAAAAATTAAATTCCAATTTAGGTTTAAAAAAGAAAATACTCAAAACAAAACAGGAGAACTTAAGATTGTGCCAAATACAAGCAAAAAAGAAGCTTTATTGATCCCCCTTCCACAAAAAAGTGCAGTCTTAAAAACAGTTTCAAAACAAAATTTAAAACTAAACGTAAAAAAGGATGTAAAAAACTGTTGTACCAATACAATTTCCTGGAACTTTAGAAAAAGATTTCAGTTTTGTGTTGTTTTGTTTTTGCAATAATTTATTTTTCTTTCATTTTTGTTTTCCAGATTTTTTACTATTTTTAATTTATGCTTTTCTGTTATTTAGTTTTGATTTTTTTGATTGACATTGATTCTATATATTTTATCTCTTTACCCACATTAGTCTCTACAAATGGTTTTGCTTTAATTCACTTTAAATGTCTTTCACTGTGAATGCGTTGTTTCACTTTTCATTCGACCTTGTTGCCATTTATCAAAATGTAAGGTAGATTGAACATGTCTGTTGTGGATTAACAAACAAGGCTATTTGGAAGCAAAAGATGCAGTTTTTAAGATTATTACTCTTTTACTTTTGAATCACGGTGATTTAAATAACAAAAGAGCATTGAATTTCATGATAAATCTAATTTAAAATGCTCAGTATAATACACTAAGCTATTTAAAAGCAGTAGATGCAGTTCTTAGAAATATTATTTTTTACTTTTCAATTAGATTGATTTTAATAAAAATGCATTGAGTTCATTATGTATCTAATTGAAAAACATTCAGTATAACAAACTATGCTAAAAAAGCAATAGATGCAGTTCTTAAGAACATTATTTCAAGCATATGGGTTGAATGTGCTCAGAAATGATGATAGCTTGATAAAATTTATTTTTCCGAAAGAAGCACTTCACATTTCTGGAACATTTCACAGAAGCACTCATACAACTCTTCTCAGTATGACAGAGTATAATCTGTAATTACCACTTCAACTGCTAACAACATTAAATACAATGCAATTCAAAGTGCATCTAAAAAGCGGAGCTCGCATGGAGATCTCTCAATACTCAGAACTAAACACAGAGAGCTAATGCTCTCTCTGGTCATGTGATTTTCCCCCTGGCTGGCAAGAAATTTCCAGTACCTTCAGTTTCTCAAAATTGTTGGAAGGCATACTCATGTACAATTACATAGGGCCAAATATGGTTACAATTACATATAGGGATCACATCAGTCACAGTTATGCAGGAATTGGACCAAAATATTTGGCAACTTTTGGTGCTTTCTCGCCAAATGTGGTGACAGAAATTCGTTGCCAAAACCATTGCAATTTTTATGTACCAATTTTGCAAGATAGCCATTTACTTCAGTGTTAAATGGACCTTCCCCAATACCGGCGGAGCTTTGAATTTCCAAGACCTTTCACATTACATTATACAAAGGGGTATTACGATTTACATATAGTGCCACAAAAATTACTTTTATGTACAAAATTTATAACTATATTATACTTTTGAAGGGGTGGATTTCAATAAAAATGCACTGAAATTATGACCGATGTAGTTAAAATTATTCCTTTAAACAAACTAAACTGTTTAAAAGCAATAGATGTAGTTAATATTATTATTATTATTTTATTTTTTAATCTAATTAATTTAAATAAAAATGCACTGAATTCATGATGCATCTTGTTTAAAAACATTCAATATTTATACAGAATGATATTTTTGGTTTTTCAAATATACAAAAGGTATAGAATTCTCATATAAGTCTAAAATGTCTGTTCATCTAATATTCTATAAAATGTTTCACTGTTCCAAGTGGGCCATCTCTGTTGAAAATCTTTGTTGATAAATAATATTAACCCTCTAAGTGGTATGACCTTTTTTAATCTGGGGGTGAAGACCTGTATCTGAACAGCATTTATTAGCTAGATTTGTATAATACTTTAGTTTCTGTTTTCGTGAACTTCAGTTCTTTAAGATGATATTGTTGCAAGCTAAAGAATCATCAAAGTTTTGTATTGTTCTATTTATTTTATTTTAAAAATAAAATAAATAGAACAATACAAAATACTACAACAATATAGAAAACCAAAAATGCAATTGAAAAGGATTAAAATATATATGAATATGTACAACATGCCCCCTCGTTAAGGACTTGCATGTTCCAGGCAGTGAAATCTGTAAGACAGGGATAACCAATTCTCATTACCATAGTAATAAGGTGCAAGTCTATCACTACCTTAGGTTTAAAAGAAGTTCTTTGTATGTGCACCACTACATCATTCATTTTTTATCGCAGAGTTGGGCCCTTCTCACAATATCTGTAGCAGGGGAAAGATTGTGCAAAGGGCTTGATATCCTTGCTTGAATCTTGAATTCTCTGTCTTTTGAATTGGCATCATATCTCATCTTTAACCTCAGTGGCTGTATTCGTTCTTTCCTTGGTGAACCATTGAATGTCCTCTAGACGTGCCTGCAGATGTTCTAAGTGTGGCTCGGGCAAGGAAGGCATATTTGGCAGGATCATGCGCAAAAATCATTTGCTATGGAGAAAATCCAGTACTTTCATGAACAGCACTCCTTTATGCTAGCAGGAATAATGCTAATTTTTAGTCCCAGTCACACTGGCTCGGCATACAAATAAAGAGAGAGTCCAAGATTATTTGATTGAATTTCTCCACCATTCTTTCTGACTAAAGATGTAAAGAGTGGTTTGAGTCTTCCCCATTCCAAGAATTCTACAAAGTCCTTTAAGTGTAGAAGATGTTAACTTTGTTCCTGGTCAGAATGATTAAGAAGAGGCACTCCAAATTGTAATCCATGTCAGCTAGGTACCCTTAGTTGTATAAGGTAAAGATCCTAGAATGTCCAAAGCAATTCTCTTGAATGGTGCTGCCACACTGTAGTGCTGGAATCTTCCTCGTGTACATGTTGTTAAGCCTTTTTGAGCTCCATACGCATTACACGATTTGCACCACATTGTCTTTAATCCAAACAAAACGTGCAATGTCTGCATCACACCAAACTGACTTCCAGTAAGGCTGTAATGAAGCTTTGACCGAACACTAGGTACTCAAGATCTGGCAAGATGAGCTGCCATTTAAAACTATTTATATCGTCAGCTTCCCATTTGCAGTAAAGAACTTCATCTTGCAGATAAAGGGAACTACACAAAGCTGATTATCTTTTTGTTACTACACTAAAGGGTGCCATTTCTTTCTTCTCATTTCTATTAATTCCAATCATGGCCTTAGTTCAGGATCTTCCATTTGAGACTGTCTCATTTCTTCGCTGCTGCAGGGATCAGTCTCTGGTGTGAGAGAGTTTGTATTAATTTGTATGACAACTGAAACATCAAACCATATTTTAATTGGCTTTTGAATAGTGGTTGCACTTTCTGTACAAGGTATTTTTGGAAGTGCATCAGCATTTCCACATGAAGTTCTTCTGCCATGTTGAATTTTCATGCCATATTCCAGGAGCCACTATATCCATCTAGCCACTTGACCCTCCAGATTTTTTAAAGCAAGCAGCCAACTTGTTGATGCGTGGTTGGTTGCAGTAGGAATTTTTGGCTGTAGGTGTAGTGGTGTAAATTTTCCACTGCCTTCATAATGGCTAGCAGCTCTTTCCTGGTTAACAGTTATATCTTTTTGGTTTTTAAAGACTTTTACTCAAATGTGCTGCAACATACTCTGGCCATCAATTTCTTGTGAAAGAACAGCTCTAATTCCTTCATTGCGGATGTCTGTATCAAGAATTAACTCATGTTCCGATTAAGAATAAGCCTGCACAGGAGAGAACACAACACAGGAAAGCATTCTTAACTTTTAAACGCTTCTTCACATTCGTCAATCCATATAAACTTTTGCTTTGATTCTGTAGGTGGTGGTATGACTAAGATAGTACATTTCATAGGACTGAGCTTCAAATTAGCTTTTCTAAGCTTCTTGGTACTTTTCGAATATTTTCCATGCATGCAAACGTGCATACAACAAAAATGTCATTGAGATACGCAAGGAATGCTACTCCATATCAGAGTCCTTTGAAAATTGTCTCCCTTAGATGTTCATATACTGCTTGAGTGTTGCACAGTCCAAAAAGCATTAATGTAAACTGCCAGAGTTTTGATCGGTAGTAAATGCAGTCTTCTTTTGATCTTGATAGCATATTTCCATTTGCCAGTATCTGCTTTTCAAATCCAAAGTGGAAAACATTTTTTTCTTGCCAAGGTGTCTTAAGGCATTATCAATTTGAGGCAAAGACAATTCGAGTCTTACTTCGTAATGTCATTTAGACATCTGTAGTTGACACAAAATCTCCTGGATCTGTCTGTACTCCAAACTGTGACTATAGGTGATACCTAAGGACTAGATGATGGCTCGATAGTTTTATTGTCCTACATCTCCTTCAGAAGTTTCCCAATTTCTTATTTTCCAAACGGAAGCGAGGATGTTGCTTGATAAGTGAATGGTTTCTAGTGTTGATCTGATGTGTCACATTCGTGCGACCAATATCACTAATGAGGTTGAAGAGATGTCCTTAAATTATTTAGTTATATGACTTGCAATTTGAATTTGTTTATCATTTAATTCTGTACTGTCGATTAAATCTTTTTAATTCAGGCAGAATCTGCTTCTGATCGAGAGCACTTCACAAACTACTTGTCACAGGAGAACATGAAGTAGTTTCTTCTCCTTTCAGAGAAGTTCAAGACCTGTCACTTATGTTATACCATGTCGCTTATGTTATGGCCTGTCCCAGCTATCTTGACTGACACGGTTCCTTTTGATAAGACCACAAGGGCAGCCACAAAGTCCTTTCAAATGTGTAGTTTCCTTGGAGAAATCAGTAATTCCCACCTGAAATTTCTCATGAGTTTTCATTGCATCACTGATGATGCATTCTGTTTTTGGAGGAATAATAATATTATGAGCAATTATTCTGTAAAAACTTGTTTCTTTTTCATCTATCCCAAACATCAATATATCTTCATTAGTGTGCGCAATTTATTATTCTTGATATCTAAACAAAATCCATCCTTTTTTAGAAAGTCAAGTTCGAGGGTACTTGGATTGGTTATATCAGCCACAAACAGGATGAAAACTTGATATGCACCATCATTTTTCAATGCACTGGCATTTTCTCTGCATTCATGGTTTGTAGATTCAAGGATAGAGCCGTATACAGAAGGTGCCTATTCAAATCGTGGGCTGTATCTGCTCGCAGAACAGTCACATTTGCTGTGGTATTCACTGTCATTTGGGATGAAAAACCATTGATTTCTCCTTCCATTCATGGTCCTCTATCTCATCTTTTAAGAAAAGGTATATGAAGAACATTGAATAGGATCATTAAGAGGCCCGTAAGCTGAATGGGAACACTGCAACTTCTGACCGTGGAGGTGGCGGTGTACTAGTTTCTGTGATGCGCTTTCGGCATGTTTTTTGGTCTTTTCAAGTGGAAGCATATGACACTGTTTTCATGGATTTCCTTCTGTATTATGGTTCCAACATTTTTTCTTATTTTTATCATTACTGCATTTCATCTTAAAGGTTTCCATTGTCTCCACTCTTTTCAGTTCCACCACCACTTTTAGCATTGTGTCATCTGTTGTGCAGATATCCCTTAAACTGCTATCACACATCCCTTTGTTTCAGAAGAACAACTATTTGGAACAATTTTTCTGCTTTGTTACAACAGCCAATCACCACAGATCATTTTGGGGTTAATATGTGAAGGGGAAGCGGGTTCTCCATTACAAATAAGCTGATAGTATTTGAAACTGATAGCTGATTGGTTGAAAATAAACAACTTACAATTTTTTTCAAAAGTAAGAAAAAAATCGTGCGTCTTTCTTTCAATAGTAAACCAGGCAGAAAAGTTGTCCGAAACAGTTCATATGAAACAAATGCACGTGTGATATGGGCCTTACCGGTCGATGATCCTTTCTGCTGGCATTTTTTGCAGTTTTCATTTTCATGGCAAATATTAGAGCACTCTTCAGGTTTTTATTAAGTGTTATCTGGAGTGCTTGCTGTATTTCAAATCTCTGACAGCATCCACAAAATACTGGACACTCAATGTGCCTTTAATTTACACTCACAATCCAGAAAAGCTAGCTGTGTTAACTTTTCAGTGTCATTTGCCAGTTCTTGAAGGATTTTTCCTGCTTTCTGATGTTGAATCTTAAGCTGCAGTCAATGGTAATCTTTCAGGAATGTTTCTCCAAACTGCAATTCTTGCACATTAATTAAGCTGCCAATATCCAAACCTTTCTAGGTGGGAATGTCTGCAGAATGTCCACTGCCTCTCTTCGTAAACAGGCTGCCTGATTTAATGCTTTGGTGACACTATAGAACCACTAATTTGCTTGAGAAATCATCTGAAATTGTAAACACATTTCTGGATGACTTTCTGTCGTATGGTGAGAGCTTAATTGTGGGGTGAGATAACTGGAATGGAATATTATTCAAAGAAGAACGAGCTAGAATGTTCAAAGCTGGCTAAGCTAGTAAGCTGTTTGTGAATGAAACCAGTACTACAATTTTCTGGGATAGTCCTAGAATCTTTTTCTTGAGTTTTGCATTCACTGCAGAAATCTCTCTTTAAAATTTTCTTCTACAGCTGCTACTTTCTCATTCCTAGCACTAGCGATGTTACTTTCAACTGCTGCAATCCTCTCCTTTATCTCAGCGACATTAGCTTCGATAGAGTTCTTCATTTCTGCAGCATTCGCTTTTTTTGGTGATTTCATCTTTGTAAAACTTGCAGCAATTGTTTCCATTCTGGCTTTCAACCGTTCTCCCATTGTACTGGTAATCGGCATTAAGAGAAATCCCGCTTCTGATACTAGTTGTTACGAGCTACAGGATCATTGATGTTTCTTTGAATGGCAAGTCCTGATAAACAGGAAGATATAAAACAGTTTATTGGGAAAACAGGCTCAATAAATAATAAACATGACACAATAATGGTGGAAATAACTAAGAAAACATGAATATTCACCAGTTCCTCTTTAACCCATAAAATAAATCATAAAGTTCCTCAGCTCACTCTCAGTGTAAACCCTAACTCATGATTCAGCTGACTACTAAATCTTGCAGCCTACTCTCAACTAAACTCTCAGCTCCCTGACTCTTATTTATACTCGCTCATGTGTGGCGCGTTATAATCATCTTTGGTATGCGCCAATAACCTCTCACTCTCTCACTCACTCACTCACTTACTCTTATTTATACTCTGCAGCAGGTGCTCTGGAAGCTTTTGAAAGAACCAGTTGTAGGGTTTTGAAAATGTGTTTTTCACATTAGATCATCTATAATTCTGTTCAACAAATACACTTAATACACTTAAATACAAGATGTGACCAAAAACTAAATTAAATGCAAACCATAAAATTGATATTCTAAAAGCAATACAGTCAAAAGTCTTTAATCTGGACCCGTCAGGACTTCAGCGATTCCGGATTATCGGTTTTTCCGGATTATAGATCATCAGTTTAAATCTGGTAAGATGGCATACAAAAATTATAAAATTAAAAGTATGAAACCGTAATTAATGAAATAAAGAGCAGTTATGATCTAAAAGATATCAAAATTTACAAAAAAAAAAAGCTTAATGTTTATTTGTTTACTTTATTAAACATTTCTTTTAATGCACGCATACGTAAAGCATACATAGTCAAAATTAGAAAATTGCAACCAGAAAACTATTTGATGTGTATTCGTGATATTTATAATGACGAGGAATTTGATTTAAATCATATCAAAGACGGAGTACGTCGAGATGAAATACTGCATTTAGTAAGGAATTATAAGCCGAATAAAATAAAAACATTAGCCCTGAAGATAAGGATAGTGCTGACAGATCAACTTCCAGTTCATTGCCTGCCGCGACGTCCCCCCCCCCCCGGCAGAGCAACGTAAAATTGATAAACAGATTTCGGAATGGTTAGAGAAACGAAGGATATATATGCCTTTATCCATTTTTTGCAGCAATTACACTTTTTGTTTCATGGACATCGAAACATGCTTTCGCTTTGTAGATCCTTTGGCAGCTCCAAAATCAGACATTCTTTTTTACATAATCGAAAGTTCAAGCCTACTTTTATAAAATTGCTCTAACAATCTGCAAAAAAATAATAAGCCAGATCCAATTAGAAGATTAAGGAACAACGCAATCTGCAACATTAATTGAAATAGATAATTAGATAATTTTAGCTTAGCTTATACCATTCGTTATACATTAAACACACATGCGTAAATGTATTATGCTCACGCAAAAAGGTATTACGTGCATTATGTGTTTACGCATGCGCAGAAAATTTGTAGCTTTGAGGTCCGGATTATGGACATTCGGATTAAAGACTTTTGACTGTACAAAGTATTTCCAATACAGAAAAACAAAAATTCAATAATAAAGGAAATATTTACAAATATTTATTTGTAAATATTTCCTTTATTATTGAATTTTTGTATTATTGAATTCCTTTATTATTCAATAATAAAAGAAATATTTACAAATATTTATTGATCTTGGAAATATTTACAAATATTTCCAAGATCAATAAAGAAAATAAAAAATCAAAATACTTTAAATTATAAACTAAGATATATACAGTAGACCAAATCAATTGGGACGAGACCCCATTCGGATACCCAAAAATTCGGTTAATTGGATTTTTTCTGAAGAAAAGTTCGACGTACACTTTAATTAATTACTGTATGTTGGAAATGGGAGAAAAAACTATTTTTTAAAGAAAAAGAGGTTTTAATTAATTAAAATGAAAGGGCAGTACTATGTATATGTTATATATCATACTGTACAGTACTTACAAGTGCTGAAAGTCATTGCTTGCTGAACATCTTGGTCAAAGTAAGCTGTTTGATTGTATTCATCCGTTTTTGGGCAGCCGAGTCGTACATCAGCTTGACAATGAGGAGTTGCATGGGTTCACACTTGGGTGATGCTCCATCCACTTCAATGCAGTTTCAAGGCCAGCAAATGCTTCACTAGCTGAAGGTCCCATGTCTGCTTCGACTTCGACATTAACATCGACATCTACTTCCTCGACACTTATTTTTGTCACACTTTCAATAAGTTCATCATCATTTAGGATTTGAAACCCAGGTCTGACGAATCGAACACCATCTGTTCTCCTGTATCCTCAGCACTAACCTCTGAACATTCAGGAATTTTCAAAAAAATGCTTCTTAATTCCTCAAGCGACACGTCATTCTCATATATTCCTGTCTCTTCCTTATCGCTTTTCTTAAATTCTGAACGTGATTCGGATAACTGGAGTTGTACTGTATAACTAAACCTAGTGACAAATATCTAATGACCGGATACAAGCAGTTATGCCATTCAGGATGTTTTTTTAATATTAAATTAATTTTTATTGTTAAATTTTTAATTTTGCAACATTGTATCCGACATTAATTGTATTTATTGATTAAATAGTCTTTTTATCTTTATTTATATATTGATTAAATAGTCTTTTTATCTTTATTTATATATTGATTTATAGAGATTTTGATATCTATACAAATAAATATGTATATATTTTCTTTCAGCCTTATGTGTGGATATATGATCCCATACCTCTACGTACATGGATTACAGGAACACTAATGGGTAAGAATGTAAAAAGATTTTTTTTGTATTTTTTATCAGATGTAATAAAAGCAACAATGTCTGTACCTATAGTTATCAATTCTCTCTTAGTAAACCCTGAAATCTCATGGCTTGCAATTTTTAGCCTTTACTAACGAAAGGTTTCCAGCGATAAGTGAAATTTACTGAATTACCGAAACTTAAATTGTGAAAAGTTCATTCCTTCAGCTGCACTGATATTCAATACAATTTATCTTATTAAATTTTATTGGATCTACTAATTCTAAACTAGTTATAGGTTTAACTTTTTATGCAGATTTAATCAATCAGTAATATTTAATTTGTTCTTGCAAACTTGCTTGACTTTGCTTTTTTAAGTTCTGTGGATTCACGTTGATTGAATAATTTGGTTGTGAGTTTTTTGTTTGTTTGTCTATTTAGTTATATGCTTTTACTCTTTTCTGTTACTCACAATTTTTCTTCTACTATTTAAAATGTCTTAATTATTTTTCTATTCAAGTTATCTTGTTTTCCAATTATTTTTCCATTTCTAACAAAAGTGCTTCTGTTTCTTCAGACACGTCGTTTCACAATTGTTCTGCTTTTAAGGTGAAAACAGAAGTGTTACTGTGTGTAGTTCCCTTTTCTCTAGTTGAAAATTTTTATTTCTGTTTATTTACTAATTATTCTTTGTTTCTGTTTATTTACTAATTCGCTTTTATTTTGGCTCACCATTTCTAACCTGTTAGTTGTTTCTGATTTAATTGTGGCTCTGTTGACTCAAAAACAGCCTTTCTGTTTTACATTTCTTGGTGTACCAACCTCCTGAAAAAGATATACTGGGAAATGTAAATCTTGTAACATCCTATCTATTTTGTTATTAGAATATTAAAATTCGCAATTTCAAATATGTAAAAATAACGTCTTACCCATTATTCAAAATAAGTCATGAAACTTAGAATTCCATTTGAAATTGCTTTATAAATCATTACCATCCTCAGCTTCAAAATAAGGAATAATTGATTTAAATATGTTGATATTTTTCAGTGTTTTCAAATGCTAAATTAGTAATTTTGTGTTTTAACAGTTCATATGAACTTTGTGAATAGACATGCTAGAAGAGCAAATATATTATTAACCAAAAATGTGGAACCTTTTTTTATAGCTTCAAGCAGTATTGCAGTATTAGTTTTTACAGGTGAAGATATCTGGAGCAAATCCAGATATTTTTATCAATTTACATTTCAAATATGAATTGTATAGTGAATATAAAAAAAGTATGGCAACACCTAACACTCTGTAAATGTAAACATTTCTGAGCTGAGGACATCCACAGCCCTCACTTTTTTTTTTTTTTTTTTCTGTTAGCCTTTTCTAATATCAGATTTTTGGTTTTAATCATTATATTTGGTAACACTGTGCTCTTTCGTGACTCTTACTAAAAACACATCTGAATATTTTTTAGTTACACTGTCTGCTTGCATAGCCAACTGCTAAAATCGTTATTCTAAACTCATAAATAAAGAAAATATATTGATTTTAATGAGCCCAGCTAATAATTCACAGTACTGGAGTTGAAGAATTCTCTATTTATTGTTTTTAAAATTTTAGTTTGTCATCTGTAACAGACAGATGTAATTCAAAAGAAAAATTAAGTATTTTACTCCTTGCCGAATGTCAACGTACTGTCGCATGGAAGATGAAAATATTTTATTTCAGCAGTGACAACACATTTCTTGTAATTTGCTGGGTTTTCATATGTAAACATATATTTTACACATTGCTAGGGGACAACACGTATCTCTTTAATTGCTGCACTTTGAGATTAAATTGGAAACATGAATATGTTACTCTTTGCCAAATGAGAGCACATTGTTTTTAAATGGGTGAGTTTGTTAATCAAAGTTTTATTGAATCAAAACAAAATAAATTTAAAACCAAAAACATAATTCAAGCTTCACAATGTACATGTTTAAGTGGGGTGTAAATACGCATATACATTCTTTGTCGCTAAAACTCAATTCAAATCAAAATATAAAGAAATCTCACTTACCTGTCAGACGCATTCTTGCCTTTTATGATTTTCTCCATATTTTATTGATGACACAATTAAATACATTTACAACAAAGAGAAGCACATATAAACTTTGGTTAATGTTTCGCGTTGGTGTTACATCTTTCGCGATCATCAAGATTCTGCACTAGTCCGAAGAATTCAAGCGCACACAGCGCCATCTGGTGCAATACAATTTCTACATGGGGAACTACATGTGTTCACAATTTGGTGCCTCTGCTTGCTGCGTTTTTGCCATAATGCGAACCCATTATGGCATATGCCCAGAAATTCGTCATTTTTTAATAACAGAGATTAAAAATTGCATGTACTTGTAAAACTGACTTCCATTTTTAATTGTTTGTGTATTGAGAAAATATTTTTAAAAAAACGTGAAGTTTCTGTATTGTTTAATAAATGCATTTTTCGTTTGTAGTTATAGCAGCTGTGCTGATATGCCTCTTCCCCCTATGGCCACAGACAATTAGGCATTATATTTATTATCTAAGTGTTGCAGCTGCATTTTTGCTTGTTTTCATCATAGGCTTAGCTGTGTGTAAGTATAATTTATTGTTGAAGTTATTTGGGCAGTATTATTATACATTCTACATTCACTTTATCATTCAAATTGTATTTTAATTTCTTTATGTTATTTGTTATTCATTTGAAGAATCTAAATAAATGTATAAAAATTATTTAAAATTGGTGTTATTATTAATAATTATTGTTACTGTTATTCATTTCTGTGGAGATTGTCAAATAGCTTCTTTACAAACAAAACTAATAACTTCGTACTTCATTTGGTCAATCTCCATTGCAAAATCGGGCAGTTTCTGTGCCTTTTTTAACAAGTTCTTAAACTTTTTGTAAATTAAAGGTACTCTATATCTTTTTCACTATAGTGTTATAAGATCATCCGATTCTTCTTTTGTAATTTCTCAATTGTTGTTCACAATTAACGCTTTGGTTTCTTGTTGTTATAAGTTTACATCTTTTCCAATTGTGGAATTCTTGAAACTCGAGGATTTACGGAAGTATCGCTCAAAGCATCGCCTCTAGACCGAATCTTAATCTTATGCTTGATTCATTTATAGCTGTTCTCTTACAAGTGATGAAACGTGTGCCATTTTTTAGCTTATCTTAAATCCCTAGCCCTGCTTGCTAGGTGCTATATTGAATTTTTTAATTGAAAAGAAATAAAAATGAAAAAGAAGAAGAGTATAAACACCGATAAATGTGTGATTACAGCTCTGCTAACATGAGCAAAATGGTTGCAACTCGGGCTAGGTCAGTCAACTGGCAGGTGGTGCCCGGTGTAGTTGCTAGATGTGCTGTTTTAAAGAGTGCGTTGCTGTGGCCATGTTGCCAATGTTCTATAGCAGTGATGGCGAACCTATGGCATGCGTGGCACAATCAGCATGCAGAGCCTCATCAGCTGGCACGCGAATAAAATATTATTTCCTTAATCAACAATCACAAAATGATACTATGCAATTTAAAAAAGTGTTTTAGTCTGTTCTTGAATGTTACTTATCACATAATGCCACTGGCATAGGACCTAAGCCTAGATGTAAGATTTTCATATATTGCCGAAGAAGTTATATCCATATTTATTGATCCAACTTATGACAATTCAATTGTTTGGGCCAATCATATTACTTGTTATATTGCAAAGAATATGCCAAAGTTGAAGCAGCTAATGTTTGCTAAAACGAATTCAAATTTACAAAAGACTGCCGGTGAGTTTTAATACTTTCATTGCTAAATAGAATCCAGTTTCCAAATATATAAGCATTTTAAGATAACTTATGAATAATTCTAATTTAATATCTTACACAGAATGGCACGCGACCATTCCGCTTTGGGCACGCAGCCCCAAAAAGGTTCGCCACCACTGTTCTATAGCATACCATATGTGAATAAAATTTTAGTGTTGAAGAAGTGAAATGAAAACTTTTAAGGTAATGCAAGTATATGCAAAATTGCATTTCACATATCTGTATTCAGCAGCGATTTACCATTCTAATACTATATTTAAATGAATTACATTTATGTGATTTTTCTATTTAAGTTTTTTCCCCCCTTCCGTAATTACTTTAGATTATTCATTTATGTTACGATTTCCTCTGTAAAATTACTTTATATTTTTTTCTAAACTTTGTTCGAAAATCTCCTCATGAAAGTCATGAAGTTGGTAGGTATGATAATTAGTTTTTTGTTATTGTTAAAATTACATGCTAATGCAAAAATCTTGAAATCTAAATATTTTTACTCGCATGCAATACAGTACAAAGTCCAATATCTGGAATTGTTGGGAATTGGGCGATTCCAGATTTTTAAAATTTCTGGATTTTAAGTTATTGTGTTTAAATACAGTAAAAAGACATGTGGACATGGTAGCATTTGGCCTTCACTTATTGTTTAGGTCAGGCAGAAAAACGGTGATCCTACAGAACCATTCAAAGGAAGAAAGTATGATCCTGGCCCTACACCAATACATTGTCTGTTGGTGTATTGTCATTGGCCTGGCGCAACTTCTTAGCCAACAAATGCTTAAAAGTGACAGGCTGAAATCTCATTTGGGAGAAAAAAAGCAGTTTTGGTAGACGTGCTTCCTTTTGTTGAGTTTTGCTTATTTCCTTGCATATTTTCCCCTAGACTTTTTTAATATTTACATCACTTTCCCCTTTCTCAGTGCATTTAGAGAACAAAATTCCCTTAACTTCAAAATGGATTTGTCCACCTAGTGATTGTTGTTTTCGTCGTACTAGCAAAGAGAAAAACTACCTGTGAAGGTCATGCCATACTTTCCTTCTAACTGTCGAACTTTATGCCTGGTACAGGAATCAACCAACTACAGTGAAGCAAACACAAATTCGCATTTGGTCTATGATGTTGCCAAGTCAGCTATACCATTCAACTTCCCTAATTATTTGTAGATGATTCGAAACCTAAGGAGCAGCAGATACAATAAGAGTGGGTGAAATTCAAGTTACGGGGAAGTAGAAATAAAAGCATCTTATCGGATATTGTAATATTTATATCACTATGTATTTTTATTGGAATGTAGGTTTCTTTTAAAGAACTAATATTGTAATAGTTGCTTGTAGTTTATCTACTTTTCATTTGTTATGTTTTTACTGTAGGCACGTCCTTTAGAATTAAATTATTCCCATAATTTTCTTTTCTAGATTTTCAGACAATAAAATTAGTAAAGAAAGGGGAGAATTCAGCATTTTATCCATTCCTAGCCTTTGGAGGGGTATTTTATTATTTAATGGGCGGTCCAAATATTGGATGTCCAGATTTCGGATCTTGTACTGTATTATGTGTATTAAATGATAATTTATTGATAATATCTTCTGTTCCAGTTCGACTTATTGTCTTCGTTCTGATATGGATATTAACTTTTGGAAAACACAATTTGTGGCTGTTACCAAACCTTACAGAAGATGTCGGATTTTTTGAATCGTTTTGGCCTTTATATAAGTATGAATACAAAGGAAGCAAAGATAAAGATAAGAAGGAAAACTCGAAAGACAAGAAACACAGCAATAATGATACAGTGAGTACTAGTGTGGAGGAATCTCAGAAAGAACAGGAAAAGTCTGATGCATCGAGCTCTGATCAAGACAGGAAGAATGACCAGAACCACTCTGAATCCGAGCAGGAAGAAAACGGGGGTGACAGACAGAAAGGCGAGAACGATTTCGAGTTTGTGGAGGTCGACGAAGTCAGCGAAAATAAAACAGATGATGAGAAGACGGACGAGGATCGTAAGACTAAGTGAGGCTGGCCGATGCTTAGGGAATCCTATAAATGGCATTTATTTGTGTTGACATTCGGAGGCAGTTGATATAAGAGAAGATTTAAAATAATTTATTACTATTTTTATATAAGAAAGCTTTAAATATGTTAGAACTATGCATATGTTTTTGAATGGGATGTAAAAATTTCAGTGTAAAATATATAACCTTTTGTGTTTTTCTTTTTTCTTTAAATATACATATATTTAAATTTTCTTTCATGAAAAACATTCTTTAGTAGCAGTTGCCAGAAACATCAGAAGAAACTCTAGAAAAAAGAGGCTAGAAGAAACATGTCCCCCCCACACACACTTTAGTGGAAGAAATGCAAGAAACTAATTTTTGAACTCATAGCACAATATTGTATTTATATTTTACTTACATGGAGCACAACAGCAGAAACATTCTATAACAGACTTTAAGGGACCAAAAATTTTATTTGCTGTATTTGATCTGATAAGAAAAAAATTTTTAAAAAAGATCATCTTGCAAAGTAATGTAAAAATTGATAAATTGATTGATGAATCTCACAGAAAGGGGGGTTAGTATCATCATCACATCTCCAAAAAAATGTCAGTAATAATTTTAATTTTATAAAAAGTTAATTACAGGCAATGAAATTTCTTTTTATAATTTTTTAAATAATTTTACACAAAAAATTGCTTAGCATAAAAGTCTTGGTTTAGATGCATCTCTCCAGTTGGACATTTCTGTCTAAAATATGCATTTAGAATCGAGTAAACAAATAATAATTAAATAAATGTATACTTAAGGAATAGGGCCTTGTAGTTCAAGTACCTGGGTGATAGACTGTTCTACTTGAGATAAGAATTCCGTCTTACAACTCAGTTAAAGAACCAGTTAGAAGTTGTGTCAATGAATCAAGGGTTTTTTGGCTTATTATATGATGTGGTGGGATCTCCTAAGGTATGTTTAGTGTATGTCCTAGTTTTCCAAGAACTTAATGTTGCACCAGCCTTTTGTTTATAATACAGAGAAAAGTAGGAATGAAACACAGTAACATAAATATGTTTTTCATTATTCTTATAGCCTAAACATGGATGAATTTAAGGGTTGTTGATTTTTCACTTAAAGCTGCAGAAATTCTGAAAAAATTATGTTTTTCATTATTCTTATAGCCTAAACATGGATGAATTTAAGGGTTGCTGATTTTTCACTTAAAGCTGCAGAAATTCTAAAAAAATTGTGAAAACTGTTCTGTTTCAGATATCTGCAAAGTTTGTTATATCTAAGCTTATCAGACGTCCCACTTTGCCTGAGGCTATTCTAGTTAGATGATATGCTCCCAGCATCTCAACTGGTTTGTAATTTTGTTCCAGTTATATGATAAAATTTTAAATGTACTAAATATGCAAGAAGTAAAAATAGTACAGACTTGTGTAAAATGGGGATTTGGCAGTTAATTATCCTATCTGTTCTGCTTACTCTTGCGAATCTAAATATTTTGTATCTAGATCATACTTTTAATGTTTTCTCCCAAAATTTTAGCATGTGGTCTAATGTGTTCTGATGTTTTATTTTTTCACAAAATTTATAACAACATGTAGCCAATAAGATCCAGATATCTCCTCTCTCTCTCTTTTTTTTTTTAAAAAAAAACATTTTGTTCCAATTAGATTCCCAGTACTGGAACATAACCAACTAATATGATTGTTGTGCATGTCCTGTCTTAGAGTTTAGATTGCAGATCAGATTTGCATTTATTTCTCAACTGTAAGCTACAAATTTTAGAGTGAACTAAATTGAGTGAATTTTTTAATGCCATTAAAAATAATGAATTTAAAAAAATTCCACAGTAATGAGAAATACTAATAACTTCTTAATAGTAAAGAGTCCATAAAAATTTCTTTTAACTCATGGTTGTTTTTTGTTAATGATTTCTTTATTTAGCCCTTTCAGTCATTGGTATTTATCTTATTTATCAACGTATTTTTCTGTCATGAGTTACAAGGTATTTTTGCCTTCCTTTCCGTGCCCCTTCATGGTGTAATTGGAAGCATACTTGACACGTGTTTGAGAGGTCCGGGGTTCGAGTCCTAGCGAGGCATTCCACGTTTTTCACATCTCCTGCTTTTTTTTTTAACCAATAGCTCTACAAATGGTGCCCACTAGGACATTGAGTCCCCTCATCTCCAGTCGCTCTTTAAAAGAGGGTGTACATAAGGTATTTTCTCCCTCCTTTCCACTTGTCTTCATGGTGTAATTGGAAGCATGCTTGGCGTGTATTCGACAGGTCCAGAGTTCGTGTCCTGGCAAGGGCATTGTACATTTTTCATGTCTCCTGCTCCAAAAATAGTCTAATGATTCTACAATGTATTTTCTCAGAAACGTCCCTGTTTAAGCAAAAAATATTTTTGTAAGGTTACAAACTGATTATATCCAGTCTTGGACGTTTGCGATAGCTGTATCAAATAACATTTAATCTGTGGGAAATTGAACCGGACCAAAAAGCTTGTTTATTATAAGCTGTTTGCTCTACTGGAATTCGACTGTATTTAATTACTGTATTCACTACTGTAATTAAAAAATTTTCATTTTCTACCTAATTTAACTAATCACATTTATATGCTTGCAGTGACCTTTTATTAGTAACACCTACATACACATGTATGTTTAGGTTATCGCAATAAAAGCACCGGATTTAATATGCCCAAAAATACACTTTATTCTTAGAAAATGGAAAATATTTTTACATTCTTATGACAGTTAAATGTTCTGATTTACCTTTTTAAGATTGTCATGTTTGATTTGGCCTGGTAGCACTGGCATTTTATCAGTGTTAGTTCATTTTGCAGCTTCATGGCAGTTTGATTGAAATGGGGCGCTACATAAAGGAACATAAAGTTTTGATTCTGAAAATTCATTGCAGGAATAGATAATGTTATGCAGATTTTTAGAAAGCTTCTTGCAGTCTGTGATTGTGAATGTGCAACTAGTGAAAAAACAATTTGCTACAATAAAATGGGTTTGACTAAAATTTTTCTTCCTGTCACTCTCTGTACTTGTCAGACACTGTTTCCAGAGTTCTTTGCCCTCACTGTTTGCAGAATTACCTTATCGTAAGGGTAACAAAATCAGTTTTCCAAAGGCACTGTAAATGAATGAATGTCCCTTCTCAAATAGCAGCTACAACGAGAATGGGAGTGCAACTTCTGCACTTTATCTTTTAAGACTTCTACATTCAAAATCTTCCCTTTGGGATAGACACATAATGCTCACAGAGAGTTATAAGAAATGCTTCTTGGCATTATTATACACTGCAAAAAAAAAAAAAAAAAAAAAAAAAAGAAAGAAAGAGATAGAGAGAGAGACAGTTCTATATCTCCCGTTCTACTGGGCCGATTGACGAAATAATTCAACTTGCGGTTTTCATGTCTCGAAAGTGCGACCTAGAATATATATTTGAGTTACATATAGCATTGTTCTGATATAAGTATTTTGATATTCATATTTTCGGTTTTACAAATATAGAATTTAATGAATCTATTATTTAAATAATATTATTCCAAATTTTGAAATTCTAAGAAAAAAATTTATTTGTTCTTAAATCGTCCACATCAGCAGCTCATTACTATTTATTAAACAGTTGGTATT
Organism: Stegodyphus dumicola; assembly: GCF_044657685.1. Lineage (NCBI taxonomy): Eukaryota > Metazoa > Arthropoda > Arachnida > Araneae > Eresidae > Stegodyphus > Stegodyphus dumicola. The sequence continues at coordinate 262,960,810 of NC_140769.1, forward strand.
AAGCTTATTATCTGAACAATTGATGTAAATTAAATATTTGTTTTTAAAACCTATAGTCATGATACAGTTAAAAAGTATGTGAATCAGAAAAACTCATTTTTTGGTATGCAAAATATATTATTTTTAAAAGTGCTTTAACAAAGAAACTAATTTCTGTATTAGTTTTGAAGTTTTTCATGAAACTAATGTAATCTAGCAAAGAGATTTAATGAGATAATGCATTTCTGCCATATTGAAATAAATTTAAAAATATCAAAAACTACATGACATGTGCAGCACAAAGTTTTCTAAATCCTGTGGTACTACACATATCATAACAATTCAATTAGTTTATCTTTAAAAATATAATTTTGAGGGATGTTTCAGTTTTATATGTCTTATAGATAAGAATTACAGACTGTAATAGAATATCTGTAGCATTTGGTATATAAATCTAGTATTTATTTTAACAAACATTAACACAGGAATCCATGTCATTTTCTTTTAAATGTATAGTTTTTTCTTATAAAATGAACAAACTATTTAGAACCCAGGCCTTTAATCTCTTTAAAGCCAAGTTAAGAATGCTTACTTACATTTTGTGTGTTATACATTCATTTTACTTTGCATGGTTACCAGAATCATTTTAATTTTGAATCTTCCACTTATAAGACACAAATGCTCTTTGAATTTAAGTAGATATGTTAGATTTAATATCAGATGTGTTAACATAACCAAGCATATTTTGATATCCCTATATATTACATACATCTATTATACTCTGTTTGATTCAATTCTTATTTTTATTCAAATAATGCATAAAAAATATATATGGAAATTTTTTAGCACCTTTTTATATTAAAGTCCACACTAACATTAGTTTTTCTTTCTTATTAGGGCCCACCAGCGGCAAAGTCGCTGAACTCTGGTAGTTCGGTCCGAGGTTCGAATCCCGTGAACGGGCTGGCTGCATGGCCGTTTTCGTGGTTTTCCCCATGTGTAACGTGTATACGAGCCAGTTTCCCTTAGAAAGTCCTCCACGAAGGCATATCTCCTCTTAGGCAGATAGCCCTCGAGGCTTTGCCATTATCACAACACACACACACACACTTTCTTATTAGGTTTTGCAATGTATTAATTGTGCACTTAAATTCACGAAAAGTATTCAAAAATATGGAATATGGTTAAGATAATTGAAAAACTCAGAATTGTAAACACAAATATCCAAATGGATACAAATTCTCTTTTGAATTTCATATGGCTAGTAAATCTTTGAAAACAAATGAAGTCATATTTCAAAGAATGCATCTTCTTTGATATTTTATTTTAAAAACATAGTTGTAAAATTTGCCTTTCATTCCTTGAGTGGGTCGATAAAATGAGTACCAAGTTTCACTTGGGAGCCTAAACACTGAGGGATCCCGCGACAAGCTCACCACTTGTCCAGGGCATATGCTGATGCATTCCATGGCCCAAAGTCAAGGTCCTGTAAAATATATTTTAGTCACTGTCCTAAAAGCAAAGAAAATAAATTACAGATTATGTATAAGAATTTAAGTTTTGCTTTAAAACATTTATCCAACTGAAGCCAAAAATTTACTGAATAATTTCCATGGCAGTTTTAAAGTATACTGCATTTAAAGTCCATGGTTTAAATGTATGAAAAAATTTCAGTGCATTCATTTTTATTTTATTATAATAAATCAGAAGTGCAGTAACTTGCACTATAAGGTTGATCGGAAATTAATGCATAGGAGTATACTAAAATCTGGAAATTTTGCAGATAATATCTTGATATTATGCCCTTTCTTCTATTTATCTTGGTACTATATCCTTGCATTATTTTGTTATTTTTTTACTGATGTGAACTGAAACTCCGTTTCAAAATCTGTTTAAATTCACAGATGGGAAAGAAATCTTATAAAAAGTATACAAAATAAAAATATCTAAACTAGTAATACAACAGTGCTACATGTGAATAAAATACATATATAACAACATAAATAAAGTCAAGTCTTATTTTCTTGTAATTTAGAGGGGGGAAACCTGTTTCTTCCAGCCACTTTTTTCCATAGATTATTCCACTGTGGAAGAGACTTGCAAACTCTCACTATCATGTTCTCGATAGATATTGAGCATCTATTCTTTAAATCGTAAGATTATCGATATTTGTTACCTGCTAAACAATCTCCTCGTAATGAATTGTACATAAATCTTCTAAGAGGTTTTTCAATTCTATATTATATCAAGATTATTTCTGATTGGTAAGGATAAAAGCAAACCATAGCTCTCACTTTGGATATTATCAAGTTCGCCAAATGTAAACCAATCTTCTGCCATTTTAAAAAGATTCTTCAGCTATTTTTCCCCAAAAAATAAGTTATGGGTTTATAATTTTTATTAACCTAGGTATTGGTAACACCCTGATGACCACAAAATTAAAATTTTCTTTGACCTTTGCAACTAGTAAGATCCAATGATTTCCAATTTTAATAGGAAGGAAAAGTAATTCCACTGTAGTTAGCTGAGCTTCACTCCATGTATTAACTACTGAATTCTTCGTCAATATATTGTATATGGCAATACTTAAAAGCCAGTGATTTTGAATCTAAAATATTAGAAAAGGTATGAATAATGCTATCAAAAAGCCAGCCAGTTTAAAAAATGCAAGATATGTGCTTAAAGTTTCAACTTTTTTGGCTGGTATCAGAGGATCTAAAGATTTTATTTCTGATAAATTTAGAGCTGTATCACCAAAACGTAGTATGTAATTCCCAGTGGCATGCCGTGGATTTGATCAAAGGAACTAGGTATAAGAAAAAGATAATTTTTGAAACTAAAGCAGTGCTTTGCAGATGTTTTACCATAGAGCTGTGGAGTTAAAAGAGTTTTGATGAAAAATAAAAAGTTATATATATTTAATTTTTAATATTGTATGTCATACAAAAAATTTACATTATATATAAATACTTATCTGAATACTCAAATGTAAAAATATTTATTTCGGAGACGCTGTTTGAATCAAGTTGCCTTCACAGCACAGCTTGTTTGCTAAGCAACCTTTTAAAATCTTGCGGAGACATTCGCGCTGTAAATCATTCGGTGCAAATGTTTCAGCTAGATGTTATTTTTCAGTCTGTTGTGCAGTTAATTCTGTGTGTGTAACAATAAATGAAAATTGCATTTGGGCACTTCTTTTTCCCACTGCAAACCATTCAAGTAGGAGGAAAATGTTGCTGCTCTGTCATATTCTTAAGCTAGAAATTTTTTGTCACGGTGGAAATTTAAAAGCAATTGAAAAATATATTCACCCAAACTATTTGCAGAATAATCGCTACTGACATCTATAAAGCCAAGAAATCTTTTGTGAACTTTTTCATTTTTCACAGAAAAACAGTAGAAAGTTCTAAATAAATTTGCAATATTAGTAGTTTCATCTAACGTTGTTACAAATGAAGCCTCCTTTCTTTCTTGTTTTCCAGTACTTTTTTTTTTTACCAATGATGAGCCCTCAGACGACTTCGGCTTATTATGGAGGAACTTAATAGGTAGGCCACCTTTGCCTCCTATTAAAGGAGACGAACAGTTACAACCATACCTTCTCCAGGATTTGAACCCGGGCCTTTTGTTATCGCAGTCAGCTCCCTTAACCACTATACTGTCTGGGAGACTGTTTTCCAGTATTATCAGTAACAACATTTTGAATTTTGTTTGATGTTTCCTAAATGAATTTTTAATTTATTATCCTATTTTAAAAGTACCTGTAAGACGTAGTTTCCCTGATTAAAAGAATTGTATCTTAATCGTTTATTGTAACATCTAAATGGAAACTCTTGTTTTGCCAACAAACAACACATACTAATAAATCACGTCATATTTTCTCTATTTAGATAAACTTCAGCATTATATTTCAAAATATTAATTTTCTGTTGCTTATTTAAAATTCAATCCTTGTTCTTCCAAATATTTTCAATTTTGCTACTGCATATAAATGGTTTTTCTCATGGCGAATTTTGGCTTTAAGAAAATTGTTAATACATGAGGGAAAACAAAGGGAAACCTATGTTGTTCCCAACATAGGTACTGCTTCATATCCTTTGACCAAATATTTAGTTTCCAGATTTTCTCCTCTACTTGCTAACAATATTCACACTGTAAAAAATTCTGTTGAAGTCATTGATAAACTTAAAAATATTTCTCCACTTCGTTCCATTATGGTTTCATTTGATGTTAAATCACTGTTTACTAATGTTCCGGTCGAAGGAGCACTAAATTGTCTTGAAACTAGGCTTCGGGAATTTCACTTCACACATACTGAAATTAATGAGTTGGTTTCGCTAACTAAAGTCTCTCTGAGTCAAACCCACTTTCTTTTCCAAAATGCATATTTTCGTCAAGTTGAAGGATTGGCTATGGGTAATCCTCTCAGTCCGGTACTTGCTGACATTTATATGCACTATTTTGAGATGAAATTATTTGATATACTATCTTTTCGTCTTTGGATTCGGTATGTAGGTGACACTTTCGCGCTTTTTGACAATTATAAAGAGGATTTACCCGAGACTCTATCTATTATGAATTCAATTGATCCAGCCATGCAATTCACTCTTGAAATTGAATCCAACAATTCCCTCCCCTTCCTTGATATTCTTATAATCCGCAATGAAACTGATTTTAGCACTACTGTGTACCGTAAACCCTTTGCAGTTTGTTTACCAACCCATGCCAAGTCATGCCACCCTGTTAAGCAAGAAATGTCTTCTTTTTACTATTATGTATTCCACGCACTTAAAGTTTGTTCCTCTGAATCTTTGCTTACCAATGAACTTAATTATTTGAGAGCAGTTGCGATTGACCGTGGATTTTCTCCCGTGATTATTGATAAAGCCGTTAAAAAATTTTCAGATTCCCATCAAAAAAGACATTCCACTGTTAGAAATAATATTAATGACCTTGTCGTGCTTCCATTTTATCCTTCTGTTAGCTATAAAATTACACGGATTCTCCAGAAATTCAATTTTCAAGTCGGTTTCTCCCCTATTAATAAAATTCACCCTTCGATTCTAAAAGATTGCGTTTCTGTCTTGAATTCTGGGGAATTTATCGTATATCGTGTCAGTGTGGTTTAAGATATATTGGCCAAACAAAAAGAGCGTTGAAGTTTCGTATCAAGAAACGTGAATCTTATGTCAGAAAAGGCGAAATTAACAAGTCAATAGCGTATCATAGTTGGACATTTAACCATAATTTTGACTTTGGGTCTGCAAAAATTATCCAAAAGACTTTTTCCATAGGTGAATTGGATTTTCTTGAGGCTTTTTATATTCACAAAGATTTAGCATGTTTACTTAATGATTTTAAGTCCAATCCAGTCCTTCCTAATGCCTTTAAAATTCTACTATCTTAATTCAATTACTATTTTTGCCGATTGATGACGTTACCTCCTCGCGTTTGGTACTACCAGAGGGTATAAAAATCCGTTCAGTGGTTACTTTCCATTATTCGAAGTTCAGATTTTGAAGGTGAAGTTGCAGTTGCTCCTCGCTCCCTATTTTTAACTTCACTAATTCTTTGTCCTTTGGGTTACATGTTTGATCAGATAGCCTGGCTCAGTAAAAGTAGGCGGCCAGTGTAACTCTGATTAAAAATCCGGTTATAACCACGTGCAGTGCTGATAAGAATCACATGTTTCTGAGACTCCTTCCCCTTTAGTTTTCTTCTGATGAGGAGGGACCTTTAGCTGCCCTCAAAATCGATTGAGTGTTTCAATATACTTATGCTAAATACAAGGTTGTTTTTACGATTCTGATTGTCACATTAGCGTATTTCTCTTCTAGTCTACACTAACATAGTTTGAATAATAAAAGATTCCCTGAATCTTTTTATAAATACTTATTTCCACTACACAAATCATATAGACAGCTATGCAGAATCAGACAAAAAAATGTAAATGGCAATTCTACAACTTTTTCATTTTAATAAAATTCCTTACACTTAATTTATAGATCCATAAACAACTTAACTTTACAATGGAAGTACTGCAATATACTCAGGAGTAAAAGTTAATAATAAGCACCAATAAAAAGAGGTATGTTGCTCAATTTTGTGAACACTATTTTACATAGGCCCCAGTTTCATATAAAAATATTTTAAGTGCAAATATATTTACATATAATTATTTACACAAAATATTTCTCACTTATTTTAAAGTTTTCTTACTCATATTTTACAAATATTACATCTTAATTTTAGAACTTTTGTCAATGTTCTACAGAAAAGGAGAAAAATAAAGATTATTATAGTCAGAATTTCATATAAAAATATTTTATATGTATATATATATATATACATGAATTATTTATACAAATCAGTCTCTCTTTTATTACAGAATTTTATCCACACTTCAAGAATGTAATGATACATCAGAAAGTTGTGAATTTAAGACACTTTGACTAACTTCTTGCATTTCTATAGCTCGTTGAGGTCTGTGCCTTTGAATTAGATAAAGCCTCATTACAGATGCAATGAAGCTCGCAATCACAAAAATTCCGCAAATTACAGGTACGGCTGAGAACAGTCGAAATCCTTCAAAATCACTAAAGGTTACAGCATCTTCTGGATCAATTCTGAAATATAAAAAGTATAAAGATGAAAAGGCTTTGAAACAATAATTTTTTTTTTAAATTTTTTCCCCCTTTTTAAAAATATTACTTATTTCATGTGCGACTGTTCATAATTTTAAATACAACTTACTAAAGTTGTATTTACTTTGTTTTACAACTAATTGTGATATAAATGTTATATATTATACCATACTAACATATTTCTTTTATTTTTATAACATTAATAAATTCTTTTGAAGATAAAAATTTGTTCATAAAACTAATCTCTCCAACCAATTCTCTGTTCGTATATATGATTTCAGTCGAACTCTTGATTTAATAGAGCTGATAATTAACAAGGCTTTGTCTAAAAAAGCATTTATACTGAAAGAGATACTGCTAATATAAAAATTAGGCCCAAAACAGTCTTAGCTTGGAGCAAATTTTTAATAACTCTTATCAATTTTAAGGGTAATTAGACACCGGTTCCTGTTCTTTAGTAGTAAAATATAAGAGGAGCACGACTATTTTGAAACAACAAAAGCAATGGGTCCAGCACAATGAAAATGAGCCATAGTGCCATTTTTGAGGCAAAAATAATAGAAATAAAATGTAAAGGATGTTAGAATTCTGTGTGGATGAATTGTGTTAGGATGAACTGGATTGGAACTAATATTATATAGCAGGGAGGGTCAAACTTTAAGATGACGGGAACCACATGATAGATTTTATGAACTTTCGAGAGCCAAATTTATATTGTTTAAAAATAATGAGACAGATTTTGAATATAAAGAAACTTTTGAAATAAATTAATGAATGTGTGATTAACACATAACCATAAATAAATACATTTTATACCTACTGTTTTGTGTTTAGAAAAGTTAAGTCACAAGAAAATAAAAGTTTGTAACTCTTGTACTGGCCAACTAAGAGTTTTTTCTTCAGGTAAAGAAACCAAATATTTCCTTCTGATTTCCTTTATACCTCTCAGTTTATAATTATTGTTTTATTTCAGTAGAAGTGAAATGAATCAGAAGCACTAGTCTACAATTACATAAAAAATGTTATTTGAGTAAATTAAAAATCATTATTTAAAAGAAAATTGAGTGTTTTTTTCAACTCATGAGCAGTCTTTTAAAAAAGATAAAAGAAATAATACACATCAATGTGCTCTCCACAGAGACTGCTATTCAAGAAAGGATATTTATTTAAAAATAAGCTGTTAACTTATTTAGGCTTTTGTTTAAAAAGTAATTTTATTTCTTCACACAATTAACATAAGGACCAACATACTGAAATCATTCGAATCTTTGGATCCTAACCTAAGAAATCATTAAACATTTTTGCCCCAAACTTTGGAATAACTACTTTCACTGATGCCAGTATAGAAGAATTCACACACACACACACAAAAAGAAGTAGATTGCAATTTTACTAATTTAATTATCAGTATCTCTCATCACAGCCCTGATTGATACAGTATTTCAACATAGCATCCAACAAAATCTGCCAGAAGTTTTTAATAATTAGTATACAATGCATTATTGAAAATTCTCGAAATTATCTCTCGAATTGTCCTGATAATTTTGGAGACAGCGAAGTACATGAGCATCACTTAAATTCATCAAAAATCCCTCTTGAAACAGTACAATAATTCTGGACATACATAACCTGTCATTCATATATCATGACGGGCGACATAAACGCTTCGTCGAACACATATTCGATCTATCTACCACCGAACTCTTCAACCTAGCTGTTTAATTTTGAGATGTTTTTCAAATACATGGCAAATCAAAATTAATGTACACAAAGAAAACATACCTCTACCACCGAACTCTTCAACTTAGTTGTTTAATTTTGACCTGTTTTTAAAATACATGGTAAATCAAAACTAATGTACAGAACGAAAACATACCTCTCACTATTATAGTGAATTTATTTTGCAAATGCAGATATAACATGAAAGTGTAACTCTTGATATTTCTACAGACATGCAGAGATGTTCGTTGCTGAGGCCTTTTGTTATACGACAGATGTCTGCACAATAGTTTACATCTTGTTTTTCAATAGTTTCACAATAGTCTTCTGCACAATAGTTACTTAAAGCTCTTGCCAAATAGGCGGATAGATCCACCATATTCTAACTGTTGGACGCAAAAAAGCAGTCAAATGACTTGCCATCTTGCTTTGAATTTCCAAGTAAAATAACTCAGAAGAAAGTTTAAAATAAATTACTGCCAGTCTAACAGTTACATAGTACAACTTTCCATTGGGTTACCTAATCTGTGTACAGAAAACAAATCTCAAATGGAGTCTATAAGAGAGGATACTTTAGAAAATAAAAGATCAGACTTTAAAAATCAACGTTTATGGGAGTAAAATTTCACATTATTGTCTGAACTTCGTAGTGATCAAGCAGTGGATCATTGTACAACTTTTTGTTTGGCTACTAAGATTTCATGAAGGACATGTCAGATGTATACGACGATCGAAAGTTAGGAAGACAGAAAATATCAACAGATTAACCTTTCAGCATGCGTGCTTGGCAATTTTAAGGCCATCAAACAAAAAATACGAGAAAATATCACAAGTTAAAGAGTTGTTACCAATATCAATATGCTGATTTTGACAGAAACTTTGGGAAAGAGAGAGGTTTGTGTGCTGTTGATCCCTCATTACTTGCTGCAAAGTTATTGATTTGAAGATTTGATGATTAAGGTGAAAGATCTCTATCTGAAATAACAATATTTAGCAAATTGGGAATTAAACATTTTAATTAAAATTTAAATCATTGTTAAACCAGGGATTCTTCCCATGACTCCAGTTATTTCAGCATGCACAACCATTGGTGAAATAAATTATGATATCTGCCTAGGATTAACAGGGTATTATTACGAAAGGCAGTGTTTCATGTGGGAAAAATGTACATTGAGCATATTATTATGAATAGTTGCAAACTCTGTGATGCAATTGCATAAAAATGCCCAATTTGCTTAGTGACAGGAAATTAATTTTGAAGGAGTTCCGCAGAAAATTGAGATAAGTCTCGTAACCAAATAAGAGGCTGAAGGTTCACACTACCAAAAATAAAATCCCCATAAAATTTTTTCACAGATTAAAAGAACTGACCACAAGGCAAAACAGGTTTCTTCAGCAGTTACTCATGCCATTCAAGGACTGAATAAAAGTAGTATCCTACAACAAATAACAAATCTTCCAAGTGAATCACAACTGTTGTGAACAATGGGATCACACAGGAATATAAGCAGATACTGCCTGAAGTAAAATTAACTTGATAGAAAAATATTTAAAAGTATCATTTCCGTGAAAGAAAAATTTTGAGAAGTATTTTTGGTGGCATAAAATGTAACAATATCTGGAGAAGAAGAACTAACTCTGAACTCTATAAATCCTTTAAAGAAATAGATTATAGTAAAATATATAAGGATTCAGCGAATTAAATAGGCAGGACACTTGTGCAGCATGGATAAAAATCAAGTAACTAATAAGATCTTCTCGGCCAGTCCATTTGGCCCCCAAAAAAGAGGGAGACCTAAACTTAGGTGGCTCGACTGTCTGGAAACAAGCTTAAGAATTTTAAAAATAACCAACTGGATGTCCATGGCCAGGGATAGAAGAGCTTGGAATTTGATTCTGAGGAAGGCCAAGGGCCCATACTGGGCTGTCTGGTCATTGAAGAAGAAGAAAAAATATTAGGGAGAATAGTTAAATAAAAATATTAGCATTGCGCTTTAGATTAACTTCGTATTAGTGTATTCCAATAAATATTACCATTCAAAAAGTAACATAACCAGAATAGTAATTGCCACAACTAGAATTATTTGTAATTTTAAATATTTACTGCTCTGAAGATAAACCAACAGTAGACAGTTTGAAAATTATCAAATTTTTACATGCTTTATATCAGAAATTAAATTATCGATTAACAAAGAAATGCGGCACTGCATAATTTCTATTTCAAATTTCGTTTGTACTAAAACATTAAACTATATTTATTTAAAACAAGTCACATTTCAGATGGCAAAGGATCAGAAGTAGCTCGTGAACCGTAGTTAAGTGTTGGAGAGCTGCATGTGGCGGCTAATGTGGCTCTAGCCATGTCTGTTATACAGTTTCCTTTGACACAAAATTTTTAATACTCTTTCAGTTTGAAAGTATGTTCTTCGAGATACAAATTCTCCAAGAATTAAAATCAGAGATACTAATTTTGTTTCTTGCCTAATTTAAAAAGGTTCTAATGTAAATTTTTTTATTGTGGAACAATTACTATCACAGACCACTGGAGAAAAAGTCTTCTGGAAATGCAAATGGGGTGAGAAAATAGTAGGGACTGCAGACGATGTAATAATTAGGAATTGTTCTTTATCCACAACAATGTGTATTTTAACAGAACAAAATCTGGAATATATACATCTTGTTAAATCATCCATCCATTTAAAATAAATTGCTAAATAACATAAATAGATTAAATGCACAGCTGTTTCACAAACATAAGAAAAATATAAACAAAAACACTGTTTTTCCTATTTTGATGTGCATTAATTCTTCCGATTTTGAATCTATATTTAATGGAACTAAACTTATTCCCCAATTTAGGTAAATTATCAATATCATTTCTTGTTGAATTTAAGATAGGTTACTTCTTTTTCCTATATATTTTTTTTTAACTGCTATTAGATTAACTGCAATTTTGGATTAATTGTGAACATTGTGGACATTTAATCAGATGTCTAATATGCAATGATGCCAGACAAATACATTACAAATATGTAAATCCATTAATTTAAAAAAAAAATCAAATGGATATGACAGAGCTTAAAGTAGCAACGGTACAATAAGCTACTAGATTATTAGTCTAATAATTTATTTTTAATTTAAAAAAGGAACATGACTCAAGTTGTAACTATATTAGAAATGACTTCATATTTTCATATCATAGCTTTTATTTATTCATAAGAAACAATTTATATCAACAGTTTGACTGAAAAAAAAAAATTGATACTTACGGTACTTTTTGTTAGCATAACTACCTTGGTGCAGTTTGGCAGTACTTTACAGATGAAAAGATAAAAGTTATTTAAGGGATGTAAGTTGGTGGTTTTCATGACTTTTTACAAAAGATTTCTGAACTATCAATATTTATTGAACGTATGAAATGAAAGCATACTTTAGCAATTTAAAATGCAAATTTTAATTATTAAATAAGAATTATATATAATATATTACAAAATAAAACCCTTGCATTCTATCCAAATATTTCTGCAGGTTTTTTTTTTTTTTTTTTTTTCTATATTTCTCTACGGGTGCAATCTGTTTTCACTTAAAAAAACATCGGCACCGCAGAGACTCGTTATTGCGGAAACCTCTGCAACACTGGCTATCTATTGAATACATCTCCTTGTTGTTTTCTTTAGAAATTTTAAGTAAAATTCTGTATTCCTGCAGAAATTTTACCATAGTTTTTTCCATTGATGGCCAATTCCAAATGCACATATTTTAAAACTGTGTTTAAGACCAAAAATATCACAGATTTGTTTATAAAACCATTGATACTTGGGATACAAAAAATAGAATGCATAAGAAAATCATGATGATGCTTGATTAAAGGATTGTTATGACCATGGTTGCCTGAAGAATGGTTATATGTACTGCTGCCACTGGCACATTTTGAAAATTTGGCAACTTCTATTAAGGCAGCTGCAATAAGATGTAAGCACCAAATTTTTTTGATAATTTAGCAAATAAATGGTTTTATATATGCACTATTAGAAGATAAATAAGAAAAACTTACAAGATTGTATTAGATGATACAGCAATATCTTCCCTTCCTTGTAGGACATGCGTGAAAACACTGTTTGAAAGAAATATTTGAACTTTTTTAATAAGAGATCCTAATTCTTCATCGGTCATAGCTTTTGGAGGACAAATGGAAAAGTCTAAATAGATCTGTTTGAACACAGATAGTGTTGCATTAGTAATATAGTTCACTGGAATTTCAAGCTTGGAAGCAATAGTCCATATAGTGCTAATCTTGAAATTCTTAAAATTGTTTCCAGTTAAAAGTTCATCAAATGTTGGTCTTGTAAAATATATTCGAATAGATATAACTAACAAAGAGAAAAAAAAAGTTAGTAACATTGAGACTTGCATTTTATAGAACATAAGTATTGTATTTACTTGAAAATTACTCTCCTATATATATATATATATTTGGCTACACAGCAAGAGCTTGGAAAATATCAGATGCTGGATATGTGAAAATTCCAGTTAGTTGAGCATATGAAAAATGCACTTCGTGCCTGAGGCGAAATGCATAGAAGAAACAGTCTTAAATTATAAAAACAGTCACTTTATTTGTTACCAAAAGTTTAAATTGAAAACTATGCAAGATTGTGAAAAAATGCATTTCAGATATCAATGGTTTTGTAGGTTTTAAACATATAAAAAGGACAATTATGTATTATATGAAATATTGTTGACCATGAATATAGGCACAGTGTCCCCCCCCCAAATCTGTGCCGATCAATGCTAAGAAATTTAAAGATACAGATTGTTCTCTATTTAGCACATAATCAACTCATACCGGTTATGGATATAATACATAAAAAACTTTAATTGCTTGTCATTAATTTTTCACATTGCATCACCACCCTTTATCCATTTTCAAATAAAATCATATATGATGCCCATTAATACAATTTTTCTTGATGATAGGATCCTGTAACTTTGAAATTACTCCACTGCATACCATTCCATAGAAGGAAGGTCTAAAATTTTAATCATTTTTCAAAATATGTGGGAAAGATAGAGAACAGAAGTTAATTTATATTCTTTACAGATTAAAACTAGTTTATCGGGAATTAATCAGGTTTACATTACTGCATTTGCTGCCAACTAGGAGAATACTCATAGTTGAAAAATGAGTTTATTTGATAAACTTGTTGTAATCTATGAGATAACTTACTACTATTCATCTTACATCAATCACCAAGTGCAAATACCACACTAGTAAATGCATGCAATGTTTAGATATTCGGCACACAGGAAGGGGATAAATAATACACTTGGTGTATTGAAACGAATCCTTTATTTCTCAAAACATAGATACAATAACTGAAAAACTAAGATACAATAATTAACCATTTCTTATTGAATATTATTTATTTATTTTTGATTTATTCACTTGGGGGAAATGTTATAAATGAACATCTCAAATTCCTGTTCTATGACACGTGTAAAAGTAATGGAAAATAATGTATTGAACATGCAGGAATTTTGTGTGAATGCACTGAACATGCGAGTATTTTAAGAGGTGTTTATCCAATTTTGAGTTATCTGGTAGTTGGCACAAGAGCAAAAATATTATTTCATATGCTAGTTTTTGTATACAGTGAATTCATTTACTGCTTTAAGTAATCTGTGCTACACTTATATTTAAATAATAAAACAAGAAATAATAATTTAAAAACACAAAAGTGCAAATAGGATCTGGGCGCATGCAAAGAAATGCACTACATCAACTTCGGCAATGAACATACAAGTATTAAAGCATAGCTAAAATCTTATGATTGTTTGGGTTGTCATGCTTATCTCTTACTAGCACTAAATTACGCTGTTTGGTGATAATTTTCATTTGAAGAAAATGGTTTGATGAAAAATATGCCAACAAAGCACCTCCAGATCCAAGGACAAATTCTTGAAATGATATGATGGATGCAACTGCATATGTGTGCCTGGACAAGATTTTAAGCAATATCCTCTGCTATAAACTGCATTCACATTTCAGATGTTACAAGCAGGTAGAAGTGTCATATGTGTTTTATAATACCTTTACAAGTCTCTTACCTGCATATATTGTGCTATGGAAATTTTTTTAAAAATGTCTGAATTTTTTGTTAAGAAAATTTTTATACATATATATATATAAACACTGAAACTCTGAAAACTTTCAGATTTTATATTATGCCCAAATGGGCATTTCCGCTTCTTCCCCCATTTACAGATACATACACATTTCCAGAGCATTTAGGGTAATGCCATATTGTGCTAAAAATATTTAAAAACAGCGTATCTTTAGAATTTCCAATAGACAGTCTTCATATTGGATATGAAAATGTTTTGTTTCCTACAGAGTTGTCACTGCCTGCTGTGGAATTATTGACTTTTTATCAAAAATTTGTCAAAATATGAAATACACAATAAAACAAATTCCAAATTCGGGCTTCTATGTGCCCATGTTTGGGTGGAAGATTACATTATTCAAAATTTGATGGCTCTAGGTACCATTGTTTTTTCACTGTGTGAGAAACATACATACATTAATGTAGATTCTTCATTATTTAGTTTCTTTAAATATAATACAGGGTGATAATATTTGATGGCAATAATTTGAAAAATTATTTGGACTTTTAAAGTGATTCGACATGAAATGCTGGTTTCAGAATAATAGCCCTTTTGGGTTAATGCACATTTGGGCTAAATATTCTCTTTGGTCAGGTTTTTATTATACTTTTATTCTAAAATTCAAGAAGATCTTATAATCTCATATTTTCATAAAATAATTGCAAAATGAAAGATGTTTAATTATTATATTATATAAATTAATTATACTTTTTAAATACTAAATAAATTATGCAGGTAATTATAGTATATATAAACCATATAGAGTCATTTGGTTATTTTGAAGTAGGAAACATGAAAAATGAGCAACACCCTTGTCGGGACTCGAACCCTAGACCTCTTGAATACACGCCAAGTGTGTTAACCGTTACACCACGAACGCATGCCAAAAGGAGAGAGAAAATTCCTTACATAATCCCCCTTTTAAAGAGCAACTGGTAATAAGGGATCCAATTGCAAATCTTGGTGGTGAAGAATCATCATTTACCACCTTTTAGTTTGGGTGCCACTGTAGTTGCATTGGGATTTTTTGAAGCAGAAGACATGAAATATGTGCAGTGCCTTCACTGAGACTCGAACCTTGACTTCTCGAATACACACCGAGCGTGCTAACCATTACACCACGAAGGCATGCTGAAACTAGGGAGAAAATACCTTATAATTGTGTAGCTACCATTAATTATAAATATTTCTAGTTAAGTAATTTCAATTTAAGCCTGTTTCCACTTTACTAACCCACCCTCAAAATATATAGGTAACAACAATGTATCAGTAGCAATGTCCTGGGGCCACGTGTAATATTACTGTTATTTCAAGAAAAATTTAAAAGAAGGAAGGAACTAAAGTTCTCATTCTTAGAATTACTGCAAGACAAATATTCAGCTACACTTTTATTTCTTAAAATCATCCTTCAATGTAGGGAGAATCTTACAATCAAGTGGGCCTTATTTTCAAGTAAATACAATAATATTGCAACATTTTTATTACAAATTTTTTTTTAATTATTAATCTGTTAACTGGGTATGACGAAATTTTTCGTCATGCTGGGAAGACTATTTCAATGGGTATGATGAAATGTTTCGTCATGCTGGGAAGACTATTTCAATGGGTATGACGAAATGTTTCATCATGCTGGGAAGACTATTTCAATGGGTATGACGAAATGTTTCGTCATGCTGGGAAGACTATTTCAATGGGTATGACGAAATGTTTCGTCATGCTGGGAAGACTATTTCAGTGGGTATGACGAAATGTTTCGTCATGCTGGGAAGACTATTTCAATGGGCATGACGAAATTTTTCTTCATGCTGGGAAGACTATTTCAATGGGCATGACGACATTTTTCTTACATTTTTTTGCAATCTGTCACTTGACTGTTGTTCAAGAAAAATCAATCAGTGGAAACACCTGTCCACTCATAAATTGTGATAACACTCCTAATTTGCACAACTTAATTTCATTTTAGTTTGTATTTCAGTATTTTGCATATTAGTAATAAATTGTTGATTTGAGTAATTGTTAGTTTTTTATAAATATGGATAAAAATTATTGTGAAGCAGAAAATATTTTTGAATTGTCTGAAAGTGACGATGAAATATTGCTCGGGAGGTTTGGTAAATGACGTTGAATTCTAAGAATAAGTACCAGTTCGGAAGAAAGCGATAACGACTTCTTTACTGATGGTCCGGACATTGAATCAAAGGATGATGATGTTATAGACCAAAATACTCAACCGACATCAGCTGAATGGAAATGTGAAAGAATATTGCGATCGCCTTTCACATTTTTATCTCAATCTAGACTTACATTTGAAGGACCTGAAGAAAAGGATTGCCTTTTATATTTCGAGAAATTTATCGATGGGAATTTTGTAGAACTTATTGTGGAACAATCAAACAAATACGCCGGACAGATTTTTGAAAAAAAAAATACTTCCATGAAACCGCGTTCAAGATGTCTCTCGTGGGTTGACACAAATGACCGAGAGATGAGAGTATTTATTTTTTTACTAACTTTGCAAGGAATAATAGGAAAACCTTCTTATCAGCTTTATTTCACAAAGCCAGAAAGTCTGAAGACTCCATTTTTTATAAAATTATGTCAGAAAAAAGATTCCAACTCTTAGTAAAATTTTTACATTTTAGTGATAACAATGCTTTCGATCTAAAAGTGTGCTACAAAAAAACCTACAAAATCGATTCTATTTTGAACTATTTGAGAAACAAATTCAAAATGTTATACGTACCAGATAAGGAAATATCTGTAGATGAGTCTTTTTGCTATGGAAAGGAAGACCGTCTTGGAAACAGTACATTCTATCGAAAAGAAGTCGATTTGGTGTTAAATTGTATAAGATATGTGAAAATAAATCGGGATACATAAGTGATTTCATTATATATACAGGTAAAGACATGCAGTATGGTTCGAACTATCCAGAAGAACAGGGACCATATCGTATTGTTCTTGAATTGTGCCACGATTTGTTGGATAAGGGATATACGCTATATCTCGATAATTGGTATACTATTACTGATCTAGCTGAGAAGATGTGCAGAAAAAAAAACGATGTTGTAGGAACAATGCGAAAAAATAAAAAGGGAATACCATCTGATATCAAAAATTGTGTTTTCAAAAAAGATGAACATATTGCTAGGTTCAGAGACAAAATAATGATTATGAAGTGGAAAGACAAAAAGGATGTAATTATTATAATGAGTACTATCCACGGCAATAAATTTGTAGAAATAGAAAAACGAAGGAAAACGATATCAAAACCGGAAGTTATCGCTGACTACAACAAAAATATGGGACGAGTTGATCTTGCTGACGGACAAATGAAAACTTATGAAATCGCTAGAAACCAAGTAAAAAAGTATTACTATAAGATATTTTTACATGCACTAGACATGGTGTGTTTGAATGCATATCTTTTATACAAGAAAGATGGCGGTCTCCTAGATAGGCTTTATTTCCTTATCGAAACTGTAGAAAAAGGTGTTGAAAAATATAGAGACGGATCGCAGTTGCCATCTACTAGTACAGGACGATCATCTTTGACATCAAAACCATCTAGACTCTTTGAAAGACATTTTGCAGACTATATACCATCCGACTATTCAAGAGTAAATGTAACGAGGAGATGCAAATTATGCTATTACAAAGGTCTTAACGAATCGAGATTTTGGTGTCCTGACTACAGTGTTGCTTTGTGAATGCTGCATTGCTTTAGGGAATATCATACGAAATAATTGTTTAAATTCGTTCAATTAATTTGTTTTTCCGGATTAAAATTGTTTAATTTTAATATTTAATATCAAATATCATTAAATATTTTAAAACGATTTTCTTTTATTTATTCCTTGCAATGTGCTGAAATTACTGCAAAGGAAAAAGTCCCCATTGTGAAACGATTTTACTGAAAGCTTATTCCCCAGTTAACAAGTTAAGAATTACACACTCTATTTCAAAAATACTCTTTTTCTTGACAGTAAATAACAGCAAAATATTCTCAATTTTAGATAATCAAAAATAATCTACCATTGAAATCAAACACAAATACATTCAATTTTATTTTAAGAAGCAACATGCTTTATGTCTGTAACTTCCCTAACAGATACTCCTCTTTAACACACATTCCCCATTAATGGATAATTCCTGGGTTGTTGAAATAAACACCAGTGTATTCCCATTTAGTAGACATTTGCTGGTATTGGACATAAGCCTTGGCCATGTGAGAGTAACAAGAATTAAAATTATATATCATTATAAAGTTTATTACTTACCAAAATTTTCCCCTGGATGACAAATTCCAGCTTTCACAACTGACCCTTTAGAATGACAAAATTTACGATCTTGCGGGCAATATACAGTTATGTTACCTATTTCAACCTAAAAAATATATATGAACATAAATAATATATTTTTATCGGATTACAATAACATAAAATGGAAAACTGTTCAGATTTTAAACAGAAAAAAGAGCACAAAAGTGTTAACAACAACATGTACCTTATCTCTGTACTGGCAAGAGAGCCATGTCGAATTTACGAGCACTTCGTACACATTGGATGTTTTACACTTCATAACTAAACATGTTGGCTCAGCCTGAAAGCAGCAAATTATTAAGTATTAAATAAAAGAATGAAGGTAAAAAGTACAATGCATGATAATTTAGATCAAATTCTAATAATATATGAAAATTTATTCTACATCTGGCATTTAAACAATCCATATTTTCAATTAATTTTCTTCATACCTCGAATTTGTATGTTCAATGCACAATCCATAATAGGGGTTCCCGAGGGGTCTAAGACAATCAAGGGGTGAACTGAGGGTCAACAGCCAAATATGCATGGCCAATTGATCGGCATAAAATCCCAATGCTTATAAAAATTATTAACATTGTAAAACTGATAGTTAATTGTTTATTAATATAAAGTTACACAAAGTAAAGCAAGAAAGTATTTAGGGGGAAAATCCTATAAATTAAATATAAGGGACAAAATACAAAAAAAAAAAAAAAATTACTTAGTATGCTTTAAAAATTAATAAAAATTTTTAAATTTTTAAAATTAATAAAAATTTTTAAAATCTACAAATTTTTTATGCAAAAAGTGCAATAGAGGGGGGAAAGAGGAAAATTATGAAGTGCGAAAAACTTTTTCAGAAGATATAAATTTATTTTCAAGCTACTTGCAAAATTAAAAAAATAGATTTTAATGTTTGCTTCCAAGACACTGAAAATATGAATATTCCAGTAGGACTCGTTGAACTGCGATATATTTAATTTTGATATTATGATGGAACAAAAGTTGATTGCATTGAAGGAGGATGTTTAAGCATGAGCCTAATTCAAAACACATGTGTACATTAACTTTTAGGATTTAAAAGTCATCCGTGAGAAATATCCCCAAATAAAAATATTGTTGAATATTTGGGAATGAGGTGGATTAAGAATTAACTTTATGCCAATGATTAAAAAAACCTTCATCAATACATCAAGCACAGCCAACCACATTAATTAAAATCGAAATTTTGTGCAATTAAAATTTGTGATTTAGTTTCAGAAAATTTGTTTATATTTCTAAGATTAAAGAAATAAAAAATAATTATAAAACATAAGTCTAATACAGTCAAAAGTCGTTAATCCGGACTCGTCGGGACTTTGGCGATTCCGGATTATAGATCATCAGTTTAAATCTCGTAAGATGGCATGCAGAAAATCTAAAATGAAAAATATGAAACCGTAATTTATGAAATAAAGAACAATTATGATCTAAAGGGTATCAAAATATACAAAAAAAAAAAAAAAAAAAAAAAAAAAAAAACTTAATATTTATTTGTTTACTTTATTAAACATTTCTTTCAATGTAAGTTGTTTAAGTTGCTTCGTTTTATGTGATAATACTTTCTCTTCAATTCTATAAACAGACATAATTTCTTGTTCAGTTACAAAGTTCCGCTGTTCAAGTCCCGTAATTACCGTGCCGAGAATACCGACTAACTTGTCAATCGAAATTTTTTCGTTTTCACTAACCTCTCTGTCACCTTCTTCATGTCTTTATCTATTTTTGCAGCAATTCCACTTTTTGTTTGATGGACATCGAAACTTACTTTCGTTTTGTAGATCCTTTGGGAGCTCCAGCATCGTAAATTCTATTTGACATAATCGAAAGTTCAAGTTTACTTCTATAGTATTGCTCTTACAGTCTGCAAAAAATAATAAGCCGGATCTAATTCGAAAATTAAGGAACAACGCAATCATCAACATTAACTGAAATAGATAATTAGATAATTTTAGCATATACCGTCCGTTATACATACAACGCGCACGCGAAAACGTATTCTGTGCTTGCACACACGCATATGCGCAGACGTAAAAGGTCTTACGCGCACACATCAACGCCTATGCGCATGTGTCAACGCGGCGCATGCGCACAAAGTTTTTAGCTTTGAGGTCCGGATTATGGGTGTCCGAATTAACGACTTTTGACTGTATTTTTTTCCAAAACTTCTATTTATATACTTAGTTCAATTGTTATCCTTAAGTTACTAATGTGTAATTATCTGTACTATGAGTAAACTGAATGCTGTATAATATTACACAGAAAAATATATTTACAACCAGCTTGAATAAAGACTCAATGAAATATATGGAAATTGCCACCTTATAGTAATTTTGAAAGCTTGAAGTGGTCATTTGAAAGCAAAACATAGTGTTTCTATATGGAAAGTGCAAAGAACTTTGATGGCACTATCTTATGAAACACTATTAAAAAAAGCTAACAAGGTAATTGTACAGAAAACTGTTAGGATTTAAAATGTATGCATATATGTGAGACACACATATTGTACTAATTTTTTTATTAAATTAAACATATTATATTTACTATGTCGATTGTATAATTTCTATATGGCATCCATTCTGTAAAATGATGATACCATGAAATCAGTAAGAAAATACTGCATCCTGTGAAACCACAATATAGTTGTTAAAGAGTTAGCATTTATAATTCTTTTCTGTAATTTGTATACAGGCTTTCTCTATTTGTTTGACAGAATGAAAAAATAACAAGTATTGATAAAAAATATAAACTGTTGAAGTACAAATGCAGTTTTTTTTTTGTAGCATATGTGTTTTTGTCTCACATATATGCATACATTTTAAATCCTAACAGTTTTCTGTACAATTACCTTGTTAGCTTTTTTTAATAGTGTTTCATAAAATAGTGCCATCAAAGTTCTTTACACTTCCCATATAGAAACACTATGTTTTGCTTTCAAATGACCACTTGAAGCTTTCAAAATTACTATAAGGTGGCAATTTCCATATATTTCATTGAGTCTTTATTCAAGCTGGTTGTAAATAACTGTTCCATAGGGTTTTCATCCGCAGAGAACCCGTTGGCACTTCGGGAAAGAACCTGTTGGAGCCGTTGCATTTTTACTCGCCAAGCTCGCAGTTCATCGACGATGAGCCGAGCCGTAAACGTGATATTTTGTAAACGTGATTTTTAGTGCATGTAAATTCAAGTTAGCAGACAAAACAATATATTAAGCATATGGTAGTAAAAATTCACAGATAATAAGCATGTAGATGTAAAACTAACCGGTTCAACATGATATACGAAAATAAATTTGTATTAAATTTAAGTTAGCACAGAAAAGAATATATTATTAAGCATAAGACATATAAGCATTTATAACGGAAATAAAAATTCATTAAAAAATAATAAATTAGTATTAATATACTGAAATTAACCGGTTAAACGTGATATACGAAAAAAATTTGTCTTAAATTCCAGTTAACACAGAAAACAATATATTCCTTACACCAGCAGTGGTTTGCTAATTTTGATGACCATGATGATGCATCAACTATTCTGTCATCTTAGATAATCAATAATATTTTTTATTTCAATTTAATCATCTATTTATGTCACACCTGCCACCCTCTGAAAGGTTATTGTTAGAAAAGCATTAACAATATATTATCTTGTTAAAATTTTACACCATAAAAATTGATTTATTCTCATAATTTTTAGATGACATTTTTGCGGCCTACGAAAACAAATTATTTTAGAGGTTGGAAACCTCATGTTTCTTAGAGCTGAAAATAATTATGAACCAACGCGGACAGCCATGTTACAAATTAGCATTCACCCCTCCTGCCGTATTTTCTTCCTTTCATCCCGAACCAAGAACCGGCATCTATCTACGAAAATATTTCTATCTATTCGTTGTTAAAAAATTTTATCAAAAATAATAATAAATAAGAGAAGAATAATATACTAAATCTGCAAACGCGAACAATGGCAGTGAAAATTAAACAAAATGAACGCAAGAGGAATGGTTGCAAACTTCGAACAAATGAATAGGTTAAATCCGATGGGTTACCAGGTTTGAACTATTATCGCCAAAATTGGCGATATTTACATTTACCGGGTTCTCTGCGAAAGTGCTTCCGTTCCATAACTGGTGCATCTCAGGTATGTCAGGCAACATAGACATGAATATGTACAAAAGTAATACACATACGAATTTCTGGAAGAAGGTTGGGAAGAGAAAAGCCCAAGTTAAATATTATACTATCATTGTAAAGGGCAGGGCAGTGTTTTGGACAAATACAGGGCAGGCCTTTCATAATGATTTACTTTCTCTTCAGGAATAAGCCTAACTTACATATTTTTCAGTTCACTATTTCCGATACCTTCAAATGAGGATATTTGAAATGCTGTAAAGTCTTCTCATATGTTTTGGAATACTGTAGACCCTAGCTGAAAAGACTAAGCAGTGAATTCTTGCTAGGTCTTGGAAGAACAGATGACTGCAGAAGAAGGTTTAAATAACCTTTTTATTTGAACTTAATATGAACAGAAAATACATTCACTCAATGCTAACAATCTACCACCACTTGTGGCTAACTAACTTCGCAGAAAAATAAGATGTACAATAAAGTAATCTTGGCTGCATGACTGGCTCCATCGTTATCTGCTGCACACAGTAAAGCCGAACCTAGAATATCCATATAATCTAAAGATAGTGGCTAAGCACCAATTATTCACGGACAAAGCTACTTCAAATACGGGCATAAATTCGAACCAACTCTCCTCTCGAAGTCTTAAAACCACTGTCAATTTTAATAACATAGCGTGTAAATTCTGGCAGAAAACTGTCAGAAAGGAAAGTTTCTGAAGTTAAAAATAATTGGTTAGAAAAAAAAAGTTCTTTACAATGCTATGTGCACAGAAATAAGTTTTATTTATTAACTGTTTATCAGACCAGAAAACAGTTTTCCTCAATACTTCATGAAACACTATTTTTTGAAGAATCTTTGCTCTTAAAGATAACAGATAGTATTATGTGGTAAAGTCCTGCGATCATTTCTTTCTTCTCGCTTATTGACTTATCTGATGTACAATAAACATAATGTTGAACAGAACATTTTTGCTATCACTGCAAAATATTGCAACTAGGAATCTATAATTTAAATTAGTACTGGGAAAGAGTATTTCTAGAATCATGTGTCTACAGCATATTTTAAAGTAAAACATATAGCGAGTTGTGGCTTTTTGGGGAATGAACTACTTGGTGAAAATTCAGTACTACTGCAAAAAGAGATGGTGAATAAATATTTTTCTCATTGAAGCTCTTTCTGTTTTGCATGAGCTGAGTTAAAACATGAAGAATAAACTTAATTCAGAAAGATTAAACTTTGAATGAACATTTGCATTCTCAAACTATATTCTAAATCAATACAAATGCATGTGGAATGAATGCACAATCTAAAAATAGCTGACTAGCAAGTTTTTTTTTTTTTTTTATATATATATATATATATATATATATATATAGACAAAATGAAAAATTTTATTAACAAAATAAAAAAATATCTTAAATTTAAATTTCATTTACATTAGATATTTAACAAACATATATAAACAATACTAATAATATCACAGAGTAAAAAAATTCAAATTTATATTTATTTTCTATCTGAAATCTGAAGTTTCATACCGGCAGAAGAATTTTATTGGTTACACTTTGTAATTTTAATATATTGGCAGCTAAATGTTAAATTCTTAGACTAACATTTCTTTCAAATAAATCTAATATGTTTAATTAATCATTAAATAACTTATTTAAACTAAAAAAAACTCTGAGAACTTAAAAAATTTTCAGAAAATTTACCCAGTGGGACAAAATTTGAGAATATCTACAACCTAGTCTTTTTTTATTATTAACTTACTTTTCAATGAATAAATAAAATGCATATATTTATATGTAAATAATTATAAACTTTTTCATCTCTTACTACATGAAAATGGATTATCTGGTCCGCACTTCTTAAGCAGAAGTATCACCAGAGCCAATAGGCCAAGAAAATTTTTCAATTTTGGAGCAAGAGCTCAAAGAATAAATAAAGCCAATTAGAATTTTGAAAAAACCTAGTTAGAATTTTGAAGTCTTCTGACTAGGAGATGTGTTTTCCTCGTCAACGTCTTTATTGAAAAACACATTACATAGCTTACATTTTATATTTACAAAGAATTAGTTTTGAACATAAGTTGAGTTATACAATGCAACATCTTACAATAAGAAGAACAAAGAAAAGAATTCAATATTAAGTAATACAATAATTAGAAGAATAATAACATGGCAATACAAGTATAAGATATTACATGATACAATGAAAGTTACAATTACCGATCTAAATATAATATGAGTATTCCAAGATAGGTACAAAAATATTATATATATATATAACAATCAACTTATAAGTATAGCTCAGATTCATTATGGTATATGTATTCCATAAAACTTGATCTCAGAGATCGACCCTTGTCATTCTTGATTAGTTGTTTTAAGAGTTTCTAAAGTTATAGTTTGCTTGAAGATTTCTCTGCGCTTTGTTGATACACCGGAACAGTCTATTATCATATGGAGTGCATCCGCAGAATCATTACCACATTGACACTTGCATGTAGATTCCTTTAACTTGAATCTATTAATATAAGTTGGAAAGGCTCCGTGATTAGTGATAACTTGATTTAGGGAAAAAATCACTGAAATGCCGTTTCTCCGAAACATTCGGTAGAAGTGTATACGTATGTCGGCCTGTTTCTTCATCATTCCATTGTCTTTGCCATTGATCGAGAGCTTTCATCTTTGTCGTCCTGATAATATAACTCATAGGGATCTTGCAATCTAGGTATGTGTTCAAGTAAATCCCTTGTTTGGCTAGCTCGTCGGCTTTTTCATTGCCGGCAGTGCCTTGGTGCCCTCTTATCCAATGAAGCTTTGCTTTTGTAAAAGCCAGTAGTTTCTTGATGGCGATAATGTTCTGATTAAAAATATTGTATTTATGAATAGACTTTAAAACAGCTTGGCTATCCGAATAGATATGCGCCGAACTGTGGTGTGATTTTAACCATAGTAATGCCGACTTTAATGTTAAAGTTTCGGCTTGATAGACTGTATTAGTCTTATCTAGTTTAAACATAAATTGATCTTGACAAACTCCATTCGTGAAGGAACAGAAACCTGCTCCAGTACCGTCTTCACTCTTTGAGCCGTCCGTATAGATTTCCAATCCTTTATTGATTGGAGGCTTGTTGTCCCATCCGAAGACTTGAATATGAGCTGGATAAGAATGCCATTTTTGTACTGGAAATTCAATCTGATCTCTTGAAACTTCTAAGTCCTCATATTTAAAGTCAGTCCATCCTCGTTTGGTACATTGGATGATGCTTTCCATATCCAATTTAAGATCAAGCGGCATTATTCCAGCAATCACTTGTAGAGCTGCAGTAGGGGCAGTCTTATAACTTTTGGTCATTGCTAGAAGTGCTATACGTTGTATAGAATTTGTTTTGTTTCGCATTTTTACCGTAGGTGGGTACCACCAAGCAGGACATATGTATACTATAGTACACTCTATTGCACGTTTATAAAGTTCTTTCAATACTGGTTTGGGCATCCCAGGTAATCTAAGTAGATTGTTCATTATTTTACAAACTTTAGATTTAATATAATCTAGATGAGATAGCCAGGTAAGGCATTCATCGATAACTATTCCAAGATATTGAATAGATTTTTGTCGTTTAATGGTATAATCATTCATCTTTATGGTTGGTGCTGAATAGGCTGCACCACGCTTTTTGATCGCTATAAACATAGACTTTGACTTTTCTGGAGAAAATTGAAGTTTGCACTTGAGTGCCCATTCTGATAGTTTTTGAAGCGCCAACTTTGCCTTGGTTTGAATTTGCATATGCGTAGATCCTGTTACTAGGAGTAAAACATCATCCGCATAAGCTTGGATGTGGATTCCCTCGTGTAATTCAAGTTTTAAAGCTGTATTCATCACTATATTCCAGAATAGTGGTCCAGAGTTGGATCCTTGTACACATCCTTTTTCTTGTTTTATGGAGTATTGAACATTATTTATTTCATAAATGATATGTCTATTATCCAATAAACTTTCAATAACTTTATAAATATTTAGAGGACATCCCAGATTGCGGAGTTCCTGTAAGAGAAACGGCCACCAGATATTGTTAAATGCACTCTTTATATCCAAAGAGATAACATTGGTGTAATTATTATTACGTCGGTTTGCTTCTATTTGTGAGACTATGTCCTTAATGGCATCCGCGGAACATTTTCCCGCCGTGAAGCCGTATTGTTGTTCACTTAGTTTGGAATTCGATACTAAGAAATAAGTCAATCTGTTTGTGATTAATTTATCATAGACTTTACTCCATGCGTTAAGCAAGCAGATAGGGCGGTAAGCATCAGGAAGCTCACCATTTTTTCCTTCTTTTGAGAATAGTACTAATTTCGCTGTCTTCCAGCAGTTGGGAAATATTCCTCTACGGAAGAGTTCATTCAATAACGCTACTTGTAATGGCGGATTAGCGTAAAAAACTTCAGCTATAATTTCTTTAGGTATATTGTCCATTCCAGGTGCTTTGCCTGGATTGAGGGATTTGATAGCATTTTCCACTTCTGGAATTGTAAACGGAACATTGTTTATTGAATTATACGGAATCCTTAAGTTATTACGGATTGTCGTATGTAGCTCCGTGTCTTCACTGATTAAATCTTTGGGAAAGTGGTAATCCATTAAGAAACGTATAGTTTCTTCTATTGTAGAAGTCTTAGTTTTATCTGGTTTGAGTAACGCTTTCAATTGTAGTGGGGATTGCATAGTCCCCTTAGCAATGTCATAGTGTACCCCGAAGGGTGAACTAGGACTTAGACGCTCCAGATATCTTTTCCAGGTTGTTCTTTTGGTTTGCATAAGCTGTCTTTTATAGAGAGCAAGGTCCTTTTTATAGACTTGCTTATAATGTGCTCTTAATTCATCATCATGTGAACATTTTTGATAACGCTTTCGCAAAGCGAGGATTCTTTTTCGTAAGATTGAGAGTTCCGGAGTCCACCAAGGGACCCCTTTGTGTTGAGTTTTAACATATTTTCCCTTGGCATGGGTTGCCAAGTCACAGTATTCCTGGATTTTCTGAGTCCACTTAATTATAAGTTGATTAAGATCAACTGTATCGTTAGGCAAGTGGGATTCCATTGAACCAAAGAAGCGACCAATTTTTGCCTTGAGTAATAGCCAGTCCATTTGTGAAAGTTTATATTTAACTCTTTGAGTTGAGCTAGGATGCTGATACATAATTTCGAAAGAGATATAACAATGATCACTTAAAGTGATACAATCCATAACTTTCCAATTATGAATGAAAGACGTAGAATAAGTTGATCTGGAAGCTGTAATATCAATCCAGCTCTTCCCCCTTGTGCAGTTATAAGTGGGGGGACCATCCGGATCGTTCTCAACAACCAGTCTATGCATTGTTAAAAATTCTCTAAGTGTGCGTCCTCTGGGATCCTCAAAAGGGGAGCCCCAGAGCTCACTTTTCGCATTTAAGTCGCCAAGGAGAAGAAGATCATGTTGATCATCAAAGAAACGTTCAGCTAAGTTTAACAGATTAGTTAAATCTGTTAAGTCCGTTATAGGTTGACTATAACAATTGAAAATGGTTATTGTCCTGTTTTCAATCTTTAATGTAATAACATTTAAAGTAGAAGAAGCGTAAGTATTCAGAACCGTAAGTCGTGGATTAACCACTACTGTGGCTGTTTTGGGACGTTCATTTGGAGAAAAGATGACTCTGGTTAGAGTCGGAAAGCCAGACGGCTTGTCATTAATACAGTATGGTTCTTGAATAAAAATCAAGTCGTAGTCAAAAATACAAGTTTTTAGTTGTGCGGTTGCTACATGTGATCTTGCTAAATTGATTTGCAACGCTTTTATACTTTGAATAGGTTCTCTAGCCATAATTGATTTTCCTTCAAAGATCTTCAATTTCTAGCTGTCTGCTAGGACAGTCTTTTGAAAAACTTGAGTGCTGCTCGTCTAGGTGTTTATCACTATTCACATTCCTTTTTGCACAATTAATACATTGTTGGTAGTTATTATCACAATTTTTGTGGGAATGTCCCACTTCTCCACAATGTCCACATGCCTCTTCTGTTTGGCATTGTTTAGAAATATGTCGGTATTGGCAGCATTTAAAACACTGCGTTGGTCTGATATATTCTCGTAAATTAAAACGTTCCCAATTAACGCACAATTTGCGTAACTTACTTAATTGTTTGAAAACCTCCGGTGAGGTTTTGAAACCCAATGATTTCCATTCTTATGCTTGATAGAAAATTTAATTTGTAGGCCATCACCGTCGATGCCTTCGTTTTGAGCTAAGATAGTTTCCTTAAGTTCTTCCTTAGTCAAATCCTTTGGAATGTCATATATTATGATTTTGGGTAGTCTACGTGTAGGACGTACAATTTGTAAGTCCTTTTTAAGTTCTGGAACAGTATTTATTTCATTTTCTAGCGTCTCTATATCTTCCGCTTTATTAGTCTCTATTAAGAGACCACCTTTTGCCACATTTTTAAGTCTTTTCACTCCAATGTGGAGCTTTGTGGGATCAATAGTTTTTAAGAGCTTCTTTCTGATATTGTCTGGTTTATCCCCTTCATTTGTGGGGTATAATATAGTGACATGTTGTTTGTCTGGTTTTCTCTGTGTTTTGGATCGGTCACGGGCTGGACGTTTAAGTACGTCCGCATAAGTCTTTAATGCTTGTCGTTTGTTGTATTTGTCCTTCCATGTGTGCCATCTCGACACACTACTCAGTTAGAAGGTTGAACATCAATTGAAATTGATGTCGAATATCAGCAGCTACTGCCTTGTTTATGCCAGAAGCTTTATTTGTCAATATTGTCTCTAAGGTGGCAATATATGCCTGTCCTTCTTTGAGAATGCCTTTAGAACTCATTGTAATGTAAGTAGAGTTATTCAACACTTAACAAAATAATATGCACTAGGTCTGTAGACCGACCTGGTACCCTGGGGTTCACACCAAGTCAGTAAGTAGTAGGCACTTTTGCTCAGGCTTTCGACCCTCCTTGGAGAGGGAGCCCCCCGACCTCGCCAAGGTACCTGAGCATTGGGAAAGCACGAAAAAAGAAGTGAAACAAAATATTCAGAATTATATCAATTTTGCACGATAATATCGCATTTCAATCGCATACAAATAATCATATTTCTAATCGCTTTCCCCGGGGGGTCATCTCTTACTACAGTCTGACTATTGATTCTGACAAAATTTTCAGCCTTCAAGAGTAATACTAGAAATTATCTTCATTGGGGATTACAGATGCTCATTGATCAATTGGTTTCTTATTAAATTTCAACCATGAGAAAGACTATTCACCTATTAATGTACTAGAAAGCCTGGCGGTCATATGAAATGACCACTGTTCTAGATATTATAAATTGTAATTAAAATGATTTGTGCAAAGGTGTCTGCTAATTTAATCTGAATTACCCAGAGCAGGCGGTGAGGATGCCCCCTTTGCTTACTGCGCCACGGGGTTTCGTCCTTCTACTTGCTTAATTGCTTAAAGTAGAGTGCAATGAAGGAAACCATTGGCGGTACATTTCTTAAAAGTCCACCGCTAGCTCAATCAATAAAGGTGATTTAAATAATGAAATGTTAATTCATATATCAAAAATTTCTTTGTACGTAACATTTCTTGTGTAGATCTTTCCATCATTTTTAAGCTCGCCTTGCAGACGACCATCAATTATTTTTAATTTTACTTCCGTTCTTGCCCAAACTCTTGAACAGGCAACATAAAGTTGACCGTGTCCAAATGTAGGCTCAGGTAAAAAAATGCCCTGAAACTTATGGATGGTCATAGCAAAGGCAAGTTTTACAGGAAATTGTCTCCGTCTCAATTGAAACGGCAACCCTGTGCCATGGCAACTTCACCCCATTGGCTAGTACAGTTACGCAAGCAACCAATAAACTATGGGCAACAAACAGACACTTAAGCCGCATATATATATGGGGTGAATTAACATCCTCTCCTCCGAAACGGCTGGCTCCCGGGCTTAGCAAAGCACACCATTGGATTCCACAGGTCCATGGCACGCCATTTTGACCATTCGCGTCTTCTTGGGACTTTAATTAGCCTGGATATTAATTAAAAACTAATTTCCCCCTACGGTTTCTCTACATTTTCCACTTTCTTTCTTGTGTTTTCCATATTACAGGGATTTGGCTACATGGCAAATTCTTTTTCTCGAATATCTACGGAACGGTTCAGAGTTGAAATTCGAAACGCATATCCACGGATTCCAAAAAATTCTCCGAACCTGTCAATACCGTTCTCATCTTCGTACGACTTTAATCTGTCGAGATCTTAATTAAAAACTGCGGAAACATTAACTTCCGCGCTCATTTTTCCGAGTGGCAACAATAAACTATCGGCGACACACACTTTAACCGCTTATATATATAAAGATTCCTGAACAATGTGATTATTCTTAGCACAAAAATTCGTAGTTACACTTATTTATTTTTTGACATATACACATAAAAGGTTATAAAATCTGTATTTTTATACCTCTGAATAAGGTTCCACTTTAAATTATCTCCATTTATTATTTACATTCATTTTTTACAGAAATGGAAATGATGGAAATTCGGGCTTCAAATAATTAAAATTTTGAAATCTTTGCAACACTGTATTGGCTGCAAATATGCAATTGAGACGTTTTCATGAACTGCATAAAATGCTTTGGGAAGGGGGTGCATACAGCACACAGGCAGCCAGTTTAAGACTACTGTTCTAAATAAACAAAAACTCTTCAAAAAGCTGAGGAGAATATTGTGAATTTTTTACATAAATTAAGAAGAATTAACAAAAATGTTTATCACACGTACCCCCCCCCAAAAAAAAGATTCCCCCCCATAGAGCAATATTTTTAGAACATACTGGTAAAATTTTTAGTTCCCAGTTAAAAATATGAACATCTGTAATGCATTTGACACTGACATAAGCAAAATAAGTGTCAATTTAAGTTAAAGGAAAATAACTTATAATAATTGAATTCTCAAAAGAAAAAATTTTAGATTTAAATTTCATGTTTAGTGATGCTAATTTTCATTTAAACAAATTAATTAAAACTTAAATAACATAACTCAGTTACCTCTAATATATGCAGAAAACCTGAAGAATGCAAAATATTCCAAGCCTTTAATTAATACAAAATTTAAGTAAATATAAAAGAAAGAATTCACTGACTTGCATCACTTCCCTATGCACATTTTCAACCTACTCTAAATATTTCTAAAATTTAACGAGCAGTTACAAAATTAAACAATTTTGGATATTATAAGTTTTGCTGTGAGTGAAACAACACTCAATATTATTTTAATTGACTCTCATCAAACTTTAATAACAAATATCTCAACAAGTGTTTCTTGCAAAAATCAAATTTTTTTGTAGTTAACTTACTAGTGCATAATAAACATTTTATTAACTCTCTTTTTCTGTTCTGTAGGGACTATAAGAAAAGTTAAACCTTGCATATACAAAAACCATTCAATATATTTTTTAAATGGGCATAATAATTGTAATCTTACTTCCTGTTTTCCCTCCTGCATCAACATGCATCGCTGTTCTTCCCCACTAGCTTTGAAATCAACTTCATAAAGTGTTCCTTCATTATCAATACATTTTTTCTAAAGAATAAACAAATTTATCGTGAAAAGTAATAGCTTATTAACCTAATAAATACAAGAAGTTCAAATTTATGCAATGATTCTAAAAGTAATATATATAAAAAATTAAATAATTAAAAAAAAACACATAAATGAAATTAATGATCAATGTAGATACAGTCATTGAAAATCAAGTAACATAAAAAAGATGGGAAACTGAATGTCTCTACACATCCTATTTCCAATTTTCAAACCTACTTAAACATTTAAAACTTCATTAAATTTATTTAATTTATGAACCATATTTCTTTGTGTATTTCTCCCTATAGCTTTTTAGTGCCAGATTCCGAAAAATAAAAAAAATATTCATTTAATATTCTTCTTCTTGAAAGCGTTCAGACAACAAGCTCTCCTAATTGAAAAAATGAATTTGTCCACATAGTGATTGTTTTCGCCTTACTATCAAAGACACACCCTCCTACACCAGAAGTGAAGGTCACGTCGAAACCTTCCCTTTTAATTGCTGAACTTTATGCCAGCCTAATCCATGACTCGACCCAAAAATGAAGAAAACACTAATTGACATTAATCTACAATTTCAACGAGTCTGCTTCACACCTTCTTTAATTATTTATGGACAATTCAAAGCCTGAGGAGTAGTAGAGATGACAGTAAGAATGGGTAAGATTCAAGGTACAAGTAAACAGAAATGGAGCTACCTTATTAGATAATATAATGCTAATATTACTATATATTTTTAACAAAATGTAAGTTTCATTCAGAGAAATATTTTTGTAATAAATATCTGCAATTTACCCATGATTACTTTCCAGTGTTCTTACTTGTCCTTCGAAAAGTAAATTTTTTGCATGACTTTTCCAACTTAATTTCTTCAGAAAAAAATTAACATAAAAATGAGGAAAAATACACAAATATTACAGAACAGCCATTTTTTTTCATTCATTCTCATTAACAGCTTTTGCCTAAATATTTTACATGTTTTGTTACTGTAGTTTCAGAAACTACTTCCTTCACTACAAGTAAGTAGGTTCTACGAGTAAGTAGCGTCAGTACGCAGACACTTAAGACCAATGGTAATGGCATGACGTCTAGAAAAGTGGTCTCGCATAGAGGTGCGAGCCGTAATTCGATTCTTATGGACCAAGAATGTGGCCGCATCCGAAATTCGCAGACAAATCGTTGAGGTATACGGGGACAAAGCAATGAGTAGACAACAGGTAGCGAAATGGTGTCATTCTTATCAAGCGGGCAGGGAGCATGTGGAAAACCGCAATATCGAAGCGAGCGGCCGCCCAAGTTCTTCAAGGACAGATATCAACACGGCACGTGTTGAAGAAATCATCCAAAGGGATCAATGAGTAACTGTGCGTGATATTGCCTCAGAGTTGGACCTGCGTTATGGTAACCTTCAGCGTATCGTAACCGATGAGTTGCAATATTCCAAAGTTTGTGCCCGCTGGGTTCCATGTGCGTTGTCCGCGGAGCATAAGGCCACTCGAATGATGTGTACTCTCACATTTCTTCAGCGATACCATTCAGACGGCAAACACTTCATTGATCGCATTGTTACCGGTGATGAAACATGGCTTCATCACTTCACCCCCACATCCAAAAGAGCCATGATGAAGTGGAAACACGCTGGATCACCGACTAGGAAGAAGTTTAAGGTCTCTGCCGGTAAAGTGATGGCAACCATTTTCTGGGATACGACTGGTGTTATCCTAATCGAATATTTGGAACGTGGCCATACCATTAAGGCTGATCGTTATTGTGCCACCTTAACGAAATTGCGTAAAGCCATCCGACGCAAACGGCCTGGATTACTGAGCAAAGGCGTCATTTTTCTGCATGACAATGCCAGGCCCCATACAGCTCGCCAGACTCAGGAATTGCTGCAAAGGTTCAAGTGGGATGTCTGGAATCACCCCCCCAAACAGCCCCGATTTGGCTCCAAGTGACTATTTCATTTTTCCGGTGTTAAAGCGATACTTATCCGGAACACTGTTCACCTCAGACGATGCAGTGAAAACAGCTGCCGAGAAATGGCTCAACGAGCAGGGCCCTGATTACTACCAAGACAGGATACACAAGTTGGTCGAACGTTCTGACAAATGCCTAAACAGGTTTGGCGACTATGTGGAAAAGTGAAGGCCAGATGT
Source organism: Stegodyphus dumicola (assembly GCF_044657685.1). Taxonomy (NCBI): domain Eukaryota; kingdom Metazoa; phylum Arthropoda; class Arachnida; order Araneae; family Eresidae; genus Stegodyphus; species Stegodyphus dumicola. The sequence goes on from NC_140769.1 coordinate 262,995,586, forward strand.
GTCTCTTGATTCCCATTTGTATCTTGTTTCTATTGTTAATAAATACTTTTTCATTTGCCTTGTAAACTTTTTTTTGGATCACCCCTCGTACATTATATGACAATACTACAGACTGGTATAGAAAACTCATCTGATCCTTTAAAATAATAAATCAACTATACCATAAATTTAGAAAACAAATTTCACAATGCTTATGATTAAGTAATTCCAATATAATTAATTCAGGCTGATTATACAGTGGGGCTATATTTTGGTCTAATAAATTCTTCAAAAGCCAAATAAAGTAATTGTTCAATTTGATTTAAAGTTAAAAAGATAAAAACTAAATTTAATATACTACTACACTTAAAACTTTTTTTTTTTTTTTTTTAACTTGAAACTTTTTATTTTATTGTAATGAACTATATACCAAGAATAAAATGCACACTTAATTCGGATAGGGGAATTCTACAAGTGTTTCTCTTTTCATTTCACTTCAATACCAATGCAGATAACGACCCTTTTTAATACAGTTTGTCATTAAAGTAATTTAATCTAATTCCCTAAAAAAACTTCTAAAAAAATTGGAATAATTTTATCTCCTAAAACTTCTTTGTAGCGTTCTTGCATTTATTGTTTGTATGCATTATAAAGAAAGAAAATAACTGGAAAAATTAGCAGTAATTTGACTGCAACAGGAAATTGATTGGTTATTCATATGTCAGAATGTTGAACAGATGAAAAACATGTTATTAAAATAAGTAGATATATAAGAAAAATTACCCACATTTATTTCTCTTGGATTGCGCAGAATTATTTATAATTTTTTTATATGAAAAGCATTTTGTAAAACATGAGATACTTAGACTAAACTATATATAAAAAATTTTTAGATGAATATTTTGCCGCAGTAATAGAAATAAGAGGCTAACCAAATTTACTGAGTAAACAGCTTAAATTACGAATGTTACTCAGATATACTTACTGAAGTATCTGGCTTATAAACGCCACAGGGATGATAAGGCACCACACTCTTACATGCACCAACAGTGTAGTACAACACATCACAGCTTGTTAAATTAGAGCTAAAAGATAAGAGGGGAATATATATATATATATATATATATATATGAACAAACTGTGTTATTAAATAAAAGAAATAATTTTAAATTCATATACTATAAATATTTCAAACAATCCACTATATACCTAAACACCAATGAGCACAGAAACTGACCCAAAGTTATTCAGTATATTATAAGCACAAATAATAAACAATTATTTAGCAATTCTGGATTTTAGATCATCCATCTAGTAAAATGACACATAGAAAATATGAAATTTAAAAAAAAAAAAATGAAACCTTTTTGAAATAATAAAGTATTTATGGCCTTAAGGGAATAAAAATATAAAATAAAAAGCTCAATCTTTATTTTTTTTTTACATTTCTGCATCTGATCCTGAAAACAGAAAAATACCAACCAGAAAAATACAATGCCAGCAACAACACGAACCAGTGCACCTCAATTGCACAATATTATCATGATATATCTCACGAAAATCTAACCTGAGAACACGTATAAAGCTAGAACAACCTTTTCATGGCTTATTCTATAAAAAAAAACGGTGAAATTTTCTTCGTATTGTTGCTAAAGTCAGTTCATTTGATTCGGGTTTGCGTGTACCGACCTTCAGAGGTCATTCGCTGCAGTCGAAAATCCACCATTTGCTTTCAGGTTGGATTTCATGCAATTGATGCTTGTCACAGAAACAGCAGTCAAATCAGCAGCAAATGTAACAATTTCATCACCAGACTTATTAAGAAAATCCTCTCATAATTTGACAAAAGCATTCATAACAATAATCTTAGCGGAGCTGCATAGTGGTTTTTCAGCCTTAGAATGTTTTAAAATCATATACCTATGTCAAAGATGAAGCAGATGCCATTGCAGTTATTTCTTCTCTTTCTGGTCAATGCATGCATAAATGCTTCAAAATCTCTTCTCGTCGAGATTGGGGTGAGGTTGGGGTTGGTGGAATTTACAGTTTCCCCTATCCCAAAAAAGGGGATGTCTTTCTACTGGTCATCAGATGACTGACATGATATTAGCAAATTTTTAAATAAAAGGCTTGATGTAATGTAATCTATTTTTCATTCTGTTCTCTTTTCTTAACAATATTTATATTTTATAGCATAATTTCTATAATATGACAACTTGAAGTGATAGAACTATATTTTATGCCAGACGCATACACTTTCTACTGCATCCAGTGTTCTCAACTTAGGTTGACCATTAATATAGAAATGTCAAGGTGCACAGGGATTTTTTGGAACAGTAGTTAACATTAGTACATTTCTGCAACATTCACATAAACTAAAATCTCTAGTCTTACACATGTTGAGGTCTTTTCCATAAATATCACCAAGGTATTTTAACACACATATAGCTAGAAAAAATTACTTTTGTAAGTGCTATAATTTTGGACTTTTTACTGGGTTTGATGAACTCATCTGCAAATTGTTCAGCTGCTTCAGTATCAGCTGATGCTTTTTCACTTAACTTTTTAACTGCTTTTTATTTTTAATTTGATTAACCAACCTGAGTACGCACAGTCAGTTTTCAAGTCCATTTCCCCATGAAATATTTTGGTTTGAGCCATTAACATTGGACCCATCAATGATATGTCCTCACTGTGATATTGTCTCACTCATTCGAAAATAATTTTATCATGATTGAGCATAACAAATGATTTTTCTGTTTGATGTTCTGGTGATTTTCTTAAAAAGTTCCTTTTTTTTTTTGTTCAATTAATCATTTATTTTTTTAGACAGATATGCCTGTATCTAGTTTTTTTCTTTTCTTTTTTTTTTTTTTTTTTTTTATTGGTACTGTTCTGTTATCGGGACCGAACTCAGAAATGTATGTGTATATGTATACACATACATATATTTGTACTTACATACATATACTCGTACTCACATATATACATGCATACATGAACACATCCATCCATACATGCATACATACATACATAATATTCTTCATCTGGTTCCAATAACACAACAGTACTTTTTTTAATAACAATTCCACTTTTTGCTTGACTGGCAATGAAATATGCTTTCAATCTGCAGTTTCTGCTGCAGCTCCAGAATTAGAAACTCTTTTCAACATAACTGAAAATTTAAATATTAGTTTTGATGAGCCAGTTAAAGATGGCAAGCTTGATCAAATTAGAAAGTTAAGGAACAGTGCAATTCGCTACATTAATTGAACTTAAGTTCACTAGGAATCCTTCTTCCTCATCTATTGCTATGCAAAAAAAAAAAGTATGAAGAACATCCCACTCCAAACAAATACATCTAGGGCTTCACTTATTGATGACCATATAGAAAAATACTACCCCCCTCAACCATTTAAGGGCTAAAAATGTGGTCATGAAAACATCAATACATCATTAATGAATGCATTGTCTTTGACCACAGTGTAATTATCTAACAAAGCGATATTTTAAAGTGCCATGTAAAAATCAATTCAAAAATAGGAGAAAAAATGCTTTTGCACACGCTTCAATTTTTCTTGAGTTATTACTTTTTCTATATCTATACTTTGTGAGAGGAAGAAATATGTTTTCTACTGGTGGTTCAGAAGTCTGGATATACATATGTGTCTGTGTAAATAATTAAACTGGAATGAGGGGGAGGTACAAAATAGAATTTTCAGCCCCACAAGTTGGAAATTTGAAACTACAGTCAAATATCAGAAAAGATAACCATTAAAAATATATATTTCCCTACATAAAAGTAATATGTACTATTGCGATGTAATGGCAGGTTTCTGGCACAAAACCTGAAAGGTTATATGCGGCGAATAAAAGTTTTATACTTTCCCACACAAATAATTGACAAACTTATGTATTGGATAAATATATGTTTAAAACAACAGCACACTATAAAATGAACAGAAATGATAAAATAATGAAAGCTGAGATGTACAATAAAATTCAGATAATGATAAAAGATATAAAACAGGAGTAAAATCCTACTGCATGATATACATTAAAATACGCAACATCAAATACCAATGTGCAACATGAAAAGAAAATCAAATTAAATGATAAAGACCTGTCACTTTCAAGTAGTCAAATAAATTAGTATTGGCCTCCTTCCCGATTATGGAGTCAAGAGGCAAGTCACAGTCATTAAAATACTTGAGTCGAAACCTGTTAAAATATGGACATTCTGCTACAAAGTGATGTAGAGAGAGAACAGCATTACAATGCGCAGAAATAGGTTCATTCTCAGCTTTTAACAAGTAATTGTGCATAATTCGAGAATGACCAATTCTAAGACAGGTTAAAATTAATTCATCCTTCTGGTTTCTAGTGGCCTTCCAATACTCTGCTTGAGATTTTACATTTCTCAACTTATTAGTAAGCTGATTATTCCAGAAGAGTTGTCATTCATTGAGGATTCTCTGCTTGATGACTTTCCTAATATTTCAATAGGATTCAAGCCGGCATGACCATCTCTCAACAGACTTTGCAGTAATACCTACCAGCTCATTTCTCTGTATGCCCACATGTTCAGGGACCTCATAGTACAGAATCTAATATCCTCGACTTCTCAAATTCAGATTTATACTTTGAATTTCATCAATTAATGGATTCCGAGCACCTTAAATTGCTTCTAGAGCTTTTAGCACACTAAATGAGTCAGTACAAATAATTAATATTTTCTGGCACTGTCTAGATATTAAAAGAAAGTGCATAATACAAAGCAGTTAATTCTGAAGTAAGCACAGAGCATGCCTCATGTAAGCGCTGACCCTCTGCATGGTTTCCAATCACAAAGGCTGCTCCAACTTGATTCGCTGCTTTTGATCCATCTATGTAAATGGCATATAACTGCTGTACTCATCTCTGTGCTAAAAAAAAATTGTTTATACATGATCTAGTGAACATGTACATACATGATCTATGTTGCATTTTTCAAGATGTTGGAGGACATGCAGAAGCCGAATCTGAGTATACTTCCAAGGAGGGATCTTAAAATATTTCACTGGCTGGATATCCACATCGTCCATGCAATATTTTCTTATTAGAGAGCAAGCCCTTACAGAGAAGGAAGGCATACGAGATGGTTGTGAGCCAAATAAGCAGTCACACATGTCATCAAGCAAAAGAATCTGACAAGGATGGTCAGCTTGCGATATAATGTTGAAATAACACTAGAGACACAAATGCTCACATCTTAATTGAAGGTTAGTTCATAACAATAAATATATGAGTTGCTCAGAAGCCAATATGGTTAAGTTCAATTTTTTATATTTTCTGATTTTTGTAAATTTTGATGAAGTAAATAATATTCTTCTTAGTTATTAAATGATTTACTCGTTGCTTCCTTTTTTCTAGGTCAGACAGCCATTTTTATAGCTTTTGAATATATTGTATAATAATTTCAGAAGCCATTGTAAGTCCACCATTTTTTCAATATTTTTTAGATAAACTTTGAAATAAAAAATAAATTATCCTTCTTCTTTCGATATTTGTTGGCAACACTGAAAAAGAACAAATTCATAGTAACTGTAACTGTTACTTCTACTATTTCGAATGGTTTGAGTTTTATGTACGTGCTTTCTTTTAATTTGAAATATCTAAACTTTGGTTGAAACATAAAAATATTACATTGATGTGTTTGTGAAAATTATTGCGTTATCAAAAATATTAAATAAATTTTCTTTAATAAATGTAAAATCTCGGACTGATCAAAAAAGTCAAGGGAAATAGGAAATGTTAAGGGAAATTTCTTATCTTTTTCATCTGCCAAAAGATATAAGCCCTAAAATTTTTAAGAGGCTGTCATTGTTCCAATAAATACTTAAGTTTTTATTTATACATGCTGTATATATCTTGTTTTTTTTTGCCAAGTTTACACTTAGAAAAAAGACTTTATATACTTTTCTGATCAAATTAATAAACCATGAATTTTAAAAATTAATGTATTAAAAACATTAATTTTCTCAATTTTTGTTTTCTGGACTTAACCGCATTGGCTTCTGAGTGACTCATATACACTCTGGACAGGAGATATTCTAAAGATTCCAGAACATAATCTGTTGAGCTTGATAGTGAATGGGATCTAGTTTCAATAAAACTGAAGACCTTTCTGATCCATAGACAAATGAGCTATAGTCCGATCTTGAGCCGACAAGTGCTCTATAGATATGGAGCAATAAACCATATTCTGTGCCCCAGGACTTTTAAAATATTTAATATCTTCAAACACTTCTTCCTCAAATACTGAACATGTGGAAGGAAGGTTAGCTTTTGATTGAAGAACACATCTAAAAATTTTACTTCGGATATAACTAGAATCAGTGACCCTTGAAGGTAAAGCTGAGGCTCAGGATGGAGACTTCACCTTCTGCAGAACTCCATGCAAACCAGCTTGGACTAAAATCATGGGACTGGACTAGAATCAGTCATAATCATATGAATATTTGAGGCTATGTTTAATAGAAAAAAGATTCGGGTACGACCGCCATACTCACCACGGAGCCTAATGACGGACCACAGATTCCTGTGTTAGGGCTAGCCAGACCTCTATGCAAATTGAAGCCTCAAAGTCAGCTATCCCAAAAGCAGATACTTCCCCAAGCCACTGACACAAGGACTGGTGACCAGTCAATTGACACCGGTGAAGACAACAATGTGCCTTCCATTTAGCTGAAGCAGAGGCCAAAGCAGCATGTTGAGGACAGTACCTCACTCCTCAACTACTAGGACTCTCCTTTCCAAAGACATAGGTCTCCATGCACAGCAAACACATGGGCAGTTTTCTCGCCACTTGAAAACTAAGAATAAAAACTATACCAGCTTCTCATGATGAGCCTCAACCTCTAAAGAGGGAGACGACAAAGGAGAATGATGGGAAAAAGTTTCAGCTCAGAGGAGAAGAGGCACAAAAGAGGATAGATCACAGGGGCTCCAGGATTGTGACATCCGTCTCACCAAGATGATGATAGCCCTAAAAGGCTAGGGTACCTCGGGATTGCCGCATCCATACTCACAAAAGTGAGCCCCTGAGGAAGTAGTGTTGTGAACTTGTTGAAATAAGTTTCATAATTGAATGAAAGTCAACAAACTGAACAAGAATTTCAATTTTAAAAGCTTTTTTGATTGCCTAAATGGAAATATATGATATAAACAGAAAATATCAAAATAATAAAAAACATATACAAGTTTGAATAAAACTAAAAAAAGGTGCGATATATAGATTGCTATTCATAAATTACTACAAAATTTCATCACCACTGTTCAGTTTTATTGCAGATGCAAAACAGTCTAAAGAAGAAAAATCGGAAATTTTGCAATTAACATTATTTGGTATTAGAGATTTTTTTTAAAGACCATGCTTACATATAACATTTTATAAAGTTTAAAAAGTTTTGATGAAGCTTGATACCATCTTTTGTTCATTTTATTGCCTTCTTTCATATTCTAGATGGATTAAAAAAATACACAACTCGTTTGGAAATTAGCTAGTAAACATTTGGAAATTAGCTAGTAATAAATTAATGAATACTTAACAAATCAACTTAGCAAAATAATACAGTCAAAAGTCTTTAATCCGGACTTGTCGGGACTTCGGCGATCCCGGATTATCGATTTTTCCGGATTATAGATCATCAGTTTAAATCTGGTAAGATGGCATGCAGAAATTATAAAATTTAAAATATGAAAACGTAATTTATAAAATAATGAGCAATTATGATCTAAATGGTATTAAAATTTACAAAAAAAGAAGCTTCATATTTATTTGTTTACTTTATTAAACATTTCTTTCAACGCACGCATGCGTAAAGCATACCTTACGCATAGCCGAAATTAGAAAATTGCAACCAGAAAACTATTTAATTTGTATTCGTGATATTTATAATGATGAGGAATTTGATTTAAATCATATCAAAGACGGAGTACATCCAGATTAAATACTACATTTAGTAAATTATAAGCCGAATAAAATAAAAACATCTGCCCTGCAGATAACGATAGTGCTGACAGATCAACTTCCAGTTCATTGCGCGCCGCGACGTCCCCCCCCCCCCCCGCGCAGAGCAGCGTGAAATTGATAAACAGATTTCGGAACGGTTAGATAAACAAAGGATATGCCTTTATCCATTTTTTGTAGCAATTCGTTTTTTGTTTGATGGATATCGAAAGATACTTTCGTTTTCTAGATCCTTTGGGAGCTCCAGCATCGGAAATTCTATTTGACATAATCGAAAGTTCAAGCTTACTTTTATAAAATTGCTCTTACAGTCTGCAAAAAATAATAAGCCGGATCCAATTCGAAGATTAAGGAACAATGCAATCGTCAACATTAATTGAAATAGATAATTAGATAATTTTAGCTTATACCGCCCGTTATACATTAAACGCGCTCGCGAAAACGTATTCTGCGCTTGCGCTGACGCATATGCGCAGTCGTAAAGGTCTTGCGCGCACGCGTAAACGCCTATGCGCATGTGTCAACGCGGCACATGCGCAGAAAGATTTTAGCTTTGAGGTTCGGATTATAGATCATTCCGGATTATGGGTGTCCGAATTAACGACTTTTGACTGTGTAGATAATACCAATAATGCTGATATGTAGTTGAAGACCATACATAAAGTGCTGTTATATTTACCATGCTGCCAGATTTATAAAATAATGAATATGTATTTTGCCTCAAATTTTTTCCAACTATAATTTCACATATATGTTTAATTTATTTTTCATTACTCATTTATTTATTTTGCTTCAGAAAGGTACAATATAGAAAGATTTGTAAAATAGTTATTTATCTGAAGGATAAAATGATGCATCAAAATTGAAAATAGAGGTAGACACATCATAAATAAGTGAACATAGCAGAACATAATGATGTATTTTGTATTTATTTTCTAAAGATATTATTTTGCTTTAATTTTTATTTCATTTCAGCTTCTGACATAAAAATTTTAATATATCTAAAACTTAAAACAGATAAAAGAGAAATCTTACTTTGAATGGAGATTTTAAATAAAATTATTTATTTTCCAGATTAACCAGCCACATGGCCCATTTAAAATTTTACATTTTCATGTTTTTTCTTAGAGTTTGATACTTTTAACATTAAAATTTTAATTTGATATACAATGTATAAAATAATGCAGAAGAATTTTAATACACACAAATGTAGGTTTATTCTACAATAAAAACATGTACATATATTCAGCTCAAAATTAATTAAAAAGTATACTTAACACAACTATATACTATTTCAATTAGTGAAATTAAATTATGCATAGGAATTTTCTCTCATAATTACCTTAAACTTAAATTTCACACTATTCTATTACCTTGGAAGGCAAAGATGTTTACTACTTTCACATGTACTTCGGAAGCCAAAATCACAACCACCATCTGAAAAGTTTAAAATGTTCTATATAAGAAAGCTTATAAGGAATATTAAGTGAAAAAAACACCTTATACAAACAAGAAGTTTATTCATAGCAACACTGATTAAAAATGAAACATGAAATAAATTTTAAAATAATTAAAATAATTTCAATCTTTCTCAATCTAACAGTTAAAATTATAAATTAAGCCTGTTCATCTAGAATCAAACTCAGGTCAAACTATCAGCTTTCTGTGGCTTACTGCTTGGCCGCTGGTGGGTCTTCCTAAACGGGAGAGCGAGTGATTTTTCTTAACACAGTTTCCAATTCTGATTTTTATTTATTAAAATTTTCTCAGCTGCTGTTGATAATATGTTTTCATCATACAGCTTCTGTCATGTTGAATTGCATAAAAATTGTAATGCTTAAGGGGGAGAAATTGTTTTCCCTCAAAATACCATATGCCTGGAAATAATACATTATTTTTGCTTAATTGCTTTCCAAAAATTTATTAAATTGCTCTAACAGGTCTAAAGTTCCCGGTGATATAAAAATTAAAAAAATAAATAAAAAAAAAGTGGGGAAGCCATCTCTACTTTCTCCTAGTCCTTTCCCCCTGCCCAAAAAAAGAGCTTTACCCAGAAAAAGAATAAAAAATTACATTTTTTTTACTATTATATAATGTATGTTCATTACATGTACACATACATACACATAATGAAGAATATGTATGTATGTGTGTTCCTCACACTCAGGTAGAAAAATGGCACCTAGAGCTACCAAATTTTGTTCACACATAGTCCTTCAACTAAACACATTGTGCTGTTAGGAATTGAGTTTTAAGTGTTCTTTCCCTCATTAGATGGTGCCAGAGGTTCCACTAGTAAAAAAAAAAAAAAATTAACTTTGATTTCCCATATTTGTTAAACTTCAGCTATATTCTTAAAAATGTATATGTAGTTTGCATAATGTTCCTGCATTAAAATGTTTTACATGACAAGAAAGCATTAATTCCCTGTATTCGCATGAGAAAGAGATATGAAACACAAAAAAATGGTGCCAGATTGCAGGATAAAAAAGATAATGAATATGTCTTTAAGAATTTCTTCTGTATTATGCAGATAGGTTTAGTTGAAAAAATGATGGCTGTAAAACAACAAAAAGTAATAAGTTTTTCCTATTTTTTAAATAAAATTCATAACAGATCCTGCATTTTGCCAGTGGATGCTGACACAAATTTATCAACAGTAGTTGACTGGTTACATGTGCACCTCAAAGACAGTATTTTGAATTTATTTTTGATTTATTTTATATTTTATACAAATTTAATGAATTTTTGATTAAAACACATCGATTTAAAAGAAGTGTGTTGGCATTTGGAAAAACACCATACATTTGTCATCCAAACTTAATCATTTAAGATTTTGAATATTCTATTTGATAACCCTTATTCTTCACTACTTTTATAAACTGTAATTTTCAAGACAATAAAGCCTTCTGTAGTATTAGAAGAGATATTTTATCCCATTGCTCATGAACAGCTTTCTAAAGTTTCATTCCTCACTACTTTTATAAACTGCAATTTTCAATACAATCAAGCCTTCTGTAGTATTAGAAGAGATATTTTATCCCAGTGCTCATGAACAGCTTTCTAAAGTCTAAGGAGGTTGTAGGTTCAACATTTGGACAACACTCTTTTTAAAAGTCCAAAAGCAAAAATGTACATGAATGAGTAAAAGGATGGCCTTAATACCATTTTTTCCAGGAAATTAACAGTAGATTTTGATGAGTCACTGCTTGCCTTTGATGCTGTTCTACTGATTGATCACATTGTGTATAAAAAGACATTATTTCATATTTGAAAACTGGGTATAAAATATGGTTTTGATAATATGTAGAGTTGATCTTAACATTTTTCTCCACTCTCTTTATTTTTAATTTGCCGTTATATGAAAAACCAGCAAAAATCATAAATCCCTTAGAAAAACTTTCTTTAGATTCCTTGAAACATGTTTTAAGATTTTTTTTTTTTTGGGGGGGAGGGCGGACAGCAAAACAAGGTCATTTAAAATGTGCACACAGCCTCTGTAAGGTAATCTAAGACAGGAAACCAATTTAAGAGAAATGGTCTTGAGTTGACTGGACCATCTGCCAATGGCAGGGATCTCACAATGTAAATAGAGGAAAAACTTTTATAATTTTTAGTTCTTGTTAGGATGAGGAAAAGAAGTATAGTTTGGCACTTGTATGTTATTTTTTATCTAGAATGGCTTCAAAGAGGAAAAGACTTATATTAAAACAAAAAAAATCAATGTGATTCATGCAGCAGAAATTGAAAAGCTTAGTTTGAGAGATTTAAGGGAGAGATTCGGAATAAGTAAAAACCACGTAAGTCTCCAATGGGATAGAGAAGAAATAAAAATATTATGGATACTCAATTAAAATTAACATTCCAAGACTGTAAAATTTTGAAAAACTGAAAAATGTGATATTGATACAGTAATGTTCATTGATTTTGTTGTGTAACAGCAAACAATACTCCTGCATTTGGAATATTATTGCAAGAAAAGGCAAAAGAAGTTTCAGAAAGTCTGGATTACAGAACTTAAATTATTAAATGGTTAGAAAAAATTATGCAAAGATATAATATTAGTTTTAAGACTATTTGTGGTGAAGAAAAATCAGTAGATAAGTACATGTAACAGCTAATCTTTGGAATATGGTTACAGGTAGTTTGGCAACATTTTGGTAAAGCGATAAAGGTTACTAGCTAGGACTTTAGCAGTGTACATGGATAAAGTCAAGAGTGTGCGCAATGCCCTTTTTGTGTAATTCTGGAATTTTTTTTAAGTGAAAATAGGTCGATGTGTACATGGATGATACTGTGTATGTGCAATTCTTAAAAACGTGGCAAGCAGTGGGTGATTCTGCACTTTCTCCCAATTTCGCATCTAATCTTCATCATGATTAAGCACTTTTGTTCCATAAAAGTTCTAGCATAAGCGTAATTCGGCTAGCAGATTGTTGGGGGAAAAATGTTGAGGGGGGGAACATGCCTTTACTTTGTGAAAACAAAATGGCGTCCAAAAAAAAAAAAAAAACTAGCAGGTTGCTGTAGCAGGGTTGGTCATCAAATTTTCGCCAAAAAATCGCCAAGTTACCATAATCCAAAGATTAACCCATGTAACATATTGGTTAAAAAAGATAAATGAAATATGAAGGATATGAGGCTAAACATATACAGTGGAGGTGAAACTGGATCACTTTATCAAATTTTGCCTAATAATATTCTATGCTTCAAAGGAGAAAAGTGCTCTGGTGGTAAAAGCTCCAAGGAACATATCACCATGCTATTTTGTAGTAACAAGTTGGAAGGAGAGTCTGAATAACTTCTTGTAATCAAAAAGGCCAAAAAACAAAGACATTTCAAACACATTAATCTAAAAGTTTTATCAGTCCATTGGCATCTTAATAAAAATTCACAGATGATGCAAAGCATAATGTCAGAATGTTTGATTGCTCTTGATGCAACAATGTCTAAAAAAAAAATAGGAATATTCTGCTATTTCTTGACAATTTGCCAGCCCATCTACCAAATGTAAAACTGAAATCAGCAAGATTAGTGTTTTTCTTACTTATGGCACATTAGTATTACAGCCTTTGGATATAGATATAAGTGGAAACTTCAAGGTTTGTTACAGAAAACTGTTTTTATGGCATGTCAGTGGTTAACACAGATTGTTAAATTTGTATACAAGGTTGTGTTCAGTACTGTTTTAAAAAAGAAAGCTTTGAAATTTGTTTCAAGTGAAAACAGTACTGGTAGAAATGAACTGTTTGAACTTGTCAAAATCAGGGGCAGTGCTCAAATGCAAGAATACTTAGCAATTAAAGAAAACTTGTGTACTGAAAATGACATACAATCTTTTATTTCGACTATAGTTGATGTGAGCTTTAACAAAATAACTTGGGAAGCAGTGAGGAAGATGATGAAGAGCCAGAGGAAACATGTGACATAAAAAACTATATAGTAGCTGCTTTAAAGTACATGTCCTAATTAAAAATATTCACGGACAATGAAGATTATCAGTGACTTTAAAACCCCCATGGCAAAAAAATCCTTGCAATGCACATACCGTCAAATAAACCCATGCAACAGACTATTCTGAATAAATTTCACAAAGTACAAAACTTTATTCATTTCATACTTTCTGCAATGAATCCACTTTTTTAAATTAAGAATTTTCATTTTTTATTCATTCAAATTCAAATAAACTGTGACTGTGTTATACACTTATAAATAATTTATTTAAGCTTCATACAATTTGAATTTCTAATTAAATTACATTTCCTTTTCAGTATATACTCTCTGAAGACGGGATATCTCTATTTAAGGAGAAAATAATACCAAATCTTTATAATTTCCTGATTTTTTTTTTTAAACAAAAACAAATAGCTGTGCTCACTTAAAAAAAATCACATATTGCACAAATCTGGTATCACATACAGGCTTAACACTGCACACATTACACATTATACATAATTTTATTATATTCACAATGTATGAAATAGTTATTCCTTTTATGTATCATTACAATTGCAGCCATCTAGGTAGCTTTCCCACTTTTTATGTTTACTGCTAAGTGCACCCTGTTAAAAGAAAAGGACCTATTTTTTTAGCAATTTATTTTCAACAGTGTTCAGTGTTTTAATTTAAGTTTTTAAAAATGGTTTGACAAACTGAATGCTATCATTTCGAATTAAATTAAAAATTTGAAGCCACATGTATGATTCATTACTTCAATAAATTAAAAGTATGTAAACACATATGTAAATTACCTAAACCAAAGTTGAAGTCTTCAGCTTTTGAAAAGTTTACTTTATACCATCCAGTGCTAGCAAATAATGCTAGAGTTATGTTATCAGTTACAACATAGTCATCCTATAAAAAAAGTCATTTGCTCCATAAGAAATATACAACTTTTCTAAAACTAAAACGTATAACTACATCAATGCCATATTAAATGCAGAAGTTTTAAATTTAAAAAAAGTCATCAACGAATTTAGAAAAGGTTTTTTCCTTAAACACAACCTCTTTAAAGTCAATTTCTTCTATATAATTTATTGTTTATCTAAGTTGCAAGTCAATGTAATTATTTGAAAAATTTTGATTTAACCTCTATAGGACGGGTGTATCATATACGCATCAGCAGCTAATCCTCTTACAAGATGGCATGCTGCTTAGCATAATTCACTTTGGAGACAGCATGTTGCACCAGTAGAATGCAGCTTTCGATGCACCAGTGCATCAACCGGCTGCTAGCAATATTTGGGATGGATGCATACATGACACACACGTCTGCAGAGGATTTTCATTTCAGCAATATATTGTTGCGAGGGGTTAATCCTCTGAGTGGCATCACCAGCCAGTCATGAGATTTTTTTCATCAGTTGGTATATATTAGCTTATAATTTAAGATATTTTGCTTCATTACTTTCTTTAATGACATAAATGTCATCTTAATGAGTGTAACTTTATGAAAATAAAGACTAAAATAAATAAATATACAAATTTAACTAATAAATGCTGTTTAAACACAGGTCTTCAGGACAGATTCAAAAATCTGCACAGCTCAGAGGGTTAATATGACTACAACCCATCTAACTGCTATTTATAAGCTACCTAAGTTTTTTCATTTCTGCTCTAGTCAATATTGACAACTTAAGAGCACAGATTATTGTAACCTATACAGGCAGACAAATTTAATTACATGCATAACTTCTGCTATCAGTTTTCGTGGTAACTTAACATGCTGCTTGGACAGAAATCCACATCAAACATAGAAACCTTTTTCTTTTTCTTTTTTTTTTAATAGTATATAAAATATTCTTTAATGTCAGCCAACAAAATATTACAAAAATAAAGCAGATTTGATGCCACTTGATTTCAATGCAAATTTTTCAAGCATTTAACTGCCAATAAGAATAGTATCATTGAATTTCACGTAAAAGACAATATCGAAATACACTCGTCATATTAGGGCTGTGGAGTTGGAGTTGGAGTCAGAGTTAGACAGATTTTGCTTAAAAGGAGTCAGAGCTAGATTTGCTTAAAAGACGTTGACTCCGACTCTAGTTTTTGTTGGACAGTTAGAATTTGAAATGAAATTAAAGTGAATTGGAAAAAAAAATCATGATAAACTGAGTTATTTTTATTCATAGACTACATACATTAATAAATATTTAGTTATTTTCTATTTTATTGATATATTAATGAATAAATATAAGGAAGGAGGATGGATGTGACATTTGCCATTATTCATTAAACTGATTCATTTAGTTACTTTTTCAACTCATAGATGGCATAATTGTAGCATAATTCACAACAAGAAAAAGGAGCCCATGGCTGCAAAATGCAAGTTGAGTCACCAAATATGGAACTCAAAAGTTCAGTTTTTGCATCTTTCTCATTTTTTCATGTACATAAAGACTGCCTAAATCAAAATAGTGATAATTTACTATTTAAAAACCTTATTTGTGGGTTACTTTAATACAGTTTTTATATATGTGCCATGAATGCATGTTTTACAAAATGGCTACACTAAGGATATAGATGGAACAATAATACATGTGGATAAATAGAAATGGCCATCCCAAATACAGTCAAAAGTCGTTAATTCGGACACATATAATCCGGAATGATCTATAATCCGGACCTCAAAGCTACAAACTTTCTGCGCATGCGTCGCATTCACGCATGCGCACAGGTGTTTACGAGAGCGCGTAAGACCTTTACGGCTGCTAATATGTTTGGCGCATGCGCATTTAATGTGTAACGGAGGTATAAGCTGAGCTACAATTATCTAATTCAGTTAATGTTGCAGATTGCGTTGTTCCTTAATCTTCGAATTGGATCCGGCTTATTATTTTTGCAGACTGTTAGAGCAATTTCATAAAAGTAAGCTTGAACTTTCGATTATGTCAAATAGAATTTCCGATATATATTTACTAATATGTAATTTGTATCTACAAAGCGAAAGTATGTTTTGAAATCCGAAATCTGTTTATCAATTTCACGCGGAGGATTGGAAGTTGATCTGTCAGCACTATCCTTATCTTCAGCGCAGATGTTTTTATTTTATTTGGCTTATAATTCCTTACTAAGTGTAGTATTTTATCTCGATGTACTCCGTCTTTGATATGATTTAAATCAAGTTCCTCGTCATTATAATTCGCTTCCGATAGTGAAGAAAGTGACCCAGAGGTTATTGAAAACGAAAACATTTCGATTGACAAGTAAGTCGGTATTCTCGGCACAGAAATTACGGGACTTGAACAGCGGAACTTTGTAACCGAACAAGAAATTATGTCTGTTTATAGAATTAAAGAGAAAGTATTATCGCAGAAAACGAAGCAACTTAAACAACTTACATTGAAAGAAATGTTTAATAAAGTAAACAAATAAATATTAAGCTTTTTTTTTTTGTAAATTTTGATACCCTTTAGATCATAATTGTTCTTTATTTCATAAATTACGGTTTCATATTTTTAATTTTATAATTTCTGCATGCCATCTTACCAGATTTAAACTGATGATCTATAATCCGGAAAAATCGATAATCCGGAATCGCCGAAGTCCCGACGAGTCCGGATTAACGACTTTTGACTGTATATTAAATTGTATTATTTTTTTAAGTTTTAAGTAAATTTTCATAACTTTAAAATTATGATGGATCCAACAAATGTTTAAGCGATTGCAATAAATAAAATATTTTTGCTTACATTTTGAAATAAAAATTGCTGAAAAGAATATCTAGATATACAGTAGATAACCAATATTCCACAAACACCTATAACCAGCGTTGCATCTTTGAATGTAAACAATATACATACAACATTATATATATATGTAAGATATAATAAAATGTGATGGCTATGTTAAGAAATTATTGGTGACCTTAAAATTGACTATTCTAAGTTTTATGTCCCCCACCCTAAAAAAAGTCATTCTGGCCTAACATTCTGGGCCAAACCGGTAAGAATTTGTTCCAGAAGGTTCTCCATCCATCTATGGCATATCGTCATTTTTGTCGCCAAATATGGCAACCCTTTAAACCTGGTTTGCAGGAAAGCTATCCTATAATGGCTGGACATTTCCCAACAATACATATATGATAATTAAGTAAAATTAATAATTCTATTTGCCTTTGGCTTTTTTCCTATTTGTGAGGATATTTTAGTGTTGCTGTCATTTAATTTTATTTTTAAACATAGATAGAAGCACTGGTGTAGCTTTTTTTTTTTTTTAAGATTTTTCATCCATAACACATATTTATTATTATTGAAATGTAATTTCATAAATATTATTGTATGATGCTCACTTACGTAATTATTTCACATTTTTCCAGGTATTCGTATTTATGTATTCTAAAATCTGAAGCATGATGTCAAAGAAACAATCCAGGAGACCAAGTGTCTATGAATATTTCACCATTATAACAGATGAAAAGTATTTTGCGTGTCAGCGTGAGACTTTAAAGTGTGGTATTGATGGTGAGAAAAAAAGTCTTTGGTGCTTCAACAAGAACCTCAAATTTATTGAAGCACATAGCACGCTTACATCCACAAATTTTTGATAAAATTGTGCAACAGAAAAAGAGATATCAGGACCTTGCACTTCTACTGGTGGCAAGCTTACCCCACTAGTTTTTTTCACTACAGACAAGATAATTAAAACTATGACTGATGAGAGATTTTTAAAAAAAATCTTATTAACATAATTGTACCAAACAGTGTATTCCTGAATGTATTTTTGCAACCTGCATTCCTAGGACTTAAATAACAAAATAGCAAGGAAACTTGGAACTTCATTAGACATGGAAAGTGGCCAAAAACTTATTTTCAATAATGGTATGAGCACGAAAAAAATTTGAAAGATGACCTCAAAGAGAAATTCAAATACTTAAAGATGGATACAGCTACCAGACACAGAGTAAACTATTTAGAAATTAATGCTATATTTATTAATAATGATGAAGTGATCATTACAGAGGCACTGGCCATAAAAGATACTGAAACTCATCATGATAGCCATTATCTCCAAAAATTAACTGAAAGAGTTTTAAAAGAATCTGAAGAAAAGGAAAAGCAGATTCTTTGCATAGATACTGATAATTCATCTAATATGGTTAAAACAATACAGAAGATGAATGAAGATGAAGAAATTGTTATAATAGATGAAAAAAAAGACAGCTTTAGATGCTGAAACTTCTCAAGCATATTTATATGAAGCTTTAGATGTTACTGCTGAAGAGGCACCAAAACTCTGCCAAATCAAACAAATGCATTGTGCAGTCCACAGCTTGCTGTTAGAGATGGGTTGAAGGAATCTCATGCTTGTGCTCTCATTGGTAAATTTAGGCAAGCAGCAATAGTAACAAGAACTCTGAAAATTCATGCCATTCTTAGGAGGCAAGCAGGAAAAGGAGCAATTATTAATCAAGAAACATGATGGTGAAGTACACATTTGATGATAAAAAGGTTATTAGAATTAAGAATTTTTTTAGAAGAAGTAGATAACCCTAATTTTTCACTAAGAAAAAGACTGTGGAATGATCTTGCAGAATTGGAAACACAATATAGCCACAAAAGGGCTATAATCCGATAAATTATGTGGAAGCTTGTTTCCGCAGAAATGGAAGAATGTGATGTCGTTCTTTCTAAAATGTGAGAAGTACTGCAGAAGGAATCATTTCCCCAATGAAGAAAACAGAAACTAGTTTGCTAGACAATAAGATATACGTAGATCCAAAACACTGAATTTTGGTGGATGACAAAAAAATTAAAAAAGCAAAGAAACGCATTTATGAACTTTCACTAAAAATGAAATTATTCTCAAAACAATTGGAGTACTCAAATCAGGACAGTCAGACTGCAGATACTGCAACTGAGTCTCTATTATCCTCTTCCAACGATGAATTAGATTTTGAGAAAATTTGGATAACATTGAAGAGGCTAAGGCAAAGAGAATGAAAATAAAGAACAAAGAGCCTCTAGATATACAAATGAAAAAATACAAACAAGATTTCTAAGCAGCCCTTGAAGAAATAGAGAAATATAAAAGCTCCTGCAAGATACCTGTTTTAGAACTAACACAAATCTATCATGTAAAGTTAAAAGACCCTAACAGTAACAGCTCTTTCTCCTCCAGTTAGTGTGGAAAGACTATTCTCAGCTCTGAAGTTTATCAAACTGGATCTATGGTCCTCTATCAAAAAAGATCTTGCCGAAGATATACTTTTTCTTAGAAATTACTAATGCCAGTTTTCCCATTTCATAATAAATGCTAATTAACTCTTTGAAATCCAGACCCTTCGCTAACCTGTATCTTCAAAATACCAAACCGCCCTGCAATTTCCTCCCCTCCCAGTCCATTAATGTGAAAAATAGGTGTGAAGATTTCGAATGACATCCTTTGTAGTTTCTAACAAAGATTCCATTAGCCTTTGACCCCATTCTTTATAAAACTATTCTGAAGGTCAGACTAACAAGCCTTTCTGGCTTTGTTATGATCACAACTGAGATTTTGTTTATTTTCGTTATTTTTATAGGAAGGAATAAACTGATTAAAAATAAATATAATCCTTAAATTTTTAAACTGCACTTTTATTGCTGTTTAAAGCTTAAAAGCACACTGTACCACAAAAGAATCAACAACAGAATGTCACGAGCAACTAAAAGATAAGAAACCTCTTAGGACAAGCTGCCTGCAGTAAACTAATACAATGCATTTGTTGAAACTGCTCCTGCTACTGCATACCTTAGGGGGAGGGAAGAAAACAAGAACTTGGCTGTTTTCAGGTGGTTCTGGTTGTTTCAATGTAGAGCCGCATGGGGAGGATTGGTTGTGAAAGAGTTAATGAAAATAATCTGTTATGCCATCATTTTTTTTTTTTTTTCTGTATATCTATTACGTCTTTTATCTTAAAAAACAATAAGCTGTAATACATGTGTATATGTTGACATATATATGAGCGAGTCAGAGTCTTTAAAATTCCAGGAGTCTGAGTCAGCCATTTTCCCTACCAACTCCACAGCCCTGCATCATACAAACAGAAGACATTAATTAAGTATGCACAGAATATTGTAAATCTCTTCCTTGTGATATCTTCAGTAATATTTCTTTTTCTCTAATTTATAGATTATTTTATGGCTTAAGTTTATTATTATCAATAAATATCTGAACAACAGTAGTCTGTTGATGCTCATGCAAAAGCTTAAGTTTGGAGGAACTCAAAAATTACATGAAGACTTTTGACAGCATTGCAGTTGGTAACCTTAATGCATTTATTATTCAAGGGCTTAATTATACTCTTTGAGGGAGGGATTTAAAACAAATCAAGATTTTTTTAAAGTAATTTGTAAGGTTCTTAACTTGCATTTGCATACAAGGGAAATAATTAAAGGATATCATCAAACTGGCAAGAAGTAAAAGATATGGCACTGCTATATCTTTTCTGAGCCAAAAATAATAGTTTATTAATATTATGGCCTTTCAGATACTGTTTCAGTAAGCAATATATGATAAACAGATCAAAAATATTTTTAATACTCTGAATTAAGTAAACAATTAAATAATTAAATTAAGTAAATCATATTGAATGGAACACATAATTTTTTAGTGAACTGGCAAAATGGAATTCAAATTATGAGCAAAATTAAGTGACTATAGAAGTCTTTTTATAATCCTTTTCACCTGTATTGTTCTCATCATTTTTTAATAAAAACTAAACATGAAAAAAAGAAAGTGGCAATATCTTTCAACCTTTCCTGATTTATTTTAATTAATGCAAAGCAATGGTAATTTTTTTACAGCATCATTAATGTTGTCCAATAAATACACAATTGAACAGCGATTAACTAACTAACTAAATAAATCTTCAGAGTTCTTTACAGTTATTAGCATACGCTGATGACACCAATATTATAGACAGAAGCAAATAGGTGGTTTGGAGACTTATATTTCTCTAGAATCTGCAGCCAGACATTGGACTTACCATTAATGAGTTTAAAACAAAATTTATGGCAGTAACTAGCAGAGTACATAATCCCCTCCCACTGGAAATAAAATCTTATACTTTCGAGGGTGTTTCTCTGTTTACATATCTTGGTACCACCATCTCTAACAGTCCTAATATTAAACTTGAAATTGACAATGGATTAATTAAAGCTAATAGATGTTATCATGGTTTAAAGAATTTTTTAACATCTAAATTATTAAACTTCAAGACAAAAATAAATCTTTATAAAACTCTTATTAGACCTATCATATTGTACGGTAGTGAATGGTGGGCATTAACAAAGGCTTCTAATTTTTTTTAAGAAAAATATTGCAAAAAATATACGGCCCAATTATAGAAAAAAATAGATGGAGAATTTTGTTTAAACATGAAATATATAGAAGATATACACAACCTAATATTGTCTGAGTCATCAAATCTTATCATATCAGGTGGCTTGGACATATTTTTAAATATGACAACTTCAACCCTGTTAAAAAGGTAACCTTTGCAAATGTACCAGGAAAACATGAAGACCTCGCATAAGATGGATAGACAGGACAGACAGATCTCAGAATTCTAAAAATCAATTATTGGCAGACCGCAGAGACTAATCGGAAGCTTTGGAGGAAGCTTGTTGAGACGGCCTTTGCCTGTGATAGGCTGTATTATATTCACCGAGTACCTTGTATTCTGATTGTAAATTGGCAAAACAGCCAAAAACAAAAAAGCATAGAAATCCTACATGTAAAATCATCAAATACTAGCCTTTGAACCTGTAAAAAAGTGGTATATAAGGCTAATGAAAGGAATTTTTAGCATTACAGTAAGTTTTTGTAACTACAAAAAAGAATTAATTTTCTTTGTACCTCAAAGCAGCACCGGGGGGGGGGGGGAATGATATATTGTCTTTTGATGCAGTTCACCACATTTTTGAAAGATGACAACTAAGACTATTATCTGCAATACAACTAAGAAACATTACATTAAGTGTTTTTGTACGCTAGTATTTTTTGGCAACAGTGTCATCAGCTGCAGTTTTCAGGCTACCAACATCTCAAAATGAGGTTTGACCATACAGTTTCTTATTGAGTTTCCTCCCTATGTGGATCAGGAACAATGAACGATCACAATGAAGAGATTTGTAAAAATGTGTTAACCAAAAACTTCAAAAAAAAGAGAGGGGAGGAAGGAAAAATAGAAAACACTGTAAAAAGGTAAAAAGAATAAATGGAGAGAAATAGTAATTGCATTCAATACTTACTGTAACAGTTTACTCATACACTTATTCACATTTTTCTACACATGTTCATTCATGTATGCTTTCTTCATGTACACATTACAGCTAAGAACAATTTGTACACTTAATTACATTCACTTTCTGGCTATTCAGTGATTATATGGGACACAGTATATTGTGAGCAATTATTTTTAGCTCCTTCCTAGCCACGATAATCTGTTTGTGAGGTAAGGGATTGGTAATTGTTATCTTAATAGATTTTTTTAATAAACCTTTACATAAAAGTTATAACCTCTTTAACAGTTTGTATGTTAACTACAAAAATAAACTTACCTCAGATATTGAGGGTGTCATAATGCTGGTGTACATAAGAACAGGATGCCAATGAGAAGTATAAGACTTGTTTAAAAAAAGGAAAGAAAATATATTAAAAACTGTTCAATGGAAAACATTAGAAAAAGTCATAGGTCATAATTTCAGGTAATTCCAATTTAATAGTCTCATTTTATATAAAATGAACATAATTCTAATATATTTTAAATGTACACATAAATTATAATATATTTCATTAAACTGGTACTATACAATAACTAATGGAACATAATTTCCAATTCAGTACTACACTAGAACATTTTTTTATATTTAAAAATTTTTAGTAATATTAATTACATTCACTTTCTTGCTATTCAGTGATTTCTTTTCCCATCTATAATATAATTTTTACAAATTTAAAAAATCATTAATCTGACTTAAAGCAATAAGAAACTATTTTAACTTAACTCAGATATGTAATCCGTAATGAGATATTCCTTTAGTGAAATGTTGGTTATCTTAAGTTAAAAGGAATAAAAACTCTCATCTGAAATTAAACTAAGATGTAATAAATATATTTAAATTATATTTTATCTTAACTGATAATTTTTGTTTGTTACAATATTGATAAGCAGATTAATTAGATATTCATTAAATAAGAATATAAGTGGTTCTCAGTTATAAATATGATAAATTCCTGTGATTTGTAAATAATTTAAATTCTTGAAGAATAGCACAAATAATAACACTAATTCTTGAAATATAACTAATAATATCATAATGATTAAAATATGATAAAAATGATACAGAAGAAAAACAATATATTAACAATTTACAGAAACTATTGTACTATTCTTTTAGTTCGCACAAACATGAAAATAAAATCTTATAAACCAAGAGAGAAGAAATAAAAAATAATCAACTGTACTTTCTAGTTATCCACATCTGCAGTTTCAACACTTGGTATAACTGTTGTGTGGTTTAGCACATTTTCAAGTTTACAAGTCACAACAGACTATGCACGTATGAACAACAGAGGTGTTTGAGTGCACATTGATTTACATGTGTCCTATTTAATTATAGTTTCACTGAACAATATCCACAGCTGTCAAAATGTAAATATTGGGCTTATATACTTACCTCTCTGGAAAAAAAACTTTGTTTATTATAAAATGCTTCTTTTTATTGTCATTTATGCACAAAAGAATACCTATAAACTATGTAACCAAGCAAATATTTTTCACCAATTCCCATGTTGAAGAGTTGAAAGCTTTTCATGGAGGTGTAGATAAACAGAAAGTACCCAATTAATTTAAATCTTGCTTCATTGTTTTTCTTTCTGGAAGGGGAATATCTGGAAGTGAGGCAAGAAGACTGGCTAATCAGATGAAATGAATGCTACAGAATTGGAATTTGATTTACATACAGTAATATAAGTATGCTCTGCAGTTTTCTTCCTCTCAGTTTCCTTTGACAACTTTGAATAGCTTTCATTGCAGACTTTATGTAAATTGTTCCATTCAAATCAAAGACAAATAAAGTTTGATGTCAGTTTTAGCAACTGAGAATTTTTAAAAGAAGGACTGATTAGACTATAGCTAACCTCATAAAGGGAACTCATATATATATAATGAAAGCAAAGGGTTTCGACCAAAAATCTCTTTAAGCTTTTTTATTTGAAAATAATGCCAAAGGCAAGATAGAATTTTCCAAGGGATTGTCAAAAGTTCAAATTGGCATCCATTTCAAGCATAGTTATTATTTCACAAGATACAGATAGATCAAACAAGAAGTTTAGAGGCACTTACTGCATAAAAGTATTTTAGATAGGTCGGATGCAGGGAAATAATATAATAGTACAGTACTATTGGATTCCATTACCCTCAATGCATTCATGATTAAAATTATGCTGGAGATGAATGAAAACTAATTATCATCATTACTGGTCAACGCCTATGATCAGTGATAGGCATAAACGCACTCATGAATTTATAAGTCCAAGCAGCTAATACCAGAAGACAAGCTGGGAGGGAACAGAAGAAAAGAAAGAGGAAAAAATAAATACTTACATTATCTGATGAATTGCTTTGGGGGTTTGCTGCTAAAGGCGCACCAAATTCATCATCTGAACAATTAAAATGACTTTGCATGCTTTTCACAACTTCAGGATAAAGTAACCGTTGTACTCCAAATGAATCAGTTTGCACGATTTTCATAGGAACGTTACAAAAGGCTAAAAATGATTTAAAATGGGTCAGGAAAATTATAACAAAAAACAGAGGAATTTACATTGCTTATTCAAAACCGAAAAGGTGAAATATATTTGAAAGGTACTTGCTTAATAGACAGACACAAAATAATTTTGTAATGCTTAGGATTAAAGAATATGATAATTTGCAAATACAGTGGTTGTATTAAAAAAATTAAGAAACTAGACTGCCCTATTTTATCAGCAGATGGTTTTTAGAACTATTAAACTATATATACATGATTAAAACACTCAAATCTATAAATTTAATATATACCTCAAAATACGAATTTTATTCATTGCATGATAATTCTTATCAAAGTTCAGTAGGTCAAAATTCTTTAATACCTTTTGTAATGTCATCTTTTTCATCTTTATTTTTTATATTATTTATTTATTTTTCGTATATTTTATTTTTGCTACTTAATTCTACAACTCTAACCTTTTAACATGCCAAATCAAATTTTGTTCCCATTTTATTCACAATACGAGAACTCCAGAATACAACAGATATAATAATAATAACAAAACTATCTTATCGTGCTTTCAGCTAGAAATACAAAATTAAATTAATGAAAACAAATTGACTTCAGCTTCTTCCAGGAATAACAGACAACACAGAATTCATTTATTTATAGTTTACACATTTAAGTTATGTCCTAGCACCCAGCTCTGTTAATTTTATGAACTACTACTAAATATTCAAAGTAAAGGGGAAACTCACTAACAGACAGCAATAATGTTCAGATGTAAAAGAGACATATTCATGGAAGTAACATTCAGTATGCACCATTCATCCTTAAATATTAAACTTGGTTATGATTTGAAAGGTAAATACACTTTTTTCCCACTTTTCCAAAAGATATAATAAGTCTAAACTATTCTTTATTTGTTGACAGAGGTTGTATTCATGTTAGTGACTTTTGACCTCATATCAGTATGGTAGTCATGAATACACAAACCATTTATCATTTAACATTAAGCTATTAAACAAATACCAAATGATGATGTGCAGATTTAAATGAAATGTCCAAACTACTTTCCCCCCCCCCAGCATGGACCTACTGTGTTTCTCTTATATCTAATGACATCCCCCCGAAGCCTTATCATGCTATGATAATAAATACTGAAAGCATAAATCTGAAATTTAAGATACTGCAATAATTTTTTTCATTAAGACATTCATTATACAGAAATACTACAATTCGCAAATGAAAAAAAAGTCCAATAAATACAAATTACAAAACTAAATTTAAACACATGCATTAAAGATCTGTAAATGAAATGGAAACATGTAAACATTTTATTAGCATACAATTTTATATTTTACATTCTATTAAATTATAAGCCCCCCTCTTACACACACACACAAAGAAAATCTGGACAGCTTCAGGAAGCAACTCTAAAAATTTTTATTTTTATTAACTAATTTAGTTCAAGGGTTTGGGAATTACAGGACTAAGTGCATATATTCTACAGGTTCGTTAACCAAATTTAAAACTTGCCATGGTATAAGAAAATTTAAAAATTTCAGGTAAAAAAGCTTCAGCTGATACTGAAGCTGCTGAAATATTTGTAGATGAATTTATTGAACTCGCTAATAGTGAAATGCTATCTCCAGAACAAATTTACAACACTCACGAAACTCGTCTTCTCTGGCAATATGCATCGCGAAATATCTTGGCAACCTCTACAGAAATGGCTCAACTGGTGTCAAAGATCCCAAAGAGAGATTAACAATTTTGGCATGTGCAAATGCTGCAGGAACGCATAAGTGTAGACTTTTCATAATCAGGAAAAATACACAACCTCGAGATTTAAAGGAGTAAAGATTTTCCCCATTATATATATTGTACAAGTGAAACAGCATGGATGATACAAGCGTTAACGAATGAATGGTTTGAAAATCATTTCATACCCGAGGCTCGGCAACATTTGAATTCGGGTGGTTTACCTGATGACACATAAACTGTCCTGGTTGTAGACAACAGTTCAGCTCATACTTCAATTAGTTTTAGTGAAAGATAATGTATCCATATTATTCCTTTCTCTAAAGTGTATGTCTATCATTCAGCCTATGGATATCGGAATAGTGTGTGCGCTGAAATGCAAATATAAAACAGCATTTTTAAAATACATATTAAATTTTTTGAATGGCAAGATTATTCAAGAATTTTTGAAATATTTTAGCATAAAATATCCTGTGTGGAGCATCACAAGGTCGTGGGAGGATGTGTCTCCAGATACTTTAAAAAATGCTTGGCATACTTTATAGCCGGCTACCATACTTCATGGTGAGGATGAGGAAGATGATAGCTGCGAATGTGAAGGTTTTCCGATATCACAAACCAAAGGTGCAATTTTTCACTTAATGGATTTTGAAAAGAAATGTGGAGAAGCGGTAATAAATGAAGATAATATAACAAAAGAATATTTATTGCAATGAAAAGCTCCAATCATCAATCAATTAATGAATGGCAAAATCTGTGGAATGGTTCTAGATCCAGAAAATAAAATAAATAATAATAATAATAATAATAATAAAACTGAATAAACTAAAGCAATTATCTACACCCAAACTTCACTTTTGTAATTTCTAAGAACAAAACAAATCTGTAAGTAGGATACATTATTATTAAACATTATTTAATATTTAATTATAAAATAAATTCAAGAGTAAAATTCACAAATTTTTTCAAGTAATTTGCATTAATTTATAAAATTTTTTGAAACATTTATATCTTACACTTATAATAGTCTCACATAGTTTAAACAAGATTAGTGACTTTTTATTTAAATTTTACTAACAATTTTATATTGACTCTTTCTTTTATGCCTCATTTCATCACGTACTCACTCAGTCCAGAGGTACATGCAAATTTTGTCAACTGGCATAAGTTAAACTGTGAAGTAAAAATAATAATCAGCATGACTCTTAACGAAAGCTTGGCTGTTGCCACTGCAGTTGCTTGCTTACAGACAGAGAGCCACCGATCAGAAACATGAACGTCTGACATCGGTAAGTGTTGAAACTTAGTTGCACTTTGTCTGACCCAGACAGTGTCATAGCTTTATGCAAATTTGCTGAAGTTTTAACACAGTTAATGTACAGTGGTTAATATAAAGTTCCAATACACCACTGAAGTACCAGATATGATAGGTTATTTTGTATTTTTGAAGTCTCATTAGCTGTAAGGAATAATTTTGTATGTTGATTTATACATTTTTGTGTTGTATCTTGCATACACAATAAAGATTAAAGATAGGGGATAGCTTGAAGTAAAGATAACTTCTAAAGGTGAGCAGTTAATTACAAATATTAAATTTGTCTAATTTAACATTACAAATATTAAATTAGATATTCTTAGCCATAACATATTTACATTGTTACAAATACAATTTTTTATTTCCAAAAAATATCCATTAAAAAAACACCAAGAACATTTTACAGCATTTATTATTTCTAATATTTATTCTAAAATAACACTAATATAATTGCACATTGAAAGCTACAAAAACTCTGTTTTGTACCAACGACAAACAACAAAATGTTTATGCACCTTTTAAACTTGAAAATTTTCCAGGCATTTTAGCTAATTTAGATCGATTTCTTTTTCTTTAGCATCTTTTCTAAGTTTATTTGCTTTAACCGCTTGCCTGATTATCCCGAGTTAGATCGGGTTCGTATATATTGCAGTTAATTATGATCCCGTGAAAACTCGGGTGAAGCAGAATTTATTAGTACGATTTGTTTAATCACGGTTTTACTCGGCCTGGAGGAAATGAAAGGAAATATTCAGCTTTGATTGGCAGTTTGCCAAATTTTGTGTGGTTCTTTTCGAGGGACTGGTCACATGTTTCCCTATTGTATAGTATACGTCGGCTTGTGGATTAGTAATGAATAAAGAATACATACATTGAAAAAAAATACAATAATGGCAATGATGCAAGATAGCGAAAGCGATGATTTTTCAGATAGTGATTATGAAGAGATTGGGGAAAAAAAAAAACTAATAAGACAGTGTACTCTGTGCTCCCATAAAAAAGATTCCAGCGGTAAACCAATAAAAAAAAAAGGGACCAGATACCAGCGTAGAATGTCAGGTATCACTTTGTGTTGTCCCTTGTTCCGAAAACTATCATACAAAGACTAATATTTAACATTTTTCATTTGCCTAAGATAACTCAAGACAGTAAACTAATATTAAAACTAAATGCTTTTACACCTTCAAAAAATTTAAAATTCAACTTAAAACCTACATATTTTGATTTGTTTCATTTTGTTGTATTTAATAATAAAATAAAAAAATGTGATGATTTTTTTGCAAGTTTTTTCAAAAAAATTTGTTAGGGAAGCGGTTAATAAATAAATCAATACTCCCTATAGTCTCTGTCTCATTTCCTAATTTGTTAATGTTTCAACAATGTACCTTTGAAGAATAATTTTCTCTCTTTTTATAAAACAAATTTTTGTTTTAACCACTTGTGCTAAAAAGATGTGCCATGCACGCAGAGTCGTAGCTAGGGTTTTCAGCGCCCAGGGACAACTGAAGATTTCTCGCCTCCTACTGCTTGCCAAGGATGGAAAACATTTAATTATAAAATGTCGTAACATCAGTTTGGCGCCCCTTGGATTCTGCGCCCAGGGACAGATGCCCCCCTTGCCCTTTAGCTACGCCCCTGCATGCACGTCGAGATGCTTTTGCCTCAAACCGCGAGCGACGTGAACACCCCGTCGATAGGCATTTATCGCAAAAATGAAAATAACGTGGGGCACATGTCGCCTAAAAACGAGATTGTTTATTTCTAAAGTTACAGCTCTGGATTGCACTTGCAGACATGGAGCGGCGTAAATGAAACACTTTACCGCTTGTTATATTGTAGCGCACGGCACCGCAACCGTGAAGTTTAGTCGTAGAGCAAGGTGGTTAATGGCTTTCCTCTTCATTTTAGAATTTTTGCATTTAATTAAAGGCTTTTGTTATTCTAAAAAACTGCTTGTACTTAGAATGTTTAAATGAAACTGCTAATTTTATTTCTTTATGAGTGTTGATGTAGGGTTTTCCTTATTTTGCATAACAAATTTATTTTAAGTTTGATTTCCTGTTCTAAACTTCTCAACTTTCCCTCTCATTCTCTCACCAGGATGTAAACTTAAAGTTAAATGAAGTGATATTTAAACATGTGAATATCTCAGTTTATTCAGAGCGTGTTTTGCTAGCCAAGTGCACGTTTCATTGTTATTTCGTGGTCACGCTTGTAAGCCTCTTGGCCTTATCAGATTAATATCATGTCGGTTAGATTTCTGTGAATCTGCCTCTTAGGCATAAACTTGAGTCCACTCTTGCACTATTTATTTCAGGTTTGACTTGTATTATATTCTACATTTTAGTTCCCACCGCAAGTGGACGGTGTTTTTGTAACACATGAAGTCTGTGCCATTCTGTTAAATTAGTTTGAATTAATAAAGGGTTATTTTTCACCCTTCTTCTGAGCTGGTAATTTATTCACGCCTGTGCGAGAATTCACCAGGTTCATTGTAGGATCTAATTTAGTTTACGTGGAATGATAGAGATAGGTCTTACATTGAAAATAAATATGAAATGACGTAAGGTCTTGACTTTCTCACTTGACTGTTCATAATGTAAAGTCTTGACACTGGCGCCACAGCCAGTTTGCGAGAATTTTTAGAATTTACTGAAGCATTGAGCAACACATGTTAGGGCAGGCACTAAGGTATGTATGCTGCACTGACACATATATAATGAATCCTTTAAAATTTTCGGTTTTAAATTTCTTTGCTTTCTTTCATTGCTTTAATACTTGTGTTTAATGAAAATATAAGAAAATAAAGGGAAGATAAACATATTAAGAGAAAGACTTCTGGGATCAAAAGGACAAAATTAAAATAATTCTCTTTTTACTGTTCTTCCAAAAGATAAGTAATTCTTCATAAATTTCCTATAAAACACATCCATTACGTGTTAATATCATAAAGACACTTTTCCTTTTGTCGCACTTTCCTGAAAATTTTAAGTCTATAAATCTTGCCTTCTAAACAATCTAAAAATACTGCCTTCAGACCTTTCTAGGTGCAAGGTCTAAAGCCCAAAGGAAAAATTAACCTTCTCTTCATAAGAGCAAAATCGAAGTCCAATCTCTCTTTGGAGTAGGCTCTGGCAACCATTGTTCCATGTAATATGGACAAGACAACAACAACAATGGTTCAGTGTCTCCAGAACATCATTTCTAGCACTGTTATGATTCATTTACTGTTGGACAGAGTAGCTGAAATTTTATTAAGTAGTATGAGAAAAAATTCAAACTTTCCAAAAATACATCCGAGGAAGATAAGTGATATGAGTAGACTATGATGCATTTATCTTTTTTAAATGTTAACAATATTTTATTTGCTGATAACTGAGGAAGATACCATATCCTTCTTCCAAGAAACATTTCATTTCATTTCATACAGCCTTAGAGATGATCTCAGTGCTATTATATAAGGGCCAGTGAGAATGGGAAAGTACCTAATGAAGAGATATAGTGCACTTCAGTATCTCAATATTTTTTTTTCAATGAAATACTAGAGCTTCAAATAGGCCAAATATGTCATGAAAATTGATAATCACATTCATCAGTTGCTAGCTTTTCTAAGATGAGGGTACATTGTGTATGATACTATTGCATTACCAAGATGGTTGAAATAATAAAGAATTTAGTTTACCTGATGTGCAAGTTTTATATTTTGGGAAAAGGTGACGGGAAAAACCCAGAATATGGAACACTTCATGCATTATAACCTACATAATCATAAAATAATTTCAGTAACTTTTTTATAATTTAAAAACATAGAAATAAAAAATATAAGCAAAAAGCAAAAGGAAGAAAGATTAATCATATATAAAAAACACATTTCACTAAAGAAGAGTGTATTTGAATTTTTTTTTTTTCCTATGTTGCTAAAAACTGTTTATATAAAAATCATAAATTCATATAAATCTGATAACATAGCATTTGCTGAGTTCATTAGACTGATAGATGATGCTGTCAATCCTTAAAGCAAAATTAGTAACTAACGATAAATATTCTTGTTTTATGACTTTAAGAAAATGGCCTAGCATCAGCCAAGATGACAAAACCACGAATTTGACTCAGATTCAAATATCAATGAATGAGCTACACAGGTATTCTTGTTGTTTTTCACATATATAGCGTGGATATGAGACAATTTTTCTTGAAAAATCTTCCATTACCACATTTTGCAATGACCTTTTGCATGCTTTGTGACAGCTTACTAAACAAAAAATAAAATCTAATAAATGCATAAATTTTATATAATGCATAAATTCCAATATTCACATAAACTTTTAAAATTTTTGAATTAAAAAAAAATTCCTTTCAGAAAAGTTAACAAGATCTGCTATCTCAATTGGATGATAATCTTCATAATGGTGGCATTAAGTCATTGTTGTTTACAATTAAAAAAAATGTAAAATATTTACACAACTTTGAAGTAAATAATCTGATTACACACATCAACATTCAACTTTATTAACAATGAATACATTGTAGTCATTAAATACACTAAGTGTTGGTACAGGTATCCTCAGCTCAATGAAAGTACAGAATTTCTGTGAAACTTCATAAGGTAAAATGGCATAAAGCAAAGATGCAATTATCAATTAATCTATATACAGAAAGAATCCAAACATTTCCAGGTCTTCAGAGAAAATCTAACAAATTATATGAAATAGTTCTTTAAACCTACACTAAAAAAAAAAAAAAAAAATACCACACAACATAGACCACATAAACGGTACAGTTTATGTGGTCTATGTGGTCTGCCAGACTAAGCTGAAAATCAAGGCATCATTTGCTTCATGTTACGCGAAGGGTTCAGAGTGAAAAAAATATTACTAAATTTTAAGTCTTTTTTTTTTTTTTTAATTACACACTTCTCAGCAAGCATGCATTTTTTTAACCATACAGCTCTTTCTTTTTTCATTTCTCTTTTCATTTAAAGTATACTGCAAAATATTTTGAATTTGTATGATACTTCTTATTTAAGTGTTATTTTTTATGCAGTCACTACATATAGCTGAATAGCATCTCTGCCTTTCACATTTTTTCATAAAAGGGAAAATTACCTGCATAATTTTTTCAAATACCTATATTACTTTACACATTCAATGTACTTCTACAGTAATGTTTAATTAAAATATGAATAAATGAATTTGAAATAAACAGAAAAAATTATTTTGACTGCATGTATTCTAACATAACATATGTGTTACTTAGTTTAAATGCACTTAAATGAAATGAGTTAAATGGTTAAAAACATATAGCAGAACTTGCTGAATTTCTTGCATACATTATAATAAAATTTTTAGGATAATTTGTTTAAAATTAAGCTGATTTCGACATAAAAAGAACTCACATTAAAATAATGTTTTGAAGCATACAGTTTCTTGCTATGATATTTTGGACATATATTTAAAAGTCCAGCAACTGGCCTGTTGTTAGCATCAAGTCTACAATATGATCCGTATGCTTGAACGTCCTGTAGTTAAATATTAGAACAAGGGGAAAAAATCATTTCTAAATTTTCAGTTGAAATGAATACAATATATAAATTCATCAGTATAATTTATGTTAAAATCAGCATTCAATTAATAACATAATAATCTACTACATAATACATACAAATTATTTAAAACAATATCCTAAATATTTTGTGTGAGTAAAAAGTTGTGTATATTAATGATATTGATAAGACTTTTGAAATACATAATATAATAATATTAATGTGCCTTTACACAGTTTTTTAACACAGTTTATCATTTTTTAAGTCATTTATTTACAAATTGTATACACTGCTTATTTCACCCCCCCACACACACACACACACGCACACCTAGTTTTGAAGCAATGAAATTAGTTGGAAAAGAGGGGGGAAATATGAGAGTAAGTATGGTATATATACATGCTAAAATCAAAAGTAAAGCTGCAATCAGATTATGCTCACATAAAAATCATGTGGCATCTGGTGATAACATATCAAGATACCCACGATATAATTTTTATTATATTCTTTTAATATGATGTTAGGCATAAAAATAATAATCAAGTTGAGATTTCAAGAGTAATTTTGAAACTAATAATTAAAGATGATCTAAAATAATTTTATTAATTAACTCTCTAAAAAAATCAATGATTTAAAAAAATTTTCAAATTGGTCCAAAAGATAATGCTGCATTTAGTATAAGTGAAATTTACCATCAAAATTCACCCCAAATAAGTTTAAAATATGCTTGTGAATTTATTTAGTTAGAATTACTACCTCTATTAGGTATGATTTGTCAAACTCAAAATACGAATTCATAACGCAGTTAAATATGAATTGCCTGGAAACAAGCCCATGGATGGAT
The DNA here is from genome assembly GCF_044657685.1 of Stegodyphus dumicola. Taxonomy (NCBI): domain Eukaryota; kingdom Metazoa; phylum Arthropoda; class Arachnida; order Araneae; family Eresidae; genus Stegodyphus; species Stegodyphus dumicola. The sequence continues at coordinate 263,030,278 of NC_140769.1, forward strand.
AGATACATATCTGCCTTGCATATAAAAAATTCATTCGTAATTGACTCCTAATAACTTAAGTAGCTTTCACCTGAACAAAAGCTTTACCTATAACATGATTTACATGCTGTATTCTTATAAAAATGTACAAGACGTGTTTTTTTAACTAAAAAAAAAAATAGTACTGCATTCATTTCAGCAATGTAAGTTTATGTTCTCTATTTACAGGAGTTCTCTATTTATCTATCTATATCTGTTTGCCAATACCTAAATCAGTACTGTCTTATATGATAAGAAATGGCATAAAAGTAATACAAAATTGAAAAGGTTATGTAAAAAGAAACAGTATTTACATATTATCCCATTTACTGTGAAAGTTGGCTACCATCAAACCAAAAGAGTTGGCAGGGATTTCGCAAAGGCTGCATTAATAGCTCTTGCAGAACTTCTGCAACACTTCTACTTGCAACTTTTAAAATAATATATTCGTTATTCATGTTCTCTGCATAGTCCACCAAATAGCCATTGCTGCAGAAGTGTTTCATCCATTTCATTTTTGTGCTTTAAAAGACTTTTGTCGATTTCTACTATTTTGCTTGGTCTTCGAATTTTACTAGAAGCTCTGTTTAAAACACTAGGAGGACAAACTTCCTGCAGGTGTTCCAATTATTACTCTTTTGATGTCCATGTCTAGCTACTATGTTCCATATTCAACAGATGTTAATTCTCTCAAGCTGTAAATGAACCTAAGTATATCACATGTGTGATTCTCAAGCCTTCAGTTACTTTTTTTTTTTTTTTTTTTTTTTTCAAAATGAAAGAAAAATATCACAATAACAGATAATTTATAGCCTTGTTCATAAAAACAACAGATGGCTTATCAAGAATCAATTGGGGTTACATCAAAAGAATGTACAAATGTCTTGTGATACAATAACTGGTGCTAAATCGCATTGCTTGGCAAAAGTTTCACAGTAGATGGGATATTATGTAACAACCAAAAGAGTAAATTCTTTAAAAGTACAAAGATTCATGCACTAATAACACAGCACCAGCAATTTATAACAAAAAAGAAAACACAATCAATATAATTACATCACAACAAGCTTAGTCTAAAACACTAATGAAATGAGTCATCATATAATTTTTAAAATACACAGTTATATCCACAGCAGCACTTTGGAACACACAATTGTATTAAAAAATATTAAGTAATACAACAGTAAAATATTGTAGCTTTTGTTTCTTTCTAGGAGCTAATCAGCAAAACTAGAAATAATTTATCAGATATTGATGGTATTAAGATTTATAAAAATGACTTTGAATTACAGATGATCTGTTCAACTGAATTAATTTACTGGACTGATATATGTTCAATCCAAAATGACTAGTATTTTGCAGCATTTTGATAAGATACTAGGAACATTCTAGCTTAACACAATACTAGCAACAGTAGGTAACACTGGCATTTTTACAATAGTATAATATACATGACAAATTTATATCAACATGATTTACTATATTGTTATATTTGTTTATTTAGTAACATTTAATTTTATACTACAGATTTAAATTTATTTTTAGGTAATAAATGATAAAACCAATTATTATTTACATATATTTTGACGTTTTTATTGCCTCATAAAAACTTTCTGCATTTTTTCAGCAAGGATACAGGTAATTAGAATTTTAACAATTGTGATGAATAAATGATTATAATTTAAGTCAACTGTGCATCTTGAAAGCATCATCAAAGTTGCTGTTTAAGGCTTCAGGTTATATTTTGCATGAAATTTGTGCTTGACAACAGGTGCTTCCTAGTTATATATGGACAACAGGTGCTTCCTAGTTATATATTTTCATACGGTAATTATGTTAGTCAGAAATCTGTAATTTGAACATTAAACATAATGTATAGAAAACCTACAGTTTAATATTAACTAACTTTCCTGACAGAATGTACTGAAATATTGTAACAACCTGCATCAGAAAAGAATGAAGTTTTGCACCACTTCAATAAAGAAGTTACATTTATACTACCAGACATCCAAAATGCAATACTATGAAGGAAACATCCAATAAGCTTCAAATTTGCATTATGTGTAACCAGTGTAAGCCATGGAAATGATTAGTACTGCAGCATATATGCAAAACATGTTTTCTTGCTATTTCTTTGCGTGGAAAGCTTCAAGATGCATTGCAGAAATAAACGGCAATTATTTGAGTTAGTTTCTGAGCTTATCAGGAAAAGAATTGCTGCTCATAGACTGTAAAATATCCTTCTATGAAAGTAATGCTCATGTTTGATAAAATCAAACTCTGATGATACAGATACTAAATCAGTGTATACAGAAAAGATAAATCAACTGATACAAACAATTGCAGCAACTTCAACTCAGCACCGAACAACAGGACATGTATGTAGTGTGGTAGCAGTAACTGACTGCACAGCAGTTAAAGGAATCCTATCACAAGAATTGGGATCTGTTGCTCAACAATCTAGATCAGCATGTAGCATTATAAATCTACACAGGAGGATAATCTTTGCAAGGCATCTGTTGCTGCAATTAACTGTCATCTCTACATCACAGGCTTATGCAGCTGCAATGATGTGCTGAATGCTAACATGGATAAATAAATAGAATAACATGATATCTATTTAAGTGAATCTCTGTTGTGTCTGTAACACCATGATGATTGCATCCAAGTCTGTTGCAACAGAGCTGATAAGATGTAATGACTATTGAATCACGCATCACTATACTGGTTCATCACCTGGAGTAACGACTTAGGCTGTCACTGGATTTTACTCCTGCACTCACTGAATACGCACTGCTGGCATACGAAACAGCCATCGCTATACCTTTGAAGTTTCGCAGCATGCTGTCCTTTTTCACTTTTAAGGCTTTTTAATAGTCCAATTTAAATAGTACAGTGCACTATTGCATATGGCCTGCATTATTCAATAACTTTTCATTGCCCAGCAAGTCATATTGCTTTGACCAATCCATTCCCTGGTATGTTGACCATCAAACACATCTGGTCGATGGCTGGTAAATAAGTGGCCCAGCATACATCTTCCATACCTATGCCAGATGAACTTATTCAATATAAAAAAATGACATATCATCCCAAGCTAAACTATTTTCTTTCAATGGCAAAATTTTCAATGCTGTTGTAGTTATTGCCAGCCATGGTAGCTACACAAAATACTGATTTCTTTGTATTCTGCAAGTTGAGCAGGGCTATAATTTTAATTAATTCACCTTTGCACCTTTGATTAGTTGGCCAGCATATAGCTTTGATATATTTTATTAGTTATACTGTTACATTTCGGAGGACCAGCAGTTTATTCTATAAAACTAAGAAAGAAAAAAAGAAACTTACAGGCTCTTCACACCAGGAGGTAGGTCTACTAGTGACACAGAGGATAAAATTGGTATTTTTTATTCCAGGACCAGCCGCAGCAACAAAACGTGGCACGGGATCCGAAAAATCATAAACATTTAATTTATTCAGAAATCTGTCTGGTATCTAAGCAGTAATAAAAAAAAAATAAAATTTTGATAAGTTATTTAGCAGACGATAAAAGTGATAATTGGTGAATCAATAATAGCATATAATTACTGCAAAACTTTACAGTTAGTGATTCAATAATAACATATACTCACTGCAAAGTTTGTATCTTTAATTGAACAAAATTCAGGCCCTGCTTTAATTCTTGCACACCTATTTAAAAGGCAATATTTTTTAAAAGCAAAAAAGCACTGAGATTAGACATAAACAAAAAAGCATACATACTAATGTTTATAAAAAATGCTGCACCATGAAGGAATTGCCGAAAATGAATGAAACTTATTCTGTGTATTACTGATAGTGTTAAAAATAATTGATCAAATTTATAAGACAAAAAAAAAAAAAAATGAATGTTGGAAATTAGTACTTTGTTAGTCCAGCATGCTGAGTGATCAGAGCTTGAACATGTTACGGCATTGAATCATACAGGTTTTTGAATGTAATCCTGGGGAATGGCATTCCATATGGCTTCCACTTGATGTCAAATTCAGTCTTAGTTTGTACCCCACCAGCTGTACGAGCAAGTCACCAAACAGTGAAATCCCAGACATGTTCAATGGGTGACATATCCAGAGAATAAGCAGGCCATGGAAGAAGTGAAAGCTGTTGTACCCTAAAGAAGGATTGTGCAACCTGAGAAACATGTGCACAGGCATTATTCTGCTGAAATACATTGTCCGGAATGCACTAAAGAATGGAGAGGACCCTTGGCTTTACAAGTTCCTTATGTAGCAATCACTGTTGAGGTTGCCCGCAATCTGCATTAGATGGGATTGACAATTATATGCAATAGCCACCCAAAAAACATGATGCCAGGCGTTTGTGCAGTAGGACACTGGATAACATGCTGTGGGTGCAAACATTCCCCCCCCCCCCGTAACATCTGATGGATTTTTTTCCATCACTGTACTCCAGATTGTAGCGAGATTCATTGGAGAAAACAACTTATTTCCACTGGAAACACCACACACCATGTAGCCATGCTCATCAATGTTGAAGATGCCTGTGATTCAGCGACAGAAGAAAGCCTATGTAGAGGAATTCTTGCATGCAATTCATTCACAGCCATGCCGATGAGGTGCCTGTTGTCCTGTGTCGTTATGCTATTGCGTACTCCACTGCTGGGATTTCATCTTGTTTAGTTCTCTTCTGTCCATTTCTTGCAAATACACATCATTGTTACAGAATTACGCTGCATGTGGGCTGCGACTGCTCGATACGAAAGTCCAACCTTTCGCTTACCGAAGATACATTTTTGGTGAAACTCCATTAGTTGTTGGTATGGCACCCTCTGCTGTTGATTAGGCATATTAACTACTAATTAAACGTTCACCGCAGACACAGTTCGATAAACAGATTTCAACACAACTTTACAATCCTTTGTATACATGGAACAACCGGCTGGTTCTCATTCCATGCAAGCGCATTCTCTATGTAATTCTAATCATTTGCATGTCTTACCTTACTTTATATTTCCTGTAAGTTTAATTCAATTTGCATAATTCCTTCATTGTGTTCATTATAAAAATGGTGAAGCAAATACTATTCAAATGAGAAACAAACACTCATGGTTATATCATAGATGCCGTTTTGTTTATTGGAGTAAGTATTATAAACACTTATAGAAAAACAGCAGAAAGGTTACCGAGTTTTTTTTTTTTTTTTTTTTTTTTTTTTTTTTTTTTTAAAGAAGAGGGCAGTTCTATATCTCACACTCTGCTGGGCCAATTGACGAAATTCAATTTGCGTTTTTCATGTCTTGAAAGACTTAGAATATATATTAGATTTATATATAGCAATATCCTAACATAAGTATTCTGGCACAGACTTCTTTCTGAAATAATATACTGATTTTTTTCCATATTTAGATTTTATACCTCAAATTATGCCTAAATGCCAAGCTTTGTAAAAATCAACCAAGAATTTTTTAAAAAATTCAGTCTTAAAATTAAAATTTTTCAAAAAAAAAACTTTTAATTACATAAAATTTTTACTATCAACTTAAAGTTCATGCATTTCGAGAGACACTTGTGAAAAATTGAGTATTTTATTCAAAATTTTCCAAGATACATGCGAATTTATATATTGGCGCATTTTGAAAACGTTGGCATATTTGATATAAGTGATAATAATACGAGGGCCATCCAGGAAGTAGATTACGTTTCCGTCTGTGTCCGCTAGGGGCGGGGCTAGCGCGGCCATCTTGGGGTCAGAGCGTTGCGCAGCTCAGTCTGCATCTAGCCGTGCTAGTGAGAGGTTCGTGCTGTGCTCCGTTCAGATACTGTGACGGTTTGAAATGTCTGCGTTAATTGAAAATCCCGCGAGCTGCGAGGTGCGCTCAGTAATAAGGTTTCTGACTGCAAAAAACTGTAAACCGATAGAAATCTATCGGCAGCTTCGTGAAGTGTATGGGGACAACATTATCACTGAAGGTGGAGTGCATCAGTGGGTCATAAGATTTCAAAATGGCCGAACCAATGTTCACGACGAAGATCGAAGTGGGAGACCCAGTATAGTGACCGCTGAACTTCTCGAAAAAGTCGATGCTAAAGTCCGTGAAAATCGAAATTTCACAATAACGGAACTTTCTTTGAGTTTTCCACAAATTTCGCGAAGTTTGTCCCGACCTGGCACCGAGCGACTTCCACCTATTCCCAGCAATGAAGAAGTGGCTGGCTATGCAGCGTTTTGATGACGACGCACAGCTGCAAGAAGAGGTAACGAAGTGGTTGAAGGCGCAGGCGGCCGAATTTTTCGACGAAGGAATTTCCAAGCTCGTACATCGCTACGATAAATGCCTTAATTTGTATGGTGACTATGTAGAAAAGTAGTATTTGAGTGTAGCTTTCATCTGTATATAATAAAATTTGTTTCCTATACTTTGTTTATTTTTTTATTCCAAAACGTAATCTACTTTCTGGATAGCCCTCGTACCAAATGTGGTTAAAACAGTTTGTTATAATCTTCAATGAATTGCAACAGCTCTTTTAAACTCTAAATTTCCAAATAAACTTTTACTGATGATTACTCATGAGAATTTTTTAAAAAATTTTTATTAAAAATGACTCATAAATATTTATTAATAATAAATGAAAAGCTATTTTTTAAACTTATAAGGAAAATTAATCAAAAGTTTAAAGATTTTATTTTCTTTCAAAACAGTAAATTTTTACCTTCGCCATTTCGCTGTCTATTTTACTTAACTTCATTTTATACGTAATGAAATTTATTTTTCTGATTCTAAAATTATGCATCATACACACTTTCAATTCTTCTGAATACATTAAACAGTACATAAAAAACATATATAAATCATGCTGTTTTCTACTACAGCATTGTTTAACAGTGGCAAAATTTTCTACAGTGTAAGATTTTTTAGCTTCAAGACATTAAGGTTTTCTTGAGGCATTAAGATGAAAAATCTGAGGTAAATCACCCATCAAGATGAAAAATCTGAGTCATGAAAAAACACATTTATTTATTTATTTACAGAGTAGCATAAAAAAAACCCTGATATATGAACCCTGTTGCAGGATTCCATCTGAATTTTTTCATGGAGTCGGTTCTCATGTAAAAAACAGAAACTGGAATAAGTAATCAAAGTAAAGCAGGCAATCCACCTAAGTAAAAAAGGCAATCCACTTCAGCATGAAAATATGGTGCATTTTCGCCTTTCTTTTTAACTCCTTCACAATGGGTGTACCATATGTGCATCAGTATTTAATCCACTTACACGATGGCATGCCGCTTAACGTAACTCACCTTGGAGATGGTGTGTTGTTGCACTAGTACGATTTCACAAAATGAGGTATTTTGCATCGCTAAGCCTAACTTTAAAAAAAAAAAACCTCATTAAAAATACTTTTTTATCAATTGTTTTGATTTTTTCTGTAATGGTATCTAACAGCAATGTAATCATAAATACAGAATATCAAGGGATTCTGAAAAAAGTTTAATTAAAATCTAAATGCAAAATAAAAACACTTGACTAATCTTGATGAAATGTTGTAAAAAACTTACTTAAATCTATATCTAAACATATTAATATATATATATATATAGGATTAAATATTATAGCATAAATGATTCTGAAAGAAGACAGTGTATGATAATCTAGTTGCTATCAATTACTTAGTTATGAAACACATTTATAGATTGAACTTTTTAATTATCCCATTATTTATTAATTCTAGGAATCCTCTCATAGTAGGTACATCTACAGGATTATGTTTATTTTAAATGACGATGGATTTTCACTCATCTTTTATTCATAGAAATTACTAGTTTCAACTATTATCTTCATTAGATTATAAAAAAAAAAAAAAAATGAGGGGAAAATCAATTTCATTCACATAACTTTCAATTACGCTTACTTCTGCAATTCCCGTAAATTCATAAGGCTTCAATTACTTAACAAATCAATTTGATGATGGAGGACTGTGAGGCTGTTCTGCTGGACTGTGAGGTGAAAGAAAAACAAATTTCCAATTCAGTCTCTGACAAAATTTCGGTATAAAAATAACTATTTTCACTTAAATTTAAGAGTATTCAGTGTCAAAATAAGTTACTCATGGGCTCGAATAGACACTAGTGGGCTTTACAATTTGAATTTACTCTTCTGTTAAAAAAATCCTTTCTCTTAGACATTGCAGTATTACTTTAAATCTCTGAACTGGTGCAAAAAACTTACATCTGCTATCTAAAGAAGATGCAAACTAGAGTTCCTAAAACCACAGCTCCATTCCCAATCCTCCCATAGGAAAAAAAAAGAAAAAACAAATGTGAAGCATGGGAAACTGTCAATGTTTATATCATGTGAAGCCTCAACTGCATATCAGCTGGGTTTTGTTTACTTTATATCATCTACGAATCACCAGAATCAGAGAGCACTTCATGGACACAAAGTCAACAATGTATATGTTCAAGCTAACTGTAGTAAATACAGAGCGCCATCTACTGATTAAAAAAATTCTAAAAGAACATTTATGTTTGAAAGTGCATATATGACACGTCAGTCAAGAAGATCAATGTAAGCCGGGATGCACCAGTGCATCACCAGGCTGCTGGTAACATTTGGAACTGATGTATATATGACACACCCATCTGCAGAGGGCTTTCAGTTCAGCATCCTGCCATTGTGAAGAGGTTAATAAATTAAACATAAAACTAAAAATTAAAAGTTTCCAATGTATGAAAAATAACTTTAAAGAGAAAGACTGTGTTTACACAATTGCTGAATTGCCGGCCACATCTCCTTTCACCTTTTGATTTATGGTGGGTGGAACATAAACCAAAATACCATATACTTAACAAGAAGACTAAACAGTAATATACTTAGTATAGTTATAGAAAAAAAACTAGTCATAACATGAACAGCTGTCCAACCGCATTTAATTTCAGTATCCTATTAGGAAGTTAAATGTCTTTATTAGCATGAATATTAAATTGTAAAATTGCATCCATCCCTTCTAAAGGATACAACTGTTGCACAAGCTGGATCTGTTTATTCACAGCTGTTTTCACCTTTGCAATTTTAACACAATTACCTTGACTTGGAAGCAATTCAATAACTCGGACCGGATGGCCAATCCAAGCTAAATAAATATAATAAAGCAATCCGCTAAGTAACCAAATTAAGCGGACTGCAAGCAATTCACCTACGCAATCAAATAAACTAAAAGCAGGCAATCAAATAAAACATGCAATCCACCTCATTACAAAAACAAATTTTTTAAAACCTGATGATCAGAGATTAAAAATATAGAACACACAAAATTATTTGTTCTTCTCTTCAAAGGATTTTTGTTTTCAGTATCATCAGACCTTCTTCATCGCAAAAAAAGAGTTTTCAACTTTGATTTTAAGAGATTTAATAGATATGTTAAAGGATTCTTTCTGAATGACAAACATAAGCCTTTTATAAGCTGTTTTAATTTCCTGAACAGATACTTTATTTCATTTTGTGATCTGGATTTTTAGAGTTTTGAAAGAATCGCAGTATCCGTCAGAAAAAATTGAGGTAATTAAGGTCATTAATTCTTTTTTTCTATCTTTATAAACTTCTATACCTCAGAAATAGGCAATTTTCTTCAGACAGTTTAAGCCATGGTTAGACCACTCTTCCAACATTTAGATCTGAGCAAAACTTCCACAGAACAGCTTCTAGAAGAGGGGACAGCCAAATTTTAGCTTGCAAGGATATGCTGCCATTGCTTCTTTGATGTTAAACATTTTATTTCCTTCCATTCGTTCATTAACAGATGTTCTCCAATGATCCTCTGCTTTTATGTAATCTGTGTTATATCCTTCTATTATTGTATACATTTTTCACCATCTTCATCTTCTCATATGGAGGCTGATTGCACATTTTTTAAATGGATTTTTTCATTGTAATTACAGAAATATTTAACCTAAAATTTTGATGTTTTAAATCTTCTATTTGATAACTCTTATTCTTTACAATCTTAATTTCCAAGATTTCCAAGATAATAAAGTCTTTTGCAGTATCAGAAGAGGTATTTTATCCCATTGATCTCGAACAGTTTTCCAAAGTCTGTGGCGGTTGCAGGTTGATGTTTGGACAAACTGGTTTTTTAAAAGTCCTAGAGTGCAAAAATACATTGGTGATAGATAAAAAAATTTAGTAGGATATGAGCGAAGGATATGGCCTTGATATCCGTTTCTTGTTCCATTTTTTACAGGAAATTAACAATAGATTTTCATGTATCGCTGCTTGTACTGTCTTGATGCAATTCTACTGATTGATCACGTTGTGTGTAAAGAGAAGGTATTTCATATTTGAAAATTGGGTATAAACATATTTTTGGTAATATGTGATGCTGATCTTAATGCATTTCTCCACTATCTTCATTTTTAATTTGCGGTTATATGAACAACCAGCAACAATCATAAATCCCCAGAAAAACGTTTTTTAGATTCCTTGAAACATGTTTTAAGTTTTCCCCTTCTCTTTGATGATAACAAATGGATCTCTTTTTATTGCAGTCATTTAAGTACACCCAAGATTCATCTATTATGACAAAATTTTTCCATTTTTTTTTTTTGGACAAATGCTTCTCATAAAGAATTCTGCAGCGCATTTTGCGATATGTCATGGAGAAAGATGATGTACATTATGTTTTTTGCCTTTTTAAGATTCAAATCAGAACTAATCAATTTGTTTACGATTGACACAGAGCATTTTAATGGTTTTGCTACTGGCCTTAACGGATTTTCTTTTAACATTAGAGAACTTACTTTTGCAATATTCAAAACATTTAATTTTTTCCTTGGATATCTATTTGGAATAATTTTTCCACTTGAAGCTAATTTTAATGTTTTTCTCTTTTGTTGTTGACATTACCTATCATAGCTTTCAGGGCTGTGGTGTCGTTAGGGAAAATGACCTACTCCGACTCCGCCTTCCTCATATATACATATATATGTAAACATATACACATGGGTTACAGCTTATTTTTTTAATATAAAAAAAGTAATATATGCTACAGAAAAAAAATTGATGACATAGGAAATTATTTATATTAATTAGCATTTATTATGAAATGGAAAAACTGGCATTAGTTATTTCTAAGAAACAGCATAGCTTCGGCAAAATCTTCTTTGTTGGAGGGCCATAGATTTAATTTGATAAACTTCAGAGCTGGGAAGAGTCTTTCCACACTAACTTGAGTAGGAGGAAGAGCTGTTACTGTCAGGGCTACTTCTTTTAACTTTTCAGGATAGATTTTTATAAGTTCTAAAAGAGATGTCTTGCAAGCGCAATCATATTTCTATATTTCTTCAAAGGTCGTGTAGAAATCTTGTTTGTATTTTTCATTTTCATATCTAAAGGCTCTTGGTTCTTTATTTTCATTCACTTCGCCTTAGCCTTTTCAATATTATCCAAAAATATTTCTCAAAATCTAATTCATCACTGGAAGAGGATAATAGAGACTAAGTTGCAATGTCTGCAGTTTGACTGTCCTGATTCGAACTCTTCAATTGTTCTGAGAATAATTTCATTCTTAATGAAAGTTCATAGATGGCTTTCTTTGCCTTTTTAATTTGTTCGTCATCCAAGAAAATTTGGTGTTTCGGAATTTGGGAATAGGATTAATATTTCAAATTTAATGAAAAAACTCAGCGATATAGAAGATGTGTGTTACCAGAAGGTGGGTCAGATTTAGATTCCATACCTTCATCTTATCTTTATTAAATTAATTACAAATAAGTTTTAAAACACTTAAGTAGAAGAATCTAGGCTTATTCCTGACATATGAGTAGAAATTGTCATTGATTAAATAAGAGTCGGTAGGGAAAATGACGGACTCCGACTCCTAGAATTTTAATGACTCCGACTCCCTCATATATATAAACATATACACATGGGTTACAGCTTATTTTTTTAATATAAAAGAATTAATAGATGCTACAGAGGGAAAAATTGATGGCATAGCAAATTATTTATATTATTTAGCATTTATTATGAAATGGAAAATTTGGCATTAGTTATTTCTAAGAAACAGCATAGCTTCGGCAAGATCTTTGTTGGAGGGCCATAGATCCGATTTGATAAACTTCATAGCTGATAAGTCCCACACTAACGTGAATAAGAGGAAGAGATGTTACTGTTATGGTTACTTCTTTTAACTTATCAGGATAGATTTTTATAAGTTCTAAAAGAGGTGTCTTGCAAGCGCAATCATATTTCTCTATTTCTTCAAAGGTCGTGCGGAAATCTTATTTGCATTTTTTCATTCTTATATCTAAAGGCTCTTGGTTCTTTATTTTCATTCGCTTTGCCTTAGCCTTTTCAATATTATCCAAAAATTTTTCTCAAAATATAATTCATCACTGGAATAGGATGATAGAGACTCAGTTGCAATATCTGCAGTTTGACTGTCCTGATTCGAATTCTCCAATTGTTTTGAGAATAATTTCATTCTTAATGAAAGTTCATACATGGCTTTCTTTGCCTTTTTAATTTGTTCATCATCCAAGAAAATTTGGTATTTCGGACCTACATATATTGAACCCAGCAAGATCTCATTGTCTAACAAACTAGTTTCTCTTTTCGTCATTGAAGAAATGATTCCTTCTGCAATAAACCCTCCATCTCAGAAAGAACAAACAACCCATTCTTCCATTCTTGCCTCCTGTCAATTCTTCAGATTGCAGCTTTTTTGTGGCTATATACAGTGTAGAAAGAAGAATTTCCAATTCTGCAAGAACATTCCACAGTCCTCTGTTAATGAAACATTAGGGTTATCTACATCTTCTAAAAAGGTTCTTAATCTAGAAACCTGTTTGTCATCAAATATGTACTTCCTTATCGCGTTGCTTGATCAATAATTGCTCCTTTTCCAGCTCGCATCAATTTTTGCTGCTATTGCTGCTTACCTAAATTTACCAGTGAGATTTGTAACTAAATGAAGTAAGTAAATAAATCAGTTTAATCACTAATGGCAAATATCACATCCATCCTCCTCCCTTATATTTATTTATTTGTATGTTAATAAAACAGAAAATAACTATTTATTAATGTATATAGTTCATAAATAAAAATAATAACTCAGCTTGTCAATAATTTTTTCAATTCATTTTAACTTCATCTCAAATTCAAACTGTCCAACAAAAACTGGAGTCAGAGTTGACCTGTTTTTAGCGACCTCGAGCTCCGACTCCTTTTACCCCAAAATCTGCCCGACTCCGATCCACAGCTCACAGCCCTAGTAGCTTTAGATATAAAAAAACTATGGCTTTCACAATGATATTAATAACTAGATACGAATAAATTTCTTCAAAAAGAACACAAACATAAACTTCCCTCCATTGCATCTTTAAAAGCAACATTTTGCATGAAAACAAAACTGTGAAGTAGCAGTCAAGAATTTATACTTCCAAAAGTATAGCTGCAGTTAAAAAAAAAATTCCCAGCAGAAGATTCTTTTTTTAACGGCAAAGCCAAATCATCTAAAAAGTGTGCGAACAGCCTCTGTAATAAAGAGCTTATGTCATGATCTATTTCAGTTAGCTAAGAATCAATTCTATGTATATTAGCAAAATTAGATCTAATGCTCTCTTCCTCAACATCTTCTCCTTTTAATAACTCATTCAAACCCATTAAAACACTCTGTATATTAGCTGTTATAGATGAACATTTTTGAAAAAGCAATTCAATTTTCTGAATAATATGTAATTCAAAAAACATACTTTTAAAATCAAGTTCAGGTCAAACATAAAATTATGCAAGACCACATGTTGCATGTCCTCTTCTGACCTTCCTCTATACACAGGGTATTTGATTATTGCCCTGGCCTGCATTGTCTCCAGACCCACCCACTGAAAACATCTGATCATGGGTTGCCGGAAGACTGGCGCGCAACCCGTCTCCAGTTAATGCGGTTGATGAAGTGTGGAATAGACTTGAAGCAGCATGGAATGAGTTGCCCGCTTCTATCATTCAAGCCTTGTTCGACTCCATGCCTAACTGGGTAAAGGCCATTTTAGCTGCCAGGGAAAGCAGCTGTCTCACTCTTGTAAATTCCCAAACTGCTCACAAATTTAATTATTTCATCTTCATCCGATACTGTTTATGTACAATAAATATATTTTTTGTATTTGCTTTCCTTCACGGTGTTGCAATTTTAATGACCAGCAATGTAAATTAAATCATTCAAAACAAACAGAAAAAAATAATATTTTGTTTATATTATTTTAATGTTTTAATAAAAGTCAATAATGGGAAACAGAAGATTTAACAATTTTTTTCCTAATGGATGATTTAATCATTACTTTTAGAGACTCAGTTATGATTAGACTCCGATTATGTACAATTAAATTGCATACTACTATGGATTAAAACAATTTCTAAATAGTACAACATCATCGGCTATCTTGTTATCTCGCATATTTTCTTCTCCTTTTTGTATCTTCTATAGAAATTTTGTTTTTTAGTGATCGTTTGTAACAATAACTTAACTAATTTTTTACTTTTTTTCAGCAAACCCCTGTTAATCAGGATTTTGAATGCATATATAAAGAATTATAATATACTAAATACATACTTATTTTTATTCACTCCACTTTTCCATCGCTGAACACAATTATTCCGATCCAAAAGAAAAGGATTTTTTGTCTGAGGTACTAAACCACATAAAGAATACAGAATTATAAGTAACAGCATTATTTAAAATATAAACAGATATGCACTTCATATTTATAACTGGTGTGTTTAGAAATATTCCAATGCTAACATTAAACACAAAGATAACTGTAGAACAGCATAAAGCAATACATAATGCTAGTTTTCATATTTCCTCATTCTTCAATATAGAAAACACTTTCTGAAAAACTTCAAAAATGAAAACAACTGATTTTAAAAACAATGCAGAATGAGGTTAGGAACTGACCCCATTTTATTTAACAAACAATTAATATTCAGCTTCTTTTTTGTGTTTTGTAAAAATGATTTTGTTGATTTCTACTATTTTATTGGGCACCCCCATTTTAATGGAAGCCTTTTTTAGAATACTATGAGTACAAATTTCTCACAAGTATTAGTTCCAATTTATCATTGTTCTGTCAGCCACATTCCGTGGACCATATCATGCCCTTTAATACATTTTTTTTTTTTTTTTTTTTTTTTTTTTTTTAAACAGTAGGATTCCATTAATTTGAAAAAAATCTCCTGATTGCTGTTCTGTAGAAAACAAGTTTTAAATTTTAACCACTTTTTCAAAATACATGAAAAATATAATAATAGTTAATTTATATGTGTAAAGATCATGACTTATAAAGATCGTGACTTGTAAAGATCATGACTTGTAAAGATTGTGACTTGTAAAGATCATGACTTGTAAAGATCGTGACTTAAAGAGAACGTGAAATATAAATAATAGGACAAAAACTTGCATCTTACGGTGTGGCAACAAGAAGAGAATTCGGAAGATTTTTTTATATATAGTTGTAAGAGTTTTAACTGTAATAGTTAGCAGTTAAAAAATTTTAATAGTTAAGAGCTGCAGCATTTTATTTTTTTGGTTCTGTTCTAAAATTCAAATAAAAGTATTTTGTTCATTCTGAAAATTTAGCTTTGTTCTTTCTACAAGGTTCAATATCCGTTATATTGAAATAAGGAAAGGATTTTTACTATATCTTTGTTCATAAAAAAAGTGTGGCTTATCGAGAATTAGTCAGGGTTACATCAAATGAAAACACAGATGTTATGATTATTTTATTAGACCATGCTCATCCTTAATTGGCGCTAAACTTCACTTCTTGGCAACAGTTTCATGGTTGATGGGATAATATGAAAGTACTAAAAATTTTACACCATAAATTAAATTTTCCAATTAATATATTTAATTTAATACCATTCTCACTATAGCTTCTCCATTCTAAAATATTTATAGAGTTATATATATATATTATTATTAACTCTATTTTAGACTTACAATAGATAGTAATTCACAAATTTATTTTTAATTGCTTAAAAATCTGTGGAAATAGAGCAGGAACTCCACTTTAGAAAGACTTAACTGCCAAAAAGCAAAATATCACTGTTATGATATGTATCTGCTGTTTAGCAACACTTGCTTCTTCTTATTTTTCTATGATATCTGCCATTTGGAAACACAGGCTAAATATGTGAAATTCTTTAGCATGGCTGCATAAATACGTAACAGTAAAAATAACCTAAAGCCAGCTAAAAATTCTAATGGTAAAGCAAAAGTGACTGCAAATGCTAATATGGGAAATTGCCATAGTTGTGTGAGAGGGGGTCAGCATGATTGAACAGTGTGTAAATTTTGTAATGCTATTTTTTATAAGTGTAAACAGAAAAATCAAATCACGATGGTTCCTCACTCTAAGATAAACGGCGATAAAAATCAGTTCCTCATTATTCAAAGGAAGATAAGATACATGAAATACTATTTCATTTTACTGATAATGCAGAATACTCCATAAATTCAATTGGTAAATAAAATGTTTCACCTCATAAGGAAAAGGTTTTCATTTTTATTGAAAAAAGAAAGTATTATGGAAGTCGCTTCAGGATGGTTTTACTCTATTATTTGTTATGGCACTGAGATACTTCTTTCAACAATTTGAGGTAAACTCCATTAATGGAACACAGCAATAAATTTTTATTTAACACTCAAAAATGGCGACATACAAACAAGAAGAGAAAACATATTCTAACTTATATAAAATAAAAATAAATGCTCTCTTCTTCATACGAGAACTGCGTGCGGCTCTCGAGCCTGCGTTTCAAACATTGCCATTAACATATGTGTTATTCTTTGTCTATTTAAATTGTACAAGAATTTAACAACAGTTATTAGAACTGTTACAGCACCTTCAAAAAATTTTTCCCTAAGAAAAAAAAATAATTTTCATTCTTGTTCTGATTTTCAGAGAAATTTAATTCTATTGAAAAGGTTGTGTGTAGTTAAAGTAACTCATAAAAATGTTTCAACTTCAGCTATTGATTGCAGATATAAAATATACAAATATACTCATGACAGGTTCTGAACCTTAGGAAGTGGAGTGTCTAAATTTAATTAATCTTAATCTGATTCAGAAAGTAATTAACGAATTCGATAATGTTTTCAGCAACACATTAGACTCTTATAAGGGATGCATAGTATCATTTCTTGATCCTGTTGTTAATCCAATTCTCTGTAAAGCAAGAAATATTCCTATTCTCATGCATTCAAAAACTAGCACTGCTTTTAGATAAAATTCTCACAGAAGAAGTTACTGATTTCATTGCAAAGCCTGCTTGATCAACACTACTTTTCCTGGAATTAAACAATTTGGTGAAGTTCGTTTATGTGGTGACTATAAAATCATGGCAGATAACTTACCATCTTCCTACTGTAAATCTTTTATTATGTAACTGAAGAGGAGGAATTTATGTTGCAAAAATTAATTTGGCTTTTAGTTGTTAAAAATTTGTTGAAGCTCAGACAATTTATTATTAGAAACAGAAGTGTGTACAAGATTAAATGCTTTCAGTGTGGAACTAATGTTCTGAATGGCAGGGCTTTTTCAATCAGCTTATGAAGACCCATATTTAAAAAGCATTTATTATCTAACTACAGTCAAAAGTCGTTAATCCGGACTCGTCGGGCCTTCGGCGATTCCAGATTATCGATTTTTCCGGATTATAGATCATCAGTTTAAATCTCGTAAGATGGCATGCAGAAATTCTAAAATTAAAAATATGAAACCGTAATTTATGAAATAAAGAACAATTATAATCTAAGGGTATCAAAATTTACAAAAAAAAAAAAAAAAAAAAAAAAAAACTTAATATTTATTTGTTTACTTTATTAAACATTTCTTTCAATGTAAGTTGTTTAAGTTGCTTCGTTTTATGTGATAATACTTTCTCTTCAATTCTATAAACAGACATAATTTCTTGTTCAGTTACAAAGTTCCGCTGTTCAAGTCCCGTAATTACCGTGCCGAGAATACCGACTAACTTGTCAATCGAAATTTTTTCGTTTTCACTAACCTCTCTGTCACCTTCTTCATGTCTTTATCTATTTTTGCAGCAATTCCACTTTTTGTTTGATGGACATCGAAACTTACTTTCGTTTTGTAGATCCTTTGGGAGCTCCAGCATCGTAAATTCTATTTGACATAATCGAAAGTTCAAGTTTACTTTTATAAAATTGCTCTTACAGTCTGCAAAAAATAATAAGCCGGGTCCAACTCAAAGATTAAGGAACAACACAATCATCAATATTAACTGAAATAGATAATTAGATAATTTTAGCATATATACTGTCCGTTATACATAAAATGCGCACGCGAAAACGTATTCTGCGTTTGTGCCCACGCATTTGCGCAGTCATAAAGGTCTTACGCGCACGCGTAAACGCCTATGTGCATGTGTCAATGCGGCGCATGCGCAGAAAGTTTTTAGCTTTGACATCCGGATTATAGATCATTCTGAATTATGGGTGTCCTAATTAACGACTTTTGACTGTATATGGTGTCAAAAAATGCATTTTAACCTTGGAAATGCAGTTTAATTTCGAATAAATACTCATTTTAATCTCTGTTTTCATAAATTCATATTCATTAAGATAGTTCCATTATTAAAAGAAAGCAATATACAGGGTGGTTCAAAACTATATGTCAAAAATGTAAGGGCAAGTAGAGGGGACCTAAATAAGCTGATTTCGTATAGGAATGTGTGTGCAGTGATGCTATATTGAGCCAGTAGAAGAGCACTGATGAGTGCAGCGTATAAAAGCTAGCATGGCTAGCAGATGAGTGCGTTTAGGTGGATTCTTCATTTCCTGCACGGATCTTGAGCAGCATGCATTGTTACATCAATGCAGAGCTTACCGATATATATTTCATGTATGGGGCTGCACAGTGAAATTTATTAGCTGCTCAAAAGATGTACAGGGAGTGATTCCCAGGGGAAAATTAGCAGGATAGTAGAACATTCGAGCGCCTTCGCCGAGATTTAAGCATGGGTGGATTGTTTTATGCGTCCAGGCATGATACTGACATTGCAAGATATCGCAGAATTCCTGCATTGGAAGAAAGAATACTACACACAGTAGAGGATATCCCTTCATCGAGCTCGAGAGCTGCAGGATGTGCACTGGGTGTCAGCCATACAACTGTTTTGAGGACTTTACATGAAGACAGAATACATGCGTATAATTTAGAGAGAGTGCAAACAATGACCCATGACAATTATCTTCCATGTCTCAACTTTGCTCGTTGGTACCTACAGCAGTTGGCAGGCAATCAAACTTTCTTTTTTGCAGATATTTTATTCACTGATGAGGCTACTTTTATGCGGTCGAGTATGTTTAACATTCATAATTCTCACCTGTGCGCTCAAGGTAACCCACATGGCACAATAATACATGCCTACTAAAAGTTTTCCATTAATGTTTGGGCAGGCAATGTGCACAGTAACTTAATATGACCGTACATTCTACCCATCATTTAATTGACCACATGTACAGCATCGTCCTACAGGAGGTCTTAACTGAACTTTTGGTCGATGTTTCTCCAGCTGTTCGCAGACAAATTTGGTTCCAGCACGATGGAGCCCTAGCTCACTTCAGCCAAAACGTCAAGAATCACCTGTACGTGTCTAGAGCCAGCAATGGATGGGGCGGGGCAGACCAGTTTCCTGACCACCAAGTTCTGATTTAACGTATTTGGATTTCTTTTTCGGGGGGTAGGTCATATTAAAAACCTCGTGTATGACAGTCTAGTCACATCTGCAGAAAATCTTGTTGCTCTCTTGTCTGTTGCTGCTGGACATGTGCTCTAAATGCCTGACATCTTTTCCAATGTATGGCGATCCATGCGCCACTGCTGCGAATCTTGTATCTCTGTTGGTGACCACTCTTTCAAGCTCCTATTGTAAACTGTTAGTAATTTGTTTCTTTTGTCTTTACTTGTCTGTTTAGTTTCCAGTGATTCATACTGCTTTAACGTACTAGTGCTTTAATGCGGCATTACTGCACACACATTCCTATATGAAATCTGATTATTGAAGTTCGCTCTATCTGCCTTTACATTTATGACTTTCAGAAAGTGCATTAATCCCTTTTGATGAAAAATTACCTATAATTCTTATGTCTGATGCTTCACCATATTGATTAGGTTATGAGCTAAATCAAAAACTTTCAGATGATCCAGTAGTTTTTGCACCAGAATTCATAATTTCTACAGAAAAAAATTATGCAAAAATTGATAAGGATATTTAAGTTATCCAGGTTATTAAGCATATGAAAACATTACCACATTCTTATGCATGGGGTCCAATGCATGTTAACATTGCAAATACATATTTAAAGTTGTAATTCATGACAAGAAACTATACATAAACTTCGTACAGCTCCAATTCAACCTTGTGAGAAATAACAAGTTACCCATAGTATTATTTGTTTCTTGATTTTGCAGGATCATTTTGTGGCCAAATTTTTTTAATTATAATTCATTCTTTTTCAAAGCAGCTAGGAGAAAAGTATATGCCTTAAACATTGGCTCACATTGAGATATTAGAAAAGGTATTTCCGCTCATGGAATTCCTGATGTTATTCTTACAGATACTCTTCAGAATAATTCTGCTCTTCCCTCAAAGGGAATTAGACAACTTTTTAAAGTGCCATATCATCTAGTTGGAAATGGCCAGGCTGAGAGAATGGTACAGACTATAAACAACTCTTTAAAATGTACTGTGGCAAATAATCAGGGATAAAAATTGTTAGTATTTATGGAAAGTGAATAAATGACAGTTAAACCAGAAATAGACGCCAAGGTGTTAGACATCCAAGCATAATCAAAGAAAAAGGACGTCTGAGACTCTGGTTTGGTACAGTAAAATCAATGCCAAACAGCGGCTCAGCTGAGAGCCCAATAGAATGCAGGTCCGAGTGTAAGCGTTTCACAACACACAATTCAGCAGACACTGTTGGATATGGGCCTGTGTAGCAACACCAGTCGTCTGTCTCTATTGACCAAGCGTCATTATCAACTAAGCCTACAGTGGACCTGGGAACATCCAGACAACCATGGACAACTGGAAGACAGTTGCCTGGTCAGATGAACACAATTTCTCATTCAAAATATAGAGTTCCTCACTTTTATTCTGTTAAATTAAGTGTCAAGGAACCTAGTGACCTGCTAAGTGAATAATTGTTTAAATCCAAGAACAGAAGCGTAAACTCAAGAAGGGTTAATTACCCTTTATTCACTCAAACTAAGATTTAACAATCAGATTTGATTTTCTGAATGTCCTTTAACGTAAATTCTTCTTGCTTTTGTTGCACAAAAAAGAGTTTCTAAGGGAGTTAAAATTTTCCTCTCTAAAAAGAGTTCTGCGGGGGTCTGTATTATATTTCGCCATTCCTAAAGCGAAGGCTAATTTATTGACGCAGCTATCCCAACGTTCATGACAATTCTTAACATATCCTCGAATAATTTTAACAATATGTTTGTTTATGTGTTTCGCTATATTCAATTGCACCCTATATGATACCGTTTTTAGATGACGTATGCCAAGTCCTGTGCAAAGACTTTCAAATAATTGACTAACAATTTGCTTTTTGTTATCAAATATTACTTTTACTGGGACCTTGTATTTTAAAATATATTTATTTAAGAACGAATCTGACACTACTTCTGCTGATGCTTGTTTAAGAGAAATTATTTTCACCCATTTTGAAAAATGATCAATGATAGTTAAGAGATATCTATTCTTATTTAGCCTTGTTCCAGAATAGGGTCCGAGGAAATGAATGCCAAACAATTCATTACGTAAAGTGGTCTTTATGTTATTTAAGAACCCGGCAGTGTTCTAATTAACGTCATTAATTGGCACATGTGACATGAACTGACATATACTGTCACAACTCTCTGTAACTGCAGGAAATAAACAGCTTCGTGGACGTGCAATGTTTTCCTAATACCGAGGTGACCTGATATGGGTGAATCATGCAGCTCTTATAACATATTTAATCGTAGACTCACTGCAATCACTGACCAGTATTCTTGATTCTCGTTAGTTATTTTTATGTAAAATAGCAATTTATCAATGATTCCATAGTGGACTACCCTATTTCTAATTTCCATTATGTCCATATGCTCAAAATGTTCGGGATCTTCGATATATGCATAAATATCTCTGAATTCTTTGAATCCCAAATTCAGTTCTGCAATTATTGTTTCATGGGACTCAATTATTTTCGAAATTAACATCGTACATCTGGCTGTATTTTCCACTTCGGCAATCTTAATTCTTGATAAGGCATCCGTGATAACATTTTACTTCCCTGCTGTCTGTTTTATTATTAAATTGAACTTCTGAAGCTTTAATGGCCAACATATAGGCCAGGGTGAAAGATTTTTCCCTGTATACAAGCGACCAACTGCCGCATGGTCTGAGTAGACTAACAAATTTGGAACTTCTGAACTGCTATGACAATGAGTTTCATTTTCTGTCGAAAGAATAGTTCCGTTGAGTTTGATTCAGCATTTTACTGCAGTAGGCAAATGGCTGCTCATTTGGGGAGAAGACAGCACCAATTACCAAATCAGAGGCGCCTGCCACAATTTCTAAATTCTCGTCCCCTCCTGGGAACTTGAGATCTGGGGAGTTGATTGATGCGTGTTTTAATTCCTCGAACGCAGTGTTCACTTCCGCGGTCCACGTGAATCTAGTTTTTCTTGCGTTTGAGAATCAGCAAGGGTTCGTCTACCTATGCAAAGTCCTTAATAAAGGATCAATAGTATGAGCACACACCCACAAAAGATGCTATTTTTTTTCCTGCATTAGGAGGATGATGACTCTTAATTGCTAAGATTTGAGAATTGTGAGTTTCAGTGCCTTTTTTCAAGATCTTATATCTGAGGTATCTAAGTTCCTTTGCCACAAATTTACATTTCTTGAAATTCACTATTTAAGGCCGGCTTCATTTAATAATGAAAATACTTCTTTTAAATGGTCAATATGTCTGTTTACCATTTTGCTCTAGATTATTATATCACCTAAATAAATAAATGTATTCCGCCTAAGACAAGTCTTAATACGGTATCCATTATCTTCTGGAATGTAGCCAGAACTCCACTTAATCCAAACAGCATTCTCAAAAAGGCATACACACCTGACTTCGTTATGAAGGCTGTTTTCTCCACATCTTCTGGTTTTACTGCAATTTGAAAATATCCTGATGTCAGACCAAGCATAGTCATATACTTAGTAAATTGGATTTTTCTCATTATCTCAGCAATTATCGACAGGATTTCATTACACTATTTAATTTACGATAGTCCATGGCAAATCTCCACAAATTCAGATCTGATGGTGGGAGGGCGATTTTCTTCCTACATAAAACTACCGAGCTAGCGTAAGGGCTAATACTCAGAATAATTATTTTATTGGCCAGCATCTGTTAAATGTACTGCTCCAAAAAGTTTTCCTTCTTCTGGTCATACGTATAAGGCTTAGACCGAGCCGGGGGGAACATTTCCCATGTTTATTTAATGTTGCACAACTTGGCTTCTCGTTAAATGATTTATAAAAATCTCTTACCATTTTTTCCATTTTCTTTTTCTCCTCTTCCTAGAGGCTGTTATGGTCTATGTCTGGAGTGGCCCCCACTCCTTCTTCAACAGTGTCCATCTGAACCTGTAAGCTAGCGTTCTTAAAATTTAAGTTTGCGCTTGCTGCCCGTAAAAAAAATCGACCCTCTAAAGTAACCGAAGTTAGTGAATCCTTTGCTACAAGAAAATTAACTTTCTGTCTCTTATTTTTTATTTGTACATGCAGCTCAATGCAGACACATTGTTTTCCTTGGGTGGCAATTACTTTCTGTCCCGTGATTTTAAATAGTCTGTAACGGCAAAAATTCTTTTTAAAACAGTCTTGTGACAAAACACTGCACTGCACCCCAGTGTTGAGTAAGGCCTAGTAGGCGCGTTGTTTAACAAGATATGAATTTCTAGCAAGGTCAAATTCTGTACCCTACCGTATTTAATTTAATTTCCGAAGTTTTCTTCACAAAGGGTGACCAGACCCTCTTCTCGGCCACTCTGATCTGAGATCTGATCTGACCTTTTGTTTGGCCCCTTACTTCTGCTTCTTTTTGCAATCTCCAAATACTTTTGGTTGACCTGCCTTCTTGCTGCCTTTTACAATCTTCCCCCATTGGTGATAATGATACTGCTTATTTTGAGGTTTCTGTTGAGACAAAAACCTCAAATACTGGCAGAAATTTGCTGAAAGCATGTTTTCAGCTGTTCGTCTGCTCTGGAACTTCACGGCCAGTTGAAATAGACTTTCTAATGTCTGTGGGTTTCTCACCTCCAGTAAATTCTAAACTGAAGGAAGCAGGTGCGACAAAATTACCTTGATTAATCATTATCTGGCCTTTTTCCGTAGAGTAGATTGAAGATTTGTATTTCTCTCAAAAAAAAAATCGCTCATATCTTTGACATTCGTCTGGCATTTACTGAAAAACTCTCCTTCCCAGGTGTAGGTTTTAGAAGCTGATTTCCCCAACAAGAATTTTCCAATGCCCTTGAGCCAACTTAAGGGCTTTTTTAGGTTGGCAGTTACTACTGTGATCTTCTGCATCAGATTTACAGGATGTAGTGTAAAATGCAGATCAAGGTGTTCCAGGAAGCTCATCATTGAGTCTTTGCCATCAAACATCGCAGCTGGTTTCATAGCTGCTTGCATGGTTTCTACTATGATACCAAATCTCTCCATAGGATTTACTGATGGATTCAGGATTTGAAAGGTAGGAAGTGTCAGCATAAGCTTTCCATTTTCCAACAACATGGTTTGTTAAAATGCTACGGATGCCAATATAGGGTTCCTCACTTTTATTCTGTTAAATTAAGTGTCAAGGAACCAAGTGAACTGTTAAGTAAATAACCACTTAAGTCCAAGAACAAAAATGTAAACTCAAGAAGGATTAATTACCCTTTATTCACTCAAACTAAGATTTAACAGCTGGCCCCTTTCTCAGGATGTACAGCAAAGACTCCACTTGGGCTTAAAATCAAAATGTAAAAAATAAGAACTAAATAATAACTCACTAAAGAGATTTAGCCGAAGCTAACACAATTCTAAACTAGTTGGCCTGTGATCTTAAATTAGCCAACTAACTAAAAAAAGGCACATAATAAGGCTGAGCATAACAAAAGCTTAGGAGACGTAGCCCAAAGACAAACGTGCACTACTTAGGAATCCCAAATATCTGTGTCGAAGTCAGTTGAACTTGACTTAAATATTATTCTCCTTCTCATTTGCATTTAATGCGATTCAAAAAAGTCACTCAAAAATGTATTCAATTCAAAAAAGTAGGGACTTGTAAGATAGGAAATATGCATTAAATTAAAATAACTGTTATAAAATTAAAATATACCTTACAAAATGTCTATGGTCCAGGCGAACAGTTACTTTCCCCTGTACAGCAGGTCATACATGGGCTGGTAGTGGTGGTAATATGCTTTGGGGGACATTCTCATTTGACTCTGCTGTGGTAGAACAGACCATGAAAGCTGCAGACTATCTGAACATAAATGCGAACCAGTTGCACCCTTGCATGGCATCTGTGTTCTCAACTTGAAATGGAATCTTCCAGGATAATGCCCCATATTACAAGGCTCGAACTCAGTTGGAGTGGTTTGAGGTGCATAATGATGAATTACAGTTAATGACTTGGCCATCTAACTCACCAGATCTTAACCCTCCGAAGGTTTTGAAAGAAATCAGGTATTGTTTTGCAAAGCGTCAACAGCTTTGTCAACGAAGTTTTTGGAAAGCGTGGAATGTTTTATTTACTGAAACCACCGAAAGCGTTAAGCAGTTTTCTTAACCCTCCCCACACCTGCAGCGAATCATCCGGATGAACTAATTAGCGTTGACTTTAAAAATATCAATCACTGTCAGAACTTTGTCCTTTGGGGATTTTGAAGAAGTAGAGTGCTTTGAAAGTCATCTGCCTTGTAACAGTAATTGTCCGCTTTATGTTATGGATTTTGTTATCAAATAAAAATTTTGAGAGAAACTGAAAATCAAGACCTTGAAAGAAAAAAATTATAAATGTTTAATTTTTTTCTGTTCATAAACCTGAATTTTTATGTACTTATATATACATGTGCGTGTGCGTGTTTATATATATATATATATTAAAATTTTTATGGAAAATAAATGTGCATATGGCCATAATATCAAAATATTGTTGTGTTTCTAATATCCTTTACTTTAGTTATTGAATTTACCCCTTATATACGATTGCTTGCCTAAGATAAAAGGAATATTTTCTCACTGAAACAATATGATTTTCAACAGTTCCCAAGATAGTTTACTTCTTTTAATAAAATAAAATATCTTGGGCACTTAGAAAATTTCTTATTCTATTTCCAACTTTGGGTATTTTTGATCCAGAGTTTATTTGAAGTTACGGATATAAATAATATTTCACAGTTTATTTGATACATTGCCAGAACTAATTAACTTAACATGAAGTAAAAAACTTGTTTATTTGCTAATCATAATTAAAGACCTCCAAGTTTTTCTCATGGAATTTTCCGCTTTTGTGTATAGCCATAAGTAAGGAAATCTGCAAGTTCATTAATTGTGCCATAATGATATTGTTTTCGTTAAAAGCTAAGAAAATATCAGCATATTTTACTATTCAACTACTTATTTGGGGGGGGTGGCTAAGAGCAAATACACAGGTGCTCTTCGAAATCTTCGTATTGAAAAATATAAGAGCATTAATGAAAAAAGACATCGGATTTTGATGGATTAATTCTCATGGTTTTATTAATCTCTATACCTATAATTCTTTCTCTTTCTATATACAAAGAATTAAAGAATTAAACAGATACACTAGTCTAATGCTCATGATGCTTACTCAGTTTTTCAATTTTATTTAATTTGATTATGGCAAAACACTCAAAGGTTATCTGCCTAAGAGTAGGCATGTCTTCATGGAGGAATTTCTAAGGGAAACTGTTTCGTATGCATGTTGCACGTGGGAAAAATACAAACGCCTACGCAGTGAGCTCTTTCGCCGAAAATTGAATCCTGGGCCGAATTATCAGTGTTTAGAGCCTATTGCTCTTCGCTGATGGGCCAACGCTCTTGATGCGTTTTATGGAATATAAGTTTTGTATGTGCAGTCGGAATATTGAAAATATTTTTTTGAAAATATTATAGTTAAATAGAGGTAATGCATAGTTTTACTAAACATTTTCTATCAGTATTACTTTCAGTGTAGTTACCTAATACAGAAACATAAAGTTTTATAAATATTTATATTTATAATTTGGTTTTCGATATAATGAACTAAGATTTCCCAGAATTCAATACATTCTTAAATTTCATTTTTCAGTATAATAATATGCAGTTGTTTTTAAAGGGTGTAAATGATGAAAATTTGGAAATATGAAAAGAAAAAAATTATGTTTGCACTCAAAAAATGCAAATGAAAACGGATTTTAAAATAAAATTGTGTAGAACTAATCATGATTAGTGTTTGAAATTAATCAATTTCTTGACTTATTTAATAACTTCGGACGAATGGTAACATATTTGGCAGAGAAAATCTTTTTAATTAACAATGAACTTATTTATTTAGCATTCTAAACAAATCCAAAAGAATAAAATTCCATGCGTTATCACGCTCAAAGTAATATATAAAACAACATCACTGTTGCCACAAAAAATCTACATTATAACGAACATATTAAATTATTGTGTATTAACTGAGTTCGTGCATGTTCCTGAACAAGTAGATTAATCTTCCTTCAGTTAGGTTTTTCTCAAGAATATTTATGTTTTAATATATATGCTTAAAGTGCGAATATTAGAAATTATTTAAAACATGCACTGAAGTAGAAGTAAACTTTGCAACAGAAATTCAACTAATTTCAATGAATACTCGGAGTAATATGATCGCAATCTATCTGATTATTTAAGAAAGTCTGGGCAGCAGGTTTGCTTCCTATAGGCTCATATTTATTTATTACTATGCACATGTGTGACTGCTATTTTTTTATACAGAGAATGTTTTCCCCTTTTGGAGTTTGCAACAAACAAAATTAAAGATTTTAATTTTCATAAAACAAAATGCAAAATAGACATTCTAAGGCAAAACTGAAGTGTGAAACCCTTTTTATTCACCAAAATGCACAATTTATTTCTACTTCAACTAAAAGAATCAAATTTAAGTTTTGTTCACATTGCTGGCTGGCTCAGTTAGAAATAAATATGTAATCTTTTTTCTTCCTTTCTTTCCTAAATTCAACAAGATACTTTTTTTAGAAAACAAAAATCCATAATTTATTCATTTTCAACCGAAAATAGGTTATACTATTTGGATATTGCAGAACATAAGAGAGCTATTTATCGCAAACATGTCAGGGCTGCCATCGTGAAGGGCTTTCTAAGGGAAACTGACTTTGCACAAAAGACCTATGATGCAGTCACTTCATTCACCTATCTTCAAACCTAAATCAAACTATCAGCAAGTGTTTTATCATTTGGCTATTAGCAAAGTTCAACTAGACGAAACCAATTCAAAAATTTTATTCGCATACAATACTTAACTCGACAACCGCAATAAGAGAATTCTATTCTTACTATATTTCTTGTGCTCTGTAGTTAGCTAATTTTAATGCAATTAGCAGGTAATATCAATATTGGAAAGCTTTAAAGCAAATTGCACTTTCGAATTTTCTTTCACATCATTCTAAATTTTACAATGGGAGCCCAGTTATACAAACAGAAACAGATAATAGTTATATAGGTCCAAGGGGTACTGACTCGTGGATAGTGGAAAAGACATCTTTTTCATCAAAGATACCATACATAATACGTGGATGACAACGCACATTGCCTTTCATTCTTATCGTCCCTCCTCTAATTTTCAGCGCATATCCTGTTCTTTCTTCTAGTCGTTTTACATTACCGCTTCTTTTCAAAATGCACCCTATTGGAAAATACTTGATCTGTTTTCAAAAATAGAGGCTAAATATTTCTCAGTATCGTAGAAGAAAGACATTCAACAGAATGTAAGAATGCATTTCTGTGAATACAATTCCGTAGGAAAATATTCTGCAAAATGCTTCAATTTTATAATAAATATGTCAATAATATACACAAAATTTAAGAATGGATTTTATGATTATATATATATTTACAAATTCGTTTTTCAAAATCATAGTTTCTTTTTTAACCCCAAAACGGCACTAGGACAGATGGGCTACTAGTCTCTAAACGGCATTTTATAGAGTTTCACTGTAAACGGCAACTCAACTTTTAAATTGCTGCCACCAACTATTATCGTCCTGTAGTATAATGAAAGAAATGAAATAATTAAGAATCTTCATTAAATACATTAACATTACTTTGTCTTGTATTATTAACAATACAGTACCTAGAGCCATCAAATTTTGAATAACGTAATCCTCCCCTCGAATATACACACTGTAAATGGAATTTTTATGTTCAAATTTGTTTTATTATCTCTTTCATATTTTGTAAAACTTTAACGAATTTTTGATTAGGAAACTTAACAGTTTCAAAGCGAGCAGTGGTAAGGGATAAAACACTTTTATCTCCAGTGTGCGAGACTATTTATCAGAAATTCTAAAGATATGCTGTTTCTAAATATTTTATTATATTGCTTTCAGCATCAAAAAAGTCCCTTTAGGCATAATATAAAATCTGAAAGCTTCTGAATTTTATTTTAATGTTTTTAATTTTATAATTCTTTTTTAAGGTTCAAATGAGAGTTAGTACAGAAGGGCTATTAGTTTCGAAACGGCATTTTGCATCGAATCACTTTTTAAACTGTTGCCACTAAATATTATTGCCCTGTATTTATTTAAAGAAACTAAATAATGAGAATCTACATGAACATATGTATGTTTTTTGCATTGTGGAAAAAGAACGTTACCTAGAGTCATCACATTTTGGATCACATAGTCCTCCTCCGAACAAGGACACTTGAAAGCCCGAATTTGGAATCAGGAATTTGTTATTATTGTCTATTTCATATTCTGTATAACTTTAACGGATTTTTTATTAAAAAACTGAACAGTTTCAAAGCGAGAAATGGCAACACTGTGAGGAATAAAACATTTTTGTCTACAGCCTGCGAGCCTGTGTATCAGAAATTCTAATGATATGCTGTTTCTAAATATTTTTAGGCCAAAGTGGCATCAGCCCAAATGCTCTCAAAACATGTATGTGTCTGTAAATGAAAAAAAAATGCCCATTTGAACCTAATATAAATATAAAATATAAACATATAAATATAGCAATAATAAATTGTTTTCATTTTTGGGGGGGGGTATTGAATCCAGTTTTACATAACTTTTCAAACAAATATTTTGCGCTAGGATTATTTTCTTATTTTTTATAAAACGTTTTAAAGAAGTATTTAAAATAAATGGATCTTATATCAGGTTAAAAAAAGTGTGTAACTGTCATAAGAAAAACTGAAGCAAGGAGGACAAAAAGATTTCTAAGGTCATATTTTTAAACTAATCCAATTGGCTTATTAGAAGATGAAGACTGTTATTTTTTTTTTCGATGATAATAATAGAAAAACAATGGGAATAACGATGGCTGCAGATGTCTTTATGTATGGTAATATATTTATATTAAAATAAATTTCATAATCCTTAATTTTAATAAAACAAAACTATATTTCATGAGGTTTGCAAATTTCATAAAACGCATATGCGTATTTGTAGCCTATAAAACAATTTGTTAAAATTCTACAGGGTATTTGAATGAGCTGCAGACACTCTATTTCATAAAATAATAAGCAAATATTTATATTATATACAACAATGCCTTTAATATGTTAATTTACCAATGCACATGATATATACGAGGGTTGGAACTTTAATAGTGGCAACTATTTATTTACAAGGAATTCAAAGGTGATTCATGTCACCATGTTTTACAGTCCTTCAATATAGTCGCCAGCACTGTGTACAACCCGTTTCCAACGATGTGGAAGTCACAGAATACCTGTAGCAATGCCTGTTTTGTTGATAGTTTGAATGGACCGGTCTACTGCCGCAAGAGTCTCAGGAACAGTTTGGAAGCAAGTGCCACGAAGTGGTTCCTTCATCTTAGGAATTAAGTCATAGTCACAAGGGCTTAGATCTGGGAAGTATGGTGGATGGTAAAGCACTTCCCAGCCCCATCGCTTGAACAAATCAGTCACAGCTTGCGCTGCATGCGGCCGAGCATTGTCATGCAAAATGAGAGGAACATTCTGCAGAAAGTGTCGCCGCTTTGTTCTCAAAGCTGGTCGGAGATTGTGCTCCAAAAATGACCAGTAATACTGCGCAGTGACGGTCTGCTGTGGGGGAACGGTATGCGTTAGGATGACACCATCACAGTCGTAAACGAGAATCACCCTAACTTTTACACTGCTGGGGTTCTGACGAAATTTCGAACGTCGTGGTGACCCGTGATGACGCCATTCGTTTGATTGGCGTTTCAGTTCTGGCTGGTACGATTGGGCCCAAGTCTCATCCAGCGTAATGATACGGCGTAAAAAAGCATCTCCTTCGCGCTCATAGCGCTCCAGGTGGGTTCGGGCAGGATCGTATCGTAGCCATTTCTGCATTTCCGTCAATTGATGTGGAACCCATAGTGAAGCAATTTTTCTCATGGACAGACGTTCCATCAGAATGTGCAGCACAGTCGTATGCGCTAATCCTGTTTGTCCGGCCAGCTGACGAATCGTTTGGCGGCGATCACTGTCCATTAGTGCAGCAACAGCTTGCACGTCTGCATTGCTGACACTCGGACGACCTGGCCACAGCATGTGTGCCATGTTTTGGCGTCCTTCATTGAATGCTTTCACCCATCTTGCTACAGTTCTGTAAGGCAATGCAGATTCCCCGCAAGCCTCTTGAAGCCCTTGATGACACTGTCGTGCTGTACGACCTCTGGCACATTCAATTTTTATCCAACATCGTAGTTCCTGTTCTGAAAACATCATGACTGACTTTAGACCGCGAGCTAATACAAGGATCCGTTCTTCGCGTCACTCCGCATGCATGTTACGTAGCCAGGACGAGTTTTTTTTTATGAGAGGTAAGGTAGGTATGTAGTTTACGTGTGGTATACGCGATATTCTTTGGTTTTGTTGCATAGCATTTTTTCAGCGGTGTTGCCACTATTAAAGTTCCAACCCTCGTATATATATTATTTTTTTTTTTTCAGACTATTATAAAAGGATAGTTATACTCGTACAAACCATTTAGTAGGAATGAAACCTTTTTACAACTCTCAGCTGATATTATGATGCATTATAATGTTGTGCTGCCATCATTTACTTCCTTATACAACTGAATGAATTTTAAAATATTTATTCCTCTTCTTGAATTTATTTCATAGCTCTAAAATTATTTTCGATTATATTTTGGCGAAATAAATAGTTTGTTTTGAGAAGGAAAAATTATATCTCAAATGATTTTACCATTTCTATTTTAGAAGAATGCCTATTTATTGGGGAACATCTTAAAAAGAGTACAAGTGGTTATGATTTTAATGTAAGAAATTAATTGAATAAAATTAGGCTTTCAGTTATGGACTATTTCGAATAGGAATGTATGACAGACATATGTGAAATTTATGTGTCTGCAAAGCGATTGTGAGAAAAAAGTGCCACTGAATGTCTTGTTCCTTACCTTGCTAAAGAAAATTTAGAGAAATAAGACGGTTCGTAGCACTTATAAAAGATGCTGAAACTATCGAAAACTGTATTTAAAAACTTTAAAATGCGACTTCTGTGTGGTTAGTGCTTGAAAATAATATTTGAAATCTCTCCTGCAAAATTTTGATTAATAAATCAGTTAATTTGCATCAGATGAGTATGGATTTCTTATTCTAATAGCACATTGAAAAACATATTATTCATTGACATATTTATTTCTTTTGAGAACGAAAAGAAATTTGCTTCATACATTTGTAATAAAATGAGTCAAAAAACTGTCGTTGTGCGGAAGCCTATTTTATTTTTATTTATTTATTTGAAATTGGTTTGAATTGGAAAAACCATGGTTCTGCCCAGAACGGAGAAAAAATTGTTTAGTCGTGCAATCTTTTTGAAGCATGTGTACATTACAAATATCATGAATTTACTACCAAAATGCACTTTAATTAACGATAATTGCATATTGATTTAGTGAATACTATATCTTTTTGTTACTCTATAATATCAAGAATACATTTTTTGAACTAGGAAAGAAAATAAGGCTGATCTTTGGAATATGGTAACTGCTAGTTTGGCGACATTTTGGAGGCGATAAAGGTTACTATCTAGGACTTTGGGAATAATGTGAGAAGCACTCAGTTCCGATTACGCATTATTTTGTGTGAGGGAAATGAGAGATCATGAGATATGTCATGTGACATTAATGGACGAATTACAGTTGTTTAATCGGAAAAGGGGGGAAATTTGGAAATTTCGTATTTAGCTATATTCTGTGTTGTGTGAAACGTGACATTAATGAACGAATTACAGTTCTTTAATCGGAAAAGGGGGTTAATTTGGAAAAGCTTCATTGTGTGTTGTGTGAAATTGTGTTGATTAATTTTCAGATTGCATGGCGCTATGTAAAGTGAATTCTAAATTTTTAATGCGTTTATCTGATAATAATAATGAGATTGTGTGAAAGGAAGGATATTACAGTTAAGTTTAAATGGCGGTGCAAGAAATATGGTGAAAATGGACATTTTGTGAAAAGGAGTGTAAGGAAGGGTACGTGGTTTGCTGAAAGTAGTTTGAGTATAGGTGAAATTTTATTAATTTCTTATTACTTGGTGAATAGACTTCCAGTTGACTACTGGATTTAGGATTTAGAAATTAGCAGTAGTACTGCAGCGACGTAATGAAGATTCTAAAGAAGATTAGGTAAGTTAGTATTTTTAATCATTTGAGGATATTGTTTTTATGCATTGTTCCAAATGTAAGGAGTAAATAAATTAATGTGGTATTATTGGAAAATTGTTATTAGCAATGATTTAGTTTAAAGTAATTAGGATTGTAATCTAATTTTTATTAATTTAATGTATGTGCTTATTTATATTTTAACTAGTGTTTTTTAATTTAATTATATTTTAATTTAATGATTGTGATTTTATGAGTTATATATTTGTAGTATTTTGGAATATGTTTGAGTAGAATACGTTGAGTATTTCCATGCATTTTCGTGAAATTTTTCAAATTTATGACAAAAAAGCAGTGTACATGGATATAGTGAAGAGTGTGCACAATGCCATTTTTGTGCAATTCTGGGATGTTTTTTTAAGTTAAAATAAGTCGACGTGTACATGGTTTAGTGATATTTTAATTAAATGATAGTTATTTTGTGAATTTTATGTTTGTAGGAATTTGGTAGACGTTTCAGTTGAAGTAAACGTGTAGGGGAATAATTTAAATATTTGACACTAAGTATTTGTAACTATTTTTAATGTTTGTGTATAAATTCGTTAGTGACGTTTATAATATAATAGATAATTTAGAGGTAAAAGCTTTTGGATATTTTATTTATTTTATATGTGGAAATGTTCATCCTTGGAAAGGGTATGTACTTTTTCGCGATCAGGTAATTTCATATATGTGCTTTTTATCGAGTTTAAAGATTAAGAAAATTTTCCTGCATTTTCGTGCAAATTTTTGTAATTTATGAGAAAATAGCAGTGTAGATGGATAAAGTTAAGAGTGTGTGCAATGCCATTTTTGTGCAATTATGCGATGTTTTTTTTTAAGTAAAAATAAGTGGACGTGTAAATGGTTTATGTGTATGTGCTATTCTGAAAAACGCGCAAGGAGTTTGCGATTCTACACTTTTTCCCAATTTTGCAGTTAATATTTGTCATGATTAAGCAGTTTTGTTAGATAAAATTTCTAGCATCAGTGTAATTCGGCTAGTAGATTGTTGGAAAAAGTGTTGAGTAAATAAAAAGAAAAGAAACATGTCTTTACTTCGTGAAGACAAAATGGCGGCGAAAAAAATATAGAGGGTTGCTGTAGCAGAGTTGGTCGTCAAATTTTCGCAAAAAAATCGCCAAGTTACCATAATCCAAAGATCAACCGAAAATAATATTTAGAATTGAAAGAATTTTAGCAAATGACCCAAGATATGAAAGGAATTGGCTTTTTTATAATACTTATTTCATCAATTCTTTTTTATCTCTAAATTGATTTCTTTCTCAATGTATTTTTTTTCTGAAAGTGAATACCAAATGGTACGATTGGTATTATTGACAGTGACAAGAAATATATTACCATATTTGTATTAACTACAGTGGTTTTCCCATGTATAATGTGGATATGAGCCAGTTCCATTTATAAAGTCCTCAGTTGAAGCTTTACTGCTTTAAGGCACAGAGCCATGAAATACACAAGAATATTAATTACGAGATTAACATCACTGGCAATGTAAATCACAATACTAAGCACAGAATTGTTATTGATGCCTATTAAAACATATAGCAATTTGATAATTATCTCAAAAGGTGACACGCCTACCAATGGCCAAGCACTAAAATTGCTGAACACGGGTAGTTCGGTTCGAATTGGCTGCATGGACGTTTTCACGATTTTTTTCTTTCTGTAACATGTATAGGAGCCATTTTCTCTTAGACACTTCAATGTGAAGGCATCCTTCCTTTGGCAGACAGCCCTTTGTCAAGTAAACTAAACCAAAAAGAAGTACTTCAAACGAAGCATAGATATTAAATTTTAAATAGTCCTATTTTGTTCTTAGGCTGTGAAATTATTTGGGTCGATGTGAAGGAAGGATACCATAAAACTGCACATAAAATGTTAATAAGATGGGAACACTGATTTCAAGAAATACATACATATATTGGATTTTTAGTAAAACCCCAATCATAAGTATTAACTAATGAATTTAAAAATACCTAATTTAACATAGCTCATCAGTCCTTAATCGTAAATAACGTCCATTAGCGGCTGAGCAGTAATGTCACTGAACACGAGTAGTTTGAGTTCTCCTCACATGTAACATGAATACGAGCCAGTTTTCTTTAAAAAGACTTCCAAGAAGGCACCGCTTCCCATACTGAGACAGACCTCCTTTGTTTTAATTAATCAACCATAGTCGTAAATAACAAATTGTTTTCCCTTTGAAAGTCCTCCACGAAAATTAAAGTTGTCTATCTTTATCAGAACATCTAACTGTGTCATTTCAAATCTTGATGTAGACAAAGAATCAGAAATTCTTATTTCCTTTTTTGAAATTTTTTGCATCACCCAGATCACCATCATATTTTTTTCACCTTCGTATAATGATTGCAAGGATTTTATAAAAAGCCATTTACATTTTTCTTCCACTAACAACTATTTTTCATAAATATTTACTCTTACCTGCTGAGACTTTTTTGTCCTAACCGTTTCGAAATTTGGAAATAAACATAACTTCATAACAGTAAAATATTCATAATTAAATATCATTTGGACCTTTTTATTCTATGGACTATTTCGAATAGGAATTTTATTCGATGGCATTTTCAGTAAAATGGAAGTATTTTGCTTAAAGTAAAAAATGCATCATATGATTTCATGTACTTTCAGTACTTATTTTATCAATGCCAAAAAGTGAGTTCATCAAATATATTATTTGTGAATGATTTTCATATCACGCCAAGGAAATTTCTCAGAAGTTCGTTTTAGATGAGAAATCAGAAGAGTAAAACGAATTTTTTTTTAAGGAAACGCGTCTTGTCCTCATATTTCAATAATAAAATGTCCATACTTCACATTCACACAACTAAATTTCGATGCAAACATATAGTAAATGATACATTAGTTTAAAATAGAATTACACAATTTGAACTCTTTCAAAAATCTCATTTTTTATTTCAGAACAATTATTCAAAATATATATTGAAGTAACTGTTTTTGTGAACTGTTATAGTAATTTAAACAAATACAGTAACTTTAATCAATGCGCACAGTTAAAATAAAACTTATATCCATTTTCTCTGTTTCTACAGTCAATGTAAGATACCTGTTTAAGTATTTATTTTATGCTAAAAGAATTTATTTGTAAATTAGGTGATGCTAAATTCTTTAAAAATTATTCATGGGTTCCGTGCTAATTGCATTTACTTTTGCAGCAGAAATTTTGTTTCACAAATTTTTCGCATACACATAGGTTTTTGTTGAAGGCTTTCCATTATTTTCCAGTTTCGGCATGAAAATCGCCCTCAGGTCAGCAGATGGTACGGCTGGATTTGATGTTTTTATTTATGACCCTCCCATTGTAACATCTTTCTCTAACGGTCGCTGTTTCACTACTACCAATTAAGCGCAACAGGAGGTCAGGGGAACGACAGTACAGAATATTCCGTCCTCAACGATTTCGAGACGAAAAATCTGAGGCACAAAAAATTATTTGAAATGCTTTCAGATCCATCAAGAGGTGACAAAATAATCCGTGTGTGATGATTTGCTAAGCCATCTTTCAATACAGAAAAATCCGTCTGTAACGCTAAGAGGGCACGATACAGCACATTTGGGATGACATCGACCAGCAGCTCAGAGGTCAAACGCCTTTATTTCAGAATACCTCGACTTTGTGTGACCGTTGCTTAAACATATGGTATAATCTGTCTCCAATTATCTAAAAAGAAGTTGTAGCATCCATGCCCAGGTGAGCTGCAGCTGTTTTTCAGGCCAAAAGTCGTGAAACGTATTATTAAATAGGTGGTCATAATATTTTGGCTCTACAGCCATATGGTAAAATTTCTGCAGGAATGCATTTGTCACAAATTTGGTAAAGGGAACAGTTGTTTTAACCTTGAGACCTTTTCTGCTTGGATGAGCCAGCAACTAGAGACAATTTCGACTACATTAGTGAAGAACTAACATAGGTTTAGCTTTAAATTTTCTAAAGCTTGAAGCCATATTTCTTTTTTCCTTCAAGCGAATGCTGAGACTAACTAAACTAAGAAAACAAGCCAAGCCTGGTCCACGAAAATACAACAGATAAGAATATCTTATCTCACATCGTAAATAAACAGATCGAGTTCCAAACGGCACAACGCACATTGGAGTGGATGCATCAAACCTCCCATGTGCAATAGCTGTGCCGCTCGAATAAACGCTTCATATTGACTGGGTGCAGTGCTTTACTTCGCTAGTGCATTCTCATTAGAATTGATGAATTTAACCCTTGATTTTGCCTTTTCTATATTTTCGCCTTCGGGTAAACGGTGTGGTTGCATCACAATTGACTCAATTACCGAGAATGGTCCATGTACATATCGACCTATTTTCACTTAAAAAGTCAAAGAAAATTGACAAAAATCCAATTCTTCTTACTCTTGTAAAAAGCGCCAAACAAATAAGGTGGCGATTCTGCACTTTAGCATAGAAATTGTTTCCAAATGCTTATTAGCTAAAATCCCGATTGGAATTTCCCGGAAAATGTCACATTACATGTCTCATGATCGCTCATTTCTCTGAGACAAAATAATCTGTGATTCGAACTGTGTGCTTCTCAGATTATTGCTAAAGTCCTAGCTAGTAACCTTTATCGCCTTACCAAAATGTCGCCAAACTACCTGTTATCATATTCCAAACATTAGCCGATTAATTCAATGCTAGAAGCGCACACACACGAAAAAAGAAAAAATACCATTCACTGACTATTTTTGCTAACAACTCAATGTGATAAAAAGTTACTAAAAGGACACATTTTAAAGTAATACATAAAAAATATGCATAAACTTATGAACTAAAATATAAAGAATATTACCTTGGAATACTTCTGACACATATTTAATTACTTTAGTCAGTGCCGTTTCTACATTATACAAAGCATTGCCTGAGATACTTTGATCAATATTTTCCATGTATGTTGAAATCTGAAGTGGCACATAGACTGTCTCATGGACATGGCGGTGATGCCTACTTTTCATAATGTGACTGCTTGCAGGTATATCTTCAAGAACAATATCATCATGTAAACAGGTTCTTAAACTTCCATAGATAGTGTAGAAATGAATAATGAAAAGAAGATTTCCATAAAATGCCAGCAGTTTACACATTTTGCTAAAGTAAGAGAGAAAAAAACTTTTACATGTAAAGGAACAAGAATTGGATATAAACAAAATGAAAATACTTGGCATATAATTACATGAATCAATTCCAAAATCAGGAAAGATAAGTGTGCACAATTTAATCTGGAAAATATGGTTATATTTGTTTTAACTACGAGATTGTATTACAGGAATTGATATGTTTTATATAACAGAGGAGCCAACCTGAATTGGCTTCTTCAGCAGAAACTTCATTATAAACAGAAATTCGAATTTTTTTTTCTCACGCATCGAGAATTAAGTCTGGAGTTAATTAAATTTCAGTCTAATAGAAAAAATCAAATTATTTCATTGTGTAGTGCAAAATAATACTGCAGAGAAAACCTGAATGAAACATTTTTTCTACACGATAATCAATAAATGGAAAAGCAATAAAAATTTCTCAGTCACACTTACTTATCGAAAACAATATGTTCATGATTAAAAGCTAGCTGTCAAATAAAAATCTTCGTGAACTTCATAGTGATAACAAATGCTTATGTTAATCATAAAGAATATCTTATGCAGGTGTTATTTACGCAACCCAACAGTATTTAAATATACTGACAAGAGTTATCAATACCATTCTGGGCATGCAAAATATGAAAATCGACGGAAATAAATAATAAACAATCAAATGTTACGCGCACAAAATATATTGCCAGATCAAATTACGCGCGTAAGTAATACATAACAGGAATTTTCAATCTTTTTGACCCCAAGCCAAAGCATAGACGTTCTTTGCTCAAGCACCCCCCCACCCCATCTAATTTTATAACCCTCACTCCTTTCCAAAACTTGAAATATATATATATATATATATATATATATATATTTATATATATATGTTTACAATTTTCCTCATATCGAACATACCGAATGGGGAATGGAAATATTAAATCACAATTTTGAAATAAATTTAGAAGAAATGGTTTGCGTAAAAAAAGAGGAACAAATGCGAAAATATTACAGAACTGATGTGAGGGGGACAAAAACTGAAAAACTGATGTGAAAAATTTTTTTGTTGTTGTTGCTTAGCCTCGAAAGATCTAACATATGTCAGCTCCAGAAGGTTATTGACAGCCAAAACATTTGTAATAATCAAAGACGTTAGAATAGTCTATTCTAATCTCCTTGGTAATAATAAGGGGATAACAAATTTCTACCAATGTTGATACTAGTTAGTTAGTACTACGTAGTCTCTTTCAGTTGTATATTTATTACGATTGTAATTTGGCAACATGGAATACAGTATTTTTATTTTGGAATGTGAAGATCGTGTAACACGTCTTGTTGAAAATACTAAGCTCTCGGTAACTTTGAAACTTCATGTAGCATATATAACCTGATTGCGTAAATTCTTATTTAAACATGTACATATGTTCGGGTAAGGGAAGCACTTCCGGAGAGAACCCGGTGAATGTAAACATTGCCAAATTTGGCGATAATAGTTAAAATCTGGTAACCCAGCGGATTCAACCTATTCGCTTGTTGCAACCATTCATCTTGCGTCCATTTTGTTTCGTTATCACTGTGGTTCTTCGCATTTGCAGATTTCTATTATTCTTCTTTTATTTATTACTTTTTTTCTTAATTTTTTAACAACGAATAGATAGAAATATTTTCGTAGATCCCGGTTCTCGGTTCGGGATGAAAGGAAGAAAATAAAGCGGGAGGGGTGAATGCTAATTTGTAACACGGCTGTTCACGTTGTGTTCTTAATTATTAACAGCTGTACGCACGCAGAACTATGAGGTTCGAAACGCTCAAATAATTCGTTTTCGTACTCCGCAAAAATGTGCGTTTTAAATAATTAAGTAATGCTTTTATTTTTATTATTGTTTATTCTCACCTAAAACTATGATAATAAATCAATTTTTATGGCGTAAAATTGTAACAATATATTGTTAATGCTTTTCTTACAATAACCTTTCAGAGGATGGCAGGTGTGACATAAATAGATTATTAAATTTTAATAATAAATACTATTTATTACTGATTATCTGTGACAAAATAGTTTGATGTATTCCCATGGTCATCAAAATTAGCAAACCACTGCTGGTGTAAGGAATATAGTTCAAATGACTCTTGAAAAGTAATGAAATGTGTAATGTTCAAGTTTTATTAACAATGCTACTGAAGAAAATTTGATTACTGTTGAAGGTTATTAGTATTGTGAAATAAATTATGAAAAGGATGGGTATTTGTTTCAATGTAAATTGCTTTAACCTGCATGCAAGTAACATTAAAAAAAAAAAAAAAAATACTGAAAACTGTTAATCAGAGTTCATACACATTTCTGCACACAGAAATTAAGGACCATTAATGAAAAAAAATTCAGGACCTATGAGTAAACGCGAACTGAATAAATTCAATTAAAAATATTAGCGATGCCTGCATTTCACATTTGTAATACCATCCTAAAAATAAAATAGATCCATAAGTAGTATGTATTATTACTAAACATGAATTAACATAATTATTAATAAGTTTGAAAATGAAATAAACTTTAAGTAATTGATCAAGTAGCATTAAATATTTTACACTTATAATAGTTGGGCATATTTGAAAGAAGTGACATTTACATTTTACTAACTTTATGTAACTTTTTTTTTGTCTCATAATGTCACATACTTGGTCAGGCTAGCGGTTTAGTAAGTAGCAGGTTGATTTTATGTCAAATGGCATAGTTTAAAATGAGAAGTATCATAATCAGCAAAATTCATAACAAAAGTTAATAATTTAATAATTAATTTCTGTTTAAATTTAATACCAATTTATTTCCGTATATCACGTTTAACCTGTTAGTTTTACATCTACATGCTTATTATCTGTGAATTTTTACTACCATATGCTTAATATATTGTTTAGTCTGCTAACTAGAATTTACATGCACTAAAAATCACGTTTACAAAGTATCACGTTTACGGCTCGCCTCAAGCGTCGATGAAACGCGAGCTTGGCGAGTAAAAATGGAACGGCGCCAACGGGTTCGCTCCCGAAGCGCCAACGGGTTCTCTGCGGATGAAAACCCCGGGTAAGAATTCATATTTGTATGAAATACAGCAATTTCAATCTATTACTATAAATCAAAATATGCTTATATCACATATATTGGGTGACCCTTGCCCACAAATTGTATTCATATTTTAAATAAGATAGTCGCATGTATTTGCCAAAGGCACCGAAAGTTAGTAAGAATTAGGTAGCATGTCATTTAGACAAAAGGGCAGTTTAAGCAAGCAAGTGCTTCTTCACACAGGACAGAAGCCTCATGTATGTGAAGTATGTAAAATGACATTTGGTAATGAAGGTACTTTAAGCGAGCATATGTGTATTCACACAGAAGAAAAACCTTATGTTTCTGAAATATATAAAGTGCCATTTAGTCATGAAGGTACTTTAAACGAGAATATGCGAATTCACACAGAAGAGAAACCTCATGTTTCTGAAGTATATAAAGTGACATTTAGTCGTGAAGGTACTGTTGATGAGCATATGCGTATTCACACAGAAGAAAAACCTTATGTTTGTGAAGTATGTAACAAATCCTTCAGGTGTAAGGCTAGATTAAAAATGCATATGCCTATTCATACAGGAAAGAAAGCTCACATGTGTGAAGTATGTAATAAGTCATTTCTTCTAAAGTATACTTTAAAGAAGCATATGCTTATTCACACATTAGAGAAACTTCATTTGTGTGAGATATGTAACAAGTCATTTAGACAAAAAGCAGGTTTAAACAGGCATGTGTTGATCCACACAGGAGAGAAACCTCATGTGTGTGAAGTATGTAATAAGTCATTTGGAGAAAGGGGTAATTTAAAGCACCATATGCTTACTCACACAGGGGAGAAACCTCATGTGTGTGAAGAATGTAACATGTCATTTGGACATAAAGGTACTCTAAATGACCATATGCGTATTCACACAGAAGAGAAACCTCATGTGTGTGAAGTATGTAACAGGTCTTTTCATAAAAAATATAATTTAAATCAACATATGCTTATTCATACATTAGAGAGACCTCATGTGTGTGAAATATGTAGCAAATCATTTAAACATAAAGCTACTTTAAATCGGCATATGCTTATTCACACATTGGAAAGACCTCATGTTTGTGAGATATGTAGTAAATCATTTAGACATAAACGTACTTTCAAACGGCATATGCTAATTCACACACAAAAAAATCCTCATGCGTGTAAATTATGTAAAGAGTCATTTCGACTAAAAGGTGCTTTAAAGAAGCACCTTCTTATTCATACGGGAGAGAACCCTTGTGTGTGTGAAGTATGTCATAAGTCCTTTGATGAAAAGTATAGTTTAGGCAAGCATAGGCTTATTCATGCATTAGAGAAACCTCATATATGCGAGTTATGTAGGAAGTCATTTAGACATAAAGATACTTTAAACCAGCATATGCTTACTCACAGAGAACAGTAACTTCACTTGGGAGGTTCGTAAAAGTCATACTAAAGTGTGATTTAAATCAGTTATATGTATCAACGCAGGAGAGAAATTTCATGAGTTAATATATATAATAAATAATTTAGACAAGAGTAAATCTGTGGAAATGTATATTTATCTGTAAAGAAATAAAGCTTCATTCTTTTAAGGAAAAGCTTCATTTATAAGAACTTATAAATGCTCTAAGGATACCACAAAGAAACACCAGAGAAAGTGCAGAATCACCCACTGGTTGACGCATTTTTAAGAATTGCACATACTCGGTATCCATGTACACATCGACCTATTGGGTTGGCAACTAAGTAATTGTGGATTTCACTCATAGATGGTTTCAGTTGAATTTTTAGGGTTGCAGATGTAGTAAAAATGTAAAACACATTTTGTTATTTGATAGTTGGCAATTCAGCTGTCAATCAGTAAAAAAAGTTTTTTGATCGGTTGCATAGTTTTCGTTTGGCGTTCGTTGA
Source organism: Stegodyphus dumicola (assembly GCF_044657685.1). NCBI lineage: Eukaryota > Metazoa > Arthropoda > Arachnida > Araneae > Eresidae > Stegodyphus > Stegodyphus dumicola. The sequence goes on from NC_140769.1 coordinate 263,074,423, forward strand.
AAAATGGAAAATCAAAAGGAACATTTTCGTCATAGTTTGCTTTTTTATTGCCGCAAAGGGGAAAACGCATCGCAAGTTCATAAAAAGGTATATGCTGTTTGTGGTGACGAAGCCTTAAAAGAACAGCAGTGTCAAAATTGGTTTGCCATATTTCGTTCTGGTGATTTTTCACTCAAAGGTGAAAAACGCTTTGGTCGTCCAGTTGAAGTTGATGACGACCTAATCAAAGCAATAATCGATTAGGATCGTCACGGTACAACACGTGAGATTGCAGAGAAGCTTCATGTATCACATACATGCATTGAAAATCACTTAAAACAACTTGGCTATGTTCAAAAACTCGATACATGGGTTCCTCACGAACTGAAAGAAACGCATTAACAGCTGCGAGTTGCTAAAGAAACATAATGACATTGATCCATTTTTAAAACGACTGATAACAGGCGATGAAAAATGGGTTGTTTACAACAATATCAAGCGGAAAAGATCGTGGAGCAGGCCAGGTGAACCAACTCAAACAACATCAAAAGAAGGTTTTTATTATCAGTTTGGTGGGATTACAAAGGAATTGTCTACTTTGAACTCTTACCACCCAATCGAACGATCAATTCTGATGTCTACGTTGAATAACTAACGAAATTAAACAATGCAGTTGAAGAAAAGCGGCCTGAATTGACAAATCGAAAAGGTGTTCTATTCCATCATGACAATGCAAGGCCACACGCATCTTTGGTCACTCGGCAAAAATTATTGGAGCTTGGTTGGGATGTTTTGCCACATCCACCATATAGTCCTGACCTTGCACCATCTGATTACTTTTTGTTTCAATCTTTACAAAACTCCTTGAATGGTAAAAATTTCAATAATGATGATGATGTCAAATCGTACCTGATTCAGTTTTTAGCTAATAAAAACCAGGCGTTTTATGAACATGGGATTGCAATGCTACTACCTGAAAGATGGCAAAACATCATTGATCAAAATGGGTAATACATCACAGAATAAAGTTATTTAGTTCCATGAAAAAATTGTCTATGATTTTCTAAAAAAAATCCGCAATTACTTAGTTGCCAACCCAATATTTTCACTTAAAAAACATCCCAGAATTGCACAAAAATGGCATTGTGCTTGACTTTATCCATGTATACATTGACCTATTTTCACTTAAGAAGTCAAAGAAAATTGACAAAAATCCAATTCTTGTAAAAATTGCCAAACAAATAAGTGGGTGATTCTGCATTTTAGTTAAAACACGACTATGGTAGGTAATTTGTCAATTGATTAAAATGCTAGTAATAACTTGAGAAACATTTCAGTGCAAGTAAGAATTATGTGCAAAATTTGTTTTACATTTTTATTAATGTACAGTCAAAAGTCGTTAATTCAGACACCCATAATCCGGACCTCAAAGCTAAAAACTTTCTGTGCATGCGTCTCGTTCACGCATGCACGTAAGACCTTTACGGCTGCGAATATGCGTATGTGAAGGCTCAAAATACGTTTACGCATTCACGTTTAATGTATAACAGATGGTATAAGCTAAGCTAAAATTATCTAATTCAGTTAATGTTGAAGATTGCGTTGTTCCTTAATCTTCGAATTGGATCTGGCTTATTATTTTTTGCAGACTGTTAGAGCAATTTTATAAAAGTAAGCTTGAACTTTTGATTATGTCAAATAGAATTTCCGGTACTTTTCCGTTTCGCCAGCGCAAATCTCGCCAAGCAGACTTTGTTGGCGACAACATACAGTATACACATAAAAAATGTTAATTCTAAGAATTTTTTTTTTATTTTCAAGGCATAAACATTTTAATATGGTTTAAAATTTTGTACAAAGCCAATAAATTTGTAAAGAGACATTAATTTAAGAATTTACTATGATTTCATGGTTCAAAATTCTGATTCGTCGGTTCGTATCACGTGACCCCAAGTGATCTCATCTCACGTAAACTACGTTACTAAAATCTAATTCTCTCAGTAATTATCTACATTAATTTCAAGTTAAATCTTAATTTGGAATACAAGTTTAAATGCAAGAATTATTTCAATTCGTAAGAATAGCTTACTCAGAAATTACGTAAAACCGCAGTGCTTTACTTCGCTAGTGCATTCTCATTAGAATTGATGAATTTAACACTTGCCTTCGGATGAGCGGTGTAATTGCGTTCTAATTGTCTTAATTACCGTGAATTGTCTTAGGGGATAAAATTTAAATATCGTGTAAAAATTCTATATTATTGTATGCCAGTAGTGAAAGAAACAATCTGATAAGAAATGGCTGCAACTTGTTTTGAAACTGAGGCGTAAAAGGTTACCAGCGAAGATATTCCGTCTGGTATCAGTTAAACCATTATTGGCGACTTTATCGTTTGCGCCGGCAAAACGGAAAAGTACCGAATTTCCGATATATATTTACTAATACGTAAAGGATCTACAAAGTGAAAGTATGTTTCGAATTCCATTAAACAAAAAGTGGAATTGCTGGAAAAAATGGATAAAGGCATATCCTTTGTTTATCCAACCATTCCGAAATCTGTTTACGCTGCTCTGTGGCGGGGGGGGGGGGACACCACGGCGCACAATGAATTGGAAGTTGATCTGTCAGCACTATCCTTATCTTCAGAGCAGATGTTTTTATTTTATTTGGCTTATAATTCCTTCTTACTAAATGTAGTATTTCATCTCGCTGTACTCCGTCTTTGATATGATTTAAATCAAATTCCTCGTCATTATAATTCGCTTCCGATAGTGAAGAAAGTAAAGTAAACAAATAAGTATTAAGCTTTTTTTTTTTTTTTTTTTTTTTTTTTTTTTTTTTTTTTTGTAAATTTTGATACCCTTTAGATCATAATTGTTCTTTATTTCATAAATTACGGTTTAATATTTTTAATTTTAGAATTTCTGCATGCCATCTTACCAGATTTAAACTGATGATCTATAATCCGGAATCGGCGAAGTCCCGATGAGTCCGTATTAACGACTTTTGACTGTATATTTATATATACACTTCATTTGTCTAGTGTAAATCTGTTGCCAAGCAGTACTATTAAGTGCCCGTGATAGATCAAAGTATTTTCATAACACACTCAATCTCTTCACTTTCATTTTATGTAAGTTTTAATTTATGCTTCATAAGCGAATTTTGTTTTTCTGAGGAAGGATGTAAATTAACTGCTGTTGTTTTATTTTTCTCTTGTATTTTGAAAACAATAATTTGAATTTGGGACCTGCATTCACTAGAACAGCAAATTTCATACATTGACATATTTTTAGAGTTCTGGGATTATGTCGTCAAATATAAGTATGTATATATGATTATATGGTACTTGAGAAGAGCTAAAAAGTGGCAGTGCAACAGTCAAATATCCATTTGAAAAGTTTTTAATTTGAAGGCTCTAAAATTACATTTGTGCCTGCACTCCAGTTGTTTAACAGCAGCATGTCGAGAGAATTACCATTTCTTAAATGGAAGAAAGAAAATATGAATGTGGTTAACAAGACACTAATTGGCTGGAAAAATTATCTACACAGTCTCTATTTGTTAATTGTGGAACTAAATAAAGAATGATTTGTGATTATTTATTGAATAAAGAAGCATCTATACCTCCAGATTTCCTCAGAAAGAATTGGGATAAGATCTCTGCCTGCTTTTACAATCAGTGGAAGAATACCTAGTATTTTTCATATAACGATGAAAGAAACATTTTGAACGTGCAAGAATGCACATGTCCTTTGTAAGAAATGTGACAGTTTCTATTTGTAACCCACGAGCAGTTTTCAAATATTGCCAAAAATTAGCATTGTAAGAAAGTGAAGATTAAAACATTTCTTAATTCATTGGTAGTTCAGTTCATAATCAGGGTCAGTGGAATCCCATTGGGAGCCAGAATTTAGGGACAGCGAAAATTTTAGAATTAAGTGAAGCTTCAAGCAACAAAATTTAGGGACGGCAAAATTTTTAGAATTAAGGGCATGGACTGGCCAGCAGAATTTAAAGGCATTTAGAATTTATAGAAGAACTGAGAAGCAGAATTTAAGACCTACCATGATTGCATGAAGCAGAAGAATGCTAGTGCCGGCCATGCCAAGTATGATGTAACATTGGTATTGAATGGAAACTGGCTAGATTTGCCACTTTCGGACTATTTTTGTGTGTTCACAGATGTTTGCAAAACAGGACTGTCACAGAAATAACTAAATTTTGCTATATTGTATTAAAATTTTTTTAATAATATTTATTGAAGTAACGATGATGTATTTTAATCTGCTTGTTTTGTTTAATAAAACCTAGTTATTTCAGTATTAAAGCTGTAATTAAACTTCCTTGTAAATTATTTACATTCTTGATAGCAAAATAAGTAGAAACATTGAAATTACCAAGATATTTGTACAGTCAAAAGTCGTTAATTCGGACACCCATAATCCGGAACTCAAAGCTAAAAACTTTCTGCACATAGACGTTTACGCGTGCGCGTAAGACCTTTACGACTGCGCATATGTGTGTGCGCAACCGAAGAATACTTTTTGCGTGCGCGTTTTATGTATAACGGACGGTATAAGCTAAAATTATGTAATTATCTATTTCAGTTAATGTTGATGATTGCGTTGTTCCTTAATCTTCGAATTGGATCCTGCTTATTTTTTGCAGAGTGTAAGAGCAATTTTATAAAAGTAAACTTGAACTTTCGATTATGTCAAATAGAATTTCTGATGCTGGAGCTCCCAAAGGATCCACAAAGCGAAAGTATGTTTCGATGTCCATTAAACAAAAAGTGGAATTGCTGCAAAAAATGGATAAAGACATGAAGAATGTGACAGAGAGGTTAGTGAAAACGAAAAAATTTCGATTGACAAGTTAGTCGGTATTCTCGGCACGGTAATTACGGGACTTGAACAGGGGAACTTTGTAACTGAACAAGAAATTATGTCTGTTTATAGAATTAAAGAGAAAGTATTATCACATAAAACGAAGCAACTTAAACAGCTTACATTGAAAGAAATGTTTAATAAAGTAAACAAATAAATATTAAGCTTTTTTTTTTTTTTTTTTTTTTTTTTTTGTATATTTTGATACCCTTTAGATCATAATTGTTCTTTATTTCATAAATTACGGTTTCATATTTTTCATTTTAGATTTTCTGCATGCCATCTTACGAGATTTAAACTGATGATCTATAATCCGGAATCGCCGAAGAGTCCGGATTAACGACTTTTGACTGTACTATATTTGGTACTAGGTCTTAATTCATGTTCATTATAGTGGAAGAGAAATAATTAACTTGAAAAAATATGTAATCGTCTTTATAGGATAACTTTTATATTTAACTAAATCAAGTTACAAGGATGCATGTAAGATTACGTTGCTGAGATAGAGATATGGTTATAATTACATACAGCTTTTTTATAGTTAAAGCTACATTCTTAGATAAGTGAAATCCAGTTGCGACGTTCTGCGGCAGATCGTTTTGCCCTGTGGTGCCTTTTTAATAACTGGTTCCATGAGCAACTAAATATCGTTCAGCTCAGGACTCGTTACTATTTTCGTGCAATAGGATACCATGAGAGGCAGAGGTCTATAAACAACCATGTTATTAAAATCTTGTGTATCCCTGTAAACAAACTCACGTTTTTCAATAAGCGAAGGGAACTTGAATTGTGCTACTGCAACTGAGTTAAAATCATGCAAAGATCGAGTAATTTTTCTGAGCGAGAATTGAAAGTTCTTGTTAATTCTCTTGAGAGTTACGAAGAACTTGTGAGTGAGGAATCAAGAAAATTGTACGCTAATTTAAACGAACAAAAAGAAGAATGGTGTGAATTTGCAGAGATTCTGAACTCCATTGGGTTAGGAGTCAAAAGTACTGGACAGGACAACAAATAGATAAATGCAAAGATAATGTGTTAAAATTATGATTTTTAGAAAAGTAACATTAAAATGTTTTTAATTACCTGTGTCATGTATTAAAATATTATTTATTCTAGCAGTTTTTGAATACTTTGATACTGAAATTGAAATAGTAATATGTTAAGACACAATAACACGCCGAACAAATACTAATTCAGAAGTCAAAGAAAAAAACATTCTGGTCACACGTAACACATCCAACTTCAGTACTACGGATTATTTTGAAAATATATAATCATCAACAAATATTTTTCTAAATAATTACAGCAAAAAGTTGAATGATAATCTTTTAAGTAATAATTTAACTAAGCAGCGGAAATTGAAAACATTAAAAAAGTAGTTTATGTATGTAGCAGAAATGAAATATGTTTTTAAGGTAGTTCACTTTACAAAATAAGAGAGTGAAATATTTTTTCTTAATATTTTCAGACTTAACTTGTAATTCATTTTATTTAAAGGAATATTTTCTACAGAATATGTTTAATTTGTTAAATAAAAAAGTACTTTTTTATCTGTAGTGCGAAATCTGAGCCACTTCTTCCCAAAAAACAAAAAAAAGGGAGGAGAAGCATTTGCAATTACAGTCAAGCGTCTTTAATCCGGACTCGTCGGGACTTCAGCGATTCCAGATTATAGATCATCAGTTTAGATCTGGCAAGATGGCATGCAGAAATTACAAAATTAAAAATATGAAACCGTATTTTATGAAATAAAGAACAATTATGATCTAAAGGGTATCAAAATTTACAAAAAGAAAAAGCTTAATATTTATTTGTTTACTTTATTAAATATTTCTTTCAGTGTAAGTTGTTTAACTTGCTTCCTTTAATGTGATAATACTTTCTCTTTAATTCTATTAAACAGACATAATTTCTTGTTTAGTTACAAAGTTCCGCTGTTCAAGTCCTATAATTGCTCTGTCGAGAATACCGACTAATTTGTCAATCGAAATGTTTTCGTTTTCAATAAACTCTCTGTCACTTTCTTCACTATCGGAAGCGAATCATAATTAGGAGGAACTTGTTTTAAATCATATCAAAGACGGAGTACATCGAGATGAAATACTACATTTAGTAAGGAATTATAAGCCAAATAAAATAAAAACATCTGCCTTGAAGATAAGGATAGTGCTGACAGATCAACTTCCAATTCATTGCGCGCCGCGGCGTTCCACCCGCCGAGCAACGTGAAACTGATAAATAGATTTCGGATTTCGAAACATACTTTCGCTTTAGATCCTTTACATATTAGCAAATATATATCGGAAATTCTATTTGATATAATCGAAAGTTCAAGCTTACTTTTATAAAATTGCTTTAACAGTCTGCAAAAAATAATAAGCTGGATCCAATTCGAAGATTAAGGAACAACGAAATCTGCAACATTAACTGAATTAGATAATTTTAGCTTAGCTTATATTAGATAATTTTAGCTTAGCTCCGTTATACATTAAACATGCATGCGTAAACGTTTTATGCGCACACGCATATTCGCAGCCGTAAAGGTCTTACGCGCACACGTAAACGCCTATGCGCATGCGTCAACGCGACGCATGCGCAGAAATTTTGTAGTTTTGAGGTCCGGATTATAGATCATTCTGGATTATGGGTGTCCGAATTAACGACTTTTGACTGTAATAGCCAATGCATTAGTGTCAAAATATAAATACATATATGTACGATAATTCTTATATATCACCAGTAGTGAATATCGAGCATCACACTGCAAGTAACAGCAATACAAAAGGCATTTGAAGGAAATCTTTTCAACACCACATTATAGCAGCTTTAACATTTAATACAAAGAGAAAGATAAAAGTTAGAAGGCAGCTGTCTTACCGAAAATGTATGAAATTAAGCTGAAGTTTGCATTTCTAATGCTGACTTTTCTTTTCTGTGGTTATTTCAACGGAGTAAGGAACTATTTCATGATAATGATATCAGTACAAATGTTTACAAGCTTTCGATAGCATAAAATTTTTATTATTAGAATAGTAAACGCTTTATTTGCATGCATATAGAATACTAAAATTAGAAAATGTTTATACGTAAAAAACATATTTATACTGGAAAATAAACATAATAATAAATAAACAGTAATTTCTAAAATATTTCAATTTTTCTCCAATGAATTACTGCAAGGACAGAATTTCTGTTGTTTCTGTCGGATATTCCAAAAAGGCGAGATGAACCAGCCTTCCGTGGCTGGTTCATCTCGCCTTTTTGAAACATTCGTGGAAAGTTCCTGGAGTGTTTCCGTGGGCTTCAGCAGATAGAATTTTAATTGGAACCAGCTGCAATGCGCCGGACAGAACTTGGAAATCTAGCCTTTGGTTTTCTGGAAGAGTCTGAAAGAATAATCCGCTGCATCTGCTCTCAGAGAAGCGGTGAGATGACAGGCCTTAGCTTGGGCTATCCCATCTATTCACTTCCGCCACTGTAGAAAATTGTGTCTAATACACCTGCCAAGAGTTCCTCCCATCATATGTGAATAACTTCAGAGAAGGACGAGCAGGCATGGGTAAAAACTTAAAACCATCAGAATTGCTTCCTGCTGTTGCTGCCAATTTCTTTAGGTTACAGAGAAACATAACAAATGACTGGAAATACAGTACTAACCTAACTATATCCGATGTTGAAATTGAAAACCATTCATCTCTTGGCACTTTTCGTCTCTGGTCAACAAGTTACTAAAGGCAGATCGAAGCTGGACTGCACGAATTGCTGTAATCTCATCCAAAATAGTCTACTGCAGTTCTTGAAGACTATGAGGGTTGTTACGATACACCTTAGACTTGAGGGTGCCCCACAAAAAGTAATCGCACACTGACAGATTAGGTGGCCATCTAGGGCCGAGATCAGAAAAAATAATGTCTAGTAAAGAAGGAAAGGCTCTGTAGATGTAATGTAAACCAGTTTGTGTTCCACGCCGCTAGAAAGAAGAGGGAAAATTCGGTAAGGGATTTGGCAACGGAACCTGTTGGCGAGAATTTCTCCCTCTGTGACAAAGAATCCTTAGAGATTCTTTGTGTATGATGTACTGGACCCGGCCGAGATTTTCGTCCTCCGCGACGTGTACGTATTCTTTGACCAGACTGACCTCTAGTAACAACTCTGCCAGGCGTAAAATTTGTGTAAATGTGATCTGAGGTGTGGCCGGCTGTATGGGCAGTTACTTAAATGCTAATTGCTTTTATTAGCCCAGTTGGATTAATATAAGCTATATTGAACTAATCCTCTAAGGACAGTCAGAATATCAACTATCAGTTAGTTCCCGGCCGAGAAATAGGGGCAGGTAAGGAAAAGAGGGCCCATCGGCCGTAGTGACAAAAAGTCCAATCATCAAAGTAACGGGCAGTTGCTCCATCCCGTTGGAAGTAATTGTAGGTCTTCTCCTCCTTTGTTAATGCTGCCACAAGTCGATTAAAAATAGTGTAAATGCAAAGCTCCGAATTCATCGTCTGATGAAAGAAGAGGGAACCAATAATGTGGGTGCAGGCACTGCACACCAAACCCTCAACCTTCTGATCATGCAATGGTGTTTTGTGTAAGGTATGCGAATCCCACGCTGCCCAGAACCTACGATTCTGTGAGTTGATATAACCACTCAGGTGAAACCAGGCCTCATTAGAAATAAAGAAAAGTTTCATGTCCAAGTCATTCATTGTTATCTCAGTGAACATCCACTCGCAAAACCGGTGGCGCTGAGGAGCATCTGCAAGGTTTAATGCATGCACTCTGTAGGAATACCTTTTCAGGTCCAAGGTGAAGTATTCGTCCGCATGATAGATGTGATATGTCTATCTCTTTCGACAGGCGTCGGGGTTAATTGTAGGACTCTGAAGCAATATCTACTGAGCTGCAGCCACATCTTTTGGTGTTCGGAAAAGTTCGGCAGTGCCTTTTCACTTGTTCAAAACAGATCCTGTCTGACGCCATATTCAGAATAATCGTAGCAGAGCACTTTGACACGATTAAATATATTAGAAAACAACTGACCACATTGTTTTCACGACTTTTTGTAACGTAACTTTCCACAACGAACACCCTCTGCTGCACTGTGAGTATCACCTTTAACTTTGCGCTGCTCAGTTCACACTGACACAACTTTGAAGTGGTTTGACGCGTAGTGTACTCGTCAAAATATGTAGTTATATGCATACATTCACATCCACTCGTTCGGCCCAATTTTATATACTTTCCTTCGCTGTGTTTTTTTGTAATCTGAAACTCTGTTTTCCAGGTTACTTTTATTTGCTCCACCCTGTACATACCTGGATTTCCATTAAAATATCTATCAGCATTTAAATAAGGCTCACTTCCTAGCATAAATTCTTACAGCGATATTCCAAGCGAATCATAAACTCCAGTACTGATAATTCGGCAGAATTGCATTGATATTTCAAAAACTAGAAATTAATCATGATTGTGACTTTGCCGGTCATCAAACAATACCATCTTGTTTACAAAACGCTGTTAAAGACAAGGAGGGTTAAAGAGTTTGCGGGAACTCCGGTCTGGTTGCAAAATTTTCAATAATCGTGACGTTGTTTTCAGAGGTTTGTCTTCAAACCGTCGCACTTGAATTCCAGCCACCAGCCGCACTTGGCTTGGTATATAACAGGGGTTGTTAATCTTTTTCGCCCTACACACCCCTTTCGCCCTTACTAGAAATTCATCACCCCCTCTCACTCTTTTCCAAACTTAAATATATATACATTTATTATTTAGTTTTACAGTGTTAAAAAACTCTATGAAAAACTAACGAAACAAAAATTTCTAGCAATGTAAACAGTATTATATTTATTGCGAATGTCATTTGGCAACGCGGATACAGCATTTTGTAATTTGAGCTATGAGTTATAGTGCTGTAGAAGTAACGAGAAATTGTGTACCCGTATGTATTCGTTACTCGGTGAACCAGTACTCGTTACTATCGTATCGTTACTCGTTACTTTCCGTAAAATCGATCGTTATCCTGAGCCTATTTTATCGGTCTACGGCCCTAAAAAGGGCCTTGAAACGTCGCATTGCATTGAATCACGTGAGCTATCCTACTCCGCGGGAACTGGGTAGTGCTGCAATAGGGAGTTTTGCGTCGCATTTTTGGGTAGAAATAATTCACTTTATTTTGGCTATTATTTTTTGGTGCACTGGATTCATTATTAATTTTTCTATTGCTGTCAGGGCTTAGTTTCTAAAGTCAGAAGGGCCTACGGAGGGCTGTCAGGAAAACAGGAAAAAATAAAATAAAAAATAAAGAAAGAAAAAAATAAATATTACAATAATAACATTAATTAGTAATTAAAATAACAAAAAATTACTTATTAAAAAACTTAATAATTAAAATAATAAAAAATAGTGTTTAAAATAATGAATAATCAAAGTAACATAATAATTAGCAACTGAAATATAAGATACTTATAAGTACAATTTAATAAAAATGTAAAAACAAATAAAAATTATTTTAATTTTTTTAGATTTATGATGACTTTTTAGATTTTTAGATTTATGATGACTAATTAAATAATAAAGTAAAATACCAGATCTTGTCTTATTGGCTTAGTATCGTTTCGTCCTTTCTCATTTCATCCCCAGCTCGAAAAAGTGTTATTTCGTTCGCTGCCTTCCCCACCAATTCCCTCTTTCCCGTTTCATCCGCTGTTTGAAAAATAGGTGTTTACTTTACGATAAGGCGAACGTCTGTTTACTTCAATTAAAATGGTTTAGAAGAGATGACTGTTTCTACTTCGACTTAGCTTTTGATTGTTTAATATTATTTAATATTTTATGCAGACAAATTATGTTGAGCAGAATAATGAATTTCAGACGTGTTCAAAAGGTGTGTATCTGAATATAATAACATTTTTGTTGTATAGTATCCATTTTTTTAATTTCACACATTTCGAAAGCAACAGAAGTACGTTATCACTATTTTGGCACACACATCAAAAACATGTATAATTAAGCTTAATGTTACATTCCGTATTAAAAGTAATGGGTCCTCATTAAATGCAACCATTCATGCTTTTAGAGGATTTTACATGTGGTGGTCTTAAGAAGATTATGTTCACTACCAATGTTTGTTTATGTTCCCAAAAATAGAGATCTCTTAAAAGGTGACCTCTTAGAGAAGTCGTAAATAGATGATTTGCTATAATTATTTTCCGATAGATAATGGAATTAATGTAATTTAATGTCAATAACTCGAGGAAGCAAGTTTAAATACGGTGCAACAAAAATACAGAAGTATTTTAAATGACGAAAATATTCATATTTTGTCAATGTCAAATTTAAAAAAGAATTAATTTTGGACAAATTATGAAATCTAACTTTTAATGTCGTCTTCTGGTTTCTATATTTATATCTGGCAAAGTTTTATACTTGTTATGAAAAAATAAAAATACAAGAAGTTTGAGTCTCGTAGGACAAAGATTGACCAGGAAATTTAGTTTCAAAATTTGCAATGCTTGATGCCATTTGTAACTTGCCTTCGGGTATCGCTTAATTGAGTTAGAATAATTCGAGGAAATAAGTTTAAATGAAGTGCAGAAAAAATAGCATAATTTAAATAGACGTAGAAGGAAGTCATGCGGAATCCATATCAAATTTTCACTTTTTCATAATGACCATAAAACTTTCCCAAATACAAATACAGAAACTGGGAGACCGCATTAAAGATTAGCTTTCGTTATTTGTCCGTTATTTGTTATTTCTTTTGCTGCTTTCCCCATTCCCTTCATCAGAACCGCTAATGACGAAAGGGTGAAATTTCCCCGATTCATCCCCTCTCCAAAAACTCCTTGTTGAGACAAGGAATGCTATATTATAAATATCAACTTGCTTTTTACACTTAACAATAAAATCGATAAAAACATTTGCAAATGTATAGGTTAAGTAAGAATAAGAACTTAAAAGAAATTTAGAAATTTAGAAAGGAAAGTTTTATGTTACTTTATTAGAGATAATAGTGAAGCACTAAATATTTCATAATGCTATGAGTATACCTTTATTCATTTAAAAAATGGCCCACCAGCGGTCGAGCGGTAAAATCGCTGAACACTGGTAGTTTCGACCTGACTTCGATCTCAGGCAAACGGGTTGGCTTCATAAGCGTTTCGTGGTTTTTTTCCCGTACCAGCTTACCACGTACCATACGAGCCAGCTTTCCTAAGAAAGTGCTCTACGAAGGCATTTTTCCTTTTAGGCACATAGCCCCAGTGTGTTTTGTCATAATCAACTAAACCAAATCATTTAAGAAATATATCAGTTGATCACTGCTCAGTGTACATCTGCTGTTTGCTTATAAAAACACTTTGTAAAGACATTTCCACTATTTTGCTAATAATTCTGGAAGGCTCATAGAATCCGAAATTATGTTACACTAGCTAACAGAGAACTTAAGTCTGCTTAATCTGCTTGACTTGCTTTCGTGTCTTTGGGAAACGTAAGTATATTCAGAAATAAATATTAAAATCTATCACGTATATTTGTAAAGATGTAAAGCATACTGTTTTGGTTCACAATAATGATAAATATGCATCATGTTACGACAGTTTTAAAAGATCACAAATAACTATACATATGCTAGACTTCTAACAAAATTTCTGTTACAATATGAATATGCATTTATTATTATATGAGTCGTAAAACGGCCCACCAGCGGCCGAGCGGTAAAGTCGCTGAACACTGGTAGTTCGGTCCGAGGTTCAAATCCCGCGAACGATCCGGCTACATGGGTGTTTTCGTGGTTTTCCCCATGTGTAACGTGTATACAAGCCAGTTTCCCTTAGAAAGTCCTCCACGAAGGCATCCTTCCTTAGGCAGATAGCCATAGTGTGTGCCTTGCCATAATTAAATACACCCATACACACATGAGTCGTAAAATTCAGTATTCGTCATTTTTAGATTCTAGGTATATGACAATTTTTTTTTTAAATTTTCGTTTTGTTTTTAAAAATTAATTCACTTTATAGCTTTTCTTCAATTTATTATAAAAGAATAGGAGTTTAAATTTTGATTTATATATAATATGATATAAATTCATCATTCATTAATAATATTTTATGTATAACAAAAAAAATTATCATTAATGTTCCAAATTAAAATTTTTTTAATGATTTGTCTTACATTTGTTGTATATTTGTTGAATGCATAGCTAAATATTTCAATTATACACAATAAAGGTTATGCAGAAAACAATTCAGCTGGCATGATAGCTAATTGCGAAAGAAAAATTAGAGTCTTATTGCTCTTAACTCTTAGTACAAGCAGCCATTTTTAAATTGACGTTAAAATAAATTTATTCTACGGTCTATTAGAAAATAATTATACTGAATTATTTATTGACGACTTCTAAGAGGTCGCTTTCTGAAAGAAACCTGTATTTTTGAGAACATAAACATACGTTGATATTGAACATGACTTTTTTAGGATGCCAGAGCAAATGCACAGAGCTCCAAAAATCCTCTAAAAGCATAGACGGTCACGTTTTAAAAGGCTGACTACTTTTAATAAAGTTTGTATATTAATGTTCATTATACATTTCTCACATTTTTACGTTCTTTCAAAACAGCGATGCTGTGGTTCAATTGCTTTATAACTATGTGAAACTAATAAAATGGGCCCTATGTTATAAAAACCTAATTATATTCAGATACACACCTTTTGAACATGTTTGAAATCTATTATTCTAATCAGAATACTTTGTCTACAGAAAACATTGAATCGATATTAGAAATCAAAAGCTAAGTGAGATTAAAGTAGGAAGAGTCACATCGTCTAACCCATTTTAATTGAAGTAAACAGGTGATTACTTTATCGTAAAGTGAACACCCGTTTTTCAAACAGCGAATGAAAAGAAAAAAAGAGCCCACCAAAGCTCGAGCGGTAAAGTCGCTGAGCACTAATAGTTCGGTCTGGGGTTCAATTCCCGGCTAACGGCTAGCTGCACGGGCGTTTTCATTGTTATTCCCGTGTGTAACTTGCATATGAGTCAGTTCCCTTTAAAAAATCCTACACGAAGGCCTCCCTCCCCGTAGGCAATAGCCCTAGTGTGCTTTGCTGTAACCGAATAAACCAAAACCGAAAAAAAGGGGGGGAATTGGCATGGAGGTAAGAAAGGGAGGAGGGGCCATTCCGCGCTAGAAGTGAAGCACTGCTTTGAAGCTTGGGTCACCAGACGGGGTGTTGTTTGTTTACATTCAAAAACTCGCTTGACAAGATTCTGATAGTATTTCGACACACGACAGTTCCATAGAAATCGAAAAAGGGACACTCTCGCATGAAAGAAACATTCATAGTGTAATGGATAATAGCAATTTGTATAGTTTACTGACATTTACGCAAAAATCACATCTTGGTTATTTTTCGATAACTAACAACAGCGATTTTGATTATGAATTTGTTTTATAAAATTCTAAGCTGTTGCACTACAAAAATATAGATTTTAAGAAAATTGCTAAAAGAGATCTGCCAAAATTTATTTTCTAGAAGATTTAAAAAGTTTGAAACTTGATGGCTAAATGTAAATATAAAATTATGTATGTTAAAATATTTGTAATTAGGCACATAGGTCAGATTAAGATTTTATTAAATAGTATCAGTATCAATCTTGCTTTTTAAACAAGAAGAAAGATGATGAGGACTTTGGCAAACGCCGTTTCCTCCAAGCCGTGAGAGTTAATATTGAAATTAACAACAAACGTTTTTACAAATTTTTATTAAACATATACAAACATCCATGCCTTCTCCGGGATTCGAACCCGGACCCTTCGGCACGGTAGTCAGCAACGCTAACCACTATACCGGTTGGGCGGCTTATTAAATAGAGTAACGCATGCAAGGGCTATCTGCCTAAAGAGAAAGATGCCATTGTGGAGGAATTTTGAAGAAAAACTGACTTTGAGTGGGTATTAAAAATAATACTTATAATTTTCATTCAAATTATATTCATATATATTTTTTATGTAAAACTTTCGGGTGTATGCTAAATTAGTGTAAATTCCTTTAGACGAAAAATATAGTGAATGCACAGAAATTAAAGATTTGCGCATGCCGGAAATGATAAATAGGAAATATGTATGGGTATTTATGCATGTGCTTGCAAAAAGCATGTATCTGCCTTTGACAAAATACTTAAATATTCATTAAATTATTTATAAATGTATTTGAAATGAAGAATTTATTCACTTATAAACAACTGTGAAAGTACTGTGAAGAAATCTAATGATTAAATGTATCTAATTTATAATGATTATAAATGTTATCTAAATATATAATAACCTTAATATTGAATTGAAAACATAAATTGAAATCCTGTTGACAAATACGTTATAAAACTATTTAAGCAAGAATTGTTCGTATTGGAAAGCAATCTGTTAAAAGGTATTGTAAAGCAAATGCTATGAGATGCGCACTTAAGAACGCAATAAAGAGTTTTGGAATATGTATTGTTGAAATGAAGGGTAAAAAAAAAAAAAAAATCTGATAAGTATAATTAAAAGAATTATTCACTTTACATTTTATAATAACTCAGTTACAAGTTTTAAATAATACTTAAAAAAAAAAAAAAACTTATTTTATTCCCTTTCAGAAATGTTCAGAGAAAGTCAAATACTATTTAATTCCTAATAATTCTCTAATTTAAAATGAACCGAATAGAGCATTAATTATAAATTGACTTACATTTTTCGATTTAAAAGAAGCCAAAAAATCATGTCATATTTAAGAAAGTATTTTAGGAAGAAGCTCTATAAATAGAAAAGAAATAATGCATAATTTTAATATTAATAATACAATAAACTTTGATCTTAATTTTTGTACCTTAACCGAATAAAACCGAATTACCTTAATTTTTTTTTCTAATGTAATTAACGAAAACTTGTGAAAATATTTCATTCAAATTAAACCATTCTGAGAAAACTGTCCTGTGAAAAGTATAGCATTTAATTCCGTTCAGAATGAAATGTTGTTTAAAAATATGTTGTTTTCACATACTTAGGACTCTGAAGTGTTGTAGAAAAAGAAAATATATACATTTATATGTATATTTGCGACGTAATTACGAAATATTTACACCCGAACGCGTCAAATCCCATAGAACTCAATGGTAAATGACCCAATGTTTTGGTCACCACGTAGGGATCGCCGGTGCTTCAGAGCAGGGTACGGAGAAACTTGTTTAGGGCGACTCCTTCTTACTTCCTACCTCCATGGGAATTGGTGGTGGAAGGCAGCTACGAAACGTCGTTTTAGAAGAATGGGCTACATAACCAAATTTCTATCTATACTCTGGTAAACAGTACATTATTTGCTCATCAAAAGCCTAAATTTAGCTAATGCTCGGCTTAGTTCTTAAATTGCAATTTTAGCCACAGCCCCCAAACAAGACGATGTTTGGTATTTTATTTCATTACTTAGTTATTCATCTTTAATTTAAGAATTAATTAAATTTTCATTTGTCTTTAATTTTTTATTGAATTATAATAATAATCATTTAATATTCTAGTTGCTATCTATTTTCTAGTTGCTGCTATTCTAATTTCTATCTATACTCTGGTAAACAGTACATTATTTGCTCATCAAAAGCCTAAATTTAGCTAATGCTCGGCTTAGTTCTTAAATTGCAATTTTATCCACAGCCCCCAAACAAGACGATGTTTGGTATTTTATTTCATTACTTAGTTATTCATCTTTAATTTAAGAATTAAATTTTCATTTGTCTTTAAATTTTTATTGAATTATAATAATAATCCTTTAATATACTAGTTGCTAATTATTTTATTATTGTAATAGTTATTTTATTTATTTTTATTTATTTATTTATTTATTCATCGTTCCTGATGGCCTTCCATAGAGCTCCAGCACTTCTAATTTTAAAAATTAAGTCCTGACTACAACCAATGATTGCGAAAATAAAAGTCAAGTAACTTATTTAGTGATAATTAAATAAAATAAAAGCCAAAGCTTTTATTTTCGCCTTACTTGGCTTTTATTATATATAATATTATATATAATAAAAATATTATATATATTAAATTATATATAATAAAAATATTATATATATTAAATTAAAAATATTATATATATTAAATTATATATAATAAAAATATTATATATATTAAATTATATATAATATTATATATAATAAAAGCCAAGTAAGGCGAAAATAAAAGCTTTGGCTTTTATTTTATTTAATTATCACTAAATAAGTATATATATATATATATGTGTGTGTGTGTGTGTGTACTTTACATTTAATTATAAGGACATATATATATGTACTTTACATTTAATTATAATTTATTTGATATATATACACATATATACGTTTGGTAGTATTACCGATTGCAATAAAAAGGGAGGTGCACATCTAGATGTTATAACGGACCCATATACAAAATTTCAACGTTCTATAACTAACCGTTTTTGAGTTATGCAAAATGTATACATACGTACTTACACATCACGAAAAAAATCCCTTTCAAGTATCAACTTAGAGTCATAATCATTAGTCATAAGTATCAGCTTAGAGTAAATGGGATTACATTTAACAATAAGTTTTTTGAAAAAAAAAAAAAAAAAAGAGAGAGAGAGAGAGAGAGAGTCCTTCATTGTGTTCGTGCGTCAGCCCAAAAAATAATTCACATGGATTCCGTAATCGTAAAAAACGGATATTTCCGTTAAAATATGATACCCAAAAGTTTTCTCGAAATCAATAATTACTACCATTTTATTTGATACAAGGAAGTAAAGAACCTATATTAACCTACATATTCTTATATAAACAATACCTAAGTGCAGTATATAAATATTTCAAATCAATAAAATCTGACTATGGCACGCTCAAGGAAAAAAAAAAAAAAAAAAAAAAAAAAGATGAATCATCTAAATTTTCAAATTACAAACATAAATAGCAATAGTAAAAAGCAACTACAAAATAACGCTTCACGCTATCAAAATTGCTCATTTTCTTAAATATCAACAACTAAATAGTATTTCAACTAAAACACATAATGTAAACAAGAGTTTGCCCTATGTCCAAAAAAATTCAAAATTATCTATGAAAAATATGAGCGCATAGTGACGCAACCGTATCATTCGTATTCGAACAGCAACCGCATCATTCGTATTCGCATAGAACCGCATCATTCGTACTCGAACAAACCGCATCGTACGACAGATGCGAGTAACGAAATGAATTTGTGAGTACCGAATCGGTACTTCGAGTCAACCAATGTACCCGTTACTCAGTAACGAATACATGCGGTTTGCTCCAGCTCTAATGAGTTACGATTTCGTTTTCTGTTTTGCAAACTTTTCAGGTTCTGTAGTGCGAAAAGTGGAAACTCTTTAACACGTCTTATTTAAACTACTAAGCACTGGTTAACTTTAACCAACAACTCTAGAAAAATTTGCATAAATTCTTATTCAAATATGTATACATAATCGGGTAAGAAATTCACATTTGTATGAAATATAGCAATTTTAAGCTAGTAAGAATTAGGTATGCAACATGTCGTTTAGACAAACGGGTAATATAAGCAAACATATACTTCTTCACACAGAAGAGAAGTCTCATGTATGTGAAGCCTGTAAAGTGACATTTAGTCATCAAGGTACTTTAAATGAGCATATGCGTATTCACACAGACGAGAAACCTTATGTTTGTGAAGTATGTAATAAGTCATTTAAGTATAAGGCTAGTTTAAAGATGCATCTGCCTATTCATTCAGGAAAGAGAGTGCACCTGTGTGAAGTATGTAAAAAGTCATTTATTCGAAAGTCTACATTGAACAAGCATATGCTTATTCACACACCAGAGAAACCTTATTTGTGTGAGGTATGTAACAAGTCATTTAGAGAAAAAGGTAATTTAAAGCACCATATGCTTACTCACACAGGAGAGAAGCCTCATGTGTGTGTAGTATGTAACAAGTCATTTAGAGAAAGAGGTAATTTAAAGAACCATATGCTTACCCACACAGGGGAAAAACCTCATGTGTGTGAAGAATGTAGCATGTCATTTGGACATAAACGTAGTTTAAACGACCACATGCTTATTCACAGATCAGAGAAACCTCATGTGTGTGAAATATGTAATAGGTCATTTTATAAAAAATATACTTTAAATAAGCATATGCTTATTCACACATTAGAAAGACCTCATGTGTGTGAGTTATGTAGCAAATCATTTAAACATAAAGCTGCTTTAAACCGACATAAGCTAATTCATACTGGTGAGAAACCTCATGTGTGTGAAGTATGCAATAAGTCATTTAGAGATATGAGTAAACTAAAAAAGCATATACTTATTCACACACGAAAAAATTGTCTTGTGTGTAAATTTTGTAACAAGTCGTTTCGAGTGAAAGGTGCTTTAGAGAAGCATCTTCTTATTCATACAGGAGATAAATCTTATGTGTCTGAAGTATGAAATAAGCTCTTTGATGAAAAGTATAGTTTGGATAAGCATAATGTTATTCACACGTTAGACAAACCTCGTATGTGTGAGGTATGTAGTATGCCATTTAGACATAAATTCAATTTAAACCAGCATATGCTTATTCACACAGAAGAGTAACTTCATTTGTGAGATATGCAAGTCATACTAAACTATCATTTAAATTAGTGTCTGTGTATCCACATAGGAGAGAAATCTCATGAATAAATGATTTAAACAGGAGTAAATTTGAAGAAATATAAATTTATCTGTGTAGATGTTTTTTTTTTTTTTTTTTGAGGGAAAGCTTCATTAAGAACACTTGTAAATGCTGTTAAGGATTTTCTTATACCTCAAAGAAACATCACTGTGATAGGTGATTTGTCATTTGATCAAAATGCGAGTAATAACTCAAGAAACATTTCAGTGAAAGTTAGAAATTCATGTATATTAGATGAATGGGTATTTATGTATTAATGCCACAGCACTTCTACCCTTCTTAATAAAATTATTGAAAACATTGCAGCTGATAGCACAAAATTTATTCTGACAGTTGAAAGTTTACCAAACAAATAGAATAAAAAAAGAAGGATTCCTACATGCTAAAGTTAATCATAAATACAATTTTATTGATCGTGATACAGGAGTTCATACACAAACAGTTGAGAGATTGTGTGGTAGTGCTAAATGCAGGAATAAGAAACAGGAGGAGAGCAAGACATCTTTTAGAATCTTAAAGTTAATATGGGACAGCATCAGGTCAAAGACCATAGAGACTGTTTTGAATCTATGTTAAACTTTATATCTGTCTATTTTCGACTGACATCCGATTGACTACTTTGATTTTATATAAAGTGTTTTAATTTATGATTTGTCACAAAAATTTTGAGTGTAGCTTGGTGACACTTTAAAACCATCAAATCTGCAGCTGTGGTGGCGTTAATACATAAGTAACAATGAATGTACAATAATTGTTCTATGTTTTTAACAATAGTTTTATTTTGTATGTCTAATGTGAAATTGTTGTCGAGCAGCACAATTAAGTGCCAGTGATAGATCAGAGTATTGTCACGACACACTCATAGTATCTTCGCTTTCACTTTATGTAAGTTTTAATTTATGTTTCATAAGCTAATTTTGTTTTTCTGAAGAAGGATATAAATTAACTGTTATTGTTCTATTTTTATCTTGTATTTTGAAAACAATAATTTGAATTTGGGACATGTGTTGGATACGACAATAAATGTTCATCATTTTGTCCATTTATAAAAGCATTTCTACCTAAATAATCTCTGTAAAAATTTAAACACAACCAAACAAGTTTTTTTCTACCAAAATAGAACTTCTTACAACTGTTGCCACTCGAACAAAACTAAAGGGAAAAAATGTTACACTGGTTGAATGTGTATAGGAACAATGCTATACTTTACATACTCCCACCTTTTGATAACAGGATATTTATCAAAACAACTACAGTACAAAGTCCGTAATCCGGACGTCCATTATCTGGAATGATCTATAATCCAGACCTCAAAGCCATAAACTTACGCATGCGTGCTTCCAATAGTGAAGTGACAGAGTTATTGAAAACGAAAAAATTTCAATTGACAAGTTAGTCGGTATTCTTGACACAGCAATTGCAGGACTTGAAAAGTGGAACTTTGTAACTGAACAAGAAATTATGTCTGTTTATAGAATTAAAGAGAAAGTACAGTACTAAGTCTTTAATCCGGACCTCAAAAGCTACAAACTTTCTGCGCATGCGCATAATACATTTATGCATGCATATTTAATGTATAACGGATGTTATAAGCTAGGCTAAAATTATCTATTTCAGTTAATGTTGCATATTGTGTTGTTCCTTAATCTTCTAATTGGATCCGCCTTATTATTTTTTGCAGACTGTTAGAGCAGTTTTACAAAAAGTAAGCTTGAACTTTCGATTATGTCAAAAAGAGTTTCCGATTCTGGAGCTGCCAAAGGATCTACAAAGCGAAAGCATGTTTCGATGTCCATCAAACAGAAATATGGAATAGCTGCAAAAATGGATAAAGGCATATCCTTTGTTTCTCTAACCATTCCGAAATCTGTTTATTAATTTCACGCTGCTCTGGGAGGGGGGTACGTTGCGGCGTGCAATGAACTGGAAGTTGATCTGTCAGCACTATCCTCATCTTCAGGGCAGATGTTTTTATTTTATTTGTATAATTCCTTAGTAAATGTAGTATTTCATCTCGATGTACTCCGTCTTTGATATGATTTAAATCAAATTCCTCGTCATTATAAATATCACGAATATACATGAAATAGTTTTCTGGTTGCAATTTTCTAATTTCAACTATGCGTAACGTATGCTTTACGCATGCGTGCATTGAAAGAAATGTTTAATAAAGTAAACAAATAAATAGTAAGCTTTTTTTAGATCATAATTGCTCTTTATTTCATAAATTAGGGATTCATATTTTTAATTTTATAATTTCTGCGTGGCATCTTACCAGATTTAAATTGATGATCTATAATCCGGAATCGCCGAAGTCCCGACGAGTCCAGATTACGGACTTTGTACTGTATTTAATTAAGCTAAAATTTAACCTAAAAGTTCATTTTGAAGTCTTAAAGTCTATTTTAAAGTTCAAAGTCCTTGGAACTAGAAGGCACTTTTATAGCTCAAATATTTCATAATCTAATGTGTAGCACTCATCCAAATATACATTAAGTGTTTTGCCATCTGGATCAAAAACTGGTTTAGATTTAGAGTTTACTTTATCAAATAAGGATTTCTTTCTAACTTTTATCCTTCCTGTGTGAGTTAACTCAATCATTTCTTTCTTAAGTTGTGATTTAGAATAACTTTTGGAATTTGTAATGTCAATGCGTGATGTTTCAGAAACACTTTCTTCAAGCTGTTTTTCACCGCACTGATCACTTTTACCTGGTCCAATCTCCATTATCGAGTTCCTCATCATATGGAAATTTTGGACATTTTTCTTTTTGAGTAGCATAATCATCATTAAAAAGCTCTTTCATTTTCTGGTCATGTTTTCTAGGATCAAAATCACTTTCAATATCATCTTTGTTAAGGTTGACTTCATCTTGCCCAGGCACTTCTTTCAACTTAAAAATTTTTTCAAGTTTTTTTTCTCTTTAAATCTTTCAAACGTTTTAGTTCTCTTTTATGCTCCTTCTTCCTTTTTTTTCTTTCAACATATTCTTCACGCTTCTTCTTTCTTTTATTATCAACATGTCTGAGAGAATCTTCAATCATCCTTGGATATCGTTTAATGAATTTTGTAACTGGTCTTCAAATCAGAAAATATACTTGTGTTGAAACAATTCTTGCTTTTTCTAATCTTTTCCATCACCACTTAGCACTGCAATATCTTTCTTCATAAATCAGAATCTCATCATTTTTATATTTTCTTTTTCTTATCTAAAATAAAATTTCTTATTCTCATCCGAGTTTGGATCATTCCTAATCTTCTTCAAAAAGACATTTCTTTTTAACATCTTTTGGTACTCCTTTTTCTTGACTTTTCAAACATTTTAAATAGCCAGCCTCTTCATCTTCTCTTAAGTTTACTGTAAAATCATCGTTTACGACCTTATCAATTTCACTTCTAGATTTCAATTCAAAGGGATCTGTAATGCCAATGGCTTCTAATTCTAAGAGATTTTTGATATCTTGATTTTGAATTAACCTTTCAGCATATGCGTATGCGCAAAATTTACAACAAATTCAGTTTTTAATGCACATTTTTCGCATATACGTCTTAAGGCCATTTCTATTCCTCCTTTCTACTTTTCCCCACATCATGGGAATATACCAACAGGAAGTCATTTGATTTTTTTTTTTTTTTTTTTTTTTGTTAACTGTGCTTTGGTGCTATGTGGGAGCATTTTCATGAAAATTAAAACACGCACGTGGTTGTGTTTTAAAATTCGGAAAATATTTTTTTCCTCAAATATTTTGTAATTATGTGTTATTAATTGCCGTGTGTTATTTTAATTTGAATACATTTGGCTCTGTAAATTTTATATCGGTTTTCATGGGGAAAAAATATGTGCTACCAGCTGATTTTGCTCGGAAACTTCAAGATTTATCTGATGAAGAAAAGGAAACCTTTGGATGGGAGAACAATAACAATTTCCATTCCTTATTTTCTCTTATTGCAATTTTTTAGAAATAAATAAAAACATTAAAGTTACTTTAACCCTCTGAGCAGCCAGGGTTTTCACTAAGAAAGCCCAAATTTCCCAAAACTACTATGAGAACAAAGTATTTTTTGATTTTAATGAAAACCTCTTCTGGTATTTTATACCTTGATTTGTGTACTTTTGATATATTGCCTTAATTTGTTTGACATATTTTAATGTGCACTTAGATATACGTTCTTACAGATATCACAAAAAATATTCTAAGCCGTATATATACGGCCTTCCTGTTTAGAGGGTTAAAGTGTGTTTTCGTAACCAGTAAGAAGTAAATCACGCGCGCCTGTGGCACCACTTCAAAGCACTATTTAACCCCTTCGCGCCGACTGTCACGTATACATGCCAGCAACGAACACACTTATCTACCGGCCGACACGCGGGCATGCCAGAGCATTGTTGCGTTTTCTACCGACTGTCACGTATTTGTGCCAGTACCTTGGAACGTTTTTCAATCTATAATTTCTGCCACAAGATGGCACTGTATGTCCATATGGTTTCAGATACATGTACATTAGACCTTCTACTCGAAATGAGAGAAGCATGACTCACATACACGTGTTTTTGATTATGTAAACAAACGGGGAACTAAATGTGTCCGAATGGCGTGATTTATGACGTCTCTTTAAATCGCACTTTATTCGCACGTGGTAGTTGTTTATTGTAAGTAGAAGCTTTATATGCGCTAAAGCGTTGAGTATTTCCGTTTACAGTTCAGTTTTTAGAAAATAATTAGATCTTGTTAGACATGAATTCTTTCTGTTTTTACCATTTCAATGTTGAAGCATCGAAAATGTTTAACAGAGCATGAAATAGCAGAAATGATGCAAAATATTTCAGATATTGATTCTGAAAGATTAACTGAAAGACATTTTCCAAAACTTGGTTCAGAAGAGACTGATAAGAAAATACGACGATGATGCTTTGTTTGTTCACATTCCCGGAAAAATCCTCCAAAACGGCAAATGAGTTATTACGAGTTCAAGGAATGTAACGTAGGACTGTGTGTAGATCCCTGTTTTCAAATTTTTCATACGAAAAGAGAATTTTAAGTAATATATTTAGTTTTCAGATGTATAATGTTAAAAGTCATAAAATGGTGAGTAATTAAAATAACATGTGTAAAATATGTATTTAAACAAGAAATAAGGTAATTAAAGTATATATATAAAAATATCTATAAAGCATAAGCCGTTTAAATACTCTATACAGCATTATTAAACAATGCGTTGATACTTCGGAAATTTCATGGATTTAGGCTTAGTAGCAAAAAAGCCCCCGGCCCTGGAGAGATGCTGCCGGCCTCCGCGATAAGCACGCGTTTTCGCTACCTGGCTCGAAGGGGTTAAGGCTTGAAGTTTTCGACGATTTCAAGTTCGGGAATTGTGTTTTTTTCAAAAAAGAATCAATTATGCCTCATGGTAAACAGCGATCATCGCTTGATCCAAGTATCCGAGTTCGACAGAGGAAGGATAGTGGCCTACCGAGAGTGTGTGTTATCTTTCAGGGTAAACGTGTTAGACGAAACCAAACAACTGTAATGCAGATATGTGTCCACTGGAGGCAGGAGGGCACGACGTGTTCAATCGCATCCACCTCAGTGCACCACTTCACATGATGACAGGAACATTGTGCACAGGGCAGTGATGGATCGCTCAGTCACATAACGAACCATAGCACAGCACATTCAGTCTGTAATGCATCATCCAGAGTCTGCGCGTACCATTCGACGCCGTTTACAGCAGAATGGTCTGTCCGCAAGATGTCCATTGCTTCGTCTACCCTTGATGCAGAACCACAGACGTCTCCGCCACCAATGGTGCGATGAAAGAAGGATGCGGACGGCAGAATGGAATGAAATTGTCTTTACTGACGAGTCATGCTTCTGTCTGCAACACCCTGATGGTCGGATTCGAGTCTGGAGATACTGTGGAGAGAGGATGCTGAACAGCTGCATTATGCCCTGCCACACTGGTCCTGCAGTGGGTATCATGGTATGGGGCGGTACTGGATATCACTCTCGCACTTCTCCAGTACGCATTGCTGGTACTTTAAACAGCCAGCGCTACATCTCCGAGGTGTTGGAGCCAGTTGTCCTTCCTTACCTTCAAAGCTTGCCCACAGCCATATTTCAACAGGATGATGCGTGACACACATGGCACGGATTGTCCAAGGGTTCTTCTTCAATCACCAGATTGATTTGCTTCCCTGGCCAGCTCGCTCTCCGGATCTTTCACGAATAGAAAACATGTGGTCTAAGGTTGCTGAATAATTGACCCAGATTACATCCCAATCTACCACACCAGATCAGCTTTGGCAACGTGTGGAAACTGCTTTGTCTGCTGTACTCCAAGAACTCATCCAAAGTCTCTTTGAATCAACGCCAAGGCGTGTGGCAGCGGTGATGTCCAACAATGGCGGCTACTGATTCTGGAAGGAACCACACTTCACAGAAGTCTATAAATTTAATCACTTGATAACTTGGACAACATGTTATCTACTAATGGAATTTTGTTGTGATATCTCTTGTCTTTCTTGGTGTTGCGATTTGGGTGGCCAGCAGTGTATATTTCTCGCACTGTGATAAAACAACATACTAGAGCAGCGATGGTGAACCTTTTTGGGGCCATAAGTCCTAAAAAGGTTCACCACCACCTCTTTGATTAAATCCTCATCGGAGAGCGGTTTACCATGTTCTGCCAGTCTCAGGGAAATTTGAAAGCTGGCCATTGTTAGATGGTTTGTTTTAGAAAGATAATTGCAAAAACCAACTTTCTGTTAATTATAATTCCTCAGTTTCCCTTCAATAAACACCTTCTGTTCAGCTTCATCAAGTTTGGCAACAATCTTGTGGTTGGTGTTAAAGTGACATAAGTAAGTAAGTGAAACGTTCAAGAACAGACTAATTAAAATTACATAGTATCATTTTATTGTGATTATTGATTAAAGAAGTAATATTTTAGTCAAGTGCCGGCTGATAAGGCTCTGCACTCCGACTGCAGCATGCGTACCATAGGTTCGTCGTCACTGCCCTAGAACCATCAAATTTGAATAGCGTATGTCTCCACCCGAATATGGGCATCTAGAAGCCCAAATTTGGAATTTCTTTTATTATCTATTTCTTATTTTGTGAAGCATTTATGAGTTTTTGATTAAGCAACTCAACGATTTCAAAGCAAGCAATGGCAACACTGTATGAAAAAAAGAATTTTGTCTCCAGTGCACGAGACAGTGTATTGGAAATTCTAAAGATATGCTCTTTTAAATATTTTGTGATATTGCCGTTGAATTGAATTTTATGGTTTAAGTGCGAAGAACATGATGTTTAATAAATAAAGGTAACACACAAAATGCTAAAACAAGGGTCCTTTGGGCACAATAAAAAACCTGAAAGCTTTCAGTTTTTTTATTATTTTTGTTTCTTAAATGTGTTTGAAAAATATCTACATACTCAAGTAAATGTTTGTACATTTTAATCAGATCTAAATATTAAATAAGGACCATTTGCATTCATTGGTGAAACTCTGAAACAGAATTAAGTAAATTAACACAGACCTTTGCTGTACATTTCAGAAAAAAAAAAAAAAAAAAAAAAAAAAAAAACCTATTTTCTGGATTACTTGAAAAATAATTTAATGACTGTTATATTCATCTTTCCAATATGAATGAAATAAGTGATAATTTGAATCAGTATTGCTTAGGTAGATGATCATAATACAAATAACTAACACAACTGACAGAAATAATAAAGAAACTTAATTGAAAACTCACTGTTATTTCTGTTTGCCTTATATGACAACATATATTCAATTTATTATAATTTGCATGCTTTATATTATATATACTGCATCTAAAAGATTAAATTAGCATAAAAATAGTAACCTCTATTTGCAACGTCATTTCGAGAGAAATCTATGTCATATGACTCTTATATAATTCTGATGATGTAAATGGAACTAAAACTCAAGCAGCCAATAGTAATTTTACAGCAGTACATTAACTATCAAAATGCACTGAGAACCAAAACTGTCTGAATTAAGATTTCACCCTGAACATAACGCATTTGCTTTCTACACTTACTGGACTGCTGTCTGTCTGCTCCTTCTTTCTTACTGAAAATTTATCTAAAATGTAAATTTTTTGGAATAGGCAAAATTAATTTGCCTGTCCTATTGATTGTAACCACAACATGTTTGCTGAAATAAAAAATGAATATTTAATCTGCCTTCGCATCTTTCCTATTTATTATGGATCAACACTTCTATGTGATCAAAATTCTGCTCGTCTTCACTTCTAAGTTTGTTTTGATCACATATATATATACCCACTCCGTTACTTGACTCATTTTAATCAGATCTAAATAACTCTCTCGCACTTCTCCAGTGAACTCAGTTTTTTTTTTTCATTCTTATTGGTATTTATTCTTGTTGGTAAATTGTGCATTTTTTACTTTAAAAATGATTGAATTGTGTTGTTCTTATATTCCGGTTAAAGTTTTTATGCCTTTAGTAAATCTGAAGGCAATAGTTGTAGAGTTATCAACAATTTAAAAGTTGTTAAAGTGCGGCTAAGCCTAATTTTTCACAGTAGTAGCCATATTTGTTTATATTTGAAACTTGGCAGAATAGTGAATTCAGTTTCTGCACCTTCAGTGTTGGAGTAGAAATTCTAATTGTAAGAATGTTTTTAATTGTTTTAACTGCACTCAATGTTTTACCTTTTTCTATATTTTTCAATTTTTAATGAAGATATTTTGAGGTTTTTATGTATTTTTCTCTTACTGCGAAGTGATAGCTGAATTAATTGTATGAGAAATATGTCTAATGAAATTTGAGGAAGTAAATTTAAATGAAATTCAGCAACAAATGCGTATAATTTAATACAAGGAAGACATGTGGTGTCCACATCAGATTTTTTATGGTCTTAATACAGTTAACTGTTTGTGCGCATATATTTCGTTTCTTCATAAGCTATCACACAGAGCTTTGTTTATTTGATCTCTTCACCTCCCTTCTTAAAGAAGGAAGGAGATCTAACTTAGTAGGTACCGTAATTCGTTGAACTTCAGTATTTCTTTCAGGGGAGCGAAAAAGGAGAAATTTTTTATCCTTGATATTACGAAAGCCTTTGAATGTGGAAGGATTTCTTTCTTTTATTTATTCACATATTTTTGTTAGAATAATTTCAGTACTTTGATCTATAAATTTTATCTTCCGCTTGCAAGAATGATTATTGACGCCATAATAAGAACCGCTTCTAAAGCTTCCCCACTCGTATACTTGGGTTTGATGTATGTATTTTACTGTTTCCAATAAAACTTCTATACCAGTGTTTCTCAATCTTTAGTACACGTCCACAAGACCATAGAATTCGAAGCCTAAGAGCAAAAATAAAATTCATATTAACTATCGCGAAACATATCAGAGTTTGAAAATTATACGTGCAAAAAGTTAATTACTTTTCTCCCAAGACTGACATTTTGTGAACTGTATTACTGGTCATCCTGCCAATGGATTTTCCACTCTACAAAAGGGAGGATTTAAAGCATTATGACTGCGGCACTTCTCACCAGCCTACATATTGAAAGATTAAATCAAGAGAGAGAAAGGTATGACTGTACAGAATAAAAACAAATCTTATGCCATTAGAAGTAGGAACAAATCATGGAATGTTTACATCTTAATTGCAACAATTCTTGAGAAGAAATGTAAAATGCGAGTGCTGAACATCAGCACGTCTAGTAGATGCCAAGCATTAATTATATTTGCATTAGTTTCAACCAGAGCAGGATTTGCAGCAATTCTAGCAAAATGCTTATTCTACAATACAAGCACTTCAACAATTCTGCAATACATTACAGAAAATGAACTCGCAGTTAATTTTAATTAATTAATCTTACTACACCTGAATTAGTGTTTAAAGGTCTGTTTCCATTACTGCGTTTCTCCAATCAGCAAGCGAATTCACTTTGATTGACATCTGCAATTTGGTCAGTGTGTGGTGATGGACTGATGAAGTTCAACTTCTATCTATATGTCTGCAGATAATAAGTAATATACGTTGGGGTCAAGTGGTAAAAAAGGAGCAATCAGGTGTTGCCACCAAAAATTAATGTCGACAGAAGTAACAATGAAAACTGGATCAAGGAAATAATATTTTGTAAAAAATACTTATTTCTGAATTAACATTATACAGTACAAAGTCTTTAATCCGGACCTCAAGGCTACAAACTTTCTGCGCATATGCGTTTACACATGGGCGTTTAGTGTATAACAGACAGTATAAACTAAAATTATCTATTTCAGTTAATGTTGCATATAGTGTGTTGTTCCTTAACTTCTAATTGGATCCGGCTTATTATTTTTTGCAGACTGTTAGACCAGTTTTATAAAAAGAAAGCTTGAACTTTCGATTATATCAAAAAGAATTTCCGATTCTGGAGCTGCCAAAGGATCTACAAAGCAAAAGCATGTTTCGATGTCCATCAAACAAAAAGTGGAATTGCTGCAAAAAAAATGGATAAAGGCATGAAGAAAGTGGCAAAGATGTTAGTGAAAACGAAAAGATCTCAATTTACAAGTTAGTCGGTATTCTCGGCACAGCAATTACAGGACTTGTACAGCGGAACTTTGTAACTGAACAAGAAATTATGTCTGTTTATAGAATTAAAGAGAAAGTATTATCACATAAAACGAAGCAACTTGAACAACTTACGTTGAAAGAAATGCTTAATAAAGTAAACAAATACATATTAAGCTTTTTTTTTTTTTTTTTTTGTAAATTGTGATACCCTTTAGATCATAATTGCTCTTTATTTCATAAATTAGGGATTCATATTTTTAAAATCATATATTTAAAATAAATGAATGGTTATTTTAAAAATATATTTTGTTCATAGTACCTAATTGGGCTGAGGAGCACAAGGTTGGGCACTGCTGTTCTAAGGCATTTCTTACAAAAATATAATTTTAAAGTGGTGTTCCGACTGAAATTAAACGGACTGCTGAAAATATGTTCCGAGTGAAAGGTGCTTACAAATGTATGTTAGCCAAAAAGGTGTAATTTTAAATACTAATTTAACATAATTTTTTTAATGCAGTAGATTATTTAAAAGGCTATCAGATTTAATTTATAAATAACGTCATTAGTTTTTACCTGTTTCAAAAGAAGGGGAAAAAATCTCGGCCGCTGGTGGGTTTAAAAATAAGGAATTAAGAATCTATTGCTGAGTTAAATTATAGAGCTAATGTAATTATTTTTTTCCTTACATATTCCCCCTAACAATGAGAAAAAGGCTTGGCAGCAGGAAAGCTTTTTTAGAAGAAAGCATTACTGTGTTAGCGAAACAAGGGAGGTACAATTTTGAAAATAAAAAATCATAAAATTTTGTTCTAATAATTTCTTTTAAAACACACTCAATTCAAACAAGATAAAAAGTGAACAAAATCTTGCAGATATTATTAACAACAAATGCTAACAGGAAATTATTTTGAAAGTCTACAAGTTTATTTTTCGGTGAAAATACTGTAAAGAGTATCAACATTTTTTCAAGAAATAATTGGAAAAATTCAGAGTTCTGGAATATCTTTGCTTGAACATGATAATCATGATATTTCACTTCTTGTCTTGAAAGTCTTTCATAAAAAACTGTTGTTGCCAATATAAAACCAAAAATTTCTTTAGCATATTCGTGAAATTTGTATTAAAATTAATATTTAACACTTATAAAACAATCCACATTTAATTGCAAAGCAATGCAAAATGTACTTTAAAACTTAATAACAAAAAAACTAACAAAATACAACACAATAATAGAAATTAAAATGTGCATGTCCTTGCAAAGTGTATCACTGTTACAACTTGCTGATGACTGTGGGATGCTTAAATACAATAGAACCTAAAAACCTCTGTTCTTTAAAAAAGGTAACTTTACAACTTGCTGATGACTGGGGGATGCTTAAATACAATAGAACCTTAAAACCTCTGTTTCTTAAAAAAGGTAACTAACTGGCTTTTAGTACTATACAGTTATCAAAGTTTGCATTTATATCATATGGCCATAAAAATCTTCAAATTAGTTAATTGAAATTAAAAAAAATATACAAAAAATTTAATTTAAGACGAATAACTTGCATTTCAAATTAGGTCTTTTAAATTTTGTAAATAAAATTCCACATTGCCTTCTAATAATATGGACCATCTAATTTTGTGAATATAAAATGAGAAAATAAATAAACATCATGATTATAACTGTTTACGGTAGGTTTTTAAAAAGTTTAAATATAAAATTTTTTAAATACACCTATTAATTTTGATACAAAATCACATGAAATTTCAAAATATTAATTTTTCATTCGAAATAGCATTACTAAAATTATGCTTTCTATTATTATCAACATTACTAATATACTTATTTCATACAAACTCGAAGACCCCCACAGCTTTCTCTTAATACAAACACTTTCATCTTATGGGCAAATCTATATTAACGAATTAGTTTATACTTGCCAATGATTAAGGGATACTCAGGCAGTTAATTATAAAGGCCTCCGATCCTTATTTAAAGGCAACAGGCCTTTTGAATTGTAATAACAGATTAATTTGGAAAGATGCAGTCCAGAAAATTATTATGAACAATTTCTACTTTCAAAGCAGAAAAGGGAAAAGACCCATAATAAAATAAGGAACTGTGTAACTTTGAATTGGTATATGCTGAAATATTACAAGCAAAAAATTCTGGTTTTCTAAGTGAAAATGTAATTATCTGAGTGTTTTGTAATAAGTACTCACTAAAAGAAAAGTTCATTTAATTGGTTGTACAGTAAAAAGTCCGAAATCTGGACTTCCAGACCAACAGTTGAAATTAAAAATAAATAAATAAAATCTTCCCCCTACAAAATCTAAGAATGGAGAGCATAATTACAAAAAGAAGTGCAGCTTTTCTCGGCTCCAAAATTTTGCTGCCTGGTACCTCCCTAAATTCCACTGCTCAGTGGCTCTCTTAAATGAAAAAAAAAAATCTGCTGTCTCCTAATTTTCATTGCTTGAAGCTCCTCTAAATTCTAAAATTTTTGCCAACCCTAATTTTAACATTCATTGCAGTCCAACCACACGTATCTGCTCTGGCTCTGTGGAGTAGAGGTGGGAGTTAGCACTTTTCTGTTTGATCTAAACAATAAGTGGAACCCTAATATTGTTATGTCTACAAGTCACTTTTTGAGATTTAAACAGATGATCTAAAATCCAAAATCATGAAGTTTCGATGATTCTGGATCTTGTACTTAGCGCTAGATAATTATTTTAGTGTTAAATAAATACTCTGTAAACAAAAAATTCTAGTTTTCAAATGAAATCCAATAATATATTCAATGTGGTTGTTGTGTATGATGTGTAATGTAAGCAATAACCACACTGTTAACAAAATAAAAAAAATAATAATTTAAGTCACAAAAGGAAAATATTTACAAAAACAAAACAACATCAAATTCATTCTATGCTTTCAGATGCTCATTCTGTGCTTTCAGATGCTTTATAATGTCTATATTCAGGCTTTAATTCCCATGTGCTTTTGTGAGGATTCTTGGCATTGTAGTTGCAGATCTCTTTTAGTATCTCTTTCAAATATGGCTAAAAAAAAGGAAAAAAATTCTTAATATTCCAGAAGCTATTCTGCACAATAAAATTAAAATAATTAGTATAAATTTAGATGCAGCAACAGAACATAATGAATGAAAAATAGTCATGAACAAACTACTGGTAACTATAACAATACTATTTCCTTAAAGCCCCAGTGTCAGTCTTGACTGCAGTTCCCAAGAAAGTCATCAGAAGAATAAAAGAGTAGGAAGGTGATCAAAAGACCTGAACTTCGAAAGATTGAAAACATGAGAAATAAATACGTTTACAATGAGGTAGAATGCAAATGAAAATAAAATGATGAAATGCTAATAAAAATTGAATACACCAAATAAAAATAATCAATGGAATACGATTTCAGATGAAAAGACTATATACAACAGAGGAAAGACAAAATTAAGCAAATTTTTCGAAATTGCATTAAAATGCTACGGGGGGAAAAGGTGAGGAAATATGGCATGTATCTTAGTTGTCTAAACTGAGGATGGCAAACTAATATTTACTATTAACAACTCAATGTGGAATAAAAAATTTAAAGAAAACATGAAAAATAATTTTAATAACCATTTTAAATCACTGAAAGTTTTTTTCACTAAAACCAAAAATTTACAAAAAAAAAAAAAAAAAAAGAGCAAGCAAAAAAAAATTTAGTAAAATACACTAAATTATTAATTTTATTATTCATGCCTAAAAAGGGGTTTTAATTTTTAGCTGAACAGAAACTGAGACGCCTTTTATTCTATGCACATGATAATAATAATAAAAAAAGAAATCATTAACAGTAGTGCTACAAAAAATGAAAACAAGATCATGCGTTTAGTTTCAAAGCATGCACTGAATACAGTTTTGTTACTTTTCTTTAGAAATAAGTTTTAGGCAATTAAAAAAACTATCATTGTTCAACTTTGCCAGAGAAAATTTTCACAGATATTACAGAATCAAAAAAGTTTCAGACTCCTAAAATAGTTATCATAAAAACAAAACTATAAATGATTTTAACAAGTTCAGCTTATGCAATTTCGGAAAAATATTTAATATTTATGATTTAAATGCATTTTTCTTTAAATCAATCATATAAAAATGTGACCAAAATATTCTCACGAACTGCATTCTTTGCTTTTACTCAATGACAGACAGATTAAATATAAAATTAAATATACAGTCAAAAGTCGTTAATTCAGACACCTGTAATCCGAAATGATCTATAATCTGTACCTCAAAGCTAAAAACTTTCTGCGCATGCACCGCGTTGACACATGTGCATAGGCGTTTACGCGTGCACGTAAGACCTTTACGGCTGCGCATATGCGTTTGCACAAGCGCAGAATACGTTTTCGCGTGCGCGTTTAATGTATAACGGACGGTATAAGATAAATTATCTATTTCAGTTAATGTTGATGATTGCGTTGTTCCTTAATCTTCGAATTGGATGCGGCTTATTATTTTTTGCAGACTGTAAGAGCAATGTTATAAAAGTAAACTTGAACTTTCGATTATGTCAAACAGAATTTCCGATGCTGGAGCTCCCAAAGGATCCACAAAACGAAAGTATGTTTCGATGTCCATCAAACAAAAAGTAGAATTGCTACAAAAAATGGATAAAGACATGAAGGTGACAGAGAGGTTAGTGAAAACGAAAAAATTTCGATTGACAAGTTAGTCAGTATTCTCGGCACAGCAATTACGGGATTTGAACAGCGGAACTTTGTAACTGAACAAGAAATTATGTCTGTTTATAGAATTAAAGAGAAAGTATTATCACATAAAACGAAGCTTTACTCTTATATGTTTGTAAATTGTACATTTTTTGCTTTAAAAATGATTGAATCATGTTGTTCTTATCTTCCAGTTAAGGTTTTTATGCCTTTAGTAAATCTGTATGCAATATTTTTAGAATTATCAACAATTTTAAAGTTGTTTAAGTGCCACTAAGCCTAATAATGTTTTTGATGGTGGCCATTGTTTGTTTACATTTGAAACAGTAGAATAGTGGATTTGTTGCCAATCTAGAGAAACTTAGCTTTGCAACAACAAAGATAATGCCTTCATTTATTATTGCGAATTAAATCATGCTTAATCCTTTCTGGCACAGTTACAGAAAGAAAAGAGACAGCTCTCCTGTCGTATAATGTGACTTATTACTCGCCGTTTCTCAGGGGAAAAGAGCTCTTTTTTTACCTTTTTTCATTTGTGTCAGAAGGAAATAGTGCAAGAGGGGGGTGTCCTTAATGAGGTTTTTTCTTGATTAATTTCCACCTATTTCGACAGACACTCAGGGCATGTTCCCATGAGAACAGGAAGTCCTCTAATATAAACCTGATGTTTCATCAAAAGTGAGGATTGTCATTAAAACTCAATATTATACAGAAAAGAGAGTTAATCAAAATAAAATTAATATAATTAAAACCATATATCTATATGTAACTTTGTTATATTTATGCGGCAGAGGAAAGAATATCTCATTATAAGCCCAACAAATACAGAGAATAATTTACAAAGTATTTAACAGTTCAGAAAATTTTGCATATAATGAATTTAATATGAAGAATTAAAGACTAACTTTATTTCATCAAAAGAGATACAAGTACCTATTTTATTATGATCAGGAAAACATCTGTGTGTGCTATCAGAAATACGGTTTTAATATTGAATTAAAATAATTTCAAATAATTTAGTTAAATTTTGACTGCTTTGATTTTACAAAATTATCTTCATTCCCACTTGAAATTTCATATTAAGGCATAATTATTATTATTTGTAAAATTTTTTAGGATGTCGTAACTATTTTGGATTTCCTGAAAATGTGTGCTATTTTAAAGTGGGGATTCGTCTTGTGGGCTTTTACCATGCAGTTTTCTAACTAGCTGCTGGTTATTCAGGTAGGAAACCATTTGCATTCCTTTTCTTTTTGCCCCCCCAGCTGAGTGAAAAAGCAGTTAGAGACGACAGCCTTGCCTGACTGCTTTACTCTCTTTCGAACCTAGGGTGCCAAGGAATAGTCTGAGGCGGAGGGGACAAAAGAGCCATTAGAGGTTGGTGAGATTTAAATTAAAGAGGATTTTATACATTTCTGTTATTTACTAGAAAATAACAATATCTGAAACCTCGCTTGTAACTGAAGTTAAAAAAAAAAACCTTTCTTGCATTTTCATTAGTCTATTTCTTGAATTATTTTTATCTAAAGATTTAGATAGAACTTCATATATTTTTAAAATTTTCAATAACTGAAAAATGAATGAAATACTATTGAAGATGCTTTGAAAATATTTCTTAACCATTTTAAAGAGATAATTAACTATTTTAATGGCAGAATTGCAGAGTGGAAAAATATGCAAGTTTTTGATTGAATAGTGTCTTTTAACAAATTTTTGATGAACCAATTAAACAAATCTCTTACATAGAAGCAAAATCATTGTTTAAAACTCTTGATCTATTTATAATAAATTGAAATATTACATACATTAAAATTCCTACAAAGGTAATACTTTTCAGTTTAACATTTGCATGGTTGAAAATGGATTTAACCATTCGAATAACAAAAAGTTTTAGTGAAGCAGATTTAACACGTTGAGCGCTATGTCAGCTATCTGTGACTAAACTAGACTTTGCGTTTAAGCCGTGTCAGCCATCTGTGGCTGACATGGCTTAAATGCAAAGTTTAGGCCGCGTCGACCGCCGCTGGCTGACAGTGTGTAACATGATATATAACTATAAAATTTATACTGTTTTATGGAATTACAGAAAATTTATTTACAATTTACTTAATTTTGATTCATTACAGGATTTTATTGAAACACAGTAAATATAAAAACAGTTCTCCATTACAGCTATTACAAAATGTGACAACTCTATTAGTCTTTTTTCTAGCCATTACTCCTGGCCCTACAATACCAGCGCTTTTAAGCGGCACACGTGGCCTGAACATGATTGCCTATAATCACCTTGAAGTCGTATTTAGTCTAAGAAATAGTCGCCATGATTGCCTTGAAGTCATATTTAGTGGAGCTCATGCAAAGGAAGAAAGAAATAGCTCACAGTACCTCCAAAGTTAGCCAAACCTTCTCAGTTAACACAATAAGTAACAAGGTTATTTGCCTAAAAGGATGAATCTTTAAGGGAAATTGGCTTGCATGCATGTAGCACATCAGGAAAACCAAAAAGATGCCCATGCAGCCAACCTGCTTGCCTAGAACTGAACCCAGATCGGATCATCAGTATTCAGTGACTTTGACTCTCAGCCACTGTAGACAAGAAATAATAAAGATTCACATTGTAAGAAACGATTTTTTAAAAACTTTTTGAAAAATGACCAGAATCTATGAAGCAAGTGGACATTCAAACATCATTTAGGAAGACTTCATGCACAAACAGTATCAATGACTTTAAAACAAAAAAACTGATTAAATATTATTAAAACTGCAGATGAATTGACTTACTAATTTATTTTATTTGGTAAATAAATTTGTAGAATTAATATGTGCAATTTTTTTGTTTCTCGACACATCTGAGAACAAAAATTATTATAATGGTGGTAGTATAATAATGTGATATTGCTAAAGTCTTGAACATGTAAAAGTATCAGATTTTTGCTATAATTTAATACTGCTTGGAATATCCATATCAACTTAATACAAGTTATGCGTACCACTGGCTGCCGCGTTATTTTTTCCAAATCTTTAATGTTATAATACTGGTGCTTCTCGAATGCAGCAAACAACATATCCATGACTTTATCTTTGTCGTCTCTAGCCTTCCGCCCTTCTGCTTTCTTCTTCTGCTCGTACTCGATCTACAAGTTTAAACAGATTTGTTTTAAAAAATTAATTACCACAATTCGTATTAAAGATATATAGCAAAATATAACGTAAATATAATTTCAAAATACATTGTCTCAAAAATTAAGTAAACAGGTACTTAAAGATATATATCAAATATAATGTCAATATAATTCAAAAATACATTGTCTCAAAAATTAAAAATATAAAAAAGTTGCTTCCTAAAAATACTCTAGACAAAGTTGCTCTCAATGAAAGAGAAAGGAGGAGTTCAGAAGAAAATGTTATAACAAATTTATAATAAATAATATGAATAATTATCAACAACCAATTAAATCAATTAGAAATTATAAATTAATTTGTAATTTAAGTATACATAATCATAAAACACAACAAAAAGTGTTCAAATATCTTTCTTTTCACTCCTCAACAAAAATTGTTTCACAACACAACTCATTTTTGGGAACAAGTGTACTCAATTATTCAGCATTTGAAATCTGCACTTCTAAACAGCAGAGCCAGATATTTCTACATAGGAACATAAATAAATATACACCTTAACTGCTAAAGGACCAAATTATTTTTTAATTATCTGCCAAAAATTTGCTACATTTTTGTTGCTGATCTGAAAAGAAACCAGTGAGCCTAAACATAATTCAAAAATATTTTTGTCAATAAGGGCCAAATAAAGGCTTACTTGCTAAGGATTGGCAAGCAAACCTGTTTGTTTTAAATGTTATCATATCGATAATTTTGTCATTCAAAAATAGATTGAAATAGTCTAAAGCAGTGGTACCAAATTTTGAAAATTAATTTTTGGATTTCGAACAAAGGTAAATCAGTGGAGGCAGTGGATCTGCATTTAGTATAAACTATTGACAAGCATAAGTCATATCTGGTTATAATTTATCAGACAAGCTAAATGATTCACCAACATCTAAATCATGCTCAATGTATGATCTACCAGGGTGTTCATATTCACTTTTGTCTTCTGACATTTTTAACGTATATAATATGAGTGTAAAATATCACTAAAGAACATGCAAACAATGTGAATCAACTTAATTTGTGTAAAGAAATACCAGCATCTACTAAAACTTAAAAAACCAGTGGTAGTCAACCTGGTTCTCACCAACCACTAATGGGCATTCCAGTTTTCAACGTGCATGGTAGCAGAGCAACCAAACAGTACTGCGAGTACATACTAATCAACTAACTGCTGGCTATTCAAGATCAGGATAGCAGTCAGACTCTGTTACAGGGCATTTGTATATGGAGAGCACACAAACTCTTTTGCAACCACCTTACCAACACTAGGAGATGAGAAGAATGTTTTTCATACTGGATCAGAAAAGCACACACTTTTCCAAAAGTCACAGTCACGCATCAGACTTCAATTTTTGTTCTTGTGATGTAAGTGAGGCTAATTTGCTATGTATTCGAAATTAAAGTCAGTACACAGTTAGATTTAGTTCTGACAGCAAACAAAATGCTTTAAAACAGCATGAGCTCATGTCTCAAAAATAAAATTCAAAATGGCGAATAGCCATACAGCTATTATCTGACGATGGCTTTCATAGAATATGTTGCAAATAAACAACATCCAATGTGTTTATTGTGCCATAAAACATTATCCAACAAGGCAGTGGAGCCAAGTCAGTTGCGAAAACATCTTTCTACAATGCATCCAAATGACAAGGACAAGCCCACTGAATATTTTCAGGAAATATATAAAATATTTCAAAATCATTCAATTAATATTGCATCATTTAAGAAACAACATACAACAAATGAAGATTAGTTAGCTACCACTTATAATATTGCAGAAAGTGATAAAAGCTATAATATTGGAGAAACTATAATAATAGACTCTATAAAACAATTTATCTCAGCAGTAATCTATCATGATATACACTATGAAATTTACTACTTTAACAACAGCGTTCATTCCAGAAATTAAGCGCCGTGACAAAATTTTGGCAACCAAATTTTCTTGACGGTGGAGAGAAATGAAACAATGCAGTTTATCTGTGCCTGATAATTTTGTAGAGTTGTGTAGATTGCCAATGAGAGGCGTACTGCATGCCAAATATGGGACGCATGCCATAGGTCGCCAACACCTGCTTTATACAGTTCTAGTCAGTTCAAGTTACCTTGTGATAAAGGAAATTGCATTTAACTTGGGTTACACCCCTAAGCAGTTAATAAAGAAACCTGGATTGCTATAAGGGTGTCAATGATCAGTTTTCAACATCAAAAACTGATCTTAATTTAGTGCATCCTCTTACACAACAGTACAGTTATGAAGATTTCTATCTTTTTGAATTTTTGTGCAATTAGAATCTGTGATTTTGTTTTTGAAAGCTTTTAATATTTGTAACATAAAAAATAAAACATAAATCTAATAAACCCAATTAAAAAAAACTTTTGTATATATTCTTATTTTAAGTGTTGTCTTTTTATCTATGCAAATTATTTGTATTTATGATTGTGTTATATGTTATACAGAAAAAATAAGTGGGTCAATGAGAAAAAAGGTTGAGAATCACTGTTCTACATGCTGAAGACAACAGTTCACAATCATTCACCTTGTAGAGGTATTTTTTTTAATACAGTCAAAAGTCGTTAATTCGGACACCCATAATCCGGAATGATCTATAATCCGGACCGCAAAGCTAAAAACTTTCTGCGCATGCGCCGCGTTGGCACATGCGCACAGGCATTTTACGCGTGCGCCTAAGACCTTGACTACTGTGCATATGCGTGTGCGCAAGTGCAGAATAAGTTTTCGCCTGCGCGTTTAATGTATAACGGACGGTGTAAGCTAAAATTATCTAATTACCTATTTCAGTTTCGAATTGGATCCCGCTTATTATTTTTTGCAGACTGTAAGAGCAATTTTATAAAAGTAAACTTGAACTTTCGATTATGTCAAATAGAATTTCCGATGCTGGAACTTCCAAAGGATCTACAAAACGAAAGTATGTTTCGATGCCCAACAAACAAAAAGTGGAATTGCTGCAATAAATGGATAAAGAAGTGAAGAATGTGACAGAGAGGTTAGTGAAAACGAAACAATTTCGATTGACAAGTTAGTCGGTATTCTCGGCACAGCAATTAACGGGACTTGAACAGCGGAACTTTGTAACTGAACAAGAAATTATGTCTTTTTATAGAATTAAAGAGAAAGTATTATCACATAAAACGAAGCAACTTAAACAATTTACATTGAAAGAAATGTTTAATAAAGTAAACAAATAAATATTAAGCTTTTATTTTGTAAATTTTGATACCCTTTAGATCATAATTGTTCTTTATTTCATAAATTACGGTTTCATATTTTTAATTTTATAATTTCTGCATGCCATCTTACGAGATTTAAACTCATGATCTATAATCCGTAAAAATCGATAATCCGGAATCGACGAAGTCTCGACGAGTCCGAATTAACGACTTTTGACTGTATAGAAGACATGAAAAATAAGCAATGCCCTCATTGGGACTCAAACCACGGACCTCTCAAATCCCCCCTTAGCATTCTGATCACTACATCACGAAAGCATGCTACAAGGTAACCAAGAAGTTTTTGCCGTTTTGGATAGTCAGAAACAAAAATTCATAAAACAAATAATAATCAACACTAATCCTCAAAGTAGTCACCCTCGGCATCCAGTGCCTTTTGCGAAAGAATGGCTAGCTGTGCGATGCCATTGCGGTAAGTTTGTCTTGGATGCAAAGAAGTCCGTGAGAGCCTTTTCGAGTTGTTGAAGGATTTCCCAAAAAGATGGTTGCGCAGGGTATGGAAAAGGTGGTAGTCTGTTCATACGAGGATTGGAGAGTATGATGGATGGGGTAGTGTCTCCCAGCACAGTCGCTAGACGGTGTCTCTGGCATCCCGAGCTACATGCGGCCTTGTGCTGTCATGGAGGAGTACACCCTTATGACTGACTAATGCTGGCTCTTCAAACATCAGTACCTGATGCACACATTCCAACTGCTGTGAGTACAGGCCTGCTGTGATGGTTCTGGCCCACTGGCAGGAGCTGATAGTGCAGCACTTGGTGACTAGTCTACCAGATACAGAGCGGGATCTTGCGTGGGCGGAGAGAAGTTCTCGCAGTGCGAGGCACAGGGTTCCGTGGTGACAACCAATGTCTGAAATGACTGGGTGTGTCATACTAGAAAAACTTTTTATCACTTGTAAGTACTCAATCAAATATGGATACATTGTGGTGCCGAGTCAGCAATGACAAACAGGCAGCGGCATGCTGCTGCTTGTTTGCATTGGACAGTGAGTGGGGTAGCAAACTTGCTCAGCTTGTATGCCTTTCTTATGTGGTGCAAATGGAGTCTGATCATTTTCATCAGATACCTGGAAGTGTGCAGCAAGCTCACCACATGTTTGGCTACTGTCACCAGGGCCTCATCGTCCAGCGCTTGTGGCCGACAGCTGCATCACTAAGAGACATATTCCCTGACCTAAACTTCTGGAACCACTGCCTAGTGGTTCGTTCATTAATGGCATCATCCCCAAAGGCCTGGCAAATTCGACGAGTTGATTCTGGTGCTGACAGGCCTACTTTAAAATCATACAGCAAACAACTCCGAGCAAGTGCCTTTGACACGTCCATTTCAATCAGTCACTGTGTGAGTTATGTTTGAATGCAACATGCTTTTATACTCATGATGCAACATGCTTTTATACTCTTGGTCAATGTCCAAACTCCCATTCTAACCACTTCATAGCCAGGTTTGGTGACTATTTTTATGTTGAAGTTCACTCTTCCGATGTCATATCAGAAACGGAAACTTCTTTTTTGGTTAACTCGTAGAAGGCGGAAGAAATATGTTATAACCTCATTAAGTATTATCACAACAAATTCCTGCAGTCACTTCATTAAGTGAATTATCAAAAAAGCAGTAAGGTGGCAGAATTTGTAGAGAAACTGAATTCAACTAATTTATTACAACTAGAAACACATAAATAAGCAGTTTCATAACATTTTAATTAGTAAAATAAAAAAAGTTTGTTTAAGAACAGTTCATAATGTTTCAGGAAATTAACTGTTGAAAGAA
Organism: Stegodyphus dumicola; assembly: GCF_044657685.1. NCBI lineage: Eukaryota > Metazoa > Arthropoda > Arachnida > Araneae > Eresidae > Stegodyphus > Stegodyphus dumicola. The sequence goes on from NC_140769.1 coordinate 263,118,468, forward strand.
TTGGAGCGCAAATTTTGCCATTTACTGCAAAAATAGGGAGTTAAGATATCCCAGTATGAGCATGATTTGAATTTACTTTATGTTTGTTTTAGACAAATACTGTCACCGATTTATTGCAGCTTGCAGCACATAATTAAGTTCTTGCTTTAAACTTATTTTCACTTTTTTATATAATATTTATTTTGTTTACTAATTTCTAAGCTACACCTTTTTGGACACTTTGGTGGGTTTTTTTAATGCAAAATGCATTGCCAGTTTTAACCATTATTATGTTTGAATTAAGTTCACAAGAGATGACAACCTGGCTATTTAAATTCAACATGTTCTTAACGAGAAAAAAGGAATAGCACCATTCTAATTTTTATAGGTTGCTTGAATGTTGACAAGATAATTTTGAGTTTTCTTTAAAATCATATAGCAAACAACTCCAAACGAGCGCCTTTGACACGTCCATTTCAATCAGTCGCTGTGTGAGTTACATTTGAAATACTGATGCAATGTGCTTTTATACTCTTGGTCAATGTCCAGAGTCCCATCTCTTATTTTTTTCATTAGTAAAAGTAAAGTTTAGCATTAATTTTCACTATTAACAGTTCAAAATGGATTTTAAGGAGTTTAATAATCTTCTAGAATAACACTTTTTACAACATCATTAGGCTTAAGATAAAATAACACGCAGCACAAGTATTAATTTATAATTCAAACAACAAAAATCAGCATTATATTTGCAAATTTTCACAAGACTACTTTCCATCCGAACCAACATCCTCAGCTGCCAAAGCGCAAATGAACGAGATGCGGTATAGTGCTTAGATAAGATAAGAATGGCTGGACAAGAGTTAAGCTACTGGCGGCATCTACTGATGAAATGAGAACTAAAATATACCGTAATTTCCGGAAGAAACGCCTCGGCGTTTCTACCCATGCGACGTTTAGGTGCACTAAAAATAAAATATTTCCTATGATGGTCATTGTACATAGTTTGGATGGCCTTGTCATTGTGCATAGATTGGTGCTGTTCCCACACAAAAGACCACTCAGTTGCTTTTTGCGAACGTTATTTTGTTTAGGTTATTTCCCTTGAACGGACCTACATGCCTTATTCACCCTAAACGAGATCTCAGAACAATAACATTCTTCCCCCTTTCAAATCAACATTCTCATCAGTTTGAATAATCTCTCTCCTCTGCCATTCGATGAATCTTCCAGTACCCATCCTCTTTCCCCCCTGCCTTTTCTGCAATTTTTTTCAAAGGCGGACATGACTTCACCTGTCTCGCAATAATGAACTCTGACGTATTTCCCCTTCAGCATGAATGGATTTTTCTTGGCATTCTGCCAAATACAGATCCCATCAGTTTGGGTACAAGTACTTGTTGGATAGTTTTTAATTAGGGAGCGGAAAATTTTTGAAAATGTCTCTAAACGGCACAGAAGCTATACATTTCTTACCTTTAATTTATTTTTGAGTTATGGTTTCATTTCATGCATTTTTCTTAACTGGTATGTCATATATCAGGACTTAGGTTGAGTTTTTGCATCTATACGGCCCAAGTCGATGTCACGCACAATTTAATCTATTGCGGCGATTCTGTGTAATTTTAATTTTTTTCCCGCCATTTTTCTCGAGTGCGGCGTTTACGCTGATGCGGCCTTTCTTCCGGAAATTACGGTAATTTCTTTAAAGGCTGAAGGCAAAGATGGATTGGAATTAGGGTCGTTAACTAGAAAAAAAAAAAAAAAAAAAAAAAAAAAGAAAAAAAAACTTCCTGATTTTCATGATTAACTAGAACTAAAAATAACTTGACTAGAACCAAAAAAAATCTTTCCGTTCTAGTTAATGACCCTAATTCCAATCCATCTTTACCTTCAGCCTTTAAGGAAATTATATTTTAGTTCTCGCTTCATCAGTAGATGGCACCAGCAGCTTAATTCTTTTCTATACTATTATTTAATGGTCAATATCATTTCTGTGACTACTTATGACCTCTAGCCAGCATGATTCTAACTTGCCAATACCACTTTTGAAAAACATTAATGCAATACCGTAAATTTTCTTGCACTACGTTAACAGAGAGCAAGAAGGAAAATGAACTTATTCTAATATTGATAACTATTGATACATTTGTAATGTTTACTCACATTGAATTTATGATCTGATACAGGTTTATAACTTGTCACAACTTTTGTTATCTGTTTCACTTGTCTCTCTGGCTGACTGGCTTTTAATATAGATTCCCTGAAAGAAAAAAAAGGTAAAATGATAACAAATAATAAAGATATTTTTTCACCCATAATGTATGAACTTTTACACAGAGTTTACAAAAAAATGAAAGTTTATAATGATTTCTTATATAAAGTAAAATATTGTAATTAGATGGATTTTAATAATGGAAACCATGAATGAAACTATTTAACCTAGTTGATAGAAAATTGAGTAATAATCCTAAAGGATTCTAAATCATTTTAATTTTGTATTTTTTAATAGAATTCTGTAAGACAATTTTGTAATGGTTTTTCCTGTTGAAAACTTTCAAAAAAGCACACAGCTTTTACAAGATAATGGACAATGGGAAAGCACATTATGGGTATTAACCTAATCTAGTCTTCTAAGAAGACTCGATTTTAAAACATCGAGAAAAACCTATGAAACTACCTACTAATTTTGCAGGATTTTAAACCTGATCAAATTACCAGAGTTTACTTGTCTTATCACAGAATCAACAAGTCTGTCCTAATTTATACAGATCAAGGTAACTAATTTTGTATGCTTTAAAATATGCAACTGTATTATAATGACATAATAAAGCAAACTGCATTAATTCTAACAAAACTGTAAACCAAAAGGTTTTCCAGCCAAGAACTTAAAAGTTTGCCATTTGCTTCAACATTTTCTATTTATTCAGATTCAGCATATAGTGTAAATCAATGGATTAAATAATGAACATTAATTAATACAATTTTAAATTATGCAGCATATAAAAAAACTGACAAGTCAAAGCAACTTTCTTCATCATATACATATTAAAAACACTTTGCAAAATTTCAGATGTTTTGCACAGCATAAACTGCTCTTTACATCTAGAAAGTCACATAAAATTATATTTTATTGCCAAAGTAAGAAAAATAAAATTAGCATATACATGTACATAGTTACATGTCAAAATTCTAAAGCAATGAAATATGAAAATATTAAATTTCACCTCTTTAAATTCATATAGCGTTGATCCGCTAGGGGACGACATTCACCTTTTTGCAAAACATGACCTCCCAGAACAAGCTTTCCTAAAACACAATATTTATTTACAAAACATACAAAAATTAGAAAGATTTAATATATATATATCCAATGCATCATTTATATAAGGTGTCTCAACAAAAGCATTGAATTTAATATGACCCTAAAAATACTTTATTCTCAGAAAATGGAAATTATTTTTACGTACTAACAACAGGTAAATGTTTTGATTTAAAAGTGTTCAGTTTTTTTTTTTTTTTTTTTTTTTTTGGACGTGCCACAACTGGCATTCCATTACTGTCAGTTCGTTTTGCAGCTTCGTCGACTTGGAGCACTACATAAACAAACAGATAGTTTTCACTGTGAAAACTTATAACAAGAATGTTGAGTGTTACACACAAACTGTTAGGAACCTTTGTGCAATCTTTTGACATGAAAATTCATCTAATGGAACAATAAATTGTAGATTGATAAAGAATTCTGAAGAGACTGGTTTGACAGCAGACATTAAATCACCACATTCTTAATCCATAAATTCATTCTATAAAAAACATCACTATTATGTGTAACAATGTTACTGCAAGTCACAGAACCTGAACTTAAAGTGTAAAACTAAAAGAATTTAAAGAGGAAACTAATTTGGCAGTAGTCAGCTCGATAGGCAGATAGGTCAGAAACCTCTTATAAATTTCAGCAAGTGTACAGTGCTGTAGACCATGTTGTGGAGAACATATGCCTAACATTTTTCATTCTTAAGTCAGAATATTCACCTATTCGCTCATTTCTGTCGTTTTTCGTGCCAAAAACGGTAAAATAGCGGATGTACTAAAAAATAGGATGCACGTGTGCTCATGTAAAATTGCCAAGCGTGTGTGCTGGAAGGTTAAGTTAGTTGAATTAAAAATACTTCTATTTTCAGAGCTATTTTCATTATAAAAGCTGCAGAATTCTCTACAATGGTAAGTATCAATTGACAGATGGCTGACAAGTTGGACAGAAAAAAATCCGATATCGTTCATTAGAAACTGCATGGAGATAATCGTGGCTGACGATGGGATAAAAGGCATTTTACTTGTGCTACTAAATTAATACAAACACATAAAACTTATAATACAGATAAAATTGGACAATCTTATATAACATTATCAAAACACATTATTAATATTTAAAAGCAAAATAGCAACTGGTTTAAGAAACTGAAAGACCAAGTCACTGTGTTACTAACGTACAGTATCGACCTAACAATTAAATAGTAATAATAATTATTGACAAAAGCAGAAAACCTTGATGTTTGAAAGGAGTCAAGAATTTAACTTAGCAACAAGCAGCAAGAACTCATTAATGATAAGTAGTATTTTTACAGATTTTTATTTGAAATGGGACTGTGAACTGAAAAATGAATATCCCCATTTTAGGTTTTCCTCCAAATATGGGTTATAATATATGGCTCTTAGAGTAAGCAGCGTACTGAAATATCCTTTAAATATCATTATAGAAAGAATATTCAGAAAATAATAAACAAAACTGAATCTTGTGAAGATGCAAACACCTCAAAGGAGATTAGTAGTTGATATCTATGCTAGAAGTTATGCATTTTATAATCAAAGCAGGGAGTCCATCTCTCAAAACAGTTAAAAAATATTTTTGAAAATTCTTTTATATAGAAGAAGCCTCAGAAGAAAAGCGAGCTAATATTTCAGACATTCATGTAAGGATAAATTTTTAAAATATATTACAATTGGCATCATTATTTGAGACCACATGTGTAAAAACTGGCTATGGTGTTACACAAACTGTTAAAAAAAAAACTGCCTGAACAGAAAAATCTACAGCAAAAATGATGCAGAAAAAAGTGATGACATGCCAACCTAATCGGATTTAGTAAAAGCACTACAAATTCTAAGAAAAACTCTTGAATTGAAAGGTGCTGATAAAAAAAACTACCAGCAGTTTTATGAAATTGTAATAAAATTGAAAAATGTTGGACAGTATACAGCCAATGCAGATAGAGCAATTTTGTTTGTAAGAGATTAAAATTTATCAAGATGTAAGATTCCAACCTGCGTACCTTTAAGTTACAGTTAAAGTGAGGAACCTTAAGAACTGATAAGCGAATAATCGCTTGAGTTCGTGAGACAGAGACAAAATGTGAGAAGGGTTAAGTACCCTTTATTATTCCAAATAAAGTTCACAGAATAGTCCTTCTTGGAGTTTTACAATAAAGCCTCCACTTGGGCTTGAACTCAGGAAACTAAGAAATTATACTTAACTAATCTAACTAAAAAGATATAGCCAAAGCTATCAAGATTCTAACAGAGTTGGCCCCTTAATGCTAACTAACGTCGAAGCTATCAAGGGCCTAAAGTACTGCGGAGGGTAATAATACCTTGAGAAAGTAGCCTAAAAAGGCGAACGTGCACCAGTCAGAATCTCTGGCTCTCTAACAAAGTCAGTAGAACTTTACAGTTAAATACTTCTCATTTGCATTCAAACGCGATTCTGAAAATACATTCTGGCCGGAAGTTGCAATCTGAAATTCAGGAAGATAGAAAAGTAACTTTTAACTAAAAATTAACTGTTAGAAAAATTAACATAAACCTTACAAAGAAAGTAATTATAAAAATATTTTTATAAGAAATTAATTTCAAAATTGCACAACTCATTCAATTTTAGCATTAATTTTTAATTATTATTTTAGGATTTATCATAAAAGTTTAAAATTACTGGAGAAATTAAACAACAAGAATCAGCAAAATTTACAAACATTATGCCAATTCTTGCCGTTTAACTCCTCCAATAATTGTTATTCAGCATGTTATTTTAACCTAAAAAAAGTATAAAATTGATAACACAATTTGTAATACTCAAATTGTTTTCTACAGTACAAAGTCCGTAATCCGGACTAGTCGAGACTTTGGCGATTCCGGATTAGGGGTTTTTCCGGATTATAGATCATCAATTTAAATCTGGTAAGATGGCATGCAGAAATTATATAATTAAAAATATGAAACTGTAATTTATGAAATAAAGAGCAATTATGATCTAAAGGGTATCAAAATTTATAAAAAAAAAAGCTTAATATTTATTTGCTTACTTTATTAAACATTTCTTTCAATGTAAGTTGTTTAAGTTGCTTTGTTTTTTGTGCTAATACTTTCTCTTTAATTTCTTTAATTCTATAAACAGACATAATTTCTTGTTCAGTTACAAAGTTCCACTGCTCAAGTCCTACAATTGCTGTGTCGAGAATACCGACTAACTTGTCAATTGAAATTTTTTCGTTTTCAATAATCTCTCTGTTACTTTCTTCACTATTGGAAGTGCACATGGGTAAACGCTTTACTGGCTTTACACGCATTAAACGTGCATGCATAAGTTTGTGGCTTTGAGGTCAGGTCCGGATAATGGACGTCCAGATTACGGACTTTGTACTCCTTGGACTTTGTCCACATTGTACTGCATTAAACTCAGTTGCTTAATAAACTGACATATGTTTGGAACAGAAGTCATTTTAATAAGTGGCGGCTGCTGTAATTACTGTATTATTAGAATTACAGAACATATTTATCAATGTCTGCATGTTTTCCTGTTCCGTTTAAAGTTTTATTATATTATAATCTTGCAATTTTTGTCTTTACTTTATCTGTCACTATTTCTTGGAACCCATATAAAAAATCTGGTGACAGTCCCTCCCGCCCAATGGAAATTTTAATCAACCTTTCAGTAACACAGCAGCTGAAGAAAGTCAGGTAACCATTTTCAATTACCACTGCCATTCGTTCTTTCTGTTGCTATCTGTTAGCAGGTTTAAGGCTGTACCCTATTTTAAGTTAAACTTTCAATTCATCCTGGTATTTATACTAGGCTTACAAATGTTGCATTGTGTTGTCTGTGCAAGAAAAAATGTTAAACAAGAAGAAATGAAAATATACACCACAAATGGAAATGAAATTAGATGCTGTAAGACATTAGTCTCGAATTCAAAGTGCTTGGGGGATGAATATTCGATCTGAAAACGGTTGACGGGCCAGAACACTCTTTAACAAAATTTTTAATTATTTTTTACACAACAAAACAAAAATAAATTAATAAAATAAAATTTATATTTATTTCCTATTTGAAGTATAAAGGTTGGTGCCTGCAAGAAATTTATAGTTTAATTCAAATATACTGACAGACAAATATTAAATTTTAGACATTTATTTCAAATAATTTCAATATGTTGAATTAACTACTAAATTACGTACTTTAATTTAAACCAAAAATAAACAAATTATGAAAATATTCAAAGCTTTCAGGGAAAATTTATCAAATGGGACAAAATTTGAGAATAAATAATAACAATTTAGTGATGCCAGCTTTTGGCTGTCAAACGAAGTTTACTGACTATACCAACATGGGAAGTTCTTCCACATGCCTTAACATCAAAGCCTACAATGACACTAAAGCAAGCTCCGACCTATTCATTTGATCTTTCTTTCCTTCGATTGCAGTCATCCTCATAACATCAGTCTAATCTTTATGTCTGTAAAACTGTAAGTATTGTATTTGCAACAAATACATAACTGAAATTTGTTCAAGGATTGTTCAAAATAGCTTCAGCGGCGATTTGTTTGAGACCACTACCTTGAGAGACTGGAGAAAGACAAAAGTATTAATAAAACTGCCATGGATTTAGATGATAAATGAAATTTTACAAATCCCTTCTTCCATAAAACTCGAAACCGTTTCTGTCCACATTAAATTAAATTTGCGGAACAATCTTCTAATTATACTTAAAATATAATTACAGCTTTAATCTTGTTAAAAACGTGATCTATGCATATTAAAAATGTATGTTAGAGGAAAAAACTATATATCTATACTTAATAACATTTACTCAATATTGCATTAAAGATAACACAAAATTACTCAAAATTTCAGGATAATAAAATTTCCATTTTATAACGAAAGTACCCCTTTTCATATATTATACCAATGCAAGCAAATTTTAATATAAAAACATGAATACCTGATCCAGAGTCACTGGAGTCACCATTCTCGGAACCTGAAAAAACAAGCAGAAATTCAACAACATAACATCTAATAACTTATCTTTAAGTATTAAATAGATGGTTCTCAACCTGTTTTGCTCCATGCAACCCTTTCCCCATTGCTAGATCATTCCCCTAATCTTTCGCAAAGCTCAAAACCTTTTTTACCCCCTAAAACCAAGAAAAACAATCAGTTATAACTTGCCATATAACTTTATATGGATATGTGGTTTAACAAAATCACATAAACATATATCTGAACAGTTTTCCCAACCCTTTTTCTCCCACCATGAGCTTTTTAAAAAATGGTTTTCTTCATTCACTCCAATAATTTTTTACATGGAAAAAAAAAAAAAAAAAAAAAAAAAATAGTTCAATAGATTTATGTTTTATTATTCTTTATATTATTTTAAATTTTAAAAACATAATTAAGTTTAAGGAACAAAATCAGATTCTAATAGCATAAAAGTTTGATTTTAATGAGCATAATATTTGCACTTGATGTATCGATGCAGTATTTTAATATTTGGCATAAAATTGCTTAACTCTTTGCTTCTAAAAGAAGCTAACTTTAGTTAAGATCCCCCCTTTCCCATTAAGATTAGATAAAAGCTTCACTTAGTTTTCCCCTCCCCAGTTTTGATAACAGTGACTTTTTTTGAGGGGGAGGGGGTTTCTTGTGTTCCTGAATTTTACTTTTTTATACTGCACTTACTGCATGAAAAATTTACATACATTTAAAAGAAAATTACTATTGATTTCAAAAATCTATTGCATAATTTACATGCATTTCCCCCTTATATTTACTTTATATTATTTCTTCTTTACTACATGATATAGCTTTATATCAATACACAATCAATTATCTATTTGATAATTAAATATTTTGTAACCAATGGGATATTGATTATGCAAATCAAATGTAGTGCCTATTTGGCTATTGAACCCTTGATCATTAGTGACCTTATAAGTTTCATTCCTTATAAGTTTCAGTGCCCCCAATACTGAGCACATTTGGAAATCTTGTATTAAAAGTTAATCTCAAAATTATGCCCTCAGATTTGTTCACTCATAATTTTCATAGCACTTTTACTACATTTTAAATCTATGACAGCAGATCCCATACATATAAAAGAAGCTTCGATTGTAAGTTTACAATAACCTTTCTTTGTTTACTTATAGTTAATTCTTTTTTTAGGGGGAGGCAGCAGTTATGTACGTACTTTTGTGTACTTGCACTTTCGGATTTAGGTGGAATTTTAAAACTGAATTTCAGTTCATATCAATAACAAAAACTCTCATGAACTGACAAATCCTAATAGGAGTCACTGGGCAATGTACTACATTGCCAAAGCAGGCAACCCAAAATTTTACAAAAATTGATTTATCTCATGGTAATGGTTGTGTGCATACCACGCCAGGACATTTTGTGTTCGGTTGAAATTCGGAAATTCTCGCATCATCTTTATGGTTTCTGCCTGCTGTGGTTAGTGTGTAGAGTTTGCCTGCTAAAAAAAAAGCAAGTACTGCATTTTTTCCAGAAATATGACATTTTGCTTTGTAATTGAGAATGTAGGAAAAATGAGTAAATGTTTTTTTATGGATGTTTCTTGCATTTTTAATTTAGTTAATTTACTCTTTTATGTAATTTTCAGTGTTTCATTATGGATATTTCTTTATCAGCTGTTCTTAGATGATTACAATAACAGCTTTTTCCAAATAAGTGCAATTCTCTGTTGCCTCTTTAGTGCTAGTAGCTTTACCCACATTTTTGCAATGCTTTCATGTTTTTTAGAGATGATAGCTTCCTCCAAATTGGTGCAATTCTCTGATGATTTTAGTGCTAATAATTTTTTTCAAATCTGCACTTTTTCCCCCCCCCCTTCTTTTCTTTAAAGTTATACCAGCTAAATGTGTATATGAGCCAAGTACACAGAGCGGTGCGAAGCTGCTCTGCTATGCCAAGAATTAGCAATTCTCTAATTTTTTTTTTTTTAAATGTTAAGCATTTTATTATGAATATTTGTTGCATTTTTAAATTAGTTAATTTGCTGCTATTCGGAATTATTTTCAGCATTTCATCATTGAAATTTGTTTTATGCAATTTTCAATGATCTTAGATGTTGGTTTTATGTAATTTTCAGTGAGCTGCCATTTTTAAATGAGTAGTGTTTTAAATGTCTTAAGTTGGTGAAAAATTAGTCACTAATGATTAGCAACTTTGTTGGAGAGTGGGTGGTAACTCAGAAAATACCAAAATAAGAAACAAAATTGAATTTAAAAAAAATATGTATTGATTTTAGACCACTGTTAAGCTGCTATCGCGCGTCTGTTTGTTTCAGAAGAACAACTGTTTGGAACAATGCTTCTGCTTTGTCACAACAGCCAATCCTCACAGATTGCTTTGGGGTTAACACGGGAGAAACTGGTTCTCCATTATAAACAAGCTGATAGCATTCGAAGTTCATAGCTAATTGGTTGAAAATGAACAACTTGCAATTTTTTTTTTTTTTTTTTTTTTTTTTTAAGGAAGGAAGGAAAAAATTATGCGTCTTTCTTTCAGTAGTAAACCAGACAGAAAAAATTTTCGAAACAGTTGTTCGTGTGAAACAAATGTGTGTGTGATATGGAACATTTTTTGCTATTTCATATAGTAACCTATTTTATAATTTTGAATAGATAAATTCAAAATGGGAGAAAATTTGTCCTAATCCTTCTGAACTTACATCTCACCTACATGACAAAGTTCATGCACAATTCACAAATGATGAATTCCTTTTTATCATTAAGATTTAATGCATTCCAAGTGGCATCAAAAGGAAAGTTAGATTTTGGAAATGGTGTATTCTGAGCAAGGTCGGCAAGTTTCTTCAATGCCAGAGAGAGCTGGCCAGAAAATAAAATTACTTAAAATAGTATTATTTTATTCATATATAATATGACTATATATCTAATCAATTTCATTACACAGAATTTTTGGGGGAACTATTTAACTTTTTTCCATTTTGTAGTAAAATTATTAAAATATTTCTTTTCAAAAAGTTAAATAGTTAGTAATAAATTTATCCCTTTTAGCAATACCACGGATACATCTACATTAATTTCCTTTGGTTTTTTCCAGTTTCTTGTATTGTCCTTGAAGAAACCTAACCGTGATTCTACAGGTGAAAGTTGACGTTTTTCATGACTTTTTTAAAAAAAAAGACTGCTAAATTATGAATATTTATCGTAAGTTAACAAACATTCAATATACGAAAAGTTAACGTACTTTAGCAATTCAAAATAAAAATTTTAATTGTTAATTATGATTATGAGATACATTAAAAATTAAAACACTTAAATATTTCACCAAATGTTTCTGTAATTTTTTGCACTATTCTTTTCCTCAAGAATACATCAATGACCCTGAAGGATGGATAGCCCCACCGGAGCTAAAAAGGAGATTGACGTTCCAAAACCCGCAGCCCTCCCGCTAGAGTCCCAGATGCCTAGACAAGGGGCAGAAGAGGAAAGGAATGACTGGAACAGGACAGAGCATCAAACGGAGAGAAGAAGGCTGGAGATGATGAAGTACCCGACGTTCGAACAGTTCTGCCACATCAGAATGCAGGAATACAGAAAAGATAAGTGAAAATTTCCTTGCTTATTTTACTTTAAAAACACATTTTAATTTATATCACCTTGTTCTAAGTTGCTAAAGATGTTTAGAAAAGTTAAATTGCAGATAGCAAGAACTTGATTGTAAATATTCGTATGTTAGCAATTTTGTGAGAAGCTATGAGTGTTAAATACTTTTGTTAAGAACTCGCAAGTTGCGAGAATTAAAATGTGAATAAGTTTAGTTGGAAGACTCTTAGCTTACTGAAGTCTGTTAACGTAAAGTTAAGATTTCGTGTAAAGACGCCAAATTGTAATTAAGTAAGTATGACTGTTGATGTAAAGTGAATTCAAAAGTGATGTGTAAATATTTAAATGTTCATGTTAAAGTAGAAATGTTTAATCTCTGTGTTGAAATATCATAAAGTTAAACTTGTACAAAAGATAAATTTTGGCCTCTGTGTATTTGATTTGTGAAAAAATTGAATTTTTAGAATATGTGTGTGTTTAATGTTAGGTTCTCCAGTTAACACTTTTAAAAGTAAATATAAGCTTTTGCTTACTACATTAGCAAAGTGTTTGCGTGTAGGGAGTCTTGTAGGGTCTAGAGTGTCTATTTTAACCAAGTTAGATGTTGTGTAGCGTTAGTTTTTTTCGTGGTAACACAACATAAAATACCTTAAGTACATTTCAGTACTTTTGCTGGAGAGCATGGGGGACATACTTTAGTTATGAATGAAGGTATATAAGGGCCAAATGAGGAAAAAAAAGCATAACTTTAAGATTTATATAAAAGCTTTATAAAATTCCTTACTAATGATATTTCCTTCCAGATCAAGACCTGACTTAATAGTAGCTGAGTAGAGTTTCCATTCAAAGAAGATAATGTATAGCCAGAACAGAAGAATTTTTTTGTAAAATTTTATAAAGTTTTTTCCTAGCTTTAGAAATGTTGTAAAGTTGGCCCTAAAAACAGAACTTTACAGTGAAATTAGTTAATTCAAAAGTTAGAAGTGTGTAGTTAACGTAAGAAATTTTTCAGACTTTAAAGCCTTAAACAAGGTCGTTTTGAGACCGTATTTTTCGAGTATTTAAAGTCTGGTCGGAAGCTATGTATGGATTATGTTAATTTTATTAACAGTTAAATTTTAAGTTAAAGTTCCTTTCCTGTCAAATTCTTAACTTCAATTTACTACTTCCGGCCAGAACGTAGTTTTGGAATCACTCTGAATACTTAATGAGGAGGAGCAGTATTTAAACCACGAAGTCTACTTGCTGAGTTTTTGATAGCTTCGGCTATATCTCTTTAGTTAATCTTAGTTTTAGTTCATTTCTTAGTCTCTTAAGTTCAAGCCCAAGTGTCGACTTTTACTGTACACTCCAAGACGGAGTTTTGTTAAATCTTATTCGAATAATATAGGGTTAGTTACCCTTCCATCTTGTTGTTTCTTGTTACACGAACTTAAGCGATTATTCGCTAACTAGTTTTTAAGATTCATCACTTTCTACAGTAACTGAGAAATACACTAGTGAGAATCTTGCATTTGGCGCCCAAAAAGTTTTTCAACGGACCATGTCGTTAGAATCCGGGAAGTTTACGTTGACCCCTCCGACCTTTCAGGTCCCTCAGACATCCACGAATTCTATCGAAGGGTTTAGATTTATTTTGGAAGCGATGCAGGCCTCCATGAAGCCAACAGTAACATTTGACGGCAAGGGCTCAGTTCTGACATTCTTAAAGCAACTGGACCTACATTTCAACCTTGCATCCGGTGAACCAGCTGCAAAAGGTGACCATCGCTACCACAGCCTTAAAAGGTCAAGCCCTCAGCTGGTACAAGGGCATTGGAAAGTTCTCGGTGGGGAATTGTACAACTGGGAAAATTAATAAATACAGGGAAAATTAATAATAATAAAATAATACAGAATTATTCCATTTCTTCAGTGTCCTTCTTAACAGCCCTTGGATGAATCATGATTTTAGTTAACTAGGAACATCACCATCAATCTGGAAGCTGAATAAATTGTTTTTCATTGTGTCTTATTAACTCCCTAAATAATCTAAAGCAATATTTTTTAAACCATGGCCTATGGATCATAAATGGTCTTCAAAACTTGCCCCCCAAAAAAAGATTCACAAAAAAATTTTCATAAACTGCATATGCTTCATTGTAGCTGAAAATCTTAGATTTCCATAAGATTCAAACTAAATTTCAAATTAAGTGCATAAACACATTATAGCAGAATACCTTAGATTTCTGAAAAAGGTTCAAAGTAAAATTTAAATTAAAACTGCACATACCACATTACAGGTGAAAATCTTACATCTCCAAAAAAGATTCAAAATAAAATTCAGATTAACTGCATATATCACATTATAGCTGAATGTTAGATTTCCAAAAAAAGATTCTTAATGAAATTCAAATGAACTACATATACCACATTATAGCTGAAAATCTTAGAATTAGGAAATTACACATAACATCTACAGATTTTCCTTCCAAGATCAACATTTTACAAAATTTATTACCTACTAGCAGCTTCGCTGCCAACCTTCATTTGGATTTTAAATGTACCGGAAAAATGGCTGAAGGGAACACCAAATGTTAAATTTAAAAACTGCATAGAATTTTACTCTGCATAACAACTTCATAAAAAAAGTTATTACATATAACAAAATTACAATGAAATAAGCAATATCCCTTAATACAAATATTAATTAGACTAATAAATAAATTATCTTGCAAAATCTTAAGCTCTCAAATGGTATAAAGGAGGTTAAGAACTTCGTTTCCTAAAAAAATCACTCAAAACTTTTCAATATCTTAAAAACAGTGAAATGAGCAATAAATAACATAAAAGAACACAAAAACCAAAAAATTCTGAAAAGCAAAGTATAATTAATGTTATTTTATCTTATGTTTTCAAGGGAAAAAATTACAATGAAATAAGCTATATCTCTTAATACAAATATGAATTATCCTAATTAAAAAATTAACCAACTTTCCGTAGAAGAACAAAAATCATGCAAAACTTTTCAATATCTTATAAACAGTGAAATAAGCAAAAAATAACATGAAAGCAACTCAAAAAACATAAAATTCCACGCAGAATTTTACTTCACAGAACAACTTTATCAAAAAAAAAAAAAAAATCAATAAAAATATATTATATTTATATAAAAATGACAATGAAATATGCCAATCTCTTAAAAACAGTGACATAAGAAATATGATGAAAAATTGTTGCCAAACCCATACTTCTAAAAGAATGAAACTATTCAAAATGATGCGATTTCATCAAAAATCTATCAACAACAATAAGACAGGAAAATTGTTGCCAAAATCACATTTTTAAAGATGTGAGATGTGAGAAGTGTACTCGAAAGCTTCATTTAAAAAATCTTTTAAAAATACAAAATATTATCATTTTTCCAAAATTCTTTTTGTAAAAGCATTCGCAAGGATGAAAGTTTAACGTGTCCAAAAATCAAAGAAAAATAAACTTTTTTAGAAAAAATCCCATTGAAAAAGTGTTAAGCTCCCTTTGTTCAATAAATTCGTATTTAATCGATTTATTAAAACACGAAATTTATTTTAAGTTCGTAAAATAGCTAAGTGCCTACGTTTCAAGACGATGTGAAAATGGAGTGTGTAGAGTAAAATCTCGCTTTCCTATTATAGCCCATTATGTCTCAAAATGACGCGATTTCGTCACAAAACACAAAATAAAAAAAATTCGAATTTGAATTTCGAAAAAAATCGCTTCGAGGTGTACTGGCTCTTGTCTAGATGCACCTATGTACCAAATTTCGCAGTTGTGGGTCGAAACTGTGTAGCTTACGCGCAGCGCAAATGAAAGACACACACAGAGACTCTTTCTTTTATTATATGTAGAGATTACTCTACCTAGAGACTTTCAACTTCAATCTTAGCAAATGAGGGATTTAAAGCACTATCACAATTGTGCTTCTTACCATCATTTTGCTGTATATCTGGCACTGCTAGGCTTAAACGAATTTTAACTAATTGTATTTTATAAATATAAATACTAGTTGTAAAAAATGCTAAAAAAATTACTTTTGAAATGGATAGAATAAGGTGGTCCATAAAATATTCTAATTTATGAATTTTTAAGTGATCCCCTCTTGAAAAACGTTTGAGAAATGCTGATCTATATCATCAATGAAAAACAAAAATTAACCATTTTCTTATGCTTATATACAGTACATAAGTAATCAGGCATACACAGACAATTGTTTAAAGCATACCAAATTAAAAGAAGCTGTTAAAATTCAGTTACACTTACCAAAAACTGCTAATGTTTGATGAGCAATGTTTGATATCACAAAACGATGTTCTTTTGGAATGTCGGTTTTCACTTGGCCATCGGAAGTCTTCAGCATGTCATCGGATAAGGAAAATTTAATATCCGCTTTGCCTCCAGTTCTGTCCAATTAATATATTTAGAGATTTAAACATATTTCATAAATAAACTGATGTTTAAAAAAGACAATTATTTACTAAAAAATTATACAAAAGATACATGTTTAAAATCTGGACAAGTAGCAATTTTTTTAAGCACCAGAGGTGCCATTAGTCTCAAACTTTCTTTTGTGTCTGTATGGATTTTTAAATGTTATCATCATGTGCTATAATATAACTAACATATAAAAATATGTGGCAACACAAATAAAACGATTTGTGACTATTTTATCAAATAAAAGGATGTTATCTCTATGTATTATTTTCTAAGAATATAGCAAACACACACACACAAAAAAAAGTTATAAAAGAATCTGAAGTTTTTTAGATTACGGCCAAAGGTCAAAGGGGCTTTTTTTTTTTTTTTAAATATCTACATACACATACACGTTTCAAGAGCATTAGCACTAAAAATATTTAAATACACAATAAAATATTTAAAAACAACATATGTTCAGAATTTCCGATAGACAGTCTTGCACGCTGGAGATAAAAATGCTTTTTTTTTCATTGTACAGTGTTGACATTGCTCACTTTGAAATCATCGAGTTTGTTAATCAAAAATTCGTTTAAGTTTTACAAAATATTAAATACACAATAAAATGAATTTGGACTTCAAAATGTCCATACTGGGGGAAGGGAGGGAAGACTACATTATTCAAAATTTGATGGCTCTAGGTATCATTTATTTTTCATAAAATGTGAAAAACATGCACACATTCAGGTAAATTCTTCAAACTTGAAAAATAGATAATATTTATTTTAATTTACATTACTTTTTAACATCTTTTATAATTAAGCAACAAAAAGTATAGAAAATATTGATATATAACAAAACTTGAAATAAAGTTGTTCTCTGTATTCATAAACTAAAACTAAATACTTGAAATCTAAACAAAAAGCTGACCACATTCCCACTCCCTGAAAATTATAAAATTTCCTGCCAGGAAAATTCAACTCCCCCTCTCGGTTGTGAACTCTTGTTCAAAATTTTCATCATTTTGTTGCACTTAAGGTCAGATCCAGAATGTTCAGCACTTTGGCAATTCCAGATTTTAGATCATCAGTTAAAATCTAGCAAGACGACAAGTAGACATGGGAGCATTAGAGCTTCCTCTACTGTTTAAGGTCAGACAGAAAAATACTAACCACCGCAACCCACTAAAGGGCTGAAAATGTGATTCTGGGAAACTTTCAACACAATGTTAATCAGCATATTCTCATTTTCCACAGAGTCATTTCCTTAGCCAGCAGATGTTTGAATGTGACACACAGGAATGTCAGTTAGTCAGGAGAAAATTCACATTTACATCACACTTATTTCCCTTCGTACAGGATACAGGCATTTTAACCAATATTCTCCATTCGCAGTTTTATTATATTTTATTTTCCGGCTGATGGTCCTGATATTGGACATCCGGATTTTGTACTGCAGTTATTTATTTATAAGTTATGCCATCCTTTATTTTAGCAGGGAACAAAAACAGAATTACAAAGTTTAAATAATAATATCAAGTTTGAACCACCTAGGCAGAATGCGACAAATTTTCACATCTTGCCTATCTCTCACAATCATGCACATAACCATTCTTCATGCATCCACATTCATAACAATCTTTCAGTCAAGGAATGCTGCCATTATCATATGAATTATTTTTGTAGCATTCCAAGTTCCAACAGTTTTTAGAGAAAAATCGTGATATTTTTTGCCTTAAACTTAATTTTAAAATGTATGCCTGTTGAATTTATTGACAATAGAAGAATCAGCATATTCTCATTTTCCACAGAGTTAAAGATTATTAAAAGAAAGTTAAGAAATTAAGAAAGATTAAGTTAAGAAAGTGCAGCACAATTTTTGCAGTAATACAATATTTTGTCACAAAATCGCTACAGGAAAAACGAGGAGATGCATTTAGTAAACAGTCCATGCATGATGCCAATTTTATGCAATTCGCCGATTTTTTTAAGCCATAGAAGATCAATATGCACATGGGCAGAAGAACATTGTAAAAAAATTAGAATACTTTGGCAAAAAAATGTAAATGCTTTTATTTTTGAGTCATATAATCCTTTATTAATAATTAAAATTATTTTAAATTGCTGAAGTGTTTTTCTAATGCGGATAATGCTAGCCAAGTTACAATAAATGCAAAGTTGCAATAAATATTAATAGCCTGAGAATCTTTTTCAAAAGAAGTCACGAATATTTTCAAGTAACTTCATTTTTATCTGTAAAGTTTACAAATTGCACCAGGGTGGTTGCATTAATATGTAAGGATCCAATGGTTTTAATGTACAAAAACATCATTTATAAATAAAAGCATGGGCCAGTTTCAATTACAGAGTCCTCTAATTGCCATTCTTTCTCTTTAAAAATATCATTTATAAATATGAGCAGGTTTCCATTACAGAATTTTGTAACAGGCATTCTTTCCCTTTAGCAGGTTCAGGAAATCTACTTTAGAAGAAAATAATCCAAATAAAACAAAATTCTGTCAAACCAAAAATTTGTGCATATAATGGTTTCTTAATTTTGTCTTTCTCAAAACTTTCAAAGTATTTCTGGCATTTCTCAAAAACTATCAATCTTCTAGGATAATAAAATTACAGGTATATTCACTGTCAAGAAAAAATACATTTTAGACAATTCTTCATATCATAATCAATATCTAATAGTAGATGCTTTAATAACATTAGTACTAAAAGTATTATATAATTATAAGTAATATTAAACAAAGTAAAAGATTCACCTAGTTATTTTCAAACGCCCAGCTTCACTTAACGGTGGAGCTTTTTCCCACAAGGAAGAAATATACTTTGGAACCTAAAATGCAACAAAAATTTTAAATTATTTAAATACACAATACTAAAAGCATACTTTACTTTCTCAGCTCAAATGCATTTACTATTTTAACATTAAAAAATAGAATGTAAAAATAATAACTGTATTAACTGGGAAACTTTTTTATTTATTTATTTTTTTAAAGCTGTAGAATTATGGGAAAATTACTGTCACAAACCATGAATGGGGAATTAAAAAAAAAAAAAAAAAAAAGATATAAAGAAAAAAAGGCAACTTTGGTCATTTTGCTTATAAATGTCCACACATTTTTTCTTTTCTTTTCTTTTTTTTTTTTAAACTTATAAACAATCACAATGGGACTAAGGAGTTCATTAGCTGATGAGAAGGTGTTTTACCAGACAGTACAGAAAGCAAAAATTAACATTCTATAAAGCTGTCATTCTTAAACAAATTCTGTGAAAATGCAGTATCAAAATGGGTAAGCAAAATGTAAGGCCAGACGTACAGAAGTTTCCCATGACGTACAGTTAATGTATAATATAATTTATTAATTTTTATTTAAGAATTAAAATCTCTATTTTAAATTGTCAAAATGCTACTTCTTTTGATAGGTTGATAATATTTGCTTACTTATGGTAAATATGCATAGTTTGGCAATCATTTAAAAACAAAGTGATGAAAATTGCCAATTTGTATCCAATAAGCATTAATTATTAATAAACAGAATCTTTCAAAATCAGTGGCGTAGTGAGCATAACTGGCGCCCGAGGCAAAATACCTTTTGGCGCCCCCCCAAAAAACACAGTAATATATTGTATAAAATATATTCATAATAAGAAGGTAATGCAAATAATAATAAAAAGCTGAATCTGCCATAAAACACATTCACTACCTAACTAGCATTGGATTTGGAAATATATCTGTGTCAGCGGGAAAAATCAGATATACAATGATCTAGAATTAGTTAAAAAAGTATTATTTATTTTACATATTTATATAATAGTTTTTAAAAAAGTACAATTTTTAAACAATTAAAAGTTTAATATTATATTATAGATAAGTAGGTATATTTATTATTAATAATATTATAATACATTAATACAATTAATTACTATGTATACATTTTTCTTGCCATGGATGAAGCAAATTTATCAATGATTTCATGAAAGTCGATCATTTCAAATTTTTCTCATACCACATTTAAAAATGTTAGATGACTTAAGGGATCTTGATCCCATTGATTGTAAATATGTGAAAATTTATTTTAATTTGCTGACCGAATGTTTATAGCTAAGCATTTGATAATGAAATAGTAAGGAGTACTTGAAGTACTACTCTTAGGTTTGGAAAAACATTTTCTCCATAGATCTGTAATGGAGTCTTTAGTTTCTTTTCCACTGCGGAGTAATATCTTGCAGTCACATTCAGTGCTCAAAACATTTAGGGGATATTGTGAGTTCGGTATGAAATAACCAGATAATCGACAACCTTTTTAACAAAAGGAAATATAAGATTATAAAGGAAAATTATAACATTTACAGATTTGGGAATATGCAAATTTTGTCTGTGACATCAAAAGTAACGAGGTAAAGTAAGGAGTAACGAGTAACTTGCAGCATTCCTTTTGTAGCAGATTTAAAACAACTGACACGCGTTGAATGCTTTGTAGCAGTGAATTATACGATGTCTCAGCAAGATGACTTAGTTGAATTGGTAGCCAGGAAGGACATCAGTCGTTTACAGGAGATTCAAATGCAATCCATTGTAACGGAAGTGTTAGGAGCTTCCCAAAATGTCATTTTCAGACTATGGAATAATTTTTTGGAAACTGGATATGTTAGAGAAATTCAGGACAGAATTGTGTTATTGTTTTAAAATAAAAAGCGGAAGCTATATGTGCATTTTGTCTTTAAAAAATTTAAATATATCTCTATTTTAGAACAATAAAGTGGTCAGAAAGAACGTTTTGTATGCGAAGATATTTGGTTGATGTACTTCAAACATTTTATTACACATTTTTAAAACAAATCAAAAAATAAATAATTAACCATATTACAATGATTATTAATTATGGTACTATTCGGTTTCGAGGGCCGTAAAAAAATTGCAGCGAAAATGTATGCGCAAAAGCGCCAAATCTAGCAAATGTGCCCATTTAACAGTGCGCCAAATCTAGCGTACACGTTCATTTCAGATTGCGTAAGTTTATATAGTTCTATATTTCTTAAGACGCCATTGAAATACTAGTTTAATTTTTAAATCCTTTTTTGATTTAAATTTTTTCTATGGATTTAACAATTGGGGAATTGCCCATGACGAAAAGTCGGCAATAGAATTTTGGGTAAAGTGCAGAATCATCATTGCTTGATGCATTTTTAAGAACTGCAAATACAGTCAAAAGTCGTTAATCCGGACTCCTCGGGACTTCGGCGATTCCGGATTATAGATCATCAGTTTAAATCTGGTAAGATGGCATGCAGAAATTACAAAATTAAAAATATGAAACCGTAATTTATGAAATAAAGAACAATTATGATCTAAAGGGTATCAAAATTTACAAAAAGAAAAAGCTTAATATTTATTTGTTTACTTTATTAAACATTTCCTTCAATGTAAGTTGCTTCGTTTCATGTGATAATACTTTCTCTTTAATTCTATTAAACAGACATAATTTCTTGTTTAGTTACAAAGTTCCGCCGTTCAAGTCCTATAATTGCTGTGTTGAAAATACCGACTAATTTGTCAATCGAAATGTTTTCGTTTTCAATAACCTCTGGGTCCCTTTCTTCACTATCGGAAGCGAATTATAATGACGAGGAACTTGATTTAAATCATATCAAAGACGGAGTACATCGAGATAAAATACTACACTTAGTACGGAATTATAAACCAAATAAAATAAAAACATCTGCCCTGAAGATAAGGATAGTGCTGACAGATTAACTTCCAATCCGCCCCGTGAAATTGATTAACAGATTTCAGATTTCAAAACATACTTTCGCTTTGTAGATACAAATTACAAATTAGTAAATATATATCGCAAATTTTATTTGACATAATCTTTCTAATCTATCATAATCTAATAATGACGTTTCTGCCCCCCCCCTCTGCCGCAGAGCAGCGTGAAATTGATAAACAGATTTCGGATTTCAAAACATACTTTCGCTTTGTAGTAAATATATATCGGAAATTCTATTTGACATAATCGAAAGTTCAAGCTTACTTTTATAAAATTGCTCTAACAGTCTGCAAAAAATAATAAGCTGGATCCAATTCGAAGATTAAGGAACAACGCAATCTGCAACATTAACTGAATTAGATAACTTTAGCTTAGCGTATAACTCCGTTACACATTAAACGCGCACGCGCACAAACATATTCGCAGCCGTAAGGGTCTTACGCGCTCTCGTAAACGCCTGTGCGCATGCGTGAACGCGACGCATGCGCAGAAAGTTTGTAGCTTTGAGGTCCGGATTATAGATCATTCTGGATTATGGGTGTCCGAATTAACGACTTTTGACTGTACTCGGTATCCATGTGCACATCCACCTATTTTCACTTAAAAAAAAATCCTAGAATTGCACAAAAATGGCACAGCGCACACCCTTGACTTTATCTATGTACACATCGAGCTATTTTCACATAACAAGTAAAAGAAAATTGATCCAATTGTTTTTACCCTTGTAAAAAGCGGCAAACAAATAAGTGAGCGATTCTGCACTTTACCGAGAATAATTTCAAAGAAAAGGCATCATTCATATAGAGAATTATGTTTGAACAACCAACGAGATGAAATTATGCTTTAGCGATAAGTCGGTAGCGAAATAGCGATGCAGGCATCCATTCAGTTATGTTTAGCAATTTTTATATAAATTATAATATGATCTGAAATAGTTATTTACTCTTATGCTTCCATTCAGTCATGTTTAGCCTTTTTCATACAAATTATAATAATAAAAATGTATTATATGAAATTAACCTTTCATCTAAATTAAAACATCTATCTTAGATAGTTATATACTATTATACTTCCTTTCTTGCCGCAATTATTTTTGGCAGCATTCGCATCAACAATAGTTTGGCAATTTTTTACGGCCCTCGAAACCGGATAGTACCTTAATTTTAAATATATTTTCCAGAAATCGATCAAAATAAAAACTGAAATTTTCAGGATAATCTTGTTTGGAGACCATTTGGCGGGGCATCATACAGCCCCCTTCTCCCTACGCCACTGTTCAACACGTTTATATATGTTAGTTTAAATAAGTGGCTCAAAAATATATTAATTGTATATATTAAATAAGTTCTGTTAAATTATTGACAAAATTGCAAAAAATACTATCATAAATTCATTCTATGTGTATGCTGTAGTGCGAAGATATTGAATGAATTACCATTTACCGTAGTCAATTTCTTTTTTGTGCGTGCTTATAGTATTTCACAATAAACAGCACTTCTTTAAGCTCGTACAGTCAAAAGTCGTTAATCCGGACTCGTCGGGACTTCGGCGATTCCGGATTATCGATTTTTCCGGATTATAGATCATCAGTTTAAATCTCGTAAGATGGCATGCAGAAATTCTAAAATTAAAAATATGAAACCGTAATTTATGAAATAAAGAACAATTATGATCTAAAGGGTATCAAAATTTGCAAAAAGAAAAAGCTTAATATTTATTTGTTTACTTTATTAAACATTTCTTTCAATGTAAGTTGTTTAAGTTTTGCTTCGTTTCATGTGATAATACTTTCTCTTTAATTCTATTAAACAGACATAATTTCTTGTTCAGTTACAAAGTTACGCTGTTCAAGTCCTATAATTGCTGTGTCTAGAACACCGATTAATTTGTCAATCGAAATTTTTTCGTTTTCAATAACCTCTGTCACTTTCTTCGCTATCGAAAGCGAATTATAATGACGAGGAACTTGTTTTAAATCATATCAAAGACGGAGCATATCGAGATGAAATACTACATTTGGTAAGGAATTATAAGCCAAATAAAATAAAAACATCTGCGCTGAACATAAGGATAGTGTTGACAGATCAACTTCCAATTCATTACGCGCCCGCCGCGGCGATCCCCCCACCGAGCAGCGTGAAATTGATAAACAGATTTCGGATTTCAAAACATACTTTCGCTTTAGATCCTTTACATATTAACAAATATATATCGGAAATTCTATTTGATATAATCGAAAGTTTAAGCTTACCTTTATAAAATTGCTCTTACAGTCTGCAAAAAATAAGTCGGATCCAATTCGAAAATTAAGGAACCACGCAATCATCAACATTAACTGAAATAGATAATTAGATAATTTTACCTTATACGTTCATTATACATAAAACGCGCACGCGAAAACGTATTCTGCACTTGCGCACACTCATATGCGCAGTCGTAAAAGGTCTTACGCGCTCGCGTAAACGCCTATGCGCATGTGTCAACGCGGCGCATGCGCAGAAAGTTTTTAGTTTTGAGGTCCCGATTATAGATTATTCCGAATTATGGGTGTCCGAATTAACGACTTTTGACTGTATTGCACTAACACAGTTTTCTTTCACCAAAGCAGTGACACAGATAAGTATCAAAAACTGATATCGCAAGCAGAGGAACAGAAGTAGTCTATCTTAAAAACAGAAATACAAAATATTCAGTTAGTAATTTCTCTATACAAATTTCATGTCCTGTAATTGTAGAAATTATCATTTGACATATCAAAAATATTTATTGCAAGCCTTGTGTGCAAATGATTCAGTGATAAAGTGGATAGTTAATTTGTATTCTTTACAGTTAGAGTAGATTGAAGGGTGCCCCTTGGATTATTGCCAAGTTGTTGTTTCATTTATGGTAACTTAAGTGGTTGAAGGCTATAGAAACCCTATTATGATGTAATTGGTTGAGTGAATGAGTTGAATTTGAATGATGAGATGGATTTTGGATAAGAAGCATGTTGTTATTTTGGGGTTTACATGGTAAAATAATTGAATGTTGCAAGATTAATTTCTGTACAATTTGGAATGAAATGGAGAAAAACATTGAATGGTGTGCTAATGAAGGTTTCCTTAACTGCCATTATAAGTGCCCTGTATGTAGAAAGAAAATGCATATGGTCAAACGTCAGAGGATATTTTTGACTTTTGTGAATTTATGTGGTGACACCAGTATACAGATTCTAGTTCAGATAATTTTAGTAAGTTTTTGGATGCTGTTAAGGAATTTTGTTTAACTGAAGACAGGGAAATTTCCAAATAAGGTAAGTGGATATTCCTTTTGTGTAGTGTTATGAATTTCCTTTTTAATGTTATTTCACTGTTTGATTTAAAATGCAGTTTATTTGAGATTATATACTTTTTTCTGGCTGTTCCTTTGACTTTTTAAATGAATATAGATCAATGTTTACATGGACAAAGTGAAAATAGCTCGATGTGCACATGGATACCCAATTTGTGCAATTCTTTAACTTGTTATTTTGGATTTGTGTAGAATCGCCACTACACAAAGCCAAAATAAGAAGTAAAAGAATTGCACAAACTTGATGTCCATGTACCGCCAAAAATTGCCAATGGGCACCCGTAAATATACGTTTACTATCTTTACTACTATGTACAAGGTTTATCCCACAAGTAATGAGTCAGAACATTTTTCAGTTAACCTTTTGATTATGGTAACTTGGCGATTTTTTGGCGAAAATTTGGCAACCAACCCTGCTACAGCAACCTGCTAGTTTTTGTTTGGACGCCATTTTGTTTTCACAAAGTAAAAGCATTTTTTTTTTTTTTTTTTTAAACTCAAAATTTTTTTTCCAACAATCTGCTAGCCGAATTACGGTTATGCTGGAACTTTTATGGAACAAAAGTGCTTAATCATGACGAAGATTAGGTGCGAAATTGGGGCAAAGTAGAGAATTGCCCACTGCTTCCAGCGTTTTTAAGAATTGCACGTACACGGTATTATCCATGTACACGTCGACCTATTTTCACTTAAAAAAAATCCCAGAATTGCACAAAAATGGCATTGTGCACACTCTTGACTTTATCCATGTACATTCCTAAAGTCCTAGCTAGTAACCTTTATCGCCTTACCAAAATGTCGCCAAACTACCTGTTAACATATTCCAAAGATCAGCCCATTTTTCAATATTTATTGATCAGACTGGTACAATCACTTAAAAATATTCATTGTATCAACAATTTTTTTCCTGAGAGATTTCAATGTGTTGTATGCCTCCTAAAAGTCTTCAATGGGGATGTTCTTCAAAAGCCTCATCAAAGCACTTTGGCGTTGTCAATGGCATCCAAATGACATTTTGGCTGATCTTTAGAATATGGTAACTGGTAGTTTGGCGACATTTTGGAGGCGATAAAGGTTACTATCTGCGACTTTGGTAATAATGTGAGTAGTACTCAGTTCCAATTACGCATTATTTTGTGTGAGGGAAATGAGAGATCATGGGATATGTCATGTGATATTAATGGACAAATTACGGTTCTTTAATCGGAAAAGGGGGGAAATTGGGAAAAAATCTGGAAATTTTGTATTTGGCTTTATTCTGTGTTGTGTGAAACAGTGTTCGTTAAATTTTGGATCCCATGGCCCTAACTAAAGTGAATTCGAAATGGGTATTTAGTGGGATTGAAAGGAGTAGTAATAAGTGTTTCTTTAAGGTTGTGCGAGATAGTAGTAAAGATGTTTTATTAAGTTATTTATTTTACCTGGTACCTTGCTGTGAACTATAAGTATGATTTTACAGATCCTGAAACAGGCGCACATATGCTTGCTTTTTATTTAGCGGATAAATAAGAAAAGTTTATCGGACACGTAATCAAGATTCTGAAGAAGATTAGGTAAGTTAGTATTTTTAATTATTTGAGGATATTATTTTTATGCATTGTTCTAAATGTAAGGTGGAAGTAAAGTAATTTGGTATTATTGGGAAAATTGTTATTAGCAATGATTTAGTTTAAAGTAATTAGGATTTAAGCTAATTTTTATTAATTTAATGTATGTGCTTATTTATATTTTAAGTAGTGTTTTTGAATTTAATTATATTTTAATTAAATGATAGTTATTTTGTGAATTTTATGTTTGTAGGAATTTGGTACACATTTTAGTTGAAGTAAACGTGCATGGAAATAATTTAAATATTTGACACTAAGTATTTGTAATGCAAGGTATGAATCCGTTGGTGACGTTTATAATATAATAGATGATTTAGAGGTAAAAGTTTTTGGATATTTTATTTATTTTATAGGTGGAAATGTTCATATTTGGAAAGGGTATATACTTTTTCGCGATCAGGTAATTTCATATATGTTCTTTTTACCGGGTTTAAAGATTCAGAAAATTGTCATGTATTTTCGTCAAATTTTTCTAATTTATGAGAAAAAAGGAGTGTACATGGATATGGAGTGTGCGCAATGCCATTTTTGTGCAATTCTGAGATTTTTTTTTTAAGTAAAAATAAGTCAACGTGTACATGGTTTAGTGTTATTTTAATTAAATGATAGTTATTTTGTGAATTTTATGTTTGTAGAAATTTGGTATACGTTTTAGTTGAAGTAAACGTGCATGGAAATAATTTAAATATTTGACACTAAGTATTTGTAATGCTTGCGGTATGAATTCATTGGTGATGTTTATAATATAATAGATGATTTAGAGGTAAAAGTTTTTGGATATTTTATTTATTTTATAGGTGGAAATGTTCATATTTGGAAAGGGTATATACTTTTTCGCGATCAGGTAATTTCATATATGTTCTTTTTACCGGGTTTAAAGATTCAGAAAATTGTCATGAATTTTCGTCAAATTTTTCTAATTTATGAGAAAAAAGCAGTGTACATGGATATAGTGAAGAGTGTGTGCAATGCCATTTTTGTGTAATTCTGGGATGTTTTTTTAAGTAAAAATAAGTCGACGTGTACATGGTTTAAATGTATGTGTTATTTTGAAAAACGCGTAAGGAGTATGGTATTGTGCACTTTTTCCCAATTTTGCAGTGAATATTTGTCATGATTAAGCAGTTTTGTTAGATAAAATTTCTAGCATAAGTGTAATCCGGCTAGTAGATTGTTGGAAGAAGTGTTCAGTAGATAAAATGAAAAGAAACATGTCTTTACTTCGTGAAGACAAAATGGCAGCGGGTAAAAAAAATAGAGGGTTGCTGTAGGAGAGTTGGTCGCCAAATTTTTGCCAAAAAATCGCCAAGTTACCATAATCTAAAGATCAACCGACATTTTTTCATGGGTTTTTCTTACCTTCAGAAACAGAAAAAAGTCTGGTAGAATAAGCTGGGACTGTAATGGATAATCATGCCAGAAAACAATGTGACACTCTACTTCTGTGAAAAACCTTGTACCTATGATGCCTTTGTATAACTTCTTATGTCGTATATTCCCCAAGCTTTCCATTATCTCGTATGTTCCCCAAGCTTTCCATATTCTTGGGCTTTTACTGTATTTTTAAAATGATGAAGACAAAATTAATATTTAATGTACATAGTATCTGTGTGA
This sequence comes from Stegodyphus dumicola, assembly GCF_044657685.1. Classification (NCBI taxonomy): domain Eukaryota; kingdom Metazoa; phylum Arthropoda; class Arachnida; order Araneae; family Eresidae; genus Stegodyphus; species Stegodyphus dumicola. Next base: position 263,147,133 of record NC_140769.1, read on the forward strand.
ATAAACTTTATAATGTATCGTATATTGAGCTAAAATTAATAAACTGATTAAACACTGCTTGAATATTCATAAAAAATATGCAAATATCTAAAACGGATTAAGATAATTCACATCAAATGAAATTAACATGAAAAATTTAAAAGATCATAAAATGTGACAGGAAGAACACTTTCCTTCATAAAAGCTAAAAAATTAAAAACTGGGATATCTAATGATCCATTGGGAGACCAGGAGATGTGTTGAAACAACAGTGGTCTTTGGGTAAAACCGAGACAGTTAGGGAGCTATGCAACATCGAAACATAAAATTTAGTTAGGTTTTTGTGGTGGTACTTTATGGGTTTTTAAAAAACAAACATGCTACTCATATAACACACACAAAGCGATTATTTTTAGTATCAAACTGAATTTCAAGATCATAAAGCATAACTACGATTCCAATAATCAAAAATATTACGAAAAATAATCCACACTTTACATTAATGAGCTATCTAACATTATCATTTCCAAAATAGCTCCTTCGGTCCATATTATCCCTTCTTTTAGCATACATCACAATTTATTTATTTCCTATTATGAAAATTTTTGTACATCATCTATAATTATAAATATTACTAATACTTAAATGATAATAATACATGTTTCTAATGAGGGTACTTTACTGCAACAGGTATAACATGCGAAAATTACATAAAGGTTTAAAGAGTAATTACGTTCATCTCGCTACAAGCGAAATCTTAGACTTATATAAATTTCATAACTGAGATTTTACCTTAACTAACCACACGCCTCTGGCAGCATTACTGCAATCTAAATCCTTTTCAGAATTATTAATTTTTTGTTTCTTATAAGACAATCCACTATCCGACGAATCCATGTTTCACAACAAACCACGTTGCCAGATATATTCAAGGCATGTCAGACTACCAAATTGCCGAAGTCTTGTATTGCTTATAATTGTACTAATCAATTTGTGAAAAGAAATGGAATAAGTTTTCATAAGTAAGCATCGGGAACAAATTTTCCATTCGTAATATTTTTGTAATATATGAAAATTGTTTGTGAAATTTAAATATTTAAATAATATATTAAAGTAGATTTGCAAGGGTAAAATTAAAACATTTCGAAAAAAAAAATCTGTGCGCTAGTCACCTCGAAATCGAAATCGAGTCAATGGCTAGGCGGCAATTAGTAGCCAACCGCTACTTTAACCGTCTCTGTTGGTAAATTGCCCTAAGGCGTTGGTACTTAAGTTTTTAATTAAGGCGATTTACGCCGCGCCAACTAGGCGAAACTTGTCAAATTTTGGGAAATGTAGATGGAGTAAGGGAGATGATTGGCAGGAGCCTGTCACGTGGGTGGTCACCAGCTTACGCGTACAATGAGAAATATTGGAAATATTAATAATTATCAAGTTTTGAAACAGGTTATCTAGATTGGAATAATTAAACTAATATCGCGATCTAAATGAAGACAAATGACACAACTAAGTGCAACAGATTAGCTAAACAAAATATTCAAATTCATCCTTTCTGTAAAACACAGGTTGGACAGTGGTAGTCACGTGGGAGTCACCCTCCCGTGAACTGTCCACAGCCCAATGCATCTTGAAATAGTAGATATCACAATTCAGTGAAGTCTTGGTCTGAGAAATTAAACACTAAAGTTCTTGTACAACACTGAGGCACATGAGTTACTGTAACTATACACTATGTACATATAGGGACGGCGGTATTTGAGCGAAGTGGCAAATGGTGAAAAACATTTTACACTAGCAATAAATAATCAGAGCTTTGAAGATCCAGGTACACGGATCATGTCCATAAGTCCACAATATTACAAAGTCTCTGATATAACAATAAGAAGATTACGAAAATGACAAATATAAGATCAGTGCTTTGAAGATCCAGGTACACGGATCATGTCCATAAGTCTATAAAGTTTCAAAGACACTGGTAAAATGACACAATGAAGATAAAATAAAGATAATAGTACTATGTACAATATATACACATTTCACCATTTGCTCTTATGGAAGATGCCTCTTGGGCGCTTTGCTGCAATTTCTATAGTAGGATCATAATTTATCAGATTACGGATATGTTCGTATTGAGAAAGTTCTATTTTAGCATAGAAATTGTGGCTCGTGGTGAGAATTTGATCATCTATGGGTCTTATTTTTAGTTCTTTATGTATCTGCAGGTTACGTGCAAACCATGGGGAGTCAACAATTTGTCCGAGTATTTTGTTCTGAAAGACCTGTAGTTTGTGTCTATAAGTCTTGTACACAGTGGCCCAGATAGGCACTGCATAAAGTAGGGTGGGTCTTATTAAGCTGGTATAGATCTTCTTCTTGAGACTGATATTTAATTTAGCATTTCTTCTTATTAAAGGGTAAAGAGACATTTTAGCAGCGGTGGCTTTGCGCAAGGCATACTCCGTGTGTTCTTTGAATAACAGCTGTGAGTCGAAGACCACTCCTAGATACTTGGTACTTGAAACAATTGCTAGGGCTTGATCATTAATTTTTATATTTACATTTACAGGAGTGAACTTCCGATGACGTCTGAAAAGGAGAATTTGGCTCTTTGACGGATTTACTTTTAATTTCCATGAATCCTAATAGTGTGCTATGATATTTACTGCGCTTTCAAGTTTATCTACAGCGAGCTGAGGTTTTAGCGACTTGGTTAAAATTGCTGTGTCGTCGGCATATTTCACTACTTTTGCATTCAAAGGAACCGGCATATCATTCGTGTAGATATTAAACAGAAGCGGTCCCAGAACGCTTCCTTGAGCCACTCTGCTTTTAATTCTTTTTCTTGAAGAGAGAGAGTCATTAATTTTTACCTGAAAGGTCCTGTTTTTAAGATAGCTTTTCATGAGCTTAATAAAACTGATGGGCAGATGAACAAGGTGCAGCTTGTAGAGGAGACCCTCATGCCACACCTTGTCAAATGCTTTTTCTAGGTCTAGAAAGCAGCTGGCGATTGTGTTCTTTTTTGCGAAGGAGTCTGCAATAAATTCTGTAACGTTCAGTAGTTGGTGCATGGTACTATGACCGGCTCTAAAACCAAACTGCTCTTTACATATAATTTCCTTATCCTCTAGATGTTGAGTTAATCTCTTTTGGAGGACACGCTCAAATACCTTTCCCAAACTGGGGAGAAGGCTGATCGGACGGTAGGAGTTTAAGTCCTTTGGGTTTTTCCCCGGCTTGACAAACGTAATTATCTGCACGTGCTTCCACTGTTGCGGAAAGTAATTGAGCCTCATACAAGCATTGACTATGTTTGTAATGAGGACTATGTAGGTTCTTGGGAGAGCTTTGAGAACCGTATTGGTGATGCTATCGTAGCCGGGAGCTTTCCTGGACTTTAAGTTGCTAATTATATTACTTATTTCTGCTGGAGAAGTTGGGTTGAAGTGATTATTACAATTTCTGTCAGCTAGGTGGTTAATGAAATTATCGACTCCTTCATCTGTCTCATCATTATTAGAGGCATGATTGGTGAATGTCTTTTCTAGATGCTGCGCAAGGGCTTCAGCCATGTCATGTTCAGAATAAGCAATTCCACTACTGGTGTGGAGAGGACCAATATTTCTGTTATTAGTATTCCTTAAGGAATTTCCAATACGCCAGACTGTATTCGGAGAGAAATCCATGGAGTCTAAGAAATCGTCCCAACAATTTGATCTGTACTCTAGGAGGAGGGTCTTGATGTTCCTAATTTTTCTGTTCAGATTTCTTTTAACAATGGGATCGCCTGTTCTTCGCCAGATTTTTGCTGTGCGGTTTTTGTCTTTTATTTTCTCAATGATGTGGTCGGGGAGCTTATCTTTCTTATAATCTTTGAATTTGGTGGAATCATCAAGGGCTTTCTTAATTTTACTATTGATCTTAGTGATATTGTACTCAATGTCTACAATATCGGCAAGAGCCGGGTGTGCAGGTAATTGTTCTAGAGAATTATTGAATTTCTGCCAGTTTATAATTTTCTTTAAAGGCAAGGTCTTCTCAAAGCCATGGTAAGTAAATTTAACAGGGAGATGGTCAGAGGTTAATTGATTAATCACCTGTAGGAAAGGGATTTGCTGGATATTTTTTGTAATAACAATGTCGAGAACATCCGAGCTGCCTGTATGATGATACCTGGTAGGTTCCGTTGGTCCAAAAATTCTAAGGTCATTCGTAAGAGCATAGCTATAAAGTTTGTTGCCATTTGTGTTATTTCTTTGAGAATTCCAGCTATGATGTTTAGAATTCAGGTCCCCTGCTATAATAACAGGGTGAGTGATATTGTTAAAAATTTGCAAGTCATTGTTGGTGAGAATGTTTCTGGGGGGATTATAAGCCGAGATGATGACAATCGGCTCATTTGTGCGCGAATGCACAACGATCGCAGTGGTTTCAATGCTGCTGCTATTGGGAATATTAAACTCATTGGTGTGCAGATGCCTTTTAATTAATATCATAGTACCGCCGCCCCTGTTATGGTCTCTGTCCGTCCTGAATGCGTTGTAACCATTGATCTTGAACTTATCATTAGGTCTGAGCCAAGTTTCATTCACTAGAAACACATCAATATTATGGTGAGTAAGGAAGTTTGCAACTTCAACGTTCTTGTGGCGAATACCGTTGGCGTTAAAAAATGCTAGATTTAAACTGCTGGGGGCAGTGAGGTGAGTTCTTGAATTACTGTTAATGTGGTTAAAATTCATAATTGATGCTTGATAAAAGTTCAAAGGCTTCCCAGCCGACTTGGATTTTTTCCAATATTGATTTAGATTTTAAGAACCGCTCGAAGAGATTTTTTCCTTGCAGGAATAATTTCTTCAGCCAAATTATGAAATCGGAAACGGAGCCTAAGTTCTCACTTTCGACAGCTACGTCCTGATTGGTAGATGAAGCATTCTGCTCATTAACATTTTCACTGCTATTTTGAGTTATGTTTCTTCTTGGAAGAGGTGGGAAATTTTCTAAGTTGATATCAGGAGGACTATTTTTTGAAGTTTTTCTCGCTTCTTTTTGGAATTCTTTTTCTGCAATTTTTCTTTTCAAGTTATCCGGATGCATTTCGCAACCACGGTACGAACTAATGTGGGGGCCTCCGCAGAGGCAACATTTGCCGGGTAAGTTTCTGTCTTTTGTACATGTAGTAGTAATATGGTTTTGCCCGCATTTTAAACACCTGGGCTTGTGCTAACAGTGAGCATGACTGTGGCCATACCTCTGACAGTGGTGACACTGTTTGTGTCCTGGAGTGGGTCTGAAGGGAGTAATTTTAACAGCCAAATCTAGAATATGCGTTATGTTGTATATTTTCTTGCCTTCTATGCTGCGTTTGACTTCAGCCATGAAAGTGGGTATTTTGACAATTTCATTGTCTATTTTCTTGGTAACTTGTCTTACTGTTTTAACCGGGATGTTATTGTCTATTAGTTCTTCCATAATGTCCTCGGGTTTGGTGTGAACAGATAATTTTTTGATTACAACTCTTATCGGTTTATCCTGAGGGAGAGGAAAGGTATGGTAAGGAATTTCCTTTTCGTCTAGGTATCTCGTGACTTCACGATACTCAGTGTCCGATTTAACTTTAATGTGGATATCACCACCTTTCTGTACACATTCCATGGATATGGTAAATTGCTTAATATTATCTCTGAGGGCTTTCCAGTCCGTGACATCTGAAATGATAATCGGCGGAATTCTGTTAGCCTTTTTGTTGGGCGTGATGAAATCACCTTCATTATTAGTACTGTCTTCTTGTGAGTTTAGTGAACTAACATTTGTAGTGTCCATTTTATCATCTATTTTTAGTGAAGCGTATTTATTTTTGGTTGACGTCATTGAACCGTTGCTGCTTTCACTAAGTGTGCGTTTGTGGTATTTTTTGGGTATAATCCATTTTTCATTATAATTATTTATTTTGCTTATTTCCTGAATAACATTTGAAACTGGTTTGGGTTGCTTTGTAGTTTGATTAGATGTCGAATCATTGCTAGTATTACCTAACGGGATGCTACCGCAGATATTTTGCACTGAATCTCCTGCAGCTTGTTTAATCGCTACACACTTCTCAAGCTCTGCATAGGTTTTTTGGAGCCATTGCTCCATTTCTGGGGTGATTTTCCGTAAGCCATTTCTAAGCGTGTTAAACGCTAAGTTAAACTCAGACATAATCTGCCTACAATCCTCAATCGTGCCATGTTTAAGAATATTCTCAACAATATCGCGCTTATTAAGGATTGCTAAATCATTTATCTCATCCATATTTACCAAGTCAAGCTATCCTATCGATGTACAAGACAATGTCCATAATGAAGCGTAGAAATCAAAAATATACTCACGAACTTGTCCAGATGAGCTACTCCAAGTACACCTCTCGAAAGAGACCAACGAAAAACGCTAGTCACCTAAATTTTTGTACTTTTGAGCTGACATTTTGCCTGAATTCATTTTACATATTAAAATATATTGTATGAAATGACGTAACTCACATATTTAGAAATAATATAATTTTCCTTATTGTGAGTAAGCTCTAGATATATATTGTGAAACTTAGAATGTAGAGGATAAGTTTAAATAACTAATGTATAGTTTTTTAAATTTATATATTTGTAATTATAGAAATTAAAAAGCTTATGTATTAGCTATCTAAAGTTTTGTGCTGTTAAGCTAAAATTTTGGTTGAAATAATTTTATTTATTAATATATATGTACTACATGACACACACAAGATGACTCACATATTAGAAACAACATAAATTTTCTTATTCAGTAAACTTCAGATATATATTTCAAAATCTAAAATATAGGAGGGAGAAATGGTTTTCTGAAACATTGGGTCAAAAATGTTAACATTAGTTATTAATTCATTATAAAAAATATGGTACTATTCTGTTTTGAGGGCCGTAAAAAAATGCAGCGAAAATGTATGCGCAAAAGCGCCAAATCTAGCAAACGCGCCCATTTAACAGCGCGCCAAATCTAGCGCACGCGCTGATTTTAGATTGCGTAAGTTTATATAGTTCTATATTTCTTAAGACGCCATTGAAATACTAGTTTAATTTTTAAATCCTTTTTTGATTTAAATTGTTTCTATGGATTTAACAATTGGGGAATTGCCCATGACGAAAAGTCGGCAATAGAATTTTGGGTAAAGTGCAGAATCATCCACTGCTTGACGCGTTTTTAAGAACTGCACATACTCGGTATCCATGTGCATATCGACCTATTTTCACTTAGGGAAAAAAATCCTAGAATTGCACAAAAATGGCACTGCGCATACCCTTGACTTAAATGAGAAAAATGGCACTGCGCATACCCTGTGTACACATCGAGCTATTTTCACTTAAAAAGTAAAAGAAAACTGACAAAAATCCAATTGTTTTTACCCTTGTAAAAAGCGGCAAACAAATAAGGTAGCGATTCTGCACTTTACCGAGAATATTTTCGAAGAAAAGGCATCATTCATTATATAAAATTACGTTTGAACAACCAAGGAGATGAAATTATGCTTTAGTGATAAGTCGGTAGCGAAATAGCGATGCAGGCATCCATTCAGTTATGTTTAGTAATTTTTATATAAATTACAATAAGGATCTGAAATAGCTATTTACTTTTTTGCTTCCATTCAGTCATGTTTAGTCTTTTTCATATAAAAAAAAGTATTATATGAAATTAACCTTTCATCTAAATTAAAACATCAATCTTAGATAGTTATTTACTATTATACTTCCTTTCTTGCCGCAATTATTAGGGTTGCGGCAATTATTTTTTGGCAGCATTGGCATCAACAATAGTTTGGCCAAAGAAAGTGTATGAAAGACAATGCAAATTCTTTGGTTTGGAGATTTTTTACGGCCCTCGAAAGAAACCGAATAGTATCAAAAATATTATACTGCTGCATGTCGAATTTTTATATTCAAATTGTATTGTATTTGTTCATAGTAGTATTGTGTTTTTTTTTTATAATATTTAAAGTTACTTATTATTTTACAGGTTTCCATGTCTTACAGGGAAAGGTTAAATTAAGTGGGTTTCCTCATTACACAGGAAAGATTTTGTGCCAACTACGCATTCTTTTATTTGCTCCAAGCATTTCACACCGGATTGTTTTTATGAAAACCACATGTCCAGAAAAATCCTAAAAGAGAATGCAGTTCCAACCATTTTTGATTTTCCAGAGCAAAGGTACAGGAAAACTGTTGATCTTTTCTCATTAGACAGGGCTTATAGTAAAGAAGTATATATTAGATGTGATACATAGTTGTTGCAATGCATTTTTATTATTTGTAATTTTTAAATGAATATTTTCAGTAACTGAATCCACAGAACCAGCATGCATTTTAAAATGGCTGTCTTACCTACAGAAGTTTGCCTCCTTTGCCTGGCCTTAAAATTTTTATGTTAATTGTAATGATTCATTTAATGCAGAGTTTTCATCAATAGTGTCGATTACATTTGAATAGTTATTATAAAGTAGTTATATTATCATTGTTTTATTAGTAATGAATAAATCTTTATACTCGTAAATAAAAATTTAGATTATTTCATTGTATGAATATGACATTTTTATGATAATTGTAATGATTCTTTTAATGCGGAGTTGTCATGAAACAGTGTTGATTACATTTAACTAGTTGTTATAAAGTAATATTTGTAGTGCTTTGTTATTGAGTAAATATTTACACTCCTAAATAAAAAATTTAGCTTATTTTTTGTAATGAGTATGGCAGGTAATTTAAATTATTGTAAGCTTCTGCTCAAGAGCAGGCTGTTAATAATAATGTTTATGGAAGGGCAAGTATATGTGGATTTGCAGTGATGTATGGTATGCTAGCATTCCTAATGTTACCAAAATTCAAAGTCATCTGTATATAGTTTTTTAAATGCAAACAGTTATAGCATGTATATTTTACAATGTTTCAAGCATAATTTTCCATTTTCCTCATTTCTATTAGGTGGTAGCATCCAGAAAGCTACCTACACAGCGTAATTTAGAATTAAGTCATGAAGCGCGTACATCTGAAGAAAATCATTTTAGTATTCAAACTTCTGATCATTCATATTTTATTTCTGAGATCCCAAGGAAGCTGAAAAGAAAATATGAAGATATAATAGATAAAAAGAATGAGCAAATAGAAGAATTTGATTAATGTTACTGAAGACTCAAAAGAGAAAAATGTAGTTAATTGTAAAACTCCAGAACTGTTAGAACAAAACTTCAGTGAACTTAGTCTTCAGGTATTGAAAAAGAAGACCAAGTCGTTTGGCAATGAATTAAAATTTTTTGCTCTTTCTCTTTTTTTTTATTTTCCAAAAGCCTATGAATATTGTAGGCAGACTTTAATGCCATCACAACCACAATTAGAAGATGGTATAATGTCATCAATGGATGCCCTGGTTTCACTACAGAAGCTCTACAGTGAAACCTTTCTTTATAGCAGTATTTCTTTAAAGCAATTCTTTCTTTTATAGCAGTATAAAAGAAAGAATTAATAAAATAAATTATGAAGGTTATGTAGCACTTATATTTGATGAAATGTCAATAAGAAAGCATGTAGATTGGGATGGTAAAGAATTTTTAGGGTATGCTACATTTGATAAAAATATCAGTAAGAGTCAGCTTATTGAAGCTAAAGAAGCTCTAGTATTTTTGATTGTGGGTATCAATGTACCATGGTCAATTCCAGTTGCTTATTTTTTGATTGATAGCATAAATGCTGATGAAAAAGCAAACTTGATTAGACAAGCTATTTATATGCTGAATGACGTTAATGTGAATGTAATATCCATAACATTTGATGGCATATCTACAAATTTTTCAGCAGCTGAATTATTAGGTGCAAAATTACAAAATGCTTTAAGTATCAAACCATATTTTGCTAATCCAGCTGATCCCTCTAAAAATGTATATTTGATACCTGATGCATGTCATATGCTAAAATTAATGCGTAATGTTTTTGTGGGAGGCTTGTTAATGGCTGAAAATGGGAATTTAATTCAGTGGAAGTAAATTCAGAATTTAAATTCTCTTCAGAATGCTGAATGATTTACATTTAGGAAATAAATTAAAAACTTTCCATTTGAATTTTTATAGTAATAAAATGAAAGTTTCTTTAGCTGCTAAAGTATTTAGTAGATCAGTTGCAGAAGCACTCGAGTATGTTAACAGTTTCTTAAAATTTCCGCAGTTTCAAGGTTGTGAAGTGTAGGCAACTGTAGAGTTTCTCTTGAAAATAAATAATTTGTTTGATGTATGTAACTCAAAAAAAAAAAAAAAAAAAAAAAAAAAAAACATTATCAAAAGGCTCAAAAGCAGCTTTAAAAATCTCCAATCAGACTTTTTGAGAACCCTTATTAGAAGACTGTAAAAATTATTTACTTAAACTGAAAGACCTGAAAACTGGTAAGTATTTATATGAAACACAACGTAAAACTCCTGTTATTGGATTTTTATGCCTCTCAAAAAGCTTAAAAGGTATTTTTGAAGACTTGGTTTTAAGTGATAAATTGAAATATATAGCTACTTACAAAATGAGCTAAGATCACCTAGAGATTTTTTTCCCCCATATTCGCCAACAAGGTGATTGAAACAATAATCCATCTGCAGAACAGTTTCGTGCTGCATATATAGTGCACAATGACAAAATCAAGCAAGTCTGCCAATGTTACATCTCAGGATAATACAAAGCTTTTACCTTGTCTGACTGTTTTACCATCAGTGACTGAAACAGCATTTAAAAGTATAACAGCTGAGAGATTATATAATTTTGTAGATGATGATGAGAATTTTGACAGTGCAAACGATGAATTTCTTGATAACTACTCGCGACTTTCTGAATATACAAATAGCATTATTGTTTATATGGCAGGTTATATCGTCAGAAAACTTTTAAACAAGATTAAATGACCTGATTGACTATATTTTGCATTCACCCATTTGTTATGTTGCTCATTTGTAACGAAAAGTAGGATATTGTTCAGAGAACACGCCAAAATGGGGAGAAACAGCTTATTAACAGCTGGTAGACCAGGTTATGATTGTCATCCGATGACATACTTCCTCTAGGAGGACAGCGTGATACTTTTCCCCTACTAAGGGATTATCCGTAGTAGCAGAACGGGATATGTATTCAGAAAATTAGTGATATTCAAAATGTCACTGTTGCTATAGAATGTATTATTGTGTGCCAGACTGCAGTTGAAAGCACATTAAACTAAAAATGCGTGTTTTCATTAATTTCCAAAGGAATTCTGAGCTCTGAAAGAAAGAAGCATCAAGAACATATGCTGAAAGTACGAAATAAAGAATGAGGTGAAACTCGTATTACCACTTTTCACAAAAATGGTCCAATTTTGTCGCATTATTTATAGAGTTGAAGAGAGAGCATCTGCTCGCCTGGTGCTTAGTTATTGTTGATGTGAGTTGTAGTTCTGTTGAACTGAAATAAATACAAATTAACTTTATCTTCAGATGCACTTTGCATTACTTGTGTTTAACATTCTTAGTAGTATGTAGTGTAACTACTGATTATATCGTGTGATACTGTGAGCACTTGTACGAATATTTCTGTGAAAAATTCCAGAGTTCTGAAATATTTCTTTTGATAAAAATAAATTTTTATTAACCTATTATCGACCTTGTGCATTCAATCTATTATGAAACCGTACGCACGCAACAATGTCTCCTTTTTTAGTATTAAATCGCGCATCGTATGTCTTATTTAAATAAGATTCCTGTATTTTAATGAAGCAGCATGCAACCTCATTAAGTATAAAAACATAATTTATTTCCCAAACAGAAACAAAATTCTTACTAGGAACACTCCAGCAGCCTTTAATGATCTAATGCAAAATTAGTGAAATACAGGAAATGAAGTACAATATTCATTCATTCAATATATTTTATGCTGAACTGTCGCTGTTAATTACGCGATGTCACCAGATCTTGATAAGTGTGCCAACATGGGCGTAGAATGTGGAAATGTCCGGACGGGTTGCAGGAGTATGGAGATGTTAGAAGGGGGTGACCGGCATCACAGGACGGAGAAAAAAGCAATGATGAGCACAGAAGACAGGAGAGGCTCAACGTGGGTGGAAATCTGAGAAGTGTTGTTCGTTATGCATAGGCGGTTAAAAATGCAAATAACATGACAAAATAATTTTATTTATACATCTGATAGGTATACATATGAAAATACAGATACATAAAATAAAAGGCAATAAAACTTAATAGTGGGTAATACAAAATGAAATTATATACACTATATACAGGAATTAGAAAAATGCTGCAAATTATGTCGAAAATTAGGGTCACGGGTGAGGTGGGCCACGTATGATCTGAGTTTGCAATCTTCTCTAAGAGGAATATAGTCAAAGACTGAAGTGCTGCAGATGCTCGCAGATAAGAGCCTTGTTGAAAAAGTTTGAGTTCAGCTTATGTAGAAATTTATCTACTGTATCAATCTTAAGGTCTCAATGGAGCATATAATTCGAACGAAAGTGATGGGCATTGGTGATGATGCACAGATATTTGTTTTGCAGTATTTGCAATTTTTTTATGTCATTATCCGTGGTAGCTGCCCACGCAGGGGACGCGTATGACATAATAGGGCGTATAATCGCCATATACAAATGTCTTTTTCAAAGAAGATCCAGCTTGGAATTTTTGCCTATTAACGGCGATAAACTGTTAATAACAGCATGTGCTTTATTGAGAACCTTTAAAACATGGTTGTTCCATCTGAAAGTGCTATTTGGTACTATGCCAAGATAGGTAGCTTACTTGACTATAGGGACTTCCACGTCGAAGATTTTAAGCTTGCTGGTGATGGGAGTTTGTAAGATCTTTTTACGAATAATAATCAGCTGGGACTTTTGCGCATTTATAGCGATGCGCCACGTTTTGCACCACTCTTCAATTTCTGGTATGGCACGTTGCAAGTTTCTGATAGCATGATCCACATTCATAGATTTGTTCGCAAGCGCCGTATCGTCAGCGTAGCAGCCTAAAAAGGAATTAACATCTGTACAGATTCTAGGGAAGTCAGCTGTGTAAAATATATATAAAATGGGTCCTAAAATCGAACTTTGTGCGACCCCAGCATTTAATCTTTTATAGTCAGACTTGTCAGTACCAATATTCACATAAAAATTTCTATTTTTAATAAAGGAATAAATGAGCAATATCAAGTCACCATTGAAGTCTAAAGAGATGAGTTTATAAATGAGCCCCTCATGCCAGACGCAGTCGAAAGCTTTCGCCACGTCTAGCATGAGTAAGGCCACGCTCTGTTTGTTGTGAAGGGCTCCTCCGACGAATTCAGTAAGTCTAACCAGCTGTTTTGTCGTATTGAGATTTTTCCTGAATCCGAATTGCTCGGGGGATATCTTGCTAAGATATGGTTCCATTCTCTTCAGTATAATGCGTTAAAAAATTTTTCCAAATCCTGGGAGAAGACTAATGGGTCTGAACCCACCCGGCCTGGTAATAAATATCCTTTCCCGGTTTGGGGAGAAGAATCACTTTGGCAGTTTTCCACTTATTAAGAAAATAATTGTTCTCCATGCATGCGTTGAAAGTACAATATGCACTCACTTCTAAAAGTTAAGCACGGAGAGGAAAATGCTAATTTCCGGAAGCTAATGAGAATTGAAGAGTATGCAATTTGCTGCAGAGGTAGATGGAAGTATGCAAATATGTTAGGTAACAGCCGATCGCGCTTTCATGGCAAGAAATATGCAAAAAAGGCAGTCTTATAAGAAGCCAGCTTTATGAAGGGTTACAGAAATTGATTGCAAGTGCTGATAGAAGGTGTTTAAAACATTTGTACAATTTGTTTTCAAGACATATGTGTTTCTATGACTTCCAGAAGACGAATGGAAGATTCTGAGCGCTGGCGTGCTGTGGGGCACGTTGAAGCAGGACAGTGTATCACAGATGTTGCTCTTTTCTTCGCCGTTCATCATTCTGTAGTTTGATGTTTATGGAAACAATTCCAAACCACACAGACAGTTGTCCTAAGGCCCGTAACTGCTCGCCCAAGGGTTACAAACCCCGCGGAAGATTGATATATTGCTATTGTAGCCAAGCGGAATCGCAGAGCGACCTCCACACGTGTGACATCTAAGGAATAATAATGAATTATTTTATCTATATAAATGAGGAAGAGCGTCCACATGTTTGTCTTTTATATAAATTCCAATTTTCATTCCAATCTTGATGAAGTTTTGTTCATTTGATCTTCAAACATAAAACTAGCTGCCCACTCTGAAAATCGTAAGATTTTTGCGAAAAAAATTGACAGAAACTGGACACTACATAACAATATCATTTCAAAGGAACTCCACACCAACTTTAATTCACTTTATAATGTTCTTTGGCTAATTTCATAATTTTCTTATTTGCTACGCTTTCTTATTTGCTTATATATGCTACGCATTGATTTTTTATATGGACTAAAAATTCCAAGTAGGCCTTTATTTACTAATACATTTTGAAGTAGGATGATAAATAAAATTAATAATTAATGTTCATAGTATTTAGGTGGATAAACTTCATAATTTACCATATATTGAAGTAAAATAAAATTAAATACTATTATTAACTGATTAAACATTGCTTGAATCTTCATACAAAAACTAAAAATGTCTGCAGTAGATTAAAACAACTCGGATCAAATGAAATACAGCAAGAAAAATTTAATAACATCAATAAAATGTAATTAAAAATGATTCAAATGGAATAAAATTTTTTAAAAAATATATTTACACTGAAAAGCATTAGAGAAGGTGGAATGGATTTTGCCTAAATTAGGTTTCACTAATTCAGTGTATTTCACCTATAGTTTAGAAACATTTTCCTTAGTAAAAGCTAAACATTGAAAACTCGGGAGATCTGGTGATCAACCAGATGAGATGGAAAAACTGGGAGATGGCAGCTGTTAAGAGGAACCTCACTGTCTATATAAGATTTAGAAGAACCATCCCAAGGGTTACACCCTCAGGGCATTTATAACAGTGTTCTGCTCATTTTGCATTTCTGCTATTAGCAGAGTACATGTTAAGCAAGGAATTTATAACTTTTTTTATAAAAAAATAAATATTAATATTTTGACACAGTTTTAATTTTGAAATTACGTCACCACTGTTGTGTTCCCAATACCAGTTCTTACTAAACTTACTTGATGGCGCCATGTTTGTTTTCTCTTTAAAACAACTTCTCAGAACAACGTAAGTGGAATTTAAATAAGTTCTTTATCAGTTTTTCATGAAAATTTGAAAACAGGACTAGGAAAAAACTGCCGCACACTTTAACTAGTTATGATTGCTAATTTAAAAAGTATTTTATTGTTGAAACTTATCTATCTCTTTCATATGGCAATTATATGAATTAAAAAAAAAGAGATTTGTTTTTACATTGAAAGAATTCTAGTTTCTCTAGTTAAAAAAAAAAAAAAAAAAAAAAAATTAATCATGGTGAATTCCAATTTATTTATATTCAAAAACAGTTATTTCTATAACAATTTTAATTCATTTTGAATAATATACAACTTTGTCTGCACAGCATCATGAATATGACTACAAATAGAAATAAAAGCAAAATATTCACACAAAATAATAACTACCTGATATTAAATTAAATAAAAAAAACTGCAATAAAATATACTGCTTGGTTTATTTAAATAATAGTAAACATATAACAAAGGGACATTTCGCATATACATAAAACTGACTGATTTTCCTTCTTAACTGTAATTTCTGTTATTTACCAACTAATGAAAATTTAACAACCTTAATAGAAAAAAAAAAAAAAAAAAAAAGATACAGGTTAGAAACTCTATTCAAGTGAAGAAGTTGCTTAAAATTCTGGTACCTATTTTTTACTTATTCAAAAAATATTGTTATAAACAGTAAACCCTTGCTGAACGTGAATTTGCATTATGCCAGTTGTTTCTGTTTAACTTGCCTAATGCTAGGATTTCGGGAAGTTTGCATATTAAAAAGTAATGCAGTTCGGAGTTCATTTATCAACATCAGCTCCAGCCAGAAGGTATCAACAATTTTAAAGGATTTGAATGACTGAAAATGAAGCCAAAGAAATCATACAAAGTGCAAAAGCAAATTGGCAGTGAAGCATTTTCAGATACAGAAAGGAGATGTCGAGGAATTAATTGAGAAATGAAGAACGAAGAACCAAATGATCTCGAAAGACCGACAGACAGTAAAAACAGTCATAATAAAGAAGATAAAAGTGCCTTTAAAATACAGGAAGTTAGACAAATTTTTAAAAAAGGCATTGTTTGATTTTGTAATAGAGTTTGACCCACATGAAATGAGGAGGATGGTCTATAAAAGGTATTGAAAAACTTTGCACTCCTTACCACGAAACTTTAACATATTTTCTTAATCTGAATTATACTTAACACATTTTCCTCCTAGAAAGTTAACTTTGCAAAATGTGATTTTGCTGTAATCACATGTAATGATAATGTAACCTTTGTGTTCAGCAAGGGCTTACTTTACTAAAATTTTAAATACTCAAAATTAAAGAAAAAGGTGAAGATTGAAAAGCTGTTTAACTGCAACAGTACCATTATACAATTTATGCACTTTAATAACCAATCAGATTAAATTCTTGTATAGGAAAATATTCATAAAATATTTAGACTTGAACTGTTGCTCGTGATAAATAAAGTGAAATCAAAAGTTCATCACACAACACATTTGTGACAAAATTTAAAAAAATACAATTCTAGTGCAGCAGTAAATGATTTTTGCATGAAAAATTTTATGTGATATTGAAAAAGAAATTAACTTATAACACTTTCATAAAATAAGACAAGTAACAACTAAGAGAGTATAACTGGACAAAGGTTTTTCTATTTTATTTCAAGAATATTTTTCTTTATGCT
This sequence comes from Stegodyphus dumicola, assembly GCF_044657685.1. Classification (NCBI taxonomy): domain Eukaryota; kingdom Metazoa; phylum Arthropoda; class Arachnida; order Araneae; family Eresidae; genus Stegodyphus; species Stegodyphus dumicola. Next base: position 263,164,055 of record NC_140769.1, read on the forward strand.
CATGCAGTTTTCGAAGACATCAACCCTCTGCCTGCCTGGCTAATTTCTGCATATTAACCATATTTTACTGTACATTTCATTAGCTTATTAAAATGCTTGACTTTTTAGGATCAAAATGAAAAGATTTGTATACATCACACTATGTATGAACAAAAATGGATTTTTCATACCATGCTAACAAAATTCTATTAAGTAAAATAATAAATATAATTTTTTGGTTTGTTATTTTAAATAAATTGTTGCATAAATATATTAAATATGATAATCAAACATACATATTAAAAAGTTCTGTTGAATTATGCTATTATTTTTAAAAAGTTTCCAAAAATTGTATTTAATGTTATATAATATGTATAATTCTTTTCTATATATATATATATTAAGTAACTTATGTTGTACAGATACTGAACGAATTTGCCAATCTATCGTCTAACGACCAATTTTGTTTTCATGGATGTTTACAATATTTAGCAGCATACTGCATTTTTTAAATCCTGAATGTCCCATTTCTGGTGTCAAGTTTCCTATTGAAAACATTCCTAAAATAAAGGTGAACTGCTTAAAAGTTCTCATGGTTAATTTTGGTCCTGGCCCCAAAGATTTTGTGTAAGCAATGTATCATTTTAAAGACTCCACATTGCTTTGTTTTTGCTGTCAATATTAATGAGCTCCAAATTTTCATTATGTTCATCAATACCGCAGGCAAGCTTGAGACTCATGATCCCAGAAATCAGTCATAAAATTCGCAAAGAACAGAAATAAAGTAAAATTTAGCAGCTCATCCAATGTCAATTTTGAAGCTTCAAAATATGAAGCAGAACTGCATTTAACTCCCATCCCCATTTGAAAAACTTACAAAAGATTTCAGGGTCAACTAAGGATACACGATGTTGAATACTACACAAACTTAATCCTCATGATCTCATCACAGAACAGCCGAGTCCAACTTTATGCAACTCTCCCTGTCTGTCCTTCCTCAAATATAACAGTGACGTGTCAGTAGTAGATTCACATGCAAAATTCAAAACACTAAAAACAATGTGTAGATTACAAAAAATTGACAGAACCTGCTTCTGAAAATAATGACAATTCAAAGAAAAGTTCATGAGTCATGCTCGGCATAATCTCAACCAAATAATCTAATTTAAAATAGTGCCTAGTGGTTGAATCGATGCTTACTGTCAAGAGTCAGACAGATTGAAGAAAAAATTTCTCCTTTGATCGTGTGCAGAAGAGTTCCGTAGTTCTCATTTTTGAAACTCTAGAAGAACTGCCCCAAAATATGAATTACCTTTATAGTTGTTTGATAAATATACTAAAAATTTAAAATTATCAGAAACAACTACATTTATATATACTCATAATTAAGCAGTAAATGAAGCATAACTTATTTCAAGTAAAAGAATGCACTTTAAATTTATATATTTCTGCTATTTTGCCTACTCGATATAATTATGTCGTATACATCATAAGAGATATATATCAAAATAAAACATATTCAAACTGAAAGTTTGTGAACAGAGCATTACAATTTTATATGCTGTATGAAAATTTCATAGCATAATGCTTAGCAACTATATATCATACATGATGTAAAAGAGTACACCAAACCCATTCTGCATTCCATTCTAAGTTATGTATTTGCTGCAAAGAACTGAAAAATTATTTTCATTAAAAACCAAAATAAACAACACACCAGAAATGTCAGTCTTAGAATTCAATATTTAGCTGTCAGTATATTTCAATTACAAAGTGTAACCAACCAAAATCTCTTACAGTAATCAAAATTTAGATTTCAGATAGGAAATAAATATAAATTTGATTTATTTCTTTGCAATATTATTATTAACTTTTTACGTATGTTCTAATAAATATTTACCAAATTGAATTTAAAATTTATTTGAAATATTTTTTTATTTTCTTAACAATTTTTTTCATTTGTCAGCTGTTAGATTCTGACATTTGGCCTGCATACAATTTGAGTTTGAGACCAATGTTGTGCATCATATGATGTACCACACAGGCAAAGGGCTGAATACAATGCATGATATAATTGTGATTGGGTTTTCCCTGGCAAAGTTATGTCACAATTATTATATAACTAAGAGTAATTTTCTTGGATACCATAAAAATAAACACAACAATTACACAAAACAATTCACTAACAAAAACACTAAATTTATGGCAAAAGTCTTCATTTTAGAGTTTCTGATACAATGAAATAAAAAAATGTGATGCATTTTATTTATTTTTTGCTAAGTTATACACACACACACACACACATATATATATATGTACATATTACCAGCAATATATGAAAACCAGCATTCTATAGAACACCTAGACACTTTACAGAATGCCTAAAATTGGCCAGCAGTGTATAAAATGATTAACATTTCATACATTTCCTTGACATTTTATAGAATACCAAATGACAACCAGCAAAGTATGGAATACATCTCAGATTTGTTTTGAATATCACAAATCCGTCTTGAATCACGAGATTATAGTCGATCGTGTATTAAACGAACACGATAATGACATCCTTAGCAAAGAGATTTCTCTTTCTGTTACCTGTTGTGTGTGTTTAAAGGAAACCAGTAATCAGGGCCGGTGCCAAAGCCAGTGCGGCAGCACCTAACAGCAAATTTTTTAAAATTAATTTAGGGACATTATGAAAAGCAAAATTTAGGAATGGTAAAATTTTTGGAATGTGAATGAGGCACTGGATAGCAGATTTCATGGATGACAGAATTTTTAGAATTTAAGGAGGCACTCGGTAGAATAATCCATCCAGTTATGCAAATGTATGCACAGAGTGTCATAGTACAGATAATGGAATGGATATAATAAAATAATAGCCTTATTATGATGTTCTTTCATACTTTGTCTAAATAGCGTTTGTCATTCTATAAAATGCTTAGGGAAAGTATATAATTATTTTCATACTTTACCTAAAAGTGGCAGGCATTCTATAAAATACCTAGGTATTCTATAAGAATGCTGGCATTTCATACATTGCTGGTAACATTTATATTGGATGATTATCGTAGGATCAATAGAATACTTAAGGCTTTTCCAGACTGGTACTCTGAAATGTGGGTAAAAAATTTTTAAGTAAATAGAGATATTTATATATAGATGTTAGTGTGACTTCTTTCACCTTTGTACACTGTATCAACATGATAATAATAAACAGCTTTTATATACAGTGTTTTGAAAAGATTACATCATTAAATACTTTTTGTGTAGTTGTTTGTAGATACATTCTACCAATCTAAGAAATGAATCAAATATAACAGGCCTTCAAACCATACCTTTCGATAAAAATACACAAAATTTAAATCTTTATATTAAAAAAAGGGGGGATGCTAAGATAAAAGGCTATATTGGCAACCAAATTTAGACCAACTAAATTTTCATATGATTACAATTACCTGAGATACCACTGGCTATAACGCTGGGCAACAATATAAAATTATTGCTAAATATGTTTAGATCTGTTAAATTTTCAAATATAAGTTTCTAAAAGACAGCCTCAACATAAGATAAACATGAACATGGCTTCGAATTATTACTTGCAGAAATATCAAGACAAAATTTTGCTTTGGTTTTCAAAAATGTTAAGTAAAAAATTTATTTTTCATGCATTGTTTTAGAATCAATTCTAAATTTAATTTTATACTTTAACATTACAAAACATGAAACCAGAAGAATTGGTTTCAAATTACTATTTGTAGAAATGACAAAAATTTTTAATTTTGTATTTAACAAAATAACATTAGGAAAAAAAATTTCAGTAGTACTCTTTGCAAATTATTATTTATAGAAATAAAAAAATTCAAACTTTTACAATCACTAAGATTTAATTTTGTAAAATTACCTTTAGAAAAACATGAAATTAATTAAAAGTATTGGTTCTAAAATGTTCTTTGCAGAAATATCAAAATTCTGGATTTAATAAAATTTAATTTTATAGAATTAACGTTAGTGTAACCCGAAAATTCAAAAAGCATCCTTTCCTGTGGAAAGGTGAAAATTATAAATTTTGCATTTTACAAAATTTCATTTTAGAACACTGCATTTAATGAAAGTGTTTCAAATAACGTTCAGTATTCCTTTCCCTTGAGTTAATTTTGCATATCACAGATCACTTTCTCCTCCTTTTTAATGAGATAGGGATAATTTATTTATTGGAATTTTCTCTGCATGGGCATGCAAAAAATACATTTCATAAAAGCATTACATGACCAAAACCATTGCAGCTCAAAAGCTTATCGTATTTGTTTCATTTCTTTATTTGAACTCTGAATATACAACTGTTTAAATGACATTAAATTCCATAATTATTTTGAAACACTGAATAATAATTTCTTTTTCTAAACCTTCTTTAAGTTTCTGTAAATGGGCATATCTTTGATCAATTTATTTCTGATGAAACAGCAACGTGCTGCAACGTGGAATACACATGGTTTTTTAAAAAAGAAAGAAAAGAAAAGCACACAATCAATGGCTGCAAATGTTGTTTAACTAGATATAGTCCATACAACAGACAACGGGATCTTCTTCAGTCAAAAATATAAGTTTTCCTCTTCAAAGAAACAGGTGCACAGTTGCAAAATGACAAATAAAGCAGAATCGTAGTAAACTACACACAATGTACAGCCATGAATCACAGATGTATCTATAGTCTTTAGAAAATTATATCAGTCCAGAGGATGTTCAGGGCAGGAACGATTCACTTTGAACCAGGCATCGATACAACTACAAAGAAAAAAAGAAAAGAATAATAAAAATAATAGTAATATTTAAAATGTAGCAAATTTGCAATAGAGCTACATGCAAACTGTCATCCTACGAATGCGGCATTAAGGCTAGTTTTATTAGTAAAGTATATTCCTTTGATTATTTTTATTATTATTCAATGGATTCAATTTGCAATTTTGAATTAGCACTTCATCCATTCTTTTTTCCCCTTGAATTTGTTATTTGAAACATATTTTACGCAGAATCTTTGTTGAGTTACCCACACATGGAGGTGTTCTTATGCTTAATAAACTTTCCAAACATGTGGTTTTATTTTAGTTCTATTATTTGCATTCACCCTCATCCTCATACACTGCTGATGTTCAATCTCTGGAAATCCGAGTCTTTTGTTCTGTCCTCCTCTCCTTCATTCAATCCAATGTCTCTCTCTTGGCAACTGTGGTCAAGCCTCTTTCATGCAAGGTGCCCATGGGGATATACAAGGTACTTTAAAGTTTGATATCAGTTTAATATCCACCAGATACTGGAATGTAAATATGACTATGTGTTTTCATTAGAATGCAAGTTTCTTTTAAAGAAATAATACTGTGTTAGTTACCCGTAGTTTATCTATGACTATTTAGTAGTATTTTAATTTTTTATGTTCTTAGTGTAATCGCATTCTTTCAAATTACTCACACTATTTTTCCCTTCTGATTTTTTAATCGAAACTTAGTTAAAAAAAAGGGGGGGAGATATATGAGGAAATATGGTACATGACATTAGTTACATCATTTTCATTTTGCAATAAATTTTAAAATACGTGACACTACCACTCTGAAACTATCATTCTATAACCAAGGCCAAATATATGGTATTCTGTACCTAAGTAAAATGTTACGGTTTCTATATTGATTTAGCTATTTTTTAAATTGAATTAATTAAAATTGTTTTATATTACCGCACAATGCAGTGCGAGACTTATTTGAAGAGAAAGCTATGCTGGAAAAAGTAAAAATACAGGAGCACACGCATTTAATAAATAGATATCTCGTAATCGTATGCTTTTGTTTTCCGGAAAAATCGAGAAAATACCAGAATATTCTCGTGCTGATTAAAAAGCTCATAAGAGCGGGAGGAAAACATCTCAATGCAGTTGTTTACAATGTTAATGACTGTATCGAATTCGCGGTGAAATCAGATTAGCTTTTTCTGTTTTGAATTAAGTTCTCTTGAACGTTTTAGTAGTTTAAAAGATAACTACTGTGAGATATTCAGATATTGTACGAATATCTCTAAGAAAATTTAAGCATTTTGTTTTTTATTTGTTGTGATAAGAATAAATTTTACTCATTTTTCTTCCGACCTGTGCATTGAATTCATTACGAACCCGTATGCACGCAACACTTTTTGGTTTCAGAAGTGGGCCTCGTTCAAAGAAATGTAAGCGGGCCAAGAAGAAATAAAAGCAGGTCAAGAATCCGTTAACCCTTTGTTGCGCAGTGTTCCACTACATGGAACACCCAAATTGAATCGCTTCTGAAACCGTTAATTTCAACCGTATATGAATAAAAATGCCTTTATAATATACTTCAAACTTCTCTTTTTAATTAGTCGATGGCAGCATATCACAAGGAGACTCAGAATTTTCATTTATGATGTGTTATTAAAATCCGCTTATTTTCCAGTAATTTTCTATATTTTTTGTGATGAAAAAAAAAAAAAAATTGTTTGAAAAAAGAATCGATATAATTTTGATGGTTGTACTCTGTATTATTTGTTATATATTTTTTTTACATTTTTCATACAAAAAGCTTGCGCAGAATCATTGAATAAAACGGGGTGTTCCATTAGCGGGAACACTGCGCTTTTAGCAATCGCATGCTATTACGCATCAGAACATCTGTCTTAGGAGAAAACATCTGTTGTATATGTTTTCTATTTACGTTGTTTTGGGGGAATGAATTCAAACAAAGCAATCTTGAGGGGGAGGTGTGGTTTGTGCTATGAAAGTCTTTATATGGGCATCTTGAAATTTTTGTGGGTAGTTTTCAAGGGGGAATTTTATCAGTAGCTTGAGTCCTCTTTACTTAGGGAAGCTGCGCGAATTATTTTGCTATCGCTTTTTAGTCTCATTCCCATTTATTTACAATAATTGTGTAGATATTTTTTGTGTATGTATAACATAGCTTATTTTCCTTTATTGTTAATATTAACTGCAGTTAATTTTTTATTATTAATTTTCCATAAATGGCAGGAAATGGACTCTTTCCGAAAAGGAAAGAGTTTCTTTTTCTCTTTTTCCTTTCTTTTTACTTGGAATTCTAAACATATTGTTGCATGGAACAGAAGCCACACAAAACAAGTTTTTTGTTCAAAACCTGCAAAGTTGGTTTATGCTTCTATCAAATAGCTATAATACAGTGTTTTTTCATTAATATACAAAAGCTTCTACTCATTTCCGTGCTTCACTGCAATGCTCGCTTAGTCGCACTTTTAAGAGCTCTAGTGGCGCAGTGTTCCACCTCATGAAACACCCACAGAATTGAAACGGTAAGTGCAATTTTTACAAAATTTTATCTGTATACTCCTTTAGGCCTAGATAAACTGCATACAACTTTTCTTGTTGTATGCAGTCTATATATAGAGTTCTAGTTGTATGTTGAAATACCGACTTTAAAGTGTAGTGCACCACAAAGGGTTAAGGAAGAGAAAGCCATCCAATCTGGCCAAGAATCCCTTATTCCAAATTTCAAATTTGGAATTTCAGATGCCCATATTCGCAGTAGGATTATGTCATTCAAAATTGGATGTCTCTAGATACCATTGTTTTATCACAATGCAAGAAATATACATACATTCATGTATTGTTCCATAAGAATAAATTGAGTTTAATTAAAAAAATTACATTTAAATACATATTTAATTAAATATTCTTTGCACTATTGCTGCAAGGAATGAAATTTAAATTTAAACAAATTTAAATTCTTAACAAATACGTATAAAAGTAAAAAAGTAAAAAAGCAAATTTAAATTCTAAAAAAAGGAAAAAATTAAAAATAATTAAAAATAATTTAAAAATATGCAAACATGTAAAAGATTTAATTCTCGAACTAATCTACAATATCATTTAAATTCAGAAGCATAAGCAAATCAAGTGCAAAATCTATCCATGAAAATAAATCTACTAATTTAATAAATTAAAATTAAATTAAACAATTTTTTTAAAAAATGCATATGTGAATGATCGTAGAGTAGGCAGGAGACAGACTTATCAAGGGGAAGTTGCCTCCAAACCTAACTCTCCAATCATTCAATTCGTGTTTCGTCATTCATGCAGGCAAGGGTAAAAGTCAAAACCAAAAGTAATTCCAATAAAGTGGTACCCTTAGAAATTAACATTTAAGAATTAAAGTTCAAAAAGGAAAATAGATGTTTCATTATTTAATTTCTTCAAATATAATGTAGGACTCTAACATTCTGTGGCCACAGTTTGAAAAGTGAACCAACATTTATAGGAGTCCGACGCAAAATGCCAAAACGAAAGTAATAGTTATTAGGGACTCAAATCCCTTTGGACTAAAAACACGGGGAAAGAGAAGAGATTGGTCGTATTTCGCTTTGTGCTGGACGCAATTTCTATTTCATGAAAAATGAGGAAACTTTCACATAGAATTTTATTGAAAACTAAAACATTTTTATTGTGATTGAACAGTGGCAGACACATGTTAAATGATCGGCGGCCTGGTAAAGGCTAAAAACTAACAACTAGAAAATTCGGTGATCTACCAGGAAATGTAACAAAGAATCACAAGATCTGGCAACTATGTATACGACAGTATCATTCTATAATCAAATATAAAATATATGGCATAAACATTTTGTACTTATCATTATGTAATAAAGTATATAGTATAAGGTATGGCATTGAGAGCATAAATGTTTATGAAAAAATTTCCCTTAAATATATTAGAAATTTATAAACACATATATTATTAAAAATAACATACAGATAAAAGGCATCAAGTATAAAAGTAAACTGCTTCTAGTGCAAATTAATTTGATGTATTGCAGGTATAGTGTATTGTGTAACAAAGATCCTATGGGTATCATATTTTACACTTGCTCACCATTGTTCATTGTACCAGCTTAACACTCTCTGATGCTTCTCCCCATTTATCCATTTTCTAGAACAAATTTTCATACTTTTTATATTTAGAAGAAAAAAAATAAATATCAGTAGGAATCTCTCTATATAATTTTATTATAATTAATTTTTAGTTGAGGTTATTTCAAAGCTTTGTATTTTTCGATTTAGTAACTTCCCAATGTTTCGTTTTCATTTTACTGATGATTACATCATAATAATTTTAAAAACGTCATATTAGATACGATAAAAGAAATTTATTTAAAGAGTAATAAAAGTACTTTTAGTCTATCCTGATATTTCAGGTAAGATTATTGAATTAATAATTGTATAAATATTTGATGTTAATAAAAAAAATATTTTAGCTACTGTGTAACTGTTCACTTTATTAAAGAATTGGAGGATTGTATCTGAATTTCAAATGAAATAAGTTTAAAAAAAATGCAGGAAAAAAAGGTGTTGCGGTACGAAAAAGTCGAGTGGTGTCCAAATCGGATTTTTTATTTTGTGCACGTAGATACATCCATACATATATAGACATATAACAGAGACTTATTAATAGAGAAATAAAAAAGCACAGACTTAGAGTGAGTTATTTTGGGGAAAAAAGAAAATCAAATCTGCACATGCTATTATAAGAAACTAACTTACCTCTTGTGATATATACAGAGGCAAGGTAATCTGGCTATTGTATCCCCCTGAGTTAACTCTTCTAAACATATAACACATTCCCCTTTATCTTCTATTAAAACATCTTCTGAAAAATCGAATAAAATACTAGATTTAATACACAGAATATATTACATACATAAATATTATCATAGAAAAAATAACAGTACATGGCATTTTTCCTCTCTACTGATGTTTATGATAATCCTGATAAATCGCTCAATTGGACCTTTAATAATCTTTAATACAGTCAAAAGTCGTTAATCCAGACTTGTCGGGACTTCGGCGATTCCGGATTATAGATCATCAGTTTAAATCTGGTAAGATGGCATGCAGAAATTATAAAATTAAAAATATGAAACCGTAATTTACGAAATAAAGAACAATTATGATCTAAAGGGTATCAAAATTTACAAAAAAAAAAAAAAAAAAAAAAAAAAAAAAGGTTAATATTTATTTGTTTACTTTATTAAAAATTTCTTTCAATGTAAGTTGTTTAAGTTGCTTCGTTTTTTATGTGATAATACATTCTCTTTAATTCTATAAACAGACACAATTTCTTGTTCAGTTACAAAGTTCCGCTGTTCAAGTCCTATAATTGCTGTGTCGAGAATACCGACTAATTTGTCAATAGAAATATTTTCGTTTTCAATAACCTCTGTCACTTTTTTCGCTATCGGAAGCAAATTGTAATGATGAGGCATTTGATTTAAATCGTATCAAAGACGGAGTACATCGAGATGAAATACTACATTTAGTAAGGAATTATAAGCCAAATAAAAAAAGTGAAAGTTCTGCCCTGAAGATAAGGATAGTGCTGACAGATCAACTTCCAATTCATTGCGCGCCACAGCATTAAAGATAAACAAAGTTTAGATAAACAAAGGATATGCCTTTATCCATTTTTTGTTTAATGGACTTCGAAACATACTTTCGCTTTGTAAATCTTTTACATATTAGTAAATATATATCAGAAATTCTATTTGACATAATCGAAAGTTCAAGTTTACTTTTATAAAATTGCTCTAACAGTCTGCAAAAAATAATAAGCCGAATCCAATTCGAAGATTAAGGAACAACGCAATCTGCAACATTAACTGAATTAGATAGTTTTAGCTTAGCTTATACCATCCATTATACATTAAACGCGCATTCATAAACGTATTTTGCGCATGTGCACACGCGTATTCGCAGCCGTGAAGGTCTTACGCGCATGCGTCAAGGAGACGCATGCGCAGAAAGTTTGTAGCTTTGAGATCCGGATTATAGATCATTCCAGATTATGGGTGTCCGAATTAACGACTTTTGACTGTACAACAAACCTCACCCCCCCATATTTTCTTCACATGAATCTCTGACCTTTTAATGTGAGCTTTTCATATTTAATCCTTTGTTACAGTTGTAAGGAATTTTCCCCTTTCTTACTGCTTACCTTCGCAGTGTAACTGAAAGAAAGTCCTGCCAGCAATCCGAAGGGCAGGGTCGAAGTCATCACATTTTGCATTTTCCTGTTTCTTGTTCCAATAAACACATAGTGATATTCCATCTGCCTTTTCAAATTCATATATTGCCTGCAAACATAATATCTCATACAGCAACGTTAATTTTTTTCAATGTGTATCTCGCATCTACTACGCATCAGCTTCCCACATTGAATGCCCTTCCCATGAAATCCCACTTTTTTAAATTTATATTTCATCGATAAACATATTAATTATTTTTAATTTGCCATAGAGTGAAAAAAATGCTGTTCTATTCTTTCAAGGAAAAAAATTGCTTTTCTAACAAACAGGTTATGTACCAGGCCATATCTATAACAACAGGTGACTTATCCTTTGTTATAAGCATGTTATAAATGAGACATTCATTGATTTAGAAGTCAAGCAACAAAATACTCATCGGTTGTGACATAACTGCCAACCTTGAAAACTGGGAGAAATCGGGAGATTTTTCACACTGCATAACAATACCATTTCAAAGAAAATCCAGAATGACTTTAATCTGCTTTATAATGCATGGTTTAAGTTACTGAAGTATTCATAATCTAATTCTGATATAAATTATATTAGCATTTAATTAGATATTCTAAATTTCATGCTATTTGGTTAATTTACTTTAGGTTTGCTTTTATTTATTAAAGTACTTCTAAATATGATGAAAATAAATTAATATACATAATATTTACATGGATAAACTTAATAATGTACCACATATTGAAGTAAAAAGAAAATAAATGCAAATATTAACTCATTACACATTGCTTGAATTTTTATATAAAAATTTATAAATGTCTATAGTACATTAAGGATAATCCAGATCAAATGAAATTTAATAAGAGCAACAGGAGGGGGAATGGAATTTGCCAAATTCATGTTTCATTAACTCAATAAATTTCATTTACCACTTAAAAGCACTTTCCCTACTAAAGGCTAAAAATTAAAAATTGAGAATCTCCCAGTAAAACCATGATATTTGGCAGATGTTATGAGTATGAATCACATAATATACCCATTTGGTAGTAAACTGAGCTTTGAATTTTGTTGATCCAATTATGGTGGCGACACTCAGATGATAGAATGTTTTAGGAGAAGGGGGTCTTTTTAAACAAATAATTATATCAAATGTAAGAGGCTGCTCCATTACCTTCCTGAATTCTGGGGGCAAAGAGAACAAATTTCTAGCCATGCTAAGAGACATTGAGACAGTGTTTGTATGAAGGAAAAATATGTGCAGTTATCGGTGTAGTTTTACCTCTGATTATAATAATAAAATGAAGACTATATGACATAAGACTGGTTCCACGGATAGATGCCAAACAGGATCACTTGAACTGCCTTTTCAATGTGTTTATAGACACATTAAATGCCAAAGACGATCATGAGGTTACAAGAGATCTTCTTTGAGACAACATCTATGAATTGTTCTGGTAATGTTATATATTTTAATATAACAATCTGCAATGTAATAGAAGCATATCAGTATAATTTCTTTGTACTTATTTATTTATTTATTTACTGCACATTATTTATTTATGTACAGAATTCAATTTCATTATATGCTGTCTTTGTCTTTATGTAATTGACAAAAAAGAATGATTATAACTGGCCTGTTTTCAAAATTTGCTTACATATGGTGTACCAGAAGAAAAAAAAGAAAATTCAATTTAAATTATGCTTAAAGTTTAATTTGAGTAATGCATTGCATAAAGATGACTATATATATATTTCTACAAATCAAAATATAAAATAATCAATTGAGATTTTTTAGATAAAAATCTTAAAATGTGTGATCGTAGGCAAAAATGCCTGTTCCTTTCAAGTTTCATGTTATTCACCCACTTTGTTTTGTAACTTAATTATTATTTTTTAAATAAAGAAGTTTTATTATTTTAAATATGAACTATTAGTGTGTTATATTCATTATAAAAACTAGTTACAAAAGTTTTTTCTTTAACAAATCAATAGAAAAATAATTTGTCTTCCATTTCATGTCAAGTTCTTTACCTTGAGATTATTTTACGCAAAATTAGTTTGTAAATCTGCCTAAAAGTGACAGTACATATTCAGTAACATAGATAAACTAGTCAAGCTAAGTTTGACTTCTTTGAATATGTAGTGCCCCCTTTAGGCAGATTTACAAGCTAATTGAGAGTAAAATAATCTCAAGGTAACCTATTGACATGAAGTGGGAGACCATTTTTACTGATTTGTAAATTTTAATCTAAAAATTTCAATTGATGATTCAAAAATTTTTATATTTTAAATTGTAGAAATATATTTATAGTGTTTTTATGCACTGCATTGCTCAAATTGAACATTAAATATTAATTTCTCTTGAATTTTCTTTTTTTTCTTCTGCAACAACATATATAAGCAAAATTTGAAAATGTGCCAATCTACTCTCAAGGCAGACAAATGATTATGATGCTGATTTCACTCTTCATTTTTTTTAACTACCATTCTCTTTTTCTTCTCTCCCTCTGTTTATAAACATTATGGGCTGAAAGACAGCAAAATAAACTCAGAGCATCATATTTTTATTTCATTCTTTTTATAGTTTGTTCTCCCTAAATTTTCTCAAATTATATACCTGATTTTACAAATACAGTAGAAGTCCAGAAATCCGCAATGCTTGGGACCAGAGGTTGTGCGGATGTTAGGATTTTGCGGATTTCAGGACAGAAAAGATAATATTCAGACTAAAAGTGCAAAATAAATATGGCACTTTAGATACATTTAATTAAATTATTATATACATTAATACAATAATTAATTATACATATTAAATCATTATTACATATATAAACTGATTATATTATATTGTTCATTTACATTAGGCTCTCTATTTTTAAGTCAGCATGAATCTGTTTTCCCTTTTCTTTCAGGAGTAGTCCTGAAATAGGTACTCCACCACTCCATCACTGCCGGAACCACTCGTACAAGACAGCATCGAGGTTTGCCGATTTCGCCTCATGTAAAGATTTCCGGTTTTGGATTCTGGCATTAGAATCACTGTTGCTGTAAAATTTCAAAAGCTTTTCTTTATTGTTCCATATATCATACATAGTCTGTGTGGCAATTTCATATGATTCCGCTATAAACTGAGCAGCAGCACCTGCCTCCATCTTTAGCAGATTTTCCACTTTTTGATTACCGTCAATGCAACACGTTTACGTTTTTCAATGTTGCAAGCAGTGAAATCATGAGTGCGTTTCTTATCTGTCATTGTATTTAAAAAGCGCTGAAATTTATTCTTAATTTATCCACAAAATATCCCGATGAAAAAAAACGACATCACTAAACAATCTCGTGAAATAACAAAGCTAAAAAAGTACAATAACGTGAAGCGTGAACTTGAAAGAAGAGTTGAGTTAATCATCTGCTTTTTTACCTCGATGCAGATTGAAGGGGAAAAAATTCTTATCATGATGTCAATAATTTGGTATTTCCGTTATGACTCATTATTCTTGGGTAATTATGATGTCATTATCCGTCCAGTAAGTATTTTTTCTTCGATATTTTGTACTCCATGTTGCGGTTTCCGGAACCTATAAACTAAATGTTTATATTTTGACAGGCAATGCGGATTTCAGGTTGGCAGATTTTCAGTATTTGACTGTACTACTATTTTTAAAAAAAGTCTAAAATAGGTATTCATAATTATTATTAGTTAACATCACATGTGTGAAGAATAGAATATATTCTATTCTCAGAATACTTTTCCTCCATTTTTGCAAAAAAATTTCTTACAAAAATAAATAAATAAAAAATATAAATAATAAATAAATAACTGATGTTTACTGGGAGGTTTGAAGATATTAGATGTCTAAATTTTGGATTTTGTATTGTATTAAGTGATTAAATATGGCTTGAATTTTCATAGTTTCAAGTTCTACAGATGTTTTACACCAGATTAAGGCAATTCAGATCAAAGAAAATTTTGTAATTTTTGCTGGAAGTTAGAAGTGAAGAAACAGAATTTGAACAATTTAAGTTTTATAAGAGACAGTTATTTAAGTTTCATAACAGAACAATTCAATAAAGTTAAATAATTTTGGGGAAATACTTTCTTTGGTCAAAGCTAAGTACTAAAAACTGGAAGATTTGGTGACATAATGGAAAATGGAATAAAAAACCAGGAGTGTTGGCACATAGGTTTTTATTTCTAAAAGCTGGTCAAGATCTGATTTTGCCCATAGGTGAAGGAACAGTTTTGAGTTCACCTGAACAACAACATAGGTCTTTATTTTGAAAAGCTGGTCAAGATCTGATCTGCCCATACGTGAACAAACAGTTTTGAGTTCATTTGAAAAACAATGATGTTTCTTAAACATCAGATTCATAAGAGTACTACCAGATATTGGATCATGACCATACATAATGCAGTTTTTTTTTACTGCATGAAAAGTCGGAGGGAACAAGATAATGTACATGCATCCATCTGCTATAAAAGCATGCAGTCATTTCACTGCATTCTTGATGCAAGTTTTGAAAAGTGCACTTTGATTTTTAACAGTAATTTTTTTTTTTTTTCAAAACTACAACAGAAGTGACAAAGAGCCTATTCCACATATTTTTCTTTATGAGGTCAATTAAATAGTTATTAGTAAATATACCATGTTTACATGCAAATTCCCCTCCCGTTTTTAAGTAATTTTTATCATCCAAAGCTTGAGAGGGAAAAGTTACGCTACTAATTCAACTTCCAAAGAACACGGTTACAATAAGAACATAACAAATGAAAAGTAGGCATGGATAAACTTCTGGTTAACTATTAGAATATTATTCCTTTAACCTTTCGGGAACGGGATGGCCATTATATTAGCCTTGGTGACAGGGATGTTCACTTTAGTGGTCATATCTTTCCCCCATTTTTTTTCACCATCTGAAAAGGTGGGGAAGCTGTCAAGTTTGACGTTCCTGGAGTCTTAACCACTTATCTCGTTCAAAGGTCTTTGCATTAAGGATCCAGTTTTCCTATAATTCTTCCCCCCCCCTTCATTCTTACAGCTTCAGAATTCGAGGATAACCTCATTTTTAATTATTTTGTAAATTCTTCCAATTCTTTCGAAAACTGTATACACCACACAAATTTCTCCTTTTGATTTGAAAACTTTCTGCTACAAAAAATTTGCAATATGAAATATATGAACAATGTATAGTACACATCATATTTGTACTAAATACTGCAATTTTAGATTGTCAGTGTTCTGTCCTAAGCATTGCGTTTTCATGCAAATTTTTAATATTTATTTAGATTAAAAATTAAAATTTTTCTGCAATTTAAATTTTAACATTTTCATATAGTTTACATTTTTAATCATTTATATAGTGATGATTTTTTATATTTTTTTAACTATTCTTTCAATGGAGAAAATTTTAAAGAATTTGGATAATTTCAATAAAATACGCAGTAAAACAAATTAAACACAACAAGGAAATAGGACACTAATAACATTTGTGTTTATTGCAGCATTTGCATAATGTTTCTTTGTTTATGAAGCCATGAAGATTTGTAAATTTAAAAAATGTTCATGAAATTTATGAAAAATTTTTAGGTGCATTAAAAATTAGATAGAGACTTAATAAGTAAAAAAACCAAAAATATGTATGAAATAACAGCTATGGAAGAATTTTATAATATAACTTCAAAATATAATAGAATTAACTTTTGTCATCACTTTATAAAGGTACTTAATTTCATAAAATAAATTAAAACCATTACTTAAAATCTCATATGCTTTTTTTAAAGAAAGGTATGGGCTATTATATGGAGAAATAGAATGACATTTTGTCTCTCTCTTCATCTAATATATATATCATTCCCTTCTGTGTACTACTCAGTAGTTAGATTTGGAATTATTCTTTAAAATTTTCCCTGCACAAGGGAAACCATCTAAACAGTTTAAACAATAATCCCTACATTTCCCTTTCTTTTGTAAAGGAAAGGCCTCTCTTTCAGGATGAGTTGAACTACCTAAAAGTGCCATTGTTGACAACAGCAAAGGACTTAAAAGGGGGGAAAGCATAAGGTATGAAAATCCCCATCTTTTTAAGGACCTTATAGGTTTCAAATCCCCGACCTCAGAAGGTTAAAAGAAAATCCACAATCCAATAAGAATACCTAATATTATTAACATTAAAATATCTGATGGTAAGCGAGAAGAACACGACACATAGAGAGTGTCCAGCTCAAGAGGCACTTCGTGAATGTGTTTTGACAGCAAATCCCGAGAGGGACATAGCAGGAATGAAAGAGAAGGGGACAAACAAATGTTCGGATTCTGAAAGACTGAACACATCAGCAGTAGATAAGGCTAAAATGAGCAACAATGTAAATAGCAGAAGTAAGGTGAAATCACAAGTTTGCAAAATTTCTCAAGTGTAAGAATACTTGCCATGTCTGGATAGCTTAAGAATCTGCATATGATACAATTCAAATAATAAAAGCACAGGAAAATAAATTGGATGTTATTACAAAAACGTAAATACAAAATGAATACAATGAATAAAAATAATCAAGAGAATAGAATTTACCAATAAACTAGCTCTCAGTGGGAACAATTATGTAGAGAAGAGGAAGGTGAAAATTCTGCAAATATTAAAAAAATTTTCAAAACCAAGCACTAAAAATCTAAAGAAGGAAATATGAAAGAAAATAAGTATTAAAACAGTGTATGGGGACTAGACGTAAGTTGCCGTCAACAGTGGCTCCAGAAATTATAACCTAGAGAAAGGCCTTAGGACTGGAAGATCTAGGGGAGTTGGCCAAAAATGTTCCCGAAACCCCAGAAGGAACAAAATCTCATCGTACTCAAACTATCAAACATCCAGCACAGGAACGAAGGAGAGTGTATTTTAGATTACAAAAGAACTTTGCTCATCTTAATTTTGAAAAATAAAAAATATAAAAAACTGCATTATTTATGGTATAACTTAATACATGGTTAAGCTGGCCACTGCAGTTTTAGCAACATGCATTTTTTAAAAAAAATATTTTGGGTGTAATTTTAATAAATCGTAAGTCAGTTTTAATTATTTGAAATTTTGTTTCCTGTGTCATATATTTTATTTATCAGAAAAAGCTATAAAATATCCAAGGACAGTTTTGAAATTGTTTCTCCACAGTTGACCTCATACACTCATTTTCTAGTAAAAAAAAATAGTCAAACATTAAGTAAAAAATGATTGTTCTGGACTGTTTTTCTTCAAAGAAAGGTCAGCACTAAGAAATTAAGAGACCATGCACTCATAAAAAACTTTGCACATAAAAATGATTATACATATGAAAAAGAAGTGAGAAAATATTCACCGTTATAAATAATTCTTGGCTTCGTAAGACACATAACTAAATGGCACTCCACGTCATCTGGT
This sequence comes from Stegodyphus dumicola, assembly GCF_044657685.1. NCBI lineage: Eukaryota > Metazoa > Arthropoda > Arachnida > Araneae > Eresidae > Stegodyphus > Stegodyphus dumicola. Next base: position 263,182,490 of record NC_140769.1, read on the forward strand.
GGTACAAATTTTGAACAAACTGGACACTTGATTCCTGGAAATGAAAGCATGCCATTTAAAATCCAAACCAAAGTACTTACAGAAGTATTATCAGTGAATCATTCTGTAGTATAATATATACAAGTGCATGCGTTTGTGTAAAATATAAAACACATGTGTGTGTTTATATATGATATAAAATATGAAAGAAAATTACTAACTTTAATTTAGAAATTGTCCTTTTTAATACTGATTTTAATTTGGTTACCTCCCCTTCCTGGAATCTAAACTGCATCATTTGAAAACTAACAGCATTATGCCATTTTATTAATCCTCCAATGCAGCAAGCTCTGTTGTTGAATCACCATTCAAAATTTAAGCAAAGGATTAAACTCTATAAACATGCTTTGTCCCCACTTTTCCTAACTTCCTCTCACTGTGCAAAAGCATGCTGCTCGTTTCTCTGCTTTAACCAATGTCTAATGATGTGATTCATTATATAAAAGTGTGGAGGATACTTATTGCACCCAAAAACGATGTGTGAATATGTTTATACTTATCAAAAAAGACCACAAATAAATTAATGTGTTGAGTTCGTCAAGTCTGTCTCCATTATGTCATCTTGTGAAATTAGCAAACCTTTAAAAGTAATCCCAGATAACATCTCATCATTAACAGCTACCTTCTAATCATCAAGTCATTTACACAAAATCATCATAAAGTATATATATATGTACTACTTACTCCGTTAGAACAGCATCAATTAAAGATGCGCCACCTTTCTCTTTTGGCCACCCATTGGTGCCAAGTTTAAAATTATGAAATAATAATAGAGTTCAAAAGACTAAAAAAAATCACTTCTGTAAAAAGTAATTTTTTTTAATTTTATAACTCTTAAAGAAAGTAAATTTTTCTTTTTAATTTTTTAATCTAGGATTTTCTACACACAAATAATTTTTGAACATAACTGAAGCCACATAAATTCTAACAAATATGACTCTAAATGGTAGCGAAGAGTGCCCCGCTGACCTTTATTTCTCCATTTAGCACCACTCCACAATCGTTCCACAGTTTGGGTATGGCATCTGGTTTCCGGGTCTACATAATTATGATTCACAATAAAATGTTCATACCCAGTATTAATTCCTCTTTCTTATATCCTTTCCAGTAGTCTGAAAATATAATACTGCCATCCACAATGCTTTCCTGAATGGCAGTCATCAATGTTGCGTCTCAACAATCGGGCATGGCGACCAGAAAATATTCTTTGTTTTCCAAAACCCCTGAACACCTCACTGTTCCAGAAAAAACACATCCAACGTATCCAACGTTACATCTGCAGCTAATGACACTGCATACATGCACAGCCAGATTCAAAGACAGCCTCACCCTGATTAAATCCAGCATGAATTCTTGATTTTTCATTGATTGATTTGTTATAATAAGAAGTAGTTGAGGTGGATTTGAAAGTGATCGACTTCGTTTTGCTATTGATTATCATCAAATGGTTCAGTTCTTACCAAATCATTTTCATCAAGGTGGACATCTTCATTTATTTTTGCATCACGATATAAGGGATTATGTTTCAGTCAAATGAGACCACTGAAAATTCTTGTGTTATCAACTTTGAACTCTTTTGTGATGTCCAAATTCTCAAGCTCTTCAGAGATGCTGATGATATTTGTATCGTATGATGATCTTTGCAGTTTCAACCTTTTCTCTCATTTTAAAGATGTTTTGTGCAAAAATTACAGTGAGACCTTTGAAACCATACTGACCAAATCTTTCGTCAAATTCATTTTCTTCACAAATGCATGAACTTGAGACAAAAATCCAATTTCTGGTCATGTCAGTACTGCAATTTCTTTTGGACCGGACCGGGATCAAGTTGATTCCAATATGCTCTTGACAGAAAAAAAAAAAAAAGTTTTTTTGGATCTGTGAGATTAGTTTTGCAAGTATGACACAAAGTATGCGAATCTTTGACTTTCAATTCATTCTGCAGATAACATGATTTGGAGCTTCAGGCAACATGATTTGGATAGCAAGTTTTCGTGCACACTTCATAAGACTGGTCTGGTACACTGATGGACCTATGCTTTCTCTTTTGGCTGCATAAGCTGCTGCATGTCTTTCATGATCAGCTTGTAGACGAGCTTCTCTTTCTTCTCCATCTTCCAGTGAATGAACAAGCAGCTGTGAGATATTTTGTATCTGTCATTGAATTTTTTCAATTTCTGCCTCATTAGCTTTCATTCTTTGATATCTATCGTGATGCCATTGTAAACGATGCTCTCGTGCAACAGGACTTTTATTTTGAAGGGAAACACTTTTGAGCTCTACAGGTATCATTTTGCTACTTATGTATCCTTCTCCATTCAATTTTAACCTTATATCATTCTATGATTCATTTCCAAAAGATTTTTGCTTCAAATCGTTCTCACAATGTTTTTGCAAACGATCCTCTTTTTCTGCAGGAGTCTCCAATGCTTTTTCGGTAGCATATCGATCCCATTCTCTTTGCTTCTTTTGTTATTCTGAAAGCTTTGCATTATAATGTTCCTTAACTTTCTTTTCCTTTTGTTCTAGACATTTTTTTCGTTTTTCTCTCAAGCTGATTTTGTCTTCTTTCTTGTCAACTTGCTGATAACTTTTCAAATCATTTTAGAAAATTAATGGAAACTAAAACTAAGGACTGAATGATTCAAATTTTCAAACCGACATTAAAGTGATTCAAATTTTATATTTATATTTAAAATTGCAGTTGCTCTTCCAGAAATGTGGCCCATTCGCAAAATATTAATTTGCTGATTTTTCCTGCATAATATTTAATTTATTTTAATTTGCCACTTCCATTCATTTATTTAAATATTTTTCACTTTCTACGTCATTACACACAATTTTAATTATTAACAAACTCATTTAAATCGCTAATAATTAACTGTAGTTTCACTCATTTTTATTTAATTTCCGTAATGAATTTTTCTTTTTGCAAATTCTTAATATTTTGTTTATTAACATCTGATTCAGAAAGCAGTTTTCGGAGTGGCAGTTATACTTTATTATCTAATAGGACGCGATATTTAGTAATGAGACGCTACACGAATATTTTTGCGTTTTTATGACAGATCTGTACCTTAAAAAATTGCATGAGACATTTTTTTCCCCCAGGAGCGGGTGTTCTGTCAGAACTATGCAACAGTAAGCAGCCCATAAAAGGCTGAGAGAAATCCTTGAAGAAGTTGACTGTCAAACAAATTTTGGGGTCGGTGGTCTATAAATAATTCCCAATTGATCCACAAACTGATGTATCATTAAGTTTAAACACAAACGTTATACAGCTTACAGTTCCAGCATACTTCCGGCAATACCACCTATTAACATGCATTTTATTTACCAGATAGTGGCGCCATCCTGTAATCAAAAATGAGTTATTACAAGATCATTATGCACAATTAACACGGAACAATATTAATAACATTTACCTAATGAATGTCGACATCTTTCATGCATGTCGTCATAATATAGTGGAGGAGGTCAGAAAGTAATCGCATTCCAAGATAATTACGTCGTAAGAAAAAACGGTCCACAGCCCATCCAATGATCCATAAAATATATATCTTTCTTTCTTTTTTTCAAATATTTAACGACGAAAAGACTTTTGACCTCCCGATCATTTAGGTAGCTAATTCGTCTACTGAGTAAAGAATATTCAATTAAAAAAAAAAAAAAAAAATTCTAAATACATTTTTATAAAATAAGCTTTTGTTTAAAACACATCAATATCTTTTGCATATTTAAAAATTGAAAAGAAAACAACGCCATTCCATAAAAATATCGAATGCTTTTAATTAGACAGATCAGGAATGCATTTTTATATCAATAAATCGGAATCAAACGGAAGCAAATAATATTAAGAAATGCTTCCACTGCTTTCAATAGCTTAGTTTGTTATTCCGTAGAGGACAGACTCGGTCTGAAAGATAAATAATCTATCACTTTATATTATACGCGGTTTATACACGGAAATGTTTAAACATTTCAAATGGCTTAACCCCAATTAGTTCGTAATCAGTACACAGCACTGCGCTAAAAACGGCTAAAAATAAATAAGGGTTTTCCTAAAATAAAATTAATGAACTAAGTTTTCATAAAAGAAATAAATGAAGAAGAAAAATAACTTATCTTGTATTAAAGAGAATAAAATAGTTTTCTTTACCAAATTCGCCTTAAATTTTATATCACAAATAATAAAAACGTGGGGTGCCCTTGATAAATTTATTAAAATAATGACTTGTAGTTTTTGACAATGCAATTCGATTTTGTTCTTTGGCTGTCACAACGTTCTTTTTAAACGCGATGTAAAAGTCTAGATGAATTTTGTCCCACAGAAGAATACATAATACAAACAAGAATACAAATAAAGGCTCGTTTCCACTACTGCGTACGAACGCGTTGCGTCAATTGAAGACACGCCTACGGCATCCGTACAAGCGTTTCCACTGCTGCGTATGAGTAAAATATTTTCATTTTGCGCCGCTAGGTGTCACTGTAATATTTTGGCGCAAGCAGTTCGCGAGTTACGACGCTGAACATCTGAATTTTTCCCGCTTAAGCGAGTATTGTTTGTTTTGGATTTGATATGGAATTTTAGATAAGTAAGGTTATAATGCATATTATGAATATCACGAATTCCATAGAAGCTGAAATAAATTAAAAAAAAAAATTTTGTGTTTCTAGAAGCCTTAAATATTATGAAATAATATATATATATTATTAAAACTAAAATGTACTGTTAGTGAAAAAGTAAACAAATAAATAACATAAAATAAAAAAGTTAAAGGGATTAAAAAATAGTTGGTACTTTAATAGTACAGAGCAACTGTAAGGAAAGGTTCACAATATTTAAGCAAAATTTGCTATGCTTGTATACCGCTGACTTCAGGGTCATAGCTGGATAATTTATTAGAAATCTCGTTTGTTTTAAAATGCACTATGGGCAGTTATATTTTATACATAATCCATAAAATATTATTTTTAATTCATATCTCTTTTTATACAAGAAGTTATAAAAATAAGATTTTTCTCTTTATATATACACACACATTACGTAAAGAAAATGGAAATATTTAATTAATTAATTCCTGCGCTTCTGCAGGAGAGGACTGAATTTAAAAGCAATTATTATAGTAATTTTTTGTTAAAAAAATGTTTAGGGCATTAATACTGTCTCATGTTAATTGGAATGAAAGTTTATAGAGTCGTAAACATCCCAAAGTCTGAGCACATGTATATACATTCACATAAAAGTGAAACGAAAAAATATATATATATATCTGCAGGGTTTCAAAATAAATTAAATTTAAATAATTCTCTTGCGCCATTGCTGCAAGGAATGAAATTTGAATTTAACAAACATTTTCTATTCGTAAAAATTAAATTTAAATGAAATTTAATGCAAACAAATAAAGGATTAATTATTGCTGCGAACTAATATACAATATCATTTAAATTCTGAGAGCATATGTAAATCAAGTGCAAGTATCAAAATCCATGAATAAATATATAATTCCAAAAATTTATTTATCCTATTATTCACTTATGCATTTTTATAAGTTTTTTTAGGATTAAATCTATCCTATTATTCATTTATGCATTTTTATAAATTTTTTAGGATTAATAAGCTATCCTCTTATCCACTTACGAATTTTTATAATTTTTTTAGGATTAATAATCTATCCTATTATTCACTTATGCATTTTTATAATTTTTTTAGGATTAATAATCTATCCCATTATTCACTTATGCATTTTTATAAATTTTTTAAGGATTAATAAATTTTTGGAATTATATATTTATTCATGGATTTTGATACTTGCACAGCAATAATTAATCATTTCTTTGTTTGCATTAAATTTCATTTAAATTTAATTAACTTTAAATTTGCTTTTTACGAATAGAGAATGTTTGTTAAATTCAAATATATATGTACAGGATATGCTTTAAATTAGTATTATATAATTTTCAAACTTTTTTGCGGGAAAAATTTAAATAAATAAGAGCATAAATAAAACAATATATTTAATGCATATAGAAATAAATTATAAAACACGAATATAGATCAAATTGGAATAAAAAGGTAAGAAAGTTGCACACATGGTGCAAAAAGCGTATGGGATTCGAACTCATGACTCCAAAAAGTGGACATCGTTACCATCAGCTTTACCACTAAGCTAGGATTACACATAAGTCACATGCATATTTTGGGTTATATACATCATCAAGTAAATCAATTCTTAAAACTTAAGTTTTTTGGTCCTATTTCACTTTGCTATTGTCTGAAAAATTCACCAGAGTTTGTTCTTCAGCTTCTAGTACATTTTTTGGAAAAATCATTATCTTTTAAAGTGGCGTTCCGATTGAAGTTAAACGGGCTGCTAAAAATATATTTCATGTGCTTACAAATATATGTTATCCAAAAAGATATATTTATAAAGGGAAATACAAATTTATCATACTCTTCAATGAACTGGAGTATTTAAAAGGCTATCAAATTTAATTTATAATTAACGTTTTTAGTTTTTACCTGTTTCAAAAGAAAAAAATAGCAAATCTAATTTGCTATCTATTAATCATATCTAATTTGCTATAGCAGTTTGATGTAGTCAGACATTCATTTTCATTAAAGCTAAATGAGTATGCAGAACTAAAAAATGATTATCAGAACAAATTTTGCTATTTCATGGACTTGGAATGATAATTTTTGCCGCTGATTTTCTTGAACGAACAAGTACTGTAGTTGCAGTTATCTTGTTTTTCTTATCATTTTAAACTAAATTCAGCTGATTGCTCTCATTTTCAGCACGCAGATTTCTCGCTATAATGTTAATTCAGAAATAAGTATTTTTTAGCAAAACATTCTTTCCCTATTAGCGAGCGTTCATCGCTACTTCTGCCGCCATTAATTTTTAGTCGCTGCACCTGATTGCTCCTTTTTCGCCACGTGACCCCAACGCAACCGCAGACATACGGATAGGAGTTGAACATTGTTGAACTCCATCCGTATGTCATCCGTCACCGCACACCGACCGGATTGCAGATGTCAATCAAAGTGAATTCGCTCCCTGATTGGAGAAACGCATACGCACCGCAACACATACGCAGTAGTGGAAACGGGCCTTAACTTTTAAGATGAAATACTGAGAAATATGTGTACAAACTTACGAAATAGGAAAAGTTAGAAATGACTCATAGATTACAAAATGCTAATGAATGCTGTTATTTTTGAGATACAGAAGCAAGATAATTAATGTGATGCAATGACATAATAACCTTGAAGCTTATGAACGGATATTTCCCATTCTATTTCATACTGTAGCATATTTAAAAAAAAAAAAATAGAAAAACGCCTAATTAATATCTTTTTATCATTCTTATTATAAAAGAGGGCGAAGAGTTTATTTTTCAGTTTGCGAAGATTTCAAAATCTTGCAAAGATGGATCTTTTTTATGCTGAAATTTTAAAATAACAAAAAAATGTTGAAAAAAATTTATTTTCGAAAAAATGACGTCGTTGGTGCAAACAGTGAAATTCGAATATTTTAAACACTAGGTTCTAACGGGATGGACGAAATTTTAAAGGGGGTTAATGCTGATCAAAGGGCCGAATATGCACCGGCAATAGATCGGCGTAATCCACATCCCACTAAATATAAAAATAAATAATTAAAATAATAATAATAATAAATTAAATTGATACTTATTTATTCCTATAAAGTTGTATCATGAAGAAAGAAATCATATAAGGGGAAAATACACAAAAATTATTTAATACGTTTTCTAAATCAATAATATTTCAAAACGTATATATATTTTTTATGCAATAAGAGCAATATGAAAAAGTAAAACGCAAGAACACGAGAAAGCAACCAAAAATTCGGCATTGTTATACCGAAACTTGGGGGTGAAGGGGGGCTGTAAGTAATTTAGTACCGAAACAAAAAACAGGCTGAATACAGTCGGACCAGATGATTTAAGAATTGAAAAATTTAATGCCACATATTAAAAAAAAAATGTATCATCAGCCATCACATTCATTTAAATAGAATTTTCGGGCAATTAAATTATGTGATTTTGTTCCTTAAAACTTGTTTATATCAGTAAAATTAAAATAATAATAATACAAAACATAATAAAACATTAATCCAAAGGTATTATTTTAAAACTTTTTGTTCATATTCTCCGTCTTTGTTATCTTTAAGTTATTGAAATTATTTGCACTATGTCATATGCTGTGTATTACGCCAACACACACACACATTTTATAAAATAAAATGAAAAATTTTTTAAAAATGTGATGGGGATTGATAAAGAAAACCCTTCTTTGATGCGAAAACTCATTTAAACGGGAGGGGGGGGAAACTTATTTGAATATTGATAAAAATCACCTCATCGTATTGTTATTTATAAACATAGCGTGCACGAAATTTGAGTTCGATAGCTTATCTGGAAAAAGATTAAAAATTCGATGGCAAACTTTAGACCTTAGCGACAAACACCACGAATAAAATAATTACATGCTATGGATAATCATTACGGTCATACAACCCACTGAAAAGTGACAACAACCTGGGTCTCAAACTCGTAATTCTCAGATTCGCGATGTAACCGAAACCTCCTAAGAAGCATCTGAAATCAACAAGCAAGCTAAAATGCCCCTATGTAAATACAAACTACGTCAATAATAAAAATACCCCGAAGTCTTCAAAACAGACGCACGTGAGACGGACCAGTTGGATGGCAACGACGGCCTTGGAAACCGAAACCACCATTCAAGAAAAAAGATCGCTTTTCCGATAGCATGAAGGAAAAAATATCCTTTCGCAGCGATTAATCGATTTGCGTAAATAATGTATTTTCTGCAAAAGCCGTTTAAGCTAATAAGCTACGCTCTTTGCACAGCTGAAATTGAGAATTAGGAATTTCATTCGGTCACTAGGTCATTTCTGAGAGCAAAAATAATTGGCCACGTGTAAAAATTGCAATGTGGCCAGCACATGCTCCACCAATTCCATGGCTTATAGCAACGGGCTTTAAGTAAAGTATCACTTTCCCTTTGACCGAATAAAATCTAACTTGTTATATGGAAGAGTTCTGCAGTACGGAATTCTGGATTCTATTTTATTAATACATAATTGGCCATGTGTCAAAATTGGTTTTCATAAATTATTACCAACAGAATACGTTCCCCCGTTTATTTATTTTATTGGGCAGCTGAATAACGTACTTTGTAGAGACATTAGTTTTTTTTTTTTTTTTTTTTTACCAGAAGAGATGAAAAATTAACAATGCCTTCGCCGGGAATCGAACCACGGACCTCTGGAATACCGGCCCAGCGAGCAGAACCACTACACCACGAAGGCACGCTAGGAAAGTGGGAGAAATACCTTATAACTTTAGTTGGTTTTCAATTAAAGAAAATTAAGTGCTTATACTATATTGTTGCATGCGTACGGGTTCGTAATAGATTGAATGCACATAGCTCCGATAACAGGTTGATAAGTTTTATTTTATCAAAAACTTCAGCGTTCTGGAATTTTGTACAAAAACAGTCGTACAACTCTTCATAATATAACAGTGTACAATGAATAGTTAAATTCAAACGACTAAGAAAGTTAAAAAAACGGAAGCAAAGCGCATCTAAAAGGCGAAGCTTTTAATACTCCGGCGATGCTCTCTCCGGCCTTATAAGCCCCGTTCACATGCAACGCTCCTTCGCACAGCTGCCGTTAGCAAGGGGAGAAAAAGGAGACATGAAAGAGTTTCGTCTTTAGGACCCGTTCAGAAGACCACCGTCTTCCTTCCCCTTTACACCTAAGCCTCTGTGAACAATCACGTCTCCGAATTGGCAGATTTCTAATACTGTTTACACATTTTTAACGTTGTTTACTGTTGTTAATTTTGTAATCTGGACTTTCGCAACTGGTACCTGAACTTTCGTAATGGTTCCTGAAAAATATATGCTTTTTAATTATTATTATTATTATTTTATAAGCTGTTATTTAGTTCACTTTTGGTACTTGTCGCTATTTTTAAAAGATGATCATGGATTTTTAAACTGCTTTCCGATAAGATATAGAATTCAAATTTTGTACATACACTGCTTGTGGATGTGGTGTCACACTTTTGATTTTTAGAGGATTAGATTTGTTTTCAAATTTAAAGTTGAAACGATTTTTTGCAAATATTCACAAACAAACTGAGAATCTCAGAATATTATAGTTTGCACCATAACACTCTGTGGAGAAAAAAAAAAAATTAAATGAAATTTGTAGCGTAATTTTTTTTAAAAAAATATTTTGGGAGAATTTTTGAAAATCGCTCATATTTTTGGACTGCTTGACGCCCATTAAATTTAAAATTTCATATCTAAAAATATATCGGTTACAAACTTCCAACATTTTTACAGCTTATAAAACAAACGTTTCGCATTTAAAAAAATTATACAGGAAATTAATTGGATGAGTTTTTTTACTTTTTTGAAAGATGTGCAATGAAAGAGAATGGGAAATATTGGTTCTTTTTGGGCATCAATTCGAAACATCGGTTTCAAAGTAATAATCTCATTATACCACACTATTTTTATGACATTATTTATGCTATATAAGTTGTTATTGTTGCCAATTGTTAGTTCAGCGTTAGATTGGAGATATTTCTGAGTTAACTTTCTCTTAAGATCCTTTTTGCATTCCGTTGTGTTTAACGTTCTTATTAGATTTAAACATAACTACTGATTATACTTAGTGATATTCTAAACACTTGTACGAGTATTTCTGTGGAAAATTCCAGAACTTTGAAGTGTTTAGGCCCGTTTCCACTACTGCGTATGCGTTGCGGTGCGTATGCGTTTCTCCAATCAGGGAGCGAATTCACTTTGATTGACATCTGCAATCCGGTCGGTGTGCGGTGACGGATGACATACGGATGGAGTTCAACAATGTTCAACTTCTAACCGTATGCCTGCGGTTGCGTTGGGGTCACGTGGTGAAAAAGGAGCAATCAGGTGCAGTGACTAAAAATTAATGGCGGCAGAAGTAGCGATGAACGCTCGCTAATAGGGAAAGAATGTTTTGCTAAAAAATACTTATTTCTGAATTAACATTATAGCGAGAAATCTGCGTGCTGAAAATGACAGCAATCAGCTGAATTTAGTTTAAAATGATAAGATAAACAAGATAACTGCAACTACAGTACTTATTCGTTCAAGAAAATCAGCGGCAAAAATTATCATTCCAAGTCCATGAAATAGCAAAATTTGTTCTGATAATCATTTTTTAGTTCTGCATACTCATTTAGCTTTAATGAAAATGAATGTCTGACTACATCAAACTGCTATAGCAAATTAGATATGATTAATAGATAGCAAATTAGATTTGCTATTTTTTTCTTTTGAAACAGGTAAAAACTAAAAACGTTAATTATAAATTAAATTTGATAGCCTTTTAAATACTCCAGTTCATTGAAGAGTATGTTAAATTTGTATTTCCCTTTATAAATATATCTTTTTGGATAACATATATTTGTAAGCACATGAAATATACTTTTAGCAGCCCGTTTAACTTCAATCGGAACGCCACTTTAAAAGATAATGATTTTTCCAAAAAATGTACTAAAAGCTGAAGAACAAACTCTGGTGAATTTTTCAGACAATAGCAAAGTGAAATAGGACCAAAAAACTTAAGTTTTAAGAATTGATTTACTTGATGATGTATATAACCCAAAATATGCATGCAACTTACATGTAATCCTAGCTTAGTGGTAAAGCTGATGGTAACGATGTCTACCTTTTTGGAGTCGTGAGTTCGAATCCCATACGCTTTTTGCACCATGTCTGCAACTTTCTTACCTTTTTATTCCAATTTGATCTATATTCGTGTTTTATAATTTATTTCTATTATTATATGCATTAAATATATTGTTTTATTTATGCTCTTATTTATTTAAATTTTTCCCGCAAAAAAGTTTGAAAATTATATAATACTAATTTAAAGCATATCCTGTACATATATATTTGAATTTAACAAACATTCTCTATTCGTAAAAAGCAAATTTAAAGTTAATTAAATTTAAATGAAATTTAATGCAAACAAAGAAATGATTAATTATTGCTGTGCAAGTATCAAAATCCATGAATAAATATATAATTCCAAAAATTTATTAATCCTTAAAAAATTTATAAAAATGCATAAGTGAATAATGGGATAGATTATTAATCCTAAAAAAATTATAAAAATGCATAAGTGAATAATAGGATAGATTATTAATCCTAAAAAAATTATAAAAATTCGTAAGTGGATAAGAGGATAGCTTATTAATCCTAAAAAATTTATAAAAATGCATAAATGAATAATAGGATAGATTTAATCCTAAAAAACTTATAAAAATGCATAAGTGAATAATAGGATAAATAAATTTTTGGAATTATATATTTATTCATGGATTTTGATACTTGCACTTGATTTACATATGCTCTCAGAATTTAAATGATATTGTATATTAGTTCGCAGCAATAATTAATCCTTTATTTGTTTGCATTAAATTTCATTTAAATTTAATTTTTACGAATAGAAAATGTTTGTTAAATTCAAATTTCATTCCTTTCAGCAATGGCGCAAGAGAATTATTTAAATTTAATTTATTTTGAAACCCTGCAGATATATATATATATATATATATATTTTCGTTTCACTTTTATGTGAATGTATATACATGTGCTCAGACTTTGGGATGTTTACGACTCTATAAACTTTCATTCCAATTAACATGAGACAGTATTAATGCCCTAAACATTTTTTTAACAAAAAATTACTATAATAATTGCTTTTAAATTCAGTCCTCTCCTGCAGAAGCGCAGGAATTAATTAATTAAATATTTCCATTTTCTTTACGTAATGTGTGTGTATATATAAAGAGAAAAATCTTATTTTTATAACTTCTTGTATAAAAAGAGATATGAATTAAAAATAATATTTTATGGATTATGTATAAAATATAACTGCCCATAGTGCATTTTAAAACAAACGAGATTTCTAATAAATTATCCAGCTATGACCCTGAAGTCAGCGGTATACAAGCATAGCAAATTTTGCTTAAATATTGTGAACCTTTCCTTACAGTTGCTCTGTACTATTAAAGTACCAACTATTTTTTAATCCCTTTAACTTTTTTATTTTATGTTATTTATTTGTTTACTTTTTCACTAACAGTACATTTTAGTTTTAATAATATATATATATTATTTCATAATATTTAAGGCTTCTAGAAACACAAAATTTTTTTTTTTAAATTTATTTCAGCTTCTATGGAATTCGTGATATTCATAATATGCATTATAACCTTACTTATCTAAAATTCCATATCAAATCCAAAACAAACAATACTCGCTTAAGCGGGAAAAATTCAGATGTTCAGCGTCGTAACTCGCGAACTGCCTGCGCCAAAATATTACAGTGACACCTAGCGGCGCAAAATGAAAATATTTTACGCATACGCAGCAGTGGAAACGCTTGTACGGATGCCGTAGGCGTGTCTTCAATTGACGCAACGCGTTCGTACGCAGTAGTGGAAACGAGCCTTTTCTGTTGATAAAATAAATTTAATTAAGCTATCATCGGATTTGAAAGCAATGACAATCATTTACGATCTATTATCAATCTATTACAAACCCGTACGCACGCAACAATACTATAATTAATTAATGTATTAAATTGTTTTGAACGTGTTTTACATACAAAAAAAAAAAAAAAAAAAAAAAAAAAAAAAAAAAAAAAAAAAAAGGTAAAGAAAAATTCTGCTTGCGTTTTATGAGTTTGTGCAATTTTTCTGGCCACATAAGTTTTTAAAAAAAGGTTTGTAATTTATGTTTATATTTACCAATTGAATAAATAGCAATAGGTTTGATTTATATATATATATATGTGTGTGTACAGAAATTCAGTAATAAAATTTTAAAGATTTGAAATCATTAAATGTCTATTTAGACAGTTTGTATTCTTTAAACTGCAAATGCAAACTGAGACATTTTTGCATTTTTTTCAATAAATCCTTTTACTTAAAGTCCTAAAACATATACAGGTATGGACTAAATTTTTTATTATTTTTATTGCTTATTTAAAATTATATACTTTATAGAAACAAGGATGGGTTTTGCAAAATACTGAAAGGAAAAAATTATTTGAAATGAAAATGTGACTGAGATCATATTTGTTTTAAAAATTTTAGATAAAAGTGTATTTTTTTCCCTCAGAAACTAATTCATTAATTGCAAAATCATTCCTTGAAGTTATTAAGAAAAGTCTAATAAATATAATAAAAAACTGGTGAGAGACATTGAAAATTGTAGGAGAAGAAAGACATTTTAATTGTAAAAGTTTTCTTCAAAAAATTAAATTAAAAAAAATACTAGCAAAAACTTTTTTTCAGTTTAAAATTATTTTGTCTCACTAAACCATTTAATAATATTCATAAAAAGTAGACGAAAATGCTTAAATTAAAAAAAAAAAAATCATTCAAAAGGTACCGAGTCCCTTGTCGCGTTGAAGCCGATATGCACTTGTCTTAACTTTAGTTTTAATTTGAACGATATTTCTGGAATACCTAGCACCAGATAACCTTGTCTGTATTTGTCTATAATTTGCGTATCTTGTACAGGTCTATCTAATTTTCGGGGGTATGCTATCACATCCCCAGACATCTATCAGCGCGATTGTTTCGCTGACAGTCCAGCGAGCAGTAACTAAAATTAAGTGAACCGCGCAGTATAGTACGGGAAATCTCCCCATTTGCCCTGCTCCCGAGAGGTAAGGAACATTCAACCAAGTTCTACCTCCAATTCGGCGAGGCAGTTAATGCTTGTCCCATGTGAACGGGACACGTTGGAAGAACCGGTTTTCGCTACCGGTCGAATCTGCTCTTGTGAACGGGGCTATAGTCTTCAACCGGCCGCCGTACTGGAAGATGAGGGCCCAATTCTGGTTACAGCTACATATGAAATTAATTAGTTATTCAATTATAATACATATTACAGTGATACTGGGAAGGACTAAAGTGTCTCCAAACGGTTGCCTTGGCGACTTTTGGCGATTTCTTGTCAAATATGGCGACAAAAATTAGTTTCCAAAATCGTTGCCAGCTTTGCGATATTTCGCCAAATTAGCGGGATAGCCATTTACTCAATATTAAATAGACGTGTCCTTGTATTCTTTTTTTTCGGGCAGAGCATCCTCACTTTAGATTTTCATGTTAACGTCATACAGGAAAATACCCCAATTCCACATGTAATTTCATTAAAATTATCTATGTATAAAAATTCGTAACAACATTTAAAATAAATACTTTAATACGAATATCATATCACTTAAAGAGAATTTGCCATTATAAAATTAAAAATTACGCGAAAAAGCAATCCGAGTCGAGTCGATGTTTCCATGGTTCCCTCCAATGAGGAAAAGAGGATAGAAAATTCTGCTCAATTTTTTTGCCCCTCCTGAAGAAGAGGCGCCTGTGTTTGATAACTCTCAAAATTGATAGAATTATTCAAAATCTCCATCACACTAAGGCTACCTTTTTGCCAAATTTTAAAAATGGCTCACTGAAATCAAAAGCAAGGTGTTTGGTGACTTAATCCCTTACTTGGCGACATTTCTCCGTCAATTGGCAATATTCATAATCTATTTTCTTATTTTGGTGACTTTACTTCAGTTTAAAACAATTTAATCTATAACTGTTTGATCATATTAACCAAATAGTTTATCATAATAAGGTACGTATTTTCTAAATTTTCGTAAATAAACGGATTGGGCCTCAGCAAATCGATTACAATATCCGTAAGAAAACATTAACCGCGACCACATTAAGCGGCATCTATTACAATTTAATTTTTTTTTTTATTTCCGTAGGGTCAACAAATAGGAATGGATTTTGATCTGCACTTATATTCCCGCCATATTTTAGGTATCAGTCAACAATGCATACCTGCAACAATACGTTATGCTGATTGTTGCAAAGCTGCAATGGGCTTCCAGTAGAGTGTGGTTCAATATAACCCCAAATTTTATCAATTCATTATATGAATGTCAAAAGCTTAAATATGGAAAAAGGAAATTTTTAAAAGTTCCATGTAAAAGTTATCGAGCACGAAAAAAATTGTCACACGCCATACATACACACATGACTGCGAAAACAGTAAAAAAATATGGGAAGCCTGATTCGAACTTATTCACTGAAAACTCACTATTGGATTTTTGAACTGAAAACATTACCTTCCCTTAACTATGTATACAGGTCTAGGGAAGTAAAAATAGTCAAAATGTGTTATAGTGCCCTAATTTGTATTTATTCACTGATAAATTTTTTGGGTCGAAAGCAAAATTTTATCTCCCTTACCTAGATATATAGGTTGCCAGGAAGTATAGTGATACTACCCAATATTTTCGGAACGCTATTTTCATTTCTTACACTACGTGTGCAGCTAAAATTTACAACAGACGATTTTAAAAGACGTATCTCTTATATACGTACTAGATGCTTGCTGGGCCGCCGCTTAAAATAGTTATAAACAAGATAATAATAAATAATGATTTTAATAGTCCATATAGTAATTCATAATAATAGACATGACCTGCGTTGATTGCTTTCAAATGGCTTAAAAAATAACAGGCAGATTGAATTGGAAAGAAAAATTATATATCGTACGCATGGACTGAATGGCAGCATATTTGGTCAGTGGAAGATAAAAATATTTTATTTTGGGAGGTGGCAATATTTTTCTTCTAAATTACTGAACATTCTGATTAAATATAAAACATAAATATCTTACATCTCGCCGAGTGGCAACATATTTCTTTCACATCACTCAGCTTGTTGAATTCTAAACTACAGTTACTGCATCTTCATTGTTATTCAGCGAGTGCTTCAATAAAAGATCAGAATATGATTTATATACGATAACTATATTCCTTTTTATAGCAGATGACATTTTCGAGTTGTATAATGCATGTCAAGAGCATGCAGAAAATCGGCTAGAATTTTCCACTGCATCCGCTTCGAAAACCTGAAGCACACCGGTATAAATCGTCAAAGATATATGGATCATTTATTTACATTGCGATAACATAGCGTTCAAGATAAATCGCCTTTCGAGCTACTTTCTTAGCGATATCAGCAGCTTTAAGCATTTCGAGCTTCTGTTTTCGTAATTCAATCTTAATAAGAATAGGGGGCACTGAAATAGCTCAGATTTTAACAACTGTCCTAAACTCTTTTTTCCCCCAACGGCGGGTACTAGCCATTATAGGCGTTGGACACTACTAAGGCCGGAAGCGGTGGTCACTGTATTAAAAAGGCACTTAATAGGTGGGCCACCATTGCCTTCTATGAAGGGTCAGACCATTCACATTTGTGCCTTCTCCAGGATTCCAACCTGGCCCTTCGGAACAAATCAGAATCACTTATCACTTTCTCGTCTTCACTTTCACGATTCAGCATACATATGGAGCAGATAGAATAGCCAAACATTTTACTGGCTACAGTTTACACGCAGCCGAATGTGATCACGGTTAATATTATTCGGATACTCGGATACTGGAATTGAATTGCCGAAGTCCCGCCTGTTTGTATACGAAAACGGGGAAAATGCATGGCTTATTGTGAACAACAATTTGACTAACGTTATGAAATGACAGATGAATTAGCCACATGGTCAAGCGCCTGGGTTGAAGTCCCATCCTGTACAGAACTGCGTCGGTAAGAGAAGATAACACAGAATTGTGGTTAACATGATGGTGTGGAAGGGAGCGAAAAGGCAAAAGCCATTTCCCGGGCCATGAAGTCATCCAGACGAAGATAAATCTCCAGACTGACGTTTCGTAGATCAATTTTAACATTTCATATGGTGAATGCGTAAAATACAATAAGTAATTAAGGAATGAAGTAGAAAAGAGAACACATGGGAACGTGACGGAAGAAAATGGCATAAGTAATAAAATTATCAAATTTAAAGGTGATTAATAGCTACCTAAAATTTACAAACTCTTTTTCTCCCACCCACATATATAATATAAATTGCATCGTTTACGTTATCAACACTCGGCGCGTATTAGTTTGCACAGGAGCACAGTATAGAGGCACAAATTAACTAACACTTGCAATTTTAATATTTACTTTTACTTGATGTTTGTATAAACAAGCCATTGAAAATGACATAATTTTAATAAACGTTGGTTCTTTTTAATACCTTGCACACATTATTTTTAAACAAAATCTGTTCTGACGCACTGTATGAAAATTTTGGTTGTTATGTCTGCGTGTGCGAATGTCAAATCTTTCTCCTGCAAACAGCAGCATAAAAATACACAAGATGTCAATGCAAGAACTGTAGTGGCAGCCACATAGTGGAGAATCAGTGAACGGTATTATTTCTAATTTCAAGCTTCCGCAAGGGGGAAAAAAAGCATTGTGAACAATACTTAGTATATGAGTGCAAATAAATTAATCAGTAAACATTTTTTTATCTCACCTTTATTTCGTCCTTGCAAATCATTTCCAATTGCATCAGCAAACACTAATTGTTAACGCAAACACAATGCGTACACATTGAAGATTAAAATTCAAATTCTAAGCAGTATTTAAAAACTTATCACGAAAAAATTTCAACACACACGTAGTACCATTACTTTTATTCCTTTTTCCATGTATTAGTTATCATCGTCATCCCCTTCTTCACTCACATCTTCCTCATTTTCTTCATTCAGGTTATCCTTCCAAAGCAGATAACTTCCTGTTCCATCCAAAGCATTTGATATACCAGTTACTTTAAAACTTTTCACAATCACATCGTCGGATATGCTTTTCCACGAAGCAATAATCCACACTTCTGAGATGGATGCCCTTCTCAGACGTCCAGCTGCCGTGGTCTCCCCTCTTCCGGAAGTCATTTAATTACGGTAGCTCCGTTTGAATGCCATTTTAAATGGGTTGTTTGTACAAACATTAAGTGTCTGAAGAATGGAAGTTGGACCTCTTGGAATCACAGCAAGATCAATTCTTGAGGTTTCAAGATTTGTTTCACTGCGTTTGTGAGATGCCCTTTGAAGATGTCCAACAAGAGAAGAGACGGTAGCGGCAACAGAGCTCTAGATCGTTTATACCACACACTCTGTAGCCTGTCCTGAATAAAAGCCTCAACCATCCACCCCTTCTCTTTGAATTCGTACCATAATTCTTGGTGGCAGTTTTTCTTTCGACATTGTTTTTAGCTTAAAAACCACGTACAATGGAAGTTTTTTGCCACTGGCAGTAACTGCTAACATAACAGTTGCTCTTTGTTTTTCATATCCGCATGTGCGTATTGATACAGATCTTGCAACCTGTTCATTTACGGTGTAATTGTCTGGATAAATCAAAATAAAACTGGCGTCTGATCGGCATTCGCAATTTGTGAAGCTAAATAATGATTCGCTTTGCGATGATGAAGCGATGAAAAGACATCAACTTATCTTCATAGTCACTGGGCACTTTTTGACATATTGTCGTACGTCGGCAAAACGAAATCCATTTCGTTTCATCATTCGCCGCAACCAGCCTTCACTTACCTTGAATTGTGATGTAGGAATGTCTTCTCGTGCCGCAGCAAGCGCTCTTATTTGGCACATTTCCCGTGTTACTGCGTACCCATTATCACGCGTATCACGAACATAACGCAACTACTTTTTTTCCCTAAGTTCGGAAACTTACATTTCGAACCAAGAAAAGCATGTTTTGTTTTGTTCGTTGCCGCCAGTTGATCACGCTGTTTGCTCTAATTGCACACACACTTTTTGTCCACCTTATATATTCTTGCTACTGCTGTTTTCCACTTTCCTGCGTAAATTCTAAGACTTTCAGTTTAAAAGCTGCTGTATCTTCCCATTTCAAGCACGCTACTTGCGAACTACCACGAATTTCAAATGATGAATGAATGAATGAAAAGAGAAAGCTTGAAATATGCGAATGCTCCAAAGAGGAAGGAGAGGAAAATAATTTCATTACAAAACAGTATTTCTTGGAAGCAAGGTTGGTGAAAACCTGCTTGGACTGCCTTCATTTATTATCGCAATCTGCCGAGTGGATTGCTAGCACCTATGTTATGATTGAATAACAGCTGCACCAGAAGGCAAGGAAAGTCTGCTTTCCACCTTGGCGCCAACCAAAGACAAAATAAATGCATACTCTTTCTTTAAAGAAGTTTTATTGACTGAAGGGAAAAGGCGATGTTAAAAAAATATATTTTAAAGTAAGAAATTGTTTAGTTTTTGCGGTGAGGACATAGTGCGAGTCACTTTTTTTTAATATAAATTTTATCTGCAAAGTTCAAGTGCGGACATTACACAAGCGTATTAATGTACACTCCCGATTATCCGCCCCTGCCGCACAAAGGTTTTTTTTATTTTTTCCCCGCAAGCGTAAAGTAAAGAAAATAAATATGTTCACAAAACTGAGAGAAACGTTAAATTTACTAACATCGTGCTTGACACGTCCACTTCCTCTCATTTGCCATTGTTAGTTTAAGACTGATAGTGTTTGCGAACCGGTCGGAGTTAATTTCTTATCTTTTATTGTGTTCAGTGCTTGTGCTTTTTGGTTTTGTGTTTCTCGTTATCGATTTAAAATGTCAGGAAAACGTAAGAAGGTTGTGTTCAAAAACTAGAATTAATTTCCAAAGTAGCAAACGACGCTATAAGGCAGCAGATGGAATTCGATTACAGAATCGCGGAAACAACAGTGCGTGACATTCTAAAGCAAAAAGACAAACTGGTGAACTTTGCATCAATGTCGGACAGTGCTTCCGCAATGAAAACGCGAAAAACTATGAAGGGTTCTACCTTTGATGAGATAGACACCGCATTGACAGAGTGGTTAGCTCAAGTTCGAAAAGAGGGTACTCCTATAAATGGTCCTATCAATTGCGGCGAAGGCAAAAACCTTTTTTGAGTTGTTAGGTCTGAAAGGAAATTTTGATGCGTCTTCTGGCTGGTTGACTCGTTTTAAGCAGCGACATGGAATTCGAGAAATTGGACTTCATGGGAAGAAACTTAGTGGTGACCAACAAGCAGCCGACGATTTCCACCATGAATTTGAAGAATTTGTTTTAAAAGAAGAGCTATCTTTTGAACAAATTTACAATGCCGACGAATCGGGACTTTTGTGGAAATGTCTTCCCACTCGCACTTTAGCATTTGAAAGTGAAAGTAAAGCGACGGGTCATAAAGAAAGCACTATCAAGGGAAAGGATCACTATCATGTCTTGCAGTAACGCTACCGGTAGACATAAAACTTAGACTTGTTGTCATTGGAAAGTAAAAAAAACCGAGATCTTTCAAAGGCAGAAGGATAGAAAATTTGCTCGTTGATTACCTTAACAAACAAACAAACAAAAAAAAAAAAAAAAAAAAAAAAAAAAAAAAAAAAAGGATGAACCGAAACATTTTTCAAAAATGGTTCGAAACAATCTTTGTTCTTCAAGTGACTAAACATCTTAAATCGAAAAACCTGCCTGAAAAAGCTGTGCTATTGATCGACAACGCACCTTCTCACCCAGCATTAAGCGTGCTAAAACAACACCTCCTAGAACTAACTGAAGGCCACGGCGCGTTTCCCAGGAGGAGGTGTGACGTCAGTGTCAGTAGGGATTGTATTTCATTTAACTCTCCCCACCCAGGACTGTGGTGGGTCGATTTCCGGAGTTTTGACAGTCACTTGGTCAGAAATCGTCCATAAGAACAGTCGACATTTTCTTTCCTTTTTCAGATATTTCTATATTATAAGTATTCCACTTTATTATTTGTTTTTCAAATTTTTGATATGGTTTACGCATGCTGTGTACCTAACTGTAAAGAGAACTATCCAAATGGTCCAAAAGTACAGGTTTTCTCTTTTCCGAAAGAGAAAGAATTCTTAAATAAATGGATAAAGGCGATTCATAGAAGCAATTTCAAGACAACAAAATTTTCGAAGGTAAGTTGCGTTTTTTTTTTTTTTTTTTTTAAATGAATAAGTTTATACTTATCTGTGCTTTAAAAAGTGCTTCTGTGTTAAGTATGTTATAATTATCATAAACTAAAGCGAGTACATACATTTATAGAAAGTAAACATATTTAATCTTATTGTAAGTCTAATAGTGATTATATAAGTATGATGATTTAATCATACTATTAATTTAATTTATAGCAGATAGTACTGTTTATCATCATGCTAATCGTTCAATCTATAGCAGATGGCATTCTTTATCGTCATGCTAGTCAATTTGTAGTAAATAGCATCATTTACCAAGTTAAGTAAATTAAACAAATGTGTGACTTAAAAGTAGGATTAGATTAAATGTAGGATTAATAAAAATTCAAAATTGTAAATACATTTTGTATGTTGCAAAATGCTTACATTTAAATATCTTGATACATTTGTCACAGGAACAGCGTATTTATTAAAATCCGAAGACCTTGAAAAATCTTGATAATATCTCTGTAACTAATACCAATTTTGTTTCTGATGTTAATGCGAAAAAATACGCTATTTAAATTTTTGTGAGTTCGTGCCTGATATTCTTAAAATTCACTTAATATAACATAAATCATTAAATATGAAGTTTTACAAAATCTTGTATTTAATTCTAGTTTAGATAATTAAATCCGATTATAACAATCTTTGCATGCAAGTGTTTCGTATTTTTTGTAAGTAAATAATTAAATTTATGCAACACTTTATTTGACAAAAGATTTTTCTATCTAATTAGACATTATTCTTCAAAACTAGTACCTGTTTCACTTTATACAATTAATAGATAAGTATGATTTCCTTTCTATTAGTCGTGAATAAACATTAACTTATATTATTTTAGTGGCCGACCAGCGGCCGAGCGGTTAAGTCGCTGAACACTGGTAGTTCGGTCCGAGGTTCGAATCCCGCCAACGGGCTGGCTGCATGGGTGTTTTCGGGGTTTTCCCCATGTGTAACGTATATACGAGTCAGTTTCCCTTAGAAAGTCCTCCATGAAGGCATCCCTCCCCTTAGGCAGATAGCCCTCGAGGCTTTGCCATAATTAAAATAACCTAACCTGTATTATTTTATGCTACAAATTTAATGAAATTTAATAATGTATGCTCAGTTTAAAGCCGAAAAACTTAATGTATACAAATTCTTGCTGATAGGTTTGTGCCCTTCATTTTCACCCTGAGGACATTTCAAAATGTACAGAATTCGTTGATGAAAGGACTGGAAGGAAGGTGACTGCTCCCTTATCGAGGTACAAATTAAAACGTTTTGCGATTCCTAGTATTTTCCCAAACTGCCCAAAATATATTTCAAGGGAATTTATCGTGAGAGAAAGCCCAGATGAACGTCGTAAAAGGCTAGAAAATAAAAATCTTCAGTGGGCTGTAACTGAAAGTATATCCCAGTTTCAGACGAATGAAAAAGAAAAATCCTTTTCTTCTTTTTCTGAATTTTTAGATAAGATGGGAAAAGAAAAGCTACCTGGCTCGTGGAACTGTATTAAAAGAGCACGGGAAGCTATCTTTTTAATTATTGAGCTAACACCGTGCCCTGAAATAAATATTTCAGCATTAATAAACGAAAAACTTGAACTTTCAGTTTACATGGGGAAAACTGAACTTAAAAAATTTAATAATTTAACTTTGCCAGCATCTGTTGGCAATGTAGATGAGGTAATTTCTATTTTAAACGCTTTGTTGTCGTATGAATTTAAAAGTGATGTGCAGAATTTAAGAATAAATTCTGTTTGTGAAACTTTAGAAAATATTGAAGAACAATACGATGAAAATAAGCAGAAAGCCATACAATTCATTAGGGAGCAATTAACATTAATTAATACATCCAAAGAAAACTTACGGTATTCTCCAGAGAGTATGATACTATTTAGTATTTTATGTACAATTTCACCCCATGCTTATAAATTTTTAAGGAGTTCTGGGTGTATTTTGGCTCCTCACCCTCGGACAATTCAAAGGTTATGCTCATCTTTGGTAGCTAATTGTATATTTTGTATAGCAGTATGTCGAAGCAATTTTTTTTCAAAGAAATCGAATATATTGTCATACATATATACGCATGCATATACATACGTATGGAAATAAAAATGTATGGCATGATATTTCATAAAGACTACAATTAAAATTCTTTCTACAGATAGAAATGTAGTCTTTATGAAATATTATGCCATACATTTTTATTTGATGAAATGCAGTCTGTGATAAAAAAAAAGGCAATATTTATCATTCCCCGTTTACAGACAGTTTTGAATAATTCTGAATTGACTGCAAAGACAATTTCGATGATTTTCTTCTTTTCCTCTATCCTTCCTCTTTTTAGTTGACTGATTGAAAACAATCCTTCCTCTTTTTAGTTGACTGATTGAAAATAAGCATATACATATTATCTAAAGTATTTCTGTATAAATTGTTTCAAATTGTAATGTATAATTTAGTGCATCCTAAGGGCATTATATGTTAGTAATTTTATTCGGCAGTAATAATGCAATGATAGTTGTGTTTTTCATTTGTTGTGTTCAATATCCCAGTTTAGGATTTGTTACATTTGCCTGCTGCTAACCATGTTATAAAATTTCCCTGTAAAGATCAGAGGTTAGCTATTTATATCTATATCAGACCTCTATCAGAGATTTGATATTTGCCTTTTAAAATGCAAAATAATATGCAATTCTCTTTGTGCACCTAATGTCTTAAATAATTATAAAAACTTATTTAAATCGTTGCAAGCTTAGCGTTATTTGTTTCAAACATGAGTATTTATTATTATTCGGCAACATATGTCAAAAATAAGATATATTACTTATCAAAGATGTTTATTAGTCAAGGCATAAATTGTTGTAAGTATAATTAATACGACCCTTGACCAATAAACATCTCTGATTAATTATATTTGTTTTCAACTAATGATTTTATGTTGCTATATGATTCCAGGTAAATTAGCTTCATAATTTAAATCAGTTAGAATTTATCTCAATTTTTAGGATCTATATCCTGCCTTCATGTCTTAAATTGTCTTTCTGTTTAATTATTGCGTACAAATAAAATTCCGATTCATTAAGTGTGAAGTTTCTTTCGTTAACAAGAGTTTCTCAGCGATTAAATTTAGTAACATCAGTAATAACTTTTAATGGAATTAAAAATTCTAGTTATTCGTATCGAAAACATTCTAAAAATAAAAATCTCGGTTCTTAACATTCTAATGAAAGCAAGGTATTTTCCAGATTTATAAACGATGAGAATTAAATATAAAAATTTCAGTTTTTATATAAGCCTGTCAAATGGATATTTAAGAAGGCACCCTTAAAGTTGGCGAGGACGAAAGTATTCCTACTGCAGTGACGTCACGAACTGCGCGCCGTGGCCTTGAGTTAGTTCTAGGTGGTGTTGGCTAAAATCTTCTGATGGACACATTTTTGCAAAGTTTCTCCCCCCAAACGTTACTGCGCTAATCCAACCCATGGACCAAGGAGTCATTGTAACAATGAAGAGAACATACCGAACCAAGCTGCTAATGACCAAAATTGAGGAAGGTTATGATCTGAAAGAGTTTTGGAAACACTACACAATCTTGGACAACATGTACGATATTGCATCTGCATGGGACTCAGTGAAACCGTCAACCCTCATAAAATCATGGAGAAAACTTATGCCTAATGTTGAAGACAACAACAACCTAACCCCTTTGAGTCGTGAAGAAGAGAATGAAGATGTAGACACGCCCACGGCAACTCTTGCCGATATGGTGAAATCAGTTCCGGGTGGTGAGAACGTCGATGCTGAAAACATCAACGAGTGGTTGTAGTGTGACGTCAACGAATCCGGCTTCGAACGCTTGACAGATGACGAAATTGTGAAGAAAGCAAGGGGAGAGACCGAGAATGAAGGAGAGCGAAGTGAAGGCGAAGGACAGCCCACTGTGCAGAGGCGGAAGACTCACGCAGCGGCTATGCAACAAGTCGACGGACAGCTGAGCTATTTGGAAGAACAAGACGACGCGGAGTTGGCCGAGAAACTTATGCTACGAAAAATGCAATCTCGGATCAAGAGAAAATGCTTCCAAAGCAAGAAGCAAACACAAATGGCTGATTTCTTCAAAAAGGTGTAGTTTTACAGTTATGCTTTTGTAATTACATAATACATTACAGTTTTAAAACAGTATATATGTATTAATTTTTCTGTGTATCCTTGACGCCTCTCTTAAGTACAACACACTTTTCTGTTTTCATTAACAAAATGCATTTTAGGTTAGTTTTGAGTGATATACTAAAATATTAAGCGTTAGTTAAACATTTCCTGCTGTTTATTTTACGTTTTATTGCACATAAAACGATTTTTGAAAGTTGGAATGACTGTTTTCTCTTTTGCTATACCCGGTTTTAGCTTTTTTCGGATTATCCGCGATTTCTGTTATCAGCGGCGGCCGCGCCATCCAATTCCGCGGATAATCGGGAGTGTACTGTTCTATTATTATTTGATGCAGGAGAGCTGAAAAAGGTGCAGTGTCCCTTAGTCTCCTCAAATGTGCTTCCAGTCACACCACGAATGCATAAGGAAAGAAGGGGAAAATACCTTATAGATTATATAACGCAATACTATAATTATTCTTAGAAATGGAACATAGAAATAAAAATGGATTTCAAATGCTGGTACAAATTTCTTTGCTCTTTATAGCGGCCCATTAAATCACTTTTTAAAAAATATATTTTATTATTACAAATTTAAAATAAAGGCCTTAATTACAAATTAAAAATAAAGGCCAGACATCTGAATAAGATTATAGGAAAAAATGATGTAATACTCACTTTTAAATAATCAACGGTAAAAAATTTTGTTATGCCCTGTAATGGTATCCCTCAATAAATTTTAACTGATCATCAATGAAATCATCATTTGCTACAACCTAAATGTACATGACTAAATGATCATTTCATTCTAATTTTAATACTTTCTTACATTCGGTTTTTTAAGTAATAATGCTGTCTCTTGGTTAATTAATTTTCAGTTCAAAATTGAATGACTTTCTTGGTTCGCGATTTCCAGTTACAACAGAATTAGAAAATAAAGAATTAATTTTATCACCACTCCTATATGTTAATGGCCGTTCCTGGATCCTTCCATTTCAGTTCGTTTCATACAGTTGAAATTCATACTCTATTACACTTTTTATTAATAATCAATTTTTGAAACAAATCTTTTGTCTTTTTTTCACAGGATTATTCATCATAATATATTAAATAACTTCGGAAATGATTTTTAATGACATTCATAAACTGGAGAACAAATTTTTGACACTATCCGATATTGACTTTTAAATAATTTTTTTTGTGATATTTATAATGCAGCACATTTTTTATTTTCAAGTTCACTTTTAAACACGAGATATCGTTCTGTAATTAATTTCGTTTCAAATGTTGACAAATTTAACTTGCCATCAGTTTGAATATAAAAATTAGGTTCTTTCTGATATCGTTCATTTTTTTCTATTCTTCAATATTAATGTTTCTTTTATAATGTTGACTATATTTAAGTTGCTATCAACTGAAAAAGAAGCAGCGATTTTCTTACATGAGCACGGAATTTTGTACACTGAACAAAAGTGTAAAAATGGCCACCAGATAAAATTATTTTAACAGAAGTTTCGGGCAAAATAAAATGGCGAAACAAAAAACAAAGAAGAATGGTTCTCCAACATTTGGCTCATGGTTAGGAGAATTTTTTATGGGAGGACAGTATGTCAGATGAAACAAAACATCTGCTTGCAACCACTTTGGTAGTTTTTTAGAGCCTTCGGCACAGAAACTTGGTGGCCGCAAGTCCAACAACAGATCAACTTCATTTCGGATGTCCTGTGCAAAATGGAAACAGCACCAGCAAGATGTAGCTGTAGGTGTAAAAAAAGGTAGATGTCCGAAGGAGCGATGTCGAGGCTATACGATGGGTGTGGCAAAAGATCCCATTCGAATTCGTACAGTCCAGCCGGTGAATGCAGACGCATGTGGTCTTGCATTATCTTGAGGGAAAGTTACCTTTTTGCACCGGAACTCAGTTCGACGTTTTTCCTTGATAGCAGCGTCAACATGGACTAGCATCTCACTGTCGAGGGTTTTACTTTTTTCTAAATACTCTTTGTGGATAATATCATGGCAATCCCACCAGACACAAAGCATGATCTTTTTGTTAGTCACACAGCGCTTTGCGACGCTGCCAATGAGCTTTCCGCAGAAAATTCCCGTTTTCGGCCTGTGTTGTTGAACTAAATACATTTTTCATCACAAGTGACGATCGGTCCATAATTTTGCCCTTGCGCTGATATTCGAGCAGATTAGTGCAGGCCCGAACACGTCTGTCCTTACCTGTTTAAGTCAGCTCATGCGGCACTCAGCGATTAAACTAGTACGTCAAGTTTATGCGATGCATAGCGCGACCAATGGACGTGGCATTAACGTTTAATTCCTTAGCGAGCTCTCCGAGTAGTCGTATGCTGATATTCTTCCACAAGTTCTCGCAAGCGAGCTGCAACAATATCAAAGCCAAAGCGCTCTTCTTGAATGTCATAATGTTTCATTTTGAGCTTTTGGTACAAAAATTTCAGTGTCAACATTAGTACCTAAAGCTGTACACATGATTTGGTGACATTCCGTAACTTACTTTTTCCAACAAAACTGGGTAACGTGATAGTTCCGTTTCAGATACCTTGTACTAAATGCTACCGATTTTTCCTTTCCCCCCCTCCAAATTTTACAATACAGTGTTCTAAAGCAAGTCTCTTTCAAATGCCAAAAATCGTTTGACAAAATATGATTAAACAAGCCAACGCGAACTTTTTGCGTTTTTCGTTATAACTCGATAATTCTTTTATAGCGGGCAACTGCGGAATTATGGTCTCAACAAATCTAAAGCTGTACTTAGTATTATTCCGTCAAACATGAAAGCTGGGAGATCCCGTATGTATATTTCTTAAGTGCACATCTGTACGCTACTGAGGGAGTGGCTTCTAGAATGGACCGATGGAGTTCCAGTAATATTTCTGGCATTTCACATGACCTCTGGCGTGCTTTAAGGAAGATGGCTGAAAATGTTTTGTTTTCTGTACAAAATAATTAAAGCTTGGTATATTTCTTGTGAAAATTTCCAGTGTGAAGATACATCAAATATGAGCAGAATAATATATGTAACTAGTAGAAAGCATTTCTTTAATTTCAGTCTATATGAAAAAGATGTTCTATAATTACAGCCAATGGACAGTTTTGTTATTGCCTGCATAAGAAATACTCTTTAAACGGAATGAATTTATCTTATTCATAATGAATATATTTAATTTACTCATATATAACTTTTAATCATTCACAACACATATTTTGAATCATACGCTTTCAAAATCAAAAGAATGCACGCATTGATATAAAAATATAGTATATTCAATGTAAATATATATATATATATATATACACTTGAATTCTCTTAACTCACAGATGTTAGTAAATCCATACTTATTCGAGACTAATTATAGCTTGAGTTATTTTCTCAATACAAAGAGCGAATGACACGAACATAGATCCGAGTATCAGTGCGTGATAAATTTCGCGAATGTGAGATGTTGACGATTTAATAAACTTACAAAATGAAAGCACTATAAGATTTTCTACTAAAATGATAGGTGCATTTATACTTTCAAAATCTTTCTCCTGCAAACAGCAGCATAAAAATACACAAGATGTCAATGCAAGAACTGTAGTGGCAGCCACATAGTGGAGAATCAGTGAACGGTATTATTTCTAATTTCAAGCTTCCGCAAGGGGGAAAAAAAGCATTGTGAACAATACTTAGTATATGAGTGCAAATAAATTAATCAGTAAACATTTTTTTATCTCACCTTTATTTCGTCCTTGCAAATCATTTCCAATTGCATCAGCAAACACTAATTGTTAACGCAAACACAATGCGTACACATTGAAGATTAAAATTCAAATTCTAAGCAGTATTTAAAAACTTATCACGAAAAAATTTCAACACACACGTAGTACCATTACTTTTATTCCTTTTTCCATGTATTAGTTATCATCGTCATCCCCTTCTTCACTCACATCTTCCTCATTTTCTTCATTCAGGTTATCCTTCCAAAGCAGATAACTTCCTGTTCCATCCAAAGCATTTGATATACCAGTTACTTTAAAACTTTTCACAATCACATCGTCGGATATGCTTTTCCACGAAGCAATAATCCACACTTCTGAGATGGATGCCCTTCTCAGACGTCCAGCTGCCGTGGTCTCCCCTCTTCCGGAAGTCATTTAATTACGGTAGCTCCGTTTGAATGCCATTTTAAATGGGTTGTTTGTACAAACATTAAGTGTCTGAAGAATGGAAGTTGGACCTCTTGGAATCACAGCAAGATCAATTCTTGAGGTTTCAAGATTTGTTTCACTGCGTTTGTGAGATGCCCTTTGAAGATGTCCAACAAGAGAAGAGACGGTAGCGGCAACAGAGCTCTAGATCGTTTATACCACACACTCTGTAGCCTGTCCTGAATAAAAGCCTCAACCATCCACCCCTTCTCTTTGAATTCGTACCATAATTCTTGGTGGCAGTTTTTCTTTCGACATTGTTTTTAGCTTAAAAACCACGTACAATGGAAGTTTTTTGCCACTGGCAGTAACTGCTAACATAACAGTTGCTCTTTGTTTTTTATATCCGCATGTGCGTATTGATACAGATCTTGCAACCTGTTCATTTACGGTGTAATTGTCTGGATAAATCAAAATAAAACTGGCGTCTGATCGGCATTCGCAATTTGTGAAGCTAAATAATGATTCGCTTTGCGATGATGAAGCGATGAAAAGACATCAACTTATCTTCATAGTCACTGGGCACTTTTTGACATATTGTCGTACGTCGGCAAAACGAAATCCATTTCGTTTCATCATTCGCCGCAACCAGCCTTCACTTACCTTGAATTGTGATGTAGGAATGTCTTCTCGTGCCGCAGCAAGCGCTCTTATTTGGCACATTTCCCGTGTTACTGCGTACCCATTATCACGCGTATCACGAACATAACGCAACTACTTTTTTTCCCTAAGTTCGGAAACTTACATTTCGAACCAAGAAAAGCATGTTTTGTTTTGTTCGTTGCCGCCAGTTGATCACGCTGTTTGCTCTAATTGCACACACACTTTTTGTCCACCTTATATATTCTTGCTACTGCTGTTTTCCACTTTCCTGCGTAAATTCTAAGACTTTCAGTTTAAAAGCTGCTGTATCTTCCCATTTCAAGCACGCTACTTGCGAACTACCACGAATTTCAAATGATGAATGAATGAATGAAAAGAGAAAGCTTGAAATATGCGAATGCTCCAAAGAGGAAGGAGAGGAAAATAATTTCATTACAAAACAGTATTTCTTGGAAGCAAGGTTGGTGAAAACCTGCTTGGACTGCCTTCATTTATTATCGCAATCTGCCGAGTGGATTGCTAGCACCTATGTTATGATTGAATAACAGCTGCACCAGAAGGCAAGGAAAGTCTGCTTTCCACCTTGGCGCCAACCAAAGACAAAATAAATGCATACTCTTTCTTTAAAGAAGTTTTATTGACTGAAGGGAAAAGGCGATGTTAAAAAAATATATTTTAAAGTAAGAAATTGTTTAGTTTTTGCGGTGAGGACATAGTGCGAGTCACTTTTTTTTAATATAAATTTTATCTGCAAAGTTCAAGTGCGGACATTACACAAGCGTATTAATGTACACTCCCGATTATCCGCCCCTGCCGCACAAAGGTTTTTTTTATTTTTTCCCCGCAAGCGTAAAGTAAAGAAAATAAATATGTTCACAAAACTGAGAGAAACGTTAAATTTACTAACATCGTGCTTGACACGTCCACTTCCTCTCATTTGCCATTGTTAGTTTAAGACTGATAGTGTTTGCGAACCGGTCGGAGTTAATTTCTTATCTTTTATTGTGTTCAGTGCTTGTGCTTTTTGGTTTTGTGTTTCTCGTTATCGATTTAAAATGTCAGGAAAACGTAAGAAGGTTGTGTTCAAAAACTAGAATTAATTTCCAAAGTAGCAAACGACGCTATAAGGCAGCAGATGGAATTCGATTACAGAATCGCGGAAACAACAGTGCGTGACATTCTAAAGCAAAAAGACAAACTGGTGAACTTTGCATCAATGTCGGACAGTGCTTCCGCAATGAAAACGCGAAAAACTATGAAGGGTTCTACCTTTGATGAGATAGACACCGCATTGACAGAGTGGTTAGCTCAAGTTCGAAAAGAGGGTACTCCTATAAATGGTCCTATCAATTGCGGCGAAGGCAAAAACCTTTTTTGAGTTGTTAGGTCTGAAAGGAAATTTTGATGCGTCTTCTGGCTGGTTGACTCGTTTTAAGCAGCGACATGGAATTCGAGAAATTGGACTTCATGGGAAGAAACTTAGTGGTGACCAACAAGCAGCCGACGATTTCCACCATGAATTTGAAGAATTTGTTTTAAAAGAAGAGCTATCTTTTGAACAAATTTACAATGCCGACGAATCGGGACTTTTGTGGAAATGTCTTCCCACTCGCACTTTAGCATTTGAAAGTGAAAGTAAAGCGACGGGTCATAAAGAAAGCACTATCAAGGGAAAGGATCACTATCATGTCTTGCAGTAACGCTACCGGTAGACATAAAACTTAGACTTGTTGTCATTGGAAAGTAAAAAAAACCGAGATCTTTCAAAGGCAGAAGGATAGAAAATTTGCTCGTTGATTACCTTAACAAACAAACAAACAAAAAAAAAAAAAAAAAAAAAAAAAAAAAAAAAAAAAAAAGGATGAACCGAAACATTTTTCAAAAATGGTTCGAAACAATCTTTGTTCTTCAAGTGACTAAACATCTTAAATCGAAAAACCTGCCTGAAAAAGCTGTGCTATTGATCGACAACGCACCTTCTCACCCAGCATTAAGCGTGCTAAAACAACACCTCCTAGAACTAACTGAAGGCCACGGCGCGTTTCCCAGGAGGAGGTGTGACGTCAGTGTCAGTAGGGATTGTATTTCATTTAACTCTCCCCACCCAGGACTGTGGTGGGTCGATTTCCGGAGTTTTGACAGTCACTTGGTCAGAAATCGTCCATAAGAACAGTCGACATTTTCTTTCCTTTTTCAGATATTTCTATATTATAAGTATTCCACTTTATTATTTGTTTTTCAAATTTTTGATATGGTTTACGCATGCTGTGTACCTAACTGTAAAGAGAACTATCCAAATGGTCCAAAAGTACAGGTTTTCTCTTTTCCGAAAGAGAAAGAATTCTTAAATAAATGGATAAAGGCGATTCATAGAAGCAATTTCAAGACAACAAAATTTTCGAAGGTAAGTTGCGTTTTTTTTTTTTTTTTTTTTAAATGAATAAGTTTATACTTATCTGTGCTTTAAAAAGTGCTTCTGTGTTAAGTATGTTATAATTATCATAAACTAAAGCGAGTACATACATTTATAGAAAGTAAACATATTTAATCTTATTGTAAGTCTAATAGTGATTATATAAGTATGATGATTTAATCATACTATTAATTTAATTTATAGCAGATAGTACTGTTTATCATCATGCTAATCGTTCAATCTATAGCAGATGGCATTCTTTATCGTCATGCTAGTCAATTTGTAGTAAATAGCATCATTTACCAAGTTAAGTAAATTAAACAAATGTGTGACTTAAAAGTAGGATTAGATTAAATGTAGGATTAATAAAAATTCAAAATTGTAAATACATTTTGTATGTTGCAAAATGCTTACATTTAAATATCTTGATACATTTGTCACAGGAACAGCGTATTTATTAAAATCCGAAGACCTTGAAAAATCTTGATAATATCTCTGTAACTAATACCAATTTTGTTTCTGATGTTAATGCGAAAAAATACGCTATTTAAATTTTTGTGAGTTCGTGCCTGATATTCTTAAAATTCACTTAATATAACATAAATCATTAAATATGAAGTTTTACAAAATCTTGTATTTAATTCTAGTTTAGATAATTAAATCCGATTATAACAATCTTTGCATGCAAGTGTTTCGTATTTTTTGTAAGTAAATAATTAAATTTATGCAACACTTTATTTGACAAAAGATTTTTCTATCTAATTAGACATTATTCTTCAAAACTAGTACCTGTTTCACTTTATACAATTAATAGATAAGTATGATTTCCTTTCTATTAGTCGTGAATAAACATTAACTTATATTATTTTAGTGGCCGACCAGCGGCCGAGCGGTTAAGTCGCTGAACACTGGTAGTTCGGTCCGAGGTTCGAATCCCGCCAACGGGCTGGCTGCATGGGTGTTTTCGGGGTTTTCCCCATGTGTAACGTATATACGAGTCAGTTTCCCTTAGAAAGTCCTCCATGAAGGCATCCCTCCCCTTAGGCAGATAGCCCTCGAGGCTTTGCCATAATTAAAATAACCTAACCTGTATTATTTTATGCTACAAATTTAATGAAATTTAATAATGTATGCTCAGTTTAAAGCCGAAAAACTTAATGTATACAAATTCTTGCTGATAGGTTTGTGCCCTTCATTTTCACCCTGAGGACATTTCAAAATGTACAGAATTCGTTGATGAAAGGACTGGAAGGAAGGTGACTGCTCCCTTATCGAGGTACAAATTAAAACGTTTTGCGATTCCTAGTATTTTCCCAAACTGCCCAAAATATATTTCAAGGGAATTTATCGTGAGAGAAAGCCCAGATGAACGTCGTAAAAGGCTAGAAAATAAAAATCTTCAGTGGGCTGTAACTGAAAGTATATCCCAGTTTCAGACGAATGAAAAAGAAAAATCCTTTTCTTCTTTTTCTGAATTTTTAGATAAGATGGGAAAAGAAAAGCTACCTGGCTCGTGGAACTGTATTAAAAGAGCACGGGAAGCTATCTTTTTAATTATTGAGCTAACACCGTGCCCTGAAATAAATATTTCAGCATTAATAAACGAAAAACTTGAACTTTCAGTTTACATGGGGAAAACTGAACTTAAAAAATTTAATAATTTAACTTTGCCAGCATCTGTTGGCAATGTAGATGAGGTAATTTCTATTTTAAACGCTTTGTTGTCGTATGAATTTAAAAGTGATGTGCAGAATTTAAGAATAAATTCTGTTTGTGAAACTTTAGAAAATATTGAAGAACAATACGATGAAAATAAGCAGAAAGCCATACAATTCATTAGGGAGCAATTAACATTAATTAATACATCCAAAGAAAACTTACGGTATTCTCCAGAGAGTATGATACTATTTAGTATTTTATGTACAATTTCACCCCATGCTTATAAATTTTTAAGGAGTTCTGGGTGTATTTTGGCTCCTCACCCTCGGACAATTCAAAGGTTATGCTCATCTTTGGTAGCTAATTGTATATTTTGTATAGCAGTATGTCGAAGCAATTTTTTTTCAAAGAAATCGAATATATTGTCATACATATATACGCATGCATATACATACGTATGGAAATAAAAATGTATGGCATGATATTTCATAAAGACTACAATTAAAATTCTTTCTACAGATAGAAATGTAGTCTTTATGAAATATTATGCCATACATTTTTATTTGATGAAATGCAGTCTGTGATAAAAAAAAAAGGCAATATTTATCATTCCCCGTTTACAGACAGTTTTGAATAATTCTGAATTGACTGCAAAGACAATTTCGATGATTTTCTTCTTTTCCTCTATCCTTCCTCTTTTTAGTTGACTGATTGAAAACAATCCTTCCTCTTTTTAGTTGACTGATTGAAAATAAGCATATACATATTATCTAAAGTATTTCTGTATAAATTGTTTCAAATTGTAATGTATAATTTAGTGCATCCTAAGGGCATTATATGTTAGTAATTTTATTCGGCAGTAATAATGCAATGATAGTTGTGTTTTTCATTTGTTGTGTTCAATATCCCAGTTTAGGATTTGTTACATTTGCCTGCTGCTAACCATGTTATAAAATTTCCCTGTAAAGATCAGAGGTTAGCTATTTATATCTATATCAGACCTCTATCAGAGATTTGATATTTGCCTTTTAAAATGCAAAATAATATGCAATTCTCTTTGTGCACCTAATGTCTTAAATAATTATAAAAACTTATTTAAATCGTTGCAAGCTTAGCGTTATTTGTTTCAAACATGAGTATTTATTATTATTCGGCAACATATGTCAAAAATAAGATATATTACTTATCAAAGATGTTTATTAGTCAAGGCATAAATTGTTGTAAGTATAATTAATACGACCCTTGACCAATAAACATCTCTGATTAATTATATTTGTTTTCAACTAATGATTTTATGTTGCTATATGATTCCAGGTAAATTAGCTTCATAATTTAAATCAGTTAGAATTTATCTCAATTTTTAGGATCTATATCCTGCCTTCATGTCTTAAATTGTCTTTCTGTTTAATTATTGCGTACAAATAAAATTCCGATTCATTAAGTGTGAAGTTTCTTTCGTTAACAAGAGTTTCTCAGCGATTAAATTTAGTAACATCAGTAATAACTTTTAATGGAATTAAAAATTCTAGTTATTCGTATCGAAAACATTCTAAAAATAAAAATCTCGGTTCTTAACATTCTAATGAAAGCAAGGTATTTTCCAGATTTATAAACGATGAGAATTAAATATAAAAATTTCAGTTTTTATATAAGCCTGTCAAATGGATATTTAAGAAGGCACCCTTAAAGTTGGCGAGGACGAAAGTATTCCTACTGCAGTGACGTCACGAACTGCGCGCCGTGGCCTTGAGTTAGTTCTAGGTGGTGTTGGCTAAAATCTTCTGATGGACACATTTTTGCAAAGTTTCTCCCCCCAAACGTTACTGCGCTAATCCAACCCATGGACCAAGGAGTCATTGTAACAATGAAGAGAACATACCGAACCAAGCTGCTAATGACCAAAATTGAGGAAGGTTATGATCTGAAAGAGTTTTGGAAACACTACACAATCTTGGACAACATGTACGATATTGCATCTGCATGGGACTCAGTGAAACCGTCAACCCTCATAAAATCATGGAGAAAACTTATGCCTAATGTTGAAGACAACAACAACCTAACCCCTTTGAGTCGTGAAGAAGAGAATGAAGATGTAGACACGCCCACGGCAACTCTTGCCGATATGGTGAAATCAGTTCCGGGTGGTGAGAACGTCGATGCTGAAAACATCAACGAGTGGTTGTAGTGTGACGTCAACGAATCCGGCTTCGAACGCTTGACAGATGACGAAATTGTGAAGAAAGCAAGGGGAGAGACCGAGAATGAAGGAGAGCGAAGTGAAGGCGAAGGACAGCCCACTGTGCAGAGGCGGAAGACTCACGCAGCGGCTATGCAACAAGTCGACGGACAGCTGAGCTATTTGGAAGAACAAGACGACGCGGAGTTGGCCGAGAAACTTATGCTACGAAAAATGCAATCTCGGATCAAGAGAAAATGCTTCCAAAGCAAGAAGCAAACACAAATGGCTGATTTCTTCAAAAAGGTGTAGTTTTACAGTTATGCTTTTGTAATTACATAATACATTACAGTTTTAAAACAGTATATATGTATTAATTTTTCTGTGTATCCTTGACGCCTCTCTTAAGTACAACACACTTTTCTGTTTTCATTAACAAAATGCATTTTAGGTTAGTTTTGAGTGATATACTAAAATATTAAGCGTTAGTTAAACATTTCCTGCTGTTTATTTTACGTTTTATTGCACATAAAACGATTTTTGAAAGTTGGAATGACTGTTTTCTCTTTTGCTATACCCGGTTTTAGCTTTTTTCGGATTATCCGCGATTTCTGTTATCAGCGGCGGCCGCGCCATCCAATTCCGCGGATAATCGGGAGTGTACTGTTCTATTATTATTTGATGCAGGAGAGCTGAAAAAGGTGCAGTGTCCCTTAGTCTCCTCAAATGTGCTTCCAGTCACACCACGAATGCATAAGGAAAGAAGGGGAAAATACCTTATAGATTATATAACGCAATACTATAATTATTCTTAGAAATGGAACATAGAAATAAAAATGGATTTCAAATGCTGGTACAAATTTCTTTGCTCTTTATAGCGGCCCATTAAATCACTTTTTAAAAAATATATTTTATTATTACAAATTTAAAATAAAGGCCTTAATTACAAATTAAAAATAAAGGCCAGACATCTGAATAAGATTATAGGAAAAAATGATGTAATACTCACTTTTAAATAATCAACGGTAAAAAATTTTGTTATGCCCTGTAATGGTATCCCTCAATAAATTTTAACTGATCATCAATGAAATCATCATTTGCTACAACCTAAATGTACATGACTAAATGATCATTTCATTCTAATTTTAATACTTTCTTACATTCGGTTTTTTAAGTAATAATGCTGTCTCTTGGTTAATTAATTTTCAGTTCAAAATTGAATGACTTTCTTGGTTCGCGATTTCCAGTTACAACAGAATTAGAAAATAAAGAATTAATTTTATCACCACTCCTATATGTTAATGGCCGTTCCTGGATCCTTCCATTTCAGTTCGTTTCATACAGTTGAAATTCATACTCTATTACACTTTTTATTAATAATCAATTTTTGAAACAAATCTTTTGTCTTTTTTTCACAGGATTATTCATCATAATATATTAAATAACTTCGGAAATGATTTTTAATGACATTCATAAACTGGAGAACAAATTTTTGACACTATCCGATATTGACTTTTAAATAATTTTTTTTGTGATATTTATAATGCAGCACATTTTTTATTTTCAAGTTCACTTTTAAACACGAGATATCGTTCTGTAATTAATTTCGTTTCAAATGTTGACAAATTTAACTTGCCATCAGTTTGAATATAAAAATTAGGTTCTTTCTGATATCGTTCATTTTTTTCTATTCTTCAATATTAATGTTTCTTTTATAATGTTGACTATATTTAAGTTGCTATCAACTGAAAAAGAAGCAGCGATTTTCTTACATGAGCACGGAATTTTGTACACTGAACAAAAGTGTAAAAATGGCCACCAGATAAAATTATTTTAACAGAAGTTTCGGGCAAAATAAAATGGCGAAACAAAAAACAAAGAAGAATGGTTCTCCAACATTTGGCTCATGGTTAGGAGAATTTTTTATGGGAGGACAGTATGTCAGATGAAACAAAACATCTGCTTGCAACCACTTTGGTAGTTTTTTAGAGCCTTCGGCACAGAAACTTGGTGGCCGCAAGTCCAACAACAGATCAACTTCATTTCGGATGTCCTGTGCAAAATGGAAACAGCACCAGCAAGATGTAGCTGTAGGTGTAAAAAAAGGTAGATGTCCGAAGGAGCGATGTCGAGGCTATACGATGGGTGTGGCAAAAGATCCCATTCGAATTCGTACAGTCCAGCCGGTGAATGCAGACGCATGTGGTCTTGCATTATCTTGAGGGAAAGTTACCTTTTTGCACCGGAACTCAGTTCGACGTTTTTCCTTGATAGCAGCGTCAACATGGACTAGCATCTCACTGTCGAGGGTTTTACTTTTTTCTAAATACTCTTTGTGGATAATATCATGGCAATCCCACCAGACACAAAGCATGATCTTTTTGTTAGTCACACAGCGCTTTGCGACGCTGCCAATGAGCTTTCCGCAGAAAATTCCCGTTTTCGGCCTGTGTTGTTGAACTAAATACATTTTTCATCACAAGTGACGATCGGTCCATAATTTTGCCCTTGCGCTGATATTCGAGCAGATTAGTGCAGGCCCGAACACGTCTGTCCTTACCTGTTTAAGTCAGCTCATGCGGCACTCAGCGATTAAACTAGTACGTCAAGTTTATGCGATGCATAGCGCGACCAATGGACGTGGCATTAACGTTTAATTCCTTAGCGAGCTCTCCGAGTAGTCGTATGCTGATATTCTTCCACAAGTTCTCGCAAGCGAGCTGCAACAATATCAAAGCCAAAGCGCTCTTCTTGAATGTCATAATGTTTCATTTTGAGCTTTTGGTACAAAAATTTCAGTGTCAACATTAGTACCTAAAGCTGTACACATGATTTGGTGACATTCCGTAACTTACTTTTTCCAACAAAACTGGGTAACGTGATAGTTCCGTTTCAGATACCTTGTACTAAATGCTACCGATTTTTCCTTTCCCCCCCTCCAAATTTTACAATACAGTGTTCTAAAGCAAGTCTCTTTCAAATGCCAAAAATCGTTTGACAAAATATGATTAAACAAGCCAACGCGAACTTTTTGCGTTTTTCGTTATAACTCGATAATTCTTTTATAGCAGGCAACTGCGGAATTATGGTCTCAACAAATCTAAAGCTGTACTTAGTATTATTCCGTCAAACATGAAAGCTGGGAGATCCCGTATGTATATTTCTTAAGTGCACATCTGTACGCTACTGAGGGAGTGGCTTCTAGAATGGACCGATGGAGTTCCAGTAATATTTCTGGCATTTCACATGACCTCTGGCGTGCTTTAAGGAAGATGGCTGAAAATGTTTTGTTTTCTGTACAAAATAATTAAAGCTTGGTATATTTCTTGTGAAAATTTCCAGTGTGAAGATACATCAAATATGAGCAGAATAATATATGTAACTAGTAGAAAGCATTTCTTTAATTTCAGTCTATATGAAAAAGATGTTCTATAATTACAGCCAATGGACAGTTTTGTTATTGCCTGCATAAGAAATACTCTTTAAACGGAATGAATTTATCTTATTCATAATGAATATATTTAATTTACTCATATATAACTTTTAATCATTCACAACACATATTTTGAATCATACGCTTTCAAAATCAAAAGAATGCAAGCATTGATATAAAAATATAGTATATTCAATGTAAATATATATATATATATATATACACTTGAATTCTCTTAACTCACAGATGTTAGTAAATCCATACTTATTCGAGACTAATTATAGCTTGAGTTATTTTCTCAATACAAAGAGCGAATGACACGAACATAGATCCGAGTATCAGTGCGTGATAAATTTCGCGAATGTGAGATGTTGACGATTTAATAAACTTACAAAATGAAAGCACTATAAGATTTTCTACTAAAATGATAGGTGCATTTATACACGCTATATATTTATAACTGCTAAAGAAATGCAATATAAAACGTAAGCAATAACTCGCGTTCATATGCACAGTTTCTAAGACTCAGCGTCACAAGACCAACAGAAGCTCATTGGTCTATTTTTGAAACCCCTCCCTCAGAAGCGAAACTGATGTGCACTTGTGAATTATGCACCGCATCTCTTAGCAAAACGGTTTCCGTCGATTTCTACTATTTTGTTAGCTTCTCTGATTTGTACCAGAAGCTTTGTTTAGAATGCTATAATAACTAAATTCTCGCAGATAATTGCTCCAGTCTATCAGTGTATTGTCAGATTTATTCAGCTGACCATATCGCCTATATTAATACACACTTTTTTTATGGTAAAACCTCAATCACATTATGTTTCGCTACGCGGGACTTGACATCGAAAGGGACAATTCTCAGAACCCGCACAATTCCAGGAAACCCACGTAGCTAGGTTACCATTTTCACTTTCTACAAAGACTTGAACGACAAACACTAATCGATTATCGCTCAGATTGGGATCACGTGATGCTTTAGAAGCAGAACTTTCGTCTGACTAGTTGTCTATACCCGGGACAGCCGTGGTTCTTTTTTCTAGGAATCCTCCCGTTTAAACCAGTGCTTCCAGAATCTCGTTTCTCAGAAAAGTCCCGTCTAGAAGGGACTGTAGCC
Organism: Stegodyphus dumicola; assembly: GCF_044657685.1. NCBI lineage: Eukaryota > Metazoa > Arthropoda > Arachnida > Araneae > Eresidae > Stegodyphus > Stegodyphus dumicola. The sequence continues at coordinate 263,224,318 of NC_140769.1, forward strand.
ATGTGTGACAACCTCTTAAGATCCCATGACTTTGGAAATAATACACTGGCTGCTATTCTTCCCTATCAGAATCTCTAACCATTTTTATCAAAATGCAAAGGAAAAAATTCAGTAATAACAGTTAATTTATATCTTTGTTCATGAAAGCAAAAAGTGGGTACCGAGAATCAATCGGTGTCATATCCAACGATAGTGCAGATGTTATAAATATGTTAGTACATCACTACTTATCCATAATTAGCGCTAAATCACGCTGCTTGGCAAATTCCATGACCGATGGAATCATACATTAAGTAACGTTATTATCTCTCCACAGGTTTAAAAAAAAAAAAAGAGAGTATTTCAGGTTAAATGTAAATAAATATTACTAATTTTTAGATAAATAATATTATGTTTCCAAATTGCGGTTTATCATTTTTTGAAGGTCGGCACAGTGCTTTTTAATGTTCGTCAAATTAATTTTATATGTCGGCAAATTTTGCTAAATCATACGCGGTGGCCGCTTTAATACTGAATTACTCAAAAGACTTGCCATTTTCAATAATATTATTTACTTATACATAAAATGCTTTTTTATTTGTGCATACATTTGACACTGTTACCCTAAATCAAGAAGCTTCCAAAATGATAGGAAGCTATCAGCTATCAGTACTAGCGAATTAACGACTACTTTAACAAAATAAATGAGAAAAGAACAGTGATATAAGCTATCTTCCAATTCAGCAGGAAACATTTACTTACTAGTATGTATTTTTTTACATTCTAATAAGGTATTTTGGTACAGCTTGAATATAGGACCCCCACTGGCGATTTTTTACATTTGGCATACTTTTCGGACACTTGTGTTTCGGGCAAATAATAAGGTTAAAAATAATATAAGAAATAACATAAATAAATAAGAAAATAAAAGAATGAATTTAATATCATTCCTAACTGTTAATAGCTGTAGCGTGGATTCGTGTATTTCCGCTGGTTTCACACAGTTGCTATTCATATTCTACTAACTTTCTTTTAACGTTCAACGTCTTAAACAAAGGTATTGCCACTCTTTTGATGGAATTCTTGATAAACAATTTTTAAAGTGATGTTCACTGACAGTCCAGATTGGGAGAAGAATTTTTAATACTTCGTCAGTAAAAATTTTCGTCTATTTGTTACTTTTGTTGAGCAACGATGGCGAGGAAATAAAATATAATTAAAATTCGGAACATATTTTTGCCTTGACAAAAAAATTACGCTGGGCCTACTGCCAGGGCATTTTTCTTGGAAGGTATACGTACTATCTCGAAATCTTTTCCTTTTAGCTTTCACTCGAAACACATTTGTTACAGACGCGTCCCTGAACGATAATGTACAAAATGAGAAGGAAAAGCGAGCAAAATAACTACAGTGACACAGCATAAAAAATGGCTGATAAAAATGAACACATATAAACATGCGGCTGACAATTAACTGCACAAGGAAAGGGAAAGCTGATAACAGTAAAACGAGTATTATTTATTATCAATCAAATGCCGGGGGGGAAGAAAAGGTTGCATACATACAAAGCATTCATCTCATCACAATTTACGAGACAATCCGCGAACTTAACGCTGCACAGCCACGTGACTCTCAACCCACAATTCATCCAATATAATTGTGTTAAATTTGAAAGGCATCTTAGGCTTTTCAAAAGTGTTCGCTTCTGGCTTTTCTGATCAAAGTAATACAGTAAAAAATAATAACAATAATGAAACAGATCAATAGAAAATAATAGCGAATGCACAATCTGAAAACAGCTAAAAGGCCAGATTTTTTTTCTTTCTTTTTTTTACAAAATGAATTTTCTTTATCAACAGGGGAAAAAATATTCTAACTATATTTTAAATTTGGCTTTATCAAAACATATGTGTATGTAATAATTTTGATGCGTAGCAGAAAACACTTGAAGTTTTAACAGCTTTGGATATCCATCATGGCTCCTGGTTAAGGCTTACTTACAGATGAAGGCAACAGAACTGAATTTCGACAAATCGCCAGTCTTTATTTATATCCAATTAATTTGGCAGACACTTATTCAAACATAATTAAATATGATAAATTTCTATGTACATTGCTTTTTTTAAAGAAACGATGTAGACATTTGAGAAGCAAAGCGACGCGAGGATGAGAGACCAGAACTTAGGCAAAGGGTGGCTTGGCAAATGCGGTCAAGAGCAGGAGACTGACGTTAATTAAGGAAGGGGAAAGTAAACGGCTGTGTCAGGGATCATAAGAGAAGATATATTTAAAAAAAAAGTGTTTTTAGGTCTCATTCAGTATCAGTAGATCAGGAATAAAATCTTGAATGGAGCTCTCCTCTCTTTTTCACTGTAAGTCAGTAACGCGTACAAGGATGCACACGGTACCGGAATGGAGACAAATTACATAGGATACGAAAAGTTTTGAAATGCTCTTTTACGTATTTACTAAAAAACTTAATAATATTAGTATGCACTTTTTTGGTTTATTAATAAATAAATAATTAATATTAATACATCATAATAAATTTATTAATAATTAATAAATACTTTTTTAATAAAATAGTACATAAACATATCAGTAATAAAGTATTTACAACTATTTTAGTAATAGAATTAATTAGTAAATATCCATATCATTAATGTAATTAATGAAAGGCATTTGAAACCAAAATAGGATTTGCATTAATAAATTATAGTTAAGAATAGTGGCCCCCATTGTTCTGATTATTATTGGAATAATTTAAAGATTAAATCCGATTGTAGCTTAAGATGGTTTTGCAGTTGGAAAAACAAGAATATAACTCATTTTGATTCACCTTTCTTTTCTTTACGATTGACGAATATTCGTTTGCCATACACGTGATCAAATAGGGAGTAAGTGTTTAATCCTTAAAATAATAAGTATTGATTAACATTTCCTATAACTACTTTTAATTAAGGCTTCCTAAGAGCAACCCCCTTAATTTTGACTCGCAGCTTTTAATTGTAGATTAGGATATGAGCATAGGATCTACCTTTAAACAATGGGATGTTTTTTAAACACTGTGCAATCACAATGCCTAGTAATAATAGATTTAGAGTCACTAAGAATCATTTTCTGGATTCCCATACTGATTTTTTTTCCCAAGAGATATTAAAAGTTGCAATTGACGAGTATGAGCAATGCATAATACATACATATATAACGTAAGCATACCATAAAGAAAAATAACCCCAAATAGTTTATTCTTTAGATAAATTAATTTTTCTTTAGATTAATTATTCTTTAGATTATTTAAAATTCTTTTCGTTACTGAACTCTAAAGAGGGGTTTATCAGAGGGAAAATGGCAATTAAAATTCCATTTAATTGATTTTAATTACTTATTTACTGTATCGATTTATTACTAATTGTAATGGATTGGAGTATTTGAATATGAATTAGCTGAATATTTAAGAAAAATATTATGACTGCGAGAATAGAAAAAAACATGTTTTGAATATCTGCTTTCTTATAGAATGCAGATGAATTCATTTTTACTCAATGAAAATCAAAATTTAGTAGCTGATTAATCTGTCCTGTATCGAGTACCTTAGTTCAGTGATCCGTATTAATTTGCCCTTTTTAAAAAAAAATTAAATGCTTCAAGAATAATTAGAAAAGGACATAACTCTCTTCTTACCCTTAAATTCTTCAATAAAAAAACTGCAGTTTCAGCTATAACCAGATGAAATGATTCTCTAAATATAATTCAAAGCATAAAAAATAAGGTACATAAACGGCTTGGAAATGGAACTAGCACTGAGATTCTCTTTAAGAAATATGGTGAAGCTTACAAAAAGTCTACAAAGTGAAGTAATTCCATAGAATATTTTCTAACTCTTTATGATTAAATTGCATTCAATTATACTTAATAAACAACATGTAAATATAATTTAATGTATATGTGTGAATGTGTGTGTGTGGCTTACTAGCGGTTGAGCGGTAAAGTCGTTGAACTCTGGCAGGTCGATCCGGGATGGCTGTATTGGCGTTTTTGTGGTTTCCCCCACGTGTAACATGCGTAAGAGTCAGTTTTGCTTAGAAAGTTCTCTGCGAGGCACCCTTACCCCTAGGCAAATAGCCATCGAATGCTTTGCTATAATCAAACAAACCAGACCAAACAACAGATATATAAATAAGCAGCTTAAAAAAACTGCTATATTTTATGTATACTTATAAAGTAGTATTTAAATATATATAATGATTAAAAGAAAGGAAAAGTCGGATCTTAAATGATTGCATATAATGTAATCCCTATAAATGCCCTAACAATTCTTTCTCACTTAAAGTCATAACCCAAAAGGAGAACAAGTAAAATTAAACTTCAGATATGTATAATACAAAAAATACAAAATATAAAAATAATTTATATGTTTACGAAACCTAACTAACCATTTATATTGATATTACGTAAATATATGTATGGTAATGAACATTGTATAATAAAGATATTTTTCTTTGATATTTTATACCTTGTTCTATGTTTTATTCCGTTTATATATACCTATACATAGATACATATAATTTAAGGATTCCATATTAACTAATACATATAAAACCCAAAAGTGCACCAATAATGTATTTTTAGGTATTATTTAACTTCATATTTTGTTTCGTTTATATATATCTATACATAGATAAATGTTCTATGATCTTAAATTCATTTATTGTGAAAACAAGTTACTGCTACTTGCGCAATTGCTGCAAAGTATATATAATTTAAGGATTCCATATTAACTACTACATATAAAACCTAAAAGTGCACCAATAATGTATTTTTAGATATTATTTATCTTCATTCTGAAGAATTTTTTGAAGTCTAGTTTGCGTTATTTTATTCAAAAGTCTCAAATAAAAAAAATTATTGTTTATATGTCATTAGAAAATTAACCAAAAGGCAGCGACCACAATGTAATTGAAAAACAGTCCTTAGATGTGAAAATGTTGAAGACCATTTGAATGAAGACTATTTTTTCAGATACTCAGCTACTTCGCATACATGTAACATAGCATTCGAAATGAAAAACTCAATATTTACTACAAATTCATTTATGTAACAAATATCTGTCTTTCTACTCCTATGGCTTTGAAAAAGATGTTATTTGCCTTACAGTTTATCGTTCAATAACAAATTTACATTGTACAAAATTCCATTCATTAGAAAAATTCAATTTGTATTTTCCTCTGTATAAAACTGAATGTAGAGAAGTAACATGTTCAAACGGCCCCCCACATTTTCTCAAGACCCCGAGCAAGATTATCTCCTCCTCGTCAGCTCTCCCCCTGAAAAAAGGAATGTTAACTTTACGACCTGACCGAATATGAGGTGATTTCAGGCAAAGGAATGGAAGAATGACACAGTTAATTCGGTGGCGGTATTTATGCTAAGTCTGATGTAATTGCAGAGACAAGCTATGATTGGTTAGTTTTAGGTTATTATATAATCATGGAAGGATCTCAAATTTGGCGGAACAGATGAATTTAGGGGGACAGCACCAAATCTAGAATCGTTAATTTTGATGTCGCCAATTATTTTTAAAGCAGTTATCCTACTTTCCTATATCTTACATATACAAAATAATAATAATAACAACAGACAGGGTTCATAGCCACATTTTAGTTAAAAAAATAAGCACCTATAAGCACTTTTCAAGCACATTTTAAGAAAAAAATAAGCACCTGTCTAATTACATCATACACAACTGCATAACCTTAAAAATTAGACTTGTAATTTAAAATATGAGAAATGAAGTACTTATTAAGAGAGAATAAGCATTACCTCAACCATGGAAGGAAATTATTTTTTTGTTTTGTTTTTAATTTTAAATAATAGTTTAATTTACAGAACTAGTTTACAATGAGAGGGGAAAAAAAACTATGAAGAACTAAACTATATTGCAAGATTTAATGATGAAATTTCAGTTCAAAATAGAGAAAATAAATAATAATAAGGCATATTTATTGTATTCACTTGGAACCTAATAATAAATACAATTTATTTTTCCACTCATATTGATATTTAAATAATTTAAATCTAAATTCTAAACATTTTCTAAATTTTCATTGTATATCAGTTTTCTCTTAACAGATATTGCAAGCAAAGTAATTTAAGTAAAAAAGAGGAACATTTCTGAAACCAGAAGACAGAAATTTGCTTCATGCAGTCATCCTTTAACAGTAAAAGCTTAACTAACCCGCATACTTGAAAATTGGCGAATATTCAGACAGTCGAGCGTAACTTGAAAAAGAGGAGCGGCGGGATGGGGGGGGGATAGACTGTAGCGGTTCTTTAGATTTTTCCGCTAAATAATAGCTTTTGACATTTCAATATGTGCATCATATAAAATAAACCAACGGAACTAAAAAATATTCTGCTTAGCAAGCACAGTAAAACTCTTTTAAGCGTTCATAAACAAATCTCGGACTGAACATCAAAAATTAATTATCTCTGCAAAATATCGCAAACGTTATTGCGCAATACGTGCGCCGTAACTCTTCACTACGTGATATTACGCAATCGGAATTAACAACTATCGGTAGTGGGAGAATAAAGAACTAAATAACTGGGGTGTTTTTCATTCTAATTTTCAACAGACGGCGTTAAATTTCCGGAATAGAATCATTCTTCGCTTGGGTTGGTAGACCGCAGAACTTTTAGTCCTATTCAATCCAGATTGGAAAGTGACCAATAAATAAATAAATAAATTAAATAAAATAAAAAAGGTTCGTTGCTTGTTTTGCAGTGAACTGTAACAGTTTCAATATTCAAGATTTTGCGGAGAAAGGGGAGACCTCCCCTCTCCATTCGTACTGTATAATGTACTGGCCAAAAAAATGAAATTATTTTGACTATTCGAAGACTTTATTTAAGCACTAAAAACAAAAAAATAAAGGCTTTAAAGAAAAAGTAAGCACCTATAAGGGCCTTTATATTTTATTTTCAAATATAAGGACTTATAAGCACTTATAAGGACCGCTACGAACCCTGACAGAATATAGGAAAAAAATGAAATTTATATTTTCAGACCGGCATTTATTTCAAATAATTCTAACATGTTTATTTAATCATTAAGTAACATATGTTAATCTAAAAGAATCACGCTTGACAATAAATAACGGCAACCTACTCTTTTTCTCTTATTTTTAAATCCCCCCAACACATAAGTGAAAAAAAAAAAAAAACTGTTTTTCTTTCGTACGCTATGCCAAGACAACCTATTCAATTTACGATAAATGTGCCTCATACACAGCTTACATTTCAGCAATTAGGACTTTATAATGACTCTTATGCTGATCGACTTCAGACTATTAATCATTTGCAAAAGAAATGTCAAGCTGGTTATTCGCTTGATATCCGATTACATTGAGAAGAAGAAAATTTTATTGGACTTTCTGAGGACTTTTAAAGTGGTTATTCGTCCATTTAGAGACCCTGCAGAGCATATAAGATCCAAAAATTTTGATGTCATGAGCGATACTGATTCGAGTATTTCTTCGTCGCTAACCAAAGCTAGATTGGATTACACATAATAATTTCTCCTGCAGAGAAGAGCACTGGGACCGAAATGAAAGCTGCCTCAAGGAGTGTAGTTCCAGATATTTCCTTGAAAAATAAATTTGAAACCTTAGATGCAGTTCCCTCTATCGAGAATAAATTGCAATGACGAACCTTCTCCTAAAGATGACGACCAGTCGGAAGTTAATGTTGAAGCCAGCCATTCAGAACTTATCAAAGCTGTGGTTGATCCTCGCAAGAAAAGAGTGCCTCCGATCATCTGCTCGAGACCAAAGGTAACCTGGAAAGAAATCCCAAGCTTATTTTCCAAGCAGAGTGTAGTTGAATACACTGGTTTCTTGACAAGAGATGAAATTACTATTATTTTTAACTCTGCTACCAAAAAAGAAGGTGCCCTTATTATTATCTTTCTAGAAAGATAGTAAGAAAGAAATGCAATTCAGCACCTTCACACCAACGAAAGATGCTCCCCTTAAAGTTGGAATCACAGGACTCTCAGAGGATTCTGATGATATCAAGAATGAACTTTGTGCGGAAGGTTTTCCTGTCATCAAATATTCCCAGTTTAGAAGAAAAACTCGATGAAATGAAGTCAAGCTTCCAGTTTTCTTCGTGTTGTTGACTAGAAATGATGCTGGTCACAGTATTTATAAGAAGTTTATTCTGGATCTTAAAGTTAAAATACAAAGACACAGAACAAATCGCAGCTTTATGATGTGCTTCCATTGCCAAAGGTTTGGCCATGAACAATTATTTTGTAACAACGAGCCTAGATGTTTGAAGTGCGGCAAAAATCATTTACCTACATTTGTGATCTTCCAAAAGAGGAAAAACCGATTTGTGTGCATTGTAAACAAAGTCACGTTGCCAGTTCAAAGAATTGCGAGGTTTATCGTCCATTAAAATGAAGTCATCTCCGATTGCTGCAGCGTAGAGGGACTACAATAGGTCTGAGGATCCCATCCCTATATTGGCGACCAGTCAGAGGTCCATCTCGAATGATGTAGAGGTCTGTGCGCCCGTCAATGGAGATGCCACCATACACCAACACTCGCCCACTGCCAAATCTGACACTTTCGTGCACGAATGCAGGATTATTCCTACTGCCACGGTCCCTCCAGATGAAAATATGCCTATTATCAGGATGAACAGAAAAACGGGACTCGTCAGAAAAAAGAACATTGCTCCATTCATTTCTCCTCCAGTTCACATGCTCTGTTGCCCACTCCCTGCGGTCGCGACGATGCCTTGATGTTAGTCTAACACATACCATCGGTCGGCGAGCATACAGACCTACACCATGGAGCCGGTTTCGGACAGTCTGAGTTGAACCCGTGGTGCCAGTAGCCGAGCGCAGGTGTTGTTGGAGAAGAGTAGCATTCATATTTCGGTATCTCCGAGCCATTAACACTAAATAACAATCTTCATTGGGCGTCGTTGCCCGTCGACGACCTTGCCCTGGTCTTCGGCCTGCACTTCCAGTTTCCAAAAAACGGTTCCAGATCCTGGAAATCACACTTTGTGACACTCCAATGGCTTGCGCTACTTCGGCTTGAGTTTGACCCCCTTCTAATCTACCAACAATTCTCCAAGCTTCTGAATCGGTTAAATGAGTTCGCTGAGACATCGTACTCATCGAAAGCAAGGAGTTACTGAGTGCCGATCATCCTTATCTTCATTATCTTTTTTATTCAGTTGAAAGTGAAATTTCATTCGCTGCTCTGAAGCGATGTGTTAGACGTCAAACTCAAAATTAGCGTACTCCACAGTTTGAAAACCAGAAAAATTTTAATTTGTGATTCTCTTCTTCCATTTTTGGCAAAAAAAAAAATTCGCTTAGATCTTTATTTTGTATAAAACTTACAATATCCTTTAATTGTTTTGAGCAGTGTATACAGAAGTTAAGCTAGTTCCAGAACAAGCTAAAGAAACTGTTTAAAATACTATGAAGTCAAGCAAGAAATCTCAGTGAGCGAAGTAATTCCTGTGACTGAATCTTCTATTGGAACTACTCTGACAAAATTTGCAGGACATATCAGCAAATTTCTTAATTTTGCTGCTCAATTTTAAAAAGTTGAGATTGTAAGAAGAGAAGCAACAACTTGCGCTGTTTCTTGTGGACATGTTTGAAGGACTTGAAATCTAAACTTTCATTTTCTAATGTATGATGAAATATTCTAATATAATTTTATGTTTACGTAATGTTTTCCTTTCAGCGCAATTAAGGCACAATTACTTAAACCGAGCCGCAAAACAGCTAGCTAATCGCGGCATAATAAAGTCATGTCATGTCATGTCTTCAGCTTTGACGAAAATTTACTAAAAATTATCTTCAACTGTAGATGCTAGTTGGTCAACTGGGTCATTTTTTTAAATTAATTTTTAACTGTGGGGAGGGGGTGTTCACGTACAAATGCAATCCCCCAAAAGGTGATTATTCAGTATATTGTAACTGACCGTATTTATTTTTGGGGGACAAGCATGAATAAAAGTTAATCAAATCTTTAAATTAAATAGCTCCATTTAGTATGTTTTCCAGGGCATTATTCCCATTCGCTTTTCATGATGACGAAAATAATGTAATTTCAGAATTTAAATAACTAAAATCTAGAAATCTTTGCAACAAATACCCAATGGGGAATTTCAAAAAAGAAATGCTTACATTCGTCCATCCTGACTTTACAATTGATCTCAATTGACAACATAACATATCCGTCTTTCAACATTAGGCATACATTATGTACATAGGAATCCCCACCCAAAAGGGGAAAAGACAGTTCCATATCTATCTCATTCTGAGCCAAACGATGCTATTATTAAATCCTGATCCTGATCTATGTTACATTTCTACATAGTTTTCTTCTAATAGATGTATTTTTACATAAAATTTGACTTTTTCTGAAATGACATACTAATTTTTTCCATATTTCAATTCTATGCCTCAAATTATGGTAAAGTGCTGTGCTTTGTATACACAGCATACACAACGCTAGCGGATAGGGCCACTTCCGACCTGAGTTTCTTTTTTTTAAATTAGCGCACGAATTTTTAACATCGCATTGCCAATTGAATTTGGCATACATTTAATAATATCTCTTTTTACTTCCTTGTAGGAAGTAAAAAGGAAGTATTGTAATCACGAAAAAATTCAGGCAGCATATTTCAACGAAAATATCCATTTTGACCGCTATCGAATGCAATTTAACGATGTTTTCGCGTGATATTTGTACGTAAGGACAGAACAAAAGACTCTTTTCCTCCAAAAAAATTATAAAACTGCTTTAAAATGAATTCTGAAGAGAATTTTTCGTGGCGTCTGTACGAACATATGTACAAACGTACATATCTCGCATAAGTCAAAAACGAGTAGCCTCAGAACGTTGAAATTTTGTATATAGGACTGCTATAACATGTAGATGTGCACCTCGTATTTGGTTGCAATCGGCCGCACCAAATGTATATAAATATATTTATATATATATCCACTCTGTTACCCGGCTCTGCGATCTCAGTTTCTTTACTCTTATATGTTTGTAAATTGCACATTTTTTGCTTTAAAAATGATTGAATTATGTTGTTTTTATCTTCCAGTTAAGGTTCTTATGCCTTTAGTAAATCTGTATGCAATATTTTTAGAATTATCAACAATTTTAAAGTTGTTTAAATGCCGCTAAGCCTAATAATTTTTTTGATGGCGGCCACTGCTTGTTTACATTTGAAACAGCAGGATAGTGGATTTGTTGCCAATCTAGAGAAACTTAGCTTCGTAACAACGATAAAGATAACGCCTTCATTTATTATTGCCAATTAAATCATGCTTAATCCTTTCTGGAATTTTTTCGAGGAAGTAAGTGTTTAAGATTTACTTCGCAATTTTTAATACAGATATTTTGAGTTTTTATGTATTTTTGCCTTTTTGCGAAGTGAGAACTGAATTAATTGAATGAGAAATACTCAATCGTCTGTGAAGAATGTCGTTTTTGTTTTGTTTGCTTAATTTCTTTTATACATCGTTCTAGCTTTATTATAGTATTTGAATAGAACATGTGGCAACGATTAGATAATTCTTTAAATGATATAAATTTTGTGCATTCTGAGTTATGAATGAAATATAATAATACTGTTAAGTCAACCTAGCGCCAGAGTGTCGCTGTGGTAAACAAATAGAGTAAATTTTAAAGAATGCATTTATTCTATTGTGGTTTATGCGTTGTCAGTGAAGTAGATTTAATTCAATCCAATAAGTTTAAATGAAATGCAAGAAAAAATGCGTATAATTTAATATTTTGTACAAGGAAGTCATGTGGTGTACACATCAGATTTTTTAATTTCACTTACATGATTATATGCAAATTTAGTCGATCTTTAAAATTTTGCGTTTTGGTTATTAGCAATAACGCTAAGTGAGGTTTCTGCACTTTGCTATATCTTCAATGAACTGCCAGTTACATATTTTTTCATTTTTACCTCTGTACACTTAACAACCTTCGACAGTCAAAAATCAGAAATTTTTTAAAAAGAAATCAGGAGATTTTTTTCAACAACAAAAATATTTTTGAATGACAAAAATATATTTTTTAATAATGAATTAACTTTAAATAGTTACTAATTAATGTCTGAAAGTTGAGTAACCAAATCTTGAATGAAAACAGTACAAAAATACTTACATGCAAAAAAATACTTTTATTATTTGCATCTTTTAACAAAAAATAATACTTTAGTTAGTTTTCATACAAGTGCTACAAACAGTGGCAGATTTTGCTTTTATTAAAAAAGAGACTTCATAATTTTGTTCATAGCAATTGCCACATAGGCCTACTTTTGCTAATAAAATTTTTTCTAATGTCTCATTACTAATATTAGATCTAAATTCAGTCTTTGTTTTCATAACAATATTGAAAATTCTCGTAACAATATTGAAGTTGCTTCGTTTTATGTGATAATACTTTCTCTTTACTTTATCGGAAGCGAATTATAATGACGAGGAATTTGATTTAAATCATATCAAAGACGGAGTAGATCGAGATGAAATACTACATTTAGTAAGGAATTATAAGCCAAATAAAATAAAAACATCTGCCTTGAAGATAAGGATAGTATTGACAGATTACCTTTCAATTCATTGCGTGCTGCGGCGTTTCGGCGTTCCCCCCCGGGCCGCAAAGCAATGTGAAATTGATAAACAGATTTTGGAATGGTTTGAGAAACGAAGGATATGCCTTTATCCATTTTTTGCAGCAATTCCACTTTTGTTTAATGGACTTCTAAACATACTTTACATATTAGTAAATATATATCGGAATTCTATTTGACATAATCAAAAATTCAAGCTTACTTTTATAAAGTTGCCCTAACAGTCTGCAAAAAATAATAAGCCGGATCCAATTTGAAGATTAAGGAACAACACAATCTGCAACATTAACTGAATTAGCTAATTTTAGCTTAGCTTATACTGTCCGTTATACATTAAACGCGCAAGCGTAAACGTATTACACGCGTGCGCACACGCATATTCGTGTTGGCAGTGGTGATAAAGGCAAAGCATATTTTGCTTCCCTTAAATAAAGCTAAGACTAATCTAATAATCCCTTAAATCTAATTAATCCCTTAAATCTAATAATCCCTTAAATAAAGCTAAGACTATCTAATAAAATTCATGCTTTATTCCGTAAATAAAATAAAATAAGCTAACACTGTAGCCTTTACATTTAAAATAATTTGATTGAAAGAAAAACTAGCATAATGCTAACTGATAATCACACACGAGAACAAGACATTCGCCGATACCGGCGTACATATATATAATACTCGGCCAACCCGCTGATCTTGACGTCATCGGGCCAATCAGCGGCAACCACGTTCGCTTACCACCGATTTACCTTCAATCAAAATTTGCATGTGGAAAACTAAAGCCAACAAACGGCCCTCTTTTCCCCATGCAAATACAAAAAGAAAACTTACACAGAAGTTCATAGTTCAATTCTAGTATATGAAAACACTTATTGGCTTTAAACACTGAAAACATCTAAGCAAACATTTCTTAAATTAACAGCAGTCGCTGCTTTTGTAAATAAGTCGGCAGTATTTAATTTACTGGTGATAAATTCAAGGTCAAACACTCCATCATTTACTAGTCTTCTAACAAAGTGATATTTTACGTCTATGTTCTTAAATCGGCGATTTTCTATTGGCGATCTAGAAAAATCAATGGCAGACTTGTTATCACAAAATAGTTTACACTCTCTTAAATTAAACTTTAAAATTTCATCTTGTAAGACATTTTTCGTCCACATTAATTCCTTTGCTGCTGCAGATAAGGCGATATACTCCGCTTCCATGGTTTATAAACTTACACATTTTTGTTTAACAGTTTTCCAGACTACCAGTACTTCATCTAAATATAATATAAATCCTCCCATGGACACACGGTCATCTCTATTACTTGCATAATCAGCATCTGAATAACAATATAAATTTAGATGTTTAATCTTCGATAAGTTTAACTTATATAATTTAGTACTATTGAAATAACCACGCAATTTCAACAATGCTTCCCAATGCCTAATTCCAGGATTCTCCTGAAATTATAAGATATTCACTGCATATGTAATAACAGGCCTTGTCCTGTTAGCTTCAAAAACTAAACATCCTAACAGATTTCTAAAGGGTAATTAATGTATGCATTTTCGCAATTTCTGCACTTGTAGATGGACAATCTAATTTTGTAAGAATAGTGCCTTTAGCTATGGGAAGTGAAGTTATTGGTATCTGGAAATGTTTAAATTTTTCAAAAATTTCTTCGATATATTTTTGCTGATGTATAAAAACCCCATTCTCATTCTCTAAGAATTCAATTCCAAGTAGCGTTTTAGTTTTGCCTAATACTTTAAGATCAAAAAACTTACTCAGCTGTGAAATTACTTTATCTACACTATACTGATCTTTACTAAAAATCACAATATCATCTAGATGTAACAAGAGACTTACATTTGAACCCTTATAAACACAATTACACCATTGTATTTTCTTAAAATGTAGATTTTCTAAAATACTTTCAAATTCACAAAACCATTCACGGCCGCTTTGATGTAGACCGTAAATGGCCTTGTGTAATAAACACACTTTATTTTCCTCTTCGATAAATCCCTCTGGTTGGGTCATATATATTTTCTCATTTAGGTTTGCATATAAATATGCATTCTTTACATCTAACTGACAATTAGTCCATCCATATAAACATACCAGGATAGTGAAAAATATTCTTATGATTGAAAAATTTACTACAGGACTGTTAAACGTCATCAAAATCCTCATCTCTTTTCTGCCTGAATGCCTGTGCTACTAAACGTGCTTTGTATCTAACCACTTGATTCTTTTCATTTCTTTTTAGCGTATAGACCCATTTGTTTCCTATCATAGTTTTATTTTCTGGCTTTTCGACTAATTCCCAAACCTTTCTTTTCTTCATTGTGTCAATTTCTTCTTTCATTACCTTATCCCATTCTTCGGCATTTACTGATTTTCATGCTTCTTTAAAATTTTGTGGGATAACAATTTCTACGGAATTTGCCTCTTCAGACACGGAGCTAGTCTCCTGTTCTACAAAATTAACTTTCCCCGAGTATTTGTTTTTTCCACTAGAATCGAACTTATCTTTTAAAAATTTAATATTTCTTGCCTCACAATGCTTTTCAATATCATTATAGGATCTAAAACGGGTGTCTGTTCCCTCTACATAATAATATATGTCTGTACGTGTTCCATCTGGCCTTTTAACTGCTTTTCTTTACCAGTTTAAGTCTGATACTTCTTTCGGAGTAGATTTGTCATCTGACAACTTTATTTTTTTCTCTAGAAATTTCCTGTTCTTCATCTGATTCTGCTAATAGCCCAGATTCTTCTAGTCTTTTAAATTTAGGTTTTGATTTCTGTTCCAGGATGCCATTTCCTGCATACAGTTTTTCATCGAACTTCACATTACAGTTTTCTATTAATCTGCGTTCTTCTGGCAGCCATATCCCATAACCCCTAGTTTCCTTCGCATATCCTACCATGATTCCTTCTTTGCACCTCATTTGTAATTTATTTCTAATCTGTTTTGGCATGCCGACATAGGCTTTACAACCAAATATTTTAAAATAAACAACACTGGGTTTTCTATTTAGGAACATTTCATAAGGGGTTCGGTTGTTTTTATGACATACTCTGTTCCACGTATGTATGAAACAGCCAAGAGCTTCTGTCCACCATTCTTTTCCCATTTTACCATCATTAAGCATAGCTTTAACTGCGTCTAATGCCGTTCAGTTAAAACGTTCACACACACCGTTCTCTTCTGGGGTGTACAGGTTTATGCATTCAACATCAATTCCATTTTTGGCTAAGTACGCTTCGAATTGCCTGTTACAGAATTCCCCACCATTATCGGTATCGGTGCGTATACTTATTAATCGTATCGGTGCGTATACTTATTAATTGTATCGTTGCGTATACTTATTAATTTTCTATTCGTCAGTCTTTCCATTTGCTTATGATAATTCTTAAAAGTTTTCATACAATACACTGTTACTAATCTACTATAGTCATCTACAATAGCAAGGAAATATTTACTCCCACCCTTAGATGGAACTGGTAGTGGGCCACAAACGTCTAAATAAACCAACTGCAATGGTTTATCCGATCTCTTTGGAACATTTTTAAAAGTTATTCTACTAGATTTAGCAATAATACACGATTCACACCTCTCTATTGGTTTTTCAATTTCTGGTAATCCTTTCACACTTTGATTCTTACTAGTTTTCTTAATATAATCAAAATTTACGTGGTTAAATCTCCGATGCCATAGCATCGCATCGTCTACTTTATTTAACTTTCCAATTCTGTACCATAACCAGCTTCCCTTTTATTTGTTGCATATCTAAATGGTTTTACGTGATAAAGTCCATCATATCATTTAGCCTAGTATAATCTATCCCAATTATTAAAGTATATGCACATCTTCCCTTTTGAAATCACAAAATGAGCACCTGCCTTTTCTAACCTTGCTCCCGATAATAAATCTCTTCTTAGATTTGGATTATATAACACATTATCTAACTCAATCCAATTTATTCGATTGCCTACTTTTACTACAAATTTGACAAGTACTTTACTTTCACAATTTCCCTTTCCTAGTACTTTACTTTCACAATTTCCTACAGCTAAAGACATACGTATATCGTTTATTTCTTCAAAATTTGTCTAAAAATTTCTATTATACAGAAATGAGTTGTAACTGCAGTACCTACGACCCAATTAAATTTATCTGCGTTACCTCCTTTATCTGTAGTTGTTGCATAATTTTCTACTAACATTAATTCTTTATCTTTAAACTGTCCGTTTTTATCGTCTATTTTAAACTTCTGATTTTTACTTACATTTTCTTTACATTGAGCGATTAAGTTCCCAAATTTATGACATCTGAAACAAGGTCCTATTCTCATATTCCCCATCTTTTTCTTAGATTTAGTTTTATTTTCAACTCTATCTTTCCCCGCATTTAAACTAATAGTATTAAACACGCTTACCTTGCTGTCTTCTAAATCGGTATTTACCTGGCAAAGTCGGCTTTCTTCCCTTACCAGCTCTTCAGCAATTCTTTCCAGCATAAAATCTTCATCCTTCCACCTATAGATCAACTGTACAACGCCGGAGCATTCCTGGGATAATATCCTTATTGCATGGAATCCTTTAAAAAGATCTGCCAAGTTGTGACCAGCTTCAGCCAACTTCTTTGCAGTCATTCTTATCCTTGTGATGAATAATCCTATTTCTTCATTTGACGTATATCTAATACTAAAAAATTCATCCAGTAACTGAATTATCCTTGCTCTTGTTTTGAAATTGAATTACTTCTGTAGAATTTCCCATGCTTCTTTACCACTTGAACATTCTTGTATCAGCAGCCTGAACTCAGCTTTAATTCCATAATATAATGTAGTGAAGGCTCTGTTCTCTCTCAGTGTGAACTCCTGCTTTTCACGCCTTGTTGCACTTTTATCTAATTCTTCTTCTTTGTCCTCTATGAAGCTCCAACAATTTCTATCCAGTAACAGCATTTTCATGTCAACTTTCCATCGATCCCAGTTGTAATGGTTTGATAGCTCAAAACCTTCAGGTAGTAATGACATCTTCAATTAAGTTTGAGCACGACGACTTGAACAAACTTCTAAGACAGGTCAGCTTCTTTTCGTGGATAATGGCCCTCTTCACCTACATTCCTTCAATGCTGAGTTGAACTAGATGACCGATTAGCTGTTGGCGCTGGGCCCATAACCCTGTTGGCAGTGGTGATAAAGGCAAAGCATATTTTGCTTCCCTTAAATAAAGCTAAGACTAATCTAAATAAAATTCATGCTTTATTCCATATATAAAATAAAATAAGCTAACACTGTAGCCTTTACATTTAAAATCATTTAATTGAAAGAAAAACTAGCATAATGCTAACTGATAATCACACAAGAGAACAAGACATTCGTCGATACCGGCGTATATATATATATAATAATCGGCCAATCAGCGGCAACCACGCTAGCTTACCGCCAATTTACCTCCGATCAAAATTTGCATGTGGAAAACTAAAGCCAACAATTCGCAGCCGTAAAAGTCTTATGCGTCCACTCGACGCATGTGCAGAAAGTTTGTAGCTTTGAGGTCCGGATTATGGGTGTCCGAATTAACGACTTTTGACTGTATAAGAGTAGTGCCCCCCCCCACACAAAAATACAGCATGTCACTTTTTTTTAATCAGAAATTTACATCTTTTTTTTTTTTATTTAACTAAATAAAGCACAATCTGTTCATTTAAATTTCTACGGGAGAATGACTGACGACATCTCACACAACTTTCATGTTTGGTTGGAATTTCGTAATAATTGAAATATGATAGCTTTTATGAATGAAAGGTTTTGTTTTTTAACATAATTTTAAATGTACGCTTTTGATATTCAAGTTGGAAACAGATAAGATGATTGTTTTTATAATTTTAGAACAGAAATTTTTGGTAAAAGTATATTTATGGGTACACCATGGTGAAAACTGATGATTTTTAGCGGTACATAGATACCGAGTTTTTGCAATTCTTTGAGACTTGTTATTTTGGATTTGTGTAGCGCAAAGACAAAATAACAAGTCAAAGAATTGCACAAACTTGGTATCCATGTACACATTGACCCATTTTGGCTAATCTTTGGAATATGGTAACAGGTAGTTTGGTGACATTTTGGTAAGGCGATAAAAGTTACTAGCTAGGACTTTAGTAGTATAACATGGATAAGTCAAGAGAGTGCGCAATGCCATTTTTGTGCAGCAATTCTTAAAAATGCGGCAAGTAGTTTGCAATTCTGCATTTTCTTCCAATTTCGCACCTAATCTACGTCATGATTAAGCATTTTTGTTCCATAAAAGTTCTAGTATAAGCGTAATTCGGCTAGCAGATTGTTGGAAAAAATGTTGAGTAAAGAAAAAATTTAAAAAAAAAAAAAAAGCCTTTACTTCACAAAAACAAAATGGCGTCCAAAACAAAACTAGCAGGTTGCTGCAGGAGGGTTGGTTGCCAAATTTTCGCCAAAAAATTGCCAAGTTAACATAATCCAAAGATTAACCCTATTTTCACTTAAAAAATAATCACAGAATTGCACAACCTAAGCATTGTGCACTACCTTGACTTTATCCATGTACACATCGACAAATTTTCACTATTATTTAAAAAAAGGCTAATCTTTGAAATATGGTAACAGGTAGTTTGGCGACATTTTGGTAAGGCGATAAAGGTTACTAGCTAGGACTTTAGCAGTGTACATGGATAAAGTCAAAAGTGTGCGCAATGACATTTTTGTGCAATTCTGGGATGTTTTTTTAAGTGAAAATAGGTCAACGTGTACATGGATACCGTGTATGTGCAATTCTTAAAAACGCAGCAAGCAGTGGGCAATTCTGCACTTTCTCCCAATTTCGCACCTAATCTTCATCATGATTAAGCATTTTTGTTCCATAAAAGTTCTAGCATAAGCGTAATTCGGCTCACAGATTGTTGGAAAAATATGTTGAGTTACAAAAAAAAAAAAAAAAAATGCCTTTACTTCATGAAAAAAAATGGCGTCCCAAAAAAAAAAACTAGCAGGTTGCTGTAGCAGGGTTGGTCGCGAAATTTCGCCAAGTTACCATAGCCCGAAGATTAATAAAAAAAAAAGTCAGAGAATTGCACAAACTAGGCATTACACACTCCCTCGACGTTGTCCATGTAAACATATACAGTCAAAAGTCTTTAATCCGGACGTCCCTAATCCAGACCTCTAAGCTACAAACTTTCTGCGCATGCGTAAACGCATGCGCGTTTAATGTATAACAGACAGTATAAGCTAAAATTATCTAATTATCTATTTCAGTTAATGTTGCAGATTGCGTTGTTCCTTAATCTTTGAATTGGATCCAGCTTATTATTTCTTTGGAGACTGTTAGAGCAATTTTTGTCAAAAAGAGTTTCCAATTCTGGAGCTGCCAAAGGATCTACAAAGCGAAAGCATGTTTCGATGTCCATTAAACAAAAAGTGGAATTGCTGCAAAAAATGGATAAAAGCATGAAGAAAATGACAGAGAGGCGATTTGTTTTTCCAATCATTCCGAAATCTGTTTATCAATTTCACGCTGCTCTGCGGGGGAGGGGGGGGGGGCACAATGAACTGGAAGTTGATCTGTCAGCACTATTCTCATCTTAAGAGGGCAGATGTTTTTATTTTATTCAGCTTATAATTCCTCACTAAATGTAGTGTTTCATCTCGATGTACTCCAATATAATTTAAATCAATTTCCTCATCATTATAAATATCATGAATACACATCAAATAATTTTCTGGTTGAAATTATCTAATTTCGACTATGCGTGATGTATGCTTTACGCATGCTCGCGTTGAAAGGTTTAATAAAGTAAACAAATAAATATTAAACTTTTTTTTTTTTTGTAAATTTCGATACCCTTTAGATCATAATTGCTCTTTATTTCATAAATTACGGTTTCATATTTTTAATTTTATAATTTCTGCATGCCATCTTACCAGATTTAAGTGATGATCTATAATCCGGAATCGACGAAGTCTCCTCGAGTCTGGATTAAAGACTTTTGACTGTATCTATATTCATTTAAAAACTCAAAGGAGCAGCCAACAAAAAATACATAATCTCAATAAACTACCTTTTTTAATCAAAGAATGATATAACATAAAAAAAGGAAATTCGTCTTTGCACTACACAAAGGAAATATTCGCTTACCTTATTTACGAATTAACACATCTTCAGCCAAATAAAATTCTTTAACAGCATCCAAAAACTTCCTAAAATTATCTGAACTAGAATCTGTATACTGGCGTTGCCACATTAAATTCACAAAATAAGAGTAAAAAATATTCTCCGTAACAACTGTACGCATTTCCGACTTTCAACCATATGTATTTCTTTTCTACAAACAGGACACCTAATAATGTAAGTAAACCTTCATTTACACGCCAGTCAAGTAATGCTCTTTTCTTCTTTCTTTCTAAATCATACAGAAACTTCAAATTAATCTTACCACATTTGGCCATTTTGCCATCTAAACTACAAAACTTCCTAACCAACACACACACCACAAGCCCTTACGAATTTACGGCAATCATGCAACCGATTACGTCATAATAGGGTTTACTTAACATTCAACTAGTCAGGCTACCATAAATGAAACAACTTCACGATAATAAAAGAGGTACCCTTCTCTCTACTCTAACCGGCTTTTTTTCATGAGCCAGACACGTCGTGCCTTGGGCAATATCCTGGCTATACAAGTACAGATAAGGATAAGTTGATTATTCTTAAAGGAAAAACTCATAACTGAGCTTATTTATTTCTTGTAAATAAAAATAAATGTTACAACAATATGCATCTTCAAATCTTCGAATAAGATTTATACTAAGTTGTAAGTTATTTATCTCAATTTATAGAATTTTTGGCAAGTTATTCATGTTTGTTTTTAATGGAAGTGAAAATAATATAACTAAATAAGTAACTAAAATCTTGAAATCTATGCAATACTGTATTTCAAACAAATACATAAAATGTACTCAGAAATCATGCAAAATCGCTTTGTGGACCACGAGAAGCCCACAGAGGTGGCAGTTTGAGATCATTGCTCCATAAAATTCTATAGAAATTTAATAAAACTGTCATTGAAGAGAACTCTATACAATAGTTGCTTTGCAAAATCATATTAGAAACTTTCTAAAAACTTTACAGAATGTTATTTTATATAAATCTGCAAAGTTTTCTAACTGTAATCAAAGCAAATTTTAAGTTTCTGATGTAGTACATGGGATACAGGTAAGTAAAGATAACTACCATTCAAGCTCTAGTGTAGAATTGGGTGCCCCTTCAATTAGCGACAACTTTTAAAAATTTTTTTTATTTTGGAGATGAAACCTCATTTCTGGTTACCATGATAGTTTTAGCTTCCTGATTTTTTTTTTTTTTTTTTAATTAAAATAGATTGATGTGTACATGGACAAATTTAAGGCAGTGCACAATGCCTAGTTTGTGCAATTCTGGGATGTTATTTTAAGTGAAAACAGATCAATGTGTACATGAACAGAGTTTGTGCAATCATTCGACTTCTTATTTTGGTTTTGTATAGCGGCCATCTTGAAATTTTGCCTTTCTGGCACTGATCTTGGCGTCAAAAAAGAATCGCCAAAAAACAAGGGGCACCCAATTGTAAACTTTTACCAACTGTTCATTCATTAAATATTGAATCATTTCCAAATGAACATCTTTGTCCTTCTTTCTCTAGCTTAATATTTTTACATTCTAAAATTATATAGCCATTTTAACTACATTAGTAAATTTAGAAAAGGTGTAAAAATTCTACTCAAAAATGAAAATTTATCTTGTTTAATGAAAAAAGAAAATTCTGTTGATTTTTTAATGCTTCTACAGTACTCTTTTGTTACTGGGACCAGATTCAAAAATGTAATATATGCATGTATATGTATGTGAGTATAAACACATATATGTGCATACATGAACACACATATATTTCTGTCCGAATTCCGACAACAGAAGAGAAGAGCTTTTAAATACTCAAAACTTTGACAGAACAATATAAGGGAAATTAAAGCAAGGAAACTCGTTTAGAATTCTTTATTATGGCCCAATTTTCTACATAGTGGGATCGGATATTTTCGGTTGAATTCTATTAGTTGATTCTATATGTAGAACCTAAAACTGTAGAAAATTTTATAAAATGTCTGCATAAATTTTTATAGAATTTCATAGACTCTCTGATTTACTTTATTAAAACAAACTAAGCCATAAATTTTAAGGACTCTAAAAAAAGTTTGACTTTAGGCATTTTTATAAAATTCTATAAAACATTATCGTAAGGGTAAGATACATTATTATTTTATGACTAAGCGTAAAACGTTCAGAGTTTAGAAAACGATAAGATTTTAAAAATATTGTCTGTGCTTACCATGAAAGGAAACCAACTGCACAGGCAAAGAATGGGCGGCATAGACACGGCTAATGGGTATCTCCACAGGTACACTCCTATCCGATTCTGGTGATCCAGAAATTTCAAAAGCAGCGTGATTTGGTGATATACTTATTGGCTGCCCAGAATGTCCATTCAAAACATTCGACAAACTCCTTGCTCGCTGGCGAGAGTCAGAACTGCTACTCGAACCACTCCCGCCGTCCCTTTGGCGAAGGCTTAGAACACCTAGCCCGCTAGCACCAGAAGTACTAGCCATTTGGGATCCACTGGAAGCAGGTTGATCTCGTGCATTGTTGTTGTTCGTACTCTGTTTTGCGCCCATTTAGACAAATTATATTTAAAACCGAAACAAATCTGTTCCACTGCATGAAAAAACACATGGAAGACACGATGTTTTCAGAAAATTTACCAATCTTGTCAACATTCGCGATGTATGAAAATTTTTACAACGCTCATAACTGCAGTTTTAAAAATTTTACCACTACCTATAGTACAAGAAAACTCATAATGTAAACCTTACAACGCTGCTCGAATTTCTGTAAAAATCTATTACTACATCAAATTAGGAGGAGTTGAGTAACTTGGAAACTGCTTACAGACAGACAGACAGACAAAGTAGACAGATGTCTTTTGTTGCACCCGCTAAATCTTTCTGCACCGATGGGCGAAAAATCAAGCATAGGTGCGAAGGAAAGGTATATAGAAAGGGGGGCAATTTCGTATTTCAGAGGAGAGTAAAAAGGAACTTCGTATATTTTATACGAGTTCGAAAGGCCAGGAAGAAAAGATGGGACAAAATAAAGTAAAAAATAAATGGCCCAAAAGTAATGGAGAGGAAAAAAATTTTTTATTTGTAATTAACAAAAAAAAAAAAAAAAAAAAACCACGATTGTGTTCATGAGTGTAGTCAAAATAGTCTTCCAGGTGTGTGTAATGAGTGTGTTTTGTAAAGCTGAATAGATGTAAAGATGGGGGAAAATTAATAATAAAATAATAAATATTGGGGGTCCAGTCACATAACAGTATAAGTCAGGTTTAGAAGCTAACTTTTGCTATAACAGGGAAACTAAAATTTAAAAATTTTTAAATTTAAACTTTTATTTTTTAACATGGAAACAAATACTAGCCTCTACCTTGAGACACAGTAACAGAAGACACATAAGATCAAGATACATATAATATCATGCAAAGTTATACATTAAACTAAGTAACATCATCTATTGCGGTTTCCAACATATTTATATACTCAGAAAACACCATCAGATAAAATCATAAATCCAAAACAAGGCGAGAACATATCAGCAAAAATAAATAAGTAAATAAATTACGGAGTTTTTTTTTTAAATATTAATTAATTTTTTTTAAAAAAATAAGCATTTTATTTATTTATTAAGTTAATGATCATAATTTATTATATGTGTACTATTTTATCAATTTGAGTCACACTGTATTAATATATGCTTTTAATTTAAATAGATAGGAAATATAGATTAAAGGAGCAAAAACTACAACTCTATACATTCATTGAGGCCCGAGATCGTGTTTTTCCCTCTCGAGAAATTCCTCAAAGGGGTCCCAATGGGTAGAGCTAACACTACTGATACGGGCTACTGATAAGGATAGCGTCCCTACGAGATGGTAAGCAAAAAAGAACCACATTATTTAAAGCAATTACTAAGTATTTAATGCCAGAACATAATAAAATGAGCATAATAATAATAATGATCATAACAAATAAATGAATTTAAAGGTACTTTAGTGACAGATATTTGATTTAGCTTAGAGAAAAGAAGTTCTACTTATCTGAACGCTCCGTCTTAGTGCTGCAAAAGATTGCAAGGAAGACAAGACCCCCAGGTACAGTCGGTCACAAAAGTATTCGAACACCGGTACCCTATCAGAAAATGACAAGATGGCGTTTTTTTTTTTTTCTCTTTCTCTCTGTGTGTCGTGTTATTCCATCCTAGGTTTTCTTCTCCACCCCATCTTGGAAAAAACTGGAAAAAATTGGTTACGATCTCTTTTTGAATGGGGAGATGCCATTTTGAGAAAAAGCTGACGACCCTATCTTGGATAATGAACATGACCGCTCTACACACCCTTTTACTCTCTCTCTCTCTCTTTTTGAATTGGGAAGCCATTTTGGGAAAAAGCAGACGACCCTATCTTGGAGAATGGAAATGAACGCCTCTCCCTCTCTCTTTGAAATGGGAAGCCATTTTGGGACCCTCTATTCTTGGGGAGGGAGAAAACTGAAGTCTGCATTTCGCTGTCTCTGAATGCGGAAAGCCCTTTTGGGAAAAGCGGACCCTCTTCTTCTGATCTTGGAGAACTGGAAATGAACGCTCTACACGATCTCTCTTTGAATTCAGAAGGTATTTTGGGACCTTCTAATGTTGGAAAACTGAAATGAACGCTCTACACCTTCTCTCTCTCTCTCTTTCTCTCTTTCTCTGAAATGGGTAGCCATTTGAAAACTCCCTAACTTTGGAAAAAAACAGAAATGAACGCTCTACACCATCTCTCTTTGAAAATGGGGGGGTGTCATTTTGAGACCTCCCTCCCCTAAACTTGAAAAAAAAACTGAAATGAATGCTCTACACTTTCTCTCTTTGGACATGGGTAACCCTTTGGGGACCCTCTCCTCTTGGTAGAAAAAAAAAAGAACTGAAGTGAAGGCTCTACACAATCTCTCTTGGAATGGGATCCATATTTCGGGAAACGTGGATCACCTCATGCTGGAAAACTGAAGTGAACCACCAAGATTGGACTCTATATAATATTTTTTTTTAATTGACATCATGACCCTCCTCCCATTTGTTATTAAAAAATTGTTTTTTTTTTGTTTTGGTTTTTATCCCATTTCCGATGTGATTTCAGAAATGCAATTCCATAACAGTTCAATTTCATTCGAGGTTAAATGATCTAAACAGTGTTTGACCCACCCATCCGTATGATTATTTTCTTCTCCTTCCTGTTGTACCAAATTTTGTAAGTCCATATAATCATTCCATACGGGAAGGGCTAGATCCTCACAAGGCTGTCTTGAAACACTTGGAATCTCTTTGGGATGAGTAGAGGAATCTAGGATGTCTGGACCCGGCTGCGATTCTACCTCCATGATTTCTGGACCCGTTGGAACTTGTTTCCCGGCTGAAATTCTACCTCCATGATTTCTGGACCCGTTGGAACTTGTGAACCCGGCTGTGATTCTGCCTCCATGATTTCTGGACCTGTTGGAACTTGTGGACCCGGCTGACATTCTACCTCTACGATGTCGGGACTTTTTGAAGCTTGTGGACCCGTCTGACATACTACCTCTACGATGTCGGGACAGGTTGGAGAAGAAGAAGAAGAAGAAGAGGATACTAGAAGAGTTCTTTCTGTGAGGAGTCCGAAAAGGTTGCCTGTTTGAACAAGTCGGGGAAGAAGAAGAAGCTTCTGGATTCTGAAGCGGATCTTGCACGCCAGGTAGGTTCCGGTAAGTCGACCGTTTTTTAAGAGGTAATTTTTTTTCTTCCTCCTCATCTTCAATTGTGATGACTTCAATTTCATTCCGTTGCCGGGTCGATTTTGTTTCGGGCCATGACGATGGTTTGGTCCAGCTCCTCTTATCATCTAAGGAAGGGATGGGTAAAGGTGGCGGAGGGTTTTCTTCTTCTTTTTCTTGAAACATCATCGGCGATTGGAAAGAAATCTCCTCTTTCAATTGTTTCCAAAGCGAGTACGAGCACCGATCGACGAGAAAGAGACTCTTCTGGGTTGTGACGATGAGATATTGCGTTTCCGGGGGAACGACATAGTTTAGAAAAGGTCTTAGAATATATTTCTTATATTTCATCCTGTCGCTGACTTTAAAACTTCTTTCCTTCAGATTGGGGGACGATGATTCGTAATAGGCGAGAGGAGCGGCTGTGGTCTGAACAATATGAACTTCGTCTTCAGCCGTCGTTTTCACTCCAAAGGTAAAATATCGTTTCGTGAGAAAAATATTCTTCCACCGAAAACTCGTGCGCGGATCTGTATATCGCCGGTCTGTTTGAATGGGCCGTCTCAAAGCTCGATCCATCCGATTCCAAGAGAAGGGAGATTCCTCTTTCGTTTGTTGCGATTCGAATAAATTTCTGTATATATTCTGAACGAGCAGGTTGGAGGATTCGACATCTTGGTTGAAAGAAACGATCGCTTGATGAGGTGGTAAATGCGGAATAAATGTCGCACAATGACACGCCAAAAAATTTTCTTGCTTTAGCGTCTTCAAATCCTCCCCGTTCGAAATCCGTTGAGTTGGAAAAACTTAGCGACATGGCTCCCAATGGAAAAGAAATGATCTCGCCCAGTACTCTCGTCTTTTTATATATCTATATAGACACACACAGACACACATAGAGGCTCTATGACGTCCGTTTTATTTGTTTTTTTTTGTTTCTCTCTCTCTCTTCTTTCCAAGAAATCTTATCTCCATGACCTCTTTTTCTTTTCTTAAAAAGATGAATGTGTGTCGGAATGAGGAAGTGAAAGTAATAATTTAATAAACAAAAAATTATCCAACCATGACCTTCTTTTTTTTTCAAAGTCAACCTTTCCAATCCAAGGACGTCCAGAGATAGAGGAAGCAGGGAGAGAGGAGGAGGAGGGAAGGGAAGGTCACACTCTCTTTCTCTTTATAAATAAAAGGGGAGAGCCCCAAAGTCGTATTTTTGTCCAAGTGGATCATGAGGAGGCATCCCCAGCTCACTACGTGTATTCCTTTCAAATATAAATATGTTGATCTTTCCTTTTATATCATCCAAGGAGTCGTTTACCTGAAAGCCTCCGATTTTTCAAAATGTGCGTGTTATCATACCATGGGGAGTTATCAAAAGATGCGGGACGAATTTTTATCCGACGAAAACGTGTTGATGGCTCGTGACATTCCACCTTTGGATGAACAAATTTTGTTAATGAAACGAGCCAAATATTTTTACACGTCCCACTTTCTAACCGTCTCGCAAATGAATAGGATTATGGATCGTCTTGAGAAGACAAAAGGGATTCTCGTTCATTTTAGTGAATGGTTGCACAAATGTTTGCACGAACCTCTCTCGATCGAGAAGACTGGGAAGAATACATATTATATTCTTCTCGAGGACTCTCCTCCTTCGTCTCATCATAGAGAGGCCACGACTTTTGAAAAAATCCTCGAGCAAGAAAAAATAGAATGGTGGAACAACTACCCCATCCCTCTCCCCGAGCATCAAGAGGAGCCTGTTCAGAAGAAAAAGAAAAAACCTTTCCAAAAGCCTATCCTCATCCTCCTCGATAATGATGGGGATGAGGAGAAGCCTGTTCAGATTCCTCTCAGTTTGTCAAAACCCGTCGAGGATGAAAAACATCTCCCTTCCTCAAAACCTCTTGAGGAAGAGAGACTCCTCGAGAAGGAGAAATCTCTCCCATTGTCAAACCTCCTCGAATATGAAAAACCTCTCCCTTTCTCAAGACCCCTCGAGAAGGAGGGACCTCTTCCTTTATCAAACCCCTTCGAAGATGAAAAACCTCTCCATTTATCAAGATCCCTCGAACATGAGGGACCTCTCGATTTGTCAAAACCCCTCGAGGATAAGGGAACCGAAAATCCTCTCCCTTTCTCAAGACTTCTCGAGGAGGAGGAGGAGGAGGAGAGACCGCTCCATGTCTCAAGACAGGACCCCCCTCTATCTCTTAAGGATCCGAGGAAAACGATTCCTATTGAAAAATCATCTATCGACGATCCCCAGAAAAGGTCTTCGGAGGAGATTAGACTTCCATGTAGAAAACGAATCTGCCACAATCATAATAATAATAATAATAATAATAATAATAATAATAATAATAATATACCCCCTTCTCAACAACAGAATCCTACAACATTTGCAGATAAATGCATTCAAACCAATCCCTTTATAGTAACCCTTTTGATTGGAGAACCCGTGCATTAGCCTCGAAAAATAAAATGAGATTCTAGACTGTTTCTATGACCAGAATGTTAAGCCAATAGATAGGTCTAGCTCAGAATTTTTCTTTTTAAAAGAAAATAAATAAATAATCCAAAGACTATTCGTAAATATAAATGGTAAAGTCTTGAGTCGGCTGGAAAAAAATTTTCAGAGCTGAGAAAAATTCTACAACTCAAAAAAAAAAAAAAAAAAAAAAAAAAAAAAAAAACCTTTTTGTTAATTTTTATCATGTCTTAGACATGATAAAAATTAACGACCCCCCTTCCCTTTTCGTCTCGGAATGTTGTCTCACTCTTTTGAAAAACAAATCGTGATTCATTCATGGAATGATTGCCATTAGAGAAAGGATGAGTCATGATCTATTTTTAGAAAGGGTGAGACATCCTTCCCAGACAAAAAGGGAGGGTCATTAATTTTTATCATGTCTAAAGACATGATAAAAATTAACCAAATTTTTTTTTTTGAGCTCTGAGAAATTTTTTTTCTCCCAGCCGATTCGAGACTTTACCATTTTTTTAAGAATGATTTCTCCCTGATCTATTATTTCAAAATTCCAAGTTTCGCTTCAGAACCATCTATGCTGTTGAAGAAGTAACGTGATATATGTATTTTTTAATGAGTTCTGTCAAGATTGAATTGTGCAGGATCGACCTTGCGAATTTCTTCTCTGTGTCTATTAATAATAATGATACCGAACTGCTTTTTGTAGAGCGCAATGGAAAAAACCTTTTGTATGGTTAGGACAATTCATGTGTTCGATCCCATTGTATTTGAGAATCTCTTGCGTCGATCCCGAAATGCAATAAATGGATCTTTGCAACCATTTCTCTAAAAACCGCCGTTTCATTTCTCCTCGCACCCAAATCATGGAAAAAGGTTCCGTCAACATCGTTAACACCCATGGAAAATAACTGTACGGAATTTCTCCTTCGTACCACGACAAGCCGTGATAATAATCACTCGCCCACACAGCGGTTCGTTTTTCTTTCTCGGTGAGCATTTGCCATGGAAACGGGGGTTTAAAACAAATACCCCTCGAGAAGTACCGTCCAATGTGACGTAAGCCAATTCTTTCACAATAAAGGCTCCTTGAGAATCGCAGAAACATTCAAAGTCGAGCACGAGTTCCATGTTTTTTATTTCTTTTTCTTTCCAAGGTGACCTTTATTATTATGATGATGGATGTGTATTGAGATACGCACGATATTATTCAAAAAACAAATATATATACGAATGTGACCTTTCCCAGAATTCATACGACCTGTCACGTGCAACCTTCTCTCTCTATATATATAAAAGAGGAGACGGCGAGAGAACGCTATCCATTTTTTCCTTCAGGACACACAGCGAGAGAGAGAGAGAGAGAGAGAATTTTGTTTTCTTTTTTTCCTCAATTGAAGAAGATGGACATTTTGAGTACCAAACCTCTCAAAGATTCCTACATTGTTCTGGACATGGAATACTTTCACTGTTATGATCCAAAGACGGGAGATATATGTTTCATCTTGAAGGAACTGGGCTACATCACTTGCGATTTAAGCTTATGCGGATCCATGATTTTTCTCCCTCCTGTCCATTACGATGACTTATCGTCCCGCAATCAAGCTGTGGTCAACCAGACTACAAATAACCGACACGGCCTGCAATGGACCGAGGGTCGTCTTTCCTACGAGCATCTTCCTACGATCCTGAAAATGCTGACCGAAAATGTGGAGGTGATCTACGTCAATGGATACGATAAAGCCGAATTTTTCAGCAAGCTCTGCCAGCGATCCGTTTACGAGTTTTACATCCCAGGGAAAACCGAGTGGCGGAACAAGTCGAAATGCACGCGACACCAATATTTCCAAAAGATGATTCATTGTGCCGAGAACAAGGTGAGAAATTTTCGATACCATTTGATGGAGGGTAGTTACGTTTTCCGGAAATTACATTGTTACCCCTCCGAGAGCAAAGCTGTCGAAGACGAAGAGGAGGCGGAAGAATCTCCCCAGGAGAACTCGTGCGACGATGAGGAGGAGGAGGAGGAGGATGAATTTTCTAATAATAATAATAATAAATGTCTAAGTTGGGATGCTTTAGAGACCCAAGAATATTGGTCTCAACCCTTATCTCACCTAGACCTGAAAGAGGATCCTCAAGTGTACTCTTTGTGGTCCTCTTCTAAAATTTGGTCTTGGAGAGAACCCTTGAATGTTCGTGAATGAAATGGTATGACAATCCCTAGAGAAAAAAAAATAGAAAAAAAAGTTCCTTTTTTTGTAATATGTTGATTTCTTTCAATCCCATTTCTTTTCTATAACTCCAACCCCAATCGACGAGAAGAAGACGAATTTTCCAAGTTACACAAGACGAATCTTCCAAGTTACACAAGACGTAGAAAGATTTCACAAGGATTTATAAATCACACGCTCCCACATGATATATGTATAGAGAGAAAAAGACCCTCTGTTCTCTAGCCAATACGTCAAGACTTCCCTAAACTAAGAGAGACCATGAGTACCGAGGAAACCTTAGCAGAGCAAGTGGAAAGACTTTCAAAGAGATTAGAAGAGTTAAGACGGGATAGATTTACAGTTCCGCCGACTAAAGAGGAAACAATCATCGATTTCAACAAACCGCTATACTTTCATTCTCTACCCCAAAGAATGAGACGAATGGACTCGCCGTTGAACAGTTCCAATGAGAAACAAAATGTCACTTATTTGAATAGTCAATTTCAACACATGAATATTTCATAAGTATTTTTTTCCCTAAAGCGTAGGGAGATCGGATCAGTAGTTTTTCCCTTTTCATCGTCGAAAAAGATTGGGAGGAAAAATCTTTCTCAGCTCTCTCAGAAAAATTTTTCAGCTTTAAAAAAAAAAAAAAAAAAAAAAACTTTTTGTTAATTTTTATCATGTCTTAGACATGATAAAAATTAACTCTACCCCCTTTTTGTCTGGGAATGTTGTCTCACACTTTCTAAAAATAGACCATCACTCCTCCTTTCCTAAAGAATAGAATTCCAAGAATGGGATCTGGTCTATTTTTAGAAACGGTGAGACCCTATTCCCAGACAAAAGGCGGGTAGAGTTAATTTTTATCATGTCTAAAGTTCAGGGTCCATCCATCTTCTTATGTGAAAGGGTGACCCTGACGAGATCGAGATAAACAAGTCCTGTGAGTTGTTTTGTAATCTTGACGCGATCCAAGAAAGACTTTTTATTTTTTTTTTTGAAATAGGCGGGGTTGGGGAGAGAAAATATTCTCACGACCCTCAGATATCTTTTCATAAATATATTTTTTATCAAAGTGTTTCTTTCATTCCGATCCTTTTAAGAGGTTGGAATGACCCTGACATTTAGATGGGGTCGCGATCCCGACAGATGTCGCGCGAGTATAAAAGTGTGTGTCCTCCACGAGATTTCTTCAGAGAACAGAAGAAGACGTGAACTGAGCTGGTAAGTCCCTTTGGTCCTATGAATATGGTTATCTATAAACTCGATTTGATTCTTTGTTTCTTTTTTTAATAATCATAATAATCATAACTTCATTTAAAAAGAACTCTCTTCTTAACCCTTTGAAAAGAAAAATGTCTCTTTCAAGACGACGACTCTAAAACGTTTTATTGTTTCCCCCCCTTTCTAGATCTTCCCTGTTATACATATATACCTTTTCGATTCTTTTTTTTGCTCCTGTTTGTGGAAGACATCACCGTATTCATCGCCATGGCGTGTTCAGAAAACTTTATCGTGCTCGATCTAGAGGGTTTCCAGTCCTACAACCACAAGAAGGGTGAATTTACCTACGTTTTAAAAGAATTGGGCTATGCGACAAAAGATTTTTTGACCGTGGGATCGTTGACGTTTGCTCCTCCTCACCCCTTCCACCAACTGAATGAAAAAAACCAAAAGACGAATGCCTGGCTGACGAGAAACCGGCACGGACTTCGTTGGAACGAGGGTCATATTCCCTACAACCATTTAGGACGCATTCTCCAATCGCTCACTCACAGCTTCTCCACGATTTATGTGGTGGGATGTCAGAAAGCTAAATTCTTTGCTAAAGCCTTAGATTATCAAAAACCCGTGACGGAAATTTATGTGCCAGATGGAATCATTTGGAAGTATCGGGAAAAATGTGCCCGACATCATCAAAGGATGAAATATTTCCATTGTGCCGAAAACAAAGTGCGCAACTATCGATGGCATATTACGGAAGGAGATTTTCATATCAATCACGTCTATCCAGACGGAACGGAGAAAGAGGAGAGGATTCAGGAGGAAGCAGACAATCCTCTGCAAGCTTTTGATAAGGCCTACGATCAGTTAGAGAAGGATCCGTCCCCAAAAGCGTACGATAACCTCATCCAGAAATGGGATAATCTGTCCTGTTTCCAAGTGATGGAACATCCGGCTGAGCATACACCTTTAAACTTGATGGGCTCTTCTTCTTTGTCGTCAACTTCCTCCAATAACTCGAGGAAGACGGAGGGTTGGGGAGACATACCTGAAAATATTCCCCATTACGATCCAGCAGCCTCTTGGGACGAACCTTCCAAAGAATCTCATGAGACCCCCAAAATATCTTCAGAGGATCCAAAGACAAAATCCACTGAGTGTTGGGACAATGAACGGACGACTCATGCTCTAAAATCCACTAAGACTATGTCCACTGAGTGTTGGGACAATGAACAGACGACTCATGCTCCAAAATCTATTGAGACTATGTCCACTGAATGTTGGGACAATGAACGGACGACCCATGCTCCAAAATCGACTGAGACTATGTCCACTGAGTGTTGGGACGATGAAACCGAAAAGACGACAGAGAATTGGGATGACCGTTCTCAAAAGTATTTGAATTGATATATACATAAACTCAGGAGAAAAAAAAATAAAGAAAATATTTTTAGAAATAAGTAGAGAAAGGTTCTCCGCTTTCCCTATATTTATGGAAATGGACTGAGGAGAGAGAAAGAGAGACGAATCAGGAGACCAAAAAAATGGGTCTTGGAAGGAATGAGTGCAAATGCATTCGATTCCTTCCGAGACCCATTTTTTTGGGTCCCTCTTTCATCCAATCTTGGAAAAGAACTTTGTCCTATTTTTCTAGGTCCATTCAAAAAGAAATGAATCTATCCATAAATTTTCTTAAAAGAAAAAAAAAAAAAACAAAAAGATCCTTTACCTCATGACGGTCCAAAGTCGAGAATCTTGGAAAAAGTTATCCACTCTCTCCATCCAGTCAAGCTTCTCTGTAGAAAATCTAGTAGGTGCATCTGCATTCTCGAACACCCGGCAGTTATTATTGGACGCGAAACGTCGAATGCTGAAATAGTTAACAGTGAGCCCATTCTTAAAGAAACGGGGATGTTTTATTCATCCAGTCGAGTGCGGAAAAATTTCTGAGAGCCGGAGAAAAATTTCTCTGACTGAAAAAAAAAAAAAAAAAAAAAAAATACCCCCCTTTTAGTCTGAAAATTGATGTCTTCAATTTTTCGAAAATTGAAGACATCAATTTTCAAATTTACAGACTAAAAAGGGGGGTAATTTATTTTTCAGAAACTTTTCCCAGCCGACTCGATGTGAATAAAACTTTACTGTTTGTTAAGAATGTTATTTAATGGATCGATTTCAATCTATCGAGTTTCGCTTGAGTTCCGGCCGTGCTGTGGGCCCACCTGGATACAAGTTTTCCCCTTTTGGAATAGAATAAAACTTTACTGTTTTTTAAGAATGTTATTTAATGGATCGATTTCAACCTATCGAGTTTCGCTTGAGTTTTAGATGTGAATAAAACTTTACTGTTTTTTAAGAATGTTATTTAATGGATCGATTTCAACCTATCGAGTTTCGCTAGAGTTCCGGCCGTGCTGTGGGCAAACCTGGATACAAGTTTTCCCCTTTTGGAATAGAATTTCCGTCAAGGTAGGCTACTTTTCCTCTTTTTGCATTTTTCATGTCATTTCATTTGTATTACAATATACTGAATACTGGCGTTCGAACTGATTTCTAGGCTATTTCTATACAAATGGAGCTCGATCCAAGAAAGAAATGATGTCTTTTTTTTTATTTTGTGGACTGCCAATTTGTATTGGAATATACTGAAAACGGGTGTTTGAGTCGATTTTCAGTATATTTCAATACAAATAGAGCTCGGTCCAAGAAAGAAATGATGTCTTTTTTTTTATTTTGTGGACTGCCAATTTGTATTGGAATATACTGAAAACGGGTGTTTGAGTCGGTTTTCAGTATATTTCAATACAAGTGGAGCTCGATCCAAGAAAAAAATGATGTCTTTTTTTTTTTTATTTTGTGGACTGCCAATTTGTATTGGAATATACTGAAAACGGGTGTTTGAGTCAGTTTTCAGTATATTTCAATACAAATAGAGCTCGATCCAAGAAAGAAATGATGTCTTTTTTTTATTTTGTGGACTGCCAATTTGTATTGGAATATACTGAAAACGGGTGTTTGAGTCGGTTTTCAGTATATTTCAATACAAGTGGAGCTCGATCCAAGAAAAAAATGATGTCTTTTTTTTTTATTTTGTGGACTGCCAATTTTGCATTGGAATATACTGAAAACGGGCGTTCACGTCGGTTTTCAGTATAATTCAATACAAATGGAGCTCGATCCAAAAATGAAATGATGTCTTTTTTTTTTTTTGTGGACAACCAATTTTGTATTGGAATATACTGAAAACGGGCATTCACGTCGGTTTTCAGTATATTTCAATACAATTGGAGCTGGATCCAAGAAAAAAATGATGTCTTTTTTTTATGTTGTGGACAGCCAATTTTGTATTGGAATATACTGAAAACGGGCATTCACGTCGGTTTTCAGTACATTTCAATACAAATGGAGCTGGATCCAAGAAAAAAATGATGTCTTTTTTTATGTTGTGGACAGCCAATTTTGTATTGGAATATACTGAAAACGGGCGTTCACGTTGGTTTTCAGTATATTACAATACAAGTGGAGCTGGATCCAAGAAAAAAATGATGTCTTTTTTTTATTTTGTGGACAGCCAATTTTGTATTGGTATATACTGAAAACGGGCGTTCACGTTGGTTTTCAGTATATTCCAATACAAATGGAGCTGGATCCAAGAAAAAAATTATGTCTTTTTTTATGTTGTGGACTGCCCTATTTTGTATTGGAATATACTGAAAACGGGCGTTCACGTCGGTTTTCAGTATAATTCAATACAAATGGAGCTCGATCCAAGAATGAAATGATGTCTTTTTTTTATTTTGTGGACAACCAATTTTGTATTGGAATATACTGAAAACGGGCATTCACGTCGGTTTTCAGTATATTTCAATATAATTGGAGCTGGATCCAAGAAAAAAATGATGTCTTTTTTTTATGTTGTGGAGAGCCAATTTTGTATTGGAATATACTGAAAACGGGCGTTCACGTTGGTTTTCAGTATATTACAATACAAGTGGAGCTGGATCCAAGAAAAAAATGATGTCTTTTTTTTATTTTGAAAACAGCCAATTTTGTATTGGAATATACTGAAAACGGGCGTTCACGTTGATTTTCAGTATATTCCAATACAAATGGAGCTGGATCCAAAAAAAAAATTATGTCTTTTTTTTATGTTGTGGACTGCCCTATTTTGTATTGGAATATACTGAAAACGGGCGTTCACGTCGGTTTTCAGTATATTCCAATACAAATGGAGCTGGATCCAAGAAAAAAATTATGTCTTTTTTTTATGTTGTGGACTGCCCTATTTTGTATTGGAATATACTGAAAACGGGCGTTCACGTCGGTTTTCAGTATATTTCAATATAATTGGAGCTGGATCCAAGAAAAAAATGATGTCTTTTTTTTATTTTGTGGACAGCCAATTTTGTATTGGAATATACTGAAAACGGGCGTTCACGTCGGTTTTCAGTATATTACAATACAAGTGGAGCTCCATCCAAGAAAAAAATGATGTCTTTTTTTTATTTTGTGGACAGCCAATTTTGTATTGGAATATACTGAAAACGGGTGTTCACGTCGGTTTTCAGTATATTTCAATACAAATGGAGCTCCATCCAAGAAAAAAATGATGTCTTTTTTTATGTTGTGGACTGCCCTATTTTGTATTGGAATATACTGAAAACGGGCGTTCGAGTCGGTTTTCAGTATATTCCAATACAAATGGAGCTCGATCCAAGAAAAAAAAATGATGTCTTTTTTTTATTTTGTAGACAGCCAATTTTGTATTGGAATATACTGAAAACGGGTGTTTGAGTCGATTTTCAGTATATTTCAATACAAATAGAGCTCGGTCCAAGAAAGAAATGATGTCTTTTTTTTATTTTGTGAAATGCCAATTTGTATTGGAATATACTGAAAACGGGTGTTTGAGTCGGTTTTCAGTATATTACAATATAAGTGGAGCTCGATCCAAGAAAAAATTGATGTCTTTTTTTTATTTTGTGGACTGCCAATTTTGTATTGGAATATACTGAAAACGGGCGTTCACGTCGGTTTTCAGTATATTTCAATAGAAATGGAGCTCCATCCAAGAAAAAAATGATGTCTTTTTTTTATGTTGTGGACTGCTCTATTTTGTATTAGAATATATTGAAAACGGGCGTTCACGTTGGTTTTCAGTATATTCTAATACAAGTGGAGCTCCATCCAAGAAAAAAATGATGTCTTTTTTTTATGTTGTGGACTGCCCTATTTTGTATTGGAATATACTGAAAACGGGCGTTCGAGTCGGTTTTCAGTATATTCAAATACAAATGGAGCTCTATCCAAGAAAAAAATGATGTCTTTTTTATGTTGTGGACAATCAATTTTGTATTTGAATATACTGAAAACGGGCGTTCGAGTCCTTTTTCCGACTATTTCTACACACATTCCACTATATCAAAATGACGTCATGGTTGAGTCCAAACAGAGTCGTCCCCGGACAGAGTCGTCTCCGGACAAAGTCGTCCCCGGACAATTTTATACCGAATTTGTATAGAGATATACTTAAAATGGGCTTGGAGGGGAGGGTGCTTTCTAGTATATTCCTATATACATTCGGTTGCATTCAGAAACAAAAAGAATGTCTTTTTGATGGACAAAAAACTTTTTGTTAATTTTTATCATGTCTTCTAGACATGATAAACATGATTTTTAGACATGATAAAAATTAACTCATGCCCCTTTTGCCTGGGTGTGTTGTCTCACCGTTTCTAAAAATAGACCAGAACCCAGTCTTTTCTTGGATTCTATTCTTTAAAAGGATGAGTCATGGTCTATTTTTAGAAAGTGGGAGACAACATTCCCAGACAAAAGGGGGGTGAGTTAATTTTTATCATGTCTAGAAGACATGATAAAAATTAACAAAAAAAATTTTTTTTTTTTTAACATCTAGGAATTTTTTTCTGAGCTCTGAGAAATTTTTCCTAGCCGATCCCATTTCGTTTTTCGACTTTCACTTTCAACTCTTCACTTTTCCTATCCACTGTCGTTGGAATTGTGTTCACTGGAGGCTATTTCTTTTTCTGCAATCTCGCTTTTAGTTTTCTCTGAGATTCTTTAGAAATGGCTATAGAAATTTCACCATCTATATAGAGATGATGTCCAAACAAAGTCGTCCCCGGACCATCTTGATGACCAAATATGTATAGAAATAGTCTGAAAATGGGCTTGAGGGCCGGTTTCTGGACGATTCCTCTACAAATTCGGCCGCATCCAGAAAAACAAAAATACATAGTTTCTTTTTGGGTGGACAGGAGATGATAAATTTCTTTTCTCTCTCTCTCTCTCCCAATATTGGAGGAGAGAGTGGCCCAAAAAAATGGGTCTCGGAAGGAATCGAATGCATTTTGAAATGCACTCATTCCTTCCAAGACCCATTTTTTTGGTCTCCTGATTCAACTCTCCAGTCTATGGAATAGGGAAAGCGGAGAACGTTTCCCCTTCTTTAAGCGACTGGAGACCATATCGCATCATCATCATCATCATCATCATCACCATCGTCCTCTTTCTGATACTTTTCAACGAAGGCTTGATGTCTCTGGATGATTTTGGGGAGATCATGGATCCCGAATTGAGTGATGAAAAAGAGAGGACTCTTTTTCCTTTCTTGTTCGTCTTGCACAGTCTCTCGGAGGTTGATATACGTTTCCCCGTCCTCCTCAATTTTCGTCAGAGGTCTCATGAATATTTTACACATCCAAGGGAAGAGCGACTTGTTATGCAGGGATTTCGAAGCGACGAAGGCCGCTTCATTCGAAGTGAGGACAATCTGGTTCGGTTGACCCCATTCTTTGGAGTAGTTGTCCAAATCGCCTAGTCGAAGAAAATGGTGTCGATTAGGAAAAAAGACTTGGAGAACACTCGTCGTATGCGAGACGTTCGTAGGCAAGAGAGTCAAGATATCTTTGGCATTCCAGTACAGGAATCCTAGATCCACATACGCGTGCACGTAATAGTCATCGTTATATTCCAGTTTGAGCAGCATGGCTTTTGTATTTTTTTTTCCGTTCTGAAGGCGAAATACTCGTCTGATATGAACAAGAGCTCGCTGGCGATCCGTTTCTATAGACTCCTCAGAGAGAGAGAGGGAGAGGGGAGGAGGAGGAACAAGGTTGATGAATTCTAAAATAAAAAAATGATAACGAAATGAGATCGGCTGGCAAAATATTTTCAGAGCTCAGAAAAAAATTCTGAGATGTAAAAAAAAAAAAAAAAAAAAAACTTTTTGTTAATTTTTATCATGTCTAGAAGACATGATAAAAATTAACTCATGCCCCTTTTGTCTGGGTATGTTGTCTCACCGTTTCTAAAAATAGACCAGAACCCAGTCTTTTCTTGGATTCTATTCTTTAAAAGGATGAGTCATGGTCTATTTTTAGAAAGTGGGAGACAACATTCCCAGACAAAAAGGGGGGT
This sequence comes from Stegodyphus dumicola, assembly GCF_044657685.1. NCBI lineage: Eukaryota > Metazoa > Arthropoda > Arachnida > Araneae > Eresidae > Stegodyphus > Stegodyphus dumicola. The sequence continues at coordinate 263,264,271 of NC_140769.1, forward strand.
GAGTTAATTTTTATCATGTCTAGAAGACATGATAAAAATTAACAAAATGTTTTTTGTCCATCAAAAAGACATTCTTTTTGTTTCTGAATGCAACCGAATGTATATAGGAATATACTAGAAAGCGCCCTCCCCTCCAAGCCCATTTTAAGTATATCTCTATACAAATTCGGTATAAAATTGTCCGGGGACGACTTTGTCCGGTCTTCCGACTTTGTCCGACTTCGCTGGAGAGGACATATCCCTCTTGAGAACTGCCGAGACTCTCAAGATCTTTTATTTTCCTGAAGACGTGGTGTTCGTCGAAAAACACGGAGAGAATGTCCCAGGTTCTTTTACTGGAAGTATGAATCAGAGGCAAAATGTCCGTAGCGTTCCAAAACAATCTTCCGTCATCCACATAACAGCGAATGCTCACGAACTCATTATATAAGACGCGGATCATCATCTTGAGTAGAAATATGGATACGCACAGCAGTCTCTCTCTCTGGGAAATAGAGTCTGTCTTCCACTCGCCTCTCTATATATACGAGAAGACCACGTGATGGGCGACGTGACGGTTGACTTCTAGAAAAAAAAATCAACTTTGTCTATCTCTCTCTCTCTATGACCTTCTATTTTTTTCCTAAAGAACACCCCGTCACGTTTTCAAAGGTCATGGGATTGAGAGGAACGAAAGAAAAAAAAACAACCATCCTTTGTATACTACCTATGACCTTCTCCTAGAGACACCTGTCATTTTCTTCTCGAGAGCTACGTGATGAAAGCTTTTTTTTTATTCTAAAGTTTATCAACTTTGTAGACACATGACCCCGTCACCTTCTCAAAGGCCATGTCGTATGGAATGGGACCCTTTTGGTTTTTTCTTTTGAGAAAATAAAAAATAAAACAACTCTATAATCATCTCTCTATGACCTTCACAAACACTCATGTTTTATCCTTTTTTTTATTTTAGAATTCATCAACCTTGTTCCTCCTCCTCCCCTCTCCCCCTCTCTCTCTGAGGAGTCTATATAAACGGATCGCCAGCGAGCTCTTGTTCATATCAGACGAGTATTTCGCCTTGAGAACGGAAAAAAAAATACAAAAGCCATGCTGCTCAAACTGGAATATAACGATGACTATTACGTGCACGCGTATGTGGATCTAGGATTCCTGTACTGGAATGCCAAAGATATCTTGACTCTCTTGCCTACGAACGTCTCGCATACGACGAGTGTTCTCCAAGTCTTTTTTCCTAATCGACACCATTTTCTTCGACTAGGCGATTTGGACAACTACTCCAAAGAATGGGGTCAACCGAACCAGATTGTCCTCACTTCGAATGAAGCGGCCTTCGTCGCTTCGAAATCCCTGCATAACAAGTCGCTCTTCCCTTGGATGTGTAAAATATTCATGAGACCTCTGACGAAAATTGAGGAGGACGGGGAAACGTATATCACCCTCCGAGAGACTGTGCAAGACGAACAAGAAAGGAAAAAGAGTCCTCTCTTTTTCATCACTCAATTCGGGATCCATGATCTCCCCAAAATCATCCAGAGACATCAAGCCTTCGTTGAAAAGTATCAGAAAGAGGACGATGGTGATGGTGATGATGATGATGATGATGCGATATGGTCTCCAGTCGCTTAAAGAAGGGGAAACGTTCTCCGCTTTCCCTATTCCATAGACTGGAGAGTTGAATCAGGAGACCAAAAAAATGGGTCTTGGAAGGAATGAGTGCATTTCAAAATGCATTCGATTCCTTCCGAGACCCATTTTTTTGGGCCACTCTCTCCTCCAATATTGGGAGAGAGAGAGAGAGAAAAGAAATTTATCATCTCCTGTCCACCCAAAAAGAAACTATGTATTTTTGTTTTTCTGGATGCGGCCGAATTTGTAGAGGAATCGTCCAGAAACCGGCCCTCAAGACCATTTTCAGACTATTTCTATACATATTCGGTCATCATGATGGTCCGGGGACGACTTTGTTTGGACATCATCTCTATATAGATGGTGAAATTTGTATAGCCATTTCTAAAGAATCTCAGAGAAAACTAAAAGCGAGATTGCAAAAAAAGAAATAGCCTCCAGTGAACACAATTCCAACGACAGTGGATAGGAAAAGTGAAGAGTTGAAAGTGAAAGTCGAAAAACGAAATGGGATCGGCTAGGAAAAATTTCTCACAGCTCAGAAAATAATTCTGAGATGTTAAAAAAAAAAAAACTTTTTGTTAATTTTTATCATGGCTTCTAGACATGATAAAAATTAACTCACCTCCCTTTTGTCTGGGAATGTTGTCTCCCACTTTCTAAAAATAGACCATGACTCATCCTTTCAAAGAATAGAATTGCAAGAAAAGACTGGGTTCTGGTCTATTTTTAGAAACGGTGAGACAACACACCCAGGCAAAAGGGGCATGAGTTAATTTTTATCATGTCTAGAAGACATGATAAAAATTAACAAAATGTTTTTTGTCCATCAAAAAGACATTCTTTTTGTTTCTGAATGAAACCGAATGTATATAGGAATATACTAGAAAGCGCCCTCCCCTCCAAGCCCATTTTAAGTATATCTCTATACAAATTCGGTATAAAATTGTCCGGGGACGACTTTGTCCGGTCTTCCGACTTTGTCCGACTTCGCTGGAGAGGACATATCCCTCTTGAGAACTGCCGAGACTCTCAAGATCTTTTATTTTCCTGAAGACGTGGTGTTCGTCGAAAAACACGGAGAGAATGTCCCAGGTTCTTTTACTGGAAGTATGAATCAGAGGCAAAATGTCCGTAGCGTTCCAAAACAATCTTCCGTCATCCACATAACAGCGAATGCTCACGAACTCATTATATAAGACGCGGATCATCATCTTGAGTAGAAATATGGATACGCACAGCAGTCTCTCTCTCTGGGAAATAGAGTCTGTCTTCCACTCGCCTCTCTATATATACGAGAAGACCACGTGATGGGCGACGTGACGGTTGACTTCTAGAAAAAAAAATCAACTTTGTCTATCTCTCTCTCTCTATGACCTTCTATTTTTTTCCTAAAGAACACCCCGTCACGTTTTCAAAGGTCATGGGATTGAGAGGAACGAAAGAAAAAAAAACAACCATCCTTTGTATACTACCTATGACCTTCTCCTAGAGACACCTGTCATTTTCTTCTCGAGAGCTACGTGATGAAAGCTTTTTTTTTATTCTAAAGTTTATCAACTTTGTAGACACATGACCCCGTCACCTTCTCAAAGGCCATGTCGTATGGAATGGGACCCTTTTGGTTTTTTCTTTTGAGAAAATAAAAAATAAAACAACTCTATAATCATCTCTCTATGACCTTCACAAACACTCATGTTTTATCCTTTTTTTTATTTTAGAATTCATCAACCTTGTTCCTCCTCCTCCCCTCTCCCCCTCTCTCTCTGAGGAGTCTATATAAACGGATCGCCAGCGAGCTCTTGTTCATATCAGACGAGTATTTCGCCTTGAGAACGGAAAAAAAAATACAAAAGCCATGCTGCTCAAACTGGAATATAACGATGACTATTACGTGCACGCGTATGTGGATCTAGGATTCCTGTACTGGAATGCCAAAGATATCTTGACTCTCTTGCCTACGAACGTCTCGCATACGACGAGTGTTCTCCAAGTCTTTTTTCCTAATCGACACCATTTTCTTCGACTAGGCGATTTGGACAACTACTCCAAAGAATGGGGTCAACCGAACCAGATTGTCCTCACTTCGAATGAAGCGGCCTTCGTCGCTTCGAAATCCCTGCATAACAAGTCGCTCTTCCCTTGGATGTGTAAAATATTCATGAGACCTCTGACGAAAATTGAGGAGGACGGGGAAACGTATATCACCCTCCGAGAGACTGTGCAAGACGAACAAGAAAGGAAAAAGAGTCCTCTCTTTTTCATCACTCAATTCGGGATCCATGATCTCCCCAAAATCATCCAGAGACATCAAGCCTTCGTTGAAAAGTATCAGAAAGAGGACGATGGTGATGGTGATGATGATGCGATATGGTCTCCAGTCGCTTAAAGAAGGGGAAACGTTCTCCGCTTTCCCTATTCCATAGACTGGAGAGTTGAATCAGGAGACCAAAAAAATGGGTCTTGGAAGGAATGAGTGCATTTCAAAATGCATTCGATTCCTTCCGAGACCCATTTTTTTGGGCCACTCTCTCCTCCAATATTGGGAGAGAGAGAGAGAGAAAAGAAATTTATCATCTCCTGTCCACCCAAAAAGAAACTATGTATTTTTGTTTTTCTGGATGCGGCCGAATTTGTAGAGGAATCGTCCAGAAACCGGCCCTCAAGACCATTTTCAGACTATTTCTATACATATTCGGTCATCAAGATGGTCCGGGGACGACTTTGTTTGGACATCATCTCTATATAGATGGTGAAATTTGTATAGCCATTTCTAAAGAATCTCAGAGAAAACTAAAAGCGAGATTGCAAAAAAAGAAATAGCCTCCAGTGAACACAATTCCAACGACAGTGGATAGGAAAAGTGAAGAGTTGAAAGTGAAAGTCGAAAAACGAAATGGGATCGGCTAGGAAAAATTTCTCACAGCTCAGAAAATAATTCTGAGATGTTAAAAAAAAAAAAACTTTTTGTTAATTTTTATCATGGCTTCTAGACATGATAAAAATTAACTCACCTCCCTTTTGTCTGGGAATGTTGTCTCCCACTTTCTAAAAATAGACCATGACTCATCCTTTCAAAGAATAGAATTGCAAGAAAAGACTGGGTTCTGGTCTATTTTTAGAAACGGTGAGACAACACACCCAGGCAAAAGGGGCATGAGTTAATTTTTATCATGTCTAGAAGACATGATAAAAATTAACAAAATGTTTTTTGTCCATCAAAAAGACATTCTTTTTGTTTCTGAATGAAACCGAATGTATATAGGAATATACTAGAAAGCGCCCTCCCCTCCAAGCCCATTTTAAGTATATCTCTATACAAATTCGGTATAAAATTGTCCGGGGACGACTTTGTCCGGTCTTCCGACTTTGTCCGACTTCGCTGGAGAGGACATATCCCTCTTGAGAACTGCCGAGACTCTCAAGATCTTTTATTTTCCTGAAGACGTGGTGTTCGTCGAAAAACACGGAGAGAATGTCCCAGGTTCTTTTACTGGAAGTATGAATCAGAGGCAAAATGTCCGTAGCGTTCCAAAACAATCTTCCGTCATCCACATAACAGCGAATGCTCACGAACTCATTATATAAGACGCGGATCATCATCTTGAGTAGAAATATGGATACGCACAGCAGTCTCTCTCTCTGGGAAATAGAGTCTGTCTTCCACTCGCCTCTCTATATATACGAGAAGACCACGTGATGGGCGACGTGACGGTTGACTTCTAGAAAAAAAAATCAACTTTGTCTATCTCTCTCTCTCTATGACCTTCTATTTTTTTCCTAAAGAACACCCCGTCACGTTTTCAAAGGTCATGGGATTGAGAGGAACGAAAGAAAAAAAAACAACCATCCTTTGTATACTACCTATGACCTTCTCCTAGAGACACCTGTCATTTTCTTCTCGAGAGCTACGTGATGAAAGCTTTTTTTTTATTCTAAAGTTTATCAACTTTGTAGACACATGACCCCGTCACCTTCTCAAAGGCCATGTCGTATGGAATGGGACCCTTTTGGTTTTTTCTTTTGAGAAAATAAAAAATAAAACAACTCTATAATCATCTCTCTATGACCTTCACAAACACTCATGTTTTATCCTTTTTTTTATTTTAGAATTCATCAACCTTGTTCCTCCTCCTCCCCTCTCCCCCTCTCTCTCTGAGGAGTCTATATAAACGGATCGCCAGCGAGCTCTTGTTCATATCAGACGAGTATTTCGCCTTGAGAACGGAAAAAAAAATACAAAAGCCATGCTGCTCAAACTGGAATATAACGATGACTATTACGTGCACGCGTATGTGGATCTAGGATTCCTGTACTGGAATGCCAAAGATATCTTGACTCTCTTGCCTACGAACGTCTCGCATACGACGAGTGTTCTCCAAGTCTTTTTTCCTAATCGACACCATTTTCTTCGACTAGGCGATTTGGACAACTACTCCAAAGAATGGGGTCAACCGAACCAGATTGTCCTCACTTCGAATGAAGCGGCCTTCGTCGCTTCGAAATCCCTGCATAACAAGTCGCTCTTCCCTTGGATGTGTAAAATATTCATGAGACCTCTGACGAAAATTGAGGAGGACGGGGAAACGTATATCACCCTCCGAGAGACTGTGCAAGACGAACAAGAAAGGAAAAAGAGTCCTCTCTTTTTCATCACTCAATTCGGGATCCATGATCTCCCCAAAATCATCCAGAGACATCAAGCCTTCGTTGAAAAGTATCAGAAAGAGGACGATGGTGATGGTGATGATGATGATGATGATGCGATATGGTCTCCAGTCGCTTAAAGAAGGGGAAACGTTCTCCGCTTTCCCTATTCCATAGACTGGAGAGTTGAATCAGGAGACCAAAAAAATGGGTCTTGGAAGGAATGAGTGCATTTCAAAATGCATTCGATTCCTTCCGAGACCCATTTTTTTGGGCCACTCTCTCCTCCAATATTGGGAGAGAGAGAGAGAGAAAAGAAATTTATCATCTCCTGTCCACCCAAAAAGAAACTATGTATTTTTGTTTTTCTGGATGCGGCCGAATTTGTAGAGGAATCGTCCAGAAACCGGCCCTCAAGACCATTTTCAGACTATTTCTATACATATTCGGTCATCAAGATGGTCCGGGGACGACTTTGTTTGGACATCATCTCTATATAGATGGTGAAATTTGTATATCCATTTCTAAAGAATCTCAGAGAAAACTAAAAGCGAGATTGCAAAAAAAGAAATAGCCTCCAGTGAACACAATTCCAACGACAGTGGATAGGAAAAGTGAAGAGTTGAAAGTGAAAGTCGAAAAACGAAATGGGATCGGCTAGGAAAAATTTCTCACAGCTCAGAAAATAATTCTGAGATGTTAAAAAAAAAAAAACTTTTTGTTAATTTTTATCATGGCTTCTAGACATGATAAAAATTAACTCACCTCCCTTTTGTCTGGGAATGTTGTCTCCCACTTTCTAAAAATAGACCATGACTCATCCTTTCAAAGAATAGAATTGCAAGAAAAGACTGGGTTCTGGTCTATTTTTAGAAACGGTGAGACAACACACCCAGGCAAAAGGGGCATGAGTTAATTTTTATCATGTCTAGAAGACATGATAAAAATTAACAAAATGTTTTTTGTCCATCAAAAAGACATTCTTTTTGTTTCTGAATGCAACCGAATGTATATAGGAATATACTAGAAAGCGCCCTCCCCTCCAAGCCCATTTTAAGTATATCTCTATACAAATTCGGTATAAAATTGTCCGGGGACGACTTTGTCCGGAGACGACTCTGTCCGGGGACGACACTGTTTGGACTCAACTATGACGTCATTTTAATATAGTGGAATGTGTGTAGAAATAGTCGGAAAAAGGACTCGAACGCCCGTTTTCAGTATATTCCAATACAAAATTGATTGTCCACAACATAAAAAAAGACATCATTTTTTTCTTGGATAGAGCTCCATTTGTATTTGAATATACTGAAAACCGACTCGAACGCCCGTTTTACACTATATTCCAATACAAAATAGGGCAGTCCACAACATAAAAAAAAGACATCATTTTTTTCTTGGATGGAGCTCCATTTGTATTGAAATATACTGAAAACCAACGTGAACGCCCGTTTTCAGTATATTCCAATACAAAATTGGCAGTCCACAAAATAAAAAAAAGACATCATTTTTTCCTTGGATCGAGCTCCACTTGTATTGTAATATACTGAAAACCGACGTGAACGCCCGTTTTCAGTATATTCCAATACAAAATAGGGCAGTCCACAACATAAAAAAAAGACATAATTTTTTTCTTGGATCCAGCTCCATTTGTATTGGAATATACTGAAAACCAACGTGAACGCCCGTTTTCAGTATATTCCAATACAAAATTGGCTGTCCACAAAATAAAAAAAAGACATCATTTTTTTCTTGGATCCAGCTCCACTTGTATTGTAATATACTGAAAACCAACGTGAACGCCCGTTTTCAGTATATTCCAATAGAAAATTGGCTGTCCACAACATAAAAAAAAGACATCATTTTTTTCTTGGATCCAGCTCCATTTGTATTGAAATATACTGAAAACAGACGTGAATGCCCGTTTTCAGTATATTCCAATACAAATTTGGCTGTCCACAACATAAAAAAAGACATCATTTTTTTCTTGGATGGAGCTCCATTTGTACTGAAATATACTGAAAACCGACGTGAACGCCCGTTTTCAGTATATTCCAATACAAAATTGGCTGTCCACAAAATAAAAAAAAGACATCATTTTTTTCTTGGATGGAGCTCCACTTGTATTGTAATATACTGAAAATCGACGTGAACGCCCGTTTTCAGTATATTCCAATACAAAATTGGCAGTCCACAAAATAAAAAAAAGACATCATTTTTTTCTTGGATCGAGCTCCACTTGTATTGAAATATACTGAAAACCGACTCAAACACCCGTTTTCAGTATATTCCAATACAAATTGGTAGTCCACAACATAAAAAAAGACATCATTTTTTTCTTGGATAGAGCTCCATTTGTATTTGAATATACTGAAAACCGACTCGAACGCCCGTTTTACACTATATTCCAATACAAAATAGGGCAGTCCACAACATAAAAAAAAGACATCATTTTTTTCTTGGATGGAGCTCCATTTGTATTGAAATATACTGAAAACCAACGTGAACGCCCGTTTTCAGTATATTCCAATACAAAATTGGCAGTCCACAAAATAAAAAAAAAGACATCATTTCTTTTTTGGATCGAGCTCCATTTGTATAGAAATAGCCTAGAAATCAGTTCGAACGCCAGTATTCAGTATATTGTAATACAAATGAAATGACATGAAAAATGCAAAAAGAGGAAAAGTAGCCTACCTTGACGGAAATTCTATTCCAAAAGGGGAAAACTTGTATCCAGGTTTGCCCACAGCACGGCCGGAACTCAAGCGAAACTCGATAGGTTCAAATCGATCCATTAAATAACATTCTTAAAAAACAGTAAAGTTTTATTCTATTCCAAAAGGGGAAAACTTGTAGCCAGGTGGGCCCACAGCACGGCCGGAACTCAAGCGAAACTCGATAGGTTGAAATCGATCCATTAAATAACATTCTTAACAAACAGTAAAGTTTTATTCACATCGAGTCGGCTGGGAAAAGTTTCTGAAAAATAAATTACCCCCTTTTTAGTCTGAAAATTTGTGAAGACATCAATTTTCTGACTAAAAGGGGGGTATTTTTTTTTTTCAGTCAGAGAAATTTTTCTCCGGCTCTCAGAAATTTTTCCGCACTCGACTGGATGAATAAAACATCCCCGTTTCTTTAAGAATGGGCTCACTGTTAACTATTTCAGCATTCGACGTTTCGCGTCCAATAATAACTGCCGGGTGTTCAAGAATGCAGATGCACCTACTAGATTTTCTACAGAGAAGCTTGACTGGATGGAGAGTGGATGGCTTTTTCCAAGATTCTCGACTTTGGACCGTCATGAGGTAAAGGATCTTTTTGTTTTTTTTTTCTTTTAAGAAAATTTATGGATAGATTCATTTCTTTTTGAATGGACCTAGAAAAATAGGACAAAGTTCTTTTCCAAGATTGGATGAAAGAGGGACCCAAAAAAATGGGTCTCGGAAGGAATCGAATGCATTTGCACTCATTCCTTCCAAGACCCATTTTTTTGGTCTCCTGATTCGTCTCTCTTTCTCTCTCCTCAGTCCATTTCCATAAATATAGGGAAAGCGGAGAACCTTTCTCTACTTATTTCTAAAAATATTTTCTTTATTTTTTTTCTCCTGAGTTTATGTATATATCAATTCAAATACTTTTGAGAACGGTCATCCCAATTCTCTGTCGTCTTTTCGGTTTCATCGTCCCAACACTCAGTGGACATAGTCTCAGTCGATTTTGGAGCATGGGTCGTCCGTTCATTGTCCCAACATTCAGTGGACATAGTCTCAATAGATTTTGGAGCATGAGTCGTCTGTTCATTGTCCCAACACTCAGTGGATTTTGTCTTTGGATCCTCTGAAGATATTTTGGGGGTCTCATGAGATTCTTTGGAAGGTTCGTCCCAACAGGCTGCTGGATCGTAATGGGGAATATTTTCAGGTATGTCTCCCCAACCCTCCGTCTTCCTCGAGTTATTGGAGGAAGTTGACGACAAAGAAGAAGAGCCCATCAAGTTTAAAGGCGTATGCTCATCCGGATGTTCCATCACTTGGAAAGAGGACAGATTATCCCATTTCTGGATGAGATTATCGTACGCTTTTGGGGACGGATCCTTCTCTAACTGATCGTAGGCCTTATCAAAAGCTTGCAGAGGATTGTCTGCTTCCTCCTGAATCCTCTCCTCTTTCTCCGTTCCGTCTGGATAGACGTGATTGATATGAAAATCTCCTTCCGTAATATGCCATCGATAGTTGCGCACTTTGTTTTCGGCACAATGGAAATATTTCATCCTTTGATGATGTCGGGCACATTTTTCCCGATACTTCCAAATGATTCCATCTGGCACATAAATTTCCGTCACGGGTTTTTGATAATCCAAGGCTTTAGCAAAGAATTCAGCTTTCTGACATCCCACCACATAAATCGTGGAGAAGCTGTGAGTGAGCGATTGGAGAATGCGTCCTAAATGGTTGTAGGGAATATGACCCTCGTTCCAACGAAGTCCGTGCCGGTTTCTCGTCAGCCAGGCATTCGTCTTTTGGTTTTTTTCATTCAGTTGGTGGAAGGGGTGAGGAGGAGCAAACGTCAACGATCCCACGGTCAAAAAATCTTTTGTCGCATAGCCCAATTCTTTTAAAACGTAGGTAAATTCACCCTTCTTGTGGTTGTAGGACTGGAAACCCTCTAGATCGAGCACGATAAAGTTTTCTGAACACGCCATGGCGATGAATACGGTGATGTCTTCCACAAACAGGAGCAAAAAAAAGAATCGAAAAGGTATATATGTATAACAGGGAAGATCTAGAAAGGGGGGGGGAAACAATAAAACGTTTTAGAGTCGTCGTCTTGAAAGAGACATTTTTCTTTTCAAAGGGTTAAGAAGAGAGTTCTTTTTAAATGGAGTTATGATTATTATGATTATTAAAAAAAGAAACAAAGAATCAAATCGAGTTTATAGATAACCATAATCATAGGACCAAAGGGACTTACCAGGTCAGTTCACGTCTTCTTCTGTTCTCTGAAGAAATCTCGTGGAGGACACACACTTTTATACTCGCGCGACATCTGTCGGGATCGCGACCCCATCTAAATGTCAGGGTCATTCCAACCTCTTAAAAGGATCGGAATGAAAGAAACACTTTGATAAAAAATATATTTATGAAAAGATATCTGAGGGTCGTGAGAATATTTTCTCTCCCCACCCCCTGCCTATTTCAAAAAAAAAATAAAAAGTCTTTCTTGGATCGCGTCAAGATTACAAAACAACTCACAGGACTTGTTTATCTCGATCTCGTCAGGGTCACCCTTTCACATAAGAAGATGGATGGACCCTGAACTTTAGACATGATAAAAATTAACTCTACCCGCCTTTTGTCTGGGAATAGGGTCTCACCGTTTCTAAAAATAGACCAGATCCCATTCTTGGAATTCTATTCTTTAGGAAAGGAGGAGTGATGGTCTATTTTTAGAAAGTGTGAGACAACATTCCCAGACAAAAAGGGGGTAGAGTTAATTTTTATCATGTCTAAGACATGATAAAAATTAACAAAAAGTTTTTTTTTTTTTTTTTTTTTTTTTTTTTTTAAGGCTGAAAAATTTTTCTGAGAGAGCTGAGAAAGATTTTTCCTCCTAATCTTTTTCGACGATGAAAAGGGAAAAACTACTGATCCGATCTCCCTACGCTTTAGGGAAAAAATACTTATGAAATATTCATGTGTTGAAATTGACTATTCAATAAGTGACATTTTGTTTCTCATTGGAACTGTTCAACGGCGAGTCCATTCGTCTCATTCTTTGGGGTAGGGGATGAAAGTATAGCGGTTTGTTGAAATCGATGATAGTTTCCTCTTTAGTCGGCGGAACTGTAAATCTATCCCGTCTTAACTCTTCTAATCTCTTTGAAAGTCTTTCCACTTGCTCTGCTAAGGTTTCCTCGGTACTCATGGTCTCTCTTAGTTTAGGGAAGTCTTGACGTATTGGCTAAAGAACAGAGGGTCTTTTTCTCTCTATACATATATCATGTGGGAGCGTGTGATTTATAAATCCTTGTGAAATCTTTCTACGTCTTGTGTAACTTGGAAGATTCGTTTTGTGTAACTTGGAAAATTCGTCTTCTTCTCGTCGATTGGGGGTGGAGTTATAGAAAAGAAATGGGATTGAAAGAAATCAACATATTACAAAAAAAAGGAACTTTTTTTTTCTATTTTTTTTCTCTAGGGATTTACATACCATTTCATTCATGAACATTCAAGGGTTCTCTCCAAGACCAAATTTTAGAAGAGGACCACAAAGAGTACACTTGAGGATCCTCTTTCAGGTCTAGGTGAGATAAGGGTTGAGACCAATATTCTTGGGTCTCTAAAGCATCCCAACTTAGACATTTATTATTATTATTATTAGAAAGTTCATCCTCCTCCTCCTCCTCCTCCTCCTCATCGTCGCACGAGTTCTCCTGGGGAGATTCTTCCGCCTCCTCTTCGTCTTCGACAGCTTTGCTCTCGGAGGGGTAACAATGTAATTTCCGGAAAACGTAACTACCCTCCATCAAATGGTATCGAAAATTTCTCACCTTGTTCTCGGCACAATGAATCATCTTTTGGAAATATTGGTGTCGCGTGCATTTCGACTTGTTCCGCCACTCGGTTTTCCCTGGGATGTAAAACTCGTAAACGGATCGCTGGCAGAGCTTGCTGAAAAATTCGGCTTTATCGTATCCATTGACGTAGATCACCTCCACATTTTCGGTCAGCATTTTCAGGATCGTAGGAAGATGCTCGTAGGAAAGACGACCCTCGGTCCATTGCAGGCCGTGTCGGTTATTTGTAGTCTGGTTGACCACAGCTTGATTGCGGGACGATAAGTCATCGTAATGGACAGGAGGGAGAAAAATCATGGATCCGCATAAGGTTAAATCGCAAGTGATGTAGCCCAGTTCTTTCAAGATGAAACATATATCTCCCGTCTTTGGATCATAACAGTGAAAGTATTCCATGTCCAGAACAATGTAGGAATCTTTGAGAGGTTTGGCACTCAAAATGTCCATCTTCTTCAATTGAGAAAAAAAAAGAAAACAAAATTCTCTCTCTCTCTTTCTCTCGCTGTGTGTCCTGAAGGAAAAAATGGATAGCGTTCTCTCGCCGTCTCCTCTTTTATATATATAGAGAGAGAGAAGGTTGCACGTGACAGGTCGTATGAATTCTGGGAAAGGTCACATTCGTATATATATTTGTTTTTTGAATAATATCGTGCGTATCTCAATACACATCCATCATCATAATAATAAAGGTCACCTTGGAAAGAAAAAGAAATAAAAAACATGGAACTCGTGCTCGACTTTGAATGTTTCTACGATTCTCAAGGAGCCTTTATTGTGAAAGAATTGGCTTACGTCACATTGGACGGTACTTCTCGAGGGGTATTTGTTTTTAAACCCCCGTTTCCATGGCAAATGCTCACCGAGAAAGAAAAACGAACCGCTGTGTGGGCGAGTGATTATTATCACGGCTTGTCGTGGTACGAAGGAGAAATTCCGTACAGTTATTTTCCATGGGTGTTAACGATGTTGACGGAAACTTTTTCCATGATTTGGGTGCGAGGAGAAATGAAACGGCGGTTTTTAGAGAAATGGTTGCAAAGATCCATTTATTGCATTTCGGGATCGACGCAAGAGATTCTCAAATACAATGGGATCGAACACATGAATTGTCCTAACCATACAAAAGGTTTTTTCCATTGCGCTCTACAAAAAGCGGTTCGGTATCATTATTATTTAAAGACACAGAGAAAAAATTCGCAAGGTCGATCCTGCACAATTCAATCTTGACAGAACTCATTAAAAAAAATACATATATCATGTTACTTCTTCAACAGCACAGATGGTTCTGAAGCGAAACTTGGAATTTTGAAATAATAGATCAGGGAGAAATCATTCTTAATAAAATGGTAAAGTCTCGAATCGGCTGGGAGAAAAAAAAATTTCTCAGAGCTGAAATAAAAATTCTCTAATGAGAAAAAAAAAAAAAAACTTTTGGTTAATTTTTATCATGTCTTAGACATGATAAAAATTAATGACCCTCCCTTTTTGTCTGGGAAGGATGTCTCACCCTTTCTAAAAATAGACCATGACTCATCCTTTCGCTAATGGCAATCATTCCATGAATGAATCACGATTTGTTTTTCAAAAGAGTGAGACAACATTCCCAGACGAAAAGGGAAGGGGGGTCGTTAATTTCTATCATGTCTAAGACATGATAAAAATTAACAAAAAGTTTTTTTTTTTTTTTTTTTTTTTGAGTTGTAGAATTTTTCTCAGCTCTGAAAATTTTTTTCCAGCCGACTCAAGACTTTACCATTTATATTTACGAATAGTCTTTGGATTATTTATTTATTTTCTTTTAAAAAGAAAAATTCTGAGCTAGACCTATCTATTGGCTTAACATTCTGGTTATAGAAACAGTCTAGAATCTCATTTTATTTTTCGAGGCTAATGCACGGGTTCTCCAATCAAAAGGGTTACTATAAAGGGATTGGTTTGAATGCATTTATCTGCAAATGTTGTAGGATTCTGTTGTTGAGAAGGGGGTATATTATTATTATTATTATTATTATTATTATTATTATGATTGTGGCAGATTCGTTTTCTACATGGAAGTCTAATCTCCTGCGAAGACCTTTTCTGGGGATCGTCGATAGATGGTTTTTCAATAGGAATCGTTTCCCTCGGATCCTCAAGAGATAGAGGGGGGTCCTGTCTTGAGACATGGAGCGGTCTCTCCTCCTCCTCCTCCTCGAGAAGTCTTGAGAAAGGGAGAGGATTTTCGGTTCCCTTATTCTTGAGGGGTCTTGACAAATTGAGAGGTCCCTCCTCTTCGAAAGAGAGAGAAGTTTTGGTTCCCTTATCCTCGAGGGGTTTTGACAAATCGAGAGGTCCCTCATTTTCGAGGGGTCTTGATAAATGGAGAGGTTTTTCATCTTCGAGGGGGTTTGATAAAGGAAGAGGTCTCTCCTTCTCGAGGGGTCTTGAGAAAGGGAGAGGTTTTTCATCTTCGAGGAGGTTTGACAATGGGAGAGATTTCTCCTTCTCGAGGGGTCTCTCATCCTCAAGGGGTTTTGAGGAAGGGAGAGGTTTTTCATCCTCGACGGGTTTTGACAAACTGAGAGGAATCTGAACAGGCTTCTCCTCATCCCCATCATTATCGAGGAGGATGAGGATAGGCTTTTGGAAAGGTTTTTTCTTTTTCTTCTGAACAGGCTCCTCTTGATGCTCTGGGAGAGGGATGGGGTAGTTGTTCCAGCATTCTATTTTTTCTTGCTCGAGGATTTTTTCAAAAGTCGTGGCCTCTCTATGATGAGACGAAGGAGGAGAGTTCTCGAGAAGAATATAATAGGTATTCTTCCCAGTCTTCTCGATCGAGAGAGGTTCGTGCAAACATTTATGCAACCATTCACTAAAATGAACGAGAATCCCTTTTGTCTTCTCAAGACGATCCATAATCCTATTCATTTGCGAGACGGTTAGAAAGTGGGACGTGTAAAAATATTTGGCTCGTTTCATTAACAAAATTTGTGCATCCAAAGGTGGAATGTCACGAGCCATCAACACGTTTTCGTCGGACAAAAATTCGTCCCGCATCTTTTGATAACTCCCCACGGTATAATAACCCGCACATTTTGAAAAATCGGAGGCTTTCAGGTAAACGACTCCTTGGATGATATAAAAGGAAAGATCAACATATTTATATTTGAAAGGAATACACGTACTGAGCTGGGGATGCCTCCTCATGATCCACTTGGACAAAAATACGACTTTGAAGCTCTCCCCTTTTATTTATAGAGAGAAAGAGAGTGTGACCTTCCCTTCCCTCCTCCTCCTCTCTCCCTGCTTCCTCTATCTCTGGACGTCCTTGGATTGGAAAGGTTGACTTTGAAAAAAAAAAGGTCATGGTTGGATAATTTTTTGTTTATTAAAGTATTACTTTCACTTCCTCATTCCCACAAACATTCATCTTTTTAAGAAAAGAAAAAGAGGTCATGGAGATAAGATTTCTTGGAAAGAAGAGAGAGAGAGAGAAACAAAAAAAAACAAATAAAACGGACGTCATAGAGCCTCTATGTGTGTCTGTGTGTGTCTATATAGATATATAAAAAGACGAGAGTACTGTGCGAGATCATTTCTTTTCCATTGGGAGCCATGTCGCTATTAGACGTTTTTCCAACTCAACGGATTTCGAACGGGGAGGATTTGAAGACGCTAAAGCGAATCTCCAACTTGAAAATTTTTTTGGTGTGTCATTGTGCGACATTTATTCCGCATTTACCACCTCCTCAAGCGATCGTTTCTTTCAACCAAGATGTCGAATCCTCCAATCTGCTCGTTCAGAATATATACAGAAATTTATTCGAATCGCAACAAACGAAAGAGGAATCTCCCTTCTCTTGGAATCGGATGGATCGAGATTTGAGACGGCCCATTCAAACAGACCGGCGATATACAGATCCGCGCACGAGTTTTCGGTGGAAGAATATTTTTCTCACGAAACGATATTTTACCTTTGGAGTGAAAACGACGGCTGAGGACGAAGTTCATATTGTTCAGACCACAGCCGCTCCTCTCGCCTATTACGAATCATCGTCCCCCAATCTGAAGGAAAGAAGTTTTAAAGTCAGCGACAGGATGAAATATAAGAAATATATTCTAAGACCTTTTCTAAACTATGTCGTTCCCCCGAAAACGCAATATCTCATCGTCACAACCCAGAAGAGTCTCTTTCTCGTCGATCGGTGCTCGTACTCGCTTTGGAAACAATTGAAAGAGGAGATTTCTTTCCAATCGCCGATGATGTTTCAAGAAAAAGAAGAAGAAAACCCTCCGCCACCTTTACCCATCCCTTCCTTAGATGATAAGAGGAGCTGGACCAAACCATCGTCATGGCCCGAAACAAAATCGACCCGGCAACGGAATGAAATTGAAGTCATCACAATTGAAGATGAGGAGGAAGAAAAAAAATTACCTCTTAAAAAACGGTCGACTTACCGGAACCTACCTGGCGTGCAAGATCCGCTTCAGAATCCAGAAGCTTCTTCTTCTTCTTCTTCTTCTTCCCCGACTTGTTCTAACAGGCAACCTCTTTCGGACTCCTCACAGAAAGAACCTCTTCTAGTATCCTCTTCTTCTTCTTCTTCTTCTTCTCCAACCTGTCCCGACATCGTAGAGGTAGAATGTCAGACGGGTCCACATGCTTCAAAAAGTCCCGACATCGTAGAGGTAGAATGTCAGCCGGGTCCACAAGTTCCAACAGGTCCAGAAATCATGGAGGCAGAATCACAGCCGGGTTCACAAGTTCCAACGGGTCCAGAAATCATGGAGGTAGAATTTCAGCCGGGTAAGCAAGTTCCAACGGGTCCAGAAATCATGGAGGTAGAATCGCAGCCGGGTCCAGACATCCTAGATCCCTCCACTCATCCCAAAGAGACTCCAAGTGTTTCAAGACAGCCTTGTGAGGATCTAGCCCTTCCCGTATGGAATGATTATATGGACTTACAAAATTTGGTACAACAGGAAGGAGAAGAAAATAATCATACGGATGGGTGGGTCAAAGACTGTTTAGATCATTTAACCTCGAATGAAATTGAACTGTTATGGAATTGCATTTCTGAAATCACATCGGAAATGGGATAAAAAACAAAACAAAAAAAAACAATTTTTTTAATAACAAATGGGAGGAGGGTCATGATGTCAATTAAAAAAAATATTATATAGAGTCCAATCTTGGTGGTTCACTTCAGTTTTCCAGCATGAGGTGATCCACGTTTCCCGAAATATGGATCCCATTCCAAGAGAGATTGTGTAGAGCCTTCACTTCAGTTCTTTTTTTTCTACCAAGAGGAGAGGGTCCCCAAAGGGTTACCCATGTCCAAAGAGAGAAAGTGTAGAGCATTCATTTCAGTTTTTTTTCAAGTTTAGGGGAGGGAGGTCTCAAAATGACACCCCCCCATTTTCAAAGAGAGATGGTGTAGAGCGTTCATTTCTGTTTTTTCCAAAGTTAGGGAGTTTTCAAATGGCTACCCATTTCAGAGAAAGAGAGAAAGAGAGAGAGAGAGAGAAGGTGTAGAGCGTTCATTTCAGTTTTCCAACATTAGAAGGTCCCAAAATACCTTCTAAATTCAAAGAGAGATCGTGTAGAGCGTTCATTTCCAGTTCTCCAAGATCAGAAGAAGATTTTCCCAAAAGGGCTTTCCGCATTCAGAGACAGCGAAATGCAGACTTCAGTTTTCTCCCTCCCCAAGAATAGAGGGTCCCAAAATGGCTTCCCATTTCAAAGAGAGAGGGAGAGGCGTTCATTTCCATTCTCCAAGATAGGGTCGTCTGCTTTTTCCCAAAATGGCTTCCCAATTCAAAAAGAGAGAGAGAGAGAGAGTAAAAGGGTGTGTAGAGCGGTCATGTTCATTCTCCAAGATAGGGTCGTCAGCTTTTTCTCAAAATGGCATCTCCCCATTCAAAAAGAGATCGTAACCAATTTTTTCCAGTTTTTTCCAAGATGGGGGGAGAAGAAAACCTAGGATGGAATAACACGACACACAGAGAGAAAGAGAAAAAGAAACGCCATCTTGTCATTTTCTGATAGGGTACCGGTGTTCGAATACTTTTGTGACCGACTGTCTGATTATACTGGGAGAACCATAAAATCGGAAAAGCGATGGGTTTCACAGTTAACGAGGCAATCGAATACAGACTGGGAAAGAAAGATCCTTTTTTTTTAGCTGAGAAGCAGATTGCCCTGGAAATCCGTGACTCTGACCATATAATTTCTCCATAGACTCTTTGAACGGTATTCAGGAGACATCCTCCATGAGGAAAAAAAAATCTCCCCTTCCCCTTCTAAATCGACTGGAAAGAGAATGAGGTGGAAGAGATCCATCCACGAGAGATCATACTCTTGAACGTCAGACAAATATGAAGTCGAATAGCTTAAACAAAAAATGCTTGAAAAGTCATCGAGTCTCGAAAATCTAGGCCTCTCTCTCTGAAGGAAATGAGAAAATGGGAATCTGCGTTTTTCTTCCTCAACGGCTGACATTCATCTGAAGTGACACTCGAAATGCTTAAATAGATAAACGAGAATCCATTCTTAAAAAAATGGCGCTGTGTCGTCAATTGGAGAATCGAGTCGGCTGGGAAAATATTTTGAGAGCCAGGAAAAAAAATTTTCTAACTCTATAAAAAAAAAAACTTTTTGTTAATTTTTATCATGTCTTTAGACATGATAAAAATTAACTACCTTCCCCTTTTGTCTGGAAATGTTGTCTCACCGTTTCTAAAAATAGACCATCACTCATCCTTTCTAAAAAGAATAAAATTCCAAGAATGGGTTCTGGTCTATTTTTAGAAACGGAGAGACAACATTCCCAGACAAAAGGAGGGTAGAGTTAATTTTTATCATGTCTATAAGACATGATAAAAATTAAC
This sequence comes from Stegodyphus dumicola, assembly GCF_044657685.1. Taxonomy (NCBI): domain Eukaryota; kingdom Metazoa; phylum Arthropoda; class Arachnida; order Araneae; family Eresidae; genus Stegodyphus; species Stegodyphus dumicola. The sequence continues at coordinate 263,284,000 of NC_140769.1, forward strand.
CAAAAGGGTTTTTTTTTTTTTTTTTTTTTTTTTTTTTTTTTTTTTTAGAGTTAGAGAATTTTTTTTCCCGGCTCTCAAAATTTTTTCCCAGCCGACTCGATTCTCCATTGACAAGACAGCGCCATTTTTTTTTAAGAATAAACTCTCGCTTATCTATTTAAGCATTCCCAGTTTGGCTTTAGATGAGTGTCAGCCGTTGAAGAAGAAGCATCCTGTCACTTGGGAGAGACATATTTTGAGGAGTCAACATGTTGTGTGGACCGTTGAGATCGATTTTTCTCTTCCCATTGTGCGGACATTGTTGAGCGTTTTGTGAAGCTTTGAAAGAATGGAGGGGATGGAGAATATTTCTTTTTATTGAATTTTTAAAAAAAGATTTAAGATTGACATTTTATAACAGGTTTTACATGGAAAGAAGGTTTTTCTTCTAGTTTGACGATTTCTTTTTCTTGGGAGATGTTTCTATTGGAAAGATGGAAGGAAAGACGATTCCCACATTGAAGAAGGTTCATGAGAAACTTGTACGGATCTTGGTTCTCTTCTCGAGCCGATATATCATACGGAATCCGGGACATGTTTTGCAATCACTCCAGTTCCTCCTCGTATTTTTGCTTGCTCGCCAATTTCATGCGGGGACGAAACTGGTCCAGAATATACAATCCCTGGGGTTGAGTCACTCGAGAAAAAGCGACATATTGCTGAAATCGATTAAAAGGTCCGTGCATGTAAATTGCGATCGACGGAAAGGTGGCTCCTTGGGCTTTATGAGCCGTGATCGCTTCGGCTAACATCAAAGGAAACTGTTCGCGATAAAATGCGAGTGTTTCTGTCGAACAGGTGTCAATACGAATGGAGACGCGATCGATAGGAGCTAGACTATTCGAAAATTGCAGCCAGACACGCGTCACAACTTCGTCTTCATCCTGGTCTATTTGGTGTAGTGTTCCAATCGCTCCATTCATCCATCCTTTGGATCTATCGAGCGTTTTAGTCAATTGATATCGCGCTCCTCTTTGTAAATGGAGGACGGATTCGAGATTCGCCATCTGAGATCGATGTAAATGTTGACTCCGTTTCATCATCCTCTTCCGCAATTTTTCGCTCTCGGAATAAATCACGTCTCGAGCCAGACACGAACAGTACGTCCCTCGGGATTGGAGACGTTTCATATTATATTTCTCTGCATCCTTGCTCGAAAAACAGAGAATAATAGCTTCGCGAGGAATTTCGTCGAAACTGCGAACGCGGGACTGGAAAAATGCCACATCGTCCGGTTCTAAAAAGTGATTTCTCGTTAAACGATCGAGTCTCTCCTCGTAATCCAGAGAGAATCGCATACATTCGACTAGTTCATAGTAGAGCGTGGATTGAGGCGTCCACCACCCTTCAGAATAAAAAATGGGCGTGTCGCGAATCGGTTGGAGCTGCTGCAAATCTCCGAATTTAATCATATGCACATTCCCAAACGGTTTATCCGGCACATGACACAATTGTCGAAGTTGCTGGTCGAGGCGCGAAAATAAATTGGATCCGATTGTGGAAACGTCATCCAAAATCACCATCCGTAAAGGAGCATACAGGGGTCTGTAATAGTCTAAAGTCTCTTGGGTCAGAGGTCGAACAAAAGTCCCGTTCATTTGAAGACGCAGGGCATGATGCAAAGTATCTCCCGTAATGTAAACCGCTCCTTGAGCACTGAGTGCGAGTTTGAGAACCGAGCACGCCTCGCTAAAAAGAGGCGTTCGAATCAGAGTTTGGTATAAAGCTTGGATCAGGAAAGATTTACCCGTTCCGGCAGATCCTTGCACAATAATATCCAGAGGAGGGGGACGTTTCGATTCAGGTAACGCGTAATAAGTGTACAAACGGACGAGAACGTAGATCAGGAAATTGTATTGCTCTTTATTACATTGTCGAATACATTTTTGATAGGCTTCTTCGGACCACATATCCTTATACTGCAAATTCGTATAGCTTTCCCACTGCTTGGGAGGAAGATATTTCTTTCGCGGTCGGGAGTTCTTTTTAAGAACAGCATAACGTTCCCTTTGAAGTATTCGTTCTCGCTCTCGATTAGCTGAATTGCTTCGCCAGCGTCGTTTCTGTTCACGCATTCTTTCCCTAAGACGTTCTCTACTGGATAGGCTCATCGTGACACCACTCAAAAAGGTGAAGTGTGTGTATAGAAAATCACTTCCTTTAATTTATATACATACACTTTTTGAGGAGGGGGGATGTGAAATGACCTCGTCTCGAAACGAACCAATAGCACTTCGAGAAGACTTGGAACGAGATAGGTTTCTTAGAGAGAGAGAGCGACACAAAAAATATATAAAAAATCAGAATGATTTATCCGTCGACCTCTGGGCTAAAAGTAAACAAACAAAATTTGAAAAGGTCAAGGTGAACTCACTGAATTCATCTTAGAAATCAGATAGGAAAAAAAAATGAGGGTACCCATGTTTCCTCTTCAACAACATAGACTCATCCAAAACGAAACTCGGAATGCTTGCACAAATAAACAAGAATCCATTCTTAAATAAAAAATGGGGATGTCTTGTTGATCGAGTGGGCTGAAAAAAAAAAAAACTTTTGGTTAATTTTTATCATGTCTTTTAGACATGATAAAAATTAATGAACCCCCTTTTTGTCTGGGAAGGATGTCTCACTCTTTCTAAAAATAGACCATCACTCACCCTTTCTAATAGCAACAATTCCAAGAATGAGTCATGGTTTGTTTTTTAAGTTTTTTTTTTTTTTTTTTTTAACTCAGAAATTTTTTTCCCAGTCAACTTGGCTGGACAAGACATCTCCGGATTCTTTCTGGAATGGACTCTATGATCTATTTAAACATTTCGAGTTCCGAGTTTCGCTTCAGTTGAGTGTGAGCCGTTCTAGAAGAAGAAACCATCCTGTGACTGGATAGAGAGAACTATTCCTTTTTTCCATTCACCCGTTGTGTTGAACCGTTCAGATATTTGCTTTTATTAATATTTTTTTTTCTAACCCACGCGTCTTTAAACAATGGAAGAGTTTGAAAGGGTCAACCCATTTTATAGATATCAACCTCATACCTTCATCTCAACGGGTCTCGAGTGGGAGGAAGGAAGGAGCAGGCGACGAGAACTAAGCATGTCTGTTTATCGAGTAGACGCATCGGGGAAAGAACGATACCGGACCGACCCCCAACATCCTCATTACGAATTATACGTCACGGATCCTGAAGGAAATCCTATCTTGGCTCGAGACAAAAACGGTCACGAGTATTACGCGGTAGATTTAAACGGAAACCAATACATTTTAGCTCCTCGACGGTATGCCCGAACGTCTTTTGGATGAGAATACTACCCGAAATTTCAAAATGGGGACGAGTATTCGCTTTATACGTCTGTTTTATTCCCTTATGCCAAAGACGAATCGGGGCATGAAATGTATCCTAAAAAGGCGGATGGAGTCGAATATTGTTTAACGGCCGGCGATCGAATTCGTTATGCTCGCGATGCTTGGGGAAACGAGTTTTATCCTCGAAGAGCGGATCAGCAAACGGAATACCTCTGTGAAGAAGTGGGGTATGCGAAAAGAGCGGACGGATCCGAAACGTATCCTAAATTTTATATCTACACTTCTATTTAAGATCTCTCTCTCTCTCTCTATCGAAAGAGAAGAAAATAATAAAGAGTGTGTTACTGCAATGGAACATTCTGACGCGGAACCTGTTTCGTATTCCATTTGGTGTGTGAAATGCCGAACCAAGACCGATACGGTCGACGTCCACTATCGCATGTCGAAAAATCGACGGCCGATGGTCACGGGAAAATGTCAGGCGTGTGGAACCAAGAAACAACAGTTTATTACAAATGCTTCCGTTCCACCTGGAATTCAGTTCCTGGATGAGGAGGAAGAAAAAGGAAAATGTTCCGAGTAAGAAGAAACAAGTATACAAATCAAAAATTGGAAAAAGATGGATCTTACTATTATATGCTCTCCTAAAGCGGGTGGTTCTCCTTTACAGTTTGGCATACAGACGGATTCGCATAATCCGGTTCCAAGACTCGTGAATTTTCCTCAACCGGCAACTCCACCCTTAGATACTTCTTCTTTGAATGAGTTTTCTAGCATTCTGAAAGAATATCTAAACGTCGTGAAAGAATTGATTCTTCCCCTGCATCGAAATGTTGAAGAAAAGAGCTCTGAATGTGGAAGCAAGGACACGGATCCAAAGCCAAATTCGGAGGGTTGAAAGGGATAGGTGAAAGTCCATTATTAAAAAAAAAACAATGGTCATGTCATGTCTTGTCGATCGAGTCGGCTAGAAAAAATTCTCTAGATGAGATTAAAAAAAAAACTTTTGGTTAATTTTTATCATGTCTTAAGACATGATAAAAATTAACTCTCTCTTCTTTTTTGTCTGGGAAGGATGTCTCAACCTTTCTAAAAATAGACCATCACTCACCCTTTCTCAAGGCAATTATTCCAAGAATGAGTCATGATCTATTTTTAGAAACGGTGAGACAACCTTCCTTGACAAAAAGGAGGGACAGTTAATTTTTATCATGTCTAGAAGACATGATAAAAACTAACCAAAAGTTTTTTTTTTTTCCAGAGCTCTGAGAATTTTTTTTTCCCAGTCGACTCGATGATCCAAACAACAAGACATCCAAAATTGTTTCTAGAAGAAACTCTCGCTTCTCTATTTAAACCCCTCGCGTTTCCAACTTCAGATCCGTGTGTGCTGTGCACTCAACCTAGAATTGCGCTTCTCCTCCCTCCTGGAAAGAGCCTTTTTTTTCCTGAGCTCTTAGCATTTTTTCTCAGCTTCATTTCCATTCTCCAGGTTTCTGTCTCCTCCTTTCCGTTAACACTGCAAAATTTCTAAATTTCTCATCACTCGGAGCTTGGAAATCTGTCATCAAAAAAAAAAAAAAAAAAACATGACATAGCTCTGCTTTCAAGGAGTCGGTTTAGATTCGTCAGGATCATGGCTGATTTTCCATGACGGCTCTCCAACCTCAATATTAGAGTTTGAAAGGAATAAGGTAAAAAAGTTCGTCCTAGATATCCAACGAAACGTAAAAAGAGCGACGAGGATCTAAAAAAGCTACGACTCTTTCCAGAAGGGGGAGGGAGCAATGGATATTCAGGTGAGTCCACAGCATGGACTGCACGAAAATGAAACGACTTCCGCAGATAACAGAATGTTCGAGATGTCTCTCGTCGATCAAGTCAGCTGGTAAAATTTTTCTAAGAGCTGAGAAAAATGTTCGCGTACCTTCACAGAAATTCTTTCCAGGAGGGAGAAGTGTGTATCCAGGTCGAATTCACAGCACAGACTGAACTGAAGTTGGAAACACGAGTGGTTTAAATAGAGAAGGGAGAGTTACTTCTAGAAACAATTTGGATCTGTCTCTTTTGGATCATTGAGTCGGCTGGGAAAAAATTTTCAGAGCTTTGGAAAAAAATTTCTGAGTGATAAAAAAAAAAAAAAAAAAAAAAAAAACTTTTTGTTAATTTTTATCATGTCTTCTAGACATGATAAAAATTAACTCTCTCTTCTTTTTGTCTGGGAAGGATGTCTCACCGTTTCGAGAAACAAACCGTGACTCATTCTTGGAATAATTGCCATGAGAAGGATGAGTTTTGGTTTCGTTTTCGAAACGGTGAGACATCCTTCCTTGACAAAAAGAGGGGACAGTTAATTTTTATCATGTCTATAAGACATGATAAAAATTAACAAAAAGTTTTTTTTTATTACTCAGAAAATTTTTTCCCCCCAACCAACTCAATGGACTAGACGATAAGTTTTTAAGAATGGACGTTTTGTTATTTATGCAGATATTCCGAGTTTCGCGTCAGGTAAATGCGCGCTCACCTTAGATTGAATTCCCTTCAGACAGGTCTAGAGATTGGATAACCCATCAAGAATTCTTCGACAGGTTTTTGGAAAAAGAAATCGTCAAGAAGTGAGTATTGATTTTGATATTTTCTTTTCAACCTTGGGTCAGTTTCTAGTACATTCCTATACTAATTCCATTGTATTAAAAAAATAATGTCAGCACGGACTGATCTGACCCGAAACGCTTGCCCATCCAGTTGGCTGCTGGAGGGAGGAAAAAAAAGAAATTTGTTTTGAAGGATATGTCAATTCTTTTCTAAAAATAGATTTCTAAGAAAAGAATGAACCTTTGTTGGAAATCTATTTTTAGAAACATGTCTAGACAACATGTTGACAACAAAAAAATTCTTTTTTTTTCCTGAGAGTGAAATGATTTTTTTCTTTCCACCCACTTTTCTTATTCTTTGGGAGGAAGGAAGAACTTCCCTTCCCCCCGCCTTTTTTCCTCTAGTATTTATATAGATCCGAGTTTTTCTGCCTACAGGGTTCATTCTCGTTCTTCCTTCTCATCCGAGCAAAACTAAAATGTCGACCGATGCTGTTGCAGTTCTACCTACCCTGGTGGAAATCACGCCCGTCTGTCATCTCGAAGTAGCTGATCAATGGGAACCTCTCTCCCGTTTCGAAGAATGGTTTCGGGACCCGGAGCGTATGGAACAAATCGTCCAAGAAACCATGTGCTATTTATCCTGTTACGATGGAAAAATCCTGCACTATTTTTCGTCCATCGAAGTTTTCAAGCACTTTGCTTTCCAATCGATGATGGAGGCAGGAACCTTTCGCTTACACGCTTATCTGCGATGGGAAAATGTGATCGCCGTCGATGCTGGAACCTTTTTAAAACTGTTTTACGTTTCACCCGAGTGGGTTCATATTCTTCAAACCGGAGAAGCTTCTATCCGTCTTTATGGATGGGAAATGGAATCAGAAGCCGACGGGTATCCTATGATTCCCTATCGACTGCGAGCTCGCTCCGTGTATATTATTCACGGACTTCTTTACTACCAACTCCAATTTCATGACAAGACGGTATTTGCCGTAGACGCCCTCTCCAGGAAGAAAATGGAGTCTTTACGAGCGTTGCATCCTGAACAGCATTTCCAATTCCCTGCTCGCGAGGAAGAGAGGAGAAGGAAAAGATCCAGAAGGAGGAGACACCTAAAGAGGTACTAAAAAGAAGTCGGAAGGTAGAAGCATATTTGTTTTTTCATTAACGGAAAAAAAAACTGTGGATCATTCTTTGTATATTTCTTGGAAAAAAAAGACTAATAGTCATAATAGAGGGAGTTAGGAGGGACCCCATCTATATATAACTCTCTATATAAATCGGAAGCGTCAACAGGACGGTCCACCCAAAACAATCTACCTTATCTTTCTCAGAGCAGAGTGGAAGATGTCTCACCGTTTCAAAAAATAGACCATCACTCATCATCCTTTCTAAAATAATAGAATTTCAAGAATGGGATATGTTCTATTTTTCGAAACGGTGAGACATCATTCCCAGACAAAAAGAAGAGAGAGTTAATTTTTATCATGTCTATAAGACATGATAAAAATTAACCAAAAGTTTTTTTTTTTTTAACTCAAAATTTTTTTCCACAGCGCTGAGAAATTTTTCCCAGTCGACTCACTCATCCAAACAAGACATCTAAAATTGTTTCTAGAAGGAGCTCTCATTTTTTTCTATTTAAGGAACTTGAGTTTCGGCTTCCCATCAGTCTGTACTCTGCATTCCACCTGGATACCCATTCTTTGGAGATAGGGGGGGAACTTTCGCAGTTTTTTTTCCCTGAAACCCTCTATGGATCAGAGAATCTCACACATATCCTCCTCCGTGGATCGAAATGGACTGACCGCCATATCTGTTTTAGATAATAATTTTGAATTTTCCACCTCCTCCACAAGATTGGACTATCTCAATATTTTTTTTTAAAGAAAAACAAAATTATTTTTTTATGATTATTCTACAATTTTTAGGTTTTTTTCCCCCCCACTCTTCTTTAAAAAGAATAAAAACATAAAGCACATTGAAACAGTTCCGATAAATTTTGAAACTGAAAGTCCATCACCTTGTTCTCCACGGGACTAAAATAAGTTTCCCCGGTCTGAGAATCTTCTTGGATTTGAAGAGGTTCTCTCATCACACTCTGAAGCCAGGTCGAAAAGAGGAGAGCGTCTGGACCCAAATCGTTGAGGAGTCTTTCCAGGGAATCGAAGGTGATAAAAGGGGTATAGCGGAGAATCCGGCTAGGGCGGTCCGACGTATCGATCCAGAGATCCGTCGTTAAGGATCGGTAAGGGCGAAAAGGGGCTCGAGAGATCCATTGCTGAATAGTCCGTTGACTTTTCGAACTCATCCAAGTCCCTTGCTGGGAAAGGCAAGTCACGAGTTCCGATCCTCAGAGCGTGCCCGACCCCAAGTAAAACGTGAGGGGAATTGTCTTGGCGAAACGGAAACGAATTGCGAGGGAAAAAGACTCTCGCCGTAACCACTCCATGGCATTTGGTTTTCTCTCTCTATCTCCTGAATATGAGATGGAAAAAAAAAGGAAAAGACAACTTTTCTCTCGGTTTCTTTTATATATAGGAAGAGAGAGGGGGGGAGGGTTCTCGAAAAGACTCATGGGAAATTTCTTCTTCTTCTTCTTCTTTTTGGGGTAGGTGGGAGGAACTCGTTTTTTTTTGGTGGAGAGAATGCGTCGGATGACATCCCTAGACATTTAAAAAAAGAATAGATAGGATGGATTCTTCAAATGAGAAATGCGGGATGGCTAAGGGATCTTATTTTAAAGAATATTATTACCATTCTTCGAGGGTGAGACGTCTTACCATTAAGTCAGGTAATCCGAGATGATGAGCATTCCTTTTGACATGCCTCATATGTTTTCTAATAGTTATGTAACATAAATTTTCCAGGCTAAGAATACGTGGTTCAACAGCATAATTGAGTAACCGCATATTTTCCTCTTCCAATTTTCCATTTTTTCGCCAGCGTTCTAAAACGGTTTTGGGATCGCAACACCGGACATTCGCACCAGCAAGCAACAACATATCCACGATGAGTTTGCATCGTAATTGACAGGCATAGTGTAAAGGGGTAAAACCAAAAATATCATGTTTGTTCATGTCGCATCCAAGAAGAATCAGTTGCCGAACGATATCATCCATTGAGAACAAAATAGCGAAATGTAAAGCATTTCTTTTCGTTAATCTGTGTTCATAAAAAACGGGTGGTTCCGCGTTTATTATTAATTTTGTGAATATCCATTGATGAAAAATGTTAGAAAAACTCATATTGAATTCAACTCTATTGAATTTACGCGTAGCTTCTTTGATAGATAGGTAGGAGATATCCTTAAATTCTTCACTGGACGGGGTTCTTGAGAAGAGAGGGTAGAACCATGTTGGAGAGCACACACTCATTCTAAAAGGAAACACGGATTGAACTAAAGCGAAATTCGGAATGCTTAAATAGATGAGCGATAGTCCGTTCTTAAAAAATTGGATAGTTTTGTCCATCGAGTTCGCTGGGAAAAATTTCTGAAAGCCAAGAAAAAAATTTCTAAGCCTTGGAAAAAAAAAAAAAAAAAAAAAAAAACTTTTGGTTAATTTTTATCATGTCTTAAGACATGATAAAAATTAACTCTCTCTTCTTTTTGTCTGAGAATGATGTCTCATCCTTTCGAATATGTTTCTAAAAATAAATTTCCAAGAAAGAAATGAGTCATGTTCTATTTTTAGAAGCATATCGAGACAACAGGTTATCAACATCATTTGAAAAAGAGGATATAGTTAATTTTTATCATGTCTAAAGACATGATAAAAATTAATAAAAAGGTTTTTTTTTTTTTTTTTTCAAGGTTGAAAAATTTTCTGAGAGAAATATTTTCCCCAACGACTTATCTTTTTTACTCCTACCTACTTTCATTCCCCCTCTCTCACTCTTTCTCTATATAAACGATTGTAGAAGGAATCGCGGCTCATTTTTTTGAGCAGATAGGTCGAGAACAGATGGCTACGGGAGACTTAATCATGACGTGTGAAGACGATAATGAACCCTGTTTGGACTTGCAACCTTCTTCGCCTTTATATGAATGTGTTTCTTCGGAGAATGAGTATATCACGTCGTGGTCTGATATATCGCCAACTCCTTCTCCTCCACCTGTCCGCCGTAGGATCAAAAAGAAGAAACCTAATCCAATTCGTGATACTCCTTCTCTGAATTTCAATCCGCCGTTATCGCCCATTTCGTCTTCTTCCTCTCATTATTCAGAAATAATGAACCAATCCTCTCCACCACACATGCGTTCTACAATCGAAGAAGATCTTCCCTCCTCATCTCATTCTACTTCTTCTACTAAAAAAAAGAAATATCGAACTGAAATTCATCCGAGTGTCATAGGTGTGCTGGCCATCACGTCTGATGGATACACTCTGACAAACAGTGTCCGGTTTGCCTCTAGAGACATGAAAACGTATCGACCGCATACCAAATGGATTCAGAAATTGAATGAGGATCTGCGAAAACTTCATATTCAAAGACTGTATGTCGCGAATGAACATTGTCGAAAAAAAATTTATCAATTGCTCCGTGTTGAATCTGTATGGACAGTAAGCTATAAACCTTCTCGTCGTCCACAGAAATGTGGGTATTGTGGAACGAAATATTGTCATCGATTTATGGCTATGATCACCCTGCAACAAATAGTGAAATATGGTGTCAATAAATATATTCATTGAAGAACCAAATGAAGTGTCTTTTTTTATAGATGATGATTAGTATTTTGTCCAACCTCCTCTGTGTTCTATGACAGATGCAATTCGTCGAGGCATGGACGCGATTAATGTTCCAAAATAAGTTTCTTCCAAACTATAAAAAGCATCGCGGACCAAGTCCCATAATTCCAATCGGTTTCGAGCTACCCGATTCGCTAATCGACGTTCTAATTCCGCCCAAACATTTTCGACGGGATTCAAATCAGCTCCTTTAGGAGGCCAGTCTTCGACCATAGGAATTTCATGTTCTTGAATCCATTGTGTGACGCGTAAACTCGTATGGATCGGAAAGAGATCGTGCATGAACAAGAGACGGTGTTCGGTGATCAAAGGGTTTAAAGAAACATCGGGAGGTTGACTATGATCGAGAAGCACCGGCTCTAAAATATTAGAGAGGTAATAGTCGGCATTTAAATGCTGGATCCCGATTCGACGGATTTGGTTGGGAAATTTTCCGCTCATGCACATCCAGACACTGAGATTAAAACGACCGGAACGTTGACGGCCTTCTAACGCAGAAGAAAAATAACGTTCGTCTTGATAACGCAGGACCTGTCGAGGCCGCCATACGCGAATAGGACCGTACCCGATCGAACTGAATACTTTCTCATCGGAAAATATAATCCGGGACCAATCATCGACCGTCCATTCCGCACGCTGAGAAGCAAAGTCGTAGCGTCGTTGACGATGAATCTCCCGCAAATAATCTTTTCGGACGGGGATGCGCGACACTAATCCTTTTTCTTTTAATCGTCGACGAACCGTTTGAGCGGTGCAAGGCACTTGTAATCGACGACCAATATCCGTCGCGGGTAAAAAGGGATCACCCGTCGACATTTCAAAAATACGTTGATCCATTTCTTGGGTAGTGGCTCGAGGTCGGCCGGATTTGTGTTTGGTTTGATAGTTCTCCTCATTTTCCGAGGAGCGGGAGATCCAATATTGAACTGTGGAAGGAGCGACATTCAAGTGTCGAGCAATTTGACGAACCGTTTGCCCTCGTTCATAATACGAACGACGAATTTCCCGTCTTATTTCAATAGGTGTATACGGCATGATAAGAATAAGAATAATACAAGTAGGATCTTGGTTACCATGTTCCTTGATTTCATTTCAACGTGTCACGGTCCCGATAAAATCGTAGCAGGTATCAATGGTCAATTGCAGTGCACGGAATGTGATCAAATTCAAGATGCGTATGCTTTTATTTTACAAGCGTCCTTTCCTGATGACAGTGATCCGTTCTTATCAGCTCGTCTAGCTCGAGAATATGCGAATTGGACGGGAGATTTGAACGTACCCTGCACATTTCCTCTCATAGGGATTCCTGGTATTTTACCGATCCGTAATGTTTCCGTCACGTTACGTATTTTATTAAACGGGATTCGATTATTACAATGCGTGAATGCCCCTTTTCGATCCCAGGCCGAACCTTTTGAATCGTATGAATCGCTCGAACGGTTCATGATCGAATACATGGACGAATACGCCCAGCATATTGAAAAAATCGCCAATGAAGAGAATCACTCCCAAGTCGATAAAGCGGCTCTGCACGCTCTTTTCACCAACATGAAATCGCTCATGGAAAATGTCCATCAAGACGAGGACCAACCTTTCAATTTCTTAAGTTATTATCACAAAGTCCTAGCTCCCTATGTAAAAATATGTGACGGCGACGATGCTTCGTTCCTTCTACCTCCTACTTCCAAGGATGTTGAAAAGGATCCCGCTTATCAATTATGTTTGGAAATGAAAGCCTCGAATCAAATTCGGGCTCGTTATTCTCCTTACAAGACCCTATTTGATCTTGTGCACGTCATGATTTATTGCAATTTATGCCGGAACGAACTCAACGTGGTGGCGAATTTCGTGTTTGAGTTTGGAGTTCGCATTTGTCGTCGCCCCTTCTTCTTCAAAGAATCGTTCTTGACCCAGCAATTGCGAAAACTGGTCACTTCTCAAATTACGTACCATCGGAATACAGAATTCTACTACCTCCTTCGAGAGATTCAACAAGGCGGCACGTGCGATGCCTTATCACTAGAATTTATTGAAAAAATGAGTCGAATCGAAACCTTTTTAGCGAAAGTGTTCCTAGGAAAAGCGGATGATCGAATAAAGCAGTTTGCGTTCAAACAAAATTTCCCCTACGTCCTGTTTGTTCCGAAAGAAGACGAAGAGACGACGAAAAAAGCCATCCAAATTGATGAGTACCTCGGATATCTTTTCGGGACCGGGTTTATTATTTCCAAGCTCAAAGGTAAAGGATTAGTGAAAGGTTCGATCGCGACGGGTAAGAAATTTTACCGTCATGTACAGAAAGTGGCCTTGAAAATACGCGAATTTGAAAAATCCGACGAAGAGATTTTCTGGACGATGGAAATGGTGAAACTGTTCTTATGTTCCGACGGGTATATGGAAAAAGAATTGAGAATGTTACTCAATGTAGCGACGAAGGAATCTCAAGTTCCCTCTCGTCAAGAAATATGTCAAGGAGGAGGAAGAAGAAACGAAGATGGCGAAGACATGGATATGTCATAATCAAGTAAATCATTGGAAAAAATGGCAGACGCAGAGGAAGAAATCTGTGGAATTTGCCTGAAGGCCTTCAAAGAAACGAAACGCCATAAAGTCTACAATCTCGATTGTGAGCATTCCTTTCATATTAAATGTATAAAGAAATGGATTCGAGAGTATGGTAAAAAGAAATGCCCGACCTGTCGGACTCGTATCAGCCAGGATGATATGCTCTATTTTACCAGCGGAACATTGCAAATGGAACATTTAAGAATAGATTCGGATGAAGAGGAGGAGGAGGAAGAACCAGAGGTGGAAGAACCGCCAAGGCAACGACGAAGACGAAGACCCGAAGAAGAATTAGTCGATCTGGGGGGCCATGGTCTCATTTTTTCAGGGCCTAGTACCAGTCAAATGAGACCCAGAAGACAGAGAAGAGAAGATTTAGTGGGAGATTATGCTTATATGGATACACCTAGACAAAGTTCACCTACCTCAGATGATGAAGAACGGGAAGTCAATCCTTATTTTGGTCGACCGAATGCATTTTGGAGAGAAATGAGACGACAAAGACGAAGTAGAAGGAATTAGATGATTCTTAAAATAAAAATAAAAACAGTAAACAAAAATGGAAAAGTAAGACTGATGACTGGTGTATAATATTTCGTTATCAACAGATCCATCTCCTATACATCGTTATATCAACAGATCTATTTCCAAATGGAAAAGTAAAACCGACCGACTGTTGAAAATATTTCTCAAAAAATCTGATAGTAAAAAAAAAAAAAAAAAAAACTTTTTGTTAATTTTTATCATGTCTTTTAGACATGATAAAAATTAACTGTACCTTCTTTTTTATTTTGAATGATGTCACCTTTTCTAAAAATAGATTTCTAAGAATGAATCATGCTTTTCTTGGAAATTTATACTTAGAAACATGTCTAGACAACATGTTGACATCATTCCAAACAAAAAGGAGGGTAGAGTTAATTTTTATCATGTCTAAGACATGATAAAAACTAACAAAAAGTTTTTTTTTTTTTTTTTTTTTTTTTTTTTTTTTTTTTAATACCACATTAGATTTTTTTTGAGAAATATTTTCCACCAGTCGGTCGGTTTTACTTTCTTTTTTGGAGATGTTGATAACGATATATAAGTCGATATATAAGTTTCACTCACTGGGTTCTGATTCATTCGTTTTCGCCTTTGCTTTCACGAGATATCGAGACCGCTTCAGCATTTCGAAGGAAGCCCCTTTGATGTTATACTGTTTCTTCAATCGTCGCTTTAGATTAAATAAATACTGGTAATGATTTTTTCCAAATAGTTTGGATGGAGGAGCATTGAAAAGAAACTGGAATAACTTTATCTGATTTGGATCCTTATAGACTTCTAAAGATTTAGACGCAAACGCTTTTCGTTTCTCTGGATCATCGTTTAGATAGCCCAAGATGTGAATCATCCTCAATTCCGTTTCTAAAAGTAATAAGACTATCAGCGACAGTTCATCTGTTTCATAATTGGAGAGACAGTGATTACGGATTTGATTCATCTGCTCTGCTGTAAAACGTTGGTGTTTTCGACGACGAGGTTTCTTGACCACCACCTCATCTGCAGAAGGTAAGAACCATTTTCGTCGAATAGCATTTAAAGCATTTGAAATATATTTCGCGGAACGTTGATTTTGATCGATAAGATATTGGTGATATTCTTGAAGTGTTTTGGTATGATTTAGATCTTTATGCATTTGTAAACACCAAGTTTCATATTGATTTTCATAAATAGAGTAGACTAATTTACTAGTTTTTGAGGGAGACATGATGCTTCTTTTATTTTTGGTATAATGAAGAACTCTTACTTATTTATAATTTTTTAATAGGTTTTTGAATCAAAAAAAATATTTATAATAAGAAGAAGAAACAGTAGAAACAAAATGGCCGAATGTTGTCCAATTTGCTTAGACGAACTCATTGCCGAAGATGTAGAAACCATTTCTACTTTAACGTGTCAACATCAGTTCCACACGAAATGTATTGACATTTGGAGAGAAAAAGCATTGACGTGTCCTGTCTGCCGAGAACCGTTTGAAGATGCCCTGCAGAAATTAATTTCTATGTTTCTCCCTTTGCGACGTTCTTTTTTATATGATGTAATTTACGATTATGAAAACCGCATCAGGTTTTCAGACGATGAGGCTGATTTAGATGATTTACTCATGTATGAATTATTGGGACCTTGGGAAACTTCTGAGGAGGAAGAGGAGGAGGAAACAGAATCAATCGAACCTGAGGAAGAAAACCAGAGTGAGGAAACTAATTGAGACTGGAAAAAGGAATCGAGACCATAGATGGGTTTGAGTAAATTAGCCGATGACGGATGTAAGGATCGGACTCGAACCGATGGAATGGATTGGGACTGATATTCATCCCATTTCTTTAATCCCATCCGAAGATTTAAAGCCAATGACTTTTTCATATATTCGGAAAGAAGGAATCGCCAGGTTTTGGGACGATACTTTCCAACAATCTCGAGAGCGTTTAACATGCTGAGATAGCATTCTTGAGCTGTCCGACACAGTTTCAAATGAAAGACAACATCCATTTCATTCTCGACTTGCTTCCACCATCTCCCAGTTTGATATTTCCTTGGGTACAGCACTTCATTGTGTGGATATATTTCAGCCTCATCTTCGATCCACGGTTTCATGGTACTGGAAGGAAGGTCGTAGGGATCGCCTAAATGATAATTCAGTAACTGACAATTAGATAAATTGAGATGAAGATGGCTCGTGAAAACAATGAGACGATCGGCATAGGCTGGTTTGACCACCGAGTCTCCAAAATTTGGTTCGATCCAGATGAGAAGATCGCAATGCGTGCCGTCGCATTCGTATGACGGATCTAACCCGCTGACGAACCAATCGTTGGAATCGTCGAGAAGAATATGGACCGTTTTATGATGTCGAACAAAAAGGGTTTCCAAATGATAGGATAAGAGGGAAGGATGCCTTCCTAAATTACCTAATACAACGGTCACGGGTGCGTCTTGACATTTCTTGAAAAGATCTTGAATGGAACCCATGCTGGTTGTTCCGCATACTTGATTCCCGAGACGAGTCGGAAAAGATCCCATGCTTCTTTATTTTTTTAACGCAGCTCGCATATATTCTTGATCTTTCTGGAATTCCGATTCAGGATAAGGTGGCTTTTGAAGACTGGCATTCACTTCATTATGAAATTGAAACCAGACGTGGGCAAAGTGTTCGCCTAAAAACCGTTCTTTATACGTTTTGAGTTTGGATAAGTAATGATACACACAAATCCCGCATCGGAGAGTTCGATATAAAGATTCTGTCACAAAGTCTCTCCAAAGAGTTTTCGCGAGACGAATATCCTCGTCCTGCTCGTCCTGAACTGAAAACGCTTCGGCCATCCAATGTAAAAGCCGCCAGTAATAAGGACCAAAGACCAACGTGTTGTGGTAATTGATGTGATGAAAATAATCTTCGGCTGAAAAAGGTTGTGGGGATACGGAAATGCCGATCCGGGTCATCAAGTCTCGAATCGCCTGACTTTTCCCCTGGAGTAATTCAATCACCGCTTCGTCTAAAAAGAAAAAGTATTCGCTCTTCCATCGAATACGGTACAGGAGCGTTAAGACGCAGTACGTAGTCAATTTAAAGAGTTGAATCCAACTGTATTCGCCTACCCAAGCTCCAGGTCGTAGAAACGTCCGTCCCCATTTATCTTGGTTCATTAAATTGGCCATGAATAATAAATAGGTGACGACGACTTCATCTAATCGTTGTTGGGGCTCTTCTTCTCGGAAAGCGGTTGTAAAGTGGGTGACGTCAATACTCGGAGGAGGAGGTGGAGAAGAAGGGGTTTTGAAGTGTAAAAGTTCATGAATTTTATGAGTCACGAACGGTGAAACACGAGCCTGGCTTTCTTGGAGTTCGTTCGAAACGATCGGTTCATCTTCTAAATAAGTTCGTTTTAAACGTTTAAAGGTTTGAGCATCCATTCTCTTTACTTAAACCACCATTGACGAAAACGGCAATACCAATCTCCCACGTCTTTATTTTGCACCAAACTGCCGAGCAATTCCCCGAAAGTTGTAAAAATCGTCAGCTTGCGAATGTATCCAAAAGCCAGAAAGAGAAAAATGAGTCCGTTGATGAGGAGGAAAAGGAGAAAGAACCAGCTTTGTGTTAAAATGAGACAAAACAGGATCACGAAGGACGTATACGCTCCAGCGACTAAAAGCGTTCCTAATGTTAAGGAATCCATTTGTTTTGTTTTCTTCTTCTTCTCTGTTCTTGACCTAATGTCTCGTAATAAAGTCCGATACGTAATATTCTGGTAAGCATTATAAACGGGATGGTGGATAAAGAGAAATAATAAAATCCATAAGAGGATCGATACCATATTTTTGTTTTCTTTGTTTTGAGTCAGAAGAGAAGAGATAATAATAAAGTAACTCATATTAATTAAAAAAAATGGTTCGAAGGGATAAATCCAAATCTGATAAAGCGGAACGAAAATTGCTTCGAATGGAAGCAGCTCCTCCTAATCATGTAGGAGACCCAGTCGTTGACAACCCCCTTAACAATCACCCTCCAAGCAATCCATCTAACCATCCTCCTCCAATCCATGACAATCCTCCTAATAATGATAATGTAGGCAATATTCCCATGGACGTGGATGAGGAAATAATTCGTCGGCATAGGCGAGATCTCCTGAATTACGAAGAATACTACCCCGATCGAATGAAATCAGATAAACGCTATGCCAAATTGGCTGACGGAAATGAGATTTATGCTAAGAATCGACAAGGAGATGAATTTTATATGCTGGATCCCGATGGAAATATTGTGTTTGCAAAACAAATCTCTCCCATCACCGGTAAAATAACCCCTGTCTATGCCGTCGATCATCTGAACCGTTCTATTTTACCCGTCGACGCTCAAAACCGTCCCGTATATGGATTTGATAGTGATGGGGAACCTATGTTTCCCATGGAAAACGGAAAAATGGTGTATCTGTTCTACGGAGGAAAAGAATGGTATCCGGAAAATCCTCAGACCAAAGAACAAATCTATGCTTTAGACGAGCACCATCGACCCTATTTTGCCAAAGACGAGCATCAAAAGCCTTACTATGCTCGAAAACTCGATATCAATCAATTCCCTATCGAATATGCCCCTCTCGATTCCAACGGTCAACGGATCTATATTCCCTTAGACAACAATAAATTCCAATACCCGTTTAATCTCGTCACAAAATGACCGCTGTTTGAACTCTCTCCGGATCAGGACGAAATGTATTTCCGAAACAATACGCTAGGTGAATATTATCCCGTCAATGAATTCAACGATGAAATTTACGCTCGAGATCGTTTGCACAATGAAATGCCGGCTAGGAACATCGATGGAACCCCTTATTACGCTAAGAGAGCGAGTGGGGACGAATACTATCCCAAGCAACTCAACGCTCTCGAAACGTATATTCGAATTGGAAATAGGGACGAACCGGCCTTAGATGCTTTAGGAGGAGGCATTTATGCGAAAGATGAAAACTTGGACGAATATTATCCGAGAATTTACCACGACGACAATGACGAATAAAGCAAAACGATTACCAAAGGATCTTCGATGGCAAAAGATGAGTATTATGCAGTCGACAATCTTGGAAATCAGCGATATAGAAAGGATCGAAGGGAATTTGAAACATATATTACCACTGACGATCCCAGTCTACTGTATGCCCTAGACAAATATAAAGTTCCCCATTATGCTAAAAATCCCGTGTATATCGGTGGAGAAAAAAAATTTGAGGAGTATTATGGAAAAATCAATAACTTGCCCGTCTTTTTAAAGTACCAGGGTCGAGAAATTTATGCCAAAGAGCATTCCGGGGCCGAAATGTATCCCAAAGATTTGTTTGGGAACGACATGATTGCTCGAGATGCCGACGGGCGGTATTATTATGCTAAAGATGAGACAGGAAATGAAAAATATCCCTTGTTCGCCGACGATACGGAACACAAGCCCGAATACATGTCTTACGCCCTCGATAAAAACGGTATCCTATCAATTCTCAGGGTAAACCCATCTATCCTAAAAATGCTATAGGCGATGAATTTTATCAAATCCTTCACCCTTTCACTCAGCAAGTCATCTTTGGAAAAGATACCGATCAGAACCAAGTGTATGCGCGGAAAGCGGATGGAGGCGAAATTTACCCGGATAGCGGTCAATTCGCCATGACGAGGCTGAAAGAATTCTTTTATGCTCATGATAAGAACGGGGTCATTATTTACCCGGTCGATCAACACGGCAACGAACGATATTTAGTGACGGACAAAGGATCGTACGATCAATTGATGAAAGATCCGGCCGTGAAACGATACGCCAAAGATGCAGACAATAATGAAATCTATCCGGAAATTATTCATGCCGATAAGCGCATTACCCAAAAACCTTTAGGAAACCGGTACGCTCAAAATAAATTGGGTGAATATTACTACCCGGTCGATCGATACAATAACGAGTACATTGTCCAGTTCAAGAAAGTGAGTGAGGAACAAATCTTTGCGAGTGGATACCCCATCACGTGTGATCAAATCATCATTGTTCCCAATTTAAATGACAAGCCCTGGATGCCTGCGTTTATACGAGACCCTAGAATTGAACCCGAAAATTTGATAGGCTACTTGTACCGATCGCATTCGAAACCGATGGATTATTTGACCAATTTGAGATCTAAACGCGCTTCTCGACACGGATTCCAACCCTATAAAGTTATATATAATAACTCGGAGGGTATAGTCGAGAAAGTGGAAAGCGGTCTTCCAGGACAAGAAGATCCAGTGGAAGAGGAAGAGAAAAAGAAGAAAAGAAAGAAGAAAATATATGCCAACCCGATACAGTCTGACGAAAATAATCATCAATCCACCACCAACTGGACTAAAATCATTCTTTCTATGAAAGGTATCTTGGCCATACTTGCGTTCCTAATCTGCATTAATATACTGTTTAAAAACTAAAGTCGTGAGAGAAAGAAAAATATCTGAAACAATCCATTCTTAAAAAGATTGGGATGTCTTTTTCAATCCAGTCGGTTGGAAAAAATTTTTCAGAGCTGGAAAAAAAAAAAAAAAAAAAAAAAAAAAAAAAACTTTTTGTTAATTTTTATCATGTCTTCTAGACATGATAAAAATTAACTATCTACTCTTTTTGTCTAGGAATGATGTCTCACCCTTTCGAAAATTAGACCATGACTCACCCTTTCTAAAAATAAAATTCCAAGAAATAAATGAGTCATGGTGTATTTTTAGAAACATGGTGAGACATCATTGAAAACAAAAGGGGTTAGTTAATTTTTATCATGTCTAGAAGACATGATAAAAATTAACAAAAAGTTTTTTTTTTTTAATAGCTCTGAGAAATTTTTTCCAGCCGACTGGATTCACAAGTCATCGCCATTTTTTTAGGAATGAACTCTTCCTTATCTATTTAAGCATTTCGAGTTTCGCTTCAAATGTGTACGTGCTGTTGAAGAGGGACCCACCTAGATCCTAGTTGACTCATTCATGGGGAAGGAAAAAAAAAGTATTCTATAACGTGTTGGATAATGTTGGAGGTAAGTCTCTTTCTTTTTCATTTTTTTCTAAAGATTTATGAATGACAAACGGAAAGGTTTCTTTCTTGTACTCTTGAAGGCGATGAAAATAAAACAAAGCTTCTTGGAAAGCACAATATTTGGTCCGACCTATATGTTTCGGACAAAACGATGAATATTCATAGTTCATTGGTATGGGCGCAGTATGAAACGCCTCCTTGTTCTTGGAGACGAAATTGAAATAAATAGGACGGGCCAGTATCTGGTACAAAACATTAATTTTCCAATAATGAGGGCAGTAAATGTTTTTATATCCTGCCGTTAGAGCTACGAGAAACGGTTTTAATTGATCGTACGGCAAATGACCCTCATTCCATGAAAAGCCATGCGTTATATCCGCTAACGGTAAATGAACACTCGATACACTTTGTTTGGCGGAATAGGATAATTCAGACCACGGTATGGGTGGTTCCACGTAGATAATGCCTTGGGAACGATCATGAGTGATATAAGCCACTTCTTTAATAATACAGTCGGAAAAGTCATCATTATAAGAAAGATTGATTTCTTTGGCGAGAGGATCACCATTCAATTCGAAACCTTCGAAATTGAGAACGATATAGGATTCCATGTTTTATTTTTATCGGTCATCTTGTTTCAGGAGAACATTGAATCTAAAATCCTCTACGGTTATCACATGAAAATCTCTCAATTTGCCTTTTAGATAGGTGGCTCCAACTAAGTGGATGGATTGAGTTCCATATTTTTTCTTTAATTGTTGGAAACAAATCCGCTCTGATACTTGTACTGCAATAGGTCCTAGACGTATCTTATCCTTGCGAGTGAACAGAGTTATATATTCTATACCCACTCGATGTTGACGAAACTTTTGTAGAAATTGTATTAAGGACCAAGATTGAAGACCCAAGGTCGATTTTAAATCTCTTTCCAAATTAAACGTGGCAGTATGGGAAATAAGAACAATATATCGAAAGGAGGGACCTATTTGTCGATTGAACCGTTCGGTGATTCGCCATGGAAGAAAGGTTGAATGATTCATTTTTTTTTTTTTTTTTTCAATTTAATTTAATTTTTTTTTCTTCTTCTTCGGTTCGAAGGATTAAACAAGCATGGCAGAGTATTACGATATTTCTGTTTTGAAAACTATTCAATTACCGATTGATCGACTCATCCGATTCGTGATTGGGCAAAATCCTCAACTTGAAAACTATCAAGCGACGTACCGGTTTCTGAATTTATTTTTTGAGATTACGCCTCGACTCGTTCGAGATTTTCAATCACAGGCCGTTGCTCATATCCGTCACGTGTTAGATAATATGTCGCAATATGGACACCTATATCTTTTAATCGATCAGCAGCCCCTGTTTAATGCCCTGGAATGGAATGATGAAGAATTTATTTTATCGAATGAAGAAGTCTTAGACCCTATTCGCAAAATGGCCAGTCAGTTTTTTCCTAAAGATTCTGCTCATTACCATATCACTTGCATCTATCTCTTATATTTTTACGCACTACTCGCGAATCCGAAATATACTTGGATCACAATGGATTATTTAATGCACGGCAATAAATATCATCAATATTTATTAGCTAAACATGCTCACGAAGAAAAGTAAAAATAAAATCATTAGACGAGAAATTTATTTTTGAAAAGATAAAGCAATATAATGGAATTTTATCCGAATCGATATGGTAGCGTATATTACAAATATCGAAAAAAAGATCCAGTCTTTGTGAAAAGTGAATATTGTCATGAAAGGTATGCCATTCACTCCCAAAAGGGGGAAATCTATCCCGACAAAGGTGATCCTTTCGCTAAAACCCGAGACGGCCTTCCATATTATGCCAAAGATCGGAAAGGAAATGAAAAATATCCTCTACAACGTAAAAAATCCCTCGTTATTCAAATTCAAAACGAATTCGTTCTGGCCAAATACGCGGACGGAAAAGAACGATACCCGGTGGATTTCCGAGGGAACGAATATTATTTAGTGAAAAATGAAGAACCTTACGTCCTGAAAGATGCCCAAGGTGAAACCTACTTTGCTAAAACATGTAGTGGAAAAGTCCTCATTCCCTGGAATTATTTTGAACAGTACAAGTATCTTCTCTCAGAACATTATAAACGCACATGCGATGCTGCAGGAAACTGCGTTTATCAATCCACGGTACCCGTTGAAGAAATTCTTAAAAAGTTGTTTCCATGCCTCTGTTTGTGCTTAGCTGAAATACCTACAATGGCTTTTATTCTAGCAGCTACGTTAATGTCAATACCAGGACTGTAAGAACAACGTTCTTATATATAGTCAGTGAGAAGAGAAAGAATGACTCGAAGCTGGCTGAGAAAAAAGTCTATTAAAAAAAAAAAAAAAAAAAAAACTTTTTGTTAATTTTTATCATGTCTTTAGACATAATAAAAATTAACTCTACCCCCCTTTTTTCTTTTTGTTGGGAATGATGTCTCACCCTTTCTAAAACTAGATTTCTAAACAAAAGAATGAGTCATATCGTTCTTGGAAATTTATTTTAGAAACATGTTGACACCTGATTCAAACCAAAATAGGGGTGAGGGGTGGTAAAGTTAATTTTTATCATGTCTAAAGACATGATAAAAATTAACAAAAAGTTTTTTTTTTTTTTTTTTTTTTTTTTTTTAAATCTTTAGAATTTTTTCTCAGCTGTTAGAAATTTTTCCAACCCGACTCGATCGACCGGACATCACCATGTTTTAAGAATCTACTCTCACTTATATATTTCAGCATTGCGAGTTTCACTTCACATGATTCTGTGTTTTTGAAGAAGAAACATCTTGAAATCTGGCTTTCTTCAGTCAACTTTTGTTTTTTCCAAGTCATTACACAATGAAATGTTGGGAACCTACCTCATGCATATGTAAAAAGGTTAGTAATTCTTGTCTTTTTTCAGATTTTTGATGGTAACATTATCGTAATAAATAACTTGTCTTTTATGCTGAGGCAGATCAATGGGTTCATCGTCCACTTTTAAATGTTTCGTGGTTGAGTGTTCTCCCTCTTCGTCGTCATGCTTTCGTTTGAGAGACGAATTCAATTCGGCATTTTCAAACTGAAGGGGTTCTACTATATCCAAAGACGAGGAAATATTATTTTGGGCTGAAAAGGAACTGAAATCCATTTCGGTCCGTTTCAAATGTCCAAATTCATCATTGAAACGCATAATGAGTTCCGTTTCGTGGATGGAGGTGTCGCGCATCGTTTTCAAAAATTGTCGAATGGCCGATTTCAGTTCGTTAAAGGTCGTAACAGAACCGGGAATGATTTGTACATCGGCATACTGTTTGAATTGTGTAAAAATATCGGTCGAAGATAGAAATTCTTTTTTGAATTCTACTAATATTTCAGGTTCGGAACGGTAACGGATCATGCCGTCCTCCATGTTAATATTGTGGGCCAGATGCAGATAAATCATTAAAAAGAAACCTTTATAGGAATCTTCGACGATAGAATCTTTGGTTTCGAGTAAATATTGATCCTGCATCACTTGTTCTGAGGTGAGGGATGGAGCATTTTTCGTAAACACGGCGTCAAAAGGAATTGCTACCACGCGATCATTAAATGCCTCTGTGGCCGTACACACTGGGAACGTATTGGTAGAAGCCATGAGTTTGGCACTGGGAATCGCTCCTACATTTTGCTCGTATAAATTCCGAAAACTGGTGGTCGAATTACCCGTGATTTCTTTCACGAGGTTTTCGTTTAATTTTCCCGACATTTCTTCAACAGTCACTACTCGACAACAAAATAACGAAGAGGCCAGTTCGGGTTGGGCTGATAGTCCTTGACCACTCGTCGTTTGTAAATTGACGGCTCGAATACCATGACTATAGCCTCCAAAGACCTTCGAAATCATTTGAAAGAATTTACTTTTTCCATTGCGCGTGTTGCCTTTCAAAATAAAAAATTTGCGACCGTAATTGGTCGCAATGAGAAGACTGGCCAGGACATCTAAAAGGTACATGAACAGATCGTATTCGAAACACGTATATTTACACATGTGCACATAAAAATGAAGCATGCTTTGAATGAGCGGGTTGGTTTCTAGTTTTTCATGAAACTCGCGCACTTTTTCCCGCAGCGTATCCAGTAAATCGTCCGTGAGGTCGAGAAAACAGCTTTTCAGGTATTGTAGAAAAAATTTCCGGTCGGTTAATAAACGATAGATGGCTATCAAATCCGGATCGTGACGAAATTGCATCAACTCGTGTCGACTAAAATTGATGCCTAGACGTCGATCCGATAGGTAAAATTCCGGAACCGTCCCTCCTACATGACCCGTCAAGAGATTCAGAACCCCATCGTGGGTTCGAATATGCCATTTATGTCGATCCATTTGAATGATTTTACGATCAATGTTGGTTCGACTCAGAATGGACGAGACCACATAATTAATGTTGACCTGTTTCATAATGTCTGTGAAAGGACACATGTTTTTAGTTTTATCGGCAAACTGATTCCGAGCATAGGCCTGAATGGAGGACCAGATGGCATTCATCAGGTTTAGAATTTCTATCTGGTGGGGCACTTCTTGCCAGTACTCGTGGATATTATTCCACATATAGCGTTGAGGTTTCTTGCAGGAATTGTGCATGGTAATGACGAGAATCGGAAAATATCGCTCTTGAATTCGATGAATTTGTTCCACGAGCTGATCTCCAGACACCGAATATAAAATAACGCCTTTCATGGTTTTGATAATAGCTTCCAGTTTATCTTTAAATTTGTAAATTTTAGGATTGAGATTCGAACCACAAAAGAGGATTGTGTCGAGAGTAAAATCTTGGGAAATGATATCTATAATTTTACTGTTGATTTTTTCTACAGAATCTATGAGTTCGTGAGATTCTAATATCGTACGCAAATGGGATGCGAGTGTATGGGAGGACATTCGTAAATGTTGACACAAGGCACAAAAGACAGGTAAAAAATAGTAACCTTGATTGTACTGCATAATCGTACGAAGGGGATTGGGATCGGAATGCAAACTAGGATTGTCTAACTTGAGAGCTTGATTCACCGTCTGGAATACATCGTTTTCGATGACGATAGAATTTTGACTTTCCCGGTACCATCGTTTTAGAGCCCGGTTATTCGATTCAAAGTCTGAAATCACAAACCCGTTAAACTTGATAAAGTAAAACGTTTTTAACCAATGATGACCTTCGGTTCCAAAATCCTTCCCTTTGTAAATATACATCGGGGTTTTTAGTTTATACACAAATGTAGCCACTTTTTCATCGTCAGGTCCAGCTTCCTCATCTTTGCTAATAAGCGTGGGATACGATACTCGATACAAAGGATCGTACAGTGTCACCACAGGCATCATATATTCATAAAGTTGTTTTTGAATATCCATTGGCTGGAGGTGGAGCAGTTTACGAAAAAAGGAATTGGTATTATCCTTGCGACGTTTAAATTTTGATTGAATGCCTAACAATCGCATGCTGAAAGCATTGGGATTGGTCAAATCTAAACGCCAGGTGGTTTGTTCGTCTACATAAATAATCAGCATGGGTTCGTATTTATTCGTATAGGGCTTGGAGGAATTCACAAGCGTCGCATTCGCTAAAACGTCCAACTGGAAAATAAATTCAGATGTTTCGTGATAGAACCGGGGTTGAAGTTGGCTGCAGAATTGAATATAATCATCATGAGCGATCGAGATTTCCGGCAAATGGACATGAATACCACCTCCTGGACGAACAGCCACAATAAAAGTAAAATGCTTAAGGGATAAAAAGTAAAATTTTAAGGTTGAGAGAATAACAGAATCTACATAATCGTAGAGCATAGATGAAGGAAGGGATGCATCGCATTCAGTTTTAATATCAATATCTAGGATAAGGGAATGATGGGTCGTCGAGCAAAGATCCATCGTTAAAAAAAGATTTTCGGCAGACGTTCGAGTATAAAATCGAGAAAATTGTGCGTAGTCTTTTCGGTTACAGTAAAAGATTCCTCCCGACATCTGGTAGAAAATGTAAGCATCGTTGGGCGCATCTCCAACCGAATTAATCCTTGTTAAATAATGGAGGCTCTGCGACATGATTATATATCTTTAACTTGATTAATATTTCTTAAAAAAATACAAGCAATGCTTTGTAAGTAAATATCCTATAAAATCTCCACGTGCTCCTCTAAAGAATAAATAAACTGAGCACTTTTACCTTCATAAAGTCTGTTCCTATATAATGTTGAATTCACGGCACAGAATGATTTAAAGTGATTTTCGTTTCGCACGTCTTAAATAGATGAACCAGAGTTCTTTCTAGCCAGAGCTCAGAAAAAATTCTAAAGTAAATATATATATATATATATAAAAAAAAAAAAAAAAAAAAAACTTTTTGTTAATTTTTATCATGTCTTTAGACATGATAAAAATTAACTACCTTCCCCTTTTGTCTGGGAATGTTGTCTCACACTTTCGGAAAATAGAACATGACTCATCCTTTCTAAAAATAGAACTCCAATAAAAGAATGGGTCAAGGTATATTTTTTAGAGAGTGAGACATCCTTCCCTGACAAAAAGAGGGGACAGTTAATTTTTATCATGTCTAAAAGACATGATAAAAATTAACAAAAAGTTTTTTTTTTTTTTTTTAATATACATTTTAGATTATCTGAGAAATTTTTCCCAGCCAGCTTTTACTTTTCTAGACATAAACGTCCTTGTTTATGTCCTTGAATGACGTCATCTCTCCTGTATACATAAAGCGTGTAAGTTGGCTCTGTAGACTTATTCCTTTCGAGGAAGAAGGCGAGATAAAGTAAGCTCTGTCATGGATAATGAAAAGTATTACAATGTTTCGGATTATGTGGAAGCGTATGGAAATGTTTATAGACAATATTATTTTATAGCTGTTCGTTTCAAACTACCCATCTTCCATGTCGATACTTTGAAACATTTTAGCCCGGGTCTCGTTCGAGCACCTTGCATTCTCGTGGTCAGTGAAAATCGACTCATTTTCCAAGGAGAAAATTTAGACAAAGACTATCCGTTTCCTCGTGGGTCTTTAGTCTTTTGCGTGCATGGAACAAAAGAGGATCCTCGTTGGATTAACGTCTCTAGAGATACGACCGATCAGTTTTTACAAAGTTTATTTCCCTCTCGAGATTTTATCAAGGTCTACTATGAAAATAATACCTTATTTGTTTGTTCGACCATCAATCCGTTTTCCTTGTTCTGGAAAGTACTTCCTCGCAATATGGCTTTTCGCGCCTTAAGCGATCTGACGATGACCTACATAAAAAGAGAACCTTTCCAGTTAGAGCATTGCATGCGCCTCCGATTTTTCAAACGAAATACGCACGTCTGGGAATCGTGGTCCAACTGGTATCACTATTTACATCCCATGCTCATTCTTCACTTCATACATTTAACGGGACAAGCTGCGAGTGCTCAATTGGCTGCCAAACTGCATAAATTGTGGAAACGCTCCCTTCCACCTTACCTGCATACGGATTCTATTCCATCGGACTTTTATACTTGTGAAATTACTTTTGATGACACGAAATTAACCGGTGTTTGGTTTGTCGTTTTGAATATGTCTTTAGTGATGTATGTTTCGCCCATGATTGCGTCATTCCATCATGAAACGTTCCTCGACGTGAATCGTGAACAATGTAATTATTGGCTACCGTTTTACCGAAATAATGAATTATGGACCCGAGAAGGATTTAAAATATATGTTTCCCACTTTAGAAAGAATCGTCGCTACTTGAAAGAAGTCATGATTTGGTTATCGTCCCGCTCCGAAGAAAAATATCAATATATGTTGCTCGATTTGAACAAAGTAGCCTACCTTTTAATGATTTAAAAAAAGCAAAAAAAAGAATGTTACGAGAACTGATTCGATGTCTTATTCAATACCAGTCCGACCCCACTTTTATATCTTTAAATGTTGTCGATGGTCTCAAACAAAATCTTCGAGACGACGTGATCGATGCTTTTCTCCTGAGTCGACCTTTACTCCATCTCTATCCTCAACTGTATAAAAAGAGTTCGAGCATCATCGATTTCTTGTTTCGCATTTCGGGCTTGCATTTAGAAGAGATTGTTCCGATGGAATCGCAGGACCTGGAAAACAAAATCGCTTCTTTGGAAACTCAATTGGAGGCGGATCGGAAAGCTTTTGAGAAACAAATCGAGACGCTCCAACAAGAGCACCGGAACGAAATGCGTTATTTTCTAGCAGAAAAAGAACAATATGTGAATACCGCTCGATTCGGAAAAGAGCATTCAGTCGTGGATTTGCAACGACAATTGGAACGCCTTACATGGGAGAAAGAAACCCTGCAGACTGAGTTGGAGCAGCTGAAACGGAATCACGGAACCTTACAAACTCAGTGGGAGCAATTGAAACGAGATCACGAAACCTTACAGACACAAATTCGAACGCATGAGTCTGAAAAAATACAATGGCAGAGGCAAATAGTAGAACAACAACAACAACAACAACAATTGAATAATAATAATATCGAGTTTCCAAACCGTTTGATGAACGAATGGCAAATGCTCCACCAACGCTACGAAACGGGACTTGAAGAATGGATGCAACGAACGGAAAGTTTAATCTGCCCTTTGCAAATGGCTTTACAAGAAACGATCGAGCAACTTAAACTTCCTCCTTCTTCTACGACTACGGTCATTGAAACTTTACCGCTCGAATCGCCTCCTTCTCAGCAGCTCATGATCGAGTCGTCGCGATCTAAATTAGAGCAATTACAAGAAACCCTCGACCAGTTTTTAACATCGTATCAATCGGAACAAAAACAGCACGTCCAGCAATTGAACGAGGAACTGAAAGGACAATTGACCCTTTGTCAAAACGAAAAACGGATATTGGAAAAGCAGTTGGAGCAGGGTCAGAAAGAACGAACCGACCTCCTGCAAAAATGGAAAATCGAGGCCGAAACACATTTTCAGGAAGGTATTCAACGCGTTCTTGACACGCTGCAAAAGAAAAATCCTCATATCGAGACGATTCTTCGAGACGAAATGGCTAAGCAAATGAAGGAGTTCCACGAAACGCAGTTTATGACGTTTTTACAGACGATCCTTCCCCCCTCATTTTGGAAACCTTTAGGTGCGAACCAAGATTGGAAAACGTTTTTCTTCCAGCAAATTCAAACGTATATCCAGTATTTACAAAATTGGCAAACCCAGCTTTTGAACCAATTAACACTTCTCGGGAATGCTTTAAATCAATCGCTAACGCCCGACAATTTAGCTCATACCATTCTTCACAGTCTCCCTTCTTCCTCTAAAAGCATGATGGAAGACACGACCCTCTTGCAACGATTGCACGATCTTCAACAATCGATTGAGAACCAGAACGAAGCGAAGGAGGTCCTACAACAAATCCAAGCTCAACTCCATCGGGATCGTAGCCAAGAACATAAAAAATTACAGCAGAGTCTAGAACATGAAAAACGGCAACGCGTCGCTTTGGAAAAGAAACTGGAGGTCCTGAAAACGAATTTGGTAACTCTGATACGGACTAAATGGAATGCGTATTTTGGGGCCACGGATTACGATCAGATTCTCGCGGAACTCGAAAAAGTATTCCAATTCAAAGAAAATCTAGAGAGGACCCTCGAAACGCAATTGGCGCAACTGAAAGGTCATTTTCCCGAAATACCGGTCGTTCAATTCGATAATTTGGCGTCGAGCATGATCAAATGGGCTCGACAGGTCGAGAATCACAACGATTGTGAAGTCGAGCTCCGTAAAACCAAAGAACAACTTTTCGAATTGAAACAGAAACTCGATCAAGTCGAAAGTAATTATACGAAATGTAATGAGTACCTCCTCTACGCCAAAACGAAATTGACCACGTTCCTAAAAACGATCCTTCAGAATGACCCTAGTGATCAAAGAGAAGATTGGCCGCAAGCCGTTGTCCATCAACTCCAAAACGTGATTCACGAGCATCGACAATTTCAAGATCTCGTTTATAAACAAATTATCACGCTTCGAGCCCAGTTTCCGAACATACCAGATCCCATTGAAGAATTGGCGAATTCGGTGATTTTATATTTCGAGCAGGAACGAGACCTGCATCGACGGCAGTTGGAGGAACGTCCTCACATCACCGAAGTGAAAGAACCCACTACTGTACCGGCCATTACGTATCCTACGGATCAAGTGGAGGAATTACAGCGGGAAGTGAAAGATTTACAAAACCAACTGGAAGTGTCTCGGTCTCGAAACCAAACTTTAGAAAACCAACTGGCTAAAGCTCTCGTAGCTCCGCAGGATGTAGAAATGTCCGATACTTCGAAATATAAACGAAAGCACGTATCGACGGTCGACGAAGACTATGTAAGAGGTCTGTCATTGGATTTACAAGAGGCCAAACACGCTTTAGATCGATGTCTGAACGAAAAAGCCCACTTGCAAAAGGAATTGGAACACATTAAAACCAAACCAACCCCTTCTCCCTCCGTATCGTCCGATTTTAAAATGCTCAGCGACCTGTTTTATCAATTATACGTGTCCTATTTTCGATTACGATTTGATGTCGTGTACGGAAAAACCGTTTTTTCGTCGGAGGAATATATTAGATCCGTGCTGAATAAATTGGATTTCGTGGATCGAAGCATTCGATCCAATATGACTGTGAAAGAATGGACCGATGTTTTATTGCAACACATCAAGTGGGACGTACAAACTCTGACATGAGGGTTAGATTGGCAGGGGTCGCATACAGCCTACATTAAAGATGAATTCTTAACCTATTGCATGAATCAAACGATTGAAATCATTGACCGGTACGCGAAAGAATTGAGGAAACAGACCGAGATGTTTAGAAGTCCATAAAATAATAATAAAGGGGAACTATGGAGTATTCAGAGTTAATCGATCGTATTCTTGCGCACCCGATTTTAAAAGCGGGGATTGACGAAATCGTTGAAAATAACCCGAGAACGTTAAACCTCGTGAGCCGGGAATGGAAAAATATATTAGCCAACAATCCTCAGTTTCAAGATTTTCAAGCTAAAGCGATCCCGTTCCAGCATCCCGTAGAAAAAGGTTATATTCAGATTGAAAATATTAAAGATTTCAATCATCATTATAATATTCTCGTAGCGGGGTATTGGGTTCTCTGCGCTACTAATTATAAGAGGAATCTGAATGCCCATTCTTTCATATGTAAACTCTGTCCTCCTCTGGTGGACATTACCAGAGCCGTGGCCGCCGATCATTCCCAAATGCTGATTTCAGAACAATGTCGGTTCTTCATTGAAAAATGTAGACCTTCTCTCTGTAAAGCGTGTCGGCAAATGAGTCAACGAAATGATCTGAATTCTCAGATGTCTCAAAATCAATGGTGTTTACGCAAAACCAAAGTGTTTGATGGAACGACCCTTTTAAACGTGTTTCAAGAAACCCTGGACCAAGAATTTGTGAATAACGATATGTTTATTGGTATTTTAAATATTAAAATTAATTCGCGGTACTTTTACGAAACGGACGCTTTGTATTGTAGAGATATGATTCTCTTTCAAGAAGATGCTCTGAATATGATCGAAAAACCCGTGTTTCAGTTAAATATTTTAGAACCTTCTTCGAGAAATATTATTAACGAAACCATTTCCACTACCTTCGATAAAGAGAAAATCAAAACTCAAAAGGTGGATCCAGACCAAGTTCCCATCAAAAGCAAGATCAATCCAGATCTGTGCAAACCATTCAAGAAAGAGAAGCCTAAGAAGGAGGCTGAGGATGTAAAAGGCAATGAGGATCCAGTCTATTTAGGTGAGGTTTCTGCCAGTTCTATGAAGAACAAGTTTAGTAAATTTGCGTATAAACCGTACGCTCTCAGGTCTCGTCGTGATCTGGATGATCAGGATTAATAGTTAAAAAAAAAAAAAAAACTTTTTGTTAATTTTTATCATGTCTTTAGACATGATAAAAATTAACTACCCTCCCCTTTTTGTCTGGGAATGTTGTCTCACTCTTTCGAAAAATAAACCGTGACTCATTCTTGGAATGATTGCCATTAGAAAGGATGAGTTATGGTCTATTTTTAGAAAGTGTGAGACAACATTCCCAGACAAAAAGGGAAGGGGGTTGTTAATTTTTATCATGTCTAAAGACATGATAAAAATTAACAAAAATTTTTTTTTTTTTTTTTTTTTTTTTTTTTTTTTTTTTTTTTTTTAGATCTTAAAAATTTTTTCCAGCCGACTCGATTAACAAGACCATCATTTTTTTTTCAAGAATGTGTTCTCACTTATCTATTTAAGCCATTCGAGTTTCATTTCAGATCGTTTGATGCTGTGGCTTGTGTACAAGCTTCTGCATGATGAAAACAGATTCTTTGTCAAGGTATATTGCCATTTTGTTTTTTTTTTCCTTTTTTACATAATAGAAATTTTTCTGTACTGACTTTTTAACCCCCCCCAACCAAATCAATTTTTTTTTCTCCAAACCTTTTCGCATTTAGCAAGTTAGGAACCGCGTATCAGAAAACTGCATGGCATTTTTCATAATGAGATTATCGGGCAAATCCTTTCTCGTCAATTGTTTATTTAAAGCCGTTTCTTTGGGATACGTGATGCATTTGGATTGATAGAGATACGAAGATCCTGTTTCTTCTCCCATCACAACAATCGGTTCAGGGTGACAAATATCTTCTAACGTATAAAACCCAACCCCTTTCTTGTACGCGACATTCGAAATGACGGTTTCGGGAACGAGGTCTAAATTGGGTAGTTTATGAAAATCGAATAAACAATGCGCCAGCAGGAAATTGTAAAAAGGAGAGAATTCCGTTTTAGGGTCGACAAAGAGACCTCCATTCGCCATGTCGCATACCTTTATCTTGTCGAAAAGCGTCGCTACATTTGAATTATTAATATAGTGGTATAAACCGCAAAGACGTTGCTGAAGCGTGCTTTTGAAATGAACCATCATTTCTTCTTGCATCTTCGTGGTATTGTTCACGCCTAAACCAATTTCGTTCGTGTTGCCAACACTTAAATTCCGTAGCAGTTCGTAATGGAAACGCCGATCAAACACATCCATGGCGTTATTGCGTTTCAAGTCGGTCGGGTCTTGAGAATACAGGTGGTTGATATAGTGCTCGATGCACGGGTTGAGTTTAAATGTGAGATCGTCCAACTGGACGTCGTGTAAATCGGGTCGGAAATGTTTATCCAGGAACTCGGCGCGTCGGTAAAATGACAGTATTTTTCGGAAACGAGAAATTTTCCTTCATAATCAGGAAAGGTCCAACGACTTTGATATGCGATTCCGATTCCATTCGATGATAATAAATTTGCAATCCATAAGGATTTCGAAGATGGTTCAGGCAGAGAATATTCCGAAACGCCGAAATATTGTCCGACCCACAAGGAATTTTTCGATTACTAAAAATACAATTGGATTCGTTCATTGTCTTGGTTTCTGAAAATCCGGCAAGGGTCAAGAGACATGCGATTTTTAACAAGTCTGGAGGCAAAGTCGCTAAACAATTTAAACGATTCGACATTCCTGTCAAACGAGCAGGGGAGGTCGCTAAAGTCGTCGCGAAGAATAAACCCCTTCAAAAAGCTTTTGATAAAGTGTTTAGTAAGAAAGCTCTTCTGACCGCAGGAGGGGTGACGGCCGTCGCGCTCGGTTCTCAATATGTCAACCAATACATTCGGGACAATTCGGGCTGTTTTCTCTACAACGGAGGGAACAGGGTTTGTAAACTTAAAGAATTGAGTTATTGTCAACCCGAACCTGTTCACGGGATCGAATCGTGCACGGGATTTCCTATTCAGCAATGGAATGCGTGTGAAGGGTACGACAACGAGAAAGAGGATACGTGTTGTCGATTATGTGATTGTCAATATCACGATTGTACACCGACGCAAGAATTGAAATGCCGTCGACCCACGATCGGAGAAGCTTTAACGCATTTCAGTCAAGACGTGACGGGTTCCATCACGAGTGGTATTTTGGATGTTTTGGGTAATATACCGTACCTAAAACCAATCTTGTTGGGAATCGTTCTTGTCATCATCGGCCTTATTATTTGGAAATTCGTATAAGAAAAGATGGATATCGTTACACTTCAATCCTTAAAAACTCCTATTGATCACCTTCTTCATCATAAATATCGTCCTCGACTGAATACCGTGGTACCTCAATATATCAAGTTTCATAAATTTCCGCCCTTCACGAGCCTCGTCACGCTCGAACTGGTGCGCGATCCAGAAGTACGGGAAGCGGTGCGAGACTATATTCAAACGCTGTTTCGAGAAAAAGAGAAATACGACTATTTGTATTTTTTGAGTGAACAAAACCTCGTACTTCCATTTACAATTCAATGGAATACAGAATTGGTCGTGGATCCATTGAACTTTTTTACTATCATTACGGAAATAGATCAGATAGCCGACCAGTTCGCTCAACGGGGAGATATGACGTACGAAATAACTCGCGTTGAAATACTCTATTTTTTAGTGTTGATTGTGAATATTCAACTCAATTGGATCACGGTCGATTATTTGCTACGATGTAATCAGATGTATGATTACTTGATTGCTGCTCCTAATCGAATCTTGACCAATTCCGAAATGGAAAAGAATACAATATGATCTCCAAGTTACGAAATGCTTCTTCTTCAACCCTCCTGAGCGATCTGAAGTAAAACTTGAAATGTTTAAATAGATAAGCGAGAGTCCATTCTAGAAAGAATTTTGAGATGTCTTGCCAATCGAGTCGGCTAGGAAAAATTTCTGAGAGCCCAGAAAAATTTCTGTAGATGAAAAAAAAAAAAAAAAAAAAACTTTTTGTTAATTTTTATTATGTCTTAAGACATGATAAAAATTAACTCTCTCTTCTTTTTGTCTGGGAAGGATGTCTCACCGTTTGAAAAAAACAAATCATAACTCATCCTTTCTCATGGCAATCATTGCAAGAATGAGTCACGGTTTGTTTTTCGAAACGGTGTGACATCCTTCCCAGCCAAAAAGAAGAGAGAGTTAATTTTTATCATGTCTTTATCCGTGGAACGATTCTGATGATAAAATTCCAGCCATGATTGAACCAGGTAAGGTAGATGAGCATAGGGCTTAGCAAGTGGAACTGGTTTTTCTTCTTCGATTTTGGTCAGACACCATAAATCATGAGGAATGGAAGCATATCGAACTCGGTGAAGCGCATGCTGACAATCGTATTCGTAACTCTCGAGAAACGTCAATTCGCCCAACATCTGTGACGGGATGGAACAGGCACGCTGTGTTTCTATTAGCAGGTTGTTTCGGATGAGATTCGAGCATGACATAACTTAAACATAAGAAAGCCTTTTTGTATTCAAACCCGATGATCGTCGAACAGAGTACGACCGGTTGAAGTGGATACGTGGTTTCTGGTTCGTAAAGAATAGGAATCCAGTGCACGGTCGTGGGGATGGCTTGATATTCCATGTACCGCTGATACGGTGATCGAACATATAAAATCGTTTCCGGTTCAGAACCGTTGACGACGAGTCCAATGCATTTCCCGTTAGGATTCGATCGAGTAGCATTTTCGAACCCGATTTGAAACGGGTATTCGATCAAGAGTCCGACCTTCTCAAGCGAATTTCTCTGATTGTACGTATTCAAAATATCTTGGACAATATATTGAGGATGGTGCTGATACGTCCATTGTTTCTGAATGAGCGCCGTACTCTTATTGTACTCAATGGGAAACGGGATGGGTTTCTCAGGATTCACGGACGGTAAAAATTCAATAAAGGAAGACGGAAAAGCCGTTCGCGTTTTCAGAGGATCATAATAAACGTCCGGTCGATCTTTCCATTCGTTGATGAAATTATGGACGAGGTCATTCTCGTGATGGACCTGGTTGGACAAAAAACAAAGACGATACCTTTTCCCTCCGTCATCTTCTGGTAAATGTAATCTGGGCCCGTTATCATCATCAAAGTAATGTCCTCCTGGATACGGTATATCCCATTCGTCTAAATATAGAATTGTATGATTATTTTGGGAGCGGTACACGTTTTCGAACACGGGATTTTGTAAATACCGTTCGATCGTTTTAGGATCTTTCACAAAAAATGGTGTGGCGAAAAGTTTGAAAAGATTGTGGGAGGATTCCGATGAATTCGGGATCGTGGGGAAAATGACCCGTTCGTTTTCTAAAAGAAGGATCCATGATGCATTGCGTTGAAGAAAAACGGTACACGACAAGTCCGACATTTTACAATAGGCGGCTAGGGCGAGAACGAGTGGTTTCTGACTCGGGACGACTTTATCGAAATGAGCGAGTTTTCGAATCACAGAAGGTTGAAGCCGCATATAGGCTAAGGGAAAAAAAATCGTATCTTGAATCACATTGAATCCTCCTAAATGCAAGCCATGAAATTGGCTGTAAAGTGTAGCGTATTTATGAATATTCATTATCCTTTGTTTTTGAGAGGGTCGGATTAAAAAAAGAAGAAAATAGACATCTGAGAAAGTATCCGCAAGTGGAAAAGCTTACGATGAGCCGATTTTATAGTTGGCGTAGTATCCGAACTGACATTCGCTAAGGGGTCTAATAAAATCTAAAACCCATGGCTAGAGAATAGATGGGGAAAATCTTTTATGCTTCTGATAAAAACCGCTCGTTGTAAATCCAGAATCCATTGGTTAGAACAGATGCGGGAAATGTATTTGGAATTATAATAAACAGACCAAACTGCCTTGAGTATCTGCAAGTAAAAAATCTTACGATGAGTCAATTTTATAGTTGAAGTAGAATCTTGGATCCATTAAGGATATTGATAGAACTTGTATGTAATTAGAGAGAAAGGAATGAACAAGATAAAATGAGTTATGAATCATTTCTCCGATCCGTTTTTGGATCTAATTATAAGACATTTATGCCTTTTATTCATACTATTCAGCTTTACTGTTTATTTGTCATTACATTAGTAATTTGTCTGACCATCTACATGATTTATGAAACACAGCAAGATAAATATTAGGAAAACTATATTCCCCCTTCATGGTATTTGTTTTTCAGACATATATATTATGGATTAAGTTATTTCTTTATCAATAGCGTCAGATCCTGGCACCCATTCAAAAAAATCATTAATAATAATTTAATATCATTAATAAAATTTTGAAACCTTCTAGTATAAACCTTTTTATCAAATTTTTAGTAAAATAACAAAGATCCTAAAATCCTTACCTTTTAAATGTAGTGTGTCCCATAGGACAAACCGGTTTGTCCTATGGGACACACTACATTTAAAAGGTAAGGATTTTAGGATCTTTGTTATTTTACGGTCAAGGAAAATTTAAAAGTTTTATGGGATCCTTATATTTTTTTTAATCAATTTACTTTTTAGGTACCAAAAAAGGATTAGATTAAAAAATATAAGACGAAGTGAAAAATAATAGATAATAATTAATAATGAAGGGTAGGAATCAAGATGGATACTGAGGAACCTACAACTTTATCCGAAAGGAAAAGAAAAAGAAAAGCATATTTGAAACATTATTGGTCACTGGAACGAGTAAAAGAAGCAAATCGATGGAGAAAACGAGAAAGGCGAAAAGATCCAAACGTTCGATTCAAAGAAAAAGAATACCAACGAATGAGACGATGGAAATGTTGGGATAACGCTCTTCCTAAACATAGACATAAGCCTGACAATACAGTATTCAAACAATGTCCGTCGATGGAGGAATGTCAAAATATTATTAAACGTATGAATATTTCGGAAGGAACACGAGGTAAGTATGAATTTTATTTTAATGAATTCTATGATTGGTATCAAAAACATGGTGACGGTATAAAATATCATTATAAAAGAGCACTAGAGATATATGAAAAGTATCTGACTGAGGAAAAGAGGAAATCGTATAATAAAATAAAAAATAAAATCGTGTTTTTATACCGTTTGCTCGGTGAAAAAAGGGAGCGCTCGAACCAAATTCATATTAAAAGATGTCAAGGTCCTCTTCTTACATTAAATGATCTCAAAAAACTTAGAAAAATAGTTATAGATCGCTATGAATATGAAGAGATGGCTTTATTTATTC
The DNA here is from genome assembly GCF_044657685.1 of Stegodyphus dumicola. NCBI lineage: Eukaryota > Metazoa > Arthropoda > Arachnida > Araneae > Eresidae > Stegodyphus > Stegodyphus dumicola. The sequence goes on from NC_140769.1 coordinate 263,322,903, forward strand.
TTGTCATTCTTGAAACTGACTTAAAAGCAATCGAAATTTTAAAACTTCTGAACGAAACAGATCTTCGACGACATTATGCAGAAAAGAAATTGGCATCGTCCAATATATTGGATCAACGTAATCGGTTTTTGTATGAATTTTTGGCTTGGGTTATTGCCGGCCCACTTTTCCCTCGATCATTAGATGGTTGCTTAAGAAAATTAAAACGATTCTTTCGAAAGTATTTTCCGTATCGACCCTTTAATCCTTCTTATACCATCATTAAACGTTCCATGAAAATTGCAAAATATCGTAAATATATACGAGAAGAAGCTAAAAAAGAGATGGAATCAGTAACACAAGATTCTATTCTTTAAAAAACTTTCAAAAAATATAGGGATCATTGCTTTTATGGATTGAAAAAGATAATCAGATTGGATCTTCAAAAGCACTTCATAATCTGAAGTAGAACTCAAAACACTTAGATAGGTTCAAAAAAAATAGGATAATCATTTCTTTCTAGTAAAACGAAAAATAATTAAGAAGGAAAAATCTCTTACCTTTATTGAAGCATTTGTCGTAACGTAAAAGCTGCGTTGAGAGATGTTACCTCTTCAGCAGTACAGACTGATCTGTAGGGAATGTCGGATTGTTTAAATAGATAAGTGAGAGTCTGGATAATTAAAAAACCACAAGGATCAAGTCGATCGAATTGGTAGGAAAAATTTTCTGTAAACTTAAAAAAAAATCCCCCTTTTCGTCTGAAATTGATGTCTTCAATTTTTCGAAATTGTGAGACATCATTTTCGGACAAAAAGGGGGGGGATAATTTTTAATTACACCCAATGTAAGATAGAGTCACGGTTTGTTTTTTCAAAAAATTTGAGACATTTTTTTTTTTCCAACTTACTCAATTGATTTGGTCCTTACATTTTTAATGATCCAGTTCATTACGGATCCCGATAAAACCGAGCTATATTCCTATGCACACACTGAGGTTTTCCTTGAATCATAGCCTTTACTTGTGGAAATTGACACATGCATTCATGCTGATTGAACCCCCTATAGATAAATGTACCATTTTGACAAACGTCTTTCGCCAATTCTCCACAATCCGGTCCATTGTAAAAAGCTGGATCCGTACAGTAACACGACCACTGATAGAATCCATTTTTTTCGGTAAGAATAATCATACCTCCTTTTTCAGTTTGACACGGGTAAGGATTCAGTTTGGGCATACAGAGTCCTCGAACACATTGCATTTCTTCCCCGTTTGTGCAAAGAAAATCACATGTATCCACACACCAGATTTTTTCTCGTCGACAATCTTTAAGCGGTATAGATTCGTTCATGGGGATGGAATCCGATTCTATGACAGAAGTAGGAAAGAAAAATAGAAAGAGACCAAACATCATCAAGAATATATACATTTCAGCCATCTTTTTTTTTTCTTTGGACAAAAAACAAAGGATAAGGATATGGAAAGACGAGTTGATCAACACGAAGAACGTCGATCTTGTCGTCAAACGGCTCTTCAGTCTAAAATTAATACTTGGCGAGATGCTTGTACGGCATGCTTTAAAATCATGGATAATTGGGCCACGATCGATTTTAAAAAATTCCATTTCATATTTGAACGATGGGTCTCGATTCTCAATCGTATCTTGGAAAATCCAATTCGTCGATTGGACCGTTACGAAATGTCCATGTATTATTGTGAAGAGCCAGGAGGACCCAAAGAGGTTATTCAGTTATATATTAATGAAACCGAAACCGAGGAAGGAAAAATTCCCGTCTACGTTATTTTTAATCTTTTCGAGTTTATTAAAATTCATCGTAATTACTGCTTAAACTATTCCACTTCGAACAAGATGCTGGTAGATCAAAACAGGGGCACGATCAATATGAACACCTATTATGCTAATCAGGTCAATGTAGATCAAACTCGATTTTATCGTAATGAAACGACATGGCAATTATTATTCATTTTTACTTTACATGCCTTGGCTCATTTAGATGTGTTTGGTATATACGATCACGCTTACTATGATACACACCAGCACGTTCGAGATTCAGTTTTCTTCCGATTATATTTCTATGGACAAGTCATTTGGGGAATATAAAGCAAAAAAAAAAAAATGTCTTATCCTTCCAAAGTTCCTATTGAGTATGTTCAAAAAGTGTTAGAAGAGAAATTAAATCGAAACGTGCGTCGTTCTGAATTGACAGGGACATGTTCGTTGGGGCACGTTTTATTCGACTTGTCTCATTTACAAAAATTTTTTCCCCGCTATAGTCCAGAAGAGTTTATAAAGTTTCGAGACGATAAATTTATAATCATTCCGGGAAATTACTGGTATGACGCTATGAGTGAAGAACCTCGTGTCCAAGACTATGTAAAACGTTTCTTAAACCGTAATAAAGTAGAAATAAATCCAAATATGCGGCGTCGATCTCAACGTCAACGTTCTAGAAGTCGATCGAGAAGTCGATCTCAAAGTCCAACGAGAGTCCGAACACGATCTCAAAGTCCAACAAGAGTCCGAAGTCGATCTCCAAGTCCAACAAGAGTCCGAAATCGATCCCGAAGTCGCTCTTCGAGTATAGATATACCCATTCGGCATTACTTGGCTCCTCTACCCAAAAAAAGAGGGAGAAAGAGAAAGTCCAAACTCAAAGCTCGTGTTGGCTACGATCAAAAGTTTATAAAAGCCCTCGAGACAAACGAATCGGGTCTGATTCTAAAACCGACTCGAGGAATGGATCGAGATTTAAATTTGCCGGGATCTATTTGTCTGGGTATTCGCCAAGTCTGTCGCTACAAGGATCCTCAAACGAAACGTTACATCAATTTTGTTCGTGACGGGAGTGAAGACGATGAGTACGTGCTGCAACTGGAATATTAACAAATGATGGGATTTTCTAACGGATTAAAAGCCAGCGGGACAAGAGCCTTCCAGTGATCCGAATAATATAAATTATAAGGATCGTAATCATATACATAAGACGGTAAAATGGCTTTATCGGTATGATTCTTCCAAGCATAATCATCTCGAAGGGACAATAATACTGATTTAGAAGTGCACGGTGACAATAAACCTTGAATCATGCGTGTTTCCAGTAAAAGAGATGAACGAGGTCCAAAATATTCGGGATCCATAATTTGATGAGTAATCTTGGCCGTTTTATAGTTATACACCCATAGTCGTATGGACTGGGGTAAATATCGAGTACTTTCGTCGTGAGTTAAGTTCAAAAATTCTCGAATGGCAGGAATGTTACTATTCAGATACATTATGAAATTATAAATTTGTTCTTCGAACATCTTGTATTTAAACATATCAAATTCAGCAAGATGGTGACTGGACAGTTTAACACGAAAACATTTTTCCGGATATTGATTTATATTAAAATCTTTAGGATCGATTTGTCGTCGAATAACCAATTTACTACTCTCGTCCGAAGTGATAAATTCCAGTTTATATGGATTGGGTTCTTCTAAATATCTTTGATTCAACTCGAAACATGGGGAGTCAAATCGTTTTACTTTCCCGTCTGATTTATAAACCTCTTTGTAATAAATATCCATGACCACATAACCCAATAAAATGGGATATTTTTTCTGTTTCAATAAATCGAGGACGAGTTGTTTATAATCCATCTTCTTGTTTATCTCGCAGAAAGCCACGTTCGAATGAGTTGACGAATAGGCTCATGGGGCATGAGTTCTTGAAAAGTATCTAAAACCTCGGCCAGACTGCGTTGTTGACTTTTACAAATCAGTTGATGCGTTACATCGTTGAAGACGACTTTCTCGGAGAGAATGCATTGACCGCGACATTTCTTCTTAAAATAATCCGGATGCATGAGTTTCACGTACCGAATAATGTCTCGAGTCGTTCGTCGTTTCAAGAACCAATGCCATTTCTTCTCGTTTAAAAATTCTCGATGACCGATGCGTTCTCTCTTTTACACATTCAGAGCTCCAATATCCACGAGCACGGGATGATGGTCCGTGTACACAAAAGAACATAATTTTAAAACGGGAGTCGTTCCTCCGAGTCGATAACAAATACTACACAAGAAAACAATGAACGTGTAAAACGTTTCTGCTAAATATTCCGGTTGAAGAATGCGAGCACTATAAAGTCCAGGATTCATTTCAAAGAGACCTATTGTATATCCCGAACGTTCTCGGAAATGCGTCGCAAAAGGCAACACATACTCCGAACTCAATTGTCGATGAAGAAGGATCAAATCGAAAAAATGTTCGGGCAAGTCACAAGAGCTGCTGGCACTGTAAGATCTCCATTGCATCGAGTGGGAAGTAAACAGGCAGTGGAATCGTCTTTGATTGAAATTATTTAAAATGAGGAAACAGGCATAATCAAAATGCCAAGGACATTTGGAAGGAGCATAGTAAACAATTTCTTTCACGTGTTCAATAATAGTATGAGTGGTGGATCGACTCATCTTCTTCTTTCTTTAAAAAAGAAAGATGGTGGTGGTCTGTGTCTTAGATATGGATGAGACGCTTGGATACTTTGAAGGAGAAACATTTCAAATTCGACCCAAAACCAATTTCCTGATCCAGTTTTTACGTCTTTGCAATATTGATATCATTTTGTGGAGTAAAGGTTCGGATGATTATGTCGAGCGAGTGATCAACAGTTCATTGCACGATATTGCACGATATGCGTATCGGATATTTGGCCGCACACAATGTGAAAAGTCGTGCCGAAAGTATAATATTTCAAAATGTTCGGAACATATCAGAGTCTTGTACGATTACGACATTCTTTTAATTGGGGTCGATGATAACGTCAATGAAAATATGGACGAGCGCTATGATTTAAGAATTCACGTGAAGCCGTACAAGCAGATAGATCCCCGTGATCAAGAACTGTATAAAGTCGTGGAAAAAATTACCCAATTTTGTATAGATCATCAACGAGAGTTGTAGATGAAGCGAGATAGGGTTTTTGCTATGTCAGCTGGGAACCCCATTCCGTATAGAGAAGTGAGTACGAGAAAGTTATGTGTATATAGTTCTTGAAGCAATGACGTCATTTTTAAACAAACCAATAGCGAGCCAGTTTTAAAAAATGATGATTGGGAAAAGGTCGGTTGAAAATCTGGCTGGAAAAAATCTGTCAGGAAAAAAAAAAAAAAAAAAAAACTTTTTGTTAATTTTTATCATGTTTTCTAGACATGATAAAAATTAATGACCCCCCCTTTTTTGTTTTCAATGATGTCTCAGCACCATGTTTCTAAAATACACCATGACTCACCATTTCTAAAAATAAAATTCCAAGAAAAGAATGAGTCATAGTTTATTTTTAGAAATGGTAAGACATCATTCAGAGACAAAAGGGTGGTAGTGTTAATTTTTATCATGTCTTAAGACATGATAAAAATTAACAAAAAGGTTTTTTTTTTTTTTTACTCTCCAGATATTTTTGTTCCAGCTCTCACAAAATTTTTTTTTCCACTCGACTTCATCAACCAAACAAGACATTGCAAAATTCCTTCTAGAATGAATTCTCGCTTATCTATTTAAGTCATCCCATTTTCGCTTCAAATCAGTTTGTGCTGCTAAAGAGGTAACATCTCCTAAGGCCAGTAGTCTAATAACCAAGATACTACATTCTACTTTGTTCGAAAAGAAGAAATCTATTGAGTAAGAATGGATTATTCGTTGATTATCAAGAATATTCTTTCTTCTCCCATCCTTGAGAAAGCTATCGACGAATTAAAAGAACGTCAAGGTGCTCTCAACTTAATATGTCCCGACTGGGAAGATGTTTTAAATCACGATCCGCTGTACGAGACACATTGTCAACAAAAAGTTCAATTTTCCAAAGGAACTCGAAAAGATACTGTTCACATCCGAAACATTATTGGTTTACAAAATTGCTATAATGTTCTCGTGGCTGGTTATTGGTATTTGAAACCGGGGGAGAATAATAAAACAGGAACTTCGTTCATGACTCGACTGTGTGCTCCTTTAACTAAAATTGGCAAAAGCATGAAAGAGAATCCGCAACACAAATTTGCGGAGAATTGTCGTTTTTTCATGGACCGGTGTGATCCCGCGTTCTGCTCTGCTTCTAAAGGAGCCCAAGATAAATTTCAAATTCATAGAAATATGTGGTGTATACGAAAGAGTCGGATCTTTAATGGAGAGGGTTTAAAAAATACTTTTCAGTGTTCGATTGAAAATATGTTTGGTACGACGACTTCTTTTCTAGGTATTCTAAACCTTCAAATTTCTAACCGGTACACTTTCGGAGAAAATTCGTACAAGGTAGGAGGTTTAGTTCGCGAATTTATCTTATTTAAAGAATCTGTTCTGTTCTCGACCGATCTGGATATTGAAACTCCTCTTTCCCTCCCTGTAGTCGAAGAGATGGAAGAAGGGGAAGAGAAGTGTCCCGAAATTATCGGCATTCCCAATTACTTCAAACCCGTTACTCATTTTTAAATAAGAAGAAAGCATTTAGAAATGGATTTATGGAAAATCCATCGTCGACATTTATTATCCAAACGACGTTACCGATTTTTTGCCAAGATGGCTCAAAAAGAAATGGATCAACTTCCCTATCTCACCCCTCATAATATGTTTATTCATCGAGGTTTATCGGAATCGCTGTTGAGTAACAGTTTTGTGATTACCGATCATATGCTTTCCAGCATTATACACCGAAAAGATAATATTGATCCTCAGTACAGTCAATATTTGAACAAAATCGTTCCTTGCCGCAATTTTAATCAACCTCTCCTCCTTCAGTTAATAGCCACCTCGATCGCGGAAAAGGTGAAACCGGAACAGAAAGAATTACCGATGGACACAAGAGGACTTCCTAAAGACCCAATAGAGGATCCAAATGCTAGGAAAGTAAGTGTTATTAAGGGGGGTCCAGGAACCTCCACGGAGGATGCACTGAATCAAATGTTTGGCGTAAACAAGTAATTTAAAAAATAATGGACGACCCTGTCAAAATGGTGAAGGTTCAACGAAACGATATGGTCTACAGTGTTCGAAAATGTTTATTATCCATCCAGAATCTACAAACCAAATATAAATTTTTGCAATATTTTGAACAAATAGGGGCCCAACGAGATAATGCCGGTCTGGTGCAGGAAGATCGAGGCGATAAAATAAAAGTTGTGAACCTCTATTGAAAAAAAGAAGATGACGCTTTGGATATTTCTTCTCGTCTTTTATCTTTACCTGATCATGATCTACCTGTTTCGAAACGAGTCCCAAACGACTGCAACCCCTCCTTGGCAATCCATTTCCTACCACCCTCCTCAGCGGACGACGCTTTATTCGACTTGTATTCACGCAACCGATTGTGACGACGATCAAATATGTTTTCGGGGTGAATGTCTTCCCAAACTCCTTCCCCATACCACTTGTTCTTCAGCTACGGGAGAGTGGGTTCTGGTGAATCAAAAAGGATTGAAATTCGCGACCTGTTTTTGTAAATACCCTCATCTCGTCACGCAAAAAGAACGCGGGGGGAATTGTGACATAGACATTGCTTGCGGACCTCACGGCCGATTAGAAAGTTTAGACAAAGATCCTTTGAAAGAAGGTAAATGTGTTTGCGATTTTGGATACAAGCCGCTTTTGCAAGGTTTCGGGTGTGAAGAAATGACCGCTCACGAACGATTAGCGTTTTCGAAGGAAGAAGAAAAAAACAACGTATGGGATCCGACCGTATTTTCCGAAAAGTATCTCGCGTCTTTCCAAAAACCCGGTTACTTCCAGCAGCCCTGTTCCTTCGATGCTTTTACAGGTCAGCCTTTAAAACATACTTTTTATCATGCAGAATTTGGAAGTTGTGTGTGTGATCCGAGGTATGGGAATATCGGGGTGCGACTCGATCATCCCTATTATTTGAAAAATAACGATAAGGGCTATAATGCTTGCGCGAATATTTTTAAAAGCGAACCCGATTCCCCAATCCATCATGTGAAACTGTTTGCCTATTTCTACATGTTTGATTATTCGCCGGTCGCGTTCATCGAATTTGAGAATTTAGACCCGACTCAATTATCTTATCCTTTCAATTATTATGTGGTCCAATCCAAGAAACACCATCTACAAATCGAAGAAACGTGGCCTTTTGACTACATGCAATATGTTTTTAAGTACCTTCCCTTTACGGTGCATACGCGTCACTGCCACGAAGATCCTATTTTTCATGTCAAAACGTGCTACGAAACCATTATTCGACAAAACCAGCTCACGCGTTGCCAGTTGATCGAGCAAGAACTGGATGGAAAATTAAGTCAACACGCAAACGCCTACACACTCCTGTATCGATATCCCGTATGTCTTTTTTCAGAGGAGGATCGACGCGTTCCCGAAATTTATCAAGGCCATTTCGTTCTCGATCCTTTCCATTTACTGTTGAAAACCCTCCCAAACCTTCTTCGATCGAACGGTATTCAGATGAAACCGAATGAGGAAGGCATGTGGCATGTCACGTTTGCTCGAGCTCCTTATGTAGAAACATATGCGGCGACGTTAGATCCAGCCGTCTTTCCCGATATTAAAGGAGAACCCACGAAAGCGTTGGAAAAAGGTCATTTCTTTTAAAGAGAAAGAGAGAGAAAATCAAAATAAAAGAAAGGGAGACATATAATCAAAATAAAAATGAAACGCGCTCATGAAGAATCCGAAAAGGAAATGGACCATGGAGAGGGGGAGAAGGAGGAAGAAGAACCTACCCATAAACGAATTAAACAGTCGGACGTGTCTCTATTATTAGAGCTTCAAAATAAACACACAGATCCCGGTCAGCAAATGAATCGAGAATTGGAAACGGCTCGCGAAAAATATCTCGTTTCTTATCTACGGAAAGTCATTGAAAAACTGCCCATGAGTAAACATGTTCTAGATTCAACGACCGAAATTCCAGAAGGCTACGAAGGATTTTTAAAAATGTACAGTATCGCTAAAACATGCGTCCATTCGGAAATTCAGTTAAAAAAATTGATGGCGTTTAATTCCATCTTTGACATGTTGAATGGCGTGATCGGGAAAGTCATTCACGATAAATATATCGCTCCATATTTAACGAAACTAGTCACCGATCACGATTTGAATCGGGCTTTTGCCGTATTCCAAGAAACTCTGCAAGCAGACGATACGAACGTATCCACGGAACTCCATTGCGTTTCGTTTTTGATTCAAGACGAATTGTCAAAGAAGGAACCTCTCAAAGTCCCCAATCCTTTGTATAATCGTTTCACGCAGCAAATGTATGCCGTCAGTAAATACGTGACAAGTATATTAATGGCGATCGCAGCGAATCATGCAACTGCATCTACGCCTGACTTTGAAATGATCGGAACACCTAGAAAAGGAGAAAAATAACCAATGAAAAAAAAAAGCTTAGGAATACGAAAGTCCATTAGTAGCAAAACATGACAATGTCAGTTGGAAAAATTTTCTAAGAGCTGGAAAAAAAAAAAAAAAAAAAAAAAAAAAAAAAAACTTTTTGTTAATTTTTATCATGTCTTTAGACATGATAAAAATTAACTCTACCCCCTTTTTCTTTTTTGTTGTGAATGATGTCTCACACTTTCTAAAACTAGATTTCTAAGCAAAAGAATGAGTCATATCGTTCTTGGAAATTTATTTTAGAAACATGTTGACACCTGATTCAAACCAAAATAAGGGGTGAGGGGTGGTAAAGTTAATTTTTATCATGTCTAAAGACATGATAAAAATTAACAAATTTTTTTTTTTTTTTTTTTTTTTTTTTTTATGGCTAGTTTGATGTGGACAGAAGTTACCCTTTTTTAACCAGAATAAACTTTCACTTAACTATTTAAATCGTCAGTCAGTGCTGTGGCCTGGATCCAAGCTTATACTCCATCATAGGAAAAACCTTCTTATTTGGGTCCATATTCTTAAAAGAATTTCTTTTTTTGAATGTCTATTCTCCATTCGATAAACCACGCAACCAACACCAGAAACACGATCCATCGAAACTGAAATATATAGAAGAGTTTAGGAAAGAAATGAAATCCATGGAATATAGTTTCGGCCGCTTCATGGTATCGTAAACGCCGATCAAGGTTGACGAGCTGTTTAACCGGTTCAGGAGCGATTAATAATTGTCTGTCTTGATTCACCAGAATCACGGAATGAGCCCAATCCACCTCATTTAAAGAATCCACGTTGAATTTTTCTGCCGAGGGGTAATTGGGATAAACATGTTCCGTTACATATCGTAAATGCGCGTCTAAGAGTTGAGCTGTAAAAATAATATTTTTGGGATACGTCAATAACAACTGACTTCTTCGAAATTCTTCCTGATAAGGAATCCAAGCTGATGAACGATCAAGAATCGTTTCCATCATGATATTATTTCATCTACTCTGTTTTTTTCTTCTTTACCTATTCCAATGTTTCATGTACCGAAATTTACTCGTCTATTATTCGGGACAATCGATCCCTTTTCATTTCAATCTTCTTCAATGGTATCGACAAGTCCATCAAGAAATCACATAATAAAGGAATCATTAGTGGATAAAACAATGTTTGGTTTTAATCTTCGTTCGACTCTCGCCATAACCATTTTAATATGTCTGGTGACAACACTGGTCATCATGGCCCTCATCGTATATCGTCTCTCCTACGGCAGTGTGGCTTTCGTTTACGATGCTGCTGATCCGAATAAAGTCACGACCAAAGGAACGACAGCGAGCGATTTCTGGGTCAACAATAAAATGTTGCTCATTGCTCCAACGGTTGTCAATGTGATCAATATACTAATGGTCGGTTTATTACTTTACGTGTAACCGAAAAGAGAATAAAGACTAGATTCAAAAATACATCACGATGGATACAAAGGCTATCATGATAATTATCTTATTAGGAATTGTATTTGTCTCGTTACTCAATTTCGGCTACCTGGCAACAGCTATTTACAGTGATGCGACACCCAAAACAGGAGCCGAACATTTTAATCAACGCAACTGGATGTTTTACGGAAATATAATGCTACATATTATAGCTCTGATGCTAGGTGGAGGCATTTTTATGAAAAAGTAATGATTTAATTAAAAACAATATGACAAGACCTACCCAAGATGAATCCAAAATCTTTCAGAGAAATACTTTCATAGATAACGATGAGTCACACGTATTCATAAACACGTTCAAGGTGATGGACGGGCGTAACTTCAATCCAAGAAGAAATATACCAACAACTGCTTTAATTTACATCTTGCCCACTCAAGAAGGAAGAACAAGAATAATCAGAGTCAGCTAGAAAAATTTCCCAAAAGCTGAAAAAAAAAAAAAAAAAAAAAAAAACTTTTTGTTAATTTTTATCATGTCTTCTAGACATGATAAAAATTCACTCTACCCTCCTTTTCGTTTTGAATGATGTCAACATGTTTCTAAAAATAGATCTCTAAGAATGAATCATACTTTTCTTGAAAATCTATTTTTAGACACATGTTGACATCATTCAAAACGAAAAGGAGGGTAGAGTTAATTTTTATCATGTCTAAAGACATGATAAAAATTAACAAAAAGTTTTTTTTTTTTTTTTTACTACTGGAGAATATTTTTCTCAGCTCTCAGAAATTTTCCCAGCCAACTCGATTGACCAGACATCACCATTTTCTTACAATAATGAACTTTCACTTATTTATTTAAACCATCCCAGTTTCACTTCAAATCAGTCTGTGCTATGACCTGAATACAAGCTTCTGTTCAGGTATGTTAATAATATATTTTTTGTTTCTTTGGCTTTTCGCGTTTAGTTTATGTGATTCGTCTTTCGCTATAGAGATCCAATATTTTATAATGGCAATTTTGATTTAAGATGGTCACCATTTTCGCCATTTTCCGTAGCGCTTGATCTGCTCGAGTGTCCATGTTGCGTTTATCTTCATAAGACATATCGAAATACAGCTCATTGGCGTTCGGTTCAATATTTAGGTGATACACTTCATGATTGCATTCTTTGTCCATGAGAATTTTGAACACATCAAATTCATTTGGCCGGCGATCTGATTTGAACGGTTTCAGGACTCTCGGACTGTAAAGTCGTTTCCCCTTCGGATCAAAGACGAAACCCGGACAAGGTCCACCTTTTTGAGAACGAACTTCCACCTCGTCCGGTTCGACATCTTCTTCGACCTGTCGGCCATTGTCGGAACGATACTGTAATTTAAACCGTCGCCAATTGTCAATAAACGCGTCAAGAGTATCCTCCGATTCTGTAAAATATTGTCGGTAAAGCGTTTCGGCTTGAGTTTGTTCTTCAGGTAATAAATTGGCATACTCCACATATTCAGTGAACAATTTCCGGAAAATAGGATCTTTCTCACTTAAATAAGTGGCCATTTCATCCAACGTCATTTCGTATAACTGTTCGACAAAATTCATGATGGAAGTGCTTTTTTCTTCTTATTATTATTATTTAATTTTCAAAGCGGACATTATATCTTCCATTCTCTCACATTGATAGCGGTATTTTAAATATTTGAAAGATGTGATGGCCATGAGCGCTAGAAAAATGACGAGCGTTAAGACCGTGAAATGAAATTTAAAGTGAGTTTCTTCCTCATGCACAATCAACACGCAAATGGAATAAAGTAATCCGCCCGCTAAAGCAAAGATACCGAACGGTTCTAGCTTCGAAATATTCATGGGGATCCTAAAAGCGACTGGGCAACTCTCAAGTTAGTAAATACTTTATTCCAAAATTCTTCGTGAATAGCGAGCGAATTTTCTAAAGAGGCCTGGAACGTTTCGTACTGAGGCAGAGTTTGAGCAAACGATAAAATACAGTCTTTGGGATTCTGCATCGGCGTATGAACTAACCATTCGCGTAACCGGTTCCACGTCTCGGGCCAACATTGAATTTCTTGGTTGAACCGATCGGCAATCGAGGGACCGAACGTTTCATTCAAAAACCAAGAAATGCAAGCTACAGTTTGTTTCATAATCGTTTCTGAATTCATGGTTCCTTATTTTTAAATATTTTTTTTTTCATTTATTTCAGAAAAAGAAAAAGAAGAGCAAAGAATGAATCATTTAGACGAATTGTTTCAGTACCTTCTCCAACACAAGAAAACAATTGTGTTTGGGAACCTGAGTCGATTACCCTATGTGATCAACGATTACATTTCCAAACATTTATCCCACCTCACCATTTTTGTCATTTGTCCCTTTTATACGTACCCGTCTTCCTCTCATGTGCGTGTAATTAAACCGGAAGAATTGAGCACGAACACGTGCGATTTATTATTCTACATTGAACCTTTTCCGCATGCCGTTTTACACCACGACATTAAAACGGCTCAACACCTCGTCATTTTAACGAGCCACATGATTTTTATCGATCGATACCATACGTGTTCCTATTTATCCTATTTTCATTTCCCGGGAAGTTTAGAAAGGTATATGGAAAAAACCAAACAGCTGATGGATTTGGAACAGACGTTCCTTTACAAAACGGATCTACCCGAAGTTAAAGAATCCAAGAAAGCTCTTTCGATCGGTCCTAGTCCTACCCTGGATCGATGGATCAGTCCCGAGAATCCCGATCCGACTCCCTTAGAAAACATGTCATGGATTTTAATCGATCTCACGTCCTTCCGGAATACGTCGTCACTGTTATTTCATTTTTGGACAGCTTTTTATTACATGCTGAATCATATCGATCGCATTGAAGGCTGGCAATTGTGTTTTAAAACGTCCGCGGAAGCTCGTGCTTATAAGAAACTCGTTCAGAAATGGATCGATTATCTCTGTTGTAGGGAATTCCAGCACGGGAACGTGTTACAATTGAATGAAATTCTCTCCCTCACGCCTTTTTATCGAGCAGGGACGGTCGATCTTCCCATTATTTTAGAAAAGAAACGATTCGGACCTTTGGAATATATTCTTTGCACATCGGTTCAAGATGCGTATCGAGCTTCTATGCGATATAACTTAGATCCTGTCATCGGATCCGTGTTTCGATTGAAATAAAGTCAGAATGAATGATCCTAACGAGGATGATGTTTCGAAGGAAATTCCACCTCTTGGAACATCCGAAGTTATTTATTATGACGATATTCTACCTTCACAAATTCAAAACCAAGTCGACCTTCCCGACGATTTCGAACTTCAATTTCCTCTCCACACGTATGCCAAATCCGATGTAACCACTAGCCCTTACATTATTCGACCGTCCGTTTCTCCTTCTTCTCGAAGTTCGAGTCCAAGTTCAAGAAGAAGTCCAAGAAAACGCAGTCCGAGTCCAAGAAGGAGCAGAAGTCCAAGTCTAAGCAGGAGCAGAAGTCCAAGTCCAAGAAGAAGAAAAAGTCAGAGAAATCGTAGTCGTAGTTTAGAAATACGTCATTCTAGAAGAAGAAGTCCTGTAAGAAGAAGTCGTTCGGCTTCCTTTTCATCGTCTGCATCTTCTTCTTCTTCTCCTTCCAAAATCAATCGTAGAGGAACACAAAGACCCATTCGTAGAAGACCTATGAGAAAACGTCGAGGATACGTTCTTGGATCTCGAACCGTTCGTGTGGGTCCTAATCGATTGCTTCATAAATATGGTAACCATTCCATTACGTTTGTGACCGAAGGTGGGGCCCACATACGAAATAAGAAAATTCCCAATAAAGCTTGTCGAATATCTATTAAGTCATTGCTCACGACGGCATCCAACAGCTCGAGATCGATTGCCACGACAAGCTCGTATTGTTTTGAGAAAGAAAAGAGCTTAAACACAACGAGTTGAAAAAGAAACAATATCCAAGCAATTCAACAAAATAATAAAGTTCACTTACCAAAATGTGTATATAATAGACTTTAACTGAAGCTCTTTCGAGGCTGGTATCCAAAGCACAGACTGATCTGAAACCAAAACTCGAGTAATTTAAATAGTTAAGTGGAAATCCTTTTTCTGGTTTTATCGATCCAACCAACTGGGAAAAATTTCCAAAGCTGTATTAAAAAAAAAAAAAAAAAAAAACTTTTTGTTAATTTTAATCATGTCTTCAGACATGATTAAAATTAACTATCCCCCCTTTTGTTCAAATGATGTTAATCTGTTGTCTCGATATGTTTCTAAAAATAGAACATGACTCATTTCTTTCTTGGAAATTTATTTTTAGAAATATGTTCGAAAAGATGAGACATCATTCCCAGACAAAAAGAAGAGAGAGTTAATTTTTATCATGTCTAAAAACATGATAAAAATTAACAAAAAGTTTTTTTTTTTTTTTACTACCCAACTTTTGCTTCTCCTTTCTACCTCCCCCCCTTTCGTTTCACAGTATATAAACAGCTGGAGCTGAGACGATTTTCTCATTTCATACTGAGGACAAGATGGATCAGGAAAACACTGTAACCCTGGAGCCTTTGACATTACCCTTGAAGGATCGTCTCAAGTACGTGTTGGATGAAGTCGTGCTGGAAGAATTTAATCAATCTAATTTGTTTACGACTAAAACCACCGTTCAGTTGAGAGTTTTAAAAAGAATAGCTAATATGATGATGTTTCCGTGGACCTTGATTCAAGATTTGAAACCTCTTGTACCCGTCCATCGATACTGTTTAAATACCATTTGGCGTTTATGGATGGATGTGCAACAGCAGTTGCTACAAAATAAAACCATCTCCACGCCAGATGAATGGAATATGATCGAGAAAGTTTTATCTAAAGACTATTCTAGATCGACCGATCTAATAAGACTTTCCAACATCTTATTCAAACGACAGGAAATACCTAAGATAGAAGTGTATAAATTATTTGCCGTAGACGGATTGCTGGGCGAGGATCTGCAAAAGTATGTTTTTAATCTACAGTACGGAGGAGATGAAAAAACACCTTTAAACAAACAAGAAGCTCTAGATTTTAAAGCAGTTCATGCTCGAATCGTCCGTTGTTTATATCACGAAGTTTCCAAACAATCGGAATCTCTTCTCTACGTGGATGTGATTCGACGTACTATAGAAGAAATAATAAACACTACACCTTCTACCAGTGATGAAGTAAGCGAATGGGGTGCATTGTATTTAAAGTATCTTGGAGAGGATCTATTTTCAAATATATTTTACGAAATTAAAGTCTGGAAGACGAAAGAATTGGAACAATACCAGGCGAAAAAGAATCAACAAGAAAATAATTCTCAAAAGAGAAAGAATGTGAGAGAGGATCCTAGAATCAAGAAGAAAAACAGAAATAATATGTCGGACCCTACTTTAGCTTCAAGTGATTATTTCGACCCTTCGATTGTCGATTTGCAACCTGTTCGTTATCCTTCTCCCAAGAGTCCACCTCCATCGGAAAAGGGGGAAGAAGATCCTATTTCTCCCGAGAGTCCACCTCCATCGGAAAGGGGAGGAGAAGATCCTGTAGAAGCTTCCTTCGAAAGACTAGAGTGTGAAGACGAAAATGTAGAAACTACAAGTAGTGAACAAGGCAAAATGAACCCCTAGAGACTCGGAACATTTTTTCCATGGCTCTTTAATGGAATATAAAGAGTGAACAGTCCAATAATACATTGAAGGTATGTGGGAGACTATATATATATTTTTTTGGAATAGATTTAAATACTTTAGATGCACAAATATTAGACGAAATGAACTTGTTTTTGTCCTTTACAAGAAGAACTACTAACCATGATAAAATGTTTTTCGAATAGCATCCTTTCCAAAATATTTTTTCATCAGGTTCCATCCTCAACTGTAAAAACTGATTTTGACAAGATTTTATAGATAAGATAGTTCATTAAAAAAATTTTTTGAGAACTGGTTTTTATCGCTATTCCATACGCAACTGTAAAAACTAAAATTTATAGGATTTTATAGTTGAGACAATTTATTTTTTAATTAAAAAAAATTTTTTTTCGAACTGGTTTTTGTATATGTTCCATACGCAACTGTAAATACTGAATTGAATCTCATTTTATACTTGTTACTATATAAAAAAAAGAATCCTTTTATTTTTGTTGTTAAAAAAGCAACAACATCGAACTTTTTTTCGATATATAGGAACAAAGCCCTCCTCCAAGATGAAATGGGATTCGTTTCAAAATAGAAATGAATATACTGTCACTTCTTACGATCTCGATCACGCTATTCGGTATGCTCAAGAAGCGACTCAACTCTATATTTACGAACAAGCTCTTCAAAGTCGGTACGCTTTTATTTTTAAACATACCACCTTCCAAATAAGAAAAGCCGACTCCAAACGGGATTACTACATTCCTAAAACCCTCGATCCGGAACAATGTCACGTCGTCGAAAAATTTGTTTTTACGCAAACGGGATGTGACATGATTGCCTGCTTCCCTTTCCAAGAAAATTTAGAATCGTGTTCCCCGGAAGATGAACCGCGATGGATTCGACTCGGAATGGGTTTCAGTTTAGCTTGCCAACCCGCCTGCGATCGTTTATATTCCAACACGCAGCAGAGTATGGACACGGAATATCGAAATGGAAAATGTGTAGCCGTAAATCTCGCCAAGAAATTATTAGCTCTCTTGCCCGAACAAGTTTTCTTTCAATCAAATCATCCTTCTCTTCCTCGTCATCATGCCGGCCTCAATCTCGTCAAGGGTCATTTACGACTCAACCAGCCTTATTGTGAAGCGTACGGTCTTGTTTTCAACGGGTCTGATTGTGTGACGACGACGGGGCAAGATATTGGCGAATTTTTCTTGGGAAGCAGTATCTATCGATCTATTTCCACTCTGCAAAAAAATCATACGTTACCACCATATCCTCCTCATCTGCCCGACTTTGTACAAAACTGGCCCAAGAAACATGTGAAACGGTCCTTGGTTCATGAATTGGCGATTGATGTAGGGATCGATATCGGATTAGAAGCCGCGCAAAAAATCCTTGAAAAACGGATGCCTAAACTCTTAACCAAATTGAGTATGCAGTCTCTTCCCATACAATCGGCCATCCTTCAAGCCGTCGTTCGGACCCAATTAAGTACGCTCGCAACACTTTCCAGAATCGCCGCGACAGGATTCTCGATTACTTCCAATGTGCTGACGGGTATAAGTATTCTGTCCGCCGTACTCGATTTCATTTCAATAAAGTGCTGACCGCTCGAACTCTTTACGATATTGACTGGCGATTAGACGTTCAGTTTTATCAATCGGAAACGGACCATGTTCTAGAAATCACACCCGATCTTCTATGGGACGTGTTAGAAGAAGATGCGAGCGATCGATACCTCTTCTTTGCCGAGAAAGTGCAAGAATATTTAGATGCTATCCATAAAGTACCCATGACCGATCGACCCCAAACGCGAATGTCATTTCTCCAAAAATCACGAACAGACGAAAGAACCCCGAAAAATTGGATTTATTTCACGATAATTGTTTATTTGTTAACAGGATTCACCTTCCTATTTCAACCCTACATGCATTACTTATGCGTGACCATCTTTTTCCTTTTTGTGTTTTATTTTTATCGTCATTCTAAATAAAAGCTGAAGATTTTTGGAGGGGAAAAAAACGAATGACTTGGAGGGGAAGTAACTAACCAGTGAATAAACTAAAAAATCAGTTAGTACTTACAAATTACAAGATGTTTCTTCTTTCACAGCACAGAGTGATCTGAAGTGAAACTTGGAGTTTAAATAGATAAGCAAGAATCCCTTCCAGAAACAATTTTGACATGTCTGGTTTTGTGGCTCAAGTCGGCTGGGGAAAAACTGTAAGAGCTGAAAAAAATTTCTAGATTAAAAAAAAAAAAAAACTTTTTGTTAATTTTTATCATGTCTTTAGACATGATAAAAATTAACTACCTCCCCCTTTTGTCTGGGAATGTTGTCTCACACTTTCTAAAAATAGACCATCACTCCTTTCTAAAGAATAGAATTCCAAGAATGAGTCCTGGTTTGTTTTTCGAATGGGTGAGACATCCTTCCCAGACGAACAGAGGGGACAGTTAATTTTTATCATGTCTATAAGACATAATAAAAATTAACAAAAAGTTTTTTTTTTTTTTTTTTTTCCCAGCTGTGAGAAATTTTTTCCCAGCCGACTCGATGGACAAGATACCATTTTTTAATAATGGACTCTCGTTTACCTGTTTAAGCTTTCCAAGTTTCGTTTCAGATGAGTCCGTGCTGCGGATACTGTTCTCCTGAAGATCTTTCAATAATACCACTTTCTCGGATAAAATTCATCACCATTCGCTTTTTTAGCATAACTTAGATAGATATAGAGAAATTCCTCGTTTTTATGATCTTTCGGGTAATACTCATTTCCATTTTCGTCTCGTGCATATCGGATGTAATTCGTCTCTGGCTTTTCCCGAATTCTATCCTGTATATAATATTCTTTTCCAATGCTGGATTTAGGATAAATCTCTCCTCCCCTCGCATTGACAGCATACGTTTTCACATTTACATCCAATGAATTTAACGGGTATTCTCCTCCATTGTTTAATTTAGGATAAAACTCGTCTCCGGAATTGGATTTGGCGTACCGACGAGGAAGCGCTATATATTCATGACCCCGATATTCCACAGCGTAATATTCATTTCCATGCTCGTCTTTGGCAAAAATAGGTCGATTGTCATTATCGAAATAATATAGCTCCTGTTTAGGTTTTTTAGGATCTTTTGGATATCGTTCTTTTCCAAATTCATCTATGGTGTAAACCGAAACCATGTTTTTTTCCTTTACCGATCTTGATATTTACATGAGTCACCTCCGATTATCCAGTTATCTTTTGATACATCTTTCGAATCCAGTCTTCAATCGATTGGCCCGTCGTTTTGAGATGTTCGGAATTATGAACGGTCAAATAAGCCATGTAAGCAGCTAGACCAAACGTGAGGACTAATAAAAATAAAAAGATGAGCCGGTTCGTTAAGAGGGTGACTGCGACTAGGATGATGCTGATATAAGCCGTAGAGTAAAACAATATGCCTTGACCTAAATAACGATCCATTTTTTTTCTACTTTATTCCATTTGAATCAACGAGTCAGCCGAGACCGGATAGTCATCGGTCGTGACGGGCTTTTCGGTCATTTCACCTGTGTACAACAACGTCATGTCAGGATCGGGGAGGGCTTTTAATTTTCGGTCTTCCCAGTAAGCTGAACGAGGATGCGTGACGAGAATTCTAAAAAACAATTTCATGTCGCGCTCGGTCCAAATTTCATAGACTGAGGTAAGGAGGGGAATACCTTCGGGATGCTGCGTCGCATCAAAAACAGCTTCTCGTCCATCTATTTTATATCGCGCTCCATGTTCCGGTATAATACGACTCAGCTCTTGAACTTCAAGTCGAAGGGTTAATCCAGCCGGTAAAATCCCTTCATAGGCTTCTTCTTTGGGTACGCATACGTGATACCCGTACAGAGTGGCTCGAATTCCTTCTGTGGAGGAAGAAGGACAAAAGACAAAAGGTTGACGCCAATTACAAGTGGCGTATAATACGGAATCGGGAATAAATCGTCCCGATCGTATGCGATGGCCTTCACGACACGTTTCGGGAACGCTATAAGTCGAAGCCTGTTTCACAAATCGCTGCGACCAAAATTTCAAACCTTGCCGTCGAACGCGTTTCTTTCGAATTTTTCCCTTTTCGAAAAGACACATGTGAGGAGAAGTGGGTAAATAAATAGCCGTTTTCAATTGTTTGAGGAATGGGTACGGCGTGCAGTCGGGATGAGAACAAATATTATAGCCGGGAATATAAACTTCTTCGTTTGTTTCGTCACAAGAGGTACGAGGTTCATGATCAAGAGTCGTCCAGGGCCGAATCCAACTCGCAACGATCGATAAATGATCGAATTTAAACACATCGAGATGCCGATACTGAAACGCGCCGGGGATGCGCGGTCGACATTCATTTCCGTCAAAAAAATGTTTGAGGAGGACACGTTTGAATTTCCCTCCGAGCGCAATCAAAATATTGATCGCTCGTATCGCCTATCGCGAGTTTCGACGACTTATCCTCACAAGCCCATTCAACCGTATATTGATCCGACACTCGATAGCCTGGTTCTAGAACCGTACGTTTTCGGGTTGGATCACACGTGTAAGCTACAGCTCGATCCAAGGATGTTGAAAATGGATAGGACGGAAGATGCTTCGTATACTCGTGAGCGGGAACGACAGTTTCTTTTGAGCTCGGTTGAACATTTTCACAGAAAAGAGGCGATTGGCATGTTTGGGACGTTTCGTCGTACACCATCGGTAAATGGAATAAGGCATCGCCGGTCCATGTATCCCAGGAAAGAGGACAGGATATAGTGTCGCGAACCATTCCGTTTTCACAAATCGCGTAACCCGGAGAGTACAGAAAAGATCCTTTTTGGACGATGGGGAGAGGTCGTTGCGTATTATCCGGAAATCCGTCGCAGAGATCAGACACGCATCGCCGATAATGTGTCGAATATTTTTCTCCGGGCGAACATCGAATCATTTTCGGTCGATGGCCACGACACTCGATATACGTCACCTCGTCAATCGGAAAATGTTAACCGTCTTCACAGTAAGATACGAAATGTTTTCGCGAAGTGCAAGCGTCGTAGTAGAAAAATGTCTTGGGCGGACAGGCGATTCGAATCGGTTGTTCGTTCTGGCATTCGTAATAAAAACGTCGATTGGTTGGATCGGGTAAAACCGATCCGTCATGCTGATCGATGCAGGGATTGACAGGAATGCAGGTAGAAGGAGAATGTTCTTCTTGACACATGAGCACGTCTAGAACACGACCGTGCCGACATCGATAATAATAATACATCATGGACTTTTCGCGGGGTACAAAACTCTGCGATCGTAATAAAAACAGGTAGAGGCTTTTCCCCGTTGCGGGGAGCTGAGTATCATCGGGCTGTCCAAAACATTCATCTTTTTCCCAAATCCGTCCTTCCGCGAAATAATATTCGAGTGGGAGAGGAAACGTCCATGTTTTTCCCGTGGAGGTGTGAAACGAAACCTCGTTGTCGTTTGAGGTCTCGATCTGATATTGGAAACGCGTCGTTGTCGTCGGAGGAGAAGAAGGAACTTTCGGGGACGGGACCGAAAAATTATAGAAATACAAGTAGCAGTAGTATAAACCCAAAACGAATAAAAGTATGGCGAGCATCCAGCCTTTATTCATAAACGAGATGTGCCAATTATGGAAAGAGCAAAAAATTCCGAAAAAGGACGCAGCAGCGTGTTGTTCCAAACCGAATTATCGACATTTTTTAAAACAAGATCGCGCGTTGGATGAAATGCCGGCTCTGTATCGTGAATGTTTATCCTGTCAACAAAAAAGAAAGATCTTGGCGCGATAAAAAAAGTAAATCAGAATGGATTCGTATCGTCTAACCCGACGTTATTTTCGTCAATTGCAACGGCTTCACTTCCTCTCGCAAATGCGGCAACGCGATTGGTATCATCATATCGTCATCCAATACGTGATGGATCCCCAAAAAGGACGCCATTTCACACTCTTTCATCCGGCTATGGATACCCATACAGAAGAGTCGCTGGTTTTCTTTGGAAAACGTCGCTTGTTTCTTACGTTTATGTTGAAACGGATCGTTCACCAAGGTTTGAATGCCGAACAACGGTTACAACCGAACGCGTTATTACCTCTCAAATCGCTCGACGATCCCGTCTATGAAACACAACGCAAGGCTATTCAAAATATTTGGGAGGTCGATGCTCATTGGTATACTACGGAGAATAAAAACGATATTGCCGTGAAGAATACGGCTCCTTTCATCAAAACCGAACCTTAAGCTCTGTAATTTAAAATATCCATCGGATGGGTGAGATGATTCGGATACGACACGATTTCAATCGTATGAGGCCATTTTAGCATGTATTTATAATGTAAAAGATCGTGCCGTCTCAGCGTATCGAGCCGGATAGCTGAAATATAGGTTTTTTCTTCGTTGGTTTTCTCGTACAAATAACAAATACCTTGATCGACGAACACGTAAACGTCTTGAGGAAACAGTTGCAGAAGCGACTTGTCCTTGGAAAAGTGTCGAATCACAGTATAATGAGAACTCGTAGGGATTGGAACCGGTTCTAATTTATAAAGGAGGAAAGAAAGAAAAATGATACACCCGAGCGCGATCATTCTATGCATTGTATTTCTAGTGACTCTCTTGAATCTTTTTTATAAACCCGATCTCCGGATGCCTTCTATTCCTCCCTCATCATCATTAGCCTTACCAGAAATTTCAACCGAGACGTATTGCCCTTTCCAAATCTTTCAGTGTCCCGATAGCCATTGCGATTGTTCTCAGCTCTGTGAAACAAATCCCACGTTTTACGAAAAACTCACTCTTTCTGATAAAACATGGAATCATCTCGAACCGGGTACTTATTGTATTCCCCAAGGAATCCGGACCGCTTGTCTTTCTTCCTCGGAAATTCCTATTTTTTCGGCCTCGGGATGGCTCTGTGCTCCTCGTTCCTCTTTCACCCATCCCTGTAAACATCCAGAAGCCCGTGATCCTTCTCTCAATGTTTTAATAGATCGTCGAACCCAACAACCCGCTCAAGAAGTAGCCGATTATTACGAAACGTTAGAAGATGGATCGTTCCGATACCAATGTCAATGCCATTCTTTAGATCGACGAGGTAATCGAATGATTCAAACATCTCCGTGGGTCTGTTCTGTCGATTACTGCGTTCGAGATTTGTGGAACGTGCCCGGACTAGGATGGGACGCCGAACAACACGTCTGTGAATGTGAACCCTACGTGCATCGAGTTCTGGGCGATCTATCTTCCCCCTGTGTTTTGGAATATACACACATAGACGAAAAGCATAGGTTAACGGGAAAACGAGAATGTATGACCGACCAATCTGTTGAATTCCGACCGATTTATTGTCCAGAGAATCAGTCGGTTTTACGGTTCACAAAACGGGTCTTGCGAGGCAACACAGCGTACGATTATGTCATTGTACATGGAACAAGTGTTCCTAAAATTTCGAGAGGTCAAGAATGACATCTCATTTCAAACGAATCGAGAAAAATTTTCAAACGGACCAAGAATTGAGTCGGTTTGAAAAGGAAGACGAAAGCCCCAAAGAGGAAGGATGGTCGAAGAGACAAACGTTCGCCATTCATTTACTACTGGTAACGGCAGGTCCTACGATTCTTTTCGCTTTACTGGGCAACGTATTGAAGATTCATTATTATGTCGTCTGTTTAATTCTATTATTTTACTTTGGAGCTCTGGCCTACTTGATACGATACCGATTTCAGTGGCTATTGCAAGCTTTTAAAGAAAGCTAGAAATATATTCGTTGAATATGGGACTTGAAAAGTGGATTATATAAAAAAAACTTTGAAAAAAAATGAAGAGGGAGAAGAGGAATAAAAAAGGAAGAAGCAATAATTTAACCATGGCGATGGATCCTGTACTTATTCATCTATCTCCCAAAAATTCTGAAGGTAAAGAGTTAGATTTGGAAATATGGATAAACCCCGATGATACGGATGACAAGATTATAGAAATACATCGTCATAATCGCAAAGACAAAACGAAAGAATTTGAACCCTGTTGTCAAAATCCTTTTTTAACTCCCGCTATCCTCCAACGTAGAGAAAATGAAAAGAATAAGACGATAGATAAAACATTAGAATTGACCAAAGAAGCCATCCACATGTTGAAAGAAGTCTTTTCAGGAAATGGAAAATTCAGTACAATGGAATTTGATGCATCGTCCACTGAGGTAAGAGCTGATTTTAGACAGCCGACCAAAGAACCTGAAGTTGAGAAAGCAACAAGTTGTCAAGGTCGTAAACATAAGAAAAGAGTTAATAAAAAGAAATAATACATTTAAAAAGACCTCCCCATCTTTCCATAAATTTCTTGAACAATGAACTGTTTTCACGAGACTCAATCCACATCTTTGCTGGATCTAAAGAGAATCTTGAGAGAAGACATGGTTTAAACTGTTTCCAGGAGAGTTGAAGTGCAGGCTTTTTCAACAGCACAGAGGGATCTGAAGCAACAGTTGAAATGCTGAAATATATAGAACAGAAATTCCATTCTTAAAAAAAACTGGGATGTCTTGTCAATCGAATCGGGTAGAAAAAATTCTTGGCTGAAAAAAAAAAAAAAAAAAAAAAAAAACTTTTTGTTAATTTTTATCATGTTTTTAGACATGATAAAAATTAACTCTACCCTCCTTTTTGTTTTGAATGATGTCTCACCTTTCCTAAAAATAGATTTCTAAGAATGATCATGTTTTTCTTGGAAGTCTATTGTTTACAAACATGTCTAGACAACATGTTGACATCATTCAAAACGAAAAGGAGGGTAGAGTTAATTTTTATCATGTCTAAAAGACATGATAAAAATTAACAAAAAGTTTTTTTTTTTTTTAACTGAAGAATTTTTTTCTCCTAGTTCTTAAAAATATTTTTCAACGATATCTCGATACCTCTACCTATTTTATTCCCCCTCTCTTAGTATATAAATGGTTGAAAAAGAAATCGGGGTTCATTCTGTTTCGTAAAAAGATAGCGAACACATGGCAACGGATAACTTAGTCATTTCATGTGAAGAAGATCCCTCTGAGGATATTCCAGATACGGAACCCACTTTTTATGGACCATTTTCACCCGTTTTTAGAGTACCGAAAAAGTCTTCTCCTTCTCCAACTCATTCTTCCACTCATCAGCGCTCTAGAAAGAAGAAGTCCTCACAGACCAAGCTCCACCAAAAAATTGTTGGTGTGTTGGCTGTCACCTCTGATGGATATACTCTTACGAACTGCGTCCGGTTTATAGCCAGAGACCTGAAAACACATACGAAGGAATTTATTCAGCAATTGAATGCGGATCTGGAACGACTTCATATTGAAAAACTCTACGTGGCGAATGAACCCACTCGAGAAAAAATTCATCAAAAGGTACATCTCAAGTTTTTATGGACTGTTATTTACAAACTTCAACATCGTCAGCCACAGCAATGTCCATCTTGTCGATCGAAATCTTGTCATCGATTTATGGCCATGCTAGCGCTCCAACAATTAGTGAAATTTGCTGTTCATAAATGTATTCATTGAGTGGATAGGTAATCAAGGAATTTTTCTCTCTTTTTCCTTTTTTCAGATGATCCAGAGAAACAAATACTCTACTTCATATGGTTTAGTGGTAAAGACCTCATCAGGACAGGTGGTGATGATTCATCGAAAAATGCCATACTGTTTTCAAAATTATTTAATTCAGCTTTTAAAAAATAAACGTATCGAACCACCCTTCGATTTGGAAAAAATATCGGTGCTTCAAGATGAATTTGAAAACCATATTTATCCGACTCTCCATCCCAATTTACAAGACGATTATGATCGGTACAAGGCTAAATTAGCTTATGAAGATGAATGGGATTTCCCGCATGGACAAATGGATAAAAGACGCTTCAAGAAAGACGACGACCCTCGATTCAAATGGTTCAGAGTCGCGTATCAGGAATTTGAAGAAGAGTCCGGCTACCGATTCGCCTACCAACCCTCGGACGTGGCTCAGTTTCCCTTAATCAAACTAGAATTTACGGGATTAGATCAATGCATTTATACACAATATTTTTTTATAGTCGAACATCCTAAACATTTACGCCGTAATACCGACTTTGATAATTATTCTCCTTTCCAATCTCAAGCTGCTTATAGAATGGCTCTCGAACGCAATATCGGGAGTATTGATGATCGGATGGTCTATCGGGGTTACTTAATTAAAATCGAAGAGGCTCTAAAGTATCTAACACGTCAACAGGAAATGAAAAAGGACGGGAAGGATCAAGTGTTGCTATATTTTTTAGAAGGAGATAAATGGAATCCACCCGATTCTATTTGTTATTTAGAAAAGTAAAAAAATGGAATAAGATCCCTTAGCCACCCCGCATTTCCCACTTGAAGAATCCATCCTATCTATTCTTTTTTTTAAATGTCTCGGGATGTCATCCGACGCATTCTCTCCGCCAAAAAAAAAACGAGTTCCTCCCACCTACCCCAAAAAGAAGAAGAAGAAGAAGAAATTTCCCATGAGTCTTTTCGAGAACACTCCTTCCCCTCTCTCTTCCTATATATAAAAGAAGCCGAGAGAAAAGTTGTCTTTTCTTTTTTTTTCCATCTCGTCCTCAGGAGAGAGAGAAAACCAAACGCCATGGAGTGGTTACGGCGAGAGTCTTTTTCCCTCGCGATTCATTTCCGTTTCGCCAAGACAATTCCCCTCACGTTTTACTTGGGATCGGGCACGCTCTATTTTCGAGGATCGGAACTCGTGACTTGCCTTTCCCAGCAAGGGACTTGGATGAGTCCGAAAAGTCAACGGACTATTCAGCAATGGATCTCTCGAGCCCCTTTTCGCCCTTACCGATCCTTAACGACGGATCTCTGGATCGATACGTCGGACCGCCCCAGCCGGATTCTCCGCTATACCCCTTTTATCACCTTCGATTCCCTGGAAAGACTGCTCAACGATTTGGGTCCAGACGCTCTCCTCTTTTCGACCTGGCTTCAGAGTGTGATGAGAGAACCTCTTCAAATCCAAGAAGATTCTCAGACCGGGGAAACTTATTTTAGTCCCGTGGAGAACAAGGTGATGGATTTTCAGTTTCAAAATTTATCGGAACTGTTTCAATGTGCTTTATGTTTTTATTCTTCTTAAAGAGTGTGGGGGGAAACTAAAAATTGTAGAATAATTATAAAAAATAATTTTGTTTTTCTTTTAAAAAAAATATTGAGATAGTCCAATCTTGGGGAGGAGGTGGAAAATTCAAAACTATTATCTAAAACAGATGTGGCGGTCAGTCCATTTCGATCCACGGAGGAGGATATGTGTGAGATTCTCTGATCCATAGAGGGTTTCAGGAAAAAAAACTGCGAAAGTTCCCCCCCTATCTCCAAAAAATGGGTATCCAGGTTGAATGCACAGTACAGACTGATGGGAAGCCGAAACTCGAGTTCCTTAAATAGAAAAAAATAAGAGCTCCTTCTAGAAACAATTTTAGATGTCTTGTTTGGATGAGTGAGTCGACTGGGAAAAATTTCTCAGCGCTGTGGAAAAAATTTTGTGTTATAAAAAAAAAAAAAAAAACTTTTGGTTAATTTTTATCATGTCTTATAGACATGATAAAAATTAACTCTCTCTTCTTTTTGTCTGGGAATGATGTCTCACCGTTTCGAAAAATAGAACATATCCCATTCTTGAAATTCTATTATTTTAGAAAGGATGATGAGTGATGGTCTTTTTTTTGAAACGGTGAAACATCATTCCCAGACAAAAAGAAGAGAGAGTTAATTTTTATCATGTCTATAAGACATGATAAAAATTAACAAAAAGTGTTTTTTTTTTTTTTTTTTTTTTTTTTTTAATTTAGGAAATTTTTCTCTGAGCTTTGCCAATTTTTTTCCCAGCCAGCTCCATCCATAAAACAACACCTCTCAAAATCTTTTCTCACTTATCTATTTAAACCACTCGAATTTTTTTGCTTCCAATGAGTCCACGCATCTTGGCCTTTCTTCCACTCTGCTCTGAGAAAGATAAGGTAGATTGTTTTGGGTGGACCGTCCTGTTGACGCTTCCGATTTATATAGAGAGTTATATATAGATGGGGTCCCTCCTAACTCCCTCTATTATGACTATTAGTCTTTTTTTTTCCAAGAAATATACAAAGAATGATCCACAGTTTTTTTTCCGTTAATGAAAAAACAAATATGCTTCTACCTTCCGACTTCTTTTTAGTACCTCTTTAGGTGTCTCCTCCTTCTGGATCTTTTCCTTCTCCTCTCTTCCTCGCGAGCAGGGAATTGGAAATGCTGTTCAGGATGCAACGCTCGTAAAGACTCCATTTTCTTCCTGGAGAGGGCGTCTACGGCAAACACCGTCTTGTCATGAAATTGGAGTTGGTAGTAAAGAGGTCCGTGAATAATATACACGGAGCGAGCTCGCAGTCGATAGGGAATCATACGATACCCGTCGGCTTCTGATTCCATTTCCCATCCATAAAGACGGATAGAAGCTTCTCCGGTTTGAAGAATATGAACCCACTCGGGTGAAACGTAAAACAGTTTTAAAAAGGTTCCAGCATCGACGGCGATCACATTTTCCCATCGCAGATAAGCGTGTAAGCGAAAGGTTCCTGCCTCCATCATCGATTGGAAAGCAAAGTGCTTGAAAACTTCGATGGACGAAAAATAGTGCAGGATTTTTCCATCGTAACAGGATAAATAGCACATGGTTTCTTGGACGATTTGTTCCATACGCTCCGGGTCCCGAAACCATTCTTCGAAACGGGAGAGAGGTTCCCATTGATCAGCTACTTCGAGATGACAGACGGGCGTGATTTCCACCAGGGTAGGTAGAACTGCAACAGCATCGGTCGACATTTTAGTTTTGCTCGGATGAGAAGGAAGAACGAGAATGAACCCTGTAGGCAGAAAAACTCGGATCTATATAAATACTAGAGGAAAAAAGGCGGGGGGAAGGGAAGTTCTTCCTTCCTCCCAAAGAATAAGAAAAGTGGGTGGAAAGAAAAAAATCATTTCACTCTCAGGAAAAAAAAGAATTTTTTTTCTTGTCAACATGTTGTCTAGACATGTTTCTAAAAATAGATTTCCAACAAAGGTTCATTCTTTTCTTAGAAATCTATTTTTAGAAAAGAATTGACATATCCTTCACAACAAATTTCTTTTTTTTCCCTCCCTCCAGCAGCCAACTGGATGGGCAAGCGTTTCGGGTCAGATCAGTCCGTGCTGACATTATTTTTTTTAAATACAATGGAATTAGTATAGGAATGTACTAGAAACTGACCCAAGGTTGAAAAGAAAATATCAAAATCAATACTCACTTCTTGACGATTTCTTTTTCCAAAAACCTGTCGAAGAATTCTTGATGGGTTATCCAATCTCTAGACCTGTCTGAAGGGAATTCAATCTAAGGTGAGCGCGCATTTACCTGACGCGAAACTCGGAATATCTGCATAAATAACAAAACATCCATTCTTAAAAACTTATCGTCTAGTCCATTGAGTTGGTTGGGGGGAAAAAATTTTCTGAGTAATAAAAAAAAACAAACTTTTTGTTAATTTTTATCATGTCTTATAGACATGATAAAAATTAACTGTCCCCTCTTTTTGTCAAGGAAGGATGTCTCACCGTTTCGAAAACGAAACCAAAACTCATCCTTCTCATGGCAATTATTCCAAGAATCAGTCACGGTTTGTTTTTCGAAACGGTGAGACATCCTTCCCAGACAAAAAGAAGAGAGAGTTAATTTTTATCATGTCTAGAAGACATGATAAAAATTAACAAAAAGTTTTTTTTTTTTTTTTTTTTTTTTTTTTTATCACTCAGAAATTTTTTCCAAAGCTCTGAGAATTTTTTCCCAGCCGACTCGATGATCCAAACAAGACAGATCCAAATTGTTTCTAGAAGGAACTCTCCCTTCTCTATTTAAACCACTCGTGTTTCCAACTTTAGTTGAGTCTGTGCTGTGAATTCGACCTGGATACACACTTCTCCCTCCTGGAAAGAATTTCTGTGAAGGTATGCGAACATTTTTCTCAGCTCTTAGAAAAATTTTACCAGCTGACTTGATCGACGAGAGACATCTCGAACATTCTGTTATCTGCGGAAGTCGTTTCATTTTCGTGCAGTACATGCTGTGGACTCACCTGAATATCCATTGCTCCCTCCCCCTTCTGGAAAGAGTCGTAGCTTTTTTAGATCCTCGTCGCTCTTTTTACGTTTCGTTGGATATCTAGGACGAACTTTTTTACCTTATTCCTTTCAAACTCTAATATTGAGGTTGGAGAGCCGTCATGGAAAATCAGCCATGATCCTGACGAATCTAAACCGACTCCTTGAAAGCAGAGCTATGTCATGTTTTTTTTTTGATGACAGATTTCCAAGCTCCGAGTGATGAGAAATTTAGAAATTTTGCAGTGTTAACGGAAAGGAGGAGACAGAAACCTGGAGAATGGAAATGAAGCTGAGAAAAAATGCTAAGAGCTCAGGAAAAAAAAGGCTCTTTCCAGGAGGGAGGAGAAGCGCAATTCTAGGTTGAGTGCACAGCACACACGGATCTGAAGTTGGAAACGCGAGGGGTTTAAATAGAGAAGCGAGAGTTTCTTCTAGAAACAATTTTGGATGTCTTGTTGTTTGGATCATCGAGTCGACTGGGAAAAAAAATTCTCAGAGCTCTGGAAAAAAAAAGAAAACTTTTGGTTAATTTTTATCATGTCTTCTAGACATGATAAAAATTAACTGTCCCTCCTTTTTGTCAAGGAAGGTTGTCTCACCGTTTCTAAAAATAGATCATGACTCATTCTTGGAATAATTGCCTTGAGAAAGGGTGAGTGATGGTCTATTTTTAGAAAGGTTGAGACATCCTTCCCAGACAAAAAAGAAGAGAGAGTTAATTTTTATCATGTCTTAAGACATGATAAAAATTAACCAAAAGTTTTTTTTTAATCTCATCTAGAGAATTTTTTCTAGCCGACTCGATCGACAAGACATGACATGACCATTGTTTTTTTTAATAATGGACTTTCACCTATCCCTTTCAACCCTCCGAATTTGGCTTTGGATCCGTGTCCTTGCTTCCACATTCAGAGCTCTTGTCTTCAACATTTCGATGCAGGGGAAGAATCAATTCTTTCACGACGTTTAGATATTCTTTCAGAATGCTAGAAAACTCATTTAAAGAAGAAGTATCTAAGGGTGGAGTTGCCGGTTGAGGAAAATTCACGAGTCTTGGAATCGGATTATGCGAATCCGTCTGTATGCCAAACTGTAAAGGAGAACCACCCGCTTTAGGAGAGCATATAATAGTAAGATCCATCTTTTTCCAATTTTTGATTTGTATACTTGTTTCTTCTTACTCGGAACATTTTCCTTTTTCTTCCTCCTCATCCAGGAACTGAATTCCAGGTGGAACGGAAGCATTTGTAATAAACTGTTGTTTCTTGGTTCCACACGCCTGACATTTTCCCGTGACCATCGGCCGTCGATTTTTCGACATGCGATAGTGGACGTCGACCGTATCGGTCTTGGTTCGGCATTTCACACACCAAATGGAATACGAAACAGGTTCCGCGTCAGAATGTTCCATTGCAGTAACACACTCTTTATTATTTTCTTCTCTTTCGATAGAGAGAGAGAGAGAGATCTTAAATAGAAGTGTAGATATAAAATTTAGGATACGTTTCGGATCCGTCCGCTCTTTTCGCATACCCCACTTCTTCACAGAGGTATTCCGTTTGCTGATCCGCTCTTCGAGGATAAAACTCGTTTCCCCAAGCATCGCGAGCATAACGAATTCGATCGCCGGCCGTTAAACAATATTCGACTCCATCCGCCTTTTTAGGATACATTTCATGCCCCGATTCGTCTTTGGCATAAGGGAATAAAACAGACGTATAAAGCGAATACTCGTCCCCATTTTGAAATTTCGGGTAGTATTCTCGTCCAAAAGACGTTCGGGCATACCGTCGAGGAGCTAAAATGTATTGGTTTCCGTTTAAATCTACCGCGTAATACTCATGACCGTTTTTGTCTCGAGCCAAGATAGGATTTCCTTCAGGATCCGTGACGTATAATTCGTAATGAGGATGTTGGGGGTCGGTCCGGTATCGTTCTTTCCCCGATGCGTCTACTCGATAAATAGACATGCTTAGTTCTCGTCGCCTGCTCCTTCCTTCCTCCCATTCGAGACCCGTTGAGATGAAGGTATGAGGTTGATATCTATAAAATGGGTTGAGCCTTTCAAACTATTCCATTGTTTAAAGACGCGTGGGTTAGAAAAAAAAATATTAATAAAAGCAAATATCTGAACGGTTCAACACAACGGGTGAATGGAAAAAAGGAATAGTTCTCTCTATCCAGTCACAGGATGGTTTCTTCTTCTAGAACGGCTCACACTCAACTGAAGCGAAACTCGGAACTCGAAATGTTTAAATAGATCATAGAGTCCATTCCAGAAAGAATCCGGAGATGTCTTGTCCAGCCAAGTTGACTGGGAAAAAAATTTCTGAGTTAAAAAAAAAAAAAAAAAAAAAACTTAAAAAACAAACCATGACTCATTCTTGGAATTGTTGCTATTAGAAAGGGTGAGTGATGGTCTATTTTTAGAAAGAGTGAGACATCCTTCCCAGACAAAAAGGGGGTTCATTAATTTTTATCATGTCTAAAAGACATGATAAAAATTAACCAAAAGTTTTTTTTTTCAGCCCACTCGATCAACAAGACATCCCCATTTTTTTATTTAAGAATGGATTCTTGTTTATTTGTGCAAGCATTCCGAGTTTCGTTTTGGATGAGTCTATGTTGTTGAAGAGGAAACATGGGTACCCTCATTTTTTTTCCTATCTGATTTCTAAGATGAATTCAGTGAGTTCACCTTGACCTTTTCAAATTTTGTTTGTTTACTTTTAGCCCAGAGGTCGACGGATAAATCATTCTGATTTTTTATATATTTTTTGTGTCGCTCTCTCTCTCTAAGAAACCTATCTCGTTCGAAGTCTTCTCGAAGTGCTATTGGTTCGTTTCGAGACGAGGTCATTTCACATCCCCCCTCCTCAAAAAGTGTATGTATATAAATTAAAGGAAGTGATTTTCTATACACACACTTCACCTTTTTGAGTGGTGTCACGATGAGCCTATCCAGTAGAGAACGTCTTAGGGAAAGAATGCGTGAACAGAAACGACGCTGGCGAAGCAATTCAGCTAATCGAGAGCGAGAACGAATACTTCAAAGGGAACGTTATGCTGTTCTTAAAAAGAACTCCCGACCGCGAAAGAAATATCTTCCTCCCAAGCAGTGGGAAAGCTATACGAATTTGCAGTATAAGGATATGTGGTCCGAAGAAGCCTATCAAAAATGTATTCGACAATGTAATAAAGAGCAATACAATTTCCTGATCTACATTCTCGTCCGTTTGTACACTTATTACGCGTTACCTGAATCGAAACGTCCCCCTCCTCTGGATATTATTGTGCAAGGATCTGCCGGAACGGGTAAATCTTTCCTTATCCAAGCTTTATACCAAACTCTGATTCGAACGCCTCTTTTTAGCGAGGCGTGCTCGGTTCTCAAACTCGCACTCAGTGCTCAAGGAGCGGTTTACATTACGGGAGATACTTTGCATCATGCCCTGCGTCTTCAAATGAACGGGACTTTTGTTCGACCTCTGACCCAAGAGACTTTAGACTATTACAGACCCCTGTATGCTCCTTTACGGATGGTGATTTTGGATGACGTTTCCACAATCGGATCCAATTTATTTTCGCGCCTCGACCAGCAACTTCGACAATTGTGTCATGTGCCGGATAAACCGTTTGGGAATGTGCATATGATTAAATTCGGAGATTTGCAGCAGCTCCAACCGATTCGCGACACGCCCATTTTTTATTCTGAAGGGTGGTGGACGCCTCAATCCACGCTCTACTATGAACTAGTCGAATGTATGCGATTCTCTCTGGATTACGAGGAGAGACTCGATCGTTTAACGAGAAATCACTTTTTAGAACCGGACGATGTGGCATTTTTCCAGTCCCGCGTTCGCAGTTTCGACGAAATTCCTCGCGAAGCTATTATTCTCTGTTTTTCGAGCAAGGATGCAGAGAAATATAATATGAAACGTCTCCAATCCCGAGGGACGTACTGTTCGTGTCTGGCTCGAGACGTGATTTATTCCGAGAGCGAAAAATTGCGGAAGAGGATGATGAAACGGAGTCAACATTTACATCGATCTCAGATGGCGAATCTCGAATCCGTCCTCCATTTACAAAGAGGAGCGCGATATCAATTGACTAAAACGCTCGATAGATCCAAAGGATGGATGAATGGAGCGATTGGAACACTACACCAAATAGACCAGGATGAAGACGAAGTTGTGACGCGTGTCTGGCTGCAATT
Source organism: Stegodyphus dumicola (assembly GCF_044657685.1). Lineage (NCBI taxonomy): Eukaryota > Metazoa > Arthropoda > Arachnida > Araneae > Eresidae > Stegodyphus > Stegodyphus dumicola. The sequence goes on from NC_140769.1 coordinate 263,357,774, forward strand.
TTCGAATAGTCTAGCTCCTATCGATCGCGTCTCCATTCGTATTGACACCTGTTCGACAGAAACACTCGCATTTTATCGCGAACAGTTTCCTTTGATGTTAGCCGAAGCGATCACGGCTCATAAAGCCCAAGGAGCCACCTTTCCGTCGATCGCAATTTACATGCACGGACCTTTTAATCGATTTCAGCAATATGTCGCTTTTTCTCGAGTGACTCAACCCCAGGGATTGTATATTCTGGACCAGTTTCGTCCCCGCATGAAATTGGCGAGCAAGCAAAAATACGAGGAGGAACTGGAGTGATTGCAAAACATGTCCCGGATTCCGTATGATATATCGGCTCGAGAAGAGAACCAAGATCCGTACAAGTTTCTCATGAACCTTCTTCAATGTGGGAATCGTCTTTCCTTCCATCTTTCCAATAGAAACATCTCCCAAGAAAAAGAAATCGTCAAACTAGAAGAAAAACCTTCTTTCCATGTAAAACCTGTTATAAAATGTCAATCTTAAATCTTTTTTTAAAAATTCAATAAAAAGAAATATTCTCCATCCCCTCCATTCTTTCAAAGCTTCACAAAACGCTCAACAATGTCCGCACAATGGGAAGAGAAAAATCGATCTCAACGGTCCACACAACATGTTGACTCCTCAAAATATGTCTCTCCCAAGTGACAGGATGCTTCTTCTTCAACGGCTGACACTCATCTAAAGCCAAACTGGGAATGCTTAAATAGATAAGCGAGAGTTTATTCTTAAAAAAAAATGGCGCTGTCTTGTCAATGGAGAATCGAGTCGGCTGGGAAAAAATTTTGAGAGCCGGGAAAAAAAATTCTCTAACTCTAAAAAAAAAAAAAAAAAAAAAAAAAAAAAAAAAAAAAAAAACCCTTTTGGTTAATTTTTATCATGTCTTATAGACATGATAAAAATTAACTCTACCCTCCTTTTGTCTGGGAATGTTGTCTCTCCGTTTCTAAAAATAGACCAGAACCCATTCTTGGAATTTTATTCTTTTTAGAAAGGATGAGTGATGGTCTATTTTTAGAAACGGTGAGACAACATTTCCAGACAAAAGGGGAAGGTAGTTAATTTTTATCATGTCTAAAGACATGATAAAAATTAACAAAAAGTTTTTTTTTTTATAGAGTTAGAAAATTTTTTTTCCTGGCTCTCAAAATATTTTCCCAGCCGACTCGATTCTCCAATTGACGACACAGCGCCATTTTTTTAAGAATGGATTCTCGTTTATCTATTTAAGCATTTCGAGTGTCACTTCAGATGAATGTCAGCCGTTGAGGAAGAAAAACGCAGATTCCCATTTTCTCATTTCCTTCAGAGAGAGAGGCCTAGATTTTCGAGACTCGATGACTTTTCAAGCATTTTTTGTTTAAGCTATTCGACTTCATATTTGTCTGACGTTCAAGAGTATGATCTCTCGTGGATGGATCTCTTCCACCTCATTCTCTTTCCAGTCGATTTAGAAGGGGAAGGGGAGATTTTTTTTTCCTCATGGAGGATGTCTCCTGAATACCGTTCAAAGAGTCTATGGAGAAATTATATGGTCAGAGTCACGGATTTCCAGGGCAATCTGCTTCTCAGCTAAAAAAAAAGGATCTTTCTTTCCCAGTCTGTATTCGATTGCCTCGTTAACTGTGAAACCCATCGCTTTTCCGATTTTATGGTTCTCCCAGTATAATCAGACAGTCGGTCACAAAAGTATTCGAACACCGGTACCCTATCAGAAAATGACAAGATGGCGTTTCTTTTTCTCTTTCTCTCTGTGTGTCGTGTTATTCCATCCTAGGTTTTCTTCTCCCCCCATCTTGGAAAAAACTGGAAAAAATTGGTTACGATCTCTTTTTGAATGGGGAGATGCCATTTTGAGAAAAAGCTGACGACCCTATCTTGGAGAATGAACATGACCGCTCTACACACCCTTTTACTCTCTCTCTCTCTCTCTTTTTGAATTGGGAAGCCATTTTGGGAAAAAGCAGACGACCCTATCTTGGAGAATGGAAATGAACGCCTCTCCCTCTCTCTTTGAAATGGGAAGCCATTTTGGGACCCTCTATTCTTGGGGAGGGAGAAAACTGAAGTCTGCATTTCGCTGTCTCTGAATGCGGAAAGCCCTTTTGGGAAAATCTTCTTCTGATCTTGGAGAACTGGAAATGAACGCTCTACACGATCTCTCTTTGAATTTAGAAGGTATTTTGGGACCTTCTAATGTTGGAAAACTGAAATGAACGCTCTACACCTTCTCTCTCTCTCTCTCTTTCTCTCTTTCTCTGAAATGGGTAGCCATTTGAAAACTCCCTAACTTTGGAAAAAACAGAAATGAACGCTCTACACCATCTCTCTTTGAAAATGGGGGGGTGTCATTTTGAGACCTCCCTCCCCTAAACTTGAAAAAAAACTGAAATGAATGCTCTACACTTTCTCTCTTTGGACATGGGTAACCCTTTGGGGACCCTCTCCTCTTGGTAGAAAAAAAAGAACTGAAGTGAAGGCTCTACACAATCTCTCTTGGAATGGGATCCATATTTCGGGAAACGTGGATCACCTCATGCTGGAAAACTGAAGTGAACCACCAAGATTGGACTCTATATAATATTTTTTTTAATTGACATCATGACCCTCCTCCCATTTGTTATTAAAAAAAATTGTTTTTTTTGTTTTGGTTTTTATCCCATTTCCGATGTGATTTCAGAAATGCAATTCCATAACAGTTCAATTTCATTCGAGGTTAAATGATCTAAACAGTCTTTGACCCACCCATCCGTATGATTATTTTCTTCTCCTTCCTGTTGTACCAAATTTTGTAAGTCCATATAATCATTCCATACGGGAAGGGCTGGATCCTCACAAGGCTGTCTTGAAACACTTGGAGTCTCTTTGGGATGAGTGGAGGGATCTAGGATGTCTGGACCCGGCTGCGATTCTACCTCCATGATTTCTGGACCCGTTGGAACTTGTTTACCCGGCTGAAATTCTACCTCCATGATTTCTGGACCCGTTGGAACTTGTGAACCCGGCTGTGATTCTGCCTCCATGATTTCTGGACCTGTTGGAACTTGTGGACCCGGCTGACATTCTACCTCTACGATGTCGGGACTTTTTGAAGCTTGTGGACCCATCTGACATTCTACCTCTACGATGTCGGGACAGGTTGGAGAAGAAGAAGAAGAAGAGGATACTAGAAGAGGTTCTTTCTGTGAGGAGTCCGAAAGAGGTTGCCTGTTAGAACAAGTCGGGGAAGAAGAAGAAGAAGAAGAAGCTTCTGGATTCTGAAGCTGATCTTGCACGCCAGGTAGGTTCCGGTAAGTCGACCGTTTTTTAAGAGGTAATTTTTTTTCTTCCTCCTCATCTTCAATTGTGATGACTTCAATTTCATTCCGTTGCCGGGTCGATTTTGTTTCGGGCCATGACGATGGTTTGGTCCAGCTCCTCTTATCATCTAAGGAAGGGATGGGTAAAGGTGGCGGAGGGTTTTCTTCTTCTTTTTCTTGAAACATCATCGGCGATTGGAAAGAAATCTCCTCTTTCAATTGTTTCCAAAGCGAGTACGAGCACCGATCGACGAGAAAGAGACTCTTCTGGGTTGTGACGATGAGATATTGCGTTTTCGGGGGAACGACATAGTTTAGAAAAGGTCTTAGAATATATTTCTTATATTTCATCCTGTCGCTGACTTTAAAACTTCTTTCCTTCAGATTGGGGGACGATGATTCGTAATAGGCGAGAGGAGCGGCTGTGGTCTGAACAATATGAACTTCGTCCTCAGCCGTCGTTTTCACTCCAAAGGTAAAATATCGTTTCGTGAGAAAAATATTCTTCCACCGAAAACTCGTGCGCGGATCTGTATATCGCCGGTCTGTTTGAATGGGCCGTCTCAAATCTCGATCCATCCGATTCCAAGAGAAGGGAGATTCCTCTTTCGTTTGTTGCGATTCGAATAAATTTCTGTATATATTCTGAACGAGCAGGTTGGAGGATTCGACATCTTGGTTGAAAGAAACGATCGCTTGATGAGGTGGTAAATGCGGAATAAATGTCGCACAATGACACGCCAAAAAAATTTTCAAGTTGGAGATTGGCTTTAGCGTCTTCAAATCCTCCCCGTTCGAAATCCGTTGAGTTCGAAAAACGAAAACGTCTAATAGCGACATGGCTCCCAATGGAAAAGAAATGATCTCGCACAGTACTCTCGTCTTTTTATATATCTATATAGACACACACAGACACACATAGAGGCTCTATGACGTCCGTTTTATTTGTTTTTTTTTGTTTCTCTCTCTCTCTTCTTTCCAAGAAATCTTATCTCCATGACCTCTTTTTCTTTTCTTAAAAAGATGAATGTGTGTGGGAATGAGGAAGTGAAAGTAATAATTTAATAAACAAAAAATTATCCAACCATGACCTTCTTTTTTTTTTCAAAGTCAACCTTTCCAATCCAAGGACGTCCAGAGATAGAGGAAGCAGGGAGAGAGGAGGAGGAGGGAAGGGAAGGTCACACTCTCTTTCTCTCTATAAATAAAAGGGCAGAGCCCCAAAGTCGTATTTTTGTCCAAGTGGATCATGAGGAGGCATCCCCAGCTCACTACGTGTATTCCTTTCAAATATAAATATGTTGATCTTTCCTTTTATATCATCCAAGGAGTCGTTTACCTGAAAGCCTCCGATTTTTCAAAATGTGCGGGTTATTATACCGTGGGGAGTTATCAAAAGATGCGGGACGAATTTTTGTCCGACGAAAACGTGTTGATGGCTCGTGACATTCCACCTTTGGATGCACAAATTTTGTTAATGAAACGAGCCAAATATTTTTACACGTCCCACTTTCTAACCGTCTCGCAAATGAATAGGATTATGGATCGTCTTGAGAAGACAAAAGTGATTCTCGTTCATTTTACTGAATGGTTGCATAAATATTTCCACGAACCTCTCTCGATCGAGAAGACTGGGAAGAATACCTATTATATTCTTCTCGAGGACTCTCCTCCTTCGTCTCATCATAGAGAGGCCACGACTTTTGAAAAAATCCTCGAGCAAGAAAAAATAGAATGGTGGAACAACTACCCCATCCCTCTCCCCGAGCATCAAAAGGAGCCTGTTCAGAAGAAAAAGAAAAAAACCTTTCCAAAAGCCTATCCTCATCCTCCTCGATAATGATGGGGATGAGGAGAAGCCTGTTCAGATTCCTCTCAGTTTGTCAAAACCCGTCGAGGATGAAAAACCTCTCCCTTCCTCAAAACCCCTTGAGGAAGAGAGACCCCTCGAGAAGGAGAAATCTCTCCCATTGTCAAACCTCCTCGAAGATGAAAAACCTCTCCCTTTCTCAAGACCCCTCGAGAAGGAGGGACCTCTTCCTTTATCAAACCTCCTCGAAGATGAAATAATCTCCCTTTCTCAAGACCCCTCGAGAAGGAGGGACCTCTTCCTTTATCAAACCCCCTCGAAGATGAAAAACCTCTCCATTTATCAAGACCCCTCGAAAATGAGGGACCTCTCGATTTGTCAAGACCCCTCAAGAATAAGGGAACCGAAAATCCTCTCCCTTTCTCAAGACTTCTCGAGGAGGAGGAGGAGGAGAGACCGCTCCATGTCTCAAGACAGGACCCCCCTCTATCTCTTGAGGATCCGAGGGAAACGATTCCTATTGAAAAATCATCTATCGACGATCCCCAGAAAAGGTCTTCGGAGGAGATTAGACTTCCATGTAGAAAACGAATCTGCCACAATCATAATAATAATAATAATAATAATAATAATATACCCCCTTCTCAACAACAGAATCCTACAACATTTGCAGATAAATGCATTCAAACCAATCCCTTTATAGTAACCCTTTTGATTGGAGAACCCGTGCATTAGCCTCGAAAAATAAAATGAGATTCTAGACTGTTTCTATGACCAGAATGTTAAGCCAATAGATAGGTCTAGCTCAGAATTTTTCTTTTTAAAAGAAAATAAATAAATAATCCAAAGACTATTCGTAAATATAAATGGTAAAGTCTTGAGTCGGCTGGAAAAAAATTTTCAGAGCTGAGAAAAATTCTACAACTCAAAAAAAAAAAAAAAAAAAAAAAAACTTTTTGTTAATTTTTATCATGTCTTAGACATGATAAAAATTAACGACCCCCCTTCCCTTTTCGTCTGGGAATGTTGTCTCACTCTTTTGATAAACAAATCGTGATTCATTCATGGAATGATTGCCATTAGCGAAAGGATGAGTCATGGTCTATTTTTAGAAAGGGTGAGACATCCTTCCCAGACAAAAACGGAGGGTCATTAATTTTTATCATGTCTAAGACATGATAAAAATTAACCAAAAGTTTTTTTTTTTCTCATTAGAGAATTTTTATCTCAGCTCTGAGAAATTTTTTTTTCTCCCAGCCGATTCGAGACTTTACCATTTTATTAAGAATGATTTCTCCCTGATCTATTATTTCAAAATTCCAAGTTTCGCTTCAGAACCATCTGTGCTGTTGAAGAAGTAACATGATATATGTATTTTTTTAATGAGTTCTGTCAAGATTGAATTGTGCAGGATCGACCTTGCGAATTTTTTCTCTGTGTCTTTAAATAATAATGATACCGAACCGCTTTTTGTAGAGCGCAATGGAAAAAACCTTTTGTATGGTTAGGACAATTCATGTGTTCGATCCCATTGTATTTGAGAATCTCTTGCGTCGATCCCGAAATGCAATAAATGGATCTTTGCAACCATTTCTCTAAAAACCGCCGTTTCATTTCTCCTCGCACCCAAATCATGGAAAAAGTTTCCGTCAACATCGTTAACACCCATGGAAAATAACTGTACGGAATTTCTCCTTCGTACCACGACAAGCCGTGATAATAATCACTCGCCCACACAGCGGTTCGTTTTTCTTTCTCGGTGAGCACTTGCCATGGAAACGGGGGTTTAAAAACAAATACCCCTCGAGAAGTACCGTCCAATGTGACGTAAGCCAATTCTTTCACAATAAAGGCTCCTTGAGAATCGCAGAAACCTTCAAAGTCGAGCACGAGTTCCATGTTTTTTATTTCTTTTTCTTTCCAAGGTGACCTTTATTATTATGATGATGGATGTGTATTGAGATACGCACGATATTATTCAAAAAACAAATACATATACGAATGTGACCTTTCCCAGAATTCATACGACCTGTCAAGTGCAACCTTTTCTCTCTCTCTCTATAAAAGAGGAGACGGCGAGAGAACGCTATCCATTTTTTCCTTCAGGACACACAGCGAGAGAGAGAGAGAGAATTTTGTTTTCTTTTTTTTTCTCAATTGAAGAAGATGGACATTTTGAGTGCCGAACCTCTCAAAGATTCCTACATTGTTCTGGACATGGAATACTTTCACTGTTATGATCCAAAGACGGGAGATATATGTTTCATCTTGAAAGAACTGGGCTACATCACTTGCGATTTAACCTTATGCGGATCCATGATTTTTCTCCCTCCTGTCCATTACGATGACTTATCGTCCCGCAATCAAGCTGTGGTCAACCAGACTACAAATAACCGACACGGCCTGCAATGGACCGAGGGTCGTCTTTCCTACGAGCATCTTCCTACGATCCTGAAAATGCTGACCGAAAATGTGGAGGTGATCTACGTCAATGGATACGATAAAGCCGAATTTTTCAGCAAGCTCTGCCAGCGATCCGTTTACGAGTTTTACATCCCAGGGAAAACCGAGTGGCGGAACAAGTCGAAATGCACGCGACACCAATATTTCCAAAAGATGATTCATTGTGCCGAGAACAAGGTGAGAAATTTTCGATACCATTTGATGGAGGGTAGTTACGTTTTCCGGAAATTACATTGTTACCCCTCCGAGAGCAAAGCTGTCGAAGACGAAGAGGAGGCGGAAGAATCTCCCCAGGAGAACTCGTGCGACGATGAGGAGGAGGAGGAGGATGAACTTTCTAATAATAATAATAATAAATGTCTAAGTTGGGATGCTTTAGAGACCCAAGAATATTGGTCTCAACCCTTATCTCACCTAGACCTGAAAGAGGATTCTCAAGTGTACTCTTTGTGGTCCTCTTCTAAAATTTGGTCTTGGAGAGAACCCTTGGATGTTCATGAATGAAATGGTATGTAAATCCCTAGAGAAAAAAAAATAGAAAAAAAAGTTCCTTTTTTTTGTAATATGTTGATTTCTTTCAATCCCATTTCTTTTCTATAACTCCACCCCAATAGACGAGAAGAAGACGAATTTTCCAAGTTACACAAGACGAATCTTCCAAGTTACACAAGACGTAGAAAGATTTCACAAGGATTTATAAATCACACGCTCCCACATGATATATGTATAGAGAGAAAAAGACCCTCTGTTCTTTAGCCAATACGTCAAGACTTCCCTAAACTAAGAGAGACCATGAGTACCGAGGAAACCTTAGCAGAGCAAGTGGAAAGACTTTCAAAGAGATTAGAAGAGTTAAGACGGGATAGATTTACAGTTCCGCCGACTAAAGAGGAAACTATCATCGATTTCAACAAACCGCTATACTTTCATCCCCTACCCCAAAGAATGAGACGAATGGACTCGCCGTTGAACAGTTCCAATGAGAAACAAAATGTCACTTATTTGAATAGTCAATTTCAACACATGAATATTTCATAAGTATTTTTTCCCTAAAGCGTAGGGAGATCGGATCAGTAGTTTTTCCCTTTTCATCGTCGAAAAAGATTGGGAGGAAAAATCTTTCTCAGCTCTCTCAGAAAAAATTTTCAGCCTTAAAAAAAAAAAAAAAAAAAAAAAAAAAAAAAAAAAAAAAAACTTTTTGTTAATTTTTATCATGTCTTAGACATGATAAAAATTAACTCTACCCCCTTTTTGTCTGGGAATGTTGTCTCACACTTTCTAAAAATAGACCATCACTCCTCCTTTCCTAAAGAATAGAATTCCAAGAATGGGATCTGGTCTATTTTTAGAAACGGTGAGACCCTATTCCCAGACAAAAGGCGGGTAGAGTTAATTTTTATCATGTCTAAAGTTCAGGGTCCATCCATCTTCTTATGTGAAAGGGTGACCCTGACGAGATCGAGATAAACAAGTCCTGTGAGTTGTTTTGTAATCTTGACGCGATCCAAGAAAGACTTTTTATTTTTTTTTTGGAATAGGCAGGGGGTGGGGAGAGAAAATATTCTCACGACCCTCAGATATCTTTTCATAAATATATTTTTTATCAAAGTGTTTCTTTCATTCCGATCCTTTTAAGAGGTTGGAATGACCCTGACATTTAGATGGGGTCGCGATCCCGACAGATGTCGCGCGAGTATAAAAGTGTGTGTCCTCCACGAGATTTCTTCAGAGAACAGAAGAAGACGTGAACTGAGCTGGTAAGTCCCTTTGGTCCTATGAATATGGTTATCTATAAACTCGATTTGATTCTTTGTTTCTTTTTTTAATAATCATAATAATCATAACTTCATTTAAAAAGAACTCTCTTCTTAACCCTTTGAAAAGAAAAATGTCTCTTTCAAGACGACGACTCTAAAACGTTTTATTGTTTCCCCCCCTTTCTAGATCTTCCCTGTTATACATATATACCTTTTCGATTCTTTTTTTTGCTCCTGTTTGTGGAAGACATCACCGTATTCATCGCCATGGCGTGTTCAGAAAACTTTATCGTGCTCGATCTAGAGGGTTTCCAGTCCTACAACCACAAGAAGGGTGAATTTACCTACGTTTTAAAAGAATTGGGCTATGCGACAAAAGATTTTTTGACCGTGGGATCGTTGACGTTTGCTCCTCCTCACCCCTTCCACCAACTGAACGAAAAAAACCAAAAGACGAATGCCTGGCTGACGAGAAACCGGCACGGACTTCGTTGGAACGAGGGTCATATTCCCTACAACCATTTAGGACGCATTCTCCAATCGCTCACTCACAGCTTCTGCACGATTTATGTGGTGGGATGTCAGAAAGCTAAATTCTTTGCTAAAGCCTTGGATTAGCAAAAACCCGTGACGGAAATTTATGTGCCAGATGGAATCGTTTGGAAGTATCGGGAAAAATGTGCCCGACATCATCAAAGGATGAAATATTTCCATTGTGCCGAAAACAAAGTGCGCAACTATCGATGGCATATTACGGAAGGAGATTTTCATATCAATCACGTCTATCCAGACGGAACGGAGAAAGAGGAGAGGATTCAGGAGGAAGCAGACAATCCTCTGCAAGCTTTTGATAAGGCCTACGATCAGTTAGAGAAGGATCCGTCCCCAAAAGCGTACGATAACCTCATCCAGAAATGGGATAATCTGTCCTGTTTCCAAGTGATGGAACATCCGGCTGAGCATACGCCTTTAAACTTGATGGGCTCTTCTTCTTTGTCGTCAACTTCCTCCAATAACTCGAGGAAGACGGAGGGTTGGGGAGACATACCTGAAAATATTCCCCATTACGATCCAGCAGCCTGTTGGGACGAACCTTCCAAAGAATCTCATGAGACCCCCAAAATATCTTCAGAGGATCCAAAGACAAAATCCACTGAGTGTTGGGACAATGAACGGACGACTCATGCTCTAAAATCCACTAAGACTATGTCCACTGAGTGTTGGGACAATGAACAGACGACTCATGCTCCAAAATCTATTGAGACTATGTCCACTGAATGTTGGGACAATGAACGGACGACCCATGCTCCAAAATCGACTGAGACTATGTCCACTGAGTGTTGGGACGATGAAACCGAAAAGACGACAGAGAATTGGGATGACCGTTCTCAAAAGTATTTGAATTGATATATACATAAACTCAGGAGAAAAAAAAAATAAAGAAAAGATTTTTAGAAATAAGTAGAGAAAGGTTCTCCGCTTTCCCTATATTTATGGAAATGGACTGACGAGAGAGAAAGAGAGACGAAACAGGAGACCAAAAAAAATGGGTCTTGGAAGGAATGAGTGCAAATGCATTCGATTCCTTCCGAGACCAGTTTTTTTTGGGTCCCTCTCTCATCCAATCTTGGAAAAGAACTTTGTCCCATTTTTCTAGGTCCATTCAAAAAGAAATGAATCTATCCATAAATTTTCTTAAAAGAAAAAAAAACAAAAAGATCCTTTACCTCATGACGGTCCAAAGTCGAGAATCTTGGAAAAAGCCATCCACTCTCCATCCAGTCAAGCTTCTCTGTAGAAAATCTAGTAGGTGCATCTGCATTCTTGAACACCCGGCAGTTATTATTGGACGCGAAACGTCGAATGCTGAAATAGTTAACAGTGAGCCCATTCTTAAAGAAACGGGGATGTTTTATTCATCCAGTCGAGTGCGGAAAAATTTCTGAGAGCCGGAGAAAAATTTCTCTGACTGAAGAAAAAAAAAAAAAAAAATACCCCCCTTTTAGTCTGAAAATTGATGTCTTCAATTTTTCGAAAATTGAAGACATCAATTTTCAAATTTTCAGACTAAAAAGGGGGGTAATTTATTTTTCAGAAACTTTTCCCAGCCTACTCGATGTGAATAAAACTTTACTGTTTGTTAAGAATGTTATTTAATGGATCGATTTCAACCTATCGAGTTTCGCTGGAGTTCCGGCCGTGCTGTGGGCCCACCTGGATACAAGTTTTCCCCTTTTGGAATAGAATAAAACTTTACTGTTTTTTAAGAATGTTATTTAATGGATCGATTTCAACCTATCGAGTTTCGCTTGAGTTTTAGATGTGAATAAAACTTTACTGTTTTTTAAGAATGTTATTTAATGGATCGATTTCAACCTATCGAGTTTCGCTTGAGTTCCGGCCGTGCTGTGGGCCCACCTGGATACAAGTTTTCCCCTTTTGGAATAGAATAAAACTTTACTGTTTTTTAAGAATGTTATTTAATGGATCGATTTCAACCTATCGAGTTTCGCTTGAGTTTTAGATGTGAATAAAACTTTACTGTTTTTTAAGAATGTTATTTAATGGATCGATTTCAACCTATCGAGTTTCGCTTGAGTTCCGGCCGTGCTGTGGGCCCACCTGGATACAAGTTTTCCCCTTTTGGAATAGAATTTCCGTCAAGTTAGGCTACTTTTCCTCTTTTTGCATTTTTCATGTCATTTCATTTGTATTACAATATACTGAATACGGGCGTTCGAACTGATTTCTAGGCTATTTCTATACAAATGGAGCTCGATCCAAGAAAGAAATGATGTCTTTTTTTTTATTTTGTGGACTGCCAATTTGTATTGGAATATACTGAAAACGGGTGTTTGAGTCGATTTTCAGTATATTTCAATACAAATAGAGCTCGGTCCAAGAAAGAAATGATGTCTTTTTTTTATTTTGTGGACTGCCAATTTGTATTGGAATATACTGAAAACGGGTGTTTGAGTCGGTTTTCACTATATTTCAATACAAATAGAGCTCGATCCAAGAAAGAAATGATGTCTTTTTTTTTTATTTTGTGGACTGCCAATTTGTATTGGAATATACTGAAAACGGGTGTTTGAATCGGTTTTCAGTATATTTCAATACAAATAGAGCTCGATCCAAGAAAGAAATGATGTCTTTTTTTTATTTTGTGGACTGCCAATTTGTATTGGAATATACTGAAAACGGGTGTTTGAGTCGGTTTTCAGTATATTTCAATACAAGTGGAGCTCGATCCAAGAAAAAAATGATGTCTTTTTTTTTATTTTGTGGACTGCCAATTTTGTATTGGAATATACTGAAAACGGGCGTTCACGTCGGTTTTCAGTATATTTCAATACAAATGGAGCTCGATCCAAGAATGAAATGATGTCTTTTTTTTATTTTGTGGACAACCAATTTTGTATTGGAATATACTGAAAACGGGCATTCACGTCGGTTTTCAGTATATTTCAATACAAATGGAGCTGGATCCAAGAAAAAAATGATGTCTTTTTTTTATGTTGTGGACAGCCAATTTTGTATTGGAATATACTGAAAACCGGCGTTCACGTCGGTTTTCAGTATATTACAATACAAGTGGAGCTCGATCCAAGACAAAAATGATGTCTTTTTTTTATTTTGTGGACAGCCAATTTTGTATTGGAATATACTGAAAACGGGCGTTCACGTCGGTTTTCAGTATATTACAATACAAGTGGAGTTCGATCCAAGACAAAAATGATGTCTTTTTTTTATTTTGTGGACAGCCAATTTTGTATTGGAATATACTGAAAACGGGCGTTCACGTCGGTTTTCAGTATATTACAATACAAGTGGAGCTCGATCCAAGAAAAAAATGATGTCTTTTTTTTATTTTGTGGACTGCCAATTTTGTATTGGAATATACTGAAAACGGGCGTTCACGTCGGTTTTCAGTATATTTCAATACAAATGGAGCTCCATCCATGAAAAAAATGATGTCTTTTTTTTATGATATGGACTGCCCTATTTTGTATTAGAATATACTGAAAACGGGCGTTCACGCTGGTTTTCAGTATATTCTAATACAAGTGGAGCTCCATCCAAGAAAAAAATGATGTCTTTTTTTTATGTTGTGGACTGCCCTATTTTGTATTGGAATATACTGAAAACGGGCGTTCGAGTCGGTTTTCAGTATATTCAAATACAAATGGAGCTCTATCCAAGAAAAAAATGATGTCTTTCTTTATGTTGTGGACAATCAATTTTGTATTGGAATATACTGAAAACGGGCGTTCGAGTCCTTTTTCCGAGTATTTCTACACACATTCCACTATATTAAAATGACGTCATGGTTGAGTCCAAACAGAGTCGTCCGCGGACAGAGTCGTCTCCGGACAAAGTCGTCCCCGGACAATTTTATACCGAATTTGTATAGAGATATACTTAAAATGGGCTTGGAGGGAGGGCGCTTTCTAGTATATTCCTATATACATTCGGTTGCATTCAGAAACAAAAAGAATGTCTTTTTGATGGACAAAAAACTTTTTGTTAATTTTTATCATGTCTTCTAGACATGATAAAAATTAACTCATCCCCCTTTTGTCTGGGTATGTTGTCTCACCGTTTCTAAAAATATACCAGAACCCAGTCTTTTCTTGGAATTCTATTCTTTAAAAGGATGAGTCATGGTCTATTTTTAGAAAGTGGGAGACAACATTCCCAGACAAAAGGGGGGTGAGTTAATTTTTATCATGTCTAGAAGACATGATAAAAATTAACAAAAAGGTTTTTTTTTTTTTTTTTTTTTTTTTTTTTTAACATCTCAGAATTTTTTTCTGAGCTCTGAGAAATTTTTCCTAGCCGATCCCATTTCGTTTTTCGACTTTCACTTTCAACTCTTCACTTTTCCTATCCACTGTCGTTGGAATTGTGTTCACTGGAGGCTATTTCTTTTTTTGCAATCTCGCTTTTAGTTTTCTCTGAGATTCTTTAGAAATGGCTATACAAATTTCACCATCTATATAGAGATGATGTCCAAACAAAGTCGTCCCCGGACCATCTTGATGACCGAATATGTATAGAAATAGTCTGAAAATGGGCTTGAGGGCCGGTTTCTGGACGATTCCTCTACAAATTCGGCCGCATCCAGAAAAACAAAAATACATAGTTTCTTTTTGGGTGGACAGGAGATGATAAATTTCTTTTCTCTCTCTCTCTCCCAATATTGGAGGAGAGAGTGGCCCAAAAAAATGGGTCTCGGAAGGAATCGAATGCATTTTGAAATGCACTCATTCCTTCCAAGATCCATTTTTTTGGTCTCCTGATTCAACTCTCCAGTCTATGGAATAGGGAAAGCGGAGAACGTTTCCCCTTCTTTAAGCGACTAGAGACCATATCGCATCATCATCATCATCATCACCATCATCCTTTTTCTGATACTTTTCAACGAAGGCTTGATGTCTCTGGATGATTTTGGGGAGATGATGGATCCCGAATTTAGTGATGAAAAAGAGAGGACTCTTTTTCCTTTCTTGTTCGTCTTGCACAGTCTCTCGGATGGTGATATAAGTTTTCCCGTCCTCCTCAATTTTCGTCAGAGGCCTCATGAATATTTTACACATCCAAGGGAAGAGCGACTTGTTATGCAGGGATTTCGAAGCGACGAAGGCCGCTTCATTCGAAGTGAGGACAATCTGGTTCGGTTGACCCCATTCTTTGGAGTAGTTGTCCAAATCGCCTAGTCGAAGAAAATGGTGTCGATTAGGAAAAAAGACTTGGAGAACACTCGTCGTATGCGAGACGTTCGTAGGCAAGAGAGTCAAGATATCTTTGGCATTCCAGTACAGGAGTCCTAGATCCACATACGCGTGCACGTAATAGTCATCGTTATATTCCAGTTTGAGCAGCATGGCTTTTGTATTTTTTTTTCCGTTCTCAAGGCGAAATACTCGTCTGATATGAAGAAGAGCTCGCTGGCGATCCGTTTATATAGACTCCTCAGAGAGAGAGAGGGAGAGGGGAGGAGGAGGAACAAGGTTGATGAATTCTAAAATAAAAAAATGATAACGAAATGAGATCGGCTAGGAAAAATTTCTCAGAGCTCAGAAAAAAATTCTGAAATGTAAAAAAAAAAAAAAAAAAAAAAAAAAAAAAAAAACTTTTTGTTAATTTTTATTATGTCTTCTACACATGATAAAAATTAACTCACCCCCCTTTTGTCTGGGTATGTTGTCTCACCGTTTCTAAAAATAGACCAGAACCCAGTCTTTTCTTGGATTCTATTCTTTAAAAGGATGAGTCATGGTCTATTTTTAGAAAGTGGGAGACAACATTCCCAGACAAAAAGGGGGGGTGAGTTAATTTTTATCATGTCTAGAAGACATGATAAAAATTAACAAAAAGTTTTTTTTTTTTTTTTTTTTTTTTTTTTTACATTTCAGAATTTTTTTCTGAGCTCTGAGAAATTTTTCCTAGCCGATCTCATTTCGTTTTTCGACTTTCACTTTCAACTCTTCACTTTTCTATAAAAGCATTCCACGTTTCTGTTCAGAACAGTGTCTCTCTCTACCCAAATCTGAAACCCTAGTCACGAGAGAATATGAGACTAGAAAAATAGTTTAGCTTATTGATCTAAAAAATGTCCCATGCTAGAACTCAGAATTATAATCAGAGCGGGGCTTTCCAGTATCCACTTCCAAGATTTTAGATTTGTCATGGGTGACATGTTCCCAAATTCATAAATTCTTCAATTATAGTCCCCTTCTTTGACAAATGGCTAAGAAATTCTTAAAGAATATCATGATAAAGATTCAGCTATCTATATATAACATTATGTTTTCTTTTCAAAAAAAAATCCAGTCTTGATCGAAATGGACTTTACGCACAATTTATTGTATCCCCACCTTTCCAAGATTGGTTTGAAGAAGTGATCAAAAAAAATGGGTCTGGAAAGAAAAGGGTGCATTTCGAGAAAAGAAAAGAGGACCCTCTTTTTCTCGCAATGCACCCGTTTCCTTCCAGACCCATTTCTTTTGCCTCCTCAGAACTCTCTTTCTTTTCTCCTCCCTCTCTCTCTTAAGAGGGATTGAAAGAAAGAGGCTAGATGGAAAAGTTTCTTTTTTTTTTCTTTCGAGAAGATAAAAAAAAATTTGGAGGAGGAGCAAATTTTTTTTGGGTGGTGGTGGTTGTTTTTTTTTAGAAGGTGATAACTTTAGTGACATTTAAAGAGACCACCAGAGGATCCGTTTGAGTCTCGACGACCTTTTCTTGACGGGGGTCTGTCTGGCAATAAGCGCTGGCATATTGTTTAGGGTAAGTAGAAGAATCCGTCATGCCTGGATGAGGCGGTATGTAGCGCACTCCCAGATTAAAGAGGGTGATGAAGGGAAATTTCTCCCCCGGATAGAGCAGTCGGTAAACGGATTGATTGGGTACAACTCGAACCAGCGGCTGAGTTAAAATGCTATACACCCAGGCCAGAAGCTGATTATTTTTAGGATTATTTTCGGCCAGATGTAACATTGCTTCGCTGGAGAGGACATATCCCTCTTGAGAACTGCCGAGACTCTAAAGATCTTTTATTTTCCTGAAAACGTGGTGTTCGTCGAAAAACACGGAGAGAATGTCCCAGGTTCTTTTACTGGAAGTATGAATCAGAGGCAAAATGTCCGTAGCGTTCCAAAACAATCTTCCGTCATCCACATAACAGCGAATGCTCACAAACTCATTATATAAGACGCGGATCATCATCTTGAGTAGAAATATGGATACGCACAGCAGTCTCTCTCTCTGGGAAATAGAGTCTGTCTTCCACTCGCCTCTCTATATATACGAGAAGATCACGTGATGGGCGACGTGACGGTTGACTTCTAGGAAAAAAAATCAACTTTGTCTATCTCTCTCTCTCTATGACCTTCTATTTTTTCCTAAAGAACACCCCGTCACCTTTTCAAAGGTCATGGGATTGAGAGGAACGAAAGAAAAAAAAACAACCATCCTTTGTATACTACCTATGACCTTCTCCTAGAGACCCCTGTCATTTTCTTCTCGAGAGCTACGTGATGAAAGCTTTTTTTTTATTCTAAAGTTTATCAACTTTGTAGACACATGACCCCGTCACCTTCTCAAAGGCCATGTCGTATGGAATGGGACCCTTTTAGTTTTTTCTTTTGAGAAAATAAAAAATAAAACAACTCTATAATCATCTCTCTATGACCTTCACAAACACTCATGTTTTATCATTTTTTTTTATTTTAGAATTCATCAACCTTGTTCCTCCTCCTCCCCTCTCCCTCTCTCTCTCTGAGGAGTCTATATAAACGGATCGCCAGCGAGCTCTTGTTCATATCAGACGAGTATTTCGCCTTGAGAACGGAAAAAAAAAATACAAAAGCCATGCTGCTCAAACTGGAATATAACGATGACTATTACGTGCACGCGTATGTGGATCTAGGATTCCTGTACTGGAATGCCAAAGATATCTTGACTCTCTTGCCTACGAACGTCTCGCATACGACGAGTGTTCTCCAAGTTTTTTTCTTAATCGACACCATTTTCTTCGACTAGGCGATTTGGACAACTACTCCAAAGAATGGGGTCAACCGAACCAGATTGTCCTCACTTCGAATGAAGCGGCCTTCGTCGCTTCGAAATCCCTGCATAACAAGTCGCTCTTCCCTTGGATGTGTAAAATATTCATGAGACCTCTGACGAAAATTGAGGAGGACGGGAAAACTTATATCACCCTCCGAGAGACTGTGCAAGACGAACAAGAAAGGAAAAAGAGTCCTCTCTTTTTCATCACTCAATTCGGGATCCATCATCTCCCCAAAATCATCCAGAGACATCAAGCCTTCGTTGAAAAGTATCAGAAAGAGGATGATGGTGATGATGATGATGATGATGATGCGATATGGTCTCTAGTCGCTTAAAGAAGGGGAAGCGTTCTCCGCTTTCCCTATTCCATAGACTGGAGAGTTGAATCAGGAGACCAAAAAAATGGGTCTTGGAAGGAATGAGTGCATTTCAAAATGCATTCGATTCCTTCCGAGACCCATTTTTTTGGGCCACTCTCTCCTCCAATATTGGGAGAGAGAGAGAGAGAAAAGAAATTTATCATCTCCTGTCCACCCAAAAAGAAACTATGTATTTTTGTTTTTCTGGATGCGGCCGAATTTGTAGAGGAATCGTCCAGAAACCGGCCCTCAAGCCCATTTTCAGACTATTTCTATACATATTCGGTCATCAAGATGGTCCGGGGACGACTTTGTTTGGACATCATCTCTATATAGATGGTGAAATTTGTATAGCCATTTCTAAAGAATCTCAGAGAAAACTAAAAGCGAGATTGCAAAAAAAGAAATAGCCTCCAGTGAACACAATTCCAACGACAGTGGATAGGAAAAGTGAAGAGTTGAAAGTGAAAGTCGAAAAACGAAATGGGATCGGCTAGGAAAAATTTCTCAGAGCTCAGAAAAAAATTCTGAGATGTTAAAAAAAAAAAAAAAAAAAAAAAAAAAAAACCTTTTTGTTAATTTTTATCATGTCTTCTAGACATGATAAAAATTAACTCACCCCCCTTTTGTCTGGGAATGTTGTCTCCCACTTTCTAAAAATAGACCATGACTCATCCTTTTAAAGAATAGAATTCCAAGAAAAGACTGGGTTCTGGTATATTTTTAGAAACGGTGAGACAACATACCCAGACAAAAGGGGGATGAGTTAATTTTTATCATGTCTAGAAGACATGATAAAAATTAACAAAAAGTTTTTTGTCCATCAAAAAGACATTCTTTTTGTTTCTGAATGCAACCGAATGTATATAGGAATATTCTAGAAAGCGCCCTCCCCTCCAAGCCCATTTTAAGTATATCTCTATACAAATTCGGTATAAAATTGTCCGGGGACGACTTTGTCTGGAGACGACTCTGTCCGGGGACGACTCTGTTTGGACTCAACCATGACGTCATTTTAATATAGTGGAATGTGTGTAGAAATAGTCGGAAAAAGGACTCGAACGCCCGTTTTCAGTATATTCCAATACAAAATTGATTGTCCACAACATAAAAAAGACATCATTTTTTTCTTGGATAGAGCTCCATTTGTATTTGAATATACTGAAAACCGACTCGAACGCCCGTTTTCAGTATATTCCAATACAAAATAGGGCAGTCCACAACATAAAAAAAAGACATCATTTTTTTCTTGGATGGAGCTCCACTTGTATTAGAATATACTGAAAACCAACGTGAACGCCCGTTTTCAGTATATTCTAATACAAAATAGGGCAGTCTACAACATAAAAAAAAGACATCATTTTTTTTCTTGGATCGAGCTCCATTTGTATTGGAATATACTGAAAACCGACTCGAACGCCCGTTTTCAGTATATTCCAATACAAAATAGGGCAGTCCACAACATAAAAAAGACATCATTTTTTTCTTGGATGGAGCTCCATTTGTATTGAAATATACTGAAAACCGACGTGAACGTCCG
This sequence comes from Stegodyphus dumicola, assembly GCF_044657685.1. Lineage (NCBI taxonomy): Eukaryota > Metazoa > Arthropoda > Arachnida > Araneae > Eresidae > Stegodyphus > Stegodyphus dumicola. The sequence goes on from NC_140769.1 coordinate 263,377,598, forward strand.
TTTTCAGTATATTCCAATACAAAATTGGCTGTCCACAAAATAAAAAAAGACATCATTTTTTTCTTGGATGGAGCTCTACTTGTATTGTAATATACTGAAAACCGACGTGAACGCCCGTTTTCAGTATGTTCCAATACAAAATTGGCTGTCCACAAAATAAAAAAAAGACATCATTTTTTTCTTGGATCGAGCTCCACTTGTATTGTAATATACTGAAAACCGACGTGAACGCCCGTTTTCAGTATATTCCAATACAAAATAGGGCAGTCCACAACATAAAAAAAAGACATAATTTTTTTCTTGGATCCAGCTCCATTTGTATTGGAATATACTGAAAACCAACGTGAACGCCCGTTTTCAGTATATTCCAATACAAAATTGGCTGTCCACAAAATAAAAAAAAGACATCATTTTTTTCTTGGATCCAGCTCCACTTGTATTGTAATATACTGAAAACCCACGTGAACGCCCGTTTTCAGTATATATTGCAATACAAAATTGGCTGTCCACAACATAAAAAAAGACATCATTTTTTTCTTGGATCCAGCTCCATTTGTATTGAAATATACTGAAAACCGACGTGAATGCCCGTTTTCAGTATATTCCAATACAAAATTGGCTGTCCACAACATAAAAAAAAGACATCATTTTTTTCTTGGATCCAGCTCCATTTGTATTGAAATATACTGAAAACCGACGTGAATGCCCGTTTTCAGTATATTCCAATACAAAATTGGTTGTCCACAAAATAAAAAAAAGACATCATTTCATTCTTGGATCGAGCTCCATTTGTATTGAAATATACTGAAAACCGACTCAAACACCCGTTTTCAGTATATTCCAATACAAATTGGCAGTCCACAAAATAAAAAAAAGACATCATTTCTTTCTTGGATCGAGCTCTATTTGTATTGAAATATACTGAAAACCGACTCAAACACCCGTTTTCAGTATATTCCAATACAAATTGGCAGTCCACAAAATAAAAAAAAAGACATCATTTCTTTCTTGGATCGAGCTCTATTTGTATTGAAATATACTGAAAACCGACTCAAACACCCGTTTTCAGTATATTCCAATACAAATTGGCATTTCACAAAATAAAAAAAAAGACATCATTTCTTTCTTGGACCGAGCTCTATTTGTATTGAAATATACTGAAAATCGACTCAAACACCCGTTTTCAGTATATTCCAATACAAATTGGCAGTCCACAAAATAAAAAAAAGACATCATTTCTTTCTTGGATCGAGGTCCATTTGTATAGAAATAGCCTAGAAATCAGTTCGAACGCCCGTTTTCAGTATATTGTAATACAAATGAAATGACATGAAAAATGCAAAAAGAGGAAAAGTAGCCTACCTTGACGGAAATTCTATTCCAAAAGGGGAAAACTTGTATCCAGGTGGGCCCACAGCACGGCCGGAACTCAAGCGAAACTCGATAGGTTGAAATCGATCCATTAAATAACATTCTTAAAAAACAGTAAAGTTTTATTCACATCTAAAACTCAAGCGAAACTCGATAGGCTGAAATCGATCCATTAAATAACATTCTTAAAAAACAGTAAAGTTTTATTCTATTCCAAAAGGGGAAAACTTGTATCCAGGTGGGGCCACAGCACGGCCGGAACTCCAGCGAAACTCGATAGGTTGAAATCGATCCATTAAATAACATTCTTAACAAACAGTAAAGTTTTATTCACATCGAGTCGGCTGGGAAAAGTTTCTGAAAAATAAATTACCCCCCTTTTTAGTCTGAAAATTTGAAAATTGATGTCTTCAATTTTCGAAAAATTGAAAACATCAATTTTCAGACTAAAAGGGGGGTATTTTTTTTTTTTTTCTTCAGTCAGAGAAATTTTTCTCCGGCTCTCAGAAATTTTTCCGCACTCGACTGGATGAATAATACATCCCCGTTTCTTTAAGAATGGGCTCACTGTTAACTATTTCAGCATTCGACGTTTCGCGTCCAATAATAACTGCCGGGTGTTCAAGAATGCAGATGCACCTACTAGATTTTCTACAGAGAAGCTTGACTGGATGGAGAGTGGATGGCTTTTTCCAAGATTCTCGACTTTGGACCGTCATGAGGTAAAGGATCTTTTTGTTTTTTTTTTCTTTTAAGAAAATTTATGGATAGATTCATTTCTTTTTGAATGGACCTAGAAAAATAGGACAAAGTTCTTTTCCAAGATTGGATGAGAGAGGGACCCAAAAAAATGGGTCTCGGAAGGAATCGAATGCATTTGCACTCATTCCTTCCAAGACCCATTTTTTTTGGTCTCCTGATTCGTCTCTCTTTCTCTCTCCTCAGTCCATTTCCATAAATATAGGGAAAGCGGAGAACCTTTCTCTACTTATTTCTAAAAATCTTTTCTTTATTTTTTTTTCTCCTGAGTTTATGTATATATCCATTCAAATACTTTTGAGAACGGTCATCCCAATTCTCTGTCGTCTTTTCGGTTTCATCGTCCCAACACTCAGTGGACATAGTCTCAGTCGATTTTGGAGCATGGGTCGTCCGTTCATTGTCCCAACATTCAGTGGACATAGTCTCAATAGATTTTGGAGCATGAGTCGTCTGTTCATTGTCCCAACACTCAGTGGACATAGTCTTAGTGGATTTTAGAGCATGAGTCGTCCGTTCATTGTCCCAACACTCAGTGGATTTTGTCTTTCGATCCTCTGAAGATATTTTGGGGGTCTCATGAGATTCTTTGGAAGGTTCGTCCCAACAGGCTGCTGGATCGTAATGGGGAATATTTTCAGGTATGTCTCCCCAACCCTCCGTCTTCCTCGAGTTATTGGAGGAAGTTGACGACAAAGAAGAAGAGCCCATCAAGTTTAAAGGCGTATGCTCAGCCGGATGTTCCATCACTTGGAAACAGGACAGATTATCCCATTTCTGGATGAGGTTATCGTACGCTTTTGGGGACGGATCCTTCTCTAACTGATCGTAGGCCTTATCAAAAGCTTGCAGAGGATTGTCTGCTTCCTCCTGAATCCTCTCCTCTTTCTCCGTTCCGTCTGGATAGACGTGATTGATATGAAAATCTCCTTCCGTAATATGCCATCGATAGTTGCGCACTTTGTTTTCGGCACAATCGAAATATTTCATCCTTTGATGATGTCGGGCACATTTTTCCCGATACTTCCAAATGATTCCATCTGGCACATAAATTTCCGTCACGGGTTTTTGCTAATCCAAGGCTTTAGCAAAGAATTTAGCTTTCTGACATCCCACCACATAAATCGTGGAGAAGCTGTGAGTGAGCGATTGGAGAATGCGTCCTAAATGGTTGTAGGGAATATGACACTCGTTCCAACGAAGTCCGTGCCGGTTTCTCGTCAGCCAGGCATTCGTCTTTTGGTTTTTTTCATTCAGTTGGTGGAAGGGGTGAGGAGGAGCAAACGTCAACGATCCCACGGTCAAAAAATCTTTTGTCGCATAGCCCAATTCTTTTAAAACGTAGGTAAATTCACCCTTCTTGTGGTTGTAGGACTGGAAACCCTCTAGATCGAGCACGATAAAGTTTTCTGAACACGCCATGGCGATGAATACGGTGATGTCTTCCACAAACAGGAGCAAAAAAAAGAATCGAAAAGGTATATATGTATAACAGGGAAGATCTAGAAAGGGGGGGAAAAAACAATAAAACGTTTTAGAGTCGTCGTCTTGAAAGAGACATTTTTCTTTTCAAAGGGTTAAGAAGAGAGTTCTTTTTAAATGAAGTTATGATTATTATGATTATTAAAAAAAGAAACAAAGAATCAAATCGAGTTTATAGATAACCATATTCATAGGACCAAAGGGACTTACCAGCTCAGTTCACGTCTTCTTCTGTTCTCTGAAGAAATCTCGTGGAGGACACACACTTTTATACTCGCGCGACATCTGTCGGGATCGCGACCCCATCTAAATGTCAGGGTCATTCCAACCTCTTAAAAGGATCGGAATGAAAGAAACACTTTGATAAAAAATATATTTATGAAAAGATATCTGAGGGTCGTGAGAATATTTTCTCTCCCCACCCCCCGCCTATTTCAAAAAAAAATAAAAAGTCTTTCTTGGATCGCGTCAAGATTACAAAACAACTCACAGGACTTGTTTATCTCGATCTCGTCAGGGTCACCCTTTCACATAAGAAGATGGATGGACCCTGAACCTTACACATGATAAAAATTAACTCTACCCGCCTTTTGTCTGGGAATAGGGTCTCACCGTTTCTAAAAATAGACCAGATCCCATTCTTGGAATTCTATTCTTTAGGAAAGGAGCAGTGATGGTCTATTTTTAGAAAGTGTGAGACAACATTCCCAGACAAAAAGGGGGTAGAGTTAATTTTTATCATGTCTAAGACATGATAAAAATTAACAAAAAGTTTTTTTTTTTTTTTTTTTTTTTTTTTAAGGCTGAAAAATTTTTCTGAGAGAGCTGAGAAAGATTTTTCCTCCCAATCTTTTTCGACGATGAAAAGGGAAAAACTACTGATCCGATCTCCCTACGCTTTAGGGAAAAAATACTTATGAAATATTCATGTGTTGAAATTGACTATTCAAATAAGTGACATTTTGTTTCTCATTGGAACTGTTCAACGGCGAGTCCATTCGTCTCATTCTTTGGGGTAGGGGATGAAAGTATAGCGGTTTGTTGAAATCGATGATAGTTTCCTCTTTAGTCGGCGGAACTGTAAATCTATCCCGTCTTAACTCTTCTAATCTCTTTGAAAGTCTTTCCACTTGCTCTGCTAAGGTTTCCTCGGTACTCATGGTCTCTCTTAGTTTAGGGAAGTCTTGACGTATTGGCTAGAGAACAGAGGGTCTTTTTCTCTCTATACATATATCATGTGGGAGCGTGTGATTTATAAATCCTTGTGAAATCTTTCTGCGTCTTGTGTAACTTGGAAAATTCGTCTTCTTCTCGTCGATTGGGGGGGGAGTTATAGAAAAGAAATGGGATTGAAAGAAATCAACATATTACAAAAAAAGGAACTTTTTTTTTCTATTTTTTTTTCTCTAGGGATTTACATACCATTTCATTCATGAACATCCAAGGGTTCTCTCCAAGACCAAATTTTAGAAGAGGACCACAAAGAGTACACTTGAGGATCCTCTTTCAGGTCTAGGTGAGATAAGGGTTGAGACCAATATTCTTGGGTCTCTAAAGCATCCCAACTTGGACATTTATTATTATTATTATTAGAAAGTTCATCCTCCTCCTCCTCCTCATCGTCGCACGAGTTCTTCTGGGGAGATTCTTCCGCCTCCTCTTCGTCTTCGACAGCTTTGCTCTCGGAGGGGTAACAATGTAATTTCCGGAAAACGTAACTACCCTCCATCAAATGGTATCGAAAATTTCTCACCTTGTTCTCGGCACAATGAATCATCTTTTGGAAATATTGGTGTCGCGTGCATTTCGACTTGTTCCGCCACTCGGTTTTCCCTGGGATGTAAAACTCGTAAACGGATCGCTGGCAGAGCTTGCTGAAAAATTCGGCTTTATCGTATCCATTGACGTAGATCACCTCCACATTTTCGGTCAGCATTTTCAGGATCGTAGGAAGATGCTCGTAGGAAAGACGACCCTCGGTCCATTGCAGGCCGTGTCGGTTATTTGTAGTCTGGTTGACCACAGCTTGATTGCGGGACGATAAGTCATCGTAATGGACAGGAGGGAGAAAAATCATGGATCCGCATAAGGTTAAATCGCAAGTGATGTAGCCCAGTTCTTTCAAGATGAAACATATATCTCCCGTCTTTGGATCATAACAGTGAAAGTATTCCATGTCCAGAACAATGTAGGAATCTTTGAGAGGTTCGGCACTCAAAATGTCCATCTTCTTCAATTGAGAAAAAAAAAGAAAACAAAATTCTCTCTCTCTCTCTCGCTGTGTGTCCTGAAGGAAAAAATGGATAGCGTTCTCTCGCCGTCTCCTCTTTTATAGAGAGAGAGAGAAAAGGTTGCACTTGACAGGTCGTATGAATTCTGGGAAAGGTCACATTCGTATATGTATTTGTTTTTTGAATAATATCGTGCGTATCTCAATACACATCCATCATCATAATAATAAAGGTCACCTTGGAAAGAAAAAGAAATAAAAAACATGGAACTCGTGCTCGAGTTTGAAGGTTTCTACGATTCTCAAGGAGCCTTTATTGTGAAAGAATTGGGTTACGTCACATTGGACGGTACTTCTCGAGGGGTATTTGTTTTTAAACCCCCGTTTCCATGGCAAATGCTCACCGAGAAAGAAAAACGAACCGCTATGTGGGCGAGTGATTATTATCACGGCTTGTCGTGGTACGAAGGAGAAACTCCGTACAGTTATTTTCCATGGGTGTTAACGATGTTGACGGAACCTTTTTCCATGATTTGGGTGCGAGGAGAAATGAAACGGCGGTTTTTAGAGTAATGGTTGCAAAGATCCATTTATTGCATTTCGGGATCGACGCAAGAGATTCTCAAATACAATGGGATCGAACACATGAATTGTCCTAACCATACAAAAGGTTTTTTCCATTGCGCTCTACAAAAAGCGGTTCGGTATCATTATTATTTAAAGACACAGAGAAAAAATTCGCAAGGTCGATCCTGCACAATTCAATCTTGACAGAACTCATTAAAAAAAATACATATATCATGTTACTTCTTCAACAGCACAGATGGTTCTGAAGCGAAACTTGGAATTTTGAAATAATAGATCAGGGAGAAATCATTCTTAATAAAATGGTAAAGTCTCGAATCGGCTGGGAGAAAAAAAAATTTCTCAGAGCTGAGATAAAAATTCTCTAATGAGAAAAAAAAAAAAAACTTTTGGTTAATTTTTATCATGTCTTAGACATGATAAAAATTAATGACCCTCCGTTTTTGTCTGGGAAGGATGTCTCACCCTTTCTAAAAATAGACCATGACTCATCCTTTCGCTAATGGCAATCATTCCATGAATGAATCACGATTTGTTTATCAAAAGAGTGAGACAACATTCCCAGACGAAAAGGGAAGGGGGGTCGTTAATTTTTATCATGTCTAAGACATGATAAAAATTAACAAAAAGTTTTTTTTTTTTTTTTTTTTTTTTTTTTTTTTTTTTTTTTGAGTTGTAGAATTTTTCTCAGCTCTGAAAATTTTTTTCCAGCCGACTCAAGACTTTACCATTTATATTTACGAATAGTCTTTGGATTATTTATTTATTTTCTTTTAAAAAGAAAATTCTGAGCTAGACCTATCTATTGGCTTAACATTCTGGTCATAGAAACAGTCTAGAATCTCATTTTATTTTTCGAGGCTAATGCACGGGTTCTCCAATCAAAAGGGTTACTATAAAGGGATTGGTTTGAATGCATTTATCTGCAAATGTTGTAGGATTCTGTTGTTGAGAAGGGGGTTATTATTATTATTATTATTATTATTATTATTATAATGATGATTGTGGCAGATTCGTTTTCTACATGGAAGTCTAATCTCCTCCGAAGACCTTTTCTGGGGATCGTCGATAGATGGTTTTTCAATAGGAATCGTTTCCCTCGGATCCTCAAGAGATAGAAGGGGATCCTGTCTTGAGACATGGAACGGTCTCTCCTCCTCCTCCTCCTCGAGCAGTCTTGAGAAAGGGAGAGGATTTTCGGTTCCCTTATACTTGAGGGGTCTTGAAAAATTGAGAGGTCCCTAAAAAGAGGTCATGGAGATAAGATTTCTTGGAAAGAAGAGAGAGAGAGAAACAAAAAAAAACAAATAAAACGGACGTCATAGAGCCTCTATGTGTGTCTGTGTGTGTCTATATAGATATATAAAAAGACGAGAGTACTGTGCGAGATCATTTCTTTTCCATTGGGAGCCATGTCGCTATTAGACGTTTTTCCAACTCAACGGATTTCGAACGGGGAGGATTTGAAGACGCTAAAGCCAATCTCCAACTTGAAAATTTTTTTGGCGTGTCATTGTGCGACATTTATTCCGCATTTACCACCTCATCAAGCGATCGTTTCTTTCAACCAAGATGTCGAATCCTCCAATCTGCTCGTTCAGAATATATACAGAAATTTATTCGAATCGCAACAAACGAAAGAGGAATCTCCCTTCTCTTGGAATCGGATGGATCGAGATTTGAGACGGCCCATTCAAACAGACCGGCGATATACAGATCCGCGCACGAGTTTTCGGTGGAAGAATATTTTTCTCACGAAACGATATTTTACCTTTGGAGTGAAAACGACGGCTGAGGACGAAGTTCATATTGTTCAGACCACAGCCGCTCCTCTCGCCTATTACGAATCATCGTCCCCCAATCTGAAGGAAAGAAGTTTTAAAGTCAGCGACAGGATGAAATATAAGAAATATATTCTAAGACCTTTTCTAAACTATGTCGTTCCCCCGAAAACGCAATATCTCATCGTCACAACCCAGAAGAGTCTCTTTCTCGTCGATCGGTGCTCGTACTCGCTTTGGAAACAATTGAAAGAGGAGATTTCTTTCCAATCGCCGATGATGTTTCAAGAAAAAGAAGAAGAAAACCCTCCGCCACCTTTACCCATCCCTTCCTTAGATGATAAGAGGAGCTGGACCAAACCATCGTCATGGCCCGAAACAAAATCGACCCGGCAACGGAATGAAATTGAAGTCATCACAATTGAAGATGAGGAGGAAGAAAAAAAATTACCTCTTAAAAAACGGTCGACTTACCGGAACCTACCTGGCGTGCAAGATCCGCTTCAGATTCCAGAAGCTTCTTCTTCTTCTTCTTCTTCCCCGACTTGTTCAAACAGGCAACCTCTTTCGGACTCCTCACAGAAAGAACCTCTTCTAATATCCTCTTCTTCTTCTTCTTCTCCAACCTGTCCCGACATCGTAGAGGTAGAATGTCAGACGGGTCCACAAGCTTCAAAAAGTCCCGACATCGTAGAGGTAGAATGTCAGCCGGGTCCACAAGTTCCAACAGGTCCAGAAATCATGGAGGCAGAATCACAGCCGGGTTCACAAGTTCCAACGGGTCCAGAAATCATGGAGGTAGAATTTCAGCCGGGTAAACAAGTTCCAACGGGTCCAGAAATCATGGAGGTAGAATCGCAGCCGGGTCCAGACATCCTAGATCCCTCCACTCATCCCAAAGAGACTCCAAGTGTTTCAAGACAGCCTTGTGAGGATCCAGCCCTTCCCGTATGGAATGATTATATGGACTTACAAAATTTGGTACAACAGGAAGGAGAAGAAAATAATCATACGGATGGGTGGGTCAAAGACTGTTTAGATCATTTAACCTCGAATGAAATTGAACTGTTATGGAATTGCATTTCTGAAATCACATCGGAAATGGGATAAAAACCAAAACAAAAAAAACAATTTTTTTAATAAAAAATGGGAGGAGGGTCATGATGTCAATTAAAAAAAATATTATATAGAGTCCAATCTTGGTGGTTCACTTCAGTTTTCCAGCATGAGGTGATCCACGTTTCCCGAAATATGGATCCCATTCCAAGAGAGATTGTGTAGAGCCTTCACTTCAGTTCTTTTTTTTTCTACCAAGAGGAGAGGGTCCCCAAAGGGTTACCCATGTCCAAAGAGAGAAAGTGTAGAGCATTCATTTCAGTTTTTTTTTTCAAGTTTAGGGGAGGGAGGTCTCAAAATGACACCCCCCCCCCATTTTCAAAGAGAGATGGTGTAGAGCGTTCATTTCTGTTTTTTTCCAAAGTTAGGGAGTTTTTAAATGGCTACCCATTTCAGAGAAAGAGAGAAAGAGAGAGAGAGAGAAGGTGTAGAGCGTTCATTTCAGTTTTCCAACATTAGAAGGTCCCAAAATACCTTCTGAATTCAAAGAGAGATCGTGTAGAGCGTTCATTTCCAGTTCTCCAAGATCAGAAGAAGAGGGTCCGCTTTTCCCAAAAGGGCTTTCCGCATTCAGAGACAGCGAAATGCAGACTTCAGTTTTCTCCCTCCCCAAGAATAGAGGGTCCCAAAATGGCTTCCCATTTCAAAGAGAGAGGGAGAGGCGTTCATTTCCATTCTCCAAGATAGGGTCGTCTGCTTTTTCCCAAAATGGCTTCCCAATTCAAAAAGAGAGAGAGAGAGAGAGAGTAAAAGGGTGTGTAGAGCGGTCATGTTCATTCTCCAAGATAGGGTCGTCAGCTTTTTCTCAAAATGGCATCTCCCCATTCAAAAAGAGATCGTAACCAATTTTTTCCAGTTTTTTCCAAGATGGGGGGGAGAAGAAAACCTAGGATGGAATAACACGACACACAGAGAAAAAGAGAAAAAAAAACGCCATCTTGTCATTTTCTGATAGGGTACCGGTGTTCGAATACTTTTGTGACCGACTGTACAGGAGAACTCCCGGCCTTGAGAACGAGACAATGCAGAGGATATTCGCGAAAATTTTCTTAAATAAATGAAGATTTTCCGGAAAACACCTTTGAAAATTCAGGAGCTCTTCCAAGATCCTGCCTCCATCGTACGTGATCACAGCACCCTCCCTTGGAAACTGTTCTTAAAGTTGCAAAAACAATTACAATGACGGTTACATTATGTCTCTTAACTGCTGAGTCTGAGAGGCAGGATCAGATCGTTCCAGCAGGAAACTGCTTTGACTGCGTGAAATGGAAAAAATGTGCCCTTAGGCATTGGTTTTTAGGTAAATAAAGCGAAAATCGCCGCGCCAACCAAGGAGAAGCTCTATCCAGTACGAAAATTGAAAAGGTGACCATTAAAAATTCTTCGGGTCTAGCCGTCCAAGCTGGACAAGCGGCTAGACCCCCAAAACTCACTTTTGCTCATAACTGGTTTTTTCTTTCTTAGGAATGTGAAGAAGGGATTTTGAGCATAGGGAATAGCGTTGTGGAATTAATGTGAATATCTACTCAGAAAATATTACCGTGTCTTCTGAAATTATAAAATGGCTTGAATTTATTCTTAACTTTTTGGTTTAGACAGAACTTCTAAAATTTAAATATTCTGTCTCTTCTTCATACAATTACAATGGCAGAATCTGCATTTAAGATAATAACACGAAGCAACTGTGAAAATTAAAGAAGCTGTGCAGAAAATTTAAAAGGTTTATTTCAAAGAATCTCTTTGTACAATCTGTTAATGGCTGCACCACCAGAATGTAAAGAACGGAAATTATTTTTTTTCACGCATTCCTCATGAAGCTAGAGCTTAGTTATTCATTTAAAAGTAGTTTTCTTTAACTTACCCCAATAGAATTTTACATCTGACATTTAGAACTTTACTTTGAGATTTATTATCGCTATATTTCAAAGCTTGGCTTTAAAAATAAATCTGGCTTTCATTCTAGCAGACGATGACATGTGAATTTTAAAAGCAACTAACGCATGACTAATTTCATTAAAATTACAGCATGGAATAATTCATGGGAAAAAATACCGAAGCATTTTCATTTGTAAACAGCTCAAAATCTAAAACAAAACGATATTTTTCTTTCACGCTCTTAATAGTATATTGAAGTAAAACACATTATTATCTACCGATTTCGCAAACATCCGGAATTTAAGATTAAAATTAATCATACTCCTCAGAACACTGAATACAAGGCAAATATATATAATTTAATTAAAGAATATTTTAAACAGTCTTCTTATTTAATTCCACGAATAAAAAAACATAACAGATACCTAAAAAAAAGTAAATTTAAGCCTAAACCGTTTTTCAAATGTTAAAAGAAATGTAAAATCGAACATTTGATTACATTTTTTTTAAACTTCAATGATTTTTATATTTCAAAAAACGTTTTTAAAAATTTAGTGATAAGAAAAACTTAATCTGTAGGGGGCACCCGGGTTTGAACGCGGCCTTCGAGAACAAGGCCTTACACCTCAGAAATTCAAATTTGTGTTTTTCACATTACTCTTTTTTCAAACATTTTTTTTGTCATATTTTCAAAATTATTGTGAAAATTGTAATTAATATTATATTTTAAAAAAATATATAAACAAAACTTACACCTCAGATATTGTTACACCAGTTGCTCATAAATCTTAGAATTGTTTTTTCCCTAAAATTTTGCTGTTACGTTTTATAAATTAAATTTCATACATTAGCAAAATGCTAAAATTTTGAAAAGCTATAGAGTATATGATAATTTAAATGGATACAATAGAATAAACAATTAAAAAATATTAAATATACTGGGAGAACGAAGTGCTTTGCAAGGAACGTCCGGTATCCTATACCATCATTGCACTTTCCTGATATGATATAGGGTCTACCACGTGCGCTTCGGTAACGAGATGTGGGAACCTCGGCTAACTGCCTTAATTTTTTAAAATTTAAAACATAATTCTGCAGTGTGTTCCTTTCAAAATGTTGTCTAGTAAATTTTCAAAGAATTATTTTTTTTCCCCTTTATAATTCCTTAAGGATACATACAAGTGATCCAAAAAATCAAAACACACACATAGTTACAGGCACAACTTTCGATCTAGAGAGCTACGAAATTAACTATTATGATCATAAATTCTTACTTGGACATATCAAGATTTCGCTAAAAAGTAAAATATAGAATAGAATACTAAGAATTCATATCGCAATTAAAAAAGTGTTTAATAAAGACAGTCGGCAAAATTAAAGTAAAATGATTTTCTGTGGCAATTTAAAAATAGATCTTTGGTTTTTATTCGGTAAGAATCTGTATCACTACAAGTTTAATAATTATTTTAATAATAACAATAACACCATTTGACAGTTTAAAACAATGTTGACATTAAAAGTTACTATTAAAAAATAAATTTTAATGTATTTATATCCATAAATAAATGATGAAATATCCCATTTTAATATTAAGTTTTTTTATAAAAGATCTAAACTAAATTTGTTTAAAAAATAAATGTAATAACCGAAAATGCTAGTTTTTTCATTTTATCGCCATACTGAAGAAAATTATATATTATTTAAAAAAGTCTGTAAGAAAACGTTGGTTCTTGAAAAATGCTCTTTTTATTCATATTTTTCATGTTTACATATGAATGAAAAATAATATGCAATGTTTCGTTTGCAGTTCGAAAGCTTAACATTTTCGCGTTAGGAAGTGTTGGAAAGTTTATCCAATCAATGGAAAATAAAATGAGACTAATATAAGTAATTATTGATAATCCAGGTGAAAATTTTTATCAAGTGTTAAGAAAAATAAGCTCAAATATCTGAAATCTTAAAGCATGATATACAAGGAGGTTAGAACTCATGGAGATGCCCTCCACGCAGTCCAAGTGAAGCCAAAAAAGGGGGGAAGCATGCCCTTAGTAGTCGTGGCTTAGAAAGATTGACGTGCTCTAACCACACCCAATTTTGTTCCTGGTACTCGTAAAGGATAGCAGATTCTTCACGTCCTCTTTCCCTTACTTTTCTCGCCATTTCATTTTATTTCTACATTATGTAATTGAAATAATTTCTGCATTATGCAATTGCATCCTGTAATTAATGAATGCTAGCATTAAAAGTATTGTGAACACAGAACACTAACTATGTACTCAAACTATTATTTGATTATAATTTACTTATTCTATGTATATATAATTCTCAACTTTTACATGTTATAAATATTCCTTATGTTTCGAAAAAACTTAATTTGAATAAACAATGATAGAAATATGTAAACTTTACGTTGTTATTTTAAAACTCACACGACAAATGTGACTAAAAATCAAATTCAGTTATTATATATCTACTTGAGCACAAAATAAAATGTAGTTAAACACATAAAAGGTCAGACTGTAATGTAATTATGATCAGACATCAAAGTAAACTGTTTTCTTTTAGATGGAGAGCTAGCCACTTCCCCTCCCCTTGTTTACTTATCGTTTAGCTATCACATATAAGTTAATTACGAATATCGCTTTTATTATTATTATGAAAAGGTAAGTCTGAGAACTATATGTGTTTCCTCGTGTACTTTACACAAAGAAAATACTCAAACTCTTTCTTGAAGGCCATTGAAACACAAGTTTCGATTATTCTACTTGTATATGCACGTTCTAAAACATTCTTTTACAGGGACATGAAGTCGGAAATGTAGACATAATTTCGCTGTAACAATTCAGTGTCTTTTATTCCTTTCAGATCTAAGCATACAAAATCAGAAACACACTGAGAACTTGAAACCAGCTGCCGTTTTACCTCACCTCGCTTAGTAAGGTAATCGTTTTCTTGCCCTCACAAGGCGTGGCTTATTTTCTTTCCCCTGGCTTCACTTTCTTCCTACTGCAATAGCAGAGACGCCATCTCCCTGTATTCTAACCTCCTTGATGATATATAATAAATGTTAAGATAGTATCATTTACTTAATCTCCTATTTACTTTACATCAGAGTAACATAAAATTAGTTTCTCTGCAGGGGCGTAGCTAGAGGGGGGCAAGGGGGCATCTGTCCCCGGCGCAGAAACCAAGGGACGCCAAACTGATTTTACGACATTTTAGAATTAAATGTTTTCCATCCTTGGCAAGCAGTAGGGGGCGCGAAATCTTCAGTTGTCCCTGGGCGCTGAAAACCCTAGCTACGACTCTGCTTCTCTGATAAATTAGCGCGTTGTGGGTTCACTTAAGGCTCCTATATATTAGAGGAGCCTTAGGTTCACTCGCTTCGAGCACAGGAGAGAGATTTCTTCGCACTCCTCATCGTGACGTCACGAAAGAGCTGGACGGCCTTGTTTCTCGAAGGTCACGGTTTGAACGTAACCGTAACGGTAGAACCGTCAGTCTCGATGGTTTCGCAGATCATATTGCGCATGCGCGCTGCTAGTGGCTGTAAGCTAGAGGTTTGTGATTGTGAGCTCTTAGACGAAATCCCTTTTCCCTATCTCATTCGGAATGAGGTTTGGGATCTAGACGCTTCTCGCTACGGTTTGCACTACAGGGCGGGAAAATTAGGCGAAAATCAAGCAGTTTGCCTTTGTGATATTTGTAATAATTATTAAAAATGTTGGTTCGAGGTTCTTCTGATCAGACAATGAGAAGGAATAAACGTAAATATACCAGGAAAAGGCAAAGAATCTCTAAGGGTAGAAGGTTTGTTGATCAATTTTTGAAACATTTTTTTAGTGGGCTGAAATTAATCAACACTTTCTATGAAGAATTAAATTATTGGAAAGCGCACAAAAAATTCATGCTTTTTTACTTAATATTAAAGTTTGGAAGTAGTACAGGTTTTTTTTTATCTATATTTATTAAAAATAGGACAATATTAATAAAACATGAGTTGTATTGTATGTATTTGAGTAAAAACGTAATCTCAAAAAACTATTCGAATACTTAACACTTATGACGAATCATCAGCAAGTATTATTGTTAAAATAATTTTTATTTTCTTGTCCTCAAAGTAGTTCGTTAAATGCTAAAACGCCGCTAAACTTTTCTTCCTCTGAGACTTGATTTTGCTGCATCTCGCTTGATTTCGTCCTGCATTAGTAATTTCGTTAGCTGTTTTAAGAGAAATATTTTGTATTTGACTTGCGAAATATATTAGATAGACTTTAAATTTAAGAGGGAAAAGCCCTAAAGGGGGGGTCTATATTTAAAATGTTAAAGTTTATTGTGAAAATAGACTTTTCAAGAATCAGTCCTTAACTTATGTTTGGCACTAAAGACATAGGCATACATGAAAATTATATAAACTCAGAATCATGATTGTTCTTCCATTATATTCCACTGTTAAATTTCTATTCTTGAAATCCTTCTTTGGATCGTCCCTATAATTTAAAGTGATCATTCTAATTAAAAACAATAATTAACCCTTATTCCATTCTTCATATTTTTATTTCTCATAGACTTTCAGAAAAAAATTCTAAGTTTTTTTTTTTTCTGTGCACTGTCATGAAATATATTTCTTGTAACATGTGTAGTGAGTTAAGTAGATCAGTTAAAGTGGTCTAATAATTTCTATATGGAAAATCCATATAATACATGAAGTTCTGAATTCACCAACTTATTTTCACAAATAATTACTATTAGCTAATCTTATTATACAGAAGCTTGTAGAAAAAAATATTTTGTTATAAAAGTCACTTATCAGGAGCAGGTTGGTGACTAATCAAGAAGATTGCCAAGCTATCAATTTTTATCGTAACTTAGCAAACTTTATCAACATAACAGAAAAAAGCAATTTGAATTGTTAAATAAGAATTATATGTAATTATACAGAAATATGTTAAACACTGCATGTTATATGATACTATCCGTCCCCCCCCCTCCATGTATACAGTGATTTGTTTTCATGTAAAAAGAAAATTAGAAAGACTCAGCATTGTGCACCAGTAAGTAAGGTTACCAGTTAAATATCACCATTTAACAATGAGATCACCAAATTAGGCCTGCATCTTATACAAAAGACCCTTGTCTAGTTCAGATTTGCAGAACATGATCTCATATTTTAATAGGGTTAGAGTAGATGATACATCTTGTGTTATCGTCAAGTTGTTGTTTCATTTATGGTAGCTTGAGTAGTTGAATGTGATGGAAACCCTATTATGATGTAATCTGTTGCATGATGGCGGTAAATTTGTAAGGGCTTGTGGTGTGTATGTTAGTTAGGAAGTTTTGTTTTGTGGTTTAGATGGGAAAATTGCCGAATGTGGTAAGATTAATTTGAAATTTCTGTATGATTTGGAAAAAAAGGAGAAAAGAGCATTACTTGACTGGTGTGTAAATGAAGGTTTACTTAGTAGCCATTATTAGGTGTCCTGTTTGTAGGAAGGAAATGCGTATGGTTGAAACATCGGACGATAATGGCGCTATGGAGGATATTTTTTACTCTTATTTTGTGAATTTAATGTGGCAATGCCAGTATACAGATTCTAGTTCAGATAATTTTAGATTAGGTTAGGTTATATAATTACGGCAAAGCCTGGAGGGCTATGCCTAAGGGGAGGGATGCCTTTGTGGACGACTTTGTAAGGGAAACTGGCTCATATACACCAGATAATTTTAGGAAGTTTTTGGATACTGTTAAGGAATTTTGTTTGGCTGAAGACATGTTAATTCATAAATAAGGTAAGTGGATATTTCCTTTGTGTAGTGCAAAGATGAATTTCCTTTTTTATGTTATTTCATTGTTTGATTTAAAATGTAGTTTATTGAGATTATATATTTTGTGTTGGTTGCTCCGTTGAGTTTTTAAATGAATATAGATCTATGTTTACATGGACAAAGTCGAGGGAGTGCATAATGCCTAGTTTGTGCAATTCTCTAATGTTTTTTTAAGTGAAGATAGGTTGATGTGTACATGGATAAAGTTAAGGGAGTGTGCAATTCTCTGATATTTTTTTTAAGTGTTTTGAAGTGTCAATGTGTACATGGATACCGGTTTTGTGCAATTCTTTGCCTTGTTACTTTGGCTTTGTGTAGCCATATCGAATATGTGCGATTCTTTGTTTTGTTATTTTGGATTTTTGTGCCAAATATCGCTGCTACAGAAGCCAAAATAGCAAGGTCAAAGAATTGCACAAACTCAGTATACACATACCACCAAAAATCGCCAATTTTCGCAAAGGAGCACACATAAATATATTTTTACCTTTAATAGTTATCATATTCACTTTAATTTGCCTAATGCTAGAATTTTGAGGTACTTGTGTCTTAATGATGGAAATAGTCCAAATTTACCAAAAAAGAGTGATTAGTTGCAAACATTTTCCACCATAGGGTTGCAGCAAGACGTCATTTGAAATTGCACTTAATGGAATTGATTGAGGCGGTAGAAAGTTGTAGTTCAGTAAAAAACCGTCGAAATCTATTTTAAAGTTATTGCTAAACATTTTCCACCCAAAATGAGAAAAAACTAATTGCATTAAATTCCTTCCAAAGTTAGGCAAGCTTTCTTCGATAACATCTAAATACCAAATTTCGTTCAGTGTTATGCAGTTCAGTGTTCATTTAACCTGTAATGGTTTCACCTGTGCAGTCTTTTCATATAGCAATGAACTTCTAATTCTAGTTCTGTAGTGGTTCTTTTATACATTTTCTTTTTTATTTATTTATTTATTTTATTATTATATATATATATATGTGTGTGCAGTCAATGTTGATAAATCCCAAAACATAAATAAAAGTGTTTTTTTTTTTTTTTTTTTTTTTTTTTTTGTGTGTGTGTGTGTGTGTTTGTGTTCATAAATTAAAACTAAATATTTAAAAGCTAAATAAAAAGCTGATCATATTTTCCCCATGAAACTAATAAATTCCCCTCCCTCCTAGTTGAGAACCCTTGCTCTAGTGGATATTTTATATATGTGCAGTACTTTTGATATAGCTATGAATTTCCTTCACTGTAGTGGTTCTTTTACTTTTATGTACTGTTTTAATGTAGTTATTGATTCCTAATCATGTAGTGGTTCTATTTATTACATCTGTGTGCTTTTTTAAAATGGCTAGAAATTTCCAAGCCTTGTAAAGGCTTTTCCTTGTACTTATTTAATTTCTTGTACTCTTTAATTTCTCATTATGATTTTTTTATAGCCTGAAACAACATATGTTGCAAGGTAAGTAGTCAGTAATTCTTGGTGTGAAGAATTTTTTGGAGTGCAGCTAAATATCACAAATGACATTTTGGTAACCCTTATGAGTTTATCTTTAACTGGCTATTTGGACAAATTCTGTAAGTTATACGTGCTCATCATTATTAAATAAATGCTAAAAGAGTAGTAGAGTAAGTAGAGGAAAAAAAAAAAAAGGTATTGCAGAAAATGTATTGTACTAAAAGCTCAGGGGGGGAAAAGTGAGAATATTTGTTGCCAAAGAGGTCTCTTTTACAGGTAAAGTAGAGATAAGAAACAGGTAAAGGTTAGCAAAATGTCACTAAAGATGTTTTGTCATCAAAAGAATTATCACCAAGAAAATGTCATCTTTGCTTGCTGGTTGATAAATACCAATTTAACCTTAGGAAAACATTTTGCAGAGTCTATTGGATGTTACAGAAATTTCTGTAGAAGTTTGTAGGCAATCCTTTATAGAAATCAAAACAGAATTCTATAGAAATGTTGCTTTGCAATATTATATAAGAATTTTATAAAGGTTTTATACAGTCAAAAGTCGTTAATCCGGACTCATCGGGATTTCGGCGATTTCGGATTATAGATCATCAGTTTAAATCTGGTAAAATGACATGCAGAAATTATAAAATTAAAAATATGAAACCGTAATTTACGAAATAAAGAACAATTATGATCTAAAGGGTATCAAAATTTACAAAAAAAAAAAAAAAGCTAATATTTATTTGTTTACGTTATTAAACATTTCTTTCAATGTAAGTTCTTTAAGTTGCTTCGTTTTTTATGTGATAATACATTTCTTTAATTCTATAAACAGACATAATTTCTTGTTCAGTTACAAAGTTCCGCTGTTCAAGTCCTACAATTGCTGTGTCGAGAATACCGACTAATTTGTCAATCGAAATTTTTTGTTTTCAATAACCTCTGTCACTTTCTTCGCTATCGGAAGCGAATTACAATGACGAGACATTTGATTTAAATCGTATCAAAGACGGAGTACATCGCAATGAAATACTACATTGAGTAAGCAATTATAAGCCAAATGAAATAAAAACATCTGCCCTTAAGATAAGGATAGTGCTGACAGATCAACTTCCAATTCATTGCACGCCGCCCCGGCATTAAAGATAAACAAAGTTTAGATAAACAAAGGATATGTCTTTATCCATTTTTTGCAGCAATTCCACTTTTTGTTTAATGGACTCCGAAAGATACTTTCGCTTTGTATATCCTTTACATATTAGTAAATATATATCGGAAATTCTATTTGACATAATCGAAAGTTCAAGCTTACTTTTATAAAATTGCTCTAACAGTCTGCAAAAAATAATAATCCGGATCCAATTCGAAGATTAAGGAACAACGCAATCTGCAACATTAACTGAAATAGATAATTAGATAATTTTAGCTTAGCTTATCCCGTCCGTTATACATTAAACGCGCTTTCGTAAACGTATTTTGCGCACGCGTACATGCAAATTCGCAGCGGTAAAGGTCTTACGCGCGTGCGTCAACGTGACGCATGTGCAGAAAGTTTGTAGCTTTGATTATAGATCATTCCGGATTATGGGTGTCCGAATTAACGACTTTTGACTGTAGAATAGTATTGTATAGAAATGGGCAAGTTACCAAACTGTAATCAAAGCGAATTTTCAGTTTCTGATGTACTGATATAAAAAAGATTAACTGAGATATATCGTAGAATACAGAGATATACAGCAATAGGATAGGATATACAGAGATTGATAGGAATAAGTGGGATACAGAATATAAAGAAGATAGTACATAGAAGAGAAAAATAAACACTTTATTCATAAGTATTGAATCACTTTTTAACGGAAATTTTTTCAATTTTTCCTCTTGTATAACGTTTTTAGCTTAAAAGTTTATGTAACACTTTTCTTATACTATAATACAAAAATTAAATCTTGTTAAAGCATAAAATCAATTTAAATCTTAAAATTAATGGAAAGATTAAATATAATAATGTATGTATACTATTAAATATAAAATTTTAATTCCTGAAATAAATGCTTTTAATTATTGTTTGTGTACTCTTGGGAGAGAGATTTCTTTTAAATATTAGACTTACAATTACTTTAATTGTATTTCTTTTTATTTAAATATTTGGTACTGATATATTATCCTGTCGACCATTAAACTATTACCAAGCAGTGCGATTTAGTGCCAGTTATGGGTAAGCATGACATTACAATACATTCATAACATCTGTGCTTTCTTTTGATGTAAGTTAGATTGATTCTTGATGGGCCATGTTTTGTTTTTGATAAACAAAGGATGTAAATCAATAGTTACTTTTCTTGCATTTTAAGGGGATGGAAGTGATTAAAAATTGGAATTTGTGTTTTTCAGAACAGCAAACAAAGGATTATTTTTAAAGTCATGCAAAGCTACCATAAAAAAAAAAAAAAAGTGTGTATTAGCGGATATAATATAGTCAGGGTTTGATAATCCTTTCAGGATGTTTCTACTCATATCGTCCTAAACAGAACTTCCATTAAAATCGGAGGGCCTAACAAAATAATAAAAATCAAAGAAAGCCTCTTTGCAAAGCTCAAAAAACAAAAGCAGGCGCAATATTTATTGTTTATTATCAATTGAAGAGGAGTCTGTTTCTTAGTCAGCAAAACCTTGGTATCTCCACTAACTCTCATAGTTTGATGGTAGCCAACTTTTAATGTTGATGAGATAATATGCAAGTATCAATTTTTTAAAAAATCAAAATGATACTGATATTTATAAGGGGGAAAAATCATATTTGTTCCAAACACTTTTTCAACAAATCATTCCATATTTTAAATCTAAAAGTTTTTTTTTTTTTTTTTTATGTTGCTTTAAAATGCTCAAAAGCAATCTGTAAATCTGTAAGATCTTTTGGTACTGTTCTGCTGTCAGGAGTGGATTCAGAAGTGTTTGTATGTATGTATGTGCATATACATGTGTGTATGTACACAATTACATATGTACAAACACATATACAGTCAAAAGTCGTTAATCCGTACTCGTCGGGACTTCAGAGATTCCGGATTATCGATTTTTCCGGATTATAGATCATCAGTTTAAATCTGGTAAGATGGCATGCAGAAATTATAAAATTAAAAATATGAAACCGTAATTTATGAAATAAAGAACAATTATGATCTAAAGGGTATCAAAATTTACAAAAAAATATTTATTTGTTTACTTTATTAAACATTTCTTTCAATGTAAGTTGTTTAAGTTGCTTCGTTTTATGTGATAATACTTTCTCTTTAATTCTATAAACAGACATAATTTCTTGTTCAGTTACAAAGTTCCGCTGTTCAAGTCCTCTAATTGCTGTGTCGAGAATACTGACTAATTTGTGAATCGAAATTTTTTCGTTTTCAATAATTCACTGCATGCTGCGGCGTCCTCCCCCCCCCAGCCGCAGAGCAGCGTGAAATTGATAAACAGATTTCCGAATGGTTAGAGAAACAAAGGATATGCCTTTATCCGTTTTTTGCAGCAATGTTTTGTTTGATGGACATCGAAACATACTTTTGCTTTGTAGATCCTTTGGGAGTTCCAGCATCAAAAATTCTATTTGACATAATCGAAAGTTCAAGCTTACTTTTATAAAATTGCTCTAACAGTCTGCAAAAAGTAATAAACCGGATCCAATTTGAAGATTAAGGAAAAACGCAATCTGCAATATTAACTGAAATAGATAATTAGATAATTTTAGCTTATATCATCCGTTATACATTAAACGCGCATGCGTAAATGTATTATGCGCACACGCATATGCGCAGCCGTAAAGGTCTTACATGCATGCTTAAACGCCTGTGCGCATGCGCCGCATTGACGCATGCGCACAGGCGTCCCGTTGACGCATGCGCAGAAAGTTTGTAGCTTTGAGGTCTGGATTATAGATCATTCCGGATTAACGACTTTTGACTGTACATGCATATGAACACATCCATGCATACATACATTTCTGGACCCAGTCCCAGTAACAGAACAGTACCATCTTTTATAGAAAATGCAAAGCAAGAAGACTTGTGTGGAATTATGGCTCCATTATATATAAAATGGATTTGATATTTTCAGTAGAATTCTATTAACTGATTGTATGCACCAGAGGTTCTTAAGCTGTTTTGTCCTATCTACCTCCTTCCCTTTCACTAGAAGATCATTCCTCCCCTCCCTTTCAAAAATTTAAAAAATACATATATACATTTATTTACAAGAATATAGTAAAATAAAATTAAATTTAAATAATTCTCTTGCACCATTTTTGCAAGGAATGTAATTTAAACATATATTCTCTAATCGTATAAAGCTATTATAAATTTTTAATTTAATTAAGAAATTTTAATTGCAAAAATAGAAACTAAAATTAATTATTGCTGCAAACTAATTTACAATATCATTTAAATTCTAAGAGCATATGTAAATTAGGTGCACGTATCTAAAACCATGAAAAAAATTAATCTAAAAAAAAATTTTAAGGAGTTTTTAAGACCAAATTAAATTGTGTAAGTGAACAACTGTTGAGCAGGCAGAAAAATTCCTTAAAAAAGTTTTTGAGATTAATTTTTTGGAATATTATATATTTTTTATGGCATGAGATATGTGTTCTTAATTTACATATGCTCTTAGAATTTAAATACTGTAAATTAGTTCGCAGCAATAATTAATTTAAATTTTATTTTTTATTTTGCAATTAAAATTTCTTAATTAAGTTTTAAATTTATACTAGCTTTATACGAGTAGAGAATATTTATTATATACGTTATTTTAATGTATTTAATAAAATAAACAAAAGGTATGCAAAATGTTGATAAACGCCAAAACTTGAATAAAAGTAATTTTCTACTTTCATAAATTAAACCTAAATACCTAATAGCTAAATACAAATTTGGCAGCATTCCCCCTTAAACTGTTAAATTCCCCCTTGGTTGAGAAACCCTGCTTTATAAATTATATAAGATTTAATATGGGAGACCTTCAGAATTGTACAAATTGTTTTGAAATCTCTTCACAAATCTGTGTAGAATATCTATACATATTTCTATGGAATCTATAAAGGTAATTCTACAGAAGGTATGTCTAAAATTTTATAAAATTCTATAGAGTATCTCTCACCTAATTTATAGAAAATTAAGCTATAATTCTGAAGGATTCTAAACAAGTTTAACACTGGATTTTTTTATAGAATTCTATAAAGCATTTTCATAAGGTAACATCTGTCTATATGTTGTATTTAATGATGTAAATCTTTATTCTTTTTTTAAGCATAATTAAAAGAGTTGTTTTATTTTATCATGATATTTTAAATCTAGATACCCTGACTGTAAAATGTTTACATGGTTAAAATTTACAACCACTGAATTAGAAGAAGCTTGGAAATATAAATTATCAAGTAAAGATATTTTTGCTTGTAAGCAGCATTTGCATAATTGGCCTCATCGGAAGCTGTTACCTGTTCTAGCATCATTACCATTAGAAATATTACCACATCTTCCTCAAGAACTGTCTGATAGAAATTTATCTTCTGCAAAAGAAAACTTGGAACTTCTACAAAGAAAAAGCAGAAGAAGGCGTAAGGTAAATTTTTTTTAATATTTATCACTTCTGCTATTACTGTCCTTAATTTCAAATAACATTTTTATCTTTTCTTATATTTCTGAATGGCACCATTTTAGTTCAGTTCAAAAGGATTCTAAATATCTGGATCAGAACCACAGGTCGCCCAGGCAATAAAGAAAACTGGAGATAACTGTGTTTTATATATATACAGTCAAAAGTCGTTAATCCGGACTTGTCAGGACTTCGGCGATTCCGGATTATTGATTTTTCCAGATTATAGATCATCAGTTTAAATCTGGTAGGATGGCATGCAAAAATTATAAAATTAAAAATATGAAACCGTAATTTATGAAATAAAGAACAATTATGATCTAAAGGGTATCAAAATTTACAAAAAGAAAAAACTTAAAATTTGTTCACTTTATTAAATATTTCTTTCAATGTAAGTTGTTTAAGTTGCTTCGTTTCATGTGCTAATTCTTTCTCTTTAATTCTATTAAACAGACATAATTTCTTGTTTAGTTACAAAGTTTTGCTGTTCAAGTCTTATAAATGCTGTGTCGAGAATACCGACTAATTTGTCAATCGAAGTTTTTTCGTTTTCAATAATCTCTGTGTCACTTTCTTCACTATCGGAAGTGAATTATAATGACGAGGAACTTGATTTAAATCATATCAAAGACGGAGTACATCGAGATGAAATACTACATTTAGTAAAGAATTATAAGCCAAATAAAATAAAAACATCTGCCCTGAAGATAAGGATAGTGCTGACAGATCAACTTCCAATTCATTGCGTGCCGCATCATTTCCCTCCCCCTGCAGAGCAGCGTGAAATTGATAAACATATTTCGGAATGATTAGATAATCAAAGGATATGCCTTTATCCACTTTTTGCAGCAATTCCACTTTCTGTATAATGGACTTCGAAACGTACTTTCGCTTTGTAGATCCTTTACATATTAGTAAATATATATCGGAAATTCTATTTGACATAATTGAAAGTTCAAGCTTACTTTTATAAAATTACTCTAAAAGTCTGCAAAAAATAATAAGCCGGATCCAACCTGAAGATTAAGGAACAATGAAATCTGCAACATTAACTGAATTAGATAATTTTAGCTTAGCTTATACTGTCCGTTATACATTAAACGTGCCGTAAAGGTCTTATGCGCACGCGTAAACGCCTGTGCGAATGCATCAACGCAACGCAAGCGCAGAAAGTTTGTAGCTTTAAGGTCCGGATTATAGATCATTCCCGATTATGGGTGTCCGAATTAACGATTTTTGACTGTATATAATAATTTTTTTAATTTATATTAGCTTTATATGAATAGAATATTTGTTAAATTCATATATATATATATATATATCTGTTTAGCCAAATATTTAGTTATGTGATGCAAATCTGGATTTACAGTTCTAAACATTTTTATATAAAACCAAATGTGTCACTATCTTTTCAGATTTTCTGAATAATATTAGATTTCTAACAAATATAAAAAAGGGTACTTAGGTATTGACACAGCCACCTGAGTAGAAGTCGCCAGATATCTAGCATCCATGTTCATAACCATTCATCCACCAACATTGCACTTGGATGAATGTACTGATGTAACGAACTTTGTACAAGTATTAGTTTACATACGTTTCGAAGAAGATAAACAAATTGCCAAAGAGTATTTATTTTGCTAATCTCTTCATGATAGAGAAACTGCGAATGAAATTTTCAATGTAATTGACAATTTTATGTGTGAGAACGATTTTCCTTGGAATAAGTGAATAGCCGTAAGCAGTGATGGACGACGTGCTTTAACACGAATACATTCCAGCATTATTTCTCAAATAAAGAAAGTCACACCAGAAACTAAATTTACTTGCTGCTCCATTAATCGCTAATTTTTTTTTTTTTTTTTTTTTTTTTAGTAGCCAAAACAATCTCCGAAAACCTGAAAATCATTTTGAATCAAGCTGTGAAAATTGTTAATATAATTAAAAACCGAACTTTAAATTCAAGCATATTTACGATTTTATGCCAAGAAATAGGCAGTGAACATGAAACGCTTTTGCTATATTCCGAAGTAATGGGGTTATCCAGAGGCAAAGTTTTACATCGTCTTTTTGAACTCCGGCGATATGCCATAGATGGAGGGAGAACATTCTAGAAGAAATTCTTACCAGTTTACCACAGAATGTTCTCGAAAGCAGGTCAAAAGCTACATGAACCCTGTCTGTATGCGGAGTAGCAGTGTATCGTCAGTTTATCGTGAAGAGTATCTTGAGTGTTTTGAAATCCGAGAGCGATCGACTGAGTTGGGAGCTTGTATTTAGTGTTTTGCCATGAAGCTTTCTTCACCATTATACCCTGCAGGCTTTCTTGCTGATTGTTTGAGAGTGTTTATTGCAGTTTTTTGAAGACTGTAAACATGTTTTTAGGGACTGATCTGAGTAATACTGGCTAATAAATTGTGTTGTGATCCTTCATCAATCACTAAAAATCCATAAACTCATAGAGTGCAACAATATTTGAAGTTTTTTACCACTTTTAGAAAGTTATCTAAGCGAAAATAATTTGAAAATAAAAGAACTAGCATCCGACATTAAAAATCATTGTTTTTCATTCATAAATAATTTCAACGTGTACTTTCCAGAAGATTATGAAAACGAAAATTGGATTAGAAATCCATTTTGTTCAAATGCACCTGAAATTTTACCTGAAACATGCTGTTTATTCCAAAATGAGTCAGCACTTATGAATAAAAATGTTTATACAATACAAAGTCCATTATCCGGAATGATCTATAATCCGTACCTCAAAGCCACAAACTTATGCATGTGCATTTATAATGCGCGCATCCACTTCGCTTGCACGTTTAATGCGCATAAAGCATTTACCCATGCGCGCTTTTGATAGAAAAATAAAGTAAGCAAATAAATAGTAAGCTTTTTTTTGGGGGGGGTAAAGTTTGATACCCTTTAGATCATAATTGCTCTTTATTTCATTTCATAAATTACGGTTTCATATTTTTAATTGTATAATTTCTGCGTGCCATCTTACCAGATTTAAATTGATGATCTATAATCCGGAAAAACCCCTAATCCGGAATCGCCGAAGTCCCGACGATTCTTGATTACGGACTTTGTACTTATTTGCTTTTCTGTATACCATGTACTATGTCAGAAACTGAAAATCGCTTTGGTTATGGTTTGAAAAATTTGCAGACTTATATAATATATAATATATATTCTTCTATTCTATTCTATAGACTATTCTTCTTCTTTATATAATAGACATTATATAAAGCTTTATAAAAATGTTTATATGATTTTGTAAAGCAACATTTTTGGAGAATTCTGTTCTCTGCAATCTTTATAAAATTTCTATAGAATTTTATAGAGAATTATTTCAATAGAGAATCACCTATAAAATTCTACAGGAATTTTTACCTTGTACTATCAGCCTGTATGAAGTTTTTCATAAGGGTAAGTACAGTCTGTCACTGCAAAACGAGACTGGTAAAATTAGAAAAAAAGTGCATGATGCCAAGTGATGATAATTGAAATAACACACTATTTTTAGGTGATGTCAAAAAATGAACTTAAGAAATGGCACAATGCATTGTAGTCTTCAATGACTGTTTGGTGTGTACTATACAAATTTAGTTTGAATTCTAAAACTCTACAATACAAGCCATATTTAGTTCTTATACAAATGATGGGAAGTTTAAACCGGGTTAAAACATATGTTAAGTAGACAGTGAAATGATGGGACACTTTTATTTGCAGTGATGGGGCCTAAAATCTCACTGTTTGTTAGGTGATAGTCACTACCATAAAGTATTATAAAGAGAAGTTTCGTATCCTGATTACATTACGCTGTCCATGGAATGTCCTGTTAGTGTCATGATGTAGGATTTTATGTCATAAAAGGTATAGGCAGAGTTTGTGAAATTATTAAGAATCTAAATGCCAAAAATATGTAGAGGAAATACTCAAGCACAAAGTGAAGTCTTCTGACTTCATTGAACGCTTCTAACATAATGAAGTATTTATACTTGAACAGGATTTAACTTCATCTCGTATTGCTACTGTGTGTAAAAGTGGTTTAAAGATAATAAATATAGTGCCCGCCACTTATTAAAATAACTTCTGTTCCAAACATATTTCAGTTTATTAAGCGACTTTAATAAACGTGATTTGTGTATTGGAAATCTCGATATCAGTTTTAAACTTTTCAAGTAAAATAATAGCTAACAACTAATTCATTAATTAATCCTAAAATAATAATTATACTAAACTTTTTATGTAATTCTAAAATTCATTTTTTAATTTTTATAAAAAATATTTTTATGATAATATTATTGATGAAATTTTATCTCTTACAAAACTGTATTTTCTCTCTACTTGTTTTCTATTAATAAAAATTTTTCATTTATACTGTCAATTTTATAAAACTGCTAGTAGCTTTTTTCGATCAGCACCTTTTGGTTCAAGAGTTTTTTCTCGAAACTGCAGTGCTTTTCTAGATTTGATCGACATTGGCGTACCCCTCTTCTCTCTCTCTCTCTCTCTCTTTTTTTTTTTTTTTTTTTTTTTTTTTTTTTGTTGTTGTTGTTGTCAATTTTTGCATACATTGATTCCAAATTTTTGGGAAGTGACACCTATGATAAAAATTCTTCATAACACCTATGATAAAAATTCTTCATAACTTCCCACATTTGATGTCTCAAACATTAAATATAACTTGCAATTTCTCTCAGGCTTCTTCTACATAAAAGTCACATTTTCAAAAACAGTTAACTGATTTTAAGAGTCTGTGATGATTATGATATTATTATTAACTTATGCATTGTTTATAATATGCATGGCTTGTAGCAGATATGACTTATCTTCTTTGAAGTGCTTGCATTTTTGCAAAATTCAATTCTGTTCATCAAGAATTTATAAAAATTATTTAAAAATACAAATTTTAAAAATAAATCATAAGAAATTATGTAATTTTTTAAAAAATGAACCTAAATTTTGAAGTATGAAAGGGAAAATAAAATAAGTATAATAAAAAAAGATATTAACAAACATGTATCATATTCGATTAACACTGAGAAGCTAAAACTTTGAGAGCTAATTTATAAAAACTACTTGTGCGAATTTCACAAAACTTGGAGTTTGACATAATTTAATTCATAGAATCGAAATATGGAAAAGAATTGGCATGTCATTTAAAAAAAGTCCGATTATGTGTTAAAATACCTATTTTAGAACAATGTATATATAAATCTAATACATATCCTAAGTCGCACTTTCGAGACATGAAAAACGCAAGTTGATTTTCATCAGTCGGCCCAGTAGAATGGAAGATATAGAACTGCCCCCCTTCTTTTTTTTCATTATACATGTATGTTCCTTGCCTTTTATAATTATTTACTTTATGGATTCAGCTGCACAGATAAGTGAAAAACATCGCTATAATATGTGGTTAATATTCCTTAGGAAATTAATTATCGAGAAACCAAATCTGATGAAGAAAAGGAATCTGATAGTGAATATCAACCATCCAGTGAAAACTCGAATTCCTCTGTGAATGTAAAACATAAGAAAATACTAAAGAAGAAGAAAGAAATCCCTGAGGTGAGTATCTGTTAATTAAGCTGATTAATTTTCCTTACTTTAATCTTAGCTTAAAATGGTGTAGAAAAGTAAGGTATTACTCAAGTATGTCTGTTTACAAATGCTTGGCTCATTCATTATCTTTGGCAGATTTTTTAGATGGTGCTGAATTTTTCCTCTCTGTCATTTAACCTGGGTTTGATCACGCTGAATACGTCATACCCACCCCCTCCATTTTTTCGCTGTTTTTCTCCAATTTTTTTTTTTTTTTTTTTTTTTTAAATGGATGATTCTTCTTGTAGCTGCCCCCAAGGTCATAACCTTGGAAGGAAAGAAAGGGAAGAATAGGGAAAAGAGTTCTAACAATATATATCTCGAAATCACCACTACAGAGTATGTCACACCCAGCACGAGCATTTCTGTTACAATTCTGAGTGCTGCTAAATGCATTGAAATCATTCTCTCATTATGGCGCATTTTTGAAGTTATGATGAAGAAATGGGACATTTGAGAAATTTACTTGATACTGTTTCTTCAGGTGAAGAAAGTTTTGAGTAAAGTAATGAATTTTCTGATAATGAAAATGAGGATGATGAGATTTACAGTGAACACGAATCTTCGACTGAAATAGCATCTGATTTAAAGAGCGATCTTTCTGATTCAAATGTGAAAGTGGCTATTTTATAGGAAAGTATAATATAGCAAAATGGAGTAAAATGAAATTTCATGGAAATGTTAGAGTTTCTGCTAAAAATATAATTTTAAAACTCTCTGAAAACACATGCTTTTCAAAAAATGTCACTTCTCCTCTGGAAGCTTGGAATTTACTTTTATCTTCTGATTTGATTAAAAAAAAAAAAAAAAAAACTAGTGCAATGTACTAATATTTTTATTGGTTCGATTAAAGAGAACTTTTCTGAAGAGACTAATGAGGCTGAAATTAAAGCATTTATTGGATTGCTGTATCTCATTGGTTTGCAAAAATCATCCCATGTATATGTAGGAGATCTCTGGGCAATAGACGGCACTGGAATTGAAATATTCCATACAACTATGTCATCAAAACGTTTAAATTTTTTATTGAGATGCCTTCATTTTGATGATTCACAAGTCCACCAAGCAGGAAAAAATTCGATAAACTAGCTCCAATATGTAATTTTTTTTTAAGTGTTCGTAGAAAATTTCCAAAAATCATATAACGTGAGAGAGTTTCAGAGGTATTGCATTATCTGTGATTATGATGAATAATGCAACTATTTTGAACTTTAGAACATGTGCTACTTCTAGAAAACCTAGTTCTACTCTCAAACTTTCGTGACTGACAGCTTGTCAGTTTGCAAGCAAGATACCGCCTAATTCTATAAAAAAAAAAAAAAAAAAGGAGGGGGCTTCACGGATAATGTGCTGTTTGTTGCTCTATAAAAAACTGAAACTGGCCAATAGGATTTTTCCTGGAATCTTGTTTTGAAATCTACCATATTAAACTCAATTTCTAGTGTAGTTTGTATAAATATCGAATATTTTTGTCAATATATATATATATATATATATTGTACATTTGTATTCTATAAAATAAGTCATAATACAGTTAAGATTTATCTTCAGACATTTTGTTTTTGCATTGTTACTCTTAAAATTGATTTTTATGAAAACCTGTTCTTATGGACAAAATCAATTTAAAATAATCTTAGTTACAAAAATGTGCTACTTATTTTAATTATTTAGTATATGTAATTTTGAAATGTGTAATAAAAATATATGCAATTTTTGAAATGATTTTGATAAACTACAATATCTATCATATCTCTTTCGGTTGGTTTTTTAGGTCGTGAATCTGCTGATTTGTAAGATAATTTTCCCATGTTTCTTCTAATCCAATGACGTCCAATTAATTTTCTGCAGTAACAAACAGTGGGTGGAATAAACAATCTTTGTACAACTCTTTTGGAACAATAATGCTTGCAAAATATTCTATCAGAGTAAATATGTACTTCATCGCAAGCATAACAACTTAACTATTCTAGAGCTTTTTGAATTTTTATGAAACACAGAAAACAAGCATTATCACTTAATCTGCAATTACTTGTCGCACTTATATTTTTGGTACTTGCATATTATCCTGTCAACTATGAAAATTGCCTATCAGTGAATTACAAAAGTTGGTGGAAATCCCACCAAAGTTGTGCTATTGGTTCCTGTGGAATTCCAAGGCATGCTTTTATGTGCAACTTTTGCAGTAAAATATTCATCAGTCTCTGTATAATCCATCAAATGGTGACTGTTGCAAAAGTATTGGACCCACTTTACTTTTCCACTTTGTAAAAAGACTGTAATTGATTTTTACTATCTTGTTAGGTCCTCTGCATTTAACAAAAGCTCTGTATAGAGTGTTATGGGTCCGGACTTCTCACAGTTGATTGTTTCAATCTATTGTTATTTTGTCAGCCATATACAGCTGTTCTTTTTTCCCCATTCAACAGATATTAATTCTCTTGGCCAGCTGTAAATGAATCGGAGTGCAACTACAAATGGAATTCTGCAGCTCTACTTAAAAAATCTAAATTTAATGAAAAACATTTGTTTTCAAATGATTGTTTCAATCTATTGTTATTTTGTCAGCCATATACAGCTGTTCTTTTTTCCCCATTCAACAGATATTAATTCTCTTGGCCAGCTGTAAATGAATCGGAGTGCAACTACAAATAGAATTTTGCAGCTCTACTTAAAAAATCTAAATTTAATGAAAAACGGCAATAGCAGTTAATTTACCATATTTCCTGGTGTATAAGATGCAGTTTTTCTGTAAAAACATAGTGTGCCTGATACGACGGAAATAGCTAATGAAACTAAGAGTGAAAGAATGTTGATGGTGGCTTGCATGTTAATACTTAGAATAATGCTCACCTGTTTCTTAAATAATTTTTTTTTTTTTTTTAAGAAGTCTGAAATTCCTTCCTAACAAAGGAGCTTCTCCTGAGTGTATACTAAGTCATCTTTAACCTAAAGATAAGAAACCACAAAAGAATCCATTTAGGGCAAGACGTCTACAATAAGGATGAAGTGATACAGTGCATTTGAGGAAACTGCACCTTATTGTGTACTTAAGGGGGTACACGGATGAGGTTCAGCTAATGGATGTGAGTTCTGATAGTGATGACAAATTGTATGCTGAATAAATGTTGATTTCAATGACTTTAGATAATATTTTTTCCTATTAAATTTTAATCCAGCAGGCTAATAAAAACCAACTTGTCAATCAAATAATTCTCCCCCTCCTTTTTTAATAAAAATAATTAGAAGCAAATAAATAAAGTTATAAATGATGCCGAAGAATAATGTTTACAATCGAGCTGGAATAATGTCACAAAGTTCCAATTCTTATTAAAAAATAGGTTAAAATTTCTGTTTATACCTATATTCTATTTATATATTCCAAATTACATACAATTAAATTACACATTGTAGTCAATAGAAACATCTTCCAAAGAATTCCAATTTTTATGTTCCAAAATCAAGCTGCATGACATGAAAATGTCTTATACAAGGGGAGATACATGCTTTGTGTATGATGTTCATAAACATGAAAAGTTTCTTACTGAGAATTAATCTAACAATCGGGTTGCATCTAGTGCAGATGGTATACTTTGTCACATCATGTTTTTCTATAATTGGCGTTAAATCGAGCTTCTTGGTGATGGTTTCCTGGTTGACGGTTTAATTCGTGAATACAATAAGTTCTGAAAAATTACAAAACAAACTGCCAACTCTCTTATTCATTTTAGAACCATCTGTATAAATAGTATGATTCCTGTAAGACATACACACATTTTCCATTTACCTGAGTCGTACTAGAAACGATGTCCACAGTGAACTCAAAATCATGGTTAATACAACAGTAGTGTTAGAAGCAGAAAAAAGAGGAATTTCTCGTGTTCCCAGTAAACTGCAAAATGCTAATAGCATTTTGTTATTTGGTTATGTAAATTAAATAAATGTTAAAAAACACTGTAACTATCAAATTAGTAAAAATAATTAGAAGCAAATAAATAAAGTTATAAATGATGCCGAAGAATAATGTTTACAATCGAGCTGGAATAATATCACAAAGCTCCAATTCTTGTTAAAAAAAGGTTAAAATTTCTGTTTATACCTATATTCAATTTATATATTCCAAATTACATACAATTAAATTACACATAGTAGGCAATAGTAACATCTTCCAAAGAATATGATATCATTGCTGTTACACCGCACAATTTTCTTTTTCCCTTACTAAGTAAGTTTTACTAAGTTTACTAAGTCTTACTAAGTTTCCCTTACTTTACTATTTGAAAATGAATTCCTGGGTGAATTCATTTTCAAATTTAGGAGAGCTTGTTCTCTGAAAGCATTGAAAAAGAGTGGCATTATGCGAATATTTTTAAAATATTCAGAATCTGGCATAAAAAAACTAGGGGGAAAAAAAAAACTTCCACATCCCAGTGTGTTGCCATTTAGTAAAATGTAAAATATTGAATTTTTATTTTAAATTTAATCAGTCTGTTATTGATTAACAAAGTAAACTATTTAAAAGCAGTAAGTGCAGTTTTCAAATTATCCTGGTGGGACTCTTTAAAATTAATATATATATTCTGTGATAATGTCTTTCTAGTGAATTAAGTAGCAAAGTAATAAATGTTCTTTATACTTTTTTTTTCCCAGACATCAATGACTGAATATCAAAAGAAAATTCAAAAGAACATAGAAGAGAGGCTGATGTTTTTAAAGTCGCTGAAATTAGATGAGGTATGCTATCTAGACATTATTATAATCAGATAATTCATAATCAATAAATGAATCAGAAACTCAACAACCCTTTTCCTTCCATAGGCAAAACAGGATTTTCTGGAACTCATCAAGAAACCCAAAAGGGTTCATAGGTTGGTAATTCATTTATGTGTAATATGAAGCATATACCGTCAGAGTAAAATTTAAATGTAAAAATGTTTTATCCTGCTATTTTGTTTTTGAAGTTAGCTTGAAATTAAATTCAGTAAATGTATATTTTCTGAAAAATGTTTGTTTTGTTTAATCTTTCATTTATGCATTTATGTGCTGAAATAAATGTTGAATGATTGATCGTTTACTTATTAGATGATTCTAGGTTCATTAGGTTGTTCTATGCTAGAACTTGAAAAATATGCAATGCCTTCACCGTGGTTCGAACTATGGACCTTCCAAATACACATTGAGCATGCTAACAATTATACCACAAAAGCATGTAGAAAGGAGGGAGAAAATACCTTATACAGTCAAAAGTCGTTAATTCGGACACCATAATCCAGAATGATCTATAATCCGGACCTCAAAGCTAAAAACTTTCTGCGCATGCGCCGCGTTGGCACAGGCGTTTTACGCGTGCGCGTAAGACCTTGACTACTGCACATATGCGTGTGCGCAAGTGCAGAATACGTTTTCGCCTGCGCGTTTAACGTATAACGGACGGTGTAAGCTAAAATTATCTAATTATCTATTTCAGTTAATGTTAATGA
Organism: Stegodyphus dumicola; assembly: GCF_044657685.1. NCBI lineage: Eukaryota > Metazoa > Arthropoda > Arachnida > Araneae > Eresidae > Stegodyphus > Stegodyphus dumicola. The sequence continues at coordinate 263,412,792 of NC_140769.1, forward strand.
TTGCGTTGTTGCTTAATCTTCGAATTGGATCGCGCTTATTATGTTTTGCAGACTGTAAGAGCAATTTTATAAAAGTAAACTTGAACTTTCGATTATGTCAAATAGAATTTCCGATGCTGGAACTTCCAAAGGATCTACAAAACGAAAGTATGTTTCGATGTCCAACAAGCAAAAAGTGGAATTGCTACAAAAAATGGATAAAGATATGAAGAATGTGACAGAGAGGTTAGTGAAAACGAAAAAATTTCGATTGACAAGTTAGTCGGTATTCTCGGCACAGCAATTAACGGGACTTGAACTGCGGGACTTTGTAACTGAACAAGAAGTTATGTATGTTTATAGAATTAAAGAGAAAGTATTATCACATAAAATGAAGCAACTTACATTGAAAGAAATGTTTAATAAAGTAAACAAATAAGTTTTAAGCTCTTTTTTTTTTTTTTTTTTTTTTTTTTTTTTTTTTTTTTTTGTAAATTTTGATACCCTTTAGATCATAATTGTTCTTTATTTCATAAATTACGGTTTCATATTTTTAATTTTAGAATTTCTGCATGCCATCTTACGAAATTTAAACTGATGATCTATAATCCGGAAAAATCGATAATCCGGAATCGCCGAAGTCCCGACGAGTCCGGATTAACGACTTTTGACTGTATAATTTACCTTTTAAAGGAAGGTTGGGAATGAGGTGACACAGTTGCCAAATCTTAGTGGTGACAAATTATCATCCAGCAACTTTTAGTTTGGGCACAACTTGTAAAGTCTTTTTTAAATTTTTTTTTTTTTTTTTTTTTTTTTTTTTTTAATTTTGGAAAGCAAGAAATCTGCAATGCTCTCACCAGAGTGATTTGAACTCTGGGACCTCCTGAATTCATGTGGAGCATGCTTCCAGTTATACCACAAAGGCATGCAGAAAGGAGGAAGAAAATGCCTTATAGTATGATCATTCGATTCTGAATTAGAGATTATCATGTAATCTACTGTATTGAAATGCTTGTTTCATTTTAAAAACAATGTTTTTTCTCTGCTCTGTCACTAATTTCAAGGTGCATGTGTAATTTATTGTGATACGACTGACTATATGTGTATAATAAGTATATATTTAACTTTCATTTTACATATATTTCATGTTATTTAATTTTTAATTATTCATTGCTTCATGGGCATCACTAATGGATTCTCTAACAGAAATTGCAAATTCCAGGAACCTGTTTTGAGATCACAGCATAGTGCATTCCATGACCTGCTGGCAAAGTAAAAAGTATCAGTTACTCTTTTAATATTTAATGCATTGAATGGAGTATAGAAAGCTTGAGGTCCATGTTAATACCTGCTGATGTTGTCATGCATGTATGGCATTAAAGAATAATAAATCCAAAATTAACTTTAAATTGCGTTAAATTGACTGTTGTGAAGTTTACCATAACCAAAAAACCTGATGTGTACACCACATGACTTCCTTCTACGGAATATTAAATTATATGCATTTTTCCTGCCTTTCATTTAAAGCTATTTCCTCGAATTTCATTACAGATATATTTCTCATTCAGTTAATTCAGTTCTTACTAAGTGATGAGGTGACGATTCTCTTAACTTTTGGGCATCTGCATTATTTGGCACTTTGGCTAATTTTACCTCTGGTTCTTAACATCATAACCATACTCAAGTAGTCATGAGATTTTTCTCCATGTGGCTTTTACAAGTAAAATACAATTCTTCATTTCTCCTCTCAAGAGAAAGATACCTGTACTAAAAGTATGGCATGTTCTGCCACTTTTTAACTAAAAACTGTAACTTTTGCTAAGCAATACTATGGGTGGATCTGTTGATGATACTACCTATAACATAGATAATAATGACATCAGCTGTGCAGGGGAAGGTTGATAACATTTACACAAACTTGTCTCTAATAAATACTTCACATAATTACCATAGAATTTTAAAAAAAGTGTATTTAGAAATTTATTAACCTGTATTCATTCCCTTAAGAATATTTCTTGTGGAATTCTATTAAAAAATCCAGTGTTAAATTCCTTTAGAATTATGGCCTAGTTTTCTGTATTCTAGATCAGAGACCTTCCATCGAACTATCGAATCCTATAAAATTGTAGATATAACTCCTACATATTTATCTGTAGATATCCTATAGAGATTTATGCACTGTAAAAATTCATGCAGAGTTTCTCAAGATCCCACATGAAAAATATTATATAATGTGTATAAAATCAACTAAAAGAATTCTACTAAAAATATCAGATCTAGTTTATAGAAAATTGGGACATCATTCTAAGAAACTCTCTCCCCCCCCCCTTTTTTTAATACTATAAAAGCTCTGACAGAAGTTTTTGAGTATTTAAAGCATTATAAAATCAGCAGAATTTTCCTTTTGGAATGGAATTTTTTTTATCTTAAATTTAATGAAATGATCGTTGGCATGAAGGGAGGCTAAAAACTTTTCGTACAGATGACTTTTTTTCTAAAATAAAAATTTGTAATATCGTTTTGAGTTCAAAAAATATTTTCCTCTTAAATAATGCATAAATTTATTTTAAAAAATTAATAAATGATATCTCTTATCTGCAGTATGAATGCAATAATTAAAAGTGTGAGTTTTGGGAACTTAAATTTAATATTTTAATTAATTTTATGATTTAAGTTCATTTTACACTTTTATGGGGTTTAATTCTTGTATTCTGTAAGGAGCATGCTTCAAAAAACTAAAAATTCTGAAGTCAGAGTAAAAAAGGGGAAAATTTCCATTAAAAATGATTCAATACTTATGAATAGAAAGTTTATTTTTGCTGCCTATGTCCCATCATCAGAGTACATCAGAAACTGAAAATTTGCTTTGATTAACATTTGCAAACTTCATAGATTTTTATATAATACCATTGTAAGAAGATTTTATCAAATTTTTGTGAGGATTTTCAGATCAACATTTAAAGTTTTACAGGAATTTCTATATAGATCTGTTGGCCTCTATAAAATATTTTTGCAAGAGTTAAAATTAAGTAAAATAATATTATTTACACTTAACATGCACTATGGTTTTTATAATCAAATTATGTATAAATAATTTTTAACTGGTATATAACCTGACTTAAATTTTAGAAGGAAAAAAAAAATCTGCTAAAATGTTTTACTTTTTAGACAGAAATATATAGTAATTATTTTTAAGGGATTACTAATTTAATATCTATTCTAGGCCAGTTCCTCCACCTCCTCCTAGAGAAAAAAGTTCCCGTCTTCTTCAGAAAGAAAAGGTATCATTTAATTTGCAGACAATGATTAATGAAGCTCATAAAAAGGCAAAAGAGGAAATGAAAGAAAAATGGAGGAAGAAGGTGATGCATATATATTTTCATTTATATTCCCTAAATCTCTACAAATTTTTTTTTATATTTCTGCATTTTCTATCAGTTTTTAACATTATTATAAATATTTTTTTAAGAATTTAATTTATATTTCTCACTTACTTTTTGCAAAGTCTTCTCTTTTCTATGAAAGACCATACAAAAAATGAAATTTTGTAATTTTTGAAAAACTGATGGGTTGAATTAACAAAAAAAAAAAAAAAAATATGTAAGTATTTGCATCAGTTACCATCTTTTTGTAATTGGAAGTACAGTAGGTGCCACTTAATGTGATCACATTTTTGTCCTCAGCTATTTTGATAACATTCAAGAATGAGAAAAAAATATTCTTCGAAACAGAAATGTAATTTTACTAATTCATTATAAATGCAACAAGAAACTTACAGTGTACATAAAGTAAATATAAATAAGTACTTTCACAGAATTTTAATTAGGAAAAATGTTTTTAATGCAAAAGTAAAAACTGTATATATGTAAATATTATGAATGCCTTTTTAACATTTAAAATTTACATAAATTATGTGAAAAAGTTTTTCCCATAGCAAATATACCAAAAATAAATCTTGGTCAGTTTTTGTCCAACAGCAATCAACTTTTTTGTGTTTTATGTTTTGAGAATAAGTAAAAACATTTATATAGATACAACATTAGAAATTAATACAATTTAGACTCATAGTTTTCACAAAATTTATTTTAAAATTTAAAAACACCAAAACATGAATATACGTGTCATTTAAAATACTTTTTTAACTTGAAATATGCAGCCAACTGCTGTTAAAATAAATGTTGCATAGAAAGTTTTATGGACGCATCATGTATTACTTTTATTTGCCTCACTATTGCAATTAAAAGAAATTAGATTTTTATGCTATTTTTAGTTGTATTGTGCCATAAATGCATAAAATTAGTCAATTATGCATACTTAATTTGATGCCTAATTCATCGTAATTAGTCCAAGAAATTGTTCAATTTGGCCATGAACATTCAGGGAAATTAAAAGCTGGACTTCATTGGGAACCCTGTACTGAAATAAAAGTAAACAAAATTAAAACTGAATTTCAGTATGAATTCTTGTTCAGAATGTCAAAGAGTCAGGAAAATTAAAAACTGAATTTTGGTGGGAATATTTGATTGAAAGGTCCGAGAAATTAAAAGCTGAATTTCAGTGAGAACTGTTGCTTAAAAGACAGTCAGGGACTTTAAAAGCAGAATTTTAGTGAGAACTCTGTCTTGAATGGAAAGTCAAAATCTGCATTTTTTGGACAGCTGTCTAGAATGAAAAGTGTGGGAAGTTAAAATCTGAATTTTTCTGGGAATCCCATCTAGGCTAGAAAGTCAGGGAAGCTAAAAGCTGAAGTTCTGCGGGAACCCTATCTAAATTAGAGAGTCACAGAAATTAAGTTAGTTGAAATTTGGTGGGGATACTGTCTAGAATGGAAGGCCCAACAACGAAAAAGTAACTGAAGTCATTCGTAATTTTGCATTTCAGTTGCATACAGTACTTCGAGTTTCAAACAAGCATCACATCTTAAGTACAAACTGTTAATTTAGTGTATACTGTGATCTACATATTCATCAAGCTTTTTTTGCACAAATGCTCTACATGTACATTAAGAAATTGGCAGTTTGTTGCAATTAATAACACTATGTACCATCAATAACAGTTATAAATATCTCAAGGAGTAGAGGTACAGTAAATCCTCCACAACACATGAGAAGTATTGCAAATTAGCAATTTCAGTGATAATGCAATGTATTCAGTTAACTATTTGAGTAGCACTCTGAAGTAAGTGATAGCTAAAAGTGACTCCTCTGGCTCAAACATAGTTGTTTAGCGAGGTTTTCTTTGCTTCCTGCAAGCTTCCAGAAAAACCACTCCTGGAGTTTCAAAATAGCATTTTCCAAAAAGTTTTGGCAAGAAACTGCTGAATGGTATCAACTTGGCGAAAAAAATATCACCAAAATCCATTAGGAGAGTTTCTGGAAATATTTTAAATTCTTTTTTATCTATTTTTGCAATTTAAACGTTGTTGGATTCAGAATCACAAAGCTTACTATTTTATACTTCTCCAAAAAAATGTACAGCAGGTGCCACTCAATGTGATAACTTTTTTTTTTTTTTTTCCCCATGGCTTTTTTGATATCATCAAGCGATGAGAAAACACACTGCAGAACTGCAAAATAGCAGTGGAATTTAACTACTGTATACATAAAAAGAAGAATGTCTGTGTGTTTGTTCGTAATTAACTCTCACTACTATAGTTATCATCACCAAACTTTCAAAAAAAAAAAAAAAAAAAAAAAAAAAGCTTAAATCAGAGATATTAATTAAAACTCCGAAAACGCTAATTTTTGTCCTCATTTTTCCGAGTGACAACAGTCTTGTGCGCTGTAGATAAAAATCTGCTTTATTTCGAGAAGTGTTGCCACTGCTCACTTTCAAATCCAAGAGTTTGTTAATAAAAAATTTCTACGTTTTACGATGGAATAGAAATAGCATTGCCAAACATTAAATACATTATTATTCCAGTTCCAAAAATTCGTGGGAAGCCATTTCAACTATTCCCATCTTCGTACGACTTTAATCAGCCAAGATATTAATTAAAAACTCTGGTACAGTCAAAAGTCTTTAATCCGGACTCGTCGGGACTTCGGTGATTCCGGATTATCGATTTTTCCAGATTATAGATCATCAGTTTAAATCTGGTAAGATGGCATGCAGAAATTCTAAAATTAAAAATATGAAACCGTAATTTATGAAATAAAGAACAATTATGATCTAAAGGGTATCAAAATTTACAAAAAAAAAAAAAAAAAAAAAAAAAAAGCTTAAAACTTATTTGTTTACTTTATTAAACATTTCTTTCAACGCGCGCATGCGTAAAGCATACATTATGCATAGCCGAAATTAGAAAATTGCAACCAGAAAACTATTTGATTTGTATTCGTGATATTTATAATGACCAGGAATTTGATTTAAATCATATCAAAGACATAGTACATTGAGATGAAATACTACATTTAATAAGGAATTATAAGCCGAATAAAATAAAAACATCTGCCCTGAAGATAACGATAGTGTTGACAGATCAACTTCCAGTTCATTGCGCGCCGCCACGTACCCCCCCCCCCCCCCCCCGGCAGAGCAGCGTGAAATTGATAAACAGATTTCGGAATGGTTAGGAAACAAAGGATATGCCTTTATCCATTTTATACAGCAATTCCACTTTTTGTTTGATGCACATCGAAACAGGCTTTTGCTTTGTAGATCCTTTGGCAGCTCTAGAATCGTAAATTCTATTTGACATAATCGAAAGTTCAAGCTTACTTTTATAAAATTGCTCTTACAGTCTGCAAAAAATAATAAGCCGGATCCAATTCGAAGATTAAGGAACAATGCAATCATCAACATTAACTGAAATAGACAATTAGATAATTTTAGCTTATACCGTCCATTATACATTAAACGCGCAGTGAAAACGTATTCTGCGCTTGTGCACACGCAAATGCGCAGTCGTAAAGGTCTTACGCGCACGCTTAAAAACGCTTATGCGCATGCGTCAACGCGGCACATGCGCAGAAAGTTTTTAGCTTTGAGGTCCGGATTATGGGTGTCCGAATTAACGACTTTTGACTGTATATGTGTTTTTAAAGAATTTCTTTTTATTCTGCAGTCCTCCTTAAGAAGAAGGACTTGTGTGTGATCCCCTGAAAATCCATAGTTATTGAAAATTTTGTTTATTGTGCCAAGCTTTAAATGTTTAAAATCGAAACCAAGCTGCTTGGCAACTCAATCCATCACTTAGCAGTATTCCTCTGTAACTTAGTAATTCTTTTAATGCATTTTAAACTTATTTGATACCTTCAGTTTAAAAATTTTATTCTAACTAATCAAATCATTTATCACGACAGGCGGTATATTTCCCATGTTCTTGTATACAAATGGGTAGGACTTCAGTGAATGATAATATTAACCGTGATCACATCAGGTGGCATCTAACTTGTTTACAAAAAACATGGCCACAGATTCAGTTACACAAAATTATGCTGCAAAATGCAGCAAAAAACGATACAAAATATGATGATAATGCATTCAAATGTTTATTGCAAATTTTAGCAATATTTATCTTTTGTCTAGATATTGATTTTCTAATATAAGTTTTTGTAATTTATTTCTCAGGATCTCATAATTGAAATATTGAAATGGCATGAGAAAAAGCATAGGGAACACCAAAAAATATTACGAACTAACACCTCTAATCATGTATATTTATAATACCATGATGCGTAAATGTAAAAAGGAGAGAAAGATTTTACTGTTGTATGTAATTTACTTTTTTTTTAAATTATTTTCTACTTGTATCTGTTGTTTTTAATTGTAATTTAAATCTAACTGGAAAATTTTCTAATTATAAAATAAAAGTGTAATATTTTTAAAATAAATAATAATTTTTGTTGTTTGCAGTTTAATCATCTGTTTATGTTGTTACATATGGCTTTATTAGAAAGATCAATCCAAACATGTGAAACAGCTCAAGTGTCACACAAGAACAATGAAAAATAATAAAAAAGAACAAACATTTATAAAGTAAGAATCAGAATAAATGAACATGGGAACAAAAGTAAAAAGTTAAAAATTTAAACAACAAGGAAAGGAACATAAGAGATGTTGTCTTTAGAAGAAGTTCATGAAAGCTCTGGCATTCCAATATAGTTTGCTTATTTCCCCACGTTTCTGAGACTCTTTATCTAGTTCTCGGCATATACAAGGATGCTCTGCACTCATAATGCCAGAGCCCACCAGTGGCCGAGCAGTAAAGTCGCTGAACACTGGTAGTTCGGTCCGAGGTTCGAATCCCGCGAACGGGCTGGCTGCACGGGCGTTTTCATGGTTTTCCCCATGTGTAACGTGTATATGAACCAGTTTCCCTTAGAAAGTCCTCCACGAAGGCATCCCTTCCCTTAGGCAGATAGCCCTCGAGGCTTTGCCATAATCACACACACACACATAATGCCAGAATTTCAAATTTGGCATATACTAGATAGACGGAATTTCAATTTTATTAAGATGATGTGCCATGCAATTGGGACCTGTTTGCAGTCTGAAGTTTGCCACAGGCTCTTTACGGGGATTTTGACAAAACTTTTTCCATGTGTCTTGAATGATAGCCCAGGATTTACCTGGAGATTTTGCTGCCTGGCCAGATTTAAGGGTGTCCATTAATATCTCAAAAATATCCTTTATCCATTAATATATCAAAAATATCCTTTATCCCTCCAGTGACTCTGGAGGTAGGCATTTGCTGTCTTGTGGGGCAAGTGTTCCTCTCTTGGCTAGTGAGTCTGTCCTTTTGGTACCGTCGATGCCTACATGTGAAGGGATCCATTGAAAAACAATTGTTTTGGTTGTGTTTATAAAGAAAGTTCAAGATTTGTCTTATTTTTGAGATAATCTGGGTATCTGTAACTACAGCCTGGATGGCTGCTTTGGAAGTGACTAGAATAACTGCTTTAGAGAAACATTGATCTTTATCTTGAGGTTTTCCAGAGCCAGTGAGATTGCAAGGATCTCTGCATCAAAATTCGGCATGGTAATGTTACTCTCGTCCATGATATCCTTAATTTACATGTGCCTTCTGGGTGGTGCTAAATGAATAATAGCTATGGCTAAAATCATCTGTTTATATTTAATACCATTTGTATTGTCAGAACTGCACCAAAATATTGAATATGGGAGATTTTTGCCACTAAGAAAAACCTGTTAGAAGCTTGATATTTTGAGATAAATTATGTTGAATTGTATGAAACTGAAATATACTAGATTGTAGGAAAATAATTCATCAGTGTTCATCTTGAAAAATATGTGTCTCTGTCTTCTAGCATTATGAAGCATTGAGAAACAAATAAAAAACGGGAAATCATTGTGACAAAAAATTGCAGATATATATGGCTTTTGTGTATTGTTGACAAAAATAATAATTGAATTTGAATAAGGAATAACAGTAGAAATCTGGACATCCATTATCTGGAAAGATGTAATGTGTGAACAACCAGCAAAATTTTTTTTTTTTTTTTTTTTTTTTTTTTTTTTTTAACCTTTACAAGGTCTAGAAATGGAGAATATACCATATTTCCTTGTGCAGTTTTCCCCTTTTTTAAGCTAATTTTATTGTTTAAAAATCGGGAGGGAAAAATTCATTCAATTGAAGAATATGGTTACAGTAGGAACATACCGAGTGAATAGTAGTCATGGGTGAACTACTGATAACTATTGCAGTATTATTCCTTTAAAAGAAACCTACATTCCAATATAAATGCATAGTAATATTAACATAATACCTGATGGTAATTGAGCAGATACATTGCATTCTGGCTCAATCACCTCGTAAATCCTCAGGGGCATCTCGCATGATTGAGACCATAATTCTCAAGAGGGACATCTGACTTGGATTTTGAAAATCAGACCCGCAACAGCAGTAGATAAAGCTACAATGAGCTAGAATGTAAATAATAAAACATGGAGGTAGGAAGTTAGATGGAGTGGCCCTAAACCGGTTTCCCCATAGCCTGCTTTGAAGCAATGGCGATCCCTTTTTTGGTGCCCAAAACATTGAGTCATTTACCATTGAGTTCAATGGGCTTTGACACAATCAGATGTAAATATTTTGTAATTACATCGTAAATATGCATATAAATGTATATATTTTCTTTTTCTACAATACTTCAGAGTCCTAAGTATATGAAAAGAATACATTTTTGAACAACATTTCATTCTGAACGGAATTAAATGCTAACTTTTCGCAGAACAGTTTGCTGAGAATAGTTTAATTTGAATGAGATATTTTCACAAGATTTCGTTAATTACATTAGAAAGAAATTTTTACGTAATTCGATTTTACTCGGTTAAGGATTACAAAAATTAAGATCAAAGTTTACTGTATTATTAATATTAAAATTATGCATTATTTCTTTTCTATTTATAGAGCTTCTTCCTAAAATACTTTCTCAAATATGACATGATTTTTTAGCTTCTGAAGCATCTTTTAAAGTGAAAAATATAAGTCAATTTATAATTAATGCTCTATTCGGTCCATTAACATATTTGTCAACAGGATGTCAATTTATGTTTACAATTCAATGTTAAGGTTATTGTATATTTAGATATTTATAATTATTATAAATTTAGATACATTTAATAATTATATTTCTTCACAGTTATTTATGAAAGAATAAATCCTTTATTTCAAATACAGTTATAAATAATTTAATAAATATTTACGTATTTTGTTAAAGGCTGATACATGCTTTTTGGAAGCACATGTATAAATACCCCTACATATTTCATATTTTTCATTTCCGGCATGTGGAAATCTTTAATTTCTGTGCATTCACTATATTTTTCGAGTAAAGTAATTTACACTAATTTTAAAAAGTACATGTTACAATAATATGTGGATGTCAAAAAAAATTATTTTATTTAAAAACATTTTGGTGTTTGAAACATAAAATAAAATTAGCAAATACTGTATTAAGGGTATCGAAAAATGTATACAATTTTAAAGGTACGGTGAGGTATTTTTCATTCTTTAAGCATAACTTTTTTGCTAAAATCTATATTTTTGTAATTCAACAGCTTAGAATTTTATAAAACAAAATCGCTGTTGTTAGTTATCGAAAGATAATTAAGATGTGATTTTTGTGTAAATGTCGCTAAACTATACAAATTGCTATTATCCATCATACTATGAATGTTTCTTTTATGCGGAAGTGTCCCGTTTTTCGATTTGTATGGAACTGTCGTGTGTCAAAATACTATCAGAGCACTGTCAAGCGAGCTTCTGAATGTAAACAAAAAAACACCCCATCTGGTGACCGAAGCTTCAGAGCAGAGCTTCACTTCTAATGCCGGTTTGGCCACTCCTTCCTTTCTTACCTCCATGTAATAAAAGTAAGGTGAATTGCATGTTAAGAAAGTTTTAAGTGTGAGAACACTTACCTTATCCAAATAGTGTAATAACAAAATATTCCTCTCCCCAATAGGCCGACTTCGGCTTGGCCGCTACTATGGCCAGAAATGGTGGTCTTATTGTTGTGGAAGCACCTAATGGGTGGTCCACCTTTGCCTCCTATGAATGGACAGACAGTTACAACCATATTTTTGGAATTTTCTAAATCTAGCATCTGGAGTGGGGCATATGATAATGTTAAAAAAATAATCCAAGTGCACCATCAAAGTGATTTTTCTTCGGATTAACTGACATTCCTATATTACCACGGTTTCAAACTGGCAGATCCTCAGGCAATTCTTCTTAGCTCGTGAATACATTTACCATAAATTAAAAAGCATTGTTTGACAAAAATTTGAAATTTAAAAAAAAATCTTGAAGCCTTTAGAGTTTTTTACATTATGCCCAATTTTTTTTCTTTTGCCCCCCCCCCTTTCTTTCTTTCTCTCTCTCTCTTTTTTATTATTATTATTATTATTATTATTATTATTATTATTATTATTAAATATCATGTTCTTCACACTTAAACCATAAAATTCAGTTCAAGAGCAATGTCGCAAAATAGTTTTAAAATGAGCATATCTTTAGAATTTGCGATACATAGTCTTGCTGTATCGGAAACAATGCTGGAGATAAAAATGTTTTTTCTGTACAATGTTGCCATTGCTCACTTTGAAATCCTTGAGTTTGTTAGTTAAAAATTCGTTAAAGTTTTACAGAATATGAAATCGATAATAAAACAAATTTTGGCTTCAAATTTTGGTGGCTCTAGGTACTATTGTTTTATCACAATGTGAGAAACATACATACATTTATGCAGATTCTTCATTACTTAATTTCTTTAAATATAACATAGGGTGATAATATTTGGTAGCAACAATTTGAAAAGTGAAATGGACATTTAAAGTTTTTGATGCAAAATGCCAAAACGAAATTAATAGCCCTTCTAGGCTTTGGGCTAGTTTAAGATTTTAAAGGAGTCCCATTTTACATTATTTTCATTGCCAACAATGAATGTGTGTAATCGCTCGAAAAATCTACAAATGGCAATATAAATCTTATTGAGAAATTTGATTAACTTTGTACTCTTACTTGTGAAAAGATAAATGCCATCAATTACGAGTTTTTGGAATAAGAATAATTGCTTTCTACTAGATTACAAACCTTATCAAGATCGAAATGAGGTGTTGTAGTAAGAAATAAATAAATTTGTAATTATTTACATACAATTATGTATTTTTTCTGTATGCATCATAGAAAAATGTAATAAAAGATGCCAGCATTTTTATGCAAGTCGATGATTGTTTGCCAAAACGTATGCGATCATAATGGTGCCCTCACCCTGCCAAAAGGACTTTCTCAGTGTTGTAAAAGTATCAGCATATAAGTCGCTTTTTCAAGTTATAAAACTGAACTGAATAATGGTTTGGACTTTATAAGAATGTGCACCTTTATCCTAGGGCAGCGTTTCTTGAACTTTTTGACGCGTAGAACCTTTTTTAATGTCCACTTTTTTGGTGGAACCCCTAGTGTAATAATATGACAATTATTTTTTAGAATATTTATTTGCTTTGAATAATATTTTTAAATAAATTCAAAAGTTCTTAAAATAACGTAAAAAAGGTATTTAAACATAATTTATATTTTAATGCGATGAGTGATACTGCTTTCTGTTATCGCAAATATATTTAATATTTGGTTTTATGGAGGAAAGTTTAATCTTCATATCAGGTTTAGCATTCATCCTGTTGCTGTATTTATTTTTTGTCGACACATAAGTTGAGAATGCCAGTTCACTCATAAAGCTAGTTGCAAATGGTAAAAGGGCCAGTAAGGCCTTTTTTAACAAATAAATTACCAGGATATTAATTTTTTAAACTGCACCAGAATTCCACTCAATGGCATTACTTTAAGTTTTTCTTCCAACTATGAATCAGGTGTCATTTGAATAAAAATTTGTTCTTCTGCTGACATACCTACAGGTTTTGCATTGACAATAAATGGTGTATTAATCCACAATGAATTCTGACATTTAGTATGCTGTTCATTTGGAAAATATTGATTAAAGGTTTCACTCAGACCTTTCAGTTGTTTAATAATTTCTTCAATAAATGTTACTTGTATTTTATGAAGAAAGCCTCACGCTTATAATATTGATACACTATAATATAATAAAGATAATGCAGTATCATCTTGCTAAAAAAAAATTTAGCACCTAAAATAAATTATACAATTATAAATTATGTATCAAAATACAAGTAACATTTATTGAATAAAAAAGATGATTTCTTCTGAAAAGCTTTTTATTGTTGGAAAGCAATCAAAGTTGTTGGAGCTTACGCAAGTTGTCCAAAATTCTTTCTTTTTCTTCGTTCATTCAATTGAAGAATGTGGAAGAAACAGCAAGAATCTTTTCGTGAGCAGCAAGTGTATTTACTTGTTTACTCTGAAGGGTTAATTAATTGATTTTTGTAAAAATGTCACTAAAATAGAGAACTGTAACTAGCCAATTTCAACCAAATAGTCAGTTTTTGAATTTGAAATTATGTTCCAAAAGAAAAGCAAGCACCTCATCCTTTAGCTAGAAAATGCAGGTTAGTATTTTTCCACGAGATAACCATCAGCCTTTATGTAAAAGAAGAGATGTATCTTCACTTCCCAATCCTCACCTAGTATTTCGAATAAACAAACAATTATTTAGTGGTCAAGATTTTATGAAGTTAATCATTTAACAACCTCATCAAGAACAATTTTATAATTTGGGGGGGGGGACTTTTTTTTTTTAGCAGGTGCAGCCTATGGATCATACAGTGCCTACTAGAACAGTTTTAGGCAATATTTTTAATGAACTGTACAGCCCCATTAATGATGCCACTCATGCCTTTGCTCCATCTGTACAGATATCGATACAGTTGCCCCATGGTATTTGATTCTCTTCAAAAAACAGAATTGAGGAGATGAAATATTTCTGCTTTAGCAGTACGTTTTTATAAAGATTTACAGAACAGAAAATCCTCCAGTAATGTGTTTACATGCTGATATCTATCAATGAAAATTAATATTACAAGTCCTGCTATATCGGTAGTTTCATCCATTTGTAATGAAGACTTGATGATTTCAGATGGATAGTTCATGCTTTATATTCTCTGCTAAAGCTCTGATGTGCTGAGCTACTGTATCATTGGAAAGTGGGATCTTGGTATACATTTTACCATCTCTATAGCAGAAGGCCTCCCTCTCATCACCATCTTTAGCAAAACAGCTAGTTGTTAAGTCTGAAGCAGTCAAGTTCTGCAGTAGAATGCTTTAGAGTGCCTTTTTTTTTAAGCCACCTTTCCATCCTGCTACAAAATTTTTAAATGATGTAATAGCTACCATTTAATAATAAATGGTTAACACCAGAATATTAAACACAAAATACTATTAATATAATAATTTCTGTGTTTTAAAACTAATATGAAAACAGAAGCAATTCAATATGTAGACATTTAAAATAAGAAAGTATGACACACAACAACAGTTTATTTGTGGTCTGTATGTAGTATTCATTTAAATTTGTTGGGTAGATAACACCACATTGACTTTGTTTAAATGTTTATTAACATAAATTTTGTAATATATATATATATATACTTTGTATAAAACTTTTACATTTTTTATAAAAATTTATATATTTAATCATAGTTCATTATTTATTATTAATCAGTAATTAATATAAATGTTACTTTTCATTCTTTTCATATAAGCATAAGCATAATACTAAATATTAAAAGCACATGAACAACACACTTTAAGTAAACAATTGCATTTATTCTTAATTCTGCACTTTCTGTATATACATACACATAATGATTTTGAGCATCTTCAAAAGTAGTAAGTTCTGTTCATCTCTGGTTATAGATTTTTTATACCATTATTAAAATTTGTAACCAATGGCCAAAATCATTGCACTTAAATTACAAATAGCAAATTATATTTAAAAAGCTTTTCAAAGAATAGCACATAAATTACGACTGATTTTATTCTGTTAGTTTCATAAAATATTCAATACTTTTATTATAGTATATAATAATAGGAGATAAAATGCTTATCTTGGGAATGAAATCAATAGGCATTACAAAAACCTGGAAAGAAATTTTCTAAATAATTAATTAAGCTTGGACTTTTCATAGTTTTAATTTTGAAAAAAAAAAAAA
The DNA here is from genome assembly GCF_044657685.1 of Stegodyphus dumicola. Taxonomy (NCBI): domain Eukaryota; kingdom Metazoa; phylum Arthropoda; class Arachnida; order Araneae; family Eresidae; genus Stegodyphus; species Stegodyphus dumicola. Next base: position 263,428,368 of record NC_140769.1, read on the forward strand.
AAAAAAAGTCTACTGAGAAATATTTAATCTGGAAAATTTCAGCCAGCTTAAAAAAGAAACAAATAAATACCATACAATAAATCATGAATTTTAAACAAATTCATATTTAATGCTTTACAGTTAAAATGAAAAAATAAATTGAAACCATAGAAATACATTATAATTAACTGACCACAACTTTAAAAAAACTGACATAAAAATCAATACATGATAAATATAATACAGAAAGAAATTACTAACATGCCAGAAATATAAACACGAAATGTGATGAATACTGAACAAATATTTCCGAGCTTCAGACAACACAGTCAAAGATTGCGAACATGACTGCTGAAATAACATCCTTCCCGCCATGTGGGTTTGTTGATTTCTTGTTATATCACACATGCGCAAAAAAGGTGCTGAGCTTGGATGGATTGCTTCTGTAAAATAAACTTCAGGAACATACAAAATGTGTTTCCTCAGTCTGATGGAGTACCATTTGCTTCGGGAAACATTTACTTTTTCTCTTAGAAGTTCTTTGACTTTAATTCCAGTACAGTCAAAAGTCTAATCCGGACATTCGGGACTTCGGCAATTCCGGATTATAGATCATCAGTTTAAATCTGGTAAGATGGCATGCAGAAATTATAAAATTAAAAATATGAAACCGTAATTTATGAAATAAAGAACAATTATGATCTAAAAGGTATCAAAATTTACAAAAAAAAAAAAAGGCTTGATATTTATTTGTTTACTTTATTAAACATTTCTTTCAATGTAAGTTATTTAAGTTGCTTCGTTTTATGCAATAATACTTTCTCTTTAATTCTATAAAAAGACATAATTTCTTGTTCAGTTAAAAAAGTTCCGCTGTTCAAGTCCTATAATTGCTGTGTCGAGAATACCGACTGATTTGTGAATCGAAATTTTTTCATTTTCAATAACCTCTGTGTCACTTTCTTCAGTATCGGAAGCAAATTATAATGACGAGGAATTTGATTTAAATCATATCAAAGACAGAGTACATCGAGATGAAATACTACATTTAGTAAGGAATTATAAGCCAAATAAAATAAAAACATCTGCTCTGAAGATAAGGATAGTGCTGAGAGATCAACTTCCAGTTCATTGCTTGCCGCTACATCCCCCCCCCCCTGCAGAGCAGCGTGAAATTGATAAACAGATTTCGGAATGGTTAGAGAAACAAAGGATATGCCTTTATCCATTTTTTGCAGCAATTCTTCCACTTTTTGTTTGATGAACATCGAAACATACTTTCGCTTTGTAGATTCTTTGGCAGCTCCAGCATCGGAAATTCTATTTGACATAATCGAAAGTTCTTTATAAAATTGCTCTAACAGTCTGCAAAAAATAATAAGCCGAATCCAATTCGAAGATTAAGGAACAACTCAATCTGCAACATTAACTGAAATAGATAATTAGATCATTTTAGTTAGCTTATACCGTCCGTTATACATTAAACGTGCATGCATAAACGTATTATGCACATGCGCACATGCATGTGTAAAGGTTTTACGTGCATGCGTGAACGCATTATGCGCAGAAAGTTTGTAGCTTTGAGGTCCTGATTATAGATCATTCCGGATTAACGACTTTTGACTGTATAACCCCATTCTCATATTACAGATATTACAAAAAATATAACTTAACGATAGCACCTGAACTGTCAGTCAGATTTGGTCGAATATAGCCAGTGGCTTTCCTTAGTCACCCATTGGAAAATGTAAAGAATTATCATATTCCCCCATGCAGGCTCTCGAGGTATAAATGGTTAGCACATTCAAATGGTAACTGGAAAATCGGTGGTTCATGTTTTGACAAAGGAATGATTGAATTTTTCTGTTTTAATTATATTTTTATCAGATAAATATATTTACTTAAAACAACAATTTCACGTTTTCTAATTTATGTGGCCACATTTGTTTTTGAATAATCTTTAGGAAATCATTAGCAACTTTATTTTCAAAGCAAAAACATTAACTAATCAATAATCAATTGCAAAATTCTACCAAATTTCTCTTTGACTAATGCAAATAAATAGAAGGACGTCAACATATAAATTCACGTATCATTTACACATGATTATCAAACCATATTGCAAAAAATCAAATAACCAGCATCTTTGTAAAACAATATAAATGCTTAATCTGCATTTTATCATTTTGCATATTAAAAATGTCATATATGTGCATGTCTGTATGTATATGCCTAACAATATAATAGAAAACTGTAATAACAAACAGTATTTATTTTACAATATAAAGCTGATAATTAGTACACTATAAACAGTTAATTCTTGTATAAAGTTTTTTTTTTTTTTAATCAGATAAGCAATTATTTTTGTAATACTAATACATTAAAAAATATTATTTCATGAAGAAACCCTCACACTTATGATATTGATACATTATAATATAATAAAGATAATGCAGTATCATCTTGCTAAAAAAATTCTTAGCACCTAAAAATAAATTATACAATTATAAATTATGTATAAAAATATTTTTTAGGCAGATATTTTAATCAAATGACAAAATTTGAAATTTACTGATATTTCTATAATTCATTGCTATTAATAAGTCTCATTTGTTTTATGTGAAATGAGCATAATCGATTTTTAAAACTCTCGTCTCTTTCATTGTTAAAAATTTTAATCAATTAATAATAAATAATTAATCAGTTTGAAAGATAGTGACCATTTATTTTCGTGGTTTTTATCGTTGAAAATTTTAATCACTTCATAATTTATTAACAATGTTATGGATTTTGTATTTATTTAAATATTTTTAGTAGAATTTATAATTAAAATTGTTATATATTTATAATTAAAATTGTTATATATTATTTAAAGAAGAGATGAAAGCGGGCCAAAATAGAAAACAAATTTGAGTCTATGAAAGGCAGAATAGACGTGGTTGAAAATAAAGTTGGACGAATAAAAGAGAAAGTTTCTTCTGTCACGGAACAAACAGAAGAGAGAGTTTCTGCCGTCGAACAACAAATCGGTTATAGAATTTCTTCTGTGAAAGAACAAATAGAAGAGAGAGTTTCTACTGCGGAACAACAAATTGATGACTGGATTTCTGCAGTTTCCAAAGAAATTCGTAGCAACAGCAGGGAGCAATCGCGATGGTTATAAATTCTTAGCCGTGTCTGCTCGTCCCTCACTGAAGCTATGTATGATGGAAAGACCTCTTGGCAAGTTTATGAGATGCAATTTTCAGTAGTGGCGGAGGCGAATGGATGGGATTCCCAAGCTAAGGCCTGCCATCTCGCCGCTTCTCTGAGAGCATACGCAGCGGATATTCTGCAGGCTCTTCCCGAAAACCAGAGATTAGACTGTGAAGCTCTATCCGGCGCATTGGAGCTACGCTTTGGGGAGAAATGTTTGAAAGACTGCAGTAGGCTTCAATTAAAATCCCGTCAACAGAAGCCCTCGAAAACACTCCAGGAGTTCTTTACGGATGTTGAAAGGCTATCTCATCTCGCCTTTACGGAGTGCTCGAGAGAAACAAGGGAAATCCTATCCCTGCAGTACTTAACCGATGGCATCCCGAAATACAGAAAGCCGTGAGAATGGCGGATGTGAAGGATTTAAAAAGCGCTCTTGCGTACGTCATGAAATTCAAGGCAGACCAGCAAGAAACTCGCAGAGACCGCCATCCAACCAGAGCAGCCGAAGTCCAGGAGCCAATGGATTAAGTCACTGCTCGTTTAGACGATTTAACCAGACAACTAAATGCCTTTAGACCCACCCTAAAGTGCTGGAACTGCGGTGCTGAAGGGCACATATGAAGAAACTGCAAAACACCCTAGGAAACGAATGTTAAGACCGCTCTTAGTAAGAAGGAGGGAAACTAATTAGTGGCCATCTCGCGGGACGGAGTTGGTCAGATAATGAGAAACCTCATTTTAAAGCGCTTTAGATTTCTACCATGAGGGGTGGCAGTAATGCACTCTTCATCATGGGACATATCACAGAAGTGCTCTGCAATATCACCATGGATACAGGAGCCAATATTACCGTCATTAGAAAAGATTTGCATTAACAAATGGAAGGTAAACTTACCTGAACGCCGCCTTGCGTTACCCTCCAACTGTATCCGGCGAGAAGATCGACATCGACGGAAAAGTAACCTTTAACATCACGTTTGGAAGTACTTCAGAATTTAAAAGAAGCCGGTCTCAGTAATTAGAATTTAGCGGGAAGTTGAGTCCCACTAAATTCAAATTATTGAGACAGGAAGTGACTTACCTAGGACATGTCATCTCTGCTGAAGGTGTGTGCATGGATCCTGAAAAGGTGTCAGCCGTTAAAGACTGGAAACGTCTCGAAAATGTCCATCAACTGAGAAGCTTCCTAGGAAGGTGTGCACCTACTATAGGAGATTCGTGAAGGACTTTTCTTCCATCGCAAGACCCCTTCACAAGCTGACAGAGAACAAGCAAAAGTTCTTGTGGACAAAAGAATGTGAGCATGCATTTAAGAACCTGAAGGAAGCTTTAACATCGGTCCCAATCCTGACGTATCCTCAGCTCGACAGGCCATTTATTCTTGACACAGACGAGAGCAATGAAAGTGTCGATGCTGTTTTGTCCCAAGAAATAAACGACCAAGAACATATAGTGGCTTACTGGAGCAAGTGCCTGTCTAAACTGGTGAAGAATTACTGTACTACCAGGAAAGAGTTGCTCGCCGTCAAAGCCGTAGAACATTTCCATCATTATCTATACGGCAGAAAAATCCTGGTCCGCATGGACCATACATCATTGGCCTGGTTTTTTAATTTCAAGAATCTTGAGGGTCAAATAACCAGGTAGATACAGAGACTCCAGGAATATGACATCACTATCCGTCATCGGAAAGGATCATCACACGGAAACCCCGACGGCCTGTCTAGGAGACCTTGCACAGAAAGCTGCTGATATTCTTCCAGGGCCGATGTCAAATACGAGCGGCTGAGTACTGTCGCACGACAAATTAAAACATCAATATCGGCTGATCAAGACCCATGGAGTGATCAAGAAGTCAGGAGAATCCGATTGGAAGATGGCGGCATTAAACCCATAATTGATTTAATGGAGTCATCAAACAGAAAATCTACCTGGCAGGACATTTCGAGCTGTAGTCCTACAACAAAACAGTATTGGGCACTCTGGAACACACTCCACATTCGAAACGGCGTTTTGTACCGGAAATTCAAATCGGATGATGAAAAGACATTCCGATGGCAGCTGCTACTCCCAAGATCCCGGATTCCGTACGTCGTTAAAGAACTACATAGCAGCCCTGCAGCAGACTACTTCGGAATAATGAAGATCTTATAGGGTTTTTCTTATTTTGCATAACAAATTCATTTCAAGTTTGATACCTATTCTAAACTTCTCAACTTCCCCTCACATTCTTTCGCCAGGATGTAAATTTAAAAGTAAGTGAAGTGCTTATTTAAACGTTTGAATATCTCAGATTATTCAGAGCGTGTTTCCCTAGCCCAGCGCACGTTTCGTTGTCATTTCGCGGTTACGCTAATCTTGGCCTTAGATTAGTATCACGCCGGTTAGATTCCTGTGAGTCCACCTCTTAGGTGCAACTTAAGTGCGATCTTGCACTATTTATTGCAGGTTTGACTTATATTCTACGTTTTAGTTTCCACCGCAAGTTGACGGTGTCTTTGTAACGCACGAAGTCCGTGCCTTTCTGTTAACTAGTAGTTTGAATTAATAAAGGGTTATTTTTACCCTTCGTCTGAGTCAGTAGTTAGCTCGCGCAGTTATATGATGATTCGATTCAATTATGCCTTGAATTTTGTCATCATCAACTTCAGAAGTTTGGCCAGAACGTTGGTCATATTCAAATGAAAAATGTCCTGAACGAAATTTTTGAACCAATTTTGATACATGCGTTCTGTTAAGCAATCAGTACCATATCTCTTTGTGAGCCTCTGCCAGTTTCTTGCCTTTATGAAAATAAGAAAGTAAAATAGGTCTAAAATAATTATATTTGCACTCCATGTTAAAATTCACTGTAAACTAACAGTTGTAAACAAAAATACACGAAATTTGTTTCTATAGCAACCTAAAAGTATCAGCTGCCAAATCCCAAAAGAATATATATATATGTAAGATTAAAAAATATGTGAATCAAAATCATATTTTAAACTAACGGTAAAACATTAATTTTCCCTCTCTGTTTTAAAATTCGTAATAACTTCTCTCGATTACGTCATTTCTAGATCATTCCTTTTTGCATGACCCGCGCAGCGCTGATGACGTAATAATTGTGAACTGAAACTTTTAACTAAAACCAAAATCTTTCTCTTCGTGTGCTTCCATCTTGGAAACTACGCACTTTAGCTTCCCTCTCTACTCTGCTAGGATGTAACTTCGCTGTTTTGCTTGCTGTTGCAATAATATAAAAAATGTAAATGCTCTATAAAAAGGCACGACTAGGGTGCCAAGTGATCTGTTGACACATATGTCAATTGGAAATAAAAATGGAATTAAAATCGCCTCGACTGCCAAGTTTTTTTTAAGAAGTCGACACATTAGCATACTGCGCAAATTTGCCTCTTCGATATAGGATAACTGCACATCAACACTGCTCCAGCTTTTTATTGTGCTTTCATTATATAAAAATTAGTCGAATAGGATAATTTCCTGCAGCCTAAGACTTCAATGGAAAATTTAGTTAGGCAAGTTGAAATTAGGCAAGTTTCTCTTCTGTGGCAACTTGCCTACTACAACTCAACGCTGCCAGTCTGGTAACCCGTAGCAACCAAAAACAAAATAATATTTATTCTATTGTTAGTATTATTAACGATCTGTCTCAAAAATTGTACTACCATAATAAAAATTGTACTACCATAATTTGTGACCAGTATTTATTACGAACAGCAACGTTCAATGTTACATGAATATGGAGTTTATATGTCAAAATTCTCAGCAACAGTAAGTTATCCACTGTGGTGAGATGCAAGTAAGACATTTCACTTGTGATTTCAAGCGTTGTGCCGTATTCGAGTGAGTCAACATATTTCTGTCATCATTTTAACGGATATATGTATCGTCTGCTGCATTTGAGCCGCCAATTTCTCTGATTTCAAGTACCAAGAAACTGTGTCACTATATACATAAGTGATAAGTGACAGAGGACGCGAGCACCACCCCTCTACCATAGCGGTTAATTGGTACACCGCCGCATCCCCCTTGTCTAGAGCACCCCAAGATGGTATGGGTAAGGGTGAGGGGCCACATGAACCCCTGACATTATTGTGCATATTCTATATATATTATTATTGTGGGTGCTACTTTGGTAGACGGTTGCATGGATTTTTGGCGATTTACGTTGGCGCAATTGTTGGCGCGTTTTTTACAATCGTTAGCCATTTTGAAAAACGCTGTTTTTGCGTATTTTACGCATAGTAAAGTATTCGAAACTTTAAAAAAATAAATATCGTTAAAAATAATGGATTAATTTTTTGTTGAAAATTTTGGCTCTAGTGTAGAATTGGGTGCCCCTTCGATTAGCGACATTTTTTTTTTTTTTTTTTTTTTTTTAAAAAATTCTGGCGATGAAACCTCACTTCTAGTTACCATGATAGTTTTAAATTTCTTTTAGCTTCCTGATTTTATTTCAATGAAATTAGATTGATGTGTACATGGACAAATTTAAGGCAGTGCGCAATGCCTACTTTGTGCAATTCTAGGATGTTTTTTTAAGGGAAAACAGATCGATGTGTAGATGGACACAAAGTTTGTGCAATTCTTTGACTTCTTATATTGGTTTTGTGCGGCGGCCATCTTGAAATTGCGCCTTCCTGCGCCGATCTTGGCGTCAAAAAAAAAAAGGGGGGGGCACCCAATTGTAAACTTTGACATGTCGTTTTTTAAGATGGCAGGCAGTAAATAAATACATTTACTATGAGTATAAAATACTAAAGTAAGCTTAAATTATAACTTTCATAAAGCAAAGAAATAGAATAAAAACACCGCTATAAAAACAGTGCGCCAACGTTTAATTGGATTAAAGTATTACTTAAATTGAATATCGAATTAGAAACATCATACCAACGTTTAAAAGACTTGAAATATTATTTTAATTCAAATACTTTAAAATAAGTTTTATAGGATATAATTATTTAACATTAAAACATATGTGGCAATAAATATCTCGGCAATTTTTTAAAACAGTATATTAATTTTTTAATAAAAATTGAAGTATATAATTATAAAGCAAAAGAAAAAATATGTACTTACATTTTTTTGAGTATTTTATCTGCCGTATATTCATAAGAACCACAAAAAAAATATTCGGAATCATAATTTATATATGAATGAAAAACATTTGCCGGTAAAAAAGGAGGAATGTCCAATACTTTTTTTACCGTTACAGCGGTTATTTCTACCACCGTGACCACAATATCATATTCGACCGTCCTCAGAATCGGCTCTTTTAACGAGCTTCATCTGTGATCCACATCTCTCGCACTTCATTGATGAAGCAATTAGCGAGGTTTCCTCCAAAAATTTAAAATAAATTTCCTCTGACTCTTGTAACAATTTATAAATAAATCTTTGATTAGGAAAGCCAGGTTGGCCAAAATAAGGTCTCAAAGGATAATTTTTTGATTTCCATACCAATAACTTCTACTAATTATCAATAACAACATTCATCTTCGAAACGGACATATCCATTCGCTTTGAAATCTAAGGAATTCGAAAAGATGAAGAATAAAATCATCGTTATGGTTTATTCAATTGGATGCGCAGTTTAAATTGAGTCACATTAGATAGATGCCAAATCATCGTTTTTGTGATAAATCCTAGGTAATATGAAAGAAGTGAACCATCAAATTTGTTTTTTCAGTGTTTAAAAATAACTGATCCTTCTGCTGTGGTGTTTTGCAAGTGCTTCAAAAAAATAATCACACGTAGTGTTTACAGATTGAAAGTAATCTCTCGATAAATTGAGAAGTTCGAATGATGCCTAGTGAAAAAGAATATTGAATTTGCTTCGCCGATCTCTGCAATATTTAGGGAAAAAAAATCAACAGTGTTCTGGCTTTTCCTTTTCTATTATTATATCATATATATATATGTGTGTGTGTGTGTGTGTAATAAAAATAAAGAATATGTGAAAGATTAAATTAGCAACGTAAATTTCCCTTCTCAATTCTAAAAATAGTACCCCCTCTCTGCACTGCGTCATTTCTAGATGAATCCATGTCATGTGACTCTTAGGTCCCAATCATGTTATGTTCGGCTACGCGGGACTTGGCTTCGAAAGGGACAATTCTCAGAACCCGCGCAATTCCAGGAAACACACGTAGCTAGGTTACCATTCTCACTTACTACAAAGACTTGAACGCCAAACAGTAATCGATTATCGCTCAAATTGGGATCACGTGATCCTTCAGAAGCAGAACTTTCGTCTGATTGGTTGTCTCTACCCGGGACCCGAGACATTTTCGGTGAGGTTTGAAAAAATCCCGCGTAGCCGCAACATTATTTCCGTAGCTAGGCGGGACTTCGCTTCCAGCGAGGTTCTTTTTTCTAGGAATCCTCCCATTTAAACCAGTGCTACCAGAATCTCCTTTCTCAGAAAAGTCCCGTCTAGCAGGGACTGTAGCCATACGTGATAGCCTCTTTACATAATTCTGATGATGTAAATAGAACTAAAATTCTAATAGTAAGCCAATAGTAATTTTATAGCAATATTAACTATCCAATCAAAATGCTTTGAGAACCAAAACTAACTTACTTTGACTTGAGATTTCCCCCTCAAGACTTGCTTTCTACGCTTTGGCCTGGCTGGACTGCTGTCTGTCTGTACCTCCTTTCTTACTGCAAATTTATCTAAAATTTAAGCTTTTTGGAATAGGCACAATTAATGTGCCAACTTGTTTGTGGCCGCAACATGCTTGCTGAAATAAAAAATGAAGATTCTATCTGCCTTTTCCTCCAACTTCCTATTCATTATGGATCAACACTTCTACGGCATCAAAATTTCTGCTCGTCATTACTTTGTTTTTATTACATATACAGTCAAAAGTCTTTAATCCGGACTCATCGGGACTTCGGCGATTCCGGATTATAGATCATCAGTTTAAATCTGGTAAGATGGCATGCAGAAATTATAAAATAAAAAATATGAAACCGTAATTTATGAAATAAAGAACAATTATGATCTAAAGGATATCAAAGTTTACAAAAAAAAGCTTAATATTTATTTGTTTACTTTATTAAACATTTCTTTCAACGCGCGCATGCGTAAAGCATACATTACGCATAGTCGAAATTAGAAAATTGCAACCAGAAAACTATTTGATGTGTACTCGTGATATTTATAATGACGAGGAATTTGATTTAAATCATATCAAAAACGGAATACATCGAGATGAAATACTACATTTAGTAAGGAATTAAAAGTGGAATAAAATAAAAACATCTGCCCTAAAGATAAGGATAGTGCTGACAGATCAACTTCCAGTTAATTGCGCGCCGCGACGTCCCCCCCGTTTCGGAATGGTTAGAGAAACACAGGATATGCCTTTATCCATGTTTTGCAGCAATTCCACTTTTTATTTGATGGACATCGAAACATACTTCCGCTTTGGCAGCTCCAGCATCGGAAATTCTATTTGACATAATAGAAAGTTCAAGCTTACTTTTATAGAATTGCTCTAACAGTCTGCAAAAAATAATAAGCCGGATCCAATTCGAAGATTAAGGAACAACGCAATCTGCGACATTAACTGAATTAGATAATTTTAGCTTAGCTTATACCGTCCGTTATACATTAAATGCGCATGCGTAAACGGATTACGCGCATGTGTACACGCATATGCGCATGAGTAAAAGTATTACGCGCATGCGTAAACGCCTATGTGCATGCGTGAATGCATTATGCGTTGACGCATGCGCAGAAAGTTTGTAGCTTTGAGGTCCGGATTATAGATCATTCCGGATTATGGGTGTCCGGATTAACGACTTTTGACTGTACTGTATAAGATTGATAGAAGAATAATAAAACTAACACAACGCTATCTATTTGTGCAAACCAAAGTTACTTTCTTGCCAACCCAATAAATTGTCATGCGGAATTAAATTATGAAGGTTAGGTTACTTAAATATAGAGAAACTACAAGGGCCATCTGCTTAAGAAGAAGGACGACTTCGTGGAGTGACTTTCCGAGGTAAACTGGTTCGCATTATTATTACACGTGATGGAACACCATAAAATCCAACCAAATAGCCAGCCTTTTCGCTTGTTATGGAACCCTAGCTAGATGAAACTGCCAGTATTCATCTGTCTTAACCACTCGGCCAATGGTGAAACCGTTAAATTTAGAAGAAAAGAGATTTTACTCTAGATCAAAGTTGGGGTCGCGGGAGTTGCAGTAGGGGTTGCCAAAAATTTAGTAATTTTGATATTTCTTACACTTATAATAATTTTATAATTACCAAATATTTTTACATAATGTATCTGAAAATAGATAAAGATAAGACAATACAGACAAAGAAAAAACGAAAACGTTTCGACTTATTTTTTTTTTTTTATAATAGAAACGGTCATTTTACTTTAGAAATTAAAGTCAATGACCTAAAACAGCAAATGAAGAAACTGATAGGTTCACTCATGCGTGTGTCAGATTTGCGTAATGTGTATGGGGTCCCACAAAAGTTTCGTAAATATTAGGGAGTTCCCCACATCAAAAAGTTTATAAAACCCTGCTCTAGATAAAGTATCCAAAAAACTAACTAATCAAATATTAAATGCATATAACAAATAGCAACTAAACTGTAATCGCGATTACATTCATAAGGTAGAATTTCTTTTTAAAAATTAAATATTTCTGAGTTTTTATTTATTTATTTATTCCTCGTTGTTTGCCAAGGAAATCGAAAGAGGAAAGTGTAAGGGCGGGCCTTTTGCAGTTTGTTCTAAAATACGATATTTTAGAACAAAGCTCCAAATAGTATTGTAATACTAAAGAGAAACTTCATTTCAAAGTTACTAAATATTGCTAGTTGTGAGAAAAGTTATCTGAATAAAAATCATAAGAAGTAATTAAGAAATATAAATGTATATTTTTTATTTAAGAAATCTTTCTATACTCTTTACATAACAGCAGTGTAGCACTACAATGACATCGATGGCTTAGCAAACAGAAAAACAAACATAATAATGAAAAATAATATGATTTAAACGCGTTGAAATTAATTTTTTCTTCAGAAATAAACATAGAATTTTAATTTATTTCCTTACATGTGGTTTTAACATTTTTCGTAGATATTTGTTGATGTTGTAGACCACTACAGTGACATCGATTGTTTCGCAAACAGATAAAACAAACAAAATAATAATAAAAAAAGAAGAAAAAAAAGTTAAAAATCTGAAAAGTTTCAGATTTTAAATTACGTCCAAAGGGACGTTTCTTTAACGTCTTGTGTGTTACCTTTATTTATTAAATATCATGTTCTTTGCACTTAAGCCATAAAATTCAGTTCAGTAACAATGTTGCAAAATAATTTTAAAATGAGCCTATCTTTAGAATTTCTGATACACAATTCCGCGCCCGGTGGAGATAAAAAAGGTTTTCTTTTTTTCCAGTAGAGTGTTGCCTTTGCTCGCTTTTAAGTCGTTGAGTTTGTTTAAAGTTTTACAAAATATGAAACCGATACTAAAACAAATTCCAAATTTCAAATTTGGTCTTCCACACCATATTCGTAGGAAGATTCCGTCATTCAAAATTCGATGGCTTTATGTACCGTCGTTTTATCACAACGCGAGAAATAGACGTACATTTATGCAGATTTTTCATTATTTAATTTCTTCAAAATATAATGCAGGACTCTAACATTCGGTGGCAACAGTTTGAAAAGTGAAATGGAAATTTATAGTGATTCAACGCAAAATCGCAAAACGAAAACAATAGTCCTTCAGGGACAAAGCCCCTTTAATTTTTAAATCTTGAATTTCAATTCTTTCTTCGAAAATAAACACAGAGTTTTAATTTTTTTCCCTACGTGTCGTTTTAATTTTTTTTTTTTTTTAAATTTTTTCAGTTATTTGTGTATGAAAAGGGAGCGGTAAATTAACCCTTAAGACGCAGGAAGTCAAAGGAATAACCACATTCTAACCTTCTTCGCATTTAGGGGCATTCCTACGTTCTCAGTCTCGAGTAAGCATTTCCCGTTTCATTCACAGCGGACTTCGCCAAGGTCAGAAGAGTAGGGGACGAACAGCTTTTCACGATTTCACGTGCCGGCATCCACGCAAAAGAGGGTCAGGTGTAACGTATCGGGCTGCCTTTCCGGCTCTCTTGCTTTATTGGGTTGTTTGCCGGAGTTGTGTTTCCTTTCAGTAAGTAATTCCACCCTCACAAAGAAGTCATTTCCAATTTATAAATTAAGTCAGCGATACGCTCTTTCCATTATTTCATACGTGTTTTCATTGTTAGATGTTACCAAGAACGCACGAAAACCAGTCAGGGATAATGTATTCCAGTTTTAAGGAGACATTTTCGAATACCATGCGATAACTTTTTTCGTTGATACATTAAAATTCGATTATTGAAGATTTATTATTATTACTACTGTTTGAGATAAACAGTCCTCAAACTGGTGTTCGAAAGTTGCCGAAAGTTTTATCGTCTCTATTTTGTGTTACAATGCAACAAATGTAATTTGATTCTCTTGGAAAATAATTTAGTTATTGCCGTAATACAAAAGCTTAATTTAAAACTTAAATGGAAAATAAAAGAATATTCTGTAGCTGAGCGCTATTTATAATAGTAATTGCCATTAGAACTTTGTAATACGATGAAATGAAAAACAGAAAAATAGTTCCCTTAAAATTTTAATGTATGTGTGAGGGAACATTTAAATTCAAGATAAATCTCCTTTAAATATTTTAAATTACTTCAATTAAAAAGTATTAATATTTTCCCGATATTGTTATTGTGCTTTAAATTTTCACCTAGTATTGTAATTGCTATCATAAGTCGTCTGCGAGAAACAGTTCTTTGCGAATGAAAGAAATTCGATATAGTTTGATCAATTTTGTGGTTCTATATGTTTATGGCAAACATTCGTTGGAAATCGAGTGAATATTAGTTCGAAAAGAAGCTTATATTTCAAATGTGTTTGGATATTGCAATCTAAGAAGTTGTGATTCTCAACAATTAGGTAAGTACAGTCTTTCGAATGTCTTTTTATTCTGAAATAATTATGTATTTTCAATACTGTTCTTTCACTTGCTGTTTTATGTGATAAACGAGATAGAAATATTTGTAAATTTAAAATATTTAAACTGAAATATCATTTTCTGTTGCACTTGAGGTTACTTGTATTTCTTAAACAATCAAATTTCGGTGTTCATAACGGTCGATTGAAGTATTTTCACCACCCGTGTAAAAGATTGATTACTTATTCTTTTTAATTGTTTCAAAAAGCAATCGAAAAATTCGAGGAAACAAACATTATAATTAGAAATTAATAAAAAAATCATTATAACTATTAGTTTAATTAACCCCTCGGTTAAGATATTACATCCAGTGCAGAAATCATGTTTTGGTTAGCTTTTTTATATTATTATTGTTCTAATTTTAAACTGATATAATATAAAATGTTGTTATTTAATAAAAACATAGTATTTACAATAGAATAACTGGAATAAATGAAATATTAATACTATTAAAGTACATTCAGTCTTTCACATTGGTTTTCGGATACACTTAACGTTCTCTACAAATGTACCCTTATATCATTTATTGATGTAAACAATATAAGAGCAACATAATAATTCTGATACTTAAGAGTTTTGTTGAGGTAGGTAAAACTGGGCTCGAAACATACAATGTAAAAATTTTAATTAGCAAGTGAACGCACGCCCCTCGTCTTCGGGACGGGGAAGAAGAATATTTTTGTGAAATGTTTTGCTCCTGAAGAAGAGAGATTCATCTCTGACGCCATCGAAATCGATAGTTTTATTCAGAATTTAAGCCAAACTAAAGTTGCTTTGTTCCCCCTAATTTCAAATTCAGTTCAGATATTTTTGCAAATGCTAGTTTTTATTGTTTTCTGATTTTAAAGATAAATGCATCGCCAGAATTATATTATCCGTGTGAAATTATTAGTTCTTCAGTAAAAAATATTTTAGCAATTTCAGATTTGGAATACGCATGGCAAAACGCTACAAAATAATCACAAGTTCTATTAGAAATTTAATTAAACAACATTTTCGAGATGGTTAACCCTTTAAGCACAGAGGTGGGGTCCGCGCCAATATTTTAGAACTGCGAAACTGTTTATAAGTTATATAGTTATTCTTTCTCTTTTCAGTACTTTCAAGTTGACATAAAATATAACTATTCCTAAATTTGGTGAATCTTTACATTATGGTAACTTGGCGAAAATTTGGCAACCAACCCTGCTACAGCAACCTGCTAGTTTTGTTTTGGACGCCATTTTGTTTTCATGAAGTAAAGGCATGTTTTTTTTTTTTTTTTTTTTTTTTTTTTTTTTAACTCAACATTTTTTCGAACAATCTGCTAGCCGAATTACGCTTATACTAGAACTTTTATGGAACAAAAACGCTTAATCATGACGAAGATTAGGTGTGAAATTGGGAGAAAGTGCAGAATCGCAAACTGCTTGCCGCGTTTTTAAGAATTGCACATACACGGTATCTATATACACGTCGACCTATTTACACTTAAAAAAACATCCCAGAATTGCACAAAAATGGCATTTCGCACACTCTTGACTTTATCTATGTACACATCGACCTATTTTCACTTAAAAAGTCAAAAGAAAATTGACAAAAATCCAATTCTTCTTACTCTTGTAAAAAGCGCCAAACAAATAAGTGGACGATTCTGCACTTTAGCAGCGAAATTGTTTCTAAGCGCTTATTAGCTAAAATCACGATCAGAGTTTTCCGAAAAATGTCACATGACATGTCTCATGATCTCTCATTTCTCTGAGACAAAATAATCTGTGATTCGAACTGTGTACTTCTCAGATTATTGCTTAAGTCCTAGCTAGTAACCTTTATCGCCTTACCAAAATGTCGCCAAACTACCTGTTACCATATTCTAAAGATTAGCTCTAAATTTTTATTAAACTGTATCCAGTACTTTAAAAAAAAAAATAATAATAATTTTGTTAATTGGACCGCGGTCATATAGACCTCACCTCTGCGTTCACATTACCTTTCTCTCGCGTGAGGGGGGACGGTTTTATCACTACTTGAGTGTCGAACTTGTAAAAGAACTTAACTCTAGAGGTTTGACGTATGTCGGTACTACGAAAATAAATAAATAAATAAAAGAGAAATACGAAGTGAATTTTTTGTAAATAAAACGAAAAGTGAAGGATCTTCCCTTTATGCATTCACAGATAGTATGACTCTCGTTTTATGTGTGCCTCAAAAATTAAAAAGTGTTATTCTCATTTCTTCAATGCATCATTCGAAATCAGAAGACCTTGAAACTGGGAAACCAGAAATAATAACATTTTACACTTTGACTAAAAGGTGTAGATGCATTGGATGAAAAATGTTCTAAACATTCTACAAGACGAAGTAAAAGGCGATGGCCAATGACCATATTCTTTAGGTTACTTGACGTAAGTGGAATTAATGCACATGTAATACATCAATGGAAAAAACTGATTTTTTGATGGAGTTATCAGAATTATGAAACCACATATGGAACGGAGGCTTCAAAACCCAACTGTAAACCGAGAAATAAAAATGTGCATTGAGAGAGTGCTAGAAGTTTCTAGCGAAATCTATTCTAGCCAAGATGTAACTGATATCCTTAAAAAAGCGTAAAATATGCTTTCTTTATCTCCCTAGACTAAGAAGAAAAATTACCTATCTCTGTTTAAGCTGCAAGAATCCGATATGTAATGCATGTGGCAAGAGAATTTGCTACAAATTGTGTTGAAAATGCTTAAAATAATGTGCTGCAGTTTTTTAATATTCTTTATGTATTATACTTTTTTTTGCATTATTTTATATAATACAAATTCTGTAGATGGAAAATTTATTAAATAGTTTAGTTTATACGCATTTGCAAGTAAGTAGTGTTTATTTTATTTATTTGATTAAGTGTTTCGTACTTTTTCGTATATGATTTTAAAACCTAATTTTTAATGCATTAATATTAGAGTTTTAGAAAGAATTAATTACTTCAATATAACAAGCAAAGTGTATTAATGCTTATATAATGACAATAGTACATTATTTTAAAATTTTATATTCTTAAAATGCATAAAATAGAGCGCTGTCTGAGAGACCCCTCCTCTGTGTTTATGTAACAGAAAATGAACCTCTGTATTTAAGGGTTAAAATTATCGCCAAAATCATTAATTGAGAAGCGCTTAATTAATTTAATATTATGAAACGATAAATACTCGATGGAACGTTGAAATGGCTTTGAAAATCAGAGCTGCATTTTTAAGCTAATGCCAAAGAAACAGTAATTTCTCATGCAACACTTCAAGTTTAATGCCGCAAAACTTACTCCTTGGATTGGAAAATTTTGATTATTAGGTTAAGGCAAAGCATATTAGGGTTATCTGCTTAAGGGGGTGGGAGAAGACCTTCTAAATGAAGTTGGCTTGTATGGAATGCCTTCATTACGGTGCCTCAACCCTTGTGCAAGTCAACCGCTATTTGGAAAAACAGAAACTTCATATCGGTGCCACGGCATAAAGCAGCGTGCACGTACCAGTCCTGGGTTTTTAATCAAGGTACGTGCGTTCTTACGCAAGTCAGGGGCGTAGCTAGAGGGGGGCAAGGGGGGCATCTGTCCCCGGGCGCAGAATCCAAGGGGCGCCAAACTGATGTTACGACATTTTAGAATTAAATGTTTTCCATCCTTGGCAAGAGCCCACCAGCGGCCGAGCTGTAAAGTCGCTGAACACTGGTAGTTCGGTCCGAGGTTCGAATCCCGCAAACGGGCTGGCTGCATGGGTGTTTTCGTGGTTTTCCCCCATGTGTAACGTGTATACGAGCCAGTTTCCCTTAGAAAGTCCTCCACGAAGGCATCCCTCCCCTTAGGCAGATAGCCCTAGTGTGCTTTACCATAATTAAATATACACACACACACACACACCATCCTTGGCAAGCAGTAGGGGGCGCGAAATCTTCAGTTGTCCCTGCTCGCTGAAAACCCTAGCGTACGCTCTGATTTCAGATTGCGTAAGTTAATATAGTTCTATAGTTCTTAAGACGCCATTGGCATACTAGTTTGATTTTTAAATTCTTTTTTGATTTTAAATCCTTTTTTGATATCCTATGGATTTAACAATTTGGGAATTGCCCATGACGAAAACTCGGCAATAGAATTTTGGGTAAGGTGCAGAATCACACGCTGCTTGACGCGTTTTTAAGAATTGCACATACTCGGTATCCATGTGCACATCGACCTATTTTCACTTTAAAAAAATCCTAGAATTGCACAAAATGGCACTGCGCACACCCTTGACTTTATCTATCTACACATCGACCTATTTTCACTTAAAAAGTAAAAGAAAATTGACAAAAATTCAATTGTTTTTACCCTTGTAAAAAGCGGCAAACAAATAAGTGAGCGATTCTGCACTTTACCGAGAATATTTTCAAAGAAAAGGCATCATTCATTATAGAAAATTATGTTTGAACAACCAACGAGATGAAATTGTGCTTTAGCGATAACTCGGTAGCGAGATAGCGATGCAGGCATCCATTCAGTTATGTTTAGCAATTTTTATATAAATTATAATAATAAAAAAGTATTATATGAAATTAACCTTTCTAAATTAAAACATCAATCTTAGTTATTTGCTATTATACTTCCTTTCTTGCGTTAGGGTTGCCGCAATTATTTTTGGCAGCACTGGCGTCAACAATAGTTTGGCGATTTTTTACGGCCCTGAAAACCGAATAGTACCAAGTGTAGAGATACATTGTAGGTATAGATTTGTTTTAAAACTTGGTCGTTATATGTCAAAAAGAATGCCGTGCAATGCCTTATAAAACTAGAGTTTTCTAATTTAAAAAAAAAATTAATTTAGACGGAGCACCTTTTTCAATTGAAGAAAACTATAAAAAAAAATTTTTCCCAAGAAAAAAACTAAGCATAACTGGATAAAAAGTCCGTTCGAGTACTACTATCCGAAAGCCAGCGCTAGGCGTTCTACCGCCCTGTGCGAACTCCGCCATTCCAAAATTCAACCACCCGGTTCCCTCCTAAAATTCTAAAGGTTTTACCGTCCGATGCCACCGTACGGCTCCACACTAAAGAATATGTAGATGTTCTTTGTCCACACGCTCGGGCGCCATGTCTGAAAACCGTAAGGTTCACCAATGAAAACACCTTATGGACATATCAAAAGGTTCGAAGATTAAAATCTAATTTCAAGTAAGAATAGCTCTTAAATTTTTTATTGTAGATTCATGTAGAATATTTAGAAATTTTCACACAGCTAGAAACATTTTAATGCCATTCGCAACAACGTATTCAAGTGCAAAATTTTTCTCAACGTACATGGCAACAAAATATAGGAACAGTTTAAGTATAGAATATGAAATGCGATTGCAGATAGCATTAATGGAGCTAAACTTCGACAGTTCGTGGAGGAAAAAAAATATCTGAATGATTTCAGATTTTATATTATGCACAAAGGGTATTTTTATTTATTTATTTATTTATTTATTTATTTTTCATTTACACACATACACGTTTCGCGAGCGTTTGGGCTAATGTCTCTTTAGGCTGAAAATATTTAAAAGCAGCATATCTTTAGAATTTCTCATAGACAGTCTCGCGAGCTAGAGATAAAAATGTTTTCTTTTTGACTCTGCTCTGTTCGAAATCGTTGAGTTTGTTAATCAAAAATTCTTTCAAGTTTTATAAAATATGAAATACACAGTAAAAGAAATTCGAAATTTAAAATTCGGGCTTTCAGGTGTCCATGTTGTGGGGGGGGGGGCAGGATTACGCTATTCGAAATTTGATGGCTTTTAGGTACCGTCATTTTTTTCACAATGCGAGAAACATGCATACATTTATGTAGGTTTTTCATTATTTAATTTCTTTAAATATAATACAGGGCGATAATATTTGGTGGCAACAATTTAAAAATTGATACCCCGTTTATAGTGAACCGACGAAAAATGCCGTTTCGAAACTCTGAGCTAACGTCTCTTTGGACTAGAAAAAAAATTACAGGAAGATTTGATGAATGTAAATATCTGAGAATCTTTTTTTAAAAAAGTCTCAAAATCCACCAATTCACACCGATGAATAACTTGCAAGATTTAATATAATATAATACAGGGCGATAATATTTGGTGGCAACAATTTAAAAATTGATACCCCGTTTATAGTGAACCGACGAAAAATGCCGTTTCGAAACTCTGAGCTAACGTCCCTTTGGACTAGAAAAAAAATTACAGGAAGATTTGATGAATGTAAATATCTGAGAATCTTTTTTTAAAAAAGTCTCAAAATCCACCAATTTACACCGATGAATAACTTGTAACTTTTCATGTGTAAAAAAAATCACCAAATAGCGCTAATGTGATTTCGTTAGTACGTAAGTACCCTTTTTTTTGAGGGGGGGGTCGGGAAATGACAATAATTTTTTTTTAATCTGTTTTGATTTACCATATATATATATATATTTCATTTTCTAACTATCTAACTTGAAAGAATTTTTGATTTATATATATATATATATATATATTTTTTTTTTTTTTTCATTTTCTAACTATTTCTGTTAACGAAAAGACTCATAAGCCGCAGAGCAATAAAATCACTAAACGCTAGTAGTTCGACCCGCCCTTAAGATAATATTTTATAGCATTCTATAAAAAATCCAATAATAAACTTCTTCAGAATCTTTAAGAATTTTCCCAGTTTTATATAAAATGGGTTAGATATCTATAGAATTCTAAAACACTTTACCTAAAGTGTAACTTCTGTATAGCTATGTATAGAGATTTATATAAATATTTTACGGAAATTTTTAGCTGAGCTTCTACAAAAATTTGTACACTGTCTAAAGTTTTCATGAATAGAATCTTACTTAACGTGTATAGAATCAATAAACCAACATAATTTTCTTTTCGGTTAAAATGAATAAATTCAATTTTTATTCTTGAATAGAGTCTTAAAATTTGTTTAAATTTTGAAATGATCCATGACAAGGACGAGATAAGGGAATAGAAACTTGTAGAACAAATGTGATTTTTTCTAATAAAAAGTTTCGATTTATTCTAATAAAAAATTTTATATTGTTAAAATAACAAGTATTTAAGAAATTCCTTTTTACTATTAAAGTTTAATAGAAATTACGGAACCATTCTCCTTATCAGGAATCCATATGCAATAGTTGAAAGAATTAATTTTAGGAATCCATATAGAATAGTTGAAAGAATTCATTTTAGGAATCCATATACAATTGTTGAAAAAATTCAATTTTACAATTAGCAGCACAAATTTAACCTTTTAATTAATTTTGTATTTTAAACCGATTTTACCCTTTTACAAGATTTAATTCTTTATTATATAAACAAAAACATACACTGCTGGGGGGGGATGGGACAGTTCTATATCTCCTGTTCTGCTGGGCCGATTCATGAAATTCAAATTGCGTTTTTCATGTCTGGAAAGCGCGACTTAGGATATGTATTAGATTTATATTAGATATATAGCATTGTTCTAATATGAGTATTTTGACACAAAATCGGACGTTTACTCAAATGACATGCTAATTTTTTTCCATATTTCGATTCTACGACTTAAATTATGCCAAAATGCCAAGTTTTGTAAAAATCGCACGAGTAGTTTTTTAAAAAATTAGCTCCCAAAATTTTAGCTTTTCAGTGTTAATTCAATTTCGCGTGTATTTATTAATATCTCGTCTTTTATTACACTTACTTGATTCCTTCTTTCACAGTTCGTTAGGTTCGTTCCAAATTAAATTCAAATTTAAATTTAATTTAAAAATAATAATTTAAATTTAATTTTTAAGAAATACGTATAAAAGTAAAAAAGCAAATTTAAATTCTAAAAAAAGGAAAAAAGCCAAAATAATTTTAAAAAATGTGCAAACATGTAAAAGATTTAATTCTCGAACTAATCTACAATATCATTTAAATTCAGAAGCATAAGCAAATCAAGTGCAAAATCAATCTATGAAAATAAATTTACTAATTTAAAAAAACAAAATCTGAAATGTTTCAGATTTTAAATTACTTCCAAAGGGGCGTTTTTTAACATTTTGTGTGTTACCTTTCTTTATTAAATATCATGTTCCTCGCACTTAAACCATAAGATCCAGTGCAACAGCAATATCGCAAAATAGTTTTAAAACGAGCATATCTTTAGAATTTCCGATACAGAGACTCACGCGCTGGAGATAAAAATGTTTTTTCTGCACAACGTTGCCATTGCTCGCTTTGAAATCCTTAAGTTTGTTAATTAAAAATTCGTCAAAGTTTTAAAAAATAGGAAATCGATCATAAAACAAATTTCAAATTTCAAATTTGGTCTTCCACATGCTCATATTCGTTGGAGGATTACGTTATTCAAAATTCGATGACTCTATGTACCGTTGTTTTATCACAATACGAGAAATATACATACATTTATGCAGATTTTTCATTATTTAATTTCTTCAAATATAATGCAGGACTCTAACATTTTGTGGCAACAGTTTGAAAAGTGAACCGACATTTATGAGTCCGACGCAAAATGCCAAAACGAAACTAATAGTCCTTCGGGATTCAAATCCCTTTGGACTAATAAATTAAAATTAAATTAAACATTTTTTTTTAAAAAAAATGCATATGTGAATGACCGTTGAGTAGGCAGGAGACAGACTTATCAAGGGGAAGTTGCCTCCAAACCTAACTCTCCAATCATTCAATTCGTGTTTTGTCATTCATGCAGGCAAGGGTAAAAGTCAAAACCAAAAGTAATTCCAATAAAGTGGTACCCTTAGAAATTAACATTTAAGAATTAAAGTTCAAAAAGGAAAATACTAATGAAGACTTTTGAGAAACAAGCAAGTAAAGTCAAGAATTAAACTTTTTCTTAAATAAAATTTTTCTTAAAAAAATCAATTTTTTATAAAAACAAATAATAAAATCTAGAAACCAATGTATTTTAGAAACCCTTGTCTACAGAAACTTCCCCTACACGAATATGCATATCAATAAAAAGAAACTAAAAAAGAACTAGACGTAATCCATATAAACCAATAAGAAACAAAAAGAACTAATTCACAATTATATATATATATATATATATATATATATATATATATATATATATAATATATTAAGCAAGGTAGTAATTATAATTTTTGAAAAACTAATTTTGGTTTAGAAGACATCTTGCGCAATATGCTGCAAAATAAGTAAAATATAAATTGTAGTAAGCTAGCCTAAAAGTTACCAAGAGCTGCTGCTCCAAAAAGTTCAACATGTTTTAAAAAAATTAATACATATGAAAATCAAACCATTAAACATGTAAAACATTAAAAAAAACAGAATCAGATAAAAAGGTAAGCGGAAAACGGTAAATTAGCCCAATTCGACTTCCAAACTGGCTTTTCAAGGGAAATTTAATTTATTTGAACGTCGAATCAAAATTTCATATTTAGAAAATACTTAGATACTACATAAAAAATTTTAAAAAATACTTAAAGCAAGTAAATAGTAAGTTTTAATTCTAATTTACCTAATAATGAGTGTTGGGGTCTGCAAAAGTGTTGTGAAAGAGAAGCAAGTGTGTTCTTCAAATTATATAGATGGCGTTTATGTAGGTAAAGTTGTGTGTCAAGCTGCTATCTTTGTTATAGTAAAAAATTTTATGTAAACATTAATATTAAAAATTAAATTAAATTAAAAATTAAAAATCCTAAAGGTAGTAATTATCAATTATATGGGGAGTTAAGTAACTGAGCCAATCAAGAGATATAAATTTGCTTGAAGGAAAATAAAGTGAAGTGGTAGTGTGAATAAAATGTAAACTGTTTGTAGTGTGAAATGTGTGTTCTGTTGAAAAATTGTGTAAAAAAAGTTAAGTGAAAAATTTTTTGTGAAAATTGCAAAAAATTTAAGTAATTAAGAAAAACTGAAATGTTTTAATATTAAAGTTTTAAAGTAAAATTTCCCCAAATTTTTTGAAATGAAGTCCTTAAAAAACCTCTAAAAAATTCCCAGAAATTTCTCAAAAATTCCTTTAGGAAGTTAATTAAAACTTAAATTTAATGAAAGAAAATATTAAAAGTTTAATGAACTTGATTTCAATTGGTATATCAAAACTTAACTAAATACAGTCTAAAGTATGGAAAATTAGAAGAAGAAGATTAAAATCTTCACTCAATTCGGGCTATAATTGAGACTTTTGAAAAGAGTTGGCTCTTTATTAGTAAAAGGAAAGATTCCAGTATTGATTAAATATACATATTTACAAAATATTTACAATAAAAATTTACAATAATTTCTCTACTCTTTTATATCCTTCATTACACTCCAGCTAAGGTTTAAGGTAATGTTATCATATCCAAAAGAGTCAAAAAATTATAAAGTCAAGGCCTGCCTTTTTAATATATAAATTAATAAATTTTGGTGGTACTTGGTTATCAACTTGTACATTAATTAGCTTTATTATTTCTTCCTTTAAATCGTCTATTTCAGTACATATATTTTTTATTCTGATCATTTGGCTATGAAACGTGTTTTCTATTACTTTTCTAGAGATATTAAAGTTCCAATTAATTAGTTTAATAGTAGGAAAATGGAAATTCCTTCTTTTATCAAATAATTTAATTTTGCTGTGTTTACTAATTTGCAGGTCTAGGAATTCAATAGTATATTGATTCGTATTCGTTTTATTAAGTGTTAAACTATTTGGGTAAATTTTGAATTGCTCAAAAGTAGAATTATTATTGAAAGTTATAATATCATCTATGTATCTAAAAGTATGAGGAAATAGCTTTAATTCATTTTTATTTAAACTTAGTTGGAATTTATATTCAAAAGTAAAAAGAAATAGGTTACAAATTTGTGTAGAACTGTTTGCTCCCATAGGAATTCCTCTAACTTGCTGAAAGATCTTATTATTGAATGTAATGTAGTTATTAAATAATGCACAATTCAGATAAGTATTAATTTATTAAATTAATAATTCAGATAAGTATTAATTTATTTAATTTATTAAATTAGTAAAATTATTTTCATAGATTGATTTTGCACTTGATTTGCTTATGCTTCTGAATTTAAATGATATTGTAGATTAGTTCGAGAATTAAATCTTTTACATGTTTGCACATTTTTTTAAATTATTTTGGCTTTTTTCCTTTTTTTAGAATTTAAATTTGCTTTTTTACTTTTATACGTATTTGCTAAAAATTAAATTTAAATTATTATTTTTAAATTAAATTTAAATTTGTTTAAATTTAAATTTCATTCCTTGCAGCAATGGCGCAAAGAATATTTAATTAAATATGTATTTAAATTTAATTTTTAAAATTTTTTAATTAAATTCAATTTATTCTTATAAAACAATTTTGCCATAAATTAAGATGTCCGTGAAGTGAATTATTCTTGGCGCAAACTGAAAAACATTTATAAGATAAATTTTTGAATTTCTCCGTAAATTTCGCACCGAATTTTACGAAATTTATTATTTAGGCATAATTTGAGTCGTAGAATCAAAATATGAAAAAAAAAAAAAAAATGTTGTAGAGTAGACTTTAATGTACCCTTGTATTATGGCGAAGTTGTTGTTTGATTTATCGCCAAGTTGCTGTTTCATTTATGGTAGCCTGAGTAGTTATATGTTATGGAAACCCTATTGTGACGTAATCGGGTGCATGATTCTGGGAAATTTTAAATCATGGGATGTTTTGTAAGCGTTTCTGTGGTGTGTGTTGGTTTCATTCTTTAGACGGTAGAATGGCCGAATGTAGTAAGATTAATTTGAAGTTTGCCTACGATTTGGAGCGAAATGGGAAAAGTGTTTTAATTGACTAGTGTGTAAATGAAGGTTTACTTAGTAGCCATTAAAAGTGTCCTGTATGTAGGAAAGATATGCCTCTAGTCGAACGTAAAAAACTATTTAGATGGATTTGAATGGGTTTGAAGGAAGAAAGGTTCAGATGGTCACTATGTGAAGCGATCGATCAGAAAGAGTACCTGGTTAGAAAAAAGTCATTTGAGTGTGTTGATATTTTGATTTTTACGTGGCTCTCGGTGTACGAAGCGAAATCGAAAATCATGGTAAGTGAATATTTGCTTTTGGTAGTGTTTAAATGTATAACATGTTTTTCCTTTTTTGTTATTTTATTGTTTGGTTTAAAATGTATTTTATTGAGATTATGTATTTTTTGTTTGCCTATATTGTAGAATTTGGTGCTCCTTTAACTTTTTAAGTGAAAATATATCGATGTGTACATGGACAAAGTAAAGGGAGGGCGCAATGCAAGTTTGTGCAGTTCTTTTTTTTCGGGGGGGGGGAGGAGTGAAAATAGGTCGACGTGTACATGGATAAAGTTAAAAGAGTGCTCAATGCCATTTTTGTGCAATTCGGGGATTTTTTTTAAAAATGAAAATAGGTCGACGTGTACATGGATAAAGTCAAAGGAGTGCGCAATGCCATTTTTCTGCAACTCCGGGTTTTTTTTTTTAACTGAAAATAAGTCGATGTGTACATGGATACCGAGTTTGTTCAATTGTTTGTCTTGTTATTTTGGCTTTGTATAGCGGCGGTTTTGGGCGCAAAAATCGCCGCTTCGCAAGCCAAAATAACGAGTCAAAGAATTGCACATAATCGGTATCCATGTACTGTTAAGTTTCGCCAAGGGGTACCCTAAACTATACTTTTACCAATTTGTTTTTTTAAATAATTTTTATAAATTTTTTGAAAAATACTTTTGAATTATAATCTATAAAATGTTTAGCAGCATCTTAAAAAAGATACATTTCTAAGAATACCTACAAGAAATTAGTGTTTTTTAACTAAAATTTTCGAAGATTGAATTTATATATGGTGCGTTTTGAAATATGGCATATTTGTTGAAAGCGATAATAACATTTAACGTGGTTTACGCAATTTGTTAAAATTATTTGAAAGTAGTAACGAGTGACTTTTTCCCCGCTCACCCACAAAAAATAGGTTGTCATAAATTAAGATGTCGGTGAAGTGAATTATTCTTGGCGGAAACTGAAAAACATTTATAAGATAAGTTTTTGAATTTCTCCGTCAGTTTCTCACCAAATTTTACGAAATTTATTATTTAGGCATAATTTGAGTCGTAGAATCGAAATATGAAAAAAAAAAAAATTGTCATGTTACTTCAGAAAAATTCCGATTTTGTTTCAAAATATCAAGATTTGAACAAAGCTATATATAAATATAATATATATCCTAAGTCGCGCTTTCGAGATATGAAAAACGCAATTTGAATTTCGCCAATCGGCATATAGAACTGTCTTCTCTCTCTCTTTTTTTTTTTTAATCTTTTCCCTCGCAGTGTATAAAAAATTCACAAAATTTCACAAAATGTTACATAAATTCAGGAACTAAATTAAGCTAAGAAGGTAAAAGGCAAAAATTATTCAACACTTATGAATAAGAAGGTTTCATTTTTGCCCTTCCGTACCCATGTAATAGTGGTCTCAAATTGATTGCCCTAGATTACGTTTCCCGTTAATTAATCGTTTTGTGTACAGTGGAATTTTAGCCACGAGGGAAAATCGAGCCAATAGTGGACTTGCGCCAAAATTACTTTTCCCCGCACAGAAGGGAAAATCGAAGCAGATTGCAGGTAAATAAAGATTCCCCACTTAGCCAAGATCTCGCAATTTTGGCCCGATGTCGTTCACTGGCTCAAATTTGGCGACTCATTTGCCTAATTAGCATACTAATTAATAGCACTAACTTCCTTAGAGCAGACTACTTAACTTACCCTCCTCGTTGGATTATATTTTAAACGATATTACTCAGCACACAACACAATTTAGTTTGATTTGATCGTGTTTAAGAGCTAAGTACTGAAATAAACTTGAATTGAAAAAAACTAAAAATGTTTTTAAACAAAAATTCAGACGAATTAAGTTAAGGAAAATTAAAATACGGGGATTTATAAATAACTCCTTTAGTAATTAGTTTATTCAGCTAGAATGATATTTTTGTCTTCGACATACTATTTAAAAAAACGGTAAGATAACAGTAAAGCTTACATATTTTATCCTTGGAAGACAGCGCTTTCATTTTAATTTACGGTTATTTAATTACATTAAATTTCATAGCAGAAAATATGAAAATCGGTTCACATATGTATGTTATGACTTCTAATTGTTATTTAAAAAGGAAATGAATGAACAGGCTTAACATGTATGGCAAACTGCTGCATTCTGACCTTTTAGCTCAAGCTCATATTTGATATTTCAGCGTAAGGCACAGATATTGCAATCAGCATTAATGAATAGTTAAAGCTTTGACAATGAAAACAGTAAAAAAAAAAAAAAAAAAATTTCTAAAACTAAACTTTGGAAGATTGATTCGAAGTAATATCTCGAAAAAAGGATATTATATATGAAATGGTAGCATATATATATATGTACACACATAAAAAATTATTAAAAATTAATTAATAATTAATTATGTAAGGCATTCCAATAAAATGAGAAAGAAACTCAAAAGACTGAGTAGTAAAGTTAATAAAAATATGTTTCTAATTGGTAAGATCGACTTATCTTTTTGAACATTTTACAACTGCAATGTTTCCAAAACGGCATTTCAGCTTATTAAAACTTTCATCATTTCAGAAAATGCATAGGAGTTTTTTCCATGTGTAACATAAATGGAAGCCAGCGTCTCTTAAAAGTCTCCAATTTAGGCAAATAGTGCTTTGCCATAAGCTGCCACAAACAAGCTGAAAATGCAAGCCACTGCTAAGTTTTAAATCGTAATTTTGTTGTGGCATGGTCGGAAATTCTATAATTAATAAAACTTCCTCCAGCAAAATGGAGATTTACCTTTTTGCGATATTTTCGCTTATGATGTTCAATAAGGTTCTCGCCGATCAATTTGAAACAACGATTAAGAAACATTCACTTTATTCTCTGCAAAAACCGCCAAATATCCATCGTGAACACGTCCAGCGTTATTATTTCTTCTACTCGAAAGGCTTTCTCTACTTCAGTAATTTTACCACATCCGTCGATATTCAATCTAGACCGAGCAGTTATATTGTAGTTCATCTTCAGCTGGAGTTCACAAAAACTCAATAAATGTCATCTCCTGACACCAACAGTAGATAAACCTATTGGCATCCTGACTCCAAATTAATCTTTATAATTAGAACTCCGTTTCTTTAAATAACTTTAATCCACATTTTTTAATTCGAAAATAATCTTTATTAAAGCTCTCAGCAAACCTAAACAATTTTTGGAACAACAAAATTGAATAATCTTTTCGTTACCATTCCAAAAGCAACAAAAAACAAATAAAACGGTATTAAACCATTATTTAAAATTTCTGTATAAGTTCAAGCCACAACAGTACTTCCTTCCCAGTAACTAAACTACAGTAGAGCATATTATTACCTTCAAAACACACTATTTACAAAAAATATTATAGTTATATGTAAATGCTAATCCCGAAATCGCACAGGGGGTTTTATTGTCCGTCCTATATGCGACTGTTTTGCAGGAAGCTTTTTAATTTTAGAAATTAAGTCTGTTGGAGGTTTGACATGTTGTCCTATTGACGTTGTTGATTGCTTCGTAGTAACATCTGCTATTTTCAAGAAACGTGCAGGCTTTATCCATAGACACTGTAACATCTTTGTGTTTGATTTTTACAGTAAAATATTTTTCTTTTCTGCTAACCACTTGAAAAGGACCATCTTAATGAGGTTCTAATTGCTTTTTAACTCTTTCTATGCGAATAAACACATGTCACGTTATTTTCAAGTCTTTAAAGATGAATGTTTTTTTGGACATATTTATCGGATATTGATCCAATTTGTTCCATAGTTTTTTGTAGCTGCTTGACATAAATATCAGGTGGTGTAGGAAAAAAGTCATTTGAGTATAATTGATATTTTGATTTTTACTTGGCTCTCGGTGTACGAAGCGAACTCGAAAAATCATGGTAAGTGAATATTTGCTTTTGGTAGTGTTTAAATGTACATGTTTTTCCTTTTTTATGTTATTTTATAGTTTCGTTTAAAATGTATTTTATTGAGATTATGTATTTTTTGTTTGCCTATATTGTAGAATTTGGTGCTCCTTTGACTTTTTAAGTGAAAATATATCGATGTGTACATGGACAAAGTAAAGGGAGTGCGCAATGCAAGTTTGTGCAATTCTGGTTTTTTTTTTTTTTTTTTTTTTTTTTTTTTGAAGTGAAAATAGGTCGACGTGTACATGGATAAAGTCAAAGGAGTGCGCAATGCCATTTTTGTGCAATTCCGGGGTTTAAGTGAAAATAAGTCGATGTGTACATGGGTACCGAGTTTGTGCAATTGTTTGTCTTGTTATTTTGGCTTTGTGTAGCGGCGATTTTTGGCACAAAATTCGCCGCTTCGCAAGCCAAAATAACGAGTCAAAGAATTGCACATAATCGGTATCCATGTACTGTCAAGTTTCACCAAGGGGTACCCTAAACTATACTTTTACCAATTTGTTTTTTTAAATAATTTTTATAAATTTTTTGAAAAATACTTTTGAATTATAATCTATAAAATGTTTACCACCATCTTAAAAAAATACATTTCTAAGAATACCTACAAAAAATTAGTGTTTTTTAACTAAAATTTTCGAAGATTGAATTTATATATTTGTGCGTTTTGAAATATGGCATATTTGTTGAAAGCGATAATAACATTTAATGTGGTTTACGCAATTTGTTAAAATTATTTGAAAGTAGTAACGATGTAACTTTTTTCCCGCTCACCCACAAAAAATAGGTTGCCATAAATTAAGATGTCGGTGAAGTGAATTATTCTTGGCGGAAACTGAAAAACATTTATAAGATAAATTTTTGAATTTCTCCGTCAGTTTCTCACCAAATTTTACGAAATTTATTATTTAGGCATAATTTGAGTCTTATAATCGAAATATGAAAAAAAAAAGTGTCATGTTACTTCAGAAAAAGTCCGATTTTGTGTCAAAATATCAAGATTTGAACAAAGCTATATATAAATATAATATATATCCTAAGTCGCGCTTTCGAGATATGAAAAACGCAATTTGAATTTCGCCAATCGGCATATAGAACTGTCTTCTCTCTCTTTTTTTTTTTTTAATCTTTTCCCTCGCAGTGTATAAAAAATTCACAAAATTTCACAAAATGTTACATAAATTCAGGAACTAAATTAAGCTAAGAAGGTAAAAGGCAAAAATTATTCAACACTCATGAATAAGAAGGTTTTATTTTTACCCTTCCGTACCCATGTAATAGTGGTCTCAAATTGGTGGCTCTAGATTACGTTTCCCGTTAATTAATCGTTTGGGTGTCCAGTGGAATTTTAGCCACGAGGCAAAATCGGGGCAATATTGGTCTTTGCGCCAAAATTACTTTTCCTCGCACAGAAGGGGAAATCGAAGCAGGTTGCAAGTAAATAAACATTCCCCACTTAGCCAAGATCTCGCAGCTTTGGCCCGATGTCTTTCACTGGCTCAAATTTGGCGATCGTTTGCCTAGTTATTGATCCAATTTGTTCCATAGTTTTTTGTAGCTGCTTGACATAAATATCAGGTGGTGTAGGAGTTGTGCTATCGTGGAAACATTTTTCAGGTAATCGTATATTTTGTCCATAAACCGTTTGAGCAATGGTGTATGCAGAGTCTTCTTGCATAGCTGTACGTAGGCCAAAAAGAACAGTTGGAAGAGTTTCACTTCAGGCCAGGCGTGCCATAAGTGCCGTCTTGAGAGATCTATAGAGGCGGTCAACCTTCCCATTTGCTTGAGGATGGTAAGCCGTTGTATGTTGCAATTTTATGCCACACATTTTTGATAGGTTAATGAACAACTCTGAACTAAACTCTTCTCCAAGATCTGTGACTAGACGACATAGCATACCAAACCTTGAAATCTAGTTAGAATGAAATGCTACTGTATCTGCTGAAATGTTGTTAAGGGGAATAACTTCCATCCATTTAGAGTACCGGTCAGTGCAAATGAGACAGTAAATATTCCCATTTGATGGTGGTAGGGGGTTCAATGAGATCAATATGCACGTCACAAAATCTTTCAGAAGGCGGTTGAAAATCACCGAAACTTGATTTTGTATATCGATTAATTTTACTCTTTTGGCAAGCCATGCAAGATCGAGTCTAAAGCTACACACCTTTATGGATACCTGGCCAAATAAATTTAGACGATAAGAACTTTACAGATGACTTAATTTCAGGATGATTTGTGTTATGCATTTGCTGAAATATTTTATTGCGATAACTGTCGGGAATATATGGTCTGATGTTATTTGTTGAAGTTTCACACCACAGAGACTTCCCAGAAGGTGGTGGATACTGCTTGAAATTCAGGGAAATTGCTGATGCCTTCAAACTTTGCAATTCTTTATCCATAATTTGTTCATCTGCAATTTTATCATAGTCGGTAAAACAAATTTCTTCAGTTCCAGATAAAGTATCTGCAACGATGTTATCTCGACCTTCTATGTGCTTCATATCATTCGAAAATTGAAAAATATATTGTAAATGTGTAAGTTGGCGAGGTGATGCTTTTTCTTGCTTTTGTTTAAATACAGAGATTATGGGTTTATGGTCTGTGAATATTTTAAATGTTCTTCCTTCCAGTAACCCCCCCAAGTCCTGCTATGCTGCCTCAACGTGGCGGGGGCGGGGTGTCACTGGGCGGAACGGGAGAAGTACGTCGAAAGAATATCTCTTGGTATGGCCACCCTAGGCGTGAAGGCCGTTCCAACATTCCCAACTAAAGCATAGTAGGTGAAGATCCTTCAAGAGATTACCGTCTTGGTGATCGGGTGTCACAATCCTGGAGACCCAGTGATCTCTCCTCCTTTCTGCATCCTCTCCTCTTAACTGCAACATTTCTCGTTTTCCTTCTCCCTTGTGGTTTACTCTTCTGAGGTTCGGACTCGTTATAAGAAACTGGAACAGCCTTATCCCTAGTTCCTCGAGTGGTGAGAAAACTGCCCACATGTTTGCTGTGCGTGGAAACCCGTGTCACTGGAAAGGAGGGTCCTGGTAGTTGACGGGCGAGGTACTGTCTCCAACACACTGCTTCGGCCTTTGCTTCAGTTAAACAGGAGCCACCTTGTCGTCCTCACGGGTGTCAATCGGCTGGTCACTAGCCCTTGTGTCAGTGGCTTGGGGACAAGCTCTCGGGATTACCTGCTTTTGGGAAAGCCGACTGTGGGACTTCAGTTTGCATATAGGTCTGGCTAGCTCTGGCGTAGGAATCTGCGTACCCTTGTTGGGCTCCATGGTGGGTGGGGCGGTCGGACCCGAATCTTTCTCTATTTAAATATGAATGCTATGATACCTTCCTGCTCCAACAATGTGCCCGATACTCCGATTGTGACCGAAAGACTAAGAAGCGACATAGCACTGTATCAGATGTATTTTGTCCACGTTTCTTAATTATAACCAGCTCTGAAGAATTGAAAAAAAGTCACCCATTCTAATAAACAAACATCTTTTGTCTTCTGTACGAGAACTGAAAAATATTAAGACTTCGGTCTGGAGACCTTTTGATAGACACTGTGTCCGGAAAGAGGTCTAATAGTTTTTTGAAACTAACTAAATTAGGACAAGCAAACATACCAGTTAACTCGCACAACACTCTAAATTCGTCCCGAGGAGTAATCTCTGAAATAAACTTATTGTCAGTAACTGAGGAAGTTGTTAAAGAGTTGGCAGATCAAAACGTGTGTGGTGCTCATAGGATCAAAATACGGAAAGAAGGTCAACTCATTCCCACTAAACATCTCATACTTACTTTCAAGTCTCCTAACCTGCCTAAAACATCAAAGCTGGATACATAAATAGTTCAGTCAGGCCATATATACCGAATCCAACGCGTTGCTTTCAATGTCAGCGCTTTGGACATGGAAAGACCTTGTCGCGATAGCCTCACGTGCGCTCGATGTTCCATCCTAGGCCATGCCAGTGAAGGCTGCTCTGCTGCCCCCTTATGTGTAAACTGTAAAGGCGAGCACCCAGCTTTTTCAAGAAAATGTCCGAAAGGGCAGATAGAAAAACAAATCCAAAACATTAAAGTTACACAAAAGATATCATTTACAGAAGCCAAAAGACGTGTTCTCTCATACAAGACCTAATAAATCTTATGCATCCGCAACAAAATCATTCAGATCAATATCAACGCAAACCACAATAACCGCACAGAAAAAAGAACTAGTAATGACAGAATATCCTATAAACCAAAAATCGAGGGAAAAAACTTGATGTTGAAAGTAGTACGCCGGTG
The DNA here is from genome assembly GCF_044657685.1 of Stegodyphus dumicola. Lineage (NCBI taxonomy): Eukaryota > Metazoa > Arthropoda > Arachnida > Araneae > Eresidae > Stegodyphus > Stegodyphus dumicola. The sequence goes on from NC_140769.1 coordinate 263,462,864, forward strand.
ACTGCAACCAAAGGAAAACAGGATGTCCAATAGAACAAACATAGAGATGGTATAAAAGAGAAAATAAGCAAAAACCCAAGACCCCCAGTCAAAGTTCTATTGCAAGCATGAGTTCAGAACGTCTAGAGGACTCAGACGAAATGGACGTTGAACAAGGGTTATCCCTTCCGAAACACTTTTTGCCTCGAAAGTCAAAACAACAACACCGCCAAAACAAGCATTCATAATGAGTACATTCATTTCGTGGAATTGCTGGGGTTTCCGTCAAAACATGGATAATATCAAGGATTTAATTAACATGTATATCAACCTGCTTGCCTTGCACTTCAGGAGACCTTGTTAAAACCAAGCAGATATCTAAGGTACGGAGATATACCACAGTAAGAAATGACAACCCATCTGGGGATCGTGCCTGTGGTGGTGTGGGCCTTATCGTCTCCCACAATCGCCCATACACTGCTCTCCCTTTGACGACCTTTCAAGCTGTGGCGGTTCAGATTAATTTACGCTTTTCAATCTCAGTATGCACTCTTTATTTATCCCCAAATGATCATGCTGATCACCGAAAGTTGGACAGAATAATAGAGCAGCTCCCCAAACCTTTTTTGATTTCAAAGCCCATAGTACCTCATGGGGAAGTAGGGACACTAATCCAAGGGGCCGGCAGATCGAACAATTAATGGAAGACCATTCTGTTTGTCTCCTTAATAATGGAGAATACACTTACTTTCATCAGCCGACTAGAACATTTCATGCAATTGATATGGTTTTTTGTTCTCCATCTCTACTACCTTTCTACTCTTTCAGTGGAGGGGAGAATCTCTACAATAGTGACCATTTCCCAGTCATTGTAAATATTAGGGGAAAATCAGTGATCACAAGACATCCACGCTTACTTTACGATAAAGCTGATTGGGATCTTTTTGCATCTTTTGCTGTGTTGACTGAAGAAATGGTAAACGATGTGGAGATTAATGCAGCAGTAAAAATGATCTCTGAAACTATTGTACAAGCAGCTGAACTCTTTGTTCCAAAATCCTTGACAAAATTCCCAGTTTCCTAAACCCTTCAGTGATTGTGGAACAGTGATTGTCATGAAACTTTGAGAGAGCAAAAGAAATCTTGGCCTATCTTTCGCCAATATCCAACACTGGCAAATCTTCTGGCATTTAAAAAAGCTAAGGCGAATGCAAGAAAAGTGAGGCGGCAAAGTCAGAGAAAATCATGGGCAGCTTACGTGTCCACTATTACCTCCTCAATGTCTAGCAAACAGGTTTGGGAAAGAGTCCGCAAAGCCTCTGGACTATATAATGATTATTCCTTTTCCGTTCTAGAAAATTATGGAAAGGTGGTAAGCACTAGAGAAGAAATAGCCGATGCTTTAGGTGATACGTTTGCTGCTGTATCTGGCAGTAGCAATTACTCAAAAGAGTTTCTGTCCACAAAGATGCGCTTGGAAAGGATTCAAATCGACTTTTCCCATCCTAATGCGGAATCTTATAATAAAGATTTGACCATGTTTGAATTAAGAAGTGTAATATCTCGCATTGATAGGACTTGCCCTGGTCCTGATGCCATAAGTTATTTGATGATAAAGCATCTGCCCTATGAATCTCTAGTGGTCCTTCTCGCTCTTTATAATAAGATATGGAAGGAACAAATTTTTCCAACTGCCTGGTGGAGGACCTTTGTTATCCCTATAGCAAAACCCCGAAAAATCCTTTTAATTATCGCCCCATCGCGCTCACTAGATGCCTTTGCAAGATCATGGAAAAAATGGTAAATCGCCGTCTCACCTACTATCTGGAGATTAATCATTGCCTATTGTCTTACCACAGTGGTTTCCGTAAGGGAAGATCTTCCCTTGACAATGCCCTGTTTTTGGAAACCGCAGTACGCAATACATTTGTGAAAAAAAATCATATGGTTTCAATCTTCTTTGACATGGAAAAGTCGTACGATAGAACTGGGCGGCATGGTACTCTTCATGATCTTTATAACACTGGATTGCGAGGTAATTTACCCATCTTCATTCAAAACTTTCTGAAGGACCGCACTTTCCAAGTTAAGACTGGTTCGTTGCTTTCTCAAGTATTTGTACAACAAGGTGTACCCCAAGGTTCAGTGCTCAGTGTCACTCTTTTCAGCCTGAAAATTATTCCATTTTAAGAGAACTTCCTCCCACAGTGCATGGTTCCTTGTATGTTAATGATTTGATTATCTATTGTCACGGTCAAGATATAAGATACATTGAGAGACAAATACAAATTGCTCTAAATAGAATCATAAAAGTGGTCCAACAACAATGGTTTCAAATTTTCTAGCCAGAAGACCGTCTGCGTGCATTTCTGTCGCAAAAGAAATCTACATCCTGATCCAGAGCTGCATCTTGACGGCTCTTTGATCCGCGTTGAGCCAGAAGCAAAATTCTTAGGAGTTATATTTGACAGAAAGCTCACTTTCCTTCCGCATATCTTAAATCTAAAGAAAAAATGTGCTAAAGCTCTCAATATACTGAAAGTCCTGGCCAATACTTCATGGGGAGAACATTGTTCTATGCTCGCATTTACAGAGCTTTAATCCGGTTTCAAACTTGACTATGGTTGTGTTATGTATGGATGAGCAAGACCTTCTGTGCTACTGCAATTGGATCCAGTCCACTATCAAGCGCTACGGATTTGCTGTGGAGCTTTCAGAACATCTCCAATCCAAAGTTTATATGTCATTTGTTTTGAACCGTCTCTGGAATTCAGACGCAAGCAGTTGTCTATTGATCTTCTTTATAAAGTAATGTTACAAGACGAACATCCTGTCCGACTCCATGACATCTGATCAGTACTGGCGTATCTACCAAGCACGTCCTTCGTGTATCCCACTTTTTGATCTTCGCATTCGCTCACTGATTGAAGAATTCAACCTAAAAGATGTGCATCCCAAAAGCTTTAACTTTTTCGGTATTGCTCCATGGCAAGAAGTGAATATTCACCTACTTAACATTTTTGGAGAACTGAAGAAGGGCAGTACCAATGATGTCCAATATCAATAAATTTTCCTAGAGCATAGAAGCAGTTATTCTAACTATAAAGCAATGTTTACTGATGGCTCAAAGAATCGTGATCATGCCAGGGCAGCTTTTGTTTGTGATAAAGAAATCAAGAGTAGTAAACTTCATAAGGCTGCATCTGTCTTTACTGAAGAAACTTTTGCCATTTTAAATTCCTTAATCTCTAGGCAGAATAGCAGAAAGTTCATCATCTACTCTGTGAGTGCTCTTGAATCAATAAATACAAATAGCAGCCACCCTTTGGTCTTAGAAATTTTAAAGGCACGCACGTTATTCTATTGTGTACTGCTGGGTGTACCTGGACATGCTGGCATCAAAGGCAATGAACCTCGCCGATATCGCAGCAAAATCTGCTGATATTACCTCTGAAAACGACATACGGAAATACATCAGAACAAAGATCTTGTCCAGGTGGCAAGAACTCTGGGAATGCCAGACTCTAAACAAATTAAGGCAGTTAAAACCCAATTTGGAGTATTGGGAGTCGAGAGAGAATCGAAAAGAGGATGTACTACTGACTCGCCTATGAATTGGTCACTGCAGACTGACACATCAGTATCTCTTGAAAGGAGATAATGAGCCTATTTGTGGCACCTGCAACGCTCCATTTCAGTCAATCACATTTTAACCTGCTGTCCTGCTTTTAGCCAGAAACGTGAATATTATTTTAACTCTACGAATGTTAACTTAACAGACCTCATTGGAAGAAACCCTCACATTAACCTCATATAATTTTTAAAAGACATTTTTTTTAACATTTGATTTTTTCTCCCTTTTATCATGCTCTACCTGTTGCTAGAGCATTTCTTCGTCATTTCTCCATGCCTTCATCAGCATTACAGGTTCATTTCAACAATTCATCTGTTGCAGTGTGTTTGGGCATTTTAGATTTTATTCACCTTTCGTCTGGCGCATAATAACCTTCAAGGTTTTGTGCCATTAAAAGTCAACCAATCTTCCAGTAAAAATTTGAAGTGTTTGGTGGAGAGGTAAATTCCTAGTAACTCACTATATTAAGTACTGTAATGTTTTGTGCTTCATTTAGTTTTTTCGAATATAATGCAATAGAGTTCCATCCCTTATCTTCAATTTGTTGAAGTACAACTCCAATCATCGAGTCTGAAGCATCTGTATATAATGACAGAGGTAGTTCATGATTCAGAAATGATAAGATATTGCATTGACTAAATCATCTTTGCATCGCTGAAATTGTTCCTTAGCTTCATCTATCCACTGAATTTTCCGTTTATCTTTTTTTCCGAGCTCCTTTAAGGTAGTCATGTAGGAGAGATTGGTTTTTTGATGCACAGTAAAGCTTGCTGCCTTCTCTACTGCGCATAGTCGTTTCCCTGATTGGATAACCTATCAGTTGACCAAATGCTTGGCTAAGTACATTTATCCTGATGACATTTGTTACTAAAATGGAAATGATAAAAACAATATTTTCTTTTGATTAAATCTTTTCCTAGAAGTACTGCGAGATCGTCTGCGGGACTGAGTTGTGTTTAAATCGTGGTCTCGATATATGATGAATAAACATTTCAACAATTCGCTGTTCAAGGGATTGAATTTTCATTAACAGTTCTGTATTTGAGCAATTACAGCTGTTGATACACCACAAATCTGATTAGAAGATGTCATAGGTGAAATTTTATCAGCCATGATCGCCAACTTGGGTAATTCTTCGTCACTAACAACTACTGGGTGGTTATAATTAAACTTCCCCTATAAACGGCATCCTACAGCGCAAACGGGTGAACGGAATGCAAAGAAATTTTGTATATGGGCTATACACGAGATGCGCTCACGGAATTTTGAAGGGGGATTAAAAAAAAAAAACAAACATGAAATTTAACGCAACAAACGACCAAAATGGAATACAAAAACAATATACATTAATTGACTATTAACTTAGAAGTCAAACAACAAAAATCTGCGTTATATTTTCAAATTTTCACAGGACTAGTTTCGATGGTTTTACCGAACCATCATCCTCGGCTGCAAAAGCGCAAATGGACGAGATAAGATAAGAAAACCTGGACAGGACATAAGTCACTGGCGCCATCTGTTGATGAAACCAGAACTAAAACATAATTTCTTTAAAGGCTGAAGGTAAAGATGGATTGGAATTAGGGTCTTTAACTAGAACAGAAAGCTTTTTTAGAGGTATTTCATATTCAAAATAATCTTTCTGTTCTAGTTATCGATCCTAATTCCAATCCATCTTTGCCTTTAGCCTTTAAAGAAATTATGTTTTAGTTCTGATTTCATCAACAGATGGCGCCAGTTGCTTATCTCCTATCCAGGTTTTCTTATCTTATCTCGTTCATTTGCTCTTTTGTAGCTGAGGATGATGGTTCGGTAAAACCATCGAAACTAGTCCTGTGAAAATTTGAAAATATAACGCTGATTTTTGTTCTTTGACTTCTAAATTAATATTTGTTCGGCGTGTTATTGTATCTTAATTAATTGACTAGTTTCTGATCACTTTGTCATTGGGAAAGGGAGACACACCAGTTCAGTTTGCAAAAACAAAAACAGATTAGGACAATATTGCACTAGAGGAGCAGTTCCTAATCGTGTCCAGGACGAGGTAGGGAAAGGTGCTCCCCGTGACCCTTGCAGATTATTTGTGAGGCTTCGCACATGAAGCGTTAAGTCATTCAACGTTGCAACATCTCTACGATACAACAGACTTTTTAAATAGCTTCATAATTAGAAATCACACGGAGCTAGATCTAGCGAACGTGGTGGCCATGAATTAGAAAAGGAGCGACTAATAACACGTTCCTCTGTGAAGTGTTGGAGTAATAGAGCCTTCATGGATCCATGGATATGTGGGGGTGCACCATCCTGCATGAAAATGGTCAATGTAAGGACCTGCCTTAGCTGTAGTTGAGGCACAACAAACACCTGTGGTATGCCATGGTACTGAAGGCCCGTAACAGAGCATGTGACAGGTCCACGTTCACCGATTTCCTCAAAGATGAACGGCCGAAGGATGAATGTCGCTGTGAATCCACACCAGAAGTGACCTTAGGAGACTGTAGGGGGATTTCAGTGTAGATCCTCCAATTTTCCTTAGCCCAAATGTGGCAATTATGTTTATTGACTCTCCCATTGAGGTAGAAATGAGCCTTGTTGCTCCACAGAATATTCCAAAAGCCATGACAGATCAACAGTCATTCTGTTGAGATTGTGAATGAGAGATGTTGTGGCATATCTCTATCAAGCAGTTTCTGGGTATGGCAGATCTTGTATGGGAAGTACTGCCCTATGTTTCTGAGTACTTTTCGGACGGTGTTGTTAGAATAACCTGCCTGTCCAGAAACTTCACACGCATCACTGCCCCCAAACTCTGATATCTGCGAGTCAACAGCTGTCTTGACAGCTTCAAATACCAGTGTGACACGTTTATGGCCTCTTCCAAGTTGAATTTCTAATTTCCCCGTCTCTTCAGATTTCTTATTAATCATGGCCCGAATACCTTTAGTAGACACTAGTCCGTGCCATAGATTCTTTCTACAACAAAATTCACAAAGCATTCTCCTTGTTTTCGTAAAACAACTTCATCAATAACGCACATTCAACTAAAGAGACTGCCATTAGTACAGCCGGAAACATCGACTTAAACAAGCATGACAACGTCTGCAAATGTTTTATACCCTAACCTGTTTTGCATAAAGCTTCCTCTTCTTCTGAAGCTGCAAATCTCGATGTTTTTCTCCTACAACTGACAGCATTTCCTGGTTTTTCATTTTATTACTCATTGAAGACAGAGAAAAAGACTCGATTTAGCCACAAAAACTGTTAAAACTTGGAGTTTAAAAAAAAAAAAAAAAAAAAAAAAAACCACCCCACCCACATATCAAAATGGTGATGTTTAATGGGAGGACTGTTATGATCATGGTTGTTACAGTGTGAAAATTTGGTGACTACTGAAGTAGTTGCAATAATACATAAGTCTAGAATTCTGAAAAAGATAAAAACGCTTCAATAGAAGATATTCATGCAAATCGTTATACCCCATTTTCATACCTTTGGAAGAAGTTGACGGTAATAATATATAATAATTAAGTGCCTAGGAAACTGGACAGGAGTAAAAGGTTTGTTCACTACATCCGAAAGTTACATTACAATGAGGTTAGACCATATCTCTTTAGCTTCATAACCAAATGTGAGAAAAAAAAATACACCAGTAAAATAGCAGAATATCTTTATTTTATACTAAAATACTACTTACATGTGATGCAAAATGTAAATGCTTCTTTAAAAGGACCATACCTTAAAGATCATAATATCATAACTGAACAAAATAGAATCCATTAACTTATAGGTTAAATCACATGATAAATGGCCACTCTCGGAAAGTTTCCATCAAGCTTACAGCTGTTACATAGGTTGAATGACACTTTGAGCACAAGGAAGAATTAAGTTAATTAAATGGGCTTTAAAGTTTTATGAACAGATATAATTTAATCCACAATAAATGAATATGTCGAAACAATGAATTACAAAAGATATATTGGAACAAAAACTCTGCATTAAACTTGCTTTAAACACACATAAATGAACCTAATAATCCATTGAAGATGTAAACAGTACATGAATATTTCATGGCAGAAAATTTAAAAGCTTTGATTGATATAACTTTGGCACTTAACAAGTCCACAACAGAAAAGTAATACTTTGGAGAATTATGTTTCCCCCCCCCCCACTTGCTTGCTACAGTCATGTTAGATTTATCCCTCTTGGATGAATTTTAAAGTATAAACTAAGAAGGTTTCCTAAACATTAAGATTATACATTTTTATCAGAATTCTATAACCTAACCTAATTGTGGTGAACTATTTTCCTTCCGTGAAAATTGAAATATGCAACAAATGATCTTCTGATCAGACTGTACGGTAATTAAGTCGTTTCCAAGTACCCTCAATGAGAGGATAAAAGAATTTTTTTACAGACCAAAGTTTAGACCTGTAGAACAAAAATTACCTATGTTAAGAACCCAAACAATACAATATTTAGCATTAGTCACAATTTATCAGTTAATGCTTAAATAAATAATTTCAAAATATATGCTACAAGCCCCCAGTTTAAGTCAGTAAAATGGCATAATTTAAATGTTATACAATTTAAATAGCATTTTGAATTTACGTATTACATAAAGTATTTAAAACAAAGCACAAAAGATAGTTATTTTAAATGCCATATTCTGAAAAAATAATGATATAAATATTTGACTTTATTAAAAAATTATTCTGAAATATATATATATATATTATTTAAACTACACAACATACAATCTCAGATATAATTTTACTTGTAAATTTTACAACTTTTAGGAAATATGAACATATTTTCTAGACACATACACAGGAAAAGATATAATCATATCACATATCTACAACTATTAGGATATTTAAGTAAATAACACACAGGAAAACACCTATAAATATGACACCTATAAAAAGGAAAATAATATAACATCTATCATAATTTAATATTATTTATAATATATTTAAATATTATAACACTGAGATATTTCTGCTCACTTTACAATTTGACTGCCAGAAGAAAAAAATTCAGGTAAGTTAGTTAAAAAATAAGTTTTAGTTTTTATTCACATTTATTTTAATCAAAAATAATTTGCTCTAACTTGTAATCAATTCATGAAAACACCAAGAAATGTCTATGATTTTTATTACAGTATATATCTCTTGCTAAGCTTATTTGATTGACTCAAGTTCCAATTAAATTTTTTAACACAATTTTTCAACTCAATAAAGTATATAGTTAAACATTACCATAACAATATTAGGATATTTTTGCTACAGTCGACTCTAAGATAAATATCTCTGCATATATTTGAATCCAAATGCAACTATTTTAATTATTTACATAAATATTACAACTGAACGTATGCAGAAATAAAACGCACATTTCTTAATATAGTTCATACATTTTATGAATGATATAATTTTCTCTAAGGTACATTCTTAAAACAATTTCAACAGATATATTTTTTGGTACTGAAAAATATAAAACACTGTTTTTTACCTGAAATTTTGTGTAGATGCATCAGTATATTGTAATAAGTAGTGCAATTTTTTTTCCTATTTCATGTTTTAATTGTTCAAAATATGACACTGATTGTAGCTTAAAGTATGAACATTTTCCTCTAACTTCAAGATCTAATCAACTTACATATTTTCATTTATGTATAATTTAAAAAGAAACAATGCTTAAATCTGTATAGTAGATAATAATATGCACATTTGCTGCATTTAAAAGCAGCACACTTTCCAACATGTAACAAAACTGTAACAATTGTTAAAGAATTTTTTTAATGGACAGCAAAATAAAAATAATGTAAACTGGTGTGTCCATTACCATAATTACAAATGCTTTATTAAAAATAATAATTACATAGGCACTTCAGTTTTATAGGGGTGATTGGAAAAAAAAAAGCTTTCAATTTAAGGTAAAAAAATAAGTTATTCTTTTATAGAATTCTACAAACATTAAAAAAAAATCTTCCTTACATTCATCATTTATTCTATACAAAATACAAGGTAAAATTTGAATCATATTAAAATGATTTACAATGGTGATTAAGGAAAGTGAAATTATTTCTCATTCACTTTATGTCTAGGAAGTGGTTTTATTGGACATCAACAAGTTTTGCATTGAGTTTTATATATCAGCAAAGCTGACTGGCAGCAAATTGCACATGAAGACATCCATTTCTTCTAATCATCTGAAGTGATAATGATTATTCCTCGTTTTAAATGTTTGCTTTATTTCTGTTGAAGAAAAATACACTTTCTTGTAATTTATATTTACCAGTTTGACTCTCAAATTTACACTATATTTTGATAATAAAATAAGATTTATGTATATTTTACAAATGTTTAAGAAGTATTACTCTAAGGTTGTTATTAATTTTTAAATGAAAACATTAATATTTAACCCATTTCATACTGAATAATTCAATATACTGTATATTTTATTGAATGATCACATTGTTTGTTTAGTTTATATTTTTTCCCTTTAATCTAAATTATGAGCTATAAATATATATAGATAGATTAAGCATAGATAATTTCAGAATTTTATTTTGGTTTTATTTGGGTGTTTGACTAAATATTGTTAAATATACTCAATAAATAAAAAATAATAATTTAATAAAAGTAAATTCCTCAAATAATCTTAAGGCAGGGATTTATAAACTAGATCACCATTATACAAAGTTTAAGAAATCCTATTTTAAACCATAAAGGTCCTATGGTTTAAGTTATTTTAATGGCCAATTATTTAAACTGTTATTAATCTGTATTATATTTTCTAAAGGATATTAATTTATTTATAAGGCATCTCCATTCCTTTTAAATTAGGCAGTGGGAAGAAAATACATATAATATATTAATATTACTCGAAGTAAAGATAAAACTATATTTCTTCCAGTTTTATTCGAGTTCACCACCAGAACATGAGCAAACGTCGAAAATTAACCAATCACCCCATATATAGCTCGAATACCCGAAACATCTTCAGTGTCAGCCGCCATGTGAAGTTATTAACAGCGTGAATGCATCCACAAAAAATAGAACAGCACCAGAGTGGGATTGGAGGGTATAGCTTTGAGATTACTTTCAACCACAATTATAATATTAACATTAGCTCTGGATGGTACATATTTTCGTTGTGTGTCTGCGCATATATAAATATATGTATATACAGTACTGATAACAATAAACTACAGCATAACAGAGGTAATATTGCTGTAGTATGCTGGAACTTAAACTTCAGCTTTAGGTTGTGATGAAAACAGATAACAGTATTTCCATTTGCAGATTTAGAACGTGTTTCTCGAAGAATAAAAAGCAGCATCTCCCTGAATTTATTAAATTAAATATTTAGTTACGTTTGTTTTTAGAGATACATTTGGATATTTTTAGAAATATGAATAAAAATTTAAAATTTTATTTTTTTAACAAAATATTAATAATTTTTAATTTAGTGTTTTATTTAGCATTAATAATTTAACTTCATTTCCAAAGATTCAAAATGTTTGTATGAATATAGGAATACTGATCATAAAATGGAAAAATTAAGGAATTGTTTTAAAATTAACTAAACTGTTTTTATTGTGTTGATAGGATATTTTATATTTGTCTAATGCAATTCAGAATCTGTGGTAACTGATACTGCACTGTTTTTTAGCATGAAGATTCTTGTTTTTGTTTTACTTCAAAATCTATATTTAGAAATATTTTAAGCCAGGTATTCGTTTTAATTGAAACACTGGAATACTACTGCATGTGCGTATGGAAAAATGGTTATGAAGTTAATTCCAACTCATACAAAGTTTGACTGAATAAATTACTTTCAAAATGTAATTTTTTAGTTTTTTAAGGAATTAATTGTAGGTAAAATAATTTCATTACTGAAATAAAAATATATATATGTATAATTGAGTTTTTCATACAGTGACTTGATTTAAAAATAGGTGCACATTAATAAAAGTTTCAAATAGCATTTATAGTTTTTTTAAGGAATTAATTGTAGGTAAAATAATTTCATTACTGAAATAAAAACATATATATGTATAATTGAGTTTTTCATACAGTGACTTGATTTAGAAATAGGTGCTCATTAATAAAAGCTTCAAATAGTATTTATAATGAATCATTCTGCTATAAAATTTGATTACATTAACATTCAAATTAAAAAGTAAGGCACAACTTGAACACAAATATTAAATTTATGATTATATATTTTCATTATATATATATATCTGTTTTACTATTTGCAAAATATAATGTATATGCAAATGTATTAGTTACAACAGAAAGGAAATCATGCATATTTGTAGTGTTTCAATACACTCACATAATTTGCAATACTTAATATAAAATACACACCTATGCTGTCATTTTAAGCATTTTATTTACTATGAAAGAACTTCATGAATGCAATACGAGTCACTAAATGCTTAATATTAATATGCCATAGAATAATCTTTAAATAATTTACACATCTAAGCATTGCAGAATTACCGAAAGGTGGCAGATGCACGCTTACACAAAATCATAAAACTCAATAGTTTTAATTTATGGTTACTTGATGAAAATTTAAATTAAAAATGTTCTCTTTTTCTTTGATCAATAAAAGAAATGCACATGTAGTTTATATCTACCTGAAATAGTTAAACAACTATTATTTTTTCATGTGCAAATATTAAACAATTCTTAAAATGTGCTATTTTCTTAAGTTTAAAATTCATATTACAGGCATGTTCTGTTCTATTGTACTAATATATTTCATTCCATGCATTAAATAGAAAATGTATAATACTTGATACATTTTTAGATTTTAATCCTGAGTTTACCTGCAGCATATCTTAAAATGTGATTAAAAATGTCACCAGTTTCGAAACACACGACTATGTTTCTCGTGAGGAAAAACTGTGCCATTATCATACTCAAAGCAGATTATTTTATGACATTATTTAATAATCTACAGGAATCATATCCATTATAAACTTACATTCAATACATGAATCATTCCACAATTAAAATTGATTTTGCTGTACAATGCACCATTTGATGAATCTTCATTGTATTACAGATTTACATATAGATTTCAGAGTGATTATATATTAAAGCATTACCATGCATATCCATTATAGATTTAGGCGAGTTTTCTCCCTCAATTAACAAAAAACAGATTTTTGTTTTGGATGAACGTCAAGAATGAAAAATTGGCATTGTAAAATTTCCTGTAAAATTTGGATTAAGAAAGGGATGACATCTAATAGGCTACTTAATCCAGATTGTTAGATTTCTAATTCAGTTGAGAATTCAGAATGTTTAATTGTGCACAAGCCTGAGTTTTTTTCACAAGACATTGCATTTTCTGGGTTAATATGCGAATTCGATTAAAAAAAAAACCATATTACCATATTTTTTAACCATACAAATTTAAGAATTAAAAAAAAATGTTTTATTTAGTTAGGGTAATATAACCAAAATATCTCAAAATATAAAGTTTGTGGTGATTCTTACAGTTACATTTATGCAACTAAATGCAACTCAAGAATTCATGAAATGAATTTGCATTGCAATTTCTTTCGCAGATTTTCAAATGTAAAATTGCATCTTTGTAAACTCGCCCTATCTATTTATAATATGCAGGAGGATATATATTCTGGTAAAAAGTGTCCTGTTTTCTAAAAATAAATGTTCTACAAATGAAGATGCAAAGAGCATAATTTACAACATTTAGAATAAATACACCTAATGTCTAACATTCCTCTGCTCTTATCAATATAGATATGAACCACACATACTGGTCTGTATTTTACTAAAAATTAATTCTACCTGAAATTATAAAATTCCTGCAATTAGGGAAATACATAAAATTGTCATGGTACATATTTTTCCCAAAGCAACAACATATAAAATTATGACTTGACAATCACAAATGCATAGAGAATTTCCGATGTACACGTGGAAAATTGTAGTAAAATGAAAATGTATGACTGAACTAGATCAATTAGCAGCTTTTGGACATGAAATAAAATGGTAAACAGGATAAAAGTAAAGATAATATAGAAATCATAAAGTATCCAAAAACAAAAGAGAGAGAGAGAAGGAAGCATTAAATATTTTTCATGCATTTCTAAATTAACTGTAATGTTAGAATCATTTCTCAGAGTACAGTAATTTACAGTTTTCAATGTGATTAGCAAAGTATTTCAATGCCAGTTATTTTTAGTAAACTTCCATTTCTGCTAATTTTAAAATTTATTGAGATCTGCCAAGCTGTGTGATTTTGACTTTCGCTTTATACTAAAACATTACATAGTTATTATAAAAAAAAAAGTAAACTTTTAATTTACGGGATTAAAATATTTTAAATTTAATGATTCTTCTAACTTGTTGATTTTTAATGTGTTGGATTTAAATCAGAGTTTCTCAACTAGTGCTCTCATGAATAGCAGTGATGAACTGGCTTATCATATATAAATGCATTTTTTGAGCTCTTTATGTCTTTCCTTTCATAATTTTGCTAATTTATCTCAAGTTATTAAATAGTAATAATTTATTGTAATAATTATTGTATATACAATAATAAAATTTAAAAAAAAAAATCCTTTTCACTTAAATTTTGTAAAAGAGAAAGCTTCTGAACCCCAAAAATTCTAAATTATTTTATGTTTAAATATTGTATCAGGAGGAGAGGGGGGAACACTTTTCATTTGAATTTTGTAAAAGAGAAAGGAAGATGCTAATAAAGTTAAAATTTTATGCATGGCTCCTCACGAATATTATTTCGAGGGTTCCACGAAGGTTGAGAAACACTGAATTAAACAGCATAAGACACAATTTTTAAATTACATGAGTCTTGTTACATTTTACTTAAATTCATTGTAGTCATTGATACTCTTATTTATTGCCAACTGAAAACTAGACTGGTGAACAAATGTGAGCAAACTAAACGAGTGTGGGAAAGCTCATGAAGGAAAAATTCATGTGATTCACTGAAAATCTGTGGTATTGCACATACGTAATTTTTGATAGATACAAATTCTTATCACATTGCAGGCTGCTAACTATCTAGTTCAGCAGCAGGAAAAGAAAAAGCTAAGCAACATCCATTTTTTTCCTACTAGCCAAGGTAGCTCTGACAGTTACAGTTCCAAGTTTTTTTTAGCTAGTAGAGAAAACACATAAACTAATGTTCTTTTATTAATTTAAACAGTTATAGAATGATGGAATTATCCAACTTGGCAGGCACAATGTGGAGTCGAGGCGCACCACTTCTGTGTGAAGATACAATTGTTTCACACGAGGGCAGGCACGTTCCTCAAAAGTGGCTGGTGGTCCAAAGCACTGAGCAAGTCATCCCCTTGCAGCAAATGGGACGACTGGATCGGGGCGTTGACTTCGGCATCGTACTGACTGATTTTCAGAAAGTCCAGAAGTTCACTCTCCGATGCCAAGAGTTCAGTGCAGTTTGACGATGAATCGTTCGTTTGTTTGCTGCTGCTGTCGTCAGATGACAGAGAGAGCATAGCAGATTCAAACTGAGGGAAATAAAAACAGGTAATTAACACCAATTAATAAAATATTTTATTTTGTAACCAAGCACAGTAAAAGCTCGGGAAATGCCGAATTTGAGATATTGAAATGTTAAAATTGTGAATATCTGAAAATTGTCTATAATTTTCACATATCAATTATAACATATCAATTTTATATATTTTTCACATATCAATTTTATATAATACAAGTGTATAAAAAATGCAATTTACGCTAGAAATGCCAAACTAATAGAAGAAAAAATTTATAGTCTTAAATAATAAAAAGAGTCATTTTATGTGTTATCAACTTGAATATCAAACACTTATGTTTAAATTATGTGGGAAATGTATATGTGGGAAATGTATCATGATATTCCCTAATCCCCTACTGTGTGACGTATGCATTGCGTCAGCAGGTGTTTCCCGCCTTCGGGAGAAGACGAGGACTAGCGGGCGAGCGGAGCATACGTCGCTTGATCACTCGTATATTATTTCATTAATTGTAATCCTAATGTAATCTATGTTTGTGAATAGTAATAAATGTGTGTTATCAACTATGGTCCTTGCCTTTCCCCATATTTTGGGGGCTCGACCGTGCCTTTTGTGCATGCGTTAATCGAACCCTAGACACCAGCAATCACTAAAGACGTTCAGAAAGCTAACAAAGGCAAGACGTGCCTTTATGATGATTTAATATTCTTCTTCATGCCGGACGACATATCTGAATGCAGATGTGCTTTTATGACGATTTAATATTCTTCAAGCTGGACGACATATGTGAATGATGTTACATGATACTTGACCATTCTTCTAATTTCGGACGTTAATCGAAATTCGATCTTGGATTACATTGGATTGGCCAAGAAATATATTGGATTATAAGGACTGCCCCGAAGTTAGGTAGGTCCATTTTCCCGATTCGTTCATAATTTATTAGTATTACGTTTTTAAGCTGTGTAGCCGTTAATTCTCATTCATACATACCCTATTTCATATTCATATTGTTCTATTTTACTGTTTAAAGAACTATGGCTTTAAAATTAGGTGATATCTCATTGATAGGGAATTCTCTTAAATATGGCACAACATGAGTTATTAAATTATTTAATACCGTGCTCGGATATTCCGATTTTGATCATTCTTCGCAAAAGATAATGCAAAATTTTGCCGTGTTGCCGGATAGTTTCGATTTGGCAAAACATAAAGAACTTCTATTAAAAGATTTTTCTTTATCAGATTTTATATCAGTGGCTAATTTATTGCATTTGGAAACTTCCACTAATAAAGATGTTTTATGTGAAAAAATTGTTCATGCACTTACTAATCTGACGGATTTTCACAATTCACTAGATGTTAGTTTTTTATCCGATGACAATCATTCAATTTTAAACACCGACAGTGCACCGATGCCTGGAGGTCTAAGTTCTTCTGTTCCCCCTTTCCCTCCCTCTACGGCGCCAAGCCCAAATCACGTTGTTTCTTCTGACGCGGAAGTAATAAATTTGAATTTGAGTCGCTCCGGTGTTTATATGATGGCGAGCATCAGGATTCGCGAGATGAATCATGACTTTTGGTTTATTTTGAGAGATCTTTCAAACACTTGCAGAAACTTTTCAGGCAATGATTCCTATTCAGTCCGTACTTTTTTCAACGATATAGAAGATAATTTCCAATTATTCTCAACTCTTACCGACCAGCAAAAATTAGTTTTTGCGAAACGACTTGTTGTGGGTACTGCTAAAACTTTTTTGTTTTCAAAACGGAATCTCAATTCATATGACATGTTTAAAACAGTATTACTTAATGAGTTCTCTAATAAAATTACGTCTATTGAAATTCATACACAACTCGAAAGAAGAAAAATGCGCTCAAATGAAAGCTTTATGCAATATTTTATCGCAATGCAGGAAATTGTGAATCGTGGTGACTGTGTTATCGACGAGGCTTCTGTCATTCAGTATACCATTCAAGGAATACTAGGTACCCCATCCGATAAAATTATTCTCTATGGTGCAAAATCATATTCTGAATTCAAGGAAAAGCTACGCACTTATGAAACTGTAGTTACGACTAGACATACAAATATCTCTCATCCATCAAATTTTAAAAATACGTATAATGGCCCCCGATGTGGTACTAGACAAAAAAATTCAGACCAACAACACGGCATGAAATTTACTAATACTGGTCCATCTAAAACTAAATCGCAAACTTGTTTTAACTGCAATGAGGTCGGACACCTCTCATGGTCCTGTCCTAATCGTTCTCTTGGCCCAGAGTGTCTAACTTGTGGTCGTTTTGGACACAAATCTAAGGAATGCCACCCCACTATCAATTTTATATATTTTTCACATATCAATTTTATATAATACAAGTGTATAGAAAATGCAATTCACGCTAGAAATGCCAAACAAATGGAAGAAAAAATTTATAGTCTTAAATGATAAAAAGAGTCATTTTATGTGTTATCAACTTGAATATCAAACATTATTACTTAATGTTTGTTTACCAAACATTATTACTTGTTTAAATTATGTGAAATTTTGAAATAAAAAGGGCATTTCAGACATAAACGCTGAAGTAAAACATTATATTCATTTACAAAACAATGAAACATCGTCAACTACAGAAACTGAAGGAGATTTTGCAAAATTTGGACCAATCATTCTGGTAGGTGTTTGAAAGAACAGATAAATTTTATTGATAATCAACATAATTAAATTACATAATATATTAAATCTTAAATTGCTTGTCATATTTTTTTCCACTGCACAGCCAGTGTTGATCCATTTTCATATTTTTTTCCACTGCACAGCCAGTGTTGATCCATTTTAACATAAGTAGTAATTTTCTTGATAATTTTGAAAATACTCTACTGCATGCTGTTCCATTGAAGGCAAGTTCCAAATTTTAATCATTTTTTTAAAAATGCAATCGAAAAGCAAATAAGCAACAGTTAACTCGTACCTTTTAAAACTATTAAACTGACATGTTGAGAATTAACCAGGTTTACATAAATGCAATGTGTTATATCAAACACATCCATTATTGGCTCTAAATCACACTGTTTAACAACAGTTTTTGTTTGATTTGACTCATAGCCCTATTTGTGATTTATAGCACAGTTACAAATCTTTTGTTTGCGTAATTTTCTGTTCAAATTTGTTTTAATTTGAAAATATTCCAGCTATTTGATTGCCAGCTGGTTAGTTGAATGGTGGAGAGTGGGACTTTTACTGGATATGTAAATTACAGCCGAATCTTTCTATCCGATGTGATGTCTTAATGCTACCAGGGCAAGTGCATATCTTATAGAATATTAAAGAAAACCTTTTTTTAATAATTTTAACCCGATTTCCTATGAACTGAATCTCATATTTTCAGTACAATTCTGGTATTTGATTCTATACAAATAAGATCCTATTCATGCAAAGTTTACAAACTAAAAATTTTTATAGAATTTTGGCTCAATTATAGAATCTCTATACATTACTCTGTAGAAGATATATCTAAAATTTATAAAATTCTGTAGAACTCTGATCTAGTTTATAGAATATTGGGCTGTAAATCTAAAGAAGTTTCATATTTATTTTTTAATACATAGAATTCTATAAGACAATTTCATAAGAGACAAAGAACTGCATTCACATTATGAGTGTATCAGAGTACACCAACTGCACAAATGCCCCCCCCCTCCCCCAAAAAAAGACAGTCCTGATAGGCTCACAACATTTATCAATTTGCCATCAAGTGATCTAAAAACAAATATTTTCATCCAAGGTTCTTTAATATACTAAAGGTTCTGGCAGGAACGGAAAATGGTTCCCATCAGTGTTATTTAACTGACTCATATGTCTGATGTAATTTATTTAACATAACTAAGTGAATTTCCCCATGCTTGACTCTGAAGGAAAACAAATATGTGTATTGTGTCATAAATATGTGTAACCAGGAACTTGTCACTACCTGGTAGTGACAAGATACATCGGTTGACGCATCTGTCTTAAATAACATAATGGAAATACTGGGTATATACTTTCCTATTAAGTATTTTGTCAAAGCAAATGTTTATTTTATATTCAGAATTCGTACAAATGCTAAAATAATTGTAAACATCCTTTTCTTAAAGGAAAACATTAGAAATGAAAAATGATATTTCAGTTAATGAAACTAAATATTGTAAAATGCGGTATTTTTAAATATTTTTACATTGTATTGCCTGCACTTAATAAATCTTGTTGAATAGAATACATGAAGGCAGAATTTCAAAAACCATAGTAATAACATAATCAAAAAGTATTTTCCCATATGTTTTCATTGCTCACGCATTTTTTTTTAACACAAATGAATTTTCATACTCTGTGAGCAATATATGATCGTGATTTTCAGTTTAAATTACATATCTCAAGTAAAAAAATATATAAAATGATTTGAATCACCAAATTAATATAAAATTCTACAAATTTCTTTACCACGTCAGTATACTTTTTAAATAGATTTATCACATTCTTTTTAATGTGAAAAGTCACTTATATTGATTCACTTCAGATGTCAGCAGAAGTACATATTTTCAGTATAATCTAAAAGTACTCTTTCCCTAATTCTTAATTTCAATTAAGCCTGCGTATAAATTAAATATTTTTAATAATTACTGTAGTTATATCACCTTGTTTCTTAAAATGCTTTTGTTATACTCGAATAGTGTTCAGTACTTAAATATTTTTCTTTCTGTTAAAATTAAAAACAAATTATATGGAATAAAAATTAAAAACATATGCAGCAGTTAAATAACACTGAAGAGACGCTATTTGTATTCCAACACAATACACATATTTGTTTTCCTTCAGAGTCAAGCATGGGGAAATTCACTTAGTTACATTAATTAAATTACATCAGACATATGATTCAGTTAAATAACACTGATGGGAATATGTCATTCACTGATTCGATATTTTAGCGTGGTCGAGAAACTGTTCTTTCCTCAGGGTGAAGCATATATCAGTTTACTTTGTATGCAATACTTAACCCAAACATTGCTTCAATATATAGAATTACTTCTGGGATGTAAAGAAAGTAACCAAAACACATAGGCTTGTGATTGAAGTTGTATAAGCGAATTTAATAATTAGCTACTCATTTAGGTAGTCAATATTTGTAAACGTGACACTGAGTTTAAATATCTCATTGTGATATAAGTCTCATTCACAAAATGAAGCTTATGATAAAAAGTGGTTTAAGATGAGAAAAAAAAATTAATTTAAATGTAAAATATTAGTAAAATGACCTATAAATGTACAATTACATATACTAATCTACTCGATCACAGTTATGTATAAAAACTACATAAATTCATTAAAAAAATAAGCATACAGCAGTGTACTAACTAGCAGTCCAGCTACTGCTGTCTCTGGTTGTAATGATTAACTCAAATGTGTCACTGGGTGTAAACTGAATTTCACAGTCTATCTTATCAGTTTATAGCCTTTTCTTTTTTGGGGAAAGGGAAGCTGAATTTTCCAATGCTCGTTTCCTTGTTTCGCGAGCCTGACATCTGCTTGCTGTATCTCTTTTTAGCATAAATTTGGATGAATCATTCATGTCAGAAATATTTCTCTCCAGACTAACTTATGTTTTCTGAAGTACAACATATATAATGTATTGGTGAGTTATTTTCACACGATGATGATGTAAGATGTAAAGTGAGAACAGCATTGGCTTGCAGCACCTTTTTAGAAGTTGAACCAGGCAATTCTGCATTTAGATTCCATACGTAGTCATCAGGTATAAAATGACAGCACATATTCTTGCATTTTTGATGTTGGAATGATCTGCTTTTTTTGCAGTGAACAATCTATAACTTATGAAGTTCTGGATTACTTGGAAAACAATGATATGTGATACCCTGACTTCTAGTTTTCCTTCTAAATTCTGACATAATGATACAGCATAATTTGCAATTTCTGACCAGGTATAATAGCAAATCAACAACACAAATCAAATGAAACTGTTGATGCAACAAATGTAATCATACGCCAAGAACTAACGACTGTCACTCACATGATGTCATGCACATGCGGCATAATTTTCTCCCGGCACTACGCATCGCTCTTGGGCCACCCCTGGTTTTCATCATATACATTCATCATTTAACATTCATTATCTTGATCTGGCATGGCATGGCTTACAGCTTTGAGAATTTCAATTCATGCTAAAAAATCAAGTGTTTTTATTTTGCAAAGCTCATTCACTCAATTTACCATCTATTCTCCCACATTCTTTGAAGAAGAAATGCGTGAAGAAAGTGACACAGAGGTCTTTGTTTCCCGCATCATCGGCGGTGAGGATGGGCTCGGATCTTCGGATGCCTTCATGGAGGATTCTGCAAGAGAAACCTCACCATCGCTCTCTATTTGCCACCCGGAGCTCAACACGCTCTCTCAAATCGAACCACGGACCTATCAACACTGATGGGATTCTTTTTATTTTTTTTTTATAATTGTTGCTTTCATTTGTGGTGAAAAAGTGACAACAGATGTTGATCAATATACAGGGTAGGCGTGATTTCATTCAGGACTTGAACTTGGCCGCATGCTAATATAATCATCCTCATTAGCCGAATTCAATTAGAAGATTAAGGCAGTCATGCCACTCCAAGGTTTGTTTCATTAATGAGTACTTCAAAGCTTGAAACTGGTATTGTGTGTACTGTTGGTCTGATACTCCAAATATATATTAGTGTGGATCTGCAAGTACTTGTATAGCAAATTAAAAAGTATATATATAAATTAATAAATCTACATACAATTTGCACCACTTAACAAAAATGGAAAAATATTACTTTAATAAATTCTATTCAATTTACAGTGGTTCACTCACTGTACACTCACTCGTACACATTTCTGCATATGGAAATTAAGGACTTTTAAGGAGCTTAATTTTTGATGCAAAATTTGGAGCAATGAAATAAATTCAATTAAATATATTATTCTATGCTTGAATTTCACTTTTGTAATACCATCTTAAAAATAAAATAAATCCCTTAGTAATATGCATCATTAGTAAACATGAATTAATTAACATAAGTATTAAAATAAACTTTATGCAATTTATCAAGTAGCATTAAATATCTTACACTTATAATAGTTGGACATATTTGAAAGAAGATAAGCGACATTTATGTTTTAGTAATAGTTAGCTTTATGTTGATTTTTTATGTCTCAATTTGTCACAGACTTTCAGTCTAACGGTTTATAAATAGCAGGTACATTTTATGGCAACCGGCATAGGTTAAAATGGTTGTCCCACTCCTGCTTGTCTAGAGAGAGAATTAGAACAAACCTGAAAGGTGATGTAGGCACAGTTGGGAAGTGTTGAAAGTTACTCAGGCTCTGTTTGATGAAATTAGTGTCATAGCTTGGTGTAGAGTTCCAGGGGTTGTAACCCAGTTAATATACTTTAAGGCTCCAATAAGAAATTAAAGCATCAGAGGTGATAAGTTGTTTTGTATTATTTTAAGTCCCACTAGATGCAAATAAAAAGTTTTACTTGAATTTTTACATTTATGTGTTTTATCTTGTGACCACAGTGAGTATTAATGAGAGGCAATAACTCACTTTAATATGTAGAGATAATTTTTCAGGATAAGCAGTTAGCTATAAAAAATTAAATTAGGTAATTAGGTAACCTTAGTCATTATGGATTTACATGGCCACTATTAAAATTTTTTTTAACAATATTTGTCCTATTAAAATCAAAATCAAACTAAATTTCACAGTTTAAAATACATGCAATTTATGACATTTATTCTTAAATGATATTAGGATAATAACACATTAAAAGCTGCAAAACATAAATGTTTTGTAACAACAACACTTAATATTTATTCGTCATTTTAATTTGAAGCCTTCCCAAACATTTTGGCTAGTTTATATCGATTTCCTTCTCTTTAAGTATCTTTTCTAACAATTAGAGATTTGTCTCAATATGCAAGCTAACACTCTTGCTAGCTTCTGTGTGCTTTATCTCCTAATTTGTCAACCTCTCCAAAATGTACCTATGAGGGTTTGCTTGATCTGGTAAAGTTAAATAGTCCCAAACCCCCAACAAACGTAAAGCAAATTATCGCTATGTCTGAAAGTAGCTACAATATCAGACAAAGGTTTAAAGAAGCCTCTTATTTAAAAAAGAACTTAGAACATAAAGGCATGTTCTGACGTTAACAAAATTAATTACAGCTTATGGTGACTTAAATAAATAAGAACAGTCAAATTCAAACTAAAAATGTGGACTAGAGGCAAAAGATTATACAATTTAATTTTAATTTAATCTCGCTCAGTAACTCTATCATATGAGGAAATGAGAAATTTTAATAAAGGCTGACATCATAAACAATTGGGTAATTTACATAGTAACTACACATATGTTTGAAAAATAATTTTTATTCTTACCTCAACATGTTTCCTTTTCATTTTAGAATTTT
Organism: Stegodyphus dumicola; assembly: GCF_044657685.1. Taxonomy (NCBI): domain Eukaryota; kingdom Metazoa; phylum Arthropoda; class Arachnida; order Araneae; family Eresidae; genus Stegodyphus; species Stegodyphus dumicola. The sequence goes on from NC_140769.1 coordinate 263,486,498, forward strand.
TGGATTTAATTAAGGATTTCTGTTGTTCTAAAAAACACTAAATGCATTTAGAATGTATATAAAAAGAGGCTGATTTTATTTATTTAGTAATATGAACATATAGTAAAGGCTGGTTACAGAACTGGTATGGCAGATTTTTAGAATTTAGTGACACACTGAACAACAAAATCCAGAAATGGCAAAACTTTTAGAATTTAGAGCAGGCACTGAAAGCAGAATTTAGGATACACAGAGATTGCATAAGGTGGGAAAATGCCTGTCAGCTCTGTGTATGATGCATTAAGACATATTTAGATGAATCTTTTAAATAAGTTTTCAATTTCTTTATTAATAAAAAATGTGATATGATTAGAAGCATTTTTGATATTTTCCATGCTTGAGTCTAGTGCAAAGTAGAGAAAATAAAGGAAAGATAAACATGTTAAGAAATAGATTCTAGTATCAGAAGTAAAACATTCAAATATTAGGTTTTCATTGTTCTTCCAAACATTCTCCAAAAAGTAAGAAATTCATCGCAAACTTTCTGTAAAATACATCCATTACGTGTTGATATCATGGAGACATTTTTCATTTTGTCACATATTTCTCAAATCTAGAATTGTGGGTCTATAAATCTTGCTTTCAAATCCTTCTAAACTTTCCAAGCTGCAATGTTTAAAATACTAAAGAAAAATTATCCCTACCAATTCTGTAACAGCAAAAAGCCAAAAATATTTTTTTGGGGACAAAAAAAAAAAAAAAAAAAAAAAAAAAGGAGGAGGGGAAAAAGTGTAAAATTAATTTTAGAGAAAACTGATGCATTTTTTGAGAATTTTGATTATTCTGAGTTAATTACATAGGAAAAACGCTTACTATGAAAAAATTAAAAAGAAGACTTTTAATTAATTACACAGCTAATTTTGCTTTTGCTAAGAGCTGTCTCATAAATTATGCTTTATAGCATTATACCTTGTTTATTTTTCAGATTCAAAATGTTGTATAATAAGTTGCCAAAATGAAACTTTATAATATGACAGTGAAAAATAAAAATGTTTTAGTTTAACGTTATTTTTTAAATATAATTCAATGTATTACCATTATTTTAATGAAATTTATCAATGTTATGATGGTTTAAAAAAATCGTCGATAAATTCTGAGATCTAGAAATGAAAAATATTTTACAGAAAATGTGCCAAAATGTTGACAAGTCGCCAAATTTAGAACCGTTTAATAAAAGAATTCACATCCCCAAAAGCAAAAAGTTGTTTAAGAGCTCTTTATTAGAAAAAATGGATTTCGAAATGCTTATGTTTCACTTCTTGCTTAGAAACTCGAGTATCTCATTATTTATATTAGAAATAGACACAAATTATAACCCATGAACCCTTTCAAAAGATAACCATATATGTCAGTGAATCACCATAAATATTCCTCTAAAATTCTAATTCACACTCAAAATGGCAGCAGTAAAAACAGACAGAAATTTCAGATGATTAAAATTAAGGACCTTCTGCTGATATTGGCCAAAATTAAGGACTTTTAAGGACCAAAAATTGATTCCAAAAATTTTAAAGATTGTACAGACCCTGTCACTGCATAAAATCTATGACAAAATAAATCGTCATTTCCAATACGGCCAAGGTAAAATAAATTAATTCACTATATAATGTAAACTGTAAATGTATTCATTGTTAGTAGTAATACACACATTTCATTGTCGATAATTTTATAAAGTTACTAATTTTTCTTGTCGAAAACATGAGAAACATAAATATTCTCACCTTGCTGTCAGAGTACCGACTGTTACCCGAACAGAGGTAACCACGACTGGCATCTTCTCCGCTGATTAGAAGGTTTAACAAAACACTATCAGAGGCAAAACCTTGAGGGCCTGCAAAAATGTCAATCATTTGTTAAAATTTGTTGCATATAATTGGAATTCAATATATAAATACATTATTTAAAATGATCATTTCAACTCAAGTCTAAATTTCCAAGCACCAAGGAACACTGCCATAAGATTTGAAATAAGAAAAATAAAACTTTTTTTAAAAATAAATAAAAATTCTGCTGTATCTATAGTTATCTCCATGAGATTTAAATATGCTGTTCTACTTTAATATATTTTAGATGCTTAAAATTGTTTTTAAAACTAAATTAATTTTAAAACATGCAAAAAGAAATTATTTTAATTTTTTTCAATGCCAAAGTTTACTATGTTTAGAGGACAGTTTACACCTCTCTGAGATACCCGCAGCGAGTCTCTTATTACGACTTGTTTGACAATGTAAACACTCACTTCGTAGAAATGTAGGGGAAATGAGTCAGCGATTCCATTTCTACTTTGAACCAACTGAAAATCTATCTGGGCAGTAACTCTGCGTAGTGTTTGCAGATTAGGCGTGCCCAATTTTTCCGTCATGTTGAAAATGCTGAGATGCAGCAATAATCTAACCATGGCATTTTTTAATGCATAATGCATCTTGTGAAGTATTATGGGCTACTTCTCTACCTGAATAGTATGGCCATTGTTTACTAATACCTAAATATAACGGGGCCCACCAGCGGCCGAGCGGTAAAGACTGGTAGTTCGGTCCGAGGTTCGAATCCCGTGAACGGGCTGGCTGCATGGGTGTTTTCATGGTTTTCCCCCATGTGTAACGTGTATACGAGCCAGTTTCCCTTAGAAAGTCCTCCACGAAGGCATCCCTTCCTTTAGGCAGATAGCCCTCGTGTGCTTTGCCGTAATTGAATAATCCAATCCAATCCTAAATATAACGTGGATATAACTACTCATCAGAATGAATATAGGTTTCTGATATTGTAGAAAAAGCATACAAGAAAATTAAATTAGGATATCGGATTCAAAATATTTATTTCTGAATTTTCTTTAATCAAAACACAATTAAAAAAACTAAATTTTAAAAAAAGATACCTTCATTTATAAAATATCATGTTCTTCGCATTTAAACAATAAAATTCAGTTCAATAGCAATAGCGCAAAATGGTTTTAAATTGAGCATAAACCCTGCTGGTAAGCGGAGAGTTAGTCCATGCGGAGTCCATCGAGTTGATAATCAGTCAGTGAGTGCCGAGTTGGTCGTCGAGTGCACCGAAAGAGTCTCTTAGTGTATCGCAGTTAGTGCATCATTGAGTTTTGGTCTTAGAGTGTGTTAAGCTCCGGAAACGACTGGAGTTGGGAACTGTACTCTAGTGCATCATCAGTTTAGCGTGGAGAGTCTCGAGAGTACATGGAGTTCCGAGAACGACCCAGCAGAGTTGAGCGCTGTACTCTAGTGCTTTACCGTGAAGCTGTCTTCACCGCTATAGCTGTGTCACTGATTGATTCAGCGTGCTTGTAGTAGTTCTTTGACGAATATAAAAACGTGATTTTGGAGCTGTCTTGAGAATACTGGCCAACATAAATGTGTTTCAATACTTCATTAAGTAGTGTCGTTGTTATTCACTCCAAATCCGCATGAACTCGTAACGTATGAATGTAAATTAAGAAAAAAATAACGTAACAATATGTTATTCGACCACCCAATAAAACACAGTTTTCAATTAAGGAAGCACTATGTGCATTTTAATTTTGATGGCAAAACATCTTGAAAGAACTTTTTTTTTCTGAATAAGTGGAGTGACCATTTCCAATGAAGTTTGAAATTATCCTTCACCCATTCTAATGAAGATTTTTTAACTTTGGATATTCTCACCCCAAAGTTCATTTAAAAGTTGATTTAATACTCCCAATTCACAATACCCAGGTCTCATATTGATTTCTTTTTTTCCTTCATTGGTATCTATTTTGCAAAAAAATGGAGGTGAGTTTCAGCTTGGCTCTGATCAATATAAATAATTTATCAGATTACAGATCCGTTCACTTACATCGAAACGCCGAAACGAGGAGCTCGTGGAAAGACACTCGAAGAAACATAAACTTGCCTTAAGATTTTATTTTGCCACTCAATTTATGTGAAGTCACCCTCTTAAAATTTTTAGTGATTTAAATTCAGGATACAATACCAATACAATATTGTAAGCCTTTAGGGCAAAGTAGATTTTTATAGACTAAAAATAAAAAGAATTTAATATGAAAGCAAAATAAAATAATCTGTTTGCATACAACTACTTTAAAATATACTGAACCACACTCAATGCTTTTCCTTTTCCTTAATAACACCTAACATGATTAGAAAAACCTATGAAATTCAAGGTTATTTATACATATGTACATTTTTTATTGTCTATATATACATAAATTAACAAAAAATCATTTTTGTTAAAACTTACAAATTATATATGCTTTTCCTATCAAGAGTATATTTGAAAAAATTATACTCATTATACTAGGAATCGTGCACATAGACTGAAGTGTTTGCGCATTTGTACTTGATTACCAATAAAATACAGTCAAAAGTCTTTAATCTGGACTCACAGGGACTTCGGCGATTCCGGATTATAGATCATCAGTTTAAATCTCGTAAGATGGCATGTAAAGCATACATTATGCATAGTCAAAATTAGAAAATTGCAACCAGAAAACTATTTGATGTGTATTCGTGATATTTATAATGATGAGGAATTTGATTTAAATCATATTAAAGACAGAGTACATCGAGATGAAATACTACATTTAGTAAGGAATTATAAGCCAAATAAAATAAAAACATCTGCCCTGAAGATAAGGATAGTGCTGACAGATCAACTTCCAGTTCATTGCTCGCCGCTATGTCCCCTCCCCATGCAGAGCAGCGTGAAATTGATAAACAGATTTCGGAATGGTTAGAGAAACAAAGGATATGCCTTTATCCATTTTTTGCAGCAATTCCACTTTTTGTTTGATGGACATCGAAACATACTTTTGCTTTGTAGATTCTTTGGCAGCTCCAGAAACGGAAATTCTTTTTGACATAATCGAAAGTTCAAGCTTACTTTTATAAAATTGCTCTAACAGTCTGTAAAAAATAAGCAGGATCCAATTAGAAGATTAAGGAACAACGCAATCTGCAACATTAACTCAAATAGATTATTAGATAATTTTAGCTTAGTTTATACCGTCCATTATACATTAAACGTGCATACGTCAACGTATTATGTGCGTGCGTAAATGAATATGTGCATGCATCAATGCATAATGCGTTGACGCATGTGCAGAAAGTTTGTAGCTTTGAGGTCCGGATTATAGATCATTCCAGATTAAAGACTTTTGACTGTACAAGCTTATAGGAAAAAATAACTTAAGTGAGGATCACTTTTATGCATATTATGAAAAAATACTGGCAAGCTTCAGTACTGTCCTGTTAGCAACTCATAACATTATTTGCAGAAATAAGAAATATTTCTAGATTAATGAATGTTTTTGTATTATTTTTAAATCAGGATTCTAAAGTAGTAAAATAAATGAGAATAAATAAAATATTTCTAACATTTCAAAACTTATAAATTTTTCATGTGAAAATTCTTAAGCCATGAAATAAAATTATAAATTAAAAGAATGTGTTGCACACTAGTAAATAACAAAAGAATATCAAAGAGTGGCATTTAAGAGGAAAAAGATCAATCATGATTTATTCCAATTTATTTTTTTAAAAAAAAGTGGGGAATTTCATTGAAATTCACTAATTTGGAAATTACATATCTAATTTAATTTTTGTTGCACAGGAGTCAAACTTTTTTCTATTGTACTTTTTATAATGCATATAATTTTCCCTAAATATGCCACGTAAAAAATTAAGATTCCATAATTTTTCCAAAACCAATGTTTTAAAATTTGAAATTTCCAAAGCATGAATCTTTGCACATTGAAACTAGGACCAACAGCTGCAAAAATAAAGAGCCCATAAAGATAGATGGTTTGGGTTATTTAAATATGGCAAATACTTGAGGACTAACTGCATACAGAGAGGGATGACTTTTCTGAGCACTTCTCTATGGAGAACTGGCTTGTACACATGTTACACATGGAAAAAAAACTGTGAAAACTTCGATGCAGCCAGCCCGTCGACCAGGATTTGAACCCCAGACCGAACTACCAGTGTTCAGCAATTTTTAGCATTCAGCTGCTGGTGGGCTTAAGACTGGTGAAGACTTTTATGGGCAAGGTGCAAAGAAGCAACTTCTAATCTTTTTCATATTACATTTTTTAATAATCATGAGACATTTAATTTAAATTATTATTATTAAGACTCAAATAATGTGAAGTCAGTGGCTCGTACACAAATTCAAATTCAAACACACAAATATGTTTTTGAGTAAAGCTTAACTTCCTAACATTATGAATCTATATCATAAAGTAGGAAATCTGATATGAGATGACCTCTCCATTTTATTAATTTTGCAAAGTACATAATATTTGTTTGTACATTAAAAGCTTGACTATCTGGAAGGTTCAGCAGTTTGATGCAGATCTTGATGACTACAGAATTAAACTTCATATAAAGCCTTTCTAAATGAATTTTGCAACAGAAACAATGGTAATTCCACTAAAAAGTGTTAAAAGTTTATGTCAGTACCTGAGCAGATGAGTCCGTTGTCAACTTTCAGACGTTTCGGACTCTCTGTCGGCCCCAGGCGGGAAGGACTCGTTCGCTTTGGTGGAGGATCTGGAGGAGATGGAAATGGCTGTTTGTGCTCAATGGGTGATGTGGGTAGTTCTGACACAGACACTTGTACCTTAATCAGTCGGTCATTCACTTTAACTGTGGCAGTGTGAGAGCCGAAAGGAGGAGAATTCGATCGGCGGTCGCTCGCTGAGGGTTGGGCAGTGCGACGCTGGGATGCATTAGATTTGCTGTTTTGTTTCTTGACTGGTATGCTATCAAGCATGATGATGTGTCCACCATTTCCGTATCCCTTTGATGGGTTGAAGGGTCTCTGTTTCAGAGAACTGGATTTGTTGTTGTCTGCAGAGGACCCTGACCATCGTTTGTGCGAGTTACTTTCTCTCCGTGCCACTGCATTCTTTTCTTGTTTGCTTTGGGGTGTCTTCTTGACATCAGATTGCAACAACGCAGCAAGGCTGGAGTTAAGGTTTTCTGTTACAGGTTTTTGCTTTGGAGGTGAAATCCGTTGGGGCTCAATTTCTGGGAGCCTGTTAAAAAAAAATCCAGATTAGGTAAATCCTTAGAAAAGTGTTTTAACAGAGGCTGTAATAGCTCTGTAGATAAACAGATGAGCTTTTCTTTAAAATTTTATATGGCTTTCACAGAACAGAATTCTATAGGTAATGTTGCTTTGCAAAATCATATAGAAACCTTCAAAATATTTTACAAGTTTTTATAAACACATTTTCAGCTTTTATTATCCTACATAGGATAAAGAAAAGCAAAACTAAACACTTTATTCATAGGAGTTAAATAATTTTTTAATAGAAATTTTTGTCCTTTATTCTCTAGCTTAACATTTTTTAGCTCCTGAATTTATATAACATATAATGCAATCTTTTTATATAATACTGTTTACATACTCCAAAAATTAAATTTTCTAGATGTGAAAAATGAATTTACATCATAAAATTAATTGTAAGAATGAATTTATGCTGGTATTTTTTATAAAATTTTAATTCCTGAAAAGAATGCTTTTGATTATTGTACATGTTATAAAAGAAATGGTTTCTTAATTTTAATTAAACTTAATTAAAATGTATTTTTATTTAAATATGTTTAAAATTAAAACAACAATAAAATTTGTATTAGAAAAAATCTGAAAGTTTTTATCCTCCCCCAGTCCTGTAACAGATAATTTCAAAAATTAAATAATAATAATAATAATAAATATATATATATTTTTTTTTTTTTTTTTTTTTTTTTTTTTTTAAATTGAGAATTTTGTTGATTTTATAATGCTTTAAGCTTCTACACAATCTTTTATAGAAAAGTAAGGAAACTGATTAGATGATTCTGTACATATAATGTACGATTCTACACATAGGAGAAACTGTGTACAAATGTTTATATCTTCGCACAAAAATGCTACAGAACATCTACAGATATCTCTATAAAATTTCTATACATAACTGTATCTAAACTAGAATTTGAAATCTAATCTAGCTTATAGAAAACTGGGCCATAATTCTAAAGTGTTTTAACATAAAACTCTATAGTAAATTTTCATAAAGGAAATAATTTTACTTCCCTTTTTTTGGGTGTGTGCGTCGGCAAACAAATTTCCCAGTAAGAAACAACTCCGTTGCAGAGCTGGATTTAGACTTTATAAGGCCCTAAGCTATTTGAGATATGGGGCCCTTTATAAGTCTGTTATTTTAATACTATATTTATACTATTATTTTAATTTTTTGGCAGGCCCCCAAGAAAGTGGGAGCAAGCTACACAAGCTGTAAATCCTGCATCTCTCAGTTGTAATAATTTCTACCCAGAATCCACAATCACACAGTTCCAATTAAAACACTAACTTCTGAGCAAAATAAAAAAAAAAAAATGGCACAATATAAGAATGGAAGTTTCTATGTTTAGCTTCAAGGGTTAGGCACGTGCAAAATCTTAAAACATGCCAGAAATATAATACAATTTAAAAGTCAATAATATATTTTTACTACTAAACAGTTTATGATAATGACATTTTATTGTATATTTAATTTTATATCCTCAGTATTATTGTATTGCTCAATACCGATTTGTATAGCATTTGCATATGTTATGTACATTTAATTTGATATATATTTTATTGATATTTCATTTGCTATCCTCAGTATTATTGTATTTGCTCAATACTACTTTGTATAATATTTGTATATGTTATGTTCCAGATATTACGCTATTTTGAATAAGACAGCTTTTTCATCATTTACACTAAATTGTACGTAGTGCATTATGGATAAACAAATCATTGCTTTTAGCTGATTTTTTTCCCAAAATTAGAAAAATCATTCATAATTAAATTGACTTACTTTAAAAATTATCAAAGTCTTCTAACAAAATAATATTTTTATTGGACCCTTCAAATCAACTATTTTTTAACATAAAATTAAAGGTAATTTGTAAAATTTTTATGTATGACTGTACACAGAAATTATGACCACAAGAAGCAGAATTATAGTTTTGGGAAATATTAACTTCAAATCACCTTCAAATTCTCTAAATGCATACTGTTTTCTCAATATTAATAAAGAAATACACAAATATGTTTACTAGTTGCATAATTATATATTTAAACAGTAACGCTTACATTAGCACCATAATTTTAATTGAAAGGATGAAAATTAATAAGGCTTTCTGCCTTTGTGAAAGACTTTTTAAGTGAAACTCATGAAAAGTAGTAGAGAAAACCATGAAAACCCCACACAGCCAAGTGCAATCAACAGAAACCAACCTCTAAATTTCAGGCCGCGGGACAAAAATAAAATAAAATAAAAACGTAGTCAGCCTGCATGCACTTTGAGACGACAAGGTTAAATGTCCATGCTCAATAGCATTAATCCAGGGGGCAGGGCCCTTTTGGATTAGTGCTCTTGAGTAAATATATTAGAGGGGAAAAACTGTTTTTAAAAGATGAAAAAAATAAACACATTAAAATAGATAAATAAATCATGATCTTAATAATATTATCTGATTTTACTTATTTATGATGGAATAAGCATGGATTTTGAGATATACATGTTAAAAAAACTATATTTTATTGTTAGCACCAACATTACTTATCAGATGTATTAGCTTGGATTTAATTTTTAAAAAGTACTTTATTATTCTTTCAATAGTTGTGGTTATAACCAATTTGATATTCATACCTCTCTTGAGGAAGTTTTTTAGGAGCAGGTTCTTGTGGTCCCCACATCACAGAACTTGACGGGCTGATCAGAGGAAAGTCATCGTCCATGTTCATAGAAATGTATGGAGCTCTGAAATCTAGATTCTCCTACAAAACAGAAGGAAACACAATATTACTCGGAATGCTTATCAAAGATAAATAAAAATAAACATTTTCTGATAAAGAACAATTGTTTAAAAATTTTCATTTTTCACCACTTGAAAAGTGTTTCCGACATTTTATGTTTTGATAACTTCATTCTAAAGATTAAAAGATGTTAGCCACATCACACTACATCACCAGTTCTCAAACTGTAGTACATTATTAAGATTTCTAGTGGTACAATTTTTACAGAAAAAAAGTTGAATGTTCAAAATGAACGTACAATTGCTTCACTTTTAACATTTTGTTTTAATCTTTTTTATTCAGGAACACATATATTTTTCAAGTTTTTACCTTTTACGGCTCTAGCTTTAATATGTTGAAATAACGACTTTTCCAAGAGCTTCAAACAGTTCCCAGTTCGGTTTTTCCCCATCCTCTCCCTTTGATAGCTAAACGGGGTTCAGACTAACGTTGCATTGTTGTGCTATTAATCAACAATAAATAAACCTGACACATCTAAACTGATTTCAATAAAACAGGCTCATTTGTCGCATTAATCAATCTTACAGTGCTACAAAGCAAACATAATACCTCACTGACATTTAACCTAACATTTTTACAGTCCCAAGAATCTCATCTTATACACTCATCTTAAATTTGACATGTGTTCAACATTTAGTTTGTCTACTTGACAGTGTTTCATATGATTATAATTCTATTTTTTTTCTTTGTTTAGGATTAAGTCATTTATACTTGTTAATATTATGAGTATAGTTAAATAACATTGTTCAGGTGCACTACTGCATTTTATATTCTTGGCTGGCTTATTTTAATAATTTATTTTACACCTTAACCAGAAAACTTGGTAAGTATGTTTAATCATGTGCTTCAATTAAATGAAAACTAACTAAATTTTACAACATTCACCATTTCTTTAAACCTTGTAATATCTAAAATGCCAAAAAGATAGAATGTATATATTTTTTATATGTATCTTGTCAATGCTGGCCCTATGACTCAGGTGTCTTCTTTGCTTTATACAATATTATTTGCTTAATATATGTATTATTACTCACTATTTACCACACTTGTTATATATATACTTGTTTATACTTTATTGTAATGTAAAAGTTTCATTTAATGAATATAATTAAATAATATAAATTTTAAGGGTTTTATTATTTGATCTGTTACACTCCACTTAAGATGCATTGATTTTCAATAGTGAAATGCTTTTATCGTGGTACGCATATTTTTGTTTCATATTTATGTGGTACAAAATTTGAAAAGTTTGAGAACCCCTGCACTACATAATTTTAAAAAAAGATTATGATACTAATATATGTGGCTCACATTGTGACAAACGGTTATTTTATTTTTGAAATGTAAGTTTAATTTGAAACAGAAAATATATTTTCTATCAATCAGCCAATTTTACTTTTTAAATTACAATTTGGGCATAATAATTTAAAGCAATTTCAAACCAATCAAAGTATTTTAATTGACAAAATAAGATAAAGCGGCAAATAATTCTGTTTCAGTGATTTTTTTCTAACATTGTGATACTGGCTGTTCCTTTTGCCAGTAGGGATGAGATATTGAAGCTGTGGAAAACACAAATACATTAGCTACATGATTCCTTGATGTTGCATCTGGAATCTTAACAAAAAGGCAAAACAAATGTGTGCAAATGTAATTTCATTACAGAAAAATAAAACATATCTGATGACCACTTCTCATCTAATGAATTAGCTAACTGAATAATTCAAGTCCAATATCTGTATTGATATCCATATTTCTTCACATTTGTGGCATGGGAAAATTTGAATTATTATAAATGCATGCAAAAATTCTGGTAAGTTCATTTTAAAATAAAATTTGCATCTTGAGTTGCAGTTCCTCTGCAATTCTTTTCATTCTATGTTCTGTAATTCAATCAAAAAAATTTACTAGTAATTTTTTTCCAAATTATCGCATTATTCCTTATTTGAATGAAATGTTTCATAGATTAGTATGGAATGCTTTGCTATGCTTTCTTGAATTTTCAATTTATTAATACAAAATTCATTCAATAGCTATAAATAAAGAGAAAAATCACAAGCCAGGAGAAAATACTTGGTTAGCTACCTGAAAAAAGGAGATGATAAAATAGTGCTCACTGTAACATAAAGTAGTTTTAAATACGAATATATTTTCCTGAATGGAAAAGAAAGAGCAATGGGGTTTTTGGTAATAAACATTCGTAATTAATAACTGCCTAACTAAAATGTGCAAAATCATTGTTAATTTACTTCAGACATTTTTTACTACTCAAGAAGTACTTTGCTGCTTTAAAAAAAGATATAAAATTGTGAGAAGTCTTTCCATACTCACATCACAGCACTCTGAATCGTCAGATGCAGATGGAGGCATTGTAAACTTTAGATCTAAATTTGAAAACTCGTCGATGGGATCTAAGCTCGGTATGTCTGACAGGCTGCCAGAGTCTGGAGTGCCAGGTGTTGTGTTGAAGCGATCCGGGGATGTACTGTTGCTTGTATGCTGGGAGAGAGATTCAAATTTCAAGACAAAATTCACTGAACAACCATGTGAACAATAGCTTAAGATTTACATTAATATTTTTATTTGAAAGAAACATATTAGCATTCATGAAGGAAATGAATTACATAATGTTACGGCCAAAGACCGAAGTTCGGCCAGTTCTCGACCTGACTAGCCAATTTGCATTTTGGACGAGAGGTGTGGACAAAGTTTGATGTAAATTAATAAACTGTTTGCAATTAATATTGTATATTACAGTTTGGCTGGCCATTTCGCAAACTGGCCGCCGAAGCTTGATGTGGTAACGGAAGATTGTCCAGTAAGCGGCACATCTGATGCTTCTGGTGAGATGGCATGCATGTGGTAGAAAGGAGGGTGCCATGCTTGAGAGAAGGTCGTGCTGCAGTGGCATAGTGAGAGGGGGCAAGGGGGTCCATCATGCCCTGGGCGCCTATCGAGGTGGTGTCAAATGCTCTCTAAGACAAACAAGATTTTCTGGAAAATTTCAATTTTTATTTTGAATGTTTGTGAGGTTGTACAGTCTGTCTATCATAAGAAAAGCTGTCGCCAGTTAGTCTGCAGCTGTCTGTTGCCATAGAAACGAGCCTTATCCCATTTTCCGAAGGGTGCCTTGAAGATTTATGCTTCAGTTTGCCATCTTGGTGCATTTAAAGATGAACTGGCAACCTTTAGTTTGCCCCTATTTGAAATATACTAGCTCTGTTGCTATAGCGACCACCACCCGCCAGACACTGTGGCGAGAGCTGTTTCTCTCATAGACAGATAGTACACTAAAGTGGGACTCGTCCGTAGCCACATTTCTCCACTCATCTCCTGTGACTACCTTCTGCTGACAGAACGATGGACCTATGTTACAATGGATTGGGACTATGGTGCACTATTGACTCCTACTGCTTCTGCTAAAATGGATTGCATTTGACTCTTCTGTAAATGACCAATGGTCTTCCAGGCTACCGATTCAACTAAGTCATCTTGCTGAGACATCGTATTTACTGCTACAAAACATTCAATTGTTTTTAATCTCCTACTACAAAAAAAGGAATGTTGTAGATTGCTTTTCACTCCTTATCTAAAACACATAGTTTTCGATGTCACAGACTCAATTTGCATATTCCCATCGCGGCGCGCAATAAACTGGAAGTTGATCTGTCAGCACACTATCCTCATCTTCAGGGCAAATGTTTTTATTTTATTCGGCTTACAATTCCTCCCTAAATGTAGTGTTTCATCTCAATGTACTCCAATATAATTTAAATCAATTTCCTCGTCATTATAAATATCACGAATACACATCAAATAGTTTTCTAGTTGCAATTTTCTAATTTCGACTATGCATAATGTATGCTTTACGCATGTACGCATTGAAAGAAATGTTTAATAAAGTAAACAAATAAATATTAAGCTTTTTTTTTTTTTTTTTTTTTTTTTGCAAATTTGGATACTCTTTAGATCATAATTGCTCTTTATTTCATAAATTACGGTTTCATATTTTTAATTTTATAATTTCTGCATGCCATCTTACCAGATTTAAACTGATGATCTATAATCCGGAAAAACCGATAATCTGGAATCGCCGAAGTCCCGACGAGTCCGGATTAAAGACTTTTGACTTTTTAACTAGTTCTAGATCACCATATATCTGAGTTTGTGGCAACTTTGGCCATTTCCCGATTTGGCCGTACACTTCCTGGCCGATTTCAGACTTTGGCCATAATATATACAAAGCAATAATGTAAACTGAATTCCCAAATAAGCACTTTGCTGCACTTCATTTAAACATATTTCCTCATCATATTTTTTCATAACAAGTATAAAACTTTCTCAAATATAAGTATAGGAACTGGGAGACTGTACTCAAATTTCATTATTTGTTCAAAATTAATTTTAAAAAATTGACATTGCCAAAACATGAATATTTTTATCTTTTAACATTCTACACAGTTAATTGTTTTTAAGTTATGCAAGAAGCATACATATATACACACAGAAACTATCAAAAAATCCATTTTGGAAAAAAAGAGTACTTTATTCTACCCGTACATACAGACATCACACAAAAAATAATCAAAATGGATATTTCATAGAAATCTGATATCTGAAGTTTTTTGTAATTACAATATTCCCTTTACTTTGTACAAGGAAGTAAAAAATCAATTCAAATTATAAAATTTATTCAAAGCTTCAATTTATGCTGCTAATTATGAATCCCTCATAAGAGAAACGGTTCTTTAATTTTAGTTGAACTTGACTAATATTAAAAAGAATTTATTTATTTTTTAAACATATTTTAAAATCAAAATAATAACAAATTTTTTATTAGAAAGAATCAAAATTTTTATGAGGAAAAATATCACATCTGTTCTGAAAGTTTTATTCCCTTCCCTTCCATATAATAGATCATTTCCAAATCTAAACAAAGTTAAAAATTCTATTTAAATATAAAAATTTATTTCCTCCTTTTTAGTACCAGAAGAAAAATTTTCTGATTTTTATAATGCTTTTATTAAATGCACAAAATCTTCTATAAGGTGTTTTATAAAAAATTAAAGCAAGGAAACTTGGCTATAATTCTTTAGAATAATGTCCCAGTTTCCTACGAGGAGGTGTAGTAAGGGCCATTTGAAAATAAAAACCAAATGAAAAAAAATTTCTAAAATCAAACTTATTTTCAGATTTTATATATATTTCTATTTTTCAACATAGTTGCAAAGTTTGTTTTAAATACTTATCATACCTTAGAACTAGATTTTGAATACCTTTGTCATAGAAACTTGCCGCCTGCTCCAATAACCAAGATGTCGCGGCTATTTTCACATTCTAGACTAGACACTTCAGGAAATTCGTTTGAAAGAGTGCTTATGGTGAAGCGTCTGTTCTCAAGAATGTTTGCTTCAACTGAAGCCACCATATTGTCTGTGATCATAGATAGGCAACCGGAATGGGACTCATCATGGACTTTGTCATGACTAGCTTTGAAATCCCTGACCCACTTATGCACTTCACTCATGTCAGTAGCTCCCTAAACTTCACAAATCTGCCAGTGAATGTCTGCAGTAGACAGGTTTTTTGACGGAAAAAAAAAAAGTATCATTGACCATACCTCACATGGGGCGGGCGATTCGATAATCTTGAACATTTTAAAGACACAGATCAGACTGTACAGGTTACCTACACAGCTGCAATTGAGGACAGTTGTTCACAAAGAATGCTGGAATGCGACACAAGCATTTGTTACAGCCCGTGCAATGAGTATTAGTGTATACAAATGAAACAGCCCTTACTTAAAAAACACACTACATATTAACTACATCTGATATTTTGGAGGAAATTCTGTTCGTTGATTCTCTATATATTAGATAAGATTATATATATGGAATGTTTTAGATAGCGTGCAAATTTTTACAGAATCTCAGCACAATCTCTATAGAATATCTATATATATAGCGTTTCTATACGTAACTTTATAGAAGTTACATGAAAAAATTTAGAGTTCTATACATATTGTGTAAGATCTAGTTTATGGAAAATTGGGCTATAATCTTAAGAGGATTCTAAAGAAGTTTATCATTGAAATTTTTTTTATAGAATTCTAAAAGACATTTCCATAAGGACAGCACAAAAATGACTTTTGTAAAAAAAAATTTTAATTGAGTTTGCATCAATTTTCTGAAGAAAATGCCAATTATTGTTTAAATGAGGCAAAGTTTTTTTTTTTGAAGGGGGTTAGAGTAAACTATAAAGTTTAAGTGCTATATGTATATAGGTATGTTTACACCTTAACAGCTAAATATTTTTACTTAGGAAAGTCCCTTTTTTTGCCCCAATTTTCAATTAAACGCCAATGACTTTTAGATCTCTATTCTTAAGTAATGAAGAATCTGTATCCAAATATGTATGAATGTACCTACAGCCACCAAATTTTGAACATACACAGTTCTCCACCCGAACATCAGCACCTAGAAGCCTAAATTTAAATTTTTAAAAAATTTGCTTTTATGTTTTGTGCAAATTTAATGAAATTTTCATTGACAAGCAAAACATACAATATTTAATTTATCTGTCAAATGTAATCTGTCCCTTATGGATTAAAAAACTAAATGATTTAAAAACAAATAAAAACATTTCTTTACCTCTACTATTATTAATTACTAATTTAGATTCTTTAAAATCATTATATATTTTTCTCTTTTTCATAAAAATCATTTTATGCAACTAGTCAAATAAATAAACTTAGGTGCATAAATCTTCAGGCAAGTTTTTACTGACGAGGTGATGAGACATGGAAGCAATGATGGAGCACACCTTGTCCCCATGTTGTTACCTATAAATATCGAGTCCAAGAAGAGAAATTTCAAAAAAGGTAGAAATAACAGTCTTGACTGTTGAGATGTACATATTTCAAGTCTTAAAGATGAATTTTGTTTAATGTGTATGGAAACTGAAATCTTTAATGAATGCTGTGAGAATATTAAATATGCTGTAGATAATGATGACATGGTATAAGTGGTTTTTCAGCTACATTCTATGGCTACTACTTCTGTGCTATTGAAGAAATAGCTTGAAAACAATTTTAGGGCAAACTGTATAGTCACATCACTTATATTTCCAAATAAACGCACTTCATGCTTTAAAGCAAAGGCGTCAAATTAATGGTTCAGTTAATTTGACGTCTGATGTGCAGATTACAATCATAAGTTCATTCATACCAGATTGAGAGAGGATTCTGGAGTGCCACAATAGCTGGGGGAGGACAGGGAATCATCTCTGTATGAAATAAATGGATCCTCCGAGATACCATTCTCTAAGGTGCAAGGATCATCTTGAAAAAAATCAAACTCCAAATTCAGTTTTGTATCTTTTAAAGATTCTTGGAAAAGTACATCTGAAATGAACAGAAAAAAACATCATTTTTAGTACCTTAAACTGCATACGTAAAACAAAACAAAAATCTATATATGAGCCAACAGACATAACTAGTTATAAAAAAGTAGAAATAAAACTGATTTTTTAAAGAAAATTCATGGAGAATATATTATGCATCTACCACTACATGTGTGTGATGCACCTCACATACATGTAAATTTTAGATTCTTCAGTTTAACTGCATTTCAGAAACAACCCATAGAAGAACCTCAAACTTTTGTACTTATACTTTGTATTATGGGGCAAATAATTAGTTCACCCAAAGAGTACTAATTTTTTGACATATTTCTGATTGAGAAACTTCAGGTTACCATGAATTGCCACCAAGCTTCATAACAATTTATCAGCCCTTCTACCACATAAATTCAGTGAGAAAGGACTCTAAATGGCATATTTTGTGAAGATTTTCAGTGTCTCTAGCATGCAGCACAGTGACACAATTTTGAAAAAATTCCTAATTAATTTAAATTCACTTAAAAAAGCACAATTAAATTTAGTGAACTATTTATAACATGATGTATAATATTTAATTGGACATTCTCAGTTTTATGTCTCAGTTTTATTCTCAGTTTATTAATTTCATTTTATTATTATCTACCACAAGCCAACATGTTGCCACTCAGAAAATCATAGCATATAACATTCAAATTTAATCTGTTAGTTATTGCTTAAGAAACTATATGATTTAAAAACAATAAATGCAGTTGTTAAAAATATTTTTTCTACTTATCAATCTGAATAACGTAAATAAGAATGCATTTAAATCGTGAGATGTCTAATCAAAACCATTTAATATTTTTCTGAAATTACACAAGCTGGAATGATTAAACTCATTATACATTTTTTTCTTTTTAAAGCAACTAGTTTCATTAAACAGAAAGGTCTGTCAGGTGAAATTTTAGATTACATTTGTTAGGTATCACTGGCCATGGATCAAAATTGGTATTTTTAAAATCCAATGTCTGACCCCCCCCTTTTTTTTTTCAAAAAATTTTATTTTATTAAGCAGATGAATAACATATACCGTATTTGACGGCATATAAGACACAATTTTTTTCCTAAATTTGGTCTCAAAAAAGTTACTTGCGTCTTATACGTGAAGGTAATTGCATTCAATAATTGTTTATTTGGCTTTTACGAAACGTGAGAACTATAAGAAACCATGCTATTGAAACTTTTTTTCCTTGTGTGTGGCCGTCTAAATAAGGGTGCGTCTTAAATGCCGTCAAATACGGAAATTGAAATGATTTTTAATTAAATAAAGTGTTTAAAATATATTTAAAATAAATACCATAATTTCATTTTTTCCATGGTATTTCTGTGGTATAATCCAATCTTAATTAATTTTTATCTGCACATATATCCCCTGATATTTCCTTATCAATCAACAGCGTTCACTCAACTGCAACAACATGCTATGTTTTATTTATACAACAATAAGTTATATGATTATTGCAGAATTGTTATGGGCTTCAAATACCTCTTATGGTTGGTGAAAACCCAAATTTAAGCAACTCTCTATATGAATGCAAGAAAGTTTCAGTACAGAAAATGAAACGTTTCGGAAATTTGACATACGTTACGGTCAAAAAAGTTGTCACACATATACACAGACATCATTACAAAAATAAGCAATATGCGTCATAGGGATCCCTATTCAAGCTTATTCACTAGAAACTCACTATTGAATTGAACTCACTTTTCAGTTACTCACTATTGAATTGAAAACATTACCTCACTTACTTATGTATATAGATCGGTGGGGGAGGTGAAAACTGTGTCACTATAGCAAAGTGTGGCAAGCTGAGCAATTCATTGCA
Organism: Stegodyphus dumicola; assembly: GCF_044657685.1. Lineage (NCBI taxonomy): Eukaryota > Metazoa > Arthropoda > Arachnida > Araneae > Eresidae > Stegodyphus > Stegodyphus dumicola. Next base: position 263,505,652 of record NC_140769.1, read on the forward strand.
ATGAAGTAAACAACTAAGAAATGAAACCTAATATTTATTCAACACTGACAGCTAAAATCTTCATTTGGGAACAGAGGGGAGAGAAACATTCAGATAAGATATCTTTCCTTCCATTCCAGTAACCACAATAGTTGAGAACAAAGAGCCAGTTTTTGCAATCCTCTTATTTCAGACAATAAATTAATCTACAATAACTGCATTTATGTTCCAAACTCAGAATAAGCTGCTCACATTTTATTAAATAAATAAGGTATCTATTAAAACGAAATTATAAGTACATTACAAACACTAAATTCATTAAAAATTAGGGTTCTTTCTCATTAATAACAAGTACATGAGAAAACATCATAAGAATTATCCTCTGCGTTTGGAAAATATGACTTGCTTAGCAAAATGTATTAACAGTTCCAAATCTGATTTGAATGTGGCAAGGCACTACAAATTAACTATTTCTGTTAGAAAATTAATTATTCATCATTTTAGAGATAAAAAAGTATTGGAAATATCCAAAAATATAATTATGTGCTCGATTATTTTTGATGCTATAAAGCGATGAAAATTATATAGAACTGTTGAATGCACTGAAGTCTGGAACACATTCCAAGCTTATAAAAAGAAACTGGAGATTCATACTAGAAAAAATTAAACAAAACTGAAAAATTACTATTCAGAAGCTTTCAGTGAGTTTAAAAGAACGATTTGCACTAAAATTTAACACTTTAACTATTAGAACATTAGGACACATTAGATACAATGAGCAATCAGCAACAAAGAAATTCTTTGCCAACAAGGAAAATACACCTGGCATTCACAAAATTCACAGTAAGCAAATATTTATCATACTCGAAGAATGTTATATTTGCACGAGTCAAAATTTAACATATTTATCATATTCGAAGAATGTTATATTTGCACGAGTCAAAATTTAACATATTTAATCAGGCCTACCTCAGTTATAGAAGATAATATCGATCAATATAAATACATATATATTCTTAAATGAAAACTTGAAAGGATATGTAAGAAAACTTCGACAGCACAATAGATTCAAGTTTTATCAGGATAGCGTTCCTAAATCTACAGCCCTAAATATTTGCTAGTGGTTATTATATAATTAGCTGAAAATTACCAAAATTCCTCCATGTTTTCTGGACTTAAATCTTATTGAGCATGCACGGAGAGAGAGGAAAGAATAAGGAAATATGATATTTCCATTCTTTCCTCTCTCTCCATTAAAGTACCATTAGAAGCAATTCTTATGAAGGAATGGAATATTCTTATGGGAAAACATTTGCTGAACCCATGCCAAAGTGTATGAAAAGTTTAATTTTAGCAAAAATAAATCCAATGAAATATTGAATGCCTCATTACTTTCATGTTTTTATTCATTATAAACTTTGTTCAAAGTGCCCAAATACTTAGAACAGCTCATTTTTTGAATAATTTTTTATAAACTATAACATTTTACCAAAATTATTTTGAATAACCTTTTTTTTTTTTTTCAAAATAAGCATATTTTTAAAAATATGATCACAAGTATAACAGCAAGAAAAATAAGAGTCATTTTGGTACTATTTATTAAATTATATTTGCTAATAAAATTGAAACACAGAAATATTTACAAAAAGAAATGTGAACCATAGCATATAAAATATATATATATAAATTTAATTTATTAATTAAAGGCATTCAAACAGAAATTTTTATGCTCTGTTCTTGTAAAGTAAAATGTTCAACACAATCATAAGCATTGAACACACATCTATTACCTGTTTGAAGTTGTTAACAGTAGTTTCTCATTCCATAACTTTAATTACAAATTACCATAATTCTTCTACAAATTACCATAATTTGTAGAAGTTTCATAACAGTGTTGTGCAGCAAATCAACATTAAATGTTTGACTAAAGAAGGTTCAGACTCATTCAAGATTTGTAAAAGATAATTATTATTCTGCAAATAAGAGACTTCTTGGGCACTAGAACAAGTCCCTTATGAAAATTATTTTATACAGGAAGATAAGAGCTCTAAGAAATTAAGAACTTTAAGGGTAAACCTCTATATAAATGCTTTTTTATAAAATTCTATAGGAATTTTATAAAGATTTTGCAGAACATTATTCTATAGAAATATTGCTTTTCAAAATTATATAAAAATTTTATAAAGTCTTTACAGACTGTAAAGCTATATATTTCTGTTCATATTTTTTAAGAATGTCATATTCTTTCAAACACCCTGCATGCTATTAAAGCAAGATATACTGTAAATATCTTACATTTTTGCAGATTTCTTTCTACATTAGAGACAAACAGAGAGGCAATCCAATATGGAAGCTTATAAACCAACTTATTCCAGGGCCGGTTTAAGGAATTTTGGGGCTCTTCACAGGTTGGGAGATGGGACCCCCAATGGATTCTCATTCTAAAATGCACACTTTCTATAGCATGATCAGCTTGCTTCATAATTTTTGATTTAGTGCATGTAAGATTCCAAAAAAATTAATAAAAATATTACTTTAGTGAAAAGTTCAGCCTATTTTTATTCATATTTACGTATGAGAGCAGCTGCCAGCGTGTTTCAGGATGCCTAAACCGGCCCTGACTTATACACATATATTTACAGATTTATCAATTAGAATTAATTTTCATTTACTTTGATTTAGTGTGGCAGAATTAACAACTGAACATGGAATCTTTTCAAGTGGAGGTTCCAGATCCAAATCTTGGAGATCTGCAGAAACAAAACACTCCATGACATACTCATTGCAATTATATGCAAATTACATGACATACCTACTACCTAAAACAAAGAAACTTGAAAACAGTTCTGATTTAAACTATTGTTTAATGGCTGTTTAGTAAGTTATTTAAATGATTTGGATTTACCCCAACAAAAAATTTTTACAGAGGCTGATAAAGTTCTATAGAAATTCCTATTGAATTTAATAAGTAATCCAGAAATTCTTCTCTACAAAATTCTAAAAAATATTTTACAGGACACAACTGAACAGAAAAGTGGCTTTGCAAAATTATATATAAATTTTATAAAACCTTTATATGAAGGTATTTTATAGAAATCTGCAGAGATTTTCAAACTGTAATCAAAGGAGCTTTTTTGTATTATATGCAATAGTGAAAAAAGCAAGAAGAGACAAATTTTATTCATAAAAGTTGGATCACTTTGAATGGTCAATTCTGCTCTCTTTACTCTAGCTCAGGAATTCTCAATGGGGTTGAGAGATGAATATGCATCAGGAATGGATCAACATATTCAAGATCCCATTGATTATGAAAAAAAAAATATTAATAAAATTGGTAATTAATTGTTTCTTGATATAAAATTGTATCATGTACCAAGGAAGAAATCACATAAAATAAATATAAGTGAAAACTATTCTAAAATTAGTTAATACAGTTTAGAAATCAATAATATTTTTTTAAATATATAAGTTTTTTATGCAATAAGTGCAATATAAAAAAGTAAAATGCAAAAGCACAATTAAAAAAAAGTACAGAGGATGCAAAACAAGAATCAATTAAATCAAACAATTTTATGCCAAATATTTTTTTAAGAAATTCCTTTATGTATGAAGCACAGTCAACACATTGATCAAAATCGAACTTTGGTGCCATTAGAATCTGTGGTTTTCTTTGCTCATGTTCTTAATTGTTATCCTTTACTTATTTTTGTTCAATTATTTATGGTATGATTATGTTGTGTACTGTATATTACAGAGAAAAATGTACGTGGATCAATTAAAAAAACATACCTTTAAAAAGAGTCAATGCAAGAAGAAGGTTGGAAATTGCTGCTACAGCTTGATGCTTTTTATCTTCTAAATTTATGTAACATTTTGTGCAATGTTTTTGCACAATATTGTTTATAGAACACAAACATTAAATCTTGTAAAAGCTCAAGATCAATTTAAATCATAAAATTTATTAAAAGATTTAGTTTATGCCATTAATTATAAAATTTTAGTTTCTGATAATGAATGCTTTTAGTTATTGTACACATAAACTTCCGATAATAAAAATGGTTTTCTTAATTTTAATTAAATTAACTATTATTTAAAATGTATTTATTTTATTTAAATATTTTTTGAAACCAAAATGATATTGAAATTTTTTCGTATGTGATTTTTTCATGATGATTTTAATTAAATTAACTATTATTTAAAATGTATTTATTTTATTTATATATTTTTGAAATCAAAATGATATTTAAAATTTTTTCGTACACAAAAATATTCAAGAAATTTCTCCCAGTTTCTTTTGTTTATCTTCTTGGCTTCCTCTTCCCCTCCTGAAGAAGCAGAACCAATGCCAATGCTTTAGACACCGATAAGAGTTTTATCCAAATTCTGTATCAAAATAAGGTCCTCTGATTTGCCTAATTTTAATATGCTGAACTACCTAAAGTTTTGCAGGTTTAGCTGCTCAAATACTATTGTAACGTTGAAAACAAGAGGATTTTTATTTTTTAATTTATTGTATTTTATTGCATGGCTAAAAACATTACTTTGTATTTAATAATTAAAAAATCATGCATATAAAAAGAACTTCACTTGCATAAAGTAGCTAACACAGACTATGTTGTTAAAGAGTTGCTATTAAGTTAGTTGCTCAGAAAGAGAATTGATAGAACCTGCTTTTATAATTTGCATTTAAAAATGAATGAAACAATCTTTGAAATATTTCTGCCAAGTTCAGTATAATCTCCAGAAGACAGAAGAAAATGTGTGATATTCTTTGAATCAGCAAAGTTACAGCAAGATACAAATACTATAGGTAAGGTCAGTACTAGGCTTTCTGCCACCCGATGCAATTTCTGCCAATCTTAAATTATGTCACTGAGCAGTTTCAAATTTTATCACATGATGTGTCAGCACTGGTAATGCTACTGCATAAATTAAACAAATCAGAAATTCCTTAAATTTAAAACAGTGATATTATAATTCTGTAAATTTATATCAGTGTCGAATATACAATTACCTGCATCAGGAAAATTCAAGAAGTCTTTGCTCATAACTGATTCTTTAGGAGCAAATATCACTCTGGTACTGGAAAGCAAAACGGGGGGTTCAGAAGGCGAACCTTCTTCCTCAGCCACACAAATGTTTTCGTCCTCTGCTTCCTCCTTCTCTTTGATGCTCTGTTCTTGCTGTCCAGATACTATTTCATGCCCATTCTCAACTTTGCTGCAACCAGAAAAACAAACAAAATTAGGTTATTTTGTCCTTAGAATCCTTTAGAATTATGGCCCAATTTTCCATAAATTAGGTGAAAGACCTTTTAAGTTTCGATAAAATTCTACAAAATACAGCTTACGTTATGTTAAAGGTTCTATAGAGATGTGTGAGAATATTCTATAAGGATTTGTGCAGAGATTCTATAAAACAACTGCACAGAATTTATAAAGGTTCCACATATATAAGCTTATACAATGTATTTTCAGTCAACTAATTGAATTTACTAAAAATATCATACCCAGTTTATAAAAGATTGGATTTCTTATAAATTCTACAAATCAGAATTTCTGTAAATTTTTAAAACTCTCAAGAATTCTAAGCAGCTTTTCTTGCTTTATTCTTTTTATAAACAAAAATCTTATAGAAGCTATTGAATTTTTAACAAGATTTTAGGATTAAATTCTTTTAAGATTAAGAAAAGATGAAAGATGAATTCATTTTTCTTTTTGAATAGAATTCTTTAACCTCATCTTAATTTTGAAATGATATGTTACATGAAAGGAGTAGAATGAATAAAAAACTTTCATATGCAATTTTTTCCTAAATAAAAAAATTAAATATTGTTTTGGTTTAAAAATATTTAAATAAAAAATATCTTTTAAATAACAGTCAATTAAAATTAAGAAACTATTTCTTTTATCCAGGGTACATATACAATACAATAATTAACAGCAATACAGCTTCTATAAAATCTTTTCATAAGGGTGTATATACGAAGCCATAAAACTGCAAACAAAAGTATGCTAAAAGAAGGAACCATTAGACTTATGCCTATTTTCATCAAAATTAAGGGCTTTTAAGGACCAAAAATCTATTTAAAAAAAAACTTAAGGTCATACGAATCCTGTTTTATGAAAAATTAATTTCAGTAATACAAAAGCTTAGAACACTCTATACAAGTTGGTATAAAGGAAGGTAAAATGAAATTCTGCAGTAAAGACAACAAAATATTCCAAGGTATTGAAAAATAAACTGCATACGTTTTGCAGCACATCTTTTCTGAAGATGGTGAGGTTTACAGGGATTTTGTTTCTGATCTACTACTTGAACATTTTTCATTAGATACAATTTCCTTCAGAAACTCCCTGTAGGATTTCATGTTCTTAAAAAACATTTGGAATTCAATTTCAAGTTCAAAAGTTCCTTTGCTGTTGACATTTGTAATTGATACCTTTCTGGGAATAAGATGTTGAAAATAGTCTTCCTAGGATAGGATTCAGCAATGATACTGATTAACTAGACAGATAATTATTTTCATTTAAAAATCTCATATACAGCCATGGATGTAATCAGAAATCCTGGACTGCTTGAACAGCTCTGTACACTTCTGGTAACCTACTCATGTTAGATATTTTATTCCGACCAAAATTTAAAAGGATTCTGCAAAGTTTAAAACAGAGATTACCAATGAAGATGTTATGAATCTCTGGGGGTCGATGAAATTTTAAAGGGTGTCGATGATGATTCAGTGGTTGATAACCGAATATGCACGGCCTATTGATCTACATAATAAAGATCTCATTGATTATGAAATAAATACATAAAAAAGAGGGGTTGGGAGTGCTACCATACATCAGGGATTAGTCTAGACAGTTTTTTTTAGTGCTGTCTGGTGTCATATCCAGACTTTGAGAATTTTATGATTGCCCAGGACTTTTTTTTAAATTTTAATTTTAGACCCATATGTTTGACATCACATTTTTAAACATTCTCTTACAGATGTGCATCTCTCAGCCAAACCTGCAGTAAGCAGTGATATCGATTTTGATGGAGGTGTGGCTACCAGTCTTGCCATGACATTTTACTTAATCATTTGTCAAGACAAGTGGATAATGTGTTTACGTTGTTTTTGCATGTGAAGTAACTCGTCTGCACATTTTTTTATCATTTTATCACTATTAATTTTTTATCTCATCATTTAGCAATGGGCAAAAGAAAATGTGTGTTTAATGTTAGCCTGCAACAGGAAAACAAATTTCTGAAATTAAGTAATGACAGTAACAATGAATGTGTTTATTGCACACTACGTACTGGAGAATTTTCTGTTGCACATAAAGGAAAAGGTGTTACTGAAGACAAAGTGAAAACAACTAAACATAAGAGTAATATTAATGCTACTGTTTCAAACATAAAAGATTTTTTGGTACTTTTCCGTTTTGCCGGCGCAAGCGATAAAGTCGCCAATAATAGTACAGCTGATGCCAAACGGAATATCCTCGCTGGTAACCTTTTACGCCTCATTTTCAAAACAAGTAGCAGCCATTTCTTATCAGATTGATTGTTTCTTTCCATACTGGCATACAATTACATAGAATTTTTACCAGATAGTCCAATTTTATACCTTAAGGCCATTCACAGTAATTACGTCAATTAGGATGCAATCACAACACTCACCCGAAGGCAAAAATATAGAAAAGTCAAGGGTTAAACCCATCAATCCTAATAAGAATGCACTAGCGAAGTAAAGCACTGCGGTTTTACATAATTTCTGAGTAAGCTTTTCCTACAAATTGAAATAATTCTTGCATTTAAACTTGTATTCCAAATTAAGATTTAACTTGAAATTTATGTAGATACTTACTGAGAGAACTAGACTTTTGAAGCGTAGTTTACGTGAGATGAGATCACTTGGGGGTCATGTGATACGAACCGGCGAATCAGGATGTTGAACCATGAAAGCATTGTAAATTCTTAAATTAATTTTTTTTTACAAATTTTTTGTCTTTATTTATTGGATTTTTACAAAATTTTAAATGATATTAAAATGTTTATGCTTTTAAAATACAAAATTCTTAGAATGAACATTTGTTAAAATTTTTTTATGTGTATATTGTATGTTGTCGCCAATAAAGTCTGCTTGGCGATATTTGCACCAGCGAAACAGAAAAGTACTGATTTTTTAAAGTTAAAGACTCAGTGATCTGGAGCGTGCTGCTAAAGAAGCTGCATTTTCATACCACCCTGTTACACATGAACTCAATTTTAAAACATCAGGAAATTATATGTAAATGATAAAACATTTTGGAGGTGCTGTGTTAAAAATTATAAAAGAAAGAAGGGCCTCCATGTTGGAAACTGGTTCAGTGGTTCAAAAATATCATTTGTCACTGCTATTAGATTTATGTATTCTTGGGCAGAGGATCCATCAAATGCTGTGATATCCATCAAATGCTGTGACAAACAACTTAATATGTATGAAAATGCTGCAAATGATTGGAACAATTACATGTGGAAAGTGTCTTCCCTATGAAATCGATGGAAATATGTTCATGTGAACAACAATGGATGTTTGGAGGGAAAATGCTAGGAAGATGGTGAATCATTCAAATCTCAAATACAGATGATAGCACACTTATGAAGAAAATTATTCAAAATGTACAAGATGAATAAAAGATCTATTCAGAACACTGGAAGGGAGATAAAACGGAGCAACATGAAAAAGATGGTTACAGTCACTTTAATGTGAACTATGAGTGCAGTTTTGCAGATCAATAACAATTTGAATTTAGATTTTGTGATTGCAATATTATAAGTACACTTATGAAGAAAATGTTTCAACATATACAAGATGAATAAATGATCCATTCAGAATGCTGAATAAGAAATAAAACAGAGCAACATGAAAAAGCTGGTTACGGTCACTTTACTGTGAAACGCGAATACAATTTTGTAGATCCAACAATAGGGGTTCACACCTAAAATGTTGAAAAAATGTGCGATTTAGACAAGCGCCATAATAAAAAATAATGGCGCATGGCTCGACATCGCCTCAAATTACATCTTTTGGAATTTATGTGATAAATATGTAGAAAAAAGTGATATTTTTGATTAACTGTCGAAAGCAGTTTTGGAAATATGGCCTTTTCGTAATGATTATTAAAAAACAACATGCGAGTATAATTGTTATTATTGTATATTTTGTTTTTATTGTTGCATGCGTCATAATAGACTGAATGGACACGGAACTGATGATAGCTTGATAAAATTTACTTTATCCAAAGAACCACTTCACAGTTCTAGAATTTTCCATAAAAATACTCATACAGCTCTTCACAGTATCACAGAGCACAACCAGTAGTTACACTTCAAACTACTAAGCAGAGCCGGATTTATACTTGATAAGGACCTAAGCTATTTACGATATGGGCCTTTTATAAGTCTGTTAAAAACTATATTTATACAATATTTAAATTTGGGGGAGGGTAGTGGGACCTAATTTATAGCTTGTGTAATTTACACGTAAACCCTGCACACTACAAAGAACATTAAACACAACAGAATTCAAAGTGCATCTAAAAGGCAAAGCTCTCACGGATACCTCAGTACTCCAAAGTCACTCTGAACTTACAACTAACAACTGAGAAACTGATGCTCTCTCCAGTCTTACACAGTTTTTCCCCAGCCACCAAGAAATTTCTAGTAGCATACGAGGGCTGAATATGGTAACAGTTACAGACAGCATCAGTTACAATTGTTCAATTACAATATCCATTACAGTTACACAGGGACTGGACCAAAATGTCGCCAAGCTTGGTGACTTTTGGTGATCTCTCACCAAATTAGTGAGACAGCCATTTATTCAATGCTCAATAGATTTGCCCCTGTATTTTTATTTTTCTGGTACAGCATCGTTTCTCTCAGCTTTTTGTGTTATACTACACAAAAAGTACAACAATTTTGCATATAATTTCACTAAAGTTATCTATCTATATACAAAATTCGTAACATTATCTTTGCGCTTCATGAGCTGGTGAGACATTTTGGTTGATTAGCAATTCAATCTTGGAGGCTGTTACAATATAATATGGAAGTATCCAGAATTCTTTCCATTTTTTATGGCTTAATCATACTTCTTATCTTAAGACAAATGCCTAAAATTATTATTTGAGTTTTTTTTAAATCTAGACAGTGCACTGTTTTTTGAAATATTTATATGGAACTGTAGGGATTATTTAAATTTTCTTATAGCTATTTTTAATTTTGAAACCCTTTTCTTTAAATTCTTGTTTCTCACCTACATCTCTCTGCCAGAATGATTTTTCAGTATCACGTTTGATGTATATGAGGTAGAACCAATATTTAATGGGAAGTTCAGTCACTTCTGAGGAATAGCTCAAAAGTTCTCATTATAGCATGTTCTGCTTTCGGGCCACGTCATTGCTTTAAGCCTATCTTACTAAATTCAACCATAGTCTTATATGCCTATTAGTATTCGCTGGTGAGATTTAATTATGGGCCAATTCGATACATTATTTCTGTACAGCTTCAGCTAAATTTTAGTTAGTTAGAATTAGTTTAGTTCATTATTTTCTATCAAGGTAAAGCAAAAGTGAAGGCTTTCATGTGAGCCAGAGAGGCAACCATCAAATATTTGTTTGAGTGAATAAAAGGGTATTTTGACCCTTCTTTGGATGTTGTCTTTATAGTTGTAAGAAGACCAGCGAATAGTCATTAGAGTTTTTTCCAAGGTTCTAGTTGCCAAGGACACATAACTTAATTAGAACATTATATTATTACTTTACAGTTATTAAAGAATGTAGTTCTAGAACTGGGAACTAATTCTATCAATACAACACAAGCATTTCAAACATATTCTGAATTAATTTGTCAACTTCAGAAAAGAAAAACCCATAAATTTATACCATCTTCTGCCAAAGAATTACTATGCACTCTAAAAGAAAATAATGATGTTCAGGAATAAAAATTTTTTCAAGCATAGACAATTTTTATAATCCTAATATCCAATACTTAGGGTTATGGAGAACCAGTTTTGAGAAAGTAAGTTTCAGTGGATGAATTTACGAACTGAAATTACATGGTCTAATTTGGGTGGTTCAGGTTCTGATGTAACAGATATACTGAAGAGAAACAGAAAGCAATTTTTTAGGTGTTTCAAAAAACTGATATTTCATGTTGCAATATTTCTAAAATGCCTGACTTTGTGATGTCTTGCCCGGGGCATTTGCTCCAGTTGAGAGAGTTTTTTCAATTACAGGGTACATTTTGTCTGCAGATAGGGGGTAGAAATTCAGTAAATATCTGATAAATATTAAAATTAATTTAGAATTTTCTTGTTGTGAATTTTATGATGTAATTAAAATAAACCATTTCTGGAAAAAGTCATGTCTAGTGAAAAATCTGAATAAATAAATGTTTCAGCAATCTGTTTAGACTTTTATGCAATTTCAAAAATATGTGCTGCATTGAACCCAAAAATATATGCAAGCCTCAGAATGCTTGATTTAAAATACATATTCCTATAATTTATTTTAAAAGCATTTTTAGAGAATTTAATCTGTGGCCTACTAGAGTGGTTACTGTTTGAGTACTAACTTCTGCCTAAATCCAAGGAAGACAGGCCAAAAATTAGATAAAAGTTGTATTGTTGATGAGTGATTGAGTTGGTATGTATAATACATCAACCAGGCTCAAAGCTTTCCATTAGAATCTTGCTTTGTAAATATTTCATATTTGCAATATTTTTTTTTTTTTTTTTTTTTGAGATTGCAAATCACCATCTTAGTTTATATTGAAATTTCAGTTGTTTACTAAATACTGAAGTTACTTAATAAATGTAATACAGATTTTAATTTAATTTGTTTATGTGTTTACAAACTAAGATAATAACTGTGTGTGTTAGTCATTAGGTTGAGTGTTTATTTTAAATTAATATCCACTGAAAAGTTAATAATTTCATCCCCTTCTTAATTAATAAGTTAACAAAAATATTAAAATAAAAATTAATTCTTATATAATTTCAGTTATTGAATTAATTCTGGACAGTAACAACAAATACAGTGTCAATTTTTAAGGAAGTATACTTTTTATTAAATACCACTTAACTCTATATAATTTAAGAAAAGAGAATTAAAATAAAAACTACTGAAAATTTAAGAGCAGGAACAGTTTTAGCAAACTTACCTCAAAACATAATTAAGACAAACTACACATTCTGGCTTTGTGCCGTTTTCGTAGATGACTGTAGCTTGAGTGACTAACCATACGTAACCCCCATACTTCGAAAGGAAACGGTAATATCCAGTTTCACACTGACCTTTAGAGAACACTGGGGGAAAAAATGAAAGTATGAGACAAATTATAGGAAAGGGGGAAAAAAAAAAGTCTTTAAAATTCACAAATTTTTTGGTCATCATTTAATCAAATCCATTTTTAAATTTTATATAAAATAAAACATTTCTTTCAAGGCTTTCATTTTTTAAAAAGGCATATTAATGTTCTTATTTCTAGATTTTAAATATTAACACTTTAATTTAATAACTTAATACACAAGGGGGTTCTCAATTTTTTTAAATCATGTACCACATAAATAAGAATCAACAATTTGCATACCAAAAAAGGGGTGCCATTTTAGATTTATTTAAATCTTTTGTGTCAAAATTACACCATCAAAAATAATGTAATGAACCATTAATGGTACAATCATAGTTTGAGAAAGCCTGTAATACACTATAAGCGACTTTATAAAAATCTCTCCATTTTTTTTTTTTTTTTTTTTTTTTTTTTAACACACTAAACCACTTTAAAAAATCTACTCACTTAATTATACAATATGGTTGATACAATGTTAAAAACTGTTACCTCAAACACAATACTTGGCATTATCTATGCATGCCACAAATGTAACATACATGGCATTAGAAGAAACAGATTTAATGCTGTGAATGTTATGAACTAAATCTATTATAAACTGCGTGAAACAGATATACAGATAAAAATTGTTATTATGATAATGCATATCGCATTTAAATCGTTCAGTTTGACACAAAACATTCAAAATACTACTTTTATAATTTGGAAGATATTTTAAACATTTCTGCATCCAAAACTGGCAATTTGCCAGCAAAGATCTTCGACGGCAGCTTAAAATGGGAATTTGGCAAATCGCATCGATGGTTAACTGATTATTAAATTATTTGTATTACTAATTATTATTATAAATAATAATTACTTTAATAATTCATTATTATAATTATTATTATTAATGCAGTTATTATTATTAGAAATGTAGACTAACTTATTAAGATCGATAAAAAATGTAAACTAAATACAGACATTTCTAAAACTTAAAAAAATATAATAAAAGTTGCAAATAACCTTACAATCCTGTATCCTAGAAATCAAAAGGCACTAAATTCTCCAAGGATAACATTCTTATCTTCCCACCTCTAGGAATCACGGGGTTTATGTGAAGGGAATTAATCCGAATCAACCACTATATCAATAAAACGAAGTTACAACTTATCACAGCGATAATCAATCATTTATTTATATTCACATTTAGAACGGCGGTTAGAGTAGTAGTATTTCCCAAACGTCGAACAGCGAAATATTTTTACATCTAAAATATATGTTTTAAAATGCTACTTCCGTTTTTAGTATCTCCGGCTTGAGCATTTTATACACCGGAAACGGCGATATCTTAACAGGAAATAAATAAATAAATAAAAACTGACGCATCTTTGAAAGAATTTGCAAGTTAGACTTTTAATCAAGAAACCTCGACATCATACGCAAACTTCATAGATTACTTCACCAACTCCAAAAATGTGTATCTACCTACCGTATATAATACATGCATATAACATATATTTAAAATCGACCTTACACACTAGCTGTGTATACATTATATATCTAACCTTCCACTTAATTTTGAACGAATATATTTCGGAGAACGCCAGGGTTTGATACTTCGCTTTACCCTATCACTAACTTCTCAAAACGACTTTTAGATAGACCGACTTTAAGTTCTCCTGTCTTAAAATGCATTATAAAATCACAAACTTCCACTTCAAATCCAAGCATAATGGTAAGGCAGTCAGTTTCATCTAATTAATAAGTAATATTATAAAAGTAATAATTTTAAAACTTAAATAAATTTGATGCTACTGCTAAAAAAACAAACATTCCTCCACCAGATGCGTGTATATGCTGCTAGAAACACCTTTTAATTAATTAAAATATTGCTTCAAATATTCTCAAAAAATTAACACTGAGATATACTATAAGAGATACCATAAATTATCAAGCTAAGTATGTTATAAATTTCGACGGTTAAATACATTAGTGAAACATTAATATATAAAGACATTTATTAATTAATGCCCTTATTCATTAAAATTGTTCAGTTTCTTTCGCAATTGTCATTAACAAGGGATATTAATTAGCACTCAAGTGGCAATTTGCTTCGCGCTGTCGAGGTCTTCACTCGCCAGATCTCATCATCATTATCCTCATAAGGGCATACAGCCCCGGTCCTCTTAGCCGACACAAGCCGGCCGTATGATCAAAAAGTGGGACTGGCCAGAAAAAACAAATATAAGAAATAACATACAAAGTCCAAAATCTGAGTCTCAGTGCCGAATTCCAATTCTATCTTTGTTTGTATGGATGATAAATGCCTCGATAATATAACATAACGTCGAAGCTCCAGAAAAGAAAAACTTCACAGATATTATACTTCGATATATTTTAACAATCACAATCTATATTGAGAGCTAGACAATTGTTTGAAAATAACGAAATGTAGTGCAGACTAAGCCATTACCTTTTGATAACTTTAAGAAATTCTGTTCAATAATAACTCCTTTTAAAAATTATTATTCTCTATTTCTAAGAAAAATTATGAATTAGCCGAACATGAAATAATGAATTAGTGAATATGCTCCCTTTCATGTATTAGAAATAATTCGCATTATTGCTGTCTATACATAAGTAATGTAAGTAACATTATTGCTATACAGAGAAAGGTAAGGCGATTCGGATTTTTAGGGTTGCCCACAAGGGCTCATTCGAGGTTTAATAATGGTTATCAGTATCGACTGAGCTGGCCCATGTGGAATAGCGATACATTTTAGAGGTTACTAAAAACAAATATACGTTGAGACTAACATGAGAACATTCTCCATCTTCTGTCTATTTAAAAATTGAAAAAATATAGATCGTCGTTCTATGAAAATATTAAAAGCTTTTAATTAGATTATATCCTGCATTCAACGGCACTTTTACTGAAATATAACGGATTAAAAATTAAAAAAATATTCTTACGAAATATTTCTCTTACATCTCTGTTGCCTTTAAATAACTCAAGAGTTTGTTAATACGTAAGAGATACAGTCGATCTGAAAGATTATATTCGTGCAGTTTGCCGACTCAAATGAAAAGTTTTTTTTTTTTATTTTATTTTATTTTATTTTATTTTAATTATTTTTATTTGGGAAGCACCTAATAGGCGGCTACCGTTGCCTCTTTTGAAGGAAAGAACAGTTACAACCAAAGAAAGTCTACGTAGAATGAAGGAGAAGAAGACATGGTTGTAACCAAAGAATACGTATTCTTTGGTTACAACCATGCTTTCTCCGGGATTCGAACCCTTCGGTACCACACTAGGCTCCCCTAACCACTGGGCGACACTCGAATGAAAAGTGAAACACTGCTAAATCGTGTTTCGAGACCAATGCCCTAAAAAAAATTCTGTGCATCATAAATATATTTAATTTAATTAGATAAACAATAATAACAGATCAGTAAATTAGACGAATCTCTTCGAACTTAGTCTAACAATCGCTACACCAGCTAAAAACACATCATTAAAACAAAACTGCCTTATTCAGTTTATCAGCAACATGAAAGTTCAAAATTATCAGAAGAGTTAAGTCTTTTACTTAATCAATAGCCATTTTAAAAGAATGGAAACATAAATTAAAATTAAATATATCATTGAGTTACATGTACGTTATATAAATAAATATAATCTAACATATGAAGAAACACGACATTTATATAATGCCATAAATTACATAAAAGTTGGTATAAAATTTACAACTCACAAAAGTAGTTATAAATTCAATGACAAACTTCTGAATGCTAATATGCATCGAAAATAAATAAATAAATCCGAACTGGTTCAGATTATATTGGTGGTCCAAAAGGGCTCTTTTAAAGTTTAATATGGTTTATCGGTCGAGATTACCCATAGAGATGGCCCATGTGAAAGAGCGAACTATTTTTACAGGATACTAGACAAATATACATTGCAAGTAACATGGGAACTTTCTGTATCTTCTGCATATTTGAACAGTTTAAAAATATATAAAGCAATTCTATAAAAATAATCCGATTCAAAAATCAAAAAATATTATATTAAGAACTGCATTTATTTACTTTTGAATAATGTAGTTTGTTCATCATAAAAGATTTAAAAAAGAGAGAGAGAGAGAGATAGGCGGGAGGTAAACTATCTTACACATTTAAAGTGAAACAATGCAAAATCGCATTTCCAGACTAATAGCCCTTTGAGGGTAAAAAAGAAAGGGGGAAAAAATGACACAGAAAGGGAAGGAAAATAAATTACATGCATGTAAATAAAACATAACTAAATAACTATTCATGCCAATCAATGCGCAAATACCTTTCGTAAGTTTTAACTCTTTTAGATCACAAAAAGAAGCTACTCCAGACACAGATCACAGGTTTAAAAAATTAGCCTAGATTTTAAGTAAGAATTAGCCCAGAGGAATTAAAGGAAATCAGCAGTTACCAATGATAAGACGCGAATGCCCACAATCTCGGCGGCTGCTCAGCTTGCGGTCAAATGAGCGGTAAGCTGAATTTTACGTAACATGATGCAATCGGAATAAAAATGGTTGAAACTGAGGTCATCTTGAACTGATACACCACAATTTCGGGCATCCTAGGCGCGGTCTTTTTTTTTTTTTAAATACTTATTTATTTCAGGCGGCATAGTGGCAAGAATAACACAAATTTAGAGACAATGAAATTCAGTTTCATTGCATGGTAACAAAACGAATATCGCGATTAAGTGGAATCTAACATCGTTTTTGATATTTCAAAGCACATAAAATGGGTATTTAAACTATACACTTTGCAATTCATAAAGCGATAACATTGTTTCGTTTTCTTATTATTTGCAAGCACGGCGGAATAACACTGCAAAAAACAACATTTATATTTCTAACTCTAAAATTAGAATAGCTTATTAATGTATGCTTTTCGATCACGAAGCTATTCTTCTTATAAACAGTACAAAATAGTAGTATAAAAAACAGATAGATGGAGGACTATATGAGTTACAAACTAGCTGAAATCAAGGTGGCTGTAGGCGTCCCCGTTCTGCCACATAATTAACTACTGGGGCGGCCAAAGGCCTAAAATAATTATCATAAAAAGGAAAAAAAATATATAATGATTTTAATGAGTCCAATTAGCGCAATTCCATAATTTTTTTCCTACATTTCTGATTAGAACTCATAATTTAAATGCATTTTTTATTTAAATCAATCAGATTAAAAAGGAGAAAAATACTTTTAAGAACTGTGTTTTTATTGCTTTTCAATCACGAGGTTTCCTACTCGGTAACAGAAAGATTTAATCTGATAGTTACATATAATACGCTTTACTGACGCACACTTACGCTGGCGAAGATAAAAAGTATTTTATATTTCTGGTAGTGGCAGCACAATTGCTTTCAAATATCCGAATTAGTGGATTAATTTGAAAGATAAATATCTTAACCTTTTGCGGAATGACAACAGTCTGGAACACCGGAGATAAAAATGACTTATTTCGAACAGTGTTGCCACCGCTCACTTTGAAATCGCTGAGTTTGTTAACCAAAAATGCTTTAAATTCGTATAAAATATTAAATAAATCAAAAACGTATTCGGAAGTTGGGTTTTGAGGTGACCATGTTCGGGCTGCATTCAAAACCTGGTGGCTCTAGGTCTTTTCCGCAATATACATACATAAAGATTCTTCATTATTTAATGACAGAGAACAAATAAATACGGAGATTTCGTTTAAGAGAAACATTCAATCAAATTACCAAAAGTTTTTCGATTCATTAAAATCCAAATAAATAAAAAAAAAAAAATACTGCATTTAATATATTCATAAAAGGCCCGTTTATCGAAACGTTTTCAAACGGTTAATGACGGAGGAGGAAAAACAAATTATATGCCATACCATTACGAAGATCCGACGAAATATTTTCCTTTTGATTTTTCTCCCACCGTATAAACTGGCAAGAACTCCACACTCCATCGTTTCTTCGCTTTGCAGCGCTTCCTAATCCTCTCTTTTTCGATGACACTGCATTTCTCGAGGACTAAATTTAAACCTACTATAACTACCACCCGCTCACAAAAGAGCGACGGGGGAGAGAAGCTGCAGGTTGCGAACAAAAATAACCGTAAGAATTCTTTCCACCAGATAATACCCTTCCGTAGTAAGAGAATGAAAAAAAAGTACACATGTATGTGCGTGCGTATATCTATATATATGTAAGGCATGGAGGTAGGAAGTAAGTTTCCTACCTCCATGATGTAAAGGGAGGGGGGATAAACCTAAATACATAATATTTGCTCTACATTAAAAGCGTTTCGGTTTGCGTTTATGCCAGTCTCAATCTTCAGCTACGTAAAAGATTAACTGGCTTAAAAGATTAGAGAGAAGAAATGTAATAGGATCTTCAAAATTCCATTCTAACGACTGAAAATGAATTTTTTCCCCCTTTCTTTCTTACCTCCTTTTTAAAATAAACCTTCAGCACTGGATCGGAAGTTTTTTTTTACTCTTTCCTATTTTTACATTCTAATGTATAAAGAAAGGGTTTTCCGAATGCTGTTTCGCAAAGTCTTCATTATCATGTTCTATGGTATTTTATAAACTGTGTCTCAAAAAATTAAGAAACTGAGATTAGACAGTAACGAAGCATTGTCTGTTTTAGTGCATTTAACAAAATTTAAAACAACTCTTAAAAAAGAAATTTAAGCAGGAAACAAAGTGGTTTAAATTGCGTGCCTAATCAATTTAGTTGTGGAAAACAATACCAGATAGCTTACGCTGCCAACGAAACACATGCAGGTGTTCCTGTTCTGTGTTCATAAGTAAAAGAAGTATTTAAAAAATGTTAGTCTTCTTTGAACTTCTTACTTTTTATATTTTATCTTCTTTTTGAAATTGTTAAGTAAATGCAATAATACTAACTACTAAGCATAATAATTTATTGTTAAAATTACCACTGTTTTAAAAAATAAAGATACTTACATATTATCCTACCTACCGTGAAAATGTCACCAAGAAGCGCGATTTAATGATAATTATAAACAAGCGTGGAGTCACTGCATAACAGCTGCAGTTTCGTTTGATGTAACCGTGACTGATTCTTGATAAGCCGCGTTTTGTTTTTATGAACAAGGATATACCGCATATTCCGGTGTATAACTCGCATCTATAATTTCAAACTATATTAAAAAAATTTGTAGTATATTCGCCGCATAACGCGCACCCTTTTCTTTAACTCTTTCGCATCGAAGTCGCCCCAAACGCCCGAGCATTCAAACATCGGCTGGATGCCCGAAACGCCTGAATAATTTCCTACCCAGTGCATTCCCCCATCACGTTACTGCATTACTCATTGCTTTCAGGTGTTGTTAAATGACATGTCAATCATTCTTTTTGAAGCTACTAAAAGTAGTTATATTATTTTAATGGCACCTTACTGTCAGTGTTTAGCTTTTGATGCCCGAAGTTGCAATCCCGTCCCAAGGGGGAACTTCACACAGTGTCAAAGCGTCCAAGAAAGAAGTTCTCGCTTTACTTAAGTAAGGCTATTGTTAGCGCTGTAGTATTCAATTAGTCATGGGGGAAGGAAAAACATTCCCGGAGAAATTCTTAGATACGGGCGTTTTCGATATTTGGGGAATAGAGATTTTGCCCTCTCTCGATGCAAAAGAGTTAAGAAGAAACCCGAGAGATACATGTGCGATGCTCCATCTTTTAAAGTCATTCATTCGAAGATTTTCTCCAGACTTTGGAACAATCGTATACTGAATTAAAAGCGATAAGCGGAATAATATGTACGTGGGGAAAGTGCTTGAGAGTAAATAATTCTGCAAAGGTAGTGGGCGGTATTCAATGCAGCTGTGCACAAGAAATAGAGTTTCGAAAAAAAGAGAGACACAATTTTGGGTAAAAATGTACTTCTGACATGAATGAATGCGCGAAATTAGGAGTCAGATGTTTTCTCTGAATGAACGAAAGCTCAATAATTAATACGCTTTACGTAAAAGAAATTATCCGATAACTAAAAGTTATCCGAGAATGAAAATTTTTAAGTTCATAAGTTGTGTAACTTCTGTTAAAGAAACAACATTTAGGTATGTCTAGAAATCTAATACCAGTATGCTTTTATTTTGAAATGTATCATTTTTATATCCGGCGCATAAAGGACACTAAATTTCGAACTTATTTTTTATATTAAAAATGCGCGTTATATGCCGGAAGATACGATAAATTAACCCTTATTATCTATCCGATCTACCATGATAGGATAATAAGGCTTATTTACCGTGATAGGATAATAAGCTTTCCTTCACATTAAAAAAAAATTATTAAAATTTGGAACCTGTCTTGTACAGAATAACAATGTGTATAATATTTTCTAAGTTCTAAGGATCCTACGATCAAAAAAGTATTTATTAATGAGCACGATATTGTCGATAAAACAGTAATATATTCGAACAAGTACCTGTGGGAACTGTATACTCGTTGTGTTCCACACACAGCTTCCGGTAAAATCGGACGTCCTAAAAAATAAATTACGGAAACGATGAAATCCTTTTTACGAAGTAAGTCGCACACTGATTTTTCTTCAGAATTCCGTAGCGCAGTTTCGGCGGGATCTTCACCAACTTTCACGGTCGACGGGATAATACGTTAAGTACCAAAATATGAATATTGTAGTTTTCCGCAACGATGGGAGATTACCACAAAAAGCCAAATTTCGCTCGTTATTTCGGAAGCATTTTTCTGTCAGTAAAATTGACTTTGAATTTTGCCTAAAATTTGATTCGGTTTTTTATTAGCTAGGAATAAAAGTGGTTCAACCTTTGGTCCTTGTTTGTATGCTTTCCAATGTTGACTGTTAATTCTGCCGTCGAGTTATTATTTTATTTTATATTATTTTACTTTATTTATATTATTTTCAATTTATATCTATTTTACTTCCCTTTGTGACAAAACTTTGTAAGAGACAGGTTTTCCTGCCACAAACGCTTTTACAAAATGTTTACGCTGCAAAATAATATTAAACAAATTTCTTTTATGTATATGACATAATTGGAATAAATGCTTATTTATTTTATTGCTTACCTAATCTATCTGTGTTTTCATTTATTATAATTTAAAACCCAGTTTTCCTTAAATATTTTAAAACTTAAAATCCGTTTCTCGATGAGTAAAGTTTGGGAACCACTTTTATGTATACTAGAAAATAAAGATCTGGCTAAAATAAAAATTTAAAAGATAAATGTTTAAAACTTAACACGTATCAAGAAATTTTCTATAGAAAGCTATATGCGCCAAACTGCTATTTCCAGAGGCACAAGAGAAATAATCTGTTAAGTTACTTTAATAAACAAGGTAAGAAACATAATTTAAAAAGGTTTCTATAGACAATACTTACTTTGAATACAAGAGCAAAGTTATAAAGAATACGAACACCAGAAGCAGCTTAATAACGGCCCACAATTTAAAGTGGGCACATACAGAAAATTGTTGTCGCTTTTGTACTATATTTCATGTACTATTCTTTTTGGATTTCTACCACATTCAGGTCGCGTTTACGTCTATGTGGTTTTGTGTAAAAATAACTCTATGTAATATTCCTGAACTACTTTTAAAATTTGTCCTAGACTCTTTTTGAATCACCCTGTGTGTATTTAAAAATAAACTACTTCTTAAAAACAGAATAAAATTTTATGTGCAAAATCAGACACGAAACTTTTTCAATTAGCTAGACGTACAATCCTTATCGGTTTGAAATAAAATATTATGGTGAAATTAATTTTTATTTGAACGGGTTATATTAAATAAAATATTTTTACTTATTTATGTTTCTTATTTATTTTTAAGTTTCGAGTAATAGAAATAGACAACGAAAATGCTTTTTACTGGCCGAAAACAAAATGCATAATCTATCTCTATTCGACTCAAGTTAAAATAAATCATTCAAAATTTTTTTAAATAATACGAATGAGCAATGTAATACACAGAACATTAATTTTTTGCACTTTGTATTAAACACATGACTTTAATGAAACGCATGAATAAAAATAAAATATGTAAATATATTATCAAGCTTCACTTTAGCTTTCATCTTAAGAGAAACAACAGGTAGCTTACGAACTGTACGAAATTTAATTGAAGGCCCCTTTCTTATCTAAGTGCCAACTGCTGTACAACGAGCAATAGCCAGGTTTTCCATTTCACACCCTATATACAAAGGCTGAAACAGAACAAAGAAAACGCACAAACTGCGCGACTTTGCTTTTTCTCTCAAGATGATGGGTGCTGCAAAAAGTCATTTATACTTATTATTGGGATATTTCATTGAAACTACAAACATTTATTTTCGTTTATCAGATGTTGTAAAAATTGTGTATACAAAACAAATATTAAATTAAAATATGGTATGTGCTAAAGTAAAAATGGATTTCTCTTACACTTATATTATAGTTTTGTAATGTTTAAAAGAATAAACTGGTATTTTCAGAGGCACAGGAAATAATCTGTTAAGTTACTTTAATAAACAAGGTAAGACCATGTTAATTCTCCACAGGAATTAAAAAGTTTTTAAGTTGTATATACGAACAGATTCTTTTAATTCTTTATTTCTTTTAAATAATACATCACGAAAACACTTAGTGGCAGCAATTTGAAAAGTGATTCAGATAAGAAATGAGTTTCGAGACTAACAGCATTCTGGTGCTTTAGAAAGAAAAAAAAAAAAAAAAAAAAGAGAGAGAGAGAGAGAGAGAGAACAGCTGTTATATTGTATAACTTTCGTAAAACTCTTCCAATTATATCGAACTTTGTTGTAGTTAAAATTTATTTTAATCCTTTCTACAAAGACGCGTAGAATCAAAAATACGAAACCCAATATAACACTGTTACTGAAAACGACACAGTCTAGTGGCTAAGCATTTCTGATCTCGGCACTGTTTCAGAAGTTCTTAATTTAGTCACTCTTGTATTATTACTTTTAACTGCAGCTGAATACGTCTGACTGCTCTTACACCCTTTAGCATATTTCAGTCAAACATAATAGCAGGGGGAAAAAGAAGGTGCTTTAAACGAAGACTGACTAAACGCGAAACTGCCAGGAATGAAAAAGATGCTAGTTTCATTAAGACGGAAAAGAAACCACACAACTTTAAGAATAATTTCTTTAAAACTAGTCAAGCAGGCCATCTTACAGAACTTTCTATGAAATGTTTCTATGGAAAATTGGATCAGATTCACATTACACATCACGAAAATTATGAAAATGTTCACGCAGTCCAGCTTGCACGAATGGATTTGAATTCGGGTCGAACTACCAGCATTCAGCGGTCTTACACACTGACTACCAATAAGTATTTGGACACCTATGCAAATGACGATATCTGCTGTCCTAAGGTTTGTCACGGACTCCGCCGGTATATATCGTGTAGGAAACAGCATCGGCTTTAGTCGCATGCAAGATGCCTCGCAGTTCGGAGCTCTCTGATTTCGAGAAAGGTGTAATTATCGGGTATCACAAATGTGGCCGATCCTTAAGGGACATATCTAGCGATCTAAAGTACCCAAAATCGACAGTGGCCTATGTGATTAAGAAGTGGAAGGTGAGCGGTGATTGTCGGAATGTGCCCCGAGTCGGCAGACCAACGAAACTGGGAGATAGAGACTGACAAGTGCTGTCCAGAGAAATTCGGAAGAATCGCACCCAACCGATGGCCCTCATCCGCGAGGAGTTTCAACCGGCATCCGGGAGTATTGTTTCAATGAATATTATCCGTAAGGAAGCACATCTGTTTGGTTTTCATGGTCGTGCTGCTACCCATAAGCCTTTGATCACAAAGTCCAACCGCGCTGCTCGGTTAATGTGGTGCAAAGCACATCGAAATTGGACCGTAGATTAAGTTGTATATACGAACAGATTCTTTTAATTCTTTATTTCTTTTAAATAATACATCACGAAAACACTTAGTGGCAGCAATTTGAAAAGTGATTCAGATAAGAAATGAGTTTCGAGACTAACAGCATTCTGGTGCTTTAGAAAGAAAAAAAAAAAAAAAAAGAGAGAGAGAACAGCTGTTATATTGTATAACTTTCGTAAAACTATAAAACGGGTTTTTTGGAAACGGGTTTTTTGGAGTGACGAATCAAAGTTCACCCTTTATCGTTCGGATGGCAGGGTCTCGGTCTGGCGTCTAACTGGAGAACGTCTCCTGCCAGAGTGCATTGTGGCAACAGTCAAGTTCGGCGGAGGTGGAATTATGGTCTGGGGGTGTTTCTCCTGGTATGGGCAGGGACCCTTGGTCCCCATTCATGGTAAGCTCAACTCCGATGCCTACTGCACTATTTTGGATGACAATGGATTGGATTGGATTGGATTATTGTAATTTGGCACAAAACCTGTCAAGGTTATCTGCGCCAGACAAATGGTAACAATGCAATTAGTCATTTGTAAAAACTTCCAGCTTAGGTAAGAAGAGACAGATTACAATCTATGATAAGAGCTGATATCTTTAAAAAAAAACAGGTTAAAGTCTATTATAAAAGCCAATATCTTTTAAAAACAGAAACAAATTACGATGATGTGCTTTTCCAATTAAATTTCTTAAGTCCAGTTCTGAACAATTAAAATGTTTTTGGCGAAAATAATTAAAACTCTGGCATTCCACCAAGATATGATGGACTGTCAGATCTGCATTGCAGTTTGGGCAGCTGGGATTCTCTTCTCCCTTCAGAAGATACTCATGGGTCAGGCGACAATGGCCAATTCTCAGTCGAGTCAAGAGGACATCTTCCTTTCTATTAGCCATACATGGCCAGTATCCAATGGTGGGTTTTATATTTCTCAGCTTGTTATATACTTTGTCATCCCATTGCTTCTGCCATTTGCTGAGGATTTTGCTTTTGACAAACCCTTTGATGTCTGCTAGTGGAATCTGAAGATTGTACATTGTGGTTGCAGTTTTGGCTGCAATATCCGCCAATTCATTCCTCTTAATGGCAACGTGTCCAGGGATCCACGAATATAGAATCTGGTATCCCCGAATTTTTAAAGAATGATTCAACTTCAGGATTCTGATTGCAACTGGATGAGTACATTGAGCGTGATTTTTCAATGACATTAAGGCACTCATGGAATCTGTGTAGATAATAAATTTCATGTACTTTTGTTTTGAAAGGTAAGTCAAAGCCAGATGGATTGCAGTAAGCTCAGAAGTAAGCACAGAGCAAACTGTATGTAATCGAACCCCTACTATTGTTTTTTCTGTGACGAAAGCAGCGCCAACATGATCCTGGGATTTTGATCCGTCTGTGTACGATCCAAGGAACCATAACTGATTTAATGAGCCATTCGCGGTTTCGCCTTAATACGGCATGTACTTAGACATGCATGGCTTAATCTTTGAGACAAGCATATGACTACTGGCAGGATCAACCAGGTATTGGATGACAATGTGCTTCCTACGTTGTGGCAGTTTTACGGGTTGGACCCGTTACTTTCACGACGACAATGCCAGTTGTCATGTTTCGACGTTAAACCAAGGCTTGGTATGGTGCCAATGGAGTTCATCGAATGGACTGGCCTGCCCAGAGTCCAGACCTGAACTCTATCAAGAACCTCTGGGATGAGTTGCATCGCCGAATTCAGGGGGGGGGGCAAAATCGGTGAAGGAACTTCTATGTCTTCTCCAAGCCGAGTGGAAGAAAATACCACTAGCTGTCATACAAAGACTTGTGGAAAGTATGCCCCGGAGGGTCCACGCTGTAGTTACCTCTCGTGGAGGCTCTACCAACTATTGATTTTGAATAAAGTTAGTTTTTCTTTTCTACCACAGGTGTCCAAATACTTATTGGTACTCAGTGTATACTTGGTACCTGATGGAAATTTGATTTTTATATGGTTAGCCGATACTGACTGGAAAAAAAAAAAAAAAAAAAGCCAAAATTTTTATATATTCTATTCCTTTCAACATAAATCAATCAGCCTACACAATAAGTATATTGTGTTTCCAATGGTGTCAACACAACGAAATAAAACCCATATTCTATGAAATTAATAAATAAATCTTATAAGCACATTTTGAATTAAACTTTTGACAAAAAAGCGGGGAAGTCATTCACAAATAACATTAATCAATGAATGAATTTTACACAGGGATTATCACCTAACATTTTTTCAATCAGGTCGCATGAATAACATATTTCAAACAACAATCTCACTGCAGAGATAAATGATAAGTTAAAAACGGGGGCAGGGGGAATAAGCTCGAAACTATTGTTTCGAAGCAAAGATAAAAAATAGAGATACTACATAACACTATTGAATTTTCAAGGATTTTTCTTGGGTTTATCTTTCGTTATGAAGAGCCGCTGTGTTTTCATTCATGTACACCAAAGGAAGTAAATAAACTTCTTTTCATACAACTCGTGATGTTTTGAGAGTCCAAAAAGCAAACAAAAGTACTCTTGTTCAGTGGCAGCTGGAACAGGAAAAATGCCTATAAGGATGATAGTACATTTGCCGTTTCATAAAAAAATAGTTATAACCTTCTCAACAGAAAAATGTATGCAAGATTAGAGAACTAGACTAGAGAATTATTACTTTTTGATCATATAAAAATAATTTATCTAAAACACAAATACATACAAAGCTTCAAGAATTCGTCGTTTCTCAAAGTACAAAACATTTTACTTATTTTGTCAGCGATTCTTGAAATTCCAGACACAAAATTCTGTGCTGCAGTGCGATTTCTCAAAAGCATAAAAAGGCCTTTGGACTTAATTTTTTTGTGGAAATTTATTTTGCGCAATCAATACAGAATATTATAAGTACTGCTTGCTTTTATTTCGATTTAAAATTTCTTTTATTAATAATATTTTATGTACTTCTGAAAAAACTGTATAAAATTCTGTAGTATACAGAGATAAACAGCATATGTTTTCGTAATTATTGAACCCACATTAATTAACATCGGTTTCACATTTGTAGATGGTTATGAATCCAAATATTTTTAGAATTAAGGAAAATGCATCAGAATTAAACAAAAATGTCAAATTTTCTATGAGAACATATAATTTCAATGCGTAATCTTCATAACGCAAGCGGGTATGGCCTAGAATTTCAAACGCAAAAAATAATAATGATTAAAATTAGTCACTTTACAGTTCTACAAAACTCAAATATCTGTTTCTATTCCCCTCCCTCCTCCTCCACCAAAGAAAAAAAATCTGATGTGTACACCACATGACTTCCTTGTACGGAATATTAAATTATACGCATTTTTTCTTGCATTTCATTTAAACTTATTGGATTGAATTAAATCTACTTCGACGACAGCGCATAAACCACAATAGAATAAATGCATTCTTTAAAATTCACTCAGTATTTGTTTACCATAGCGACATTCTGGCGCTAGATTCACTTAACAGTATTATATTTTGTTCATACTATAACTCATAATGCACAAAATTTATATCATTTAAAGAATAGAATTATCTAATTGTTGCCACATGTTCTATTCCAATACTATAATAAAGCTAGAATGATGTATAAAAGAAATTAAGCAAACAAAACAAAAAAGGAACAGTTTTTCACAGACGATTGAGTATTTCTCATTCAATTAATTCAGTTCTCACTTCGCGAGAAGGCAAAAATACATAAAAACTCAAAATATCTATATTAAAAATTACGAAGTAAATTTTAATATAGATATTTATAAATTTTAATATAGATATTCCAGAAAGGATTAAGCATGATTTAATTGGCAATAATAAATGAAGGCGTTATCTTTGTTCTTGCGAAGCTAAGTTACTCTAGATTGGCAACAAATCCACTAGTCTGCTGTTTCAAATGTAAACAATGGCCGCCGTCAAAAGAAAAGGCTTAGCGGCACTTAAACAACTTTAAAATTGTTGATAATTCTAAAAATATTGCACACAGATTTACTAAAGGCATAAAAACCTTAACCGGAAGATAAAAACAACATAATTCAATCATTTTTAAAGCAAAAAATGTACAATTTACAAACATATAAGAGTAAAGAAACTGAGATCACTGAGCCGGGTAACAAAGTGGATATATATATAAATATATTTATATACGTTTGGTTCGGCCGATTACAACCAAAATACGAGGTGCACATCTACATGTTATAGCAGTCCTATATACAAAATTTCAACGTTCTGAGGCTACTCGTTTTTGAGTTATGCGAGATACGTACGTACGTACGCACAGACGCCACGAAAAATTCTCTTCAGAATTCATTTTAAAGCAGTTTTATAATTTTTTTTTGGAGGAAACGAGTCTTTTATTCTGTCCTTACGTACTGATATCACGCAAAAACATCGTCATATATCATTCGATAGTGGTCAAAATGGATATTTTCGTTGAAATATGCTGCCTGAAACTTTTCGCGATTACAATACTTCCTTTTTATTTCATACAAGGAAGTAAAAATTTGTCTCTGAAACGGATTTTAGACTCCCGGTTTCATCAGCTGTTCACTATTTAGAAGCTCACCACTATTCGGCTATTCACTATTCAGAAGTTCACTCCAAATCAATGTGAACCGCCTATTATCACACCAAAGGAGAAAAAATTCTTTTGTATTCCCTAGCCTGTTATCTAAAAATTAACAAAGACGATTGTTAGCTTTCAATTAGCAGAAATTTTCACAGCAATGCCAGGTTAAGAGAGATAGAAATGTATTCCTATTTCCGTTTTTAAGTGTACTTTACTTTGTATGATCCAGATGCAAACGCGCAATTAAGCCATAATTCACGTGCTTTCATGTTTACCGCATTCTGGTGGGTTCAAAAACGAAGCGACGAGTCCATCTCAGTGGTAATTATCCAGACCACATTTAACCCCAACGAAGGTGTGATACTGCTGACGCCAGACAACACTTTTCAAATCGACGAGTCTGTCTCGGAGGAAAAGTGAAATGGTTAAGCAATCTTAATAAATATTTAACAATTATGCGAAGTTAAAAAGCCAACATGTTAAGAATTTAAACTATCTAACACAGATTTGACCATTTTTCCACATAAATAGACAGAATCCCACATTATAAAATAATCAGTTAGCGATGAAGAGCAATGACCTCATTTTTTATAACATAAAATTAAATAAAATACAATTAAAACATTAAAAAAAATCGCAAATTTATGAATTTATGAGTATTATTACTTTTTCATTACATAATGTGAAATGAAATATGATTAAAATAATTCATATAAAATTAAGATGTACAAATCTGTAAGGAATTCATCGTATTTCAAACAACGAATTATTTTCATCATTTTGTTGGTGACTTTTAAAATTTGAAACGCAGAATTTTGTATTGCTGCGACTTCTCAAAATAAATAAATAAAATAAAACGTGCGACCTGTAAATGTATTTCATAACTAGTGATATGATAGCGTTATCACACACTTTCTTCTTTCTGAATCATTTATGCTATAATATTTAATCATATATTTTATTATTTTTCAGTTTCACTCTTTCACGTTTTTATTATTTTATTATTTTTTAGATATAGATAAGTTAGTTTTTTTTTTATTTCATCAAGATGAGTCAAATATTTTATTTAGATTTTAATTATTTTTTTTCAGTCTCTCCTGATATTCTATGATATGATTATATTACTGAAAGATACCATTACAAGAAAAAATCAAAATAAAATAATTTAAAAAAAGTCTGCTTCTTTCGAAATTTATTTTTCTGCGGAGCTTTGACAGAATCTCTACAGAATATAATAAATAGTACAATATTCTTCTACTTTTTTCACCTACTGTTTATTAATTTATTCTATTTCTATTATTAATAATATCATATAAATTTCTACATATTAATTGCTTAAAAATTTTAGACATCTCAAAAAATGAAGTATTATGTATTTATTAAGCAATAACTCAAGTCTAAAGTTACACGTTTTGAAACCCACATTAATTAGCATCGGTTCTATATTTTACATAATCGTGGATCAACATACTATTTTTAAATTTAAAAACAAATTATTTCAAGAATTTCAAAACAGTAATATCCAAAAATGTCAAATTTTCTACGAGAATTAAAAGTTTTTCGCTACCGCAAGTATGATTGGATATGATTTAGAATTCCAAAGAAGGAAATAATAACAACAATACCGACAAAAATGTGAACAAAAATTTTAAAACTGTGTGAAATCAGAAATTCTTCGAGTTAAGATTATAAACCATTTAACTTAGAGCACAGAATTCTGATACATACGGATAGAATTAAACGCTATAGTTACAACAGAAAATTTCGGATGAAAAATAAAAACCTGGCTTTTGTTTCTTTAATATTAAATTAAATATGATAAAAATATTCTATAAAACTTAAATACTTACAAAACTGCGAAGAAATTCATAAGATATCAAAGAATCAACAATTTCAATATTCAAAATTCTATACTAGTATGTGCAATTTTTTCGTTGTTGCTAATTCTCAAAAGCCGAAACACAAAAATCGTCTGTTTTTTCAAATTATTTCTTCCGTCGCTGTTTTACTCTGAGTAAAGTTATGAAATCTTAAGAACAGCCAAGTCTTACTTTTTCCACTTAAACTAAAAGCTTTTCTTTTCTTAATTAATCATTATAGTTATAAATAAAAGAAACTTAATTCTTATAATCTTTAAAAAGTAATCCTCCCCGAAAAAAAAGCTAAGTTACTTTAAAATTCTACAATAAATCAGAATTTTTCTTATTTCTTGAGAAATCATCCAAAAGGTGAAGTTAATCAAATGTCTGTGTTTACTCTAATTTGTCTCTTCCCGAGTCATATTTTTTCACACAGAACTAATAAAAAATCACTCTGGAATTCTCTCCCCCCCAAAGGAAAGAGTTGATTAATAATACAGGCTCTATAACGCTAAATCCAAAAAATAAAAATAAGAATTATATTACCAATGCCTTATAAGTTTTAATGAATTTGTTATGAAATTAATTTTTAACTACAGTTCACAAATTAACCATAAATAAATTACGGTGCATTGTTTCGGATCTAATTTTCATTAGTTTGTATCCATTAGATATTAGATTTGGGGGAGGAAGAACCTATCTGTGTTCTAAGCCTCTATGCTTACCGGCAGGCCTAACAAATAAGTTAAAGAAATCAAATTATGAGTTGAACATTAACATGAGAGGGAAATTGGAACCTCAAAAAGTGAAGTTTGCTATGCATACTTAGAGAACACGAACGACTACAGGGGAGACATTAAAAACATAAAAATAAAAAACAACAGCAGTTTGAACAGAAGAATTTGCATTCGAAATTAACGGTAATTTGCATTCGAAGTCGATCTGACACGCCCAAAATGGAAATCTTGGAATGTTCCGAAAGAGTGATGTAGTTTATTTATTTATTTATATTTTTTCCTATTCACGAATACCACTCAAAAATAAGGGAAGAAAAAAAAGAAAAAAAGGGAGGAACAAAATCACACTTTATTCCTCAACTTTTTCGAAGTTTGCGGAATTTTCTATTCTCGAATAAAAGAGCAGTTTGAGAAGAACGTGTTCTGAATGCGATTAAGCATGCAAAAGATCGTCTGCAAGAACAAAATAGGGCACGCTTTCGTAACTGCTTTTCTCCCCATTAATGACAGACATGCACAGTCACGGTTATGGATACTTTTCAACGGTGTTATTAAAACTTTTCAGATTGAAGGCTCGATTTTTAACACCGAAGGATTATTTCAGGTGCTAATTTTTCATTTCCTTAGAATTCTCTCTGGGGGAAAGGCCAAGATTATATTCTAATAACCAAGAAGAAAATTTTTTTAAAAATCTGTCTTGGGGGAGGGCCCGAGGTTATCTTCTAATAAGCAAGAAAAAAAAAATAATAATAATTAAGAAAACTTTTTATCTGTTTAAATGCGTAATGCAGCATATTTAAGGAAGGCAGAAAGTAGAAAGTGTCTTAATTAATATTTTAAAGATCATTATTTTTATAATTACATCTGAAAATTTTAAAATTTCAGAAGAAATATACTGACAGATTGTTGAAATTCAATATTTTAATTTGACTGAAGAGAAATACATTATACATTTCATTTTTAACCGTTTAAAAAGCAATTTATTAAGTTTATTACACTTTAAATTTAAAATAAATAAATGAAAATAAAAAGATTATTTAATTTTTAAGAACCAACCATATGAATTAAAATTAATTTCATCTTTTTAATTCAAATCGATTACAAACCTCAAAAACTCAGATTACTGCCTAATTGTGCGTCTGTAAGTTCTTCGCACTGTGGTCAAAAGG
The DNA here is from genome assembly GCF_044657685.1 of Stegodyphus dumicola. Taxonomy (NCBI): domain Eukaryota; kingdom Metazoa; phylum Arthropoda; class Arachnida; order Araneae; family Eresidae; genus Stegodyphus; species Stegodyphus dumicola. The sequence continues at coordinate 263,538,287 of NC_140769.1, forward strand.
CCGCTTCTATAGCCACGCAATTTTGAACACAAGTAATCCTTCACGCGTAACATGAGTACTGATTTTTGAATTTTTTTTTTTTTTTAAATTTACTTTATCTTTTGTGCAAATAAAATTTTGATTTACAAACTCGGCTGATTAAAAGCAATATATTGCTTCTCGGCAAACCACAAGCTACTTCAAATTTAATCAGCATAGTTAGCAATTTAAAAGAAATGCGTTGGAAGCAAAGTATACTACATTAATCTTTTAAACTTAATTAAAAAAGCCATTTAAAAGAAATGGGTCACCACTGCCCTAAATAAATTGTTTTTCATGCGGCAGTATCTTTCCATTCGGTAAAATATGTTAAATTTTTGAAATTTAATGTGTCTGTTATTGACGAAGAAGCTAACCGATTTTAAAGCAATAGATGCAGTTCTTCGTTATTCGACTGGACGCTTTAAAATAATTATACATTGTTCCGAATTTTGTAGATATGTAAATAATTTTATACAAATTATATGTAAAATTATAGCATCGTTTGTATAATATAGCATGAGTGAATGGCTATCTCGCTAAACTGGCGAGATATCGCCAAAGCTAGAATATGGATGGTTCAGTTTGGTTTATTTAATTATCGCAAAGAACACTAGGGCTATCTGCCTAAGGGCAAGGATACCTTCGTGGAGGATTTTCTAAGGGAAACTGGCTCGTATACACATTACACATGGGGAAAACCACGAAAACGCCTATGCAGCCAGCCCATTCGCGGGATTCGAACCTCGGACTGAAATACCAGCGTTCAGCGACTTTAGCGCTCGGTCACTGGTGGGCGCTAGGATATAGAATAGATTAGGAATTACAATATTGTTACGTTTTTTTTTCTTCTGACACCAACTGTTAAGTTATTTTCTTCCTTCACGTTCGTACGGGGTTCGTAGATTTGGAGTGAATAACGACGACACTTGATGAAGTATCGAAACACAGTTTATTTACCAATATTAAATCAGATAGCTCCAAAATCACTTTTACAGTCGTCGAACTGTTATAAACACGCTGGCAATAACAGTGGAGACAGCTTCACTGCAAAACACCAGAGTACAGTTTCCGTCTGTGCTTGGTCGTTCGCGGATTCCACGTACTCTCGAGACTCTCCACGCTATAACTCGCGATGCATTCGACGATAAATAAGAGTATAGCTCTCGACTCAGCACAGTCTAAGACAAAACTCGACGATGCACTAATTCGCGATATACTAAAAGACTCTCTCGATGCACTCGACGACCAACTCGGTGCTAGACTTCGAGACACTCGCTCAATGACTATCAGCTCGCTAGACGAGGCACACACTCGATACTAACTGCGGATCAGCAGGGTTTATATAGCTTTCGGCTTGTGTTCGAGAACATTCTCGGCTAAACCTGTAAGAATTCATTCCAAAAGGTTCTCCATCCATGGCATATCGCCAATTGTATCGCCAAATGTGGTAACCCTGCCTTCCTTTGCCATTTTATGGCAACCCGAAACCTGCTTTGCGGGGAAGCAATCTCACCGCGCCTGGACATTTCGTAACAATATAGACTACTATAAAAGTTCAAAAAGATGTACATCGCAGCGCGGGGGGGGAATAAAGGGCCGATTGACGAAATTCAAATTACGTTTTTCATGTCTCAAAAGCGTGACTTAGAATATATATTAGATTTATATATAGCATTGTTCTAATATAGGTATTTTAACACAAAATCGGACTTTTTCAGAAATGACATGCCAATTTTTTTTCCATATTTCGATTCTATGACTTGAATTATGTCTAAATATTAAACTTTGTAAAATTTGGTGTGAAATTTAAGGAGAAATTTAAAAATTTATTTTGGCGCATTTTTTTTCAGTTTGCGCCAATATTAATTCACTTGGCGAACTTCTTAATTTACAGCAACCTATTTTCTTTTTTCTTTTTTCATTGTACACGAGCGGAAAAAAAGTCACGTTCATCAGTTTCAAATAATTTTAACAAAAGACGTAAACCACATTTGGCGTTATTATCGCTTGTAACGAGTATGCCAAATTTCAAAATTCGCCAACATGTTATCCTAAGTTTCTAACAGTTAATTTTAGTTAAAGCTACTTTCCTGTCCTTCCTAGTTTCAGCTTATAATTTCTACCAGAATGTGGTTTTAGAATCGCGTTTACTGCAAATGAGTAAGAGTGGTATTTAAATCGAAGTTCTACTGACTTCGATAGAGAGCCTCAAAGATTCTGATTAGCGCGCGCTCGCCTTTTGGCTCCGTCTCTCTCTAAGCTATTACTACGCTCGGCCGTATTTCAGGCCCTTGATAACTTCGCTAGCTTATCTGATATTTAGGGGCCCAATTACTTAGAATATTGATAGCTTCGGCTATTTTTTTTCCCTAGTTAAGCAATAGTTATGACTTAGTTATTTTGAGTTCAAGCCAAGTGGAGGCTTTGCTGTACGCCCTGAGAAAGGGGCCTACTGTTTACCTTTTATTTTGAGAAATAAAAGGTACGTCTCTGTTCCTGAACTATAAAGATTATTCGCTTAACTGTTCACAAGGTTCCTACACATTTAGCTGTTAGATAAAAGGCTGGAACCCCACATATATCATAAAATAAAAATATCTGAGTCGTCCTTTCTTTTAAATTTGTTATGGTAAGTATTTATTTATAACTAACTTTATTTTAGTATGTAACAAGTAAAATACTGCAATCATTTTGAATAACCACGTATAATATAAAACGGAATACAATGCGCTGTAAATAAGAAGTAAGATTACGGAATGTGTTTAATTTCACTTAATTCATTCACTAAATTTGCATTTCCGACGAAGATAACAGAAAAAGTAAAGTGCAGGAATCATTTCAATATACAAAATAATGAGTTAGTTACAACTTGCTCAACAAGAACAGTCTTAATATCCATTGAAATGTACACTAAATCTTAACAGACCCTTTAGTGCACCAAACACTAAGCTTTGCAGCCCGTTTCGACTGCCGCTTAGAAGTAAATATAAATGTATGCCAAAAAGTACAGTGCCGTCGAAAAACTAACAATTAAGCGGCCGGTTTTATTTCGGCGTCGAGAGGGATTTCGACGAGCAAGCAGAATGGTCGCGAGGCAAAAATTCCGAAACTATAGATCAAGGCCGGAGCATGACTCGACGCTTTCATTTATTTATTTTTTTCCCTCTTCTTTCCAGACAGAAAGAGGAGTTCTTTTTGGGTGTCAGGATGCCAAATTTTATTCCACTTGGCAACGTCAGTCCATCACCGAGGGAGGCAAGGCAAACGGTGTCTCTACAAAGGGTAAAAGCTTAAGCAGATGATTGTAATGAGGACGTTTTACATCCGTGCCAGGAAACGGAATGAATTCAAACTCTTGCAGAATGAAAGAACCGAAATATCAAGGTCGCTTGCTCTGTTGAGGACACCCGCTCAAGATTCACCTTTTACTTTCTTTAACCAAACGTACTGAAGTAGTTAAGTAATTAAGTATGACTGTGTAAGATTCTCACTAGTGTATATCTCAGTTACTGTAGAAAGTGATGAATCTTAAGAACTTGTTAGCGAATAATCGCTTCAGTTCGTGTAACAAGAAACAACAAGATGGAAGGGTAACTAACCCTTTATTATTCCAATAAGATTTAACAAAACTCCGTCTTGGAGTGTTCAAACAAAACCGACACTTGGGCTTGAACTTAAGAGACTAAAAATTAAACTAAAACTAAGATAAACTAAAGAAACACATCCGAAGCTATCAAGATTCTAAACGAGTTGGCCCCTTAACTCTATTTGACTACGAAGCTTATCAAGGGCCTGAGTACGGCCGAGCGTAATAACAGCTTTGAGAGAGAGAGTAGCCCAATAGGCAGACGCGCGTAAATCAGAATGATTCTCTCTCACTCTGTAAGTAGACTTCGCGGTTTAAATACCGCTCCTCCTCATGAAGTATTCAGACGTTGATGTATTTAATTATGGCAAAGCCTCGAGGGCTATCTGCCTAAGGGGAGGGATGCCTTCGTGGAGGGCTTTGTAAGGAAAAATGGATCGTATACACGTTACACATGGGGAAAACCAGGAAAACACCCATGCAGACAGCCAGTTCGCGGGATTCGAACCTCGGACCGAACTACCAGTGTTCAGCGACTTTACCGCTCGGGCGCTGGTGGGTCCATTAAATATTCAGAATGATTCCAAAACTACGTTCTGCCCGGAAGTAGTAAGTTGAAGTTAAGAATTTGTCAGGAAAGGAACTTTAACTGTTAATAAATAGAATTAACATAATCCTTACAACTGAATGAATACTTTACTGCGTTTATAGCATAAAATACAACGCAATAGCTAAAGAATGTAATAAAAATGTATCTTATTGCTGTAAAGTATAAAAACTCATTATCAATTTTATTAGCACAAAGTGCGTTAGCCCAGAAGGGCTATTAAATTCGTTTTGGCATTTTGCGTCGAAAACTTTAAAAGTCTGAATCACTTTTCAAATTGTTGCCACCAAATATTATCGCCCTGTGTTATATTTAACAATGAAGAATTTTCATAAATGTATGTATGTTTCTCGCATTGGTGATGATGGTACCTAGAGCCATCCAGTTTTGAGTAACGTACGTCTCCACCGAATATGGGCATCTGGAAGCACAAATTTGGAATTTGTTTTATTACCGATTTCATATTTTGTAACACTTTAACGAATTTTTGTTTAACAAACTCAACGATTTCAAAGAGAGCAATGGCAACACTGTACGGAAGGAAAAAAAAAAATCTCCAGCGCGAGACTGTGTATCGGAAAATCTAAAGATATGCTCATTTTAAAATTATTTCGCGATATTGCTGTTGAATTGCAGTTCATGTTTTAAGTGCGAAAAACATATTTAATACATAAATGTTACACACAAAAACGTTAAAAATGGGATTTTAAATATGACGATTAGATAAATGCCCGCGCATATTCGACTGTCGACCCCAATCGACACCTTGTTCAGAACTCACCCTTTTTAAAATTTCATCGGCTCGCAGGGGGTCAATACCGACCTCTTTGGAAATTTCAGATCTATAAGGTCATACACAAACACAAGACGGAAACTAATATGGATTATATAAAGTGCTATGGATGGAACAGAAGATGATATTATCTAGAAGGTGAAGGATAAAATAACTACTAATAAAACAGACGTAGATGACATTTGTTCAGACCTGTCTCGAGAAAAGATTTCAAAGAATTTATAAATTTAATAGCCAAAATGCCACTCAGACGGTACAGTGTTAGGGTGGCGTACTGCGATATGGGAGGGCCCGGGTTCGAATCTCAGATAACACACTGATGATTGTAAATGTATAATGTCTTTGCCGCATGGGGGCACTTTAAACATATGGCGAGCCGAAAGCCCTTTCGTGGGGTTTAGGGTAGGAAAGAAGGGTGGGAAACTCTCGGACCCACTCAGTGCTCTCCTTCAAAATTGGGATGGAAGAAGGTGGAAGAAGAGTCCAACCTCCTTGAGGCTCTGGAAACCGTTCTTCCGTTAAATACATATACAAGACAACATCTGCCAAATTTAATAGCAAAAAATTAGTTCAAAATTCTCCAGAAAATACATTAATCTTTATTACTAAATAATGAAAAATAGGTATTTTTATGTACAAATGTATGTTCCTCACACTGTTGAAAAACGACGGCACCACATTTTGAAAATATAAACCCGAATATCTGCATCTCTAAGACTGAATTTCGAATTTGGTTTGTATTTATTTCATATTTTGTCAGAATTTAAGAAACTTTCAATCAAAAACATTTCGTTGCCACTCTGTAAAATCTAAGAAATTTATGCTTCAAAATTAATCAGAAAATTCAGCGATACATAAAAGAAGTTTTCTGCCACCCGGCAAAACAGACTTTTTTCTCTTTCGATTTTCATAAACTAACTCAGCGGTTTAAAAGAACTGTTTTACCACTGCCCGAAATAAAATACTTTTATCTTTCATGAAGCAATGTGTCGTCGCTTCGCACAGTGCAAGTTCTTTAATTTTTTCTTCAAATGAATTCTGCAATTGATTAATAAAACTAAAATAAACTAAGATTTATGTGTAATCAACTCATATGCATTTCAGCCCATTAGCTGGGCCCGTGAAATTACATTAGCTGGATTGACTTAAATAATCAAAACGCATATCTTTCTTTTTACTTCCTTGTACGAAGTAAAAAGGAAGTACTGTAATCGCGAAAAGTTTCAGGCAGCATATTTCAACGAAAATATCCATTTTGACCGCTATCGAATGCAATTTAACGATGTTTTTGCGTAACATCTGTGGACAGAATAAAAGACTCCTTTCCTCCAAAAATATTATAAAACTGCTTTAAAATGACTTATGAAGAGAATTTTTCGTGGTGCCTGTACGTACGTATGTATCTCGCATAACTCAAAAACGAGTAGCCTCAGAAGATTGAAATTTTGTATATAGGACTGCTATAACATGTAGATGTTCACGTCCCTTTCTGGTTGCAATCGGCCGCACTAAACGTATATAAATATATTTATATATATATCCACTCTGTTACCCGGCTCAGTAATCTCAGTTTCTTTACTCTTATATGTTTGTAAATTGTGCAGTTTTTGTTTAAAAATGATTGAATTATGTTGTTCTTATCTTCCGGTTAAGGTTTTTATGGCTTGAGGAAATCTGCAAGGAATATTTGTAGAATTATCAACAATATAAAAGATGTTTAAATGCGGTTAAGCCTAATTTTTAAATAACATGGCGGACATATTTGTTTACATTTGAAACAGTAGATTAGTAGATTTGTTGAAAATCTAGAGAGACTAAGCTTCGCAACAACAAATAAAACGCCTTCATTTATTATTGTGAATTAAATCATGTTTAATTCTTTCTGGAATTTTTCGAGGGAATAAGTGTATAAGATTTACATGGCTGATCATCCCGCGATTTCCACGAGCAACTCAAATGTAGTAAAATTTGCTTATCCTGTGATTTCCGCGGGCATATGCTTTTCTTCCTTTATTGAGGAGCGCATCCCATTTTTCCCCCGTTTAACCATTGAAATAAATTATATACAGTATTAGGCGTTTAGGTTATGTTTTGGTCAACGCAGATATCGTTATATGTCCACTAAACAGCGGCATTTGAAGGCACGTGGTATTAGCGCTCAAATTTCACTTTTTGCCGCTTTTTTCTTACAGAAATGGCTGCTAGAAAACGTCCAGCGATTATCTTGATTACTTAATTAAAATATTAATTAGATTAATAATTAGATTTATTGAATCTGGTGCAAAAACTCTGAAGTTGGACTTTGCCTTGAACCTGTTTTGAACTCTATCATACTAAACTGCATTTCTAAGGTATTTTTCACTCAGCGCTTTATATTTTCTTAAATTTTATACATTTTACTTTTTTATATTATGTAATAAATAGAAATTAACTGTAATTCGACTGAAATTTATCTTTTTTTGGTGATAACATCTGAAACTGGTTTTTCTGGCAACTTAGTTTCTCATGATAAAAATCTATATAAAAAATACTTTCTAGAATGAAAAAGTGCATTATTCAATTCTCCAATATATATATAGATTTAATATATATATATATATATATATATATATATAAAAATAGAAGCGATTTCGGTTCACAAATTGAGCAGTCAGAGGGTTAAGTGCGGTTAAGCCTAATTTTTAAATAACATGGCGGACATATTTGTTTACATTTGAAACAGCAGGATAGTAGATTTGTTGCCAATCTAGAGAGACTAAGCTTCGGAACAACAAAGATAACGCCTTCATTTATTATTGCGAATTAAATCATGCTTAATCTTTTCTGGAATTTTTCGAGGGAATAAGTGTTTAAGATTTATTTCAAAATTTTTAATATAGATATTTTGAGATTTTATGTATTTTTGCCTTATCGCGAAGTGAGAAATGAATTAATTGAATGAGAAATACTTAATCGTCTGTGAAAAACTGTTTCTTTTTTGTTTCGTTTGCTTAATTTCTTTTATACATCGTTCTAGATTTATTATAGTATTTGAATAGAACATGTGGCAACGATTAGATAATTCTTCAAATTTATATAATATATAAATTTTGTGCATTCTGAGTTAGAATATGAACGAAATATAACGCTGTCAAGTGAACCTAGAGCAGAGTGTCGCTACGGTAAACAAATATAGTAAATTTTAAAGTGTGCATTTATTCTATTGTGTTTTATGCGCTATCGACGTGGTAGATTTAATTCAATCCAAAATGTTTAAATGAACTGTAAGAAAAAATGCGTATAATTTAATATTTCGTACAAGGAAGTCATGTGGTGTACACATCAGGTTTTTTTATAATTACTATAGGTAAAGTTTAAATGAACTGTAAGAAAAAATGCGTATAATTTAATATTCCGTACAAGGAAGTCATGTGGTGTACACATCAGATTTTTTTATAATTACTATAGGTAGCTGGATATGCAAAGACTAGTTTAAAAAAAAAAAAAAAAAATTACACAATTCTTTGCCTCGTTGAAAAACACAAAGAAGAAGAGATTGATATGGAAATTTTACAATTCTTTACGAAAATTCCACACTAAAAAGTAACCCTAATTCCCTAGCAAAGCTCAAACAACACCAGTTAAATCCCTACCACTAACACGCATAATTTAGGAACAAAAAGTAAATAAAATTCAAGTGCAAAAAGAAACTGAATAAGCTCTTGATGAATGAGTGTGATTCCGCTAGTAGTTTGCGCAAGTTTTAACATTCTAAAAGCAGGTACAGGAAAACAAGCGTCATAGTATTTTAAAGGCGTCCTCAAAAACATGACACGGGTTCAGTGATCTTCTTTCCACCATTTTGCTTTCGTAAACAACACTTGACATGCACAAAATGGCTTTCGCAAAACAGAGTAACTAATTTTACTTTCCACTGCACATCCTACAATTGCACACGGAACGAAAATGTCGTTGTTGTAATATCAACAAAAATATAATACGACTAATAGCAAAATACTAAGAACTAATTTATTTTGTCAGAAGCCAAGCTATAAAACAAACGATAATTGAAAAAAACCTGACCGTTACATTCTTAGAATTTTAATTCTTTCTGCCAATTTTGGAAAAACATTCTTTAACTAACTAACTAAAAAAAAAAAAAAAAAAAAAAAAAAAAACCCTTAACGATCTCCAGCAATGGTGTTGAACCTAAGTGTTGCCATTTATTTAAAAGAATCAATAAGAAATTTTGAGGGAAAATAAAATCACTGTTATTAAATATTTAGCCTCAGAGGTGCTATAGTCTCTATCTTTTCTTGTCCATATCACTTTTAAATAAAAAGATGTTGCCACTCAATGTTATTGTCACGTATTAATTTTAAAGAATAAAAGAAAATACAAAAAAAAAAAAAAAAAAAAAAAAAAAAAAAAAAAAAAAAACATAAAGAAATAAAAAAAATCTGAAATGTTTCAGATTTTAAATTACGTCCAAAGGGGCGTTTTTTTTAACGTTTTGAGTGTTACCTTTATTTATTAAATATTATGTTCTTTGCACTTAAACCATAAAATTCAGTTCAAGAGCAATATCGCAAAATAATGTTAAATTAAGCATATCTTTAGAATTTCCGATATACACAGTCTCGCGAGCTGGAGATAAAAGTATTTTTTTTTCTATATAACGTTGCCATTTCTCGCTTTTAAAGCATTGAGTTTGTAAATCAAAAATTCGTTAAAGTTTTACAAAATATAAAATCTATAATAAAACAAATTCCAAATTTGGGATTTCAGATGCCCATATTCGCAGTAGGATTTCGTCATTCAAAATTCGATGGCTCTATGTACCGTTGTTTTATCACAATGCGAGAAATAGACAATCATTTATGCAGATTTTTCATTATTTAATTTCTTCAAATATAATGCAGGACTCTAACATTTTGTGGCAACAGTTTGAAAAGTGAACCGACGTTTATGAGTCCGACGCAAAATGCCAAAACGAAAGCAATAGTCCTTCGGGACTGAAATCCCTTTGGATTAAAAAATACAGCAACACAAATAAAAAGATGTTACCATTAAATATATTATTTTTAGAGAAATAATACGATTAATATTAGAGTATGTTAGAGAGCACTTAACACTCGAAACGTTTCTCTCTAATTAAAAATGAACGCATTAGTTAACGAAAGAAGATTTTGAATACTATGAAGTTGAAATTTCCAGTAGTAAAATCAATTCTTGACCATATTAGAATATCCAAAAAGCTGCATTCTGCATCATTTCTTTAACGGTATTACATCCAAAATTAATTTTTCTCTTCTCGCCTTTAAAATTCCCGCTTCTAATTAGAAATAAAATATTTATTGATTTTTTAGACAGGAAGAGTATAGCTTCACCGTAACCGGCGAAAATATCCAGGAAAGGAAGGAGCGTGATCAGTCCGTAACGTCATAACCTATCGTCAAAGTCCCCCCCCCCCCGCTTAAGAAGTGTGTGTGTGTGGGGGGGGGTAAGAATGAGAAGGAGACTGTTAAGAAACCATACATTCCTCCTTCCCATTTCCTGCCACCAACAAAATAAAAAATGGGGTACGAAAAATTGCAGTAAATAAACAAAAAGAAAATTAAAAATTGGTTACGAAACCGGTGAAACTTTCGAGTAATGCTGCATCGCCTTTCTTGGCGGAAGAGAGAGAGAGAGAGAGAGAGAGAGAGGGGGGGGGACCCATAAAATTGAAGCATTTTCGAAGTATTTTCTTAGTTACTGGCATCAATTTTAACCAAAGTTAAAACTGGTCCTAATCACAGTTGGCTAAGGTTTAAAGGTATTTTCTCCCTCCTTTCTGGATGTCTTCGTGGTGTAAGGTAGCATACTCGGCGCGTATTCGAAAGTTCCAGGTTCGAATCTCGACGAAGGCACTGCCCATTTTTCGTGTTTCCTACTTCGAAATAACCTAATGACTTTACAGTGGCGCCCAAACTAAAAAAACGGTGGTGGATAATGATGCTTCACCAGCAGAATTTGGCGATTGGGTTTCCTAGTTGTCCCAAATCGTCCTTACTCGGCGCGTATTCGAAAGTTCCAGGTTCGAATCGCGACGAAGCACTGCTCATTTTTCGTGTTTCCTACTTCAAAATAACCTAATGACTTTACAGTAGCGCCCAAACTAAAAAAACGGTGGTGGATAATGATGCTTCACCAGCAGAATTTGGCGATTGGGTTTCCTAGTTGTCCCAAATCGTCCTTACTCGGCGCGTATTCGAAAGTTCCAGGTTCGAATCGCGACGAAGGCACTGCTCATTTTTCGTGTTTCCTACTTCAAAATAACCTAATGACTTTACAGTGGCGCCCAAACTAAAAAAACGGTGGTGGATAATGATGCTTCACCAGCAGAATTTGGCGATTGGGTTTCCTAGTTGTCCCAAATCGTCCTTACTCGGCGCGTATTCGAAAGTTCCAGGTTCGAATCGCGACGAAGGCACTGCTCATTTTTCGTGTTTCCTACTTCAAAATAACCTAATGACTTTACAGTAGCGCCCAAACTAAAAAAACGGTGGTGGATAATGATGCTTCACCAGCAGGATTTGGCGATTGGGTTCCTAGTTGTCCCAAATCGTCCTCCCCAGTCGTCCTTTAAAAGGGGGAGTATATAAGGTATTTTCCCCCTAATTTCTGCATGCTTCCGTGGGGTAACGGTAAGCACACTCGCCGCGTACTCGGTTGGTTTGGTTTATTAGATTACGGCAAAGCAGTCGAGGGCTATCTGCCTTAAGGGAGGGATGCCTTCGTGGAGGACTTTTTAAGGGAAACTGGCTCGTATACACGTTACACATGGGGAAAACCACGAAAACACCCATGCAGCCAGCCCGTTCGCGGGATTCGAACCTCGGACCGAAGTACCAGTGTTCAGCGACGTTACCGCTCGGCCGCTGGTGGGCAGCCGCGAACTCGAGAGGTCCAGGTTGGAGTCCCGGCTAAGGCATTGCTCATTTTTCACGTCTCCAGCATCAAAATAACCTAATGACAAGGTTATTAAATTAGTGCTATAACATTCATTGTTTGCTATTTGGAAAACATTATACATATCTGTATATATATGTAAAAGAAAGAAAATCTAAAATGATTCAGTTTTAAGTCACACTTGAGGATTTGTTAAGGTTACTTATGCTATCGCTGAGCATCGTACGCCACCAATCTTGGACGCACTCCTATTAATGTAAATTTGTTTTTGTCTTTTCAGCTTTATTATAAAGCTTCCCTTTCTTCGCATTTGCTCCACACATTCAAAATAAAATCGCAAAATATTTAAAAACAGCATAGCTTTAAAATTCCCGATACAGTGTTGCCATACATCCCTCTCCCAGTTTTTTCAGTCAGTCTTTCAGTTTTTTAATACTAAATTTTCCTTCTTTTAATTAATTAATTATGCTATGAATTTTAAATAAAAGCCTATTTATTTTTTTAAAATTTTATTGCAACTTTATATAAATTTTTAGTGTCGCCAGGACTCTCTTAAACATAATTTCAGGTGTGACAAGATATTTTTTAGGGGACGTAGTAGACAATGATCCCCCCCCCCAAAAAATTGACTGTCGCCCAAAAAGGTTTGTTAGGTTTTTTTTTACGCTCTCGCTGAGTTCGGTGTCTACCAGTCTGCTATTGCATACACTTCAGTTAACCCCCCCTTTTTTTGCCATTTAAGCTTTATTATTAAGCATCATTTTCTTCGCCCTTACGCCACATTTTTTACGGTCTTTTCTCGCTTCATCATTTCAATGTTCAGGTTTCTTAGTAAGATGACTTACAAAACTTTTTTTGTCTCTTATTATTAATGTTTTGTGTATTAACTTTATTTATTAAATATGACGTTCTTCGCACTTTCCGTCACATGAACACAGAAAAACTACAAAATATTAAAAAAAACAGCATATCTTTAGAATCTTCGATAAAGAGTTTAGGGCGATGAAGATAAAACTGTTTTATTCCGTACACTGTTGCCACAACTCGCTTTCCAATCTTGAGTTTGTTAATCAAAAAATAGTTATAGTTATAAAACGTCATTCGATGAAAATCTATAATATTTTAAATTAGATACATCATGAATTAAATATATTTTTATTATTTAAATCAATCCGATTCAACAGTAAGAAACACATATTCTTAACTCCATCTACTCCTTTCGTATAGCTTAGTTTGTTAATCCATAACAGGCAGATTCGATTAGAAAGTTAAATATTTTACGTTTTGCCGAATGGCAACAGACACGAAAAGTGAAACGACGCATTACCAGACTGACAGCCGCTTTATAAAAAAAAAAAAAAAAAAAAAAAAAAAAAAAACTTACCTCAGTGAAGCATTCATTTCGCTTTTTAAATCCCAGCCGACCAACCAGACAGACAGATAATTGATACAGCAAATAGTTATACAACTCCTCTCCGATCTGTTTCTGCGAACGAAAAACCACTTTGTTGCACACACTTAGTACTTACACAAACAGAAAAAACTCCCCAATTGCTATTAAAGAGGGAGGCTTTGAGATCCCCGTTCGGCCGCTCACGCCAGACTGCAAGGTACAACACTGCGTTTGCAAAAATAACGAAAAGAATACCGGCATTCATTCCGGCGGTGGCGGCACCAGCAGCTTCCCAGACGATTTTAGAAACGCTCTCCTTTCCCTCCCCTTCTCTCTAAAATGGATTTTGCAGCGGATGAAAACGGATTACAGCAAGACACCGTGTTTGTTTATATAAAACGGGATTAAGTGTCATGAAATTACGTCAGAGAATTTCCACTCATCAAATGCAGTAACTCCAGTTATGTTTCAAAAAACAGTCTTTCGACTTATCCCTCGCAAAGCGGAGATTTTTCTTATCCAAAAGGACTATTAGTCTCGAAACAGGATTTTGCGTTCGTTCACTTTTCATTCGAGTCTGTTGCCATTCACCAAAATGTAAGATATTTATCCCGCATATAATTTAGCTGATATTAAACAAGCCACCGTTTCTCAAACTCTTTTCAAGTGGGGTCATTTGCATAAATTAGAATGTTCTAAGCAGTTTTTTAGCACGTGGAACTGCCAGTATATTTTTTTAAAATACAATTTAGATTTGTTTAAAAAAATTAAAGCCAATTAAAGTTTGGATAATCGTTATCATATTAACTTGTAGAGACATTAGGTTAATTGGAAAAGCCAGAGAGATGAAAAATTAGCAACACCTTCGCCGAGAATCGAACCATAGACCTCTGGAACACCAGCCTAGTGTGCAAACCACTACACCACGAAGGCTCGCCAAGAAACGTGGGAGAAATAACTTATACACTCCCCCTTTTAAAGGGCAACTGGCGTTTTTTAGGGGACTGAATCGCCAAATCCTGAGTGGAGAGAATCATCATACAACACCCTTTTAGTTCGGGCGCCACTGTAGAGACATTAGGTATTTTTTTAGAAGCAAGCAAGATGAAAAATTAGCAACGCCTTCGCCGGGAATCGAACCGCGGACCTCTCAATTACGCGCTGAGCGTGCTGACCATTACACCACGAAGGCTCGTTAAGGAGCCGGGAGAAATACCTTATAAACTTAAAAATTAAATAAGCTTGGGTACTAACATTAACAAGATGGAGGGGCCTGCCAATTCTTGCATTCTGTGTTTAGATGTATGTTGGTAAAAGGTACCACAACTATAACGCTTTTCAATCCTTCTTTTTTTTTTTTTTTTTTTTTTTTTGCTAAGAGTGAGAAGTTAGCAGGCAAATTGAGTCCGAGTTTGAAATCCCAGTTTACATTATTTTCATTACCATTAAAAATGAATCCGAATAACGCATTGAAAAATCCCACAAATGGAGCTAATTTAGTTTATGATAGGACATAAATTTTATTCAAAGATTTGAAGATACAGATTTCATTAATTTTTATTCTTACACGTCAAAAAATAAATAAGTTTACGACCGTTTGTACTACGAATAATCGTTTTGCTTGGGAATATATTTATAGGCGAACAGGCATTTTACTTCCTTGTACGAAGTATTGTAATTGCGAAAAATTTCGGGTATCATATTTCAATGAAAATATCCATTTTGATCGCTCTCCAATCCATTTGAAGGATGTTTTTCCGCGACATCTGTAACCACTGGGATATACAAACACTCTTCACAGGACTAGAACCCGAGTATTGTGCTCGGGTAGGTTCGGGCTTGGCAGGGACCGTACTGGTACTGTCGTGTCCGTTCCCCCGGCTGTCGTGGAGCTGATATGTAGATAAGCGGGGCTTTTCGATGGGGGTTTGGCCCTCATAGTCCCAGTGACGGAGACTGACAGAGTAAGGCAAGGCACCGATCATGAATTAACTGATGCTGAGGGAGTGGTGCCCCGAGGCAAAGGTGACATAGTGTATCTTCTTCTTCGTATTTAGCATTTTTACCTCGCCGAGGCTATGTATAAAGCCGGGCAGGGACTGTGGGGTCTGCGCCGCCACTGATAAGTCCCATCTAGAGCCCGTTTCATCTAAACTTTGTAAGGATATCTCCAGGTCGAAGGTTCGGTCTCTGGCGTACTTGTATGTACGGCATAAAAAAGGTCTCTTTTTCCCCAAAACGGATTAAAAAATGGATTTAATGGATTAAGGTGAGATTTTTTTCGTGACGTCTGTAGGTACGTAGGTAATATGTATCTCACATAACTCAAAAACGAGTAGCCTCAGAACGTTGACATTTTGTTATATGGGATTGCTACAACATGTAATTGTGCACCTTCCTTTATCTCTCTCTCATCAGGGAAAAGGACCATTAAGGTGGTGCAGGTGTAATTTTTGGGGCAGTCATTACGTTGGATGGCCGCGCAGGGGTCGCATGTGTTTAACAAAAGTCTCTGACTGCTATGAGGTATGGAAAGGATATCTTAGAGCCCTATGTTCGGCTTTTCAAAGGCGCAAGTGGTTCTGGGTTCCTGTTAATGGACGACAACACTCTTCCACATAGGGCTCAGCTGGTCAACCACTACCTGGAAAGGGAGCAGACTCTCCGGATGGACCAGGCGAGCCATATCGTGACCTTCGTGAATTTAGATGGCCTGGTCAGCTTCGAAGTCCCGTGATTTGACGTCACGAAAGGCGTCTGGACTTTCACCCTTCGTGGACACTGCAAGCGAAGAATTCTTACGTTACTTCCAGTTGGAAGTGGCCATATCTCCTGGCCTTAAACTTATACTGCCTATCTGGGCCACTCTTCGAAGGGCAGTTTCATCTCGCCATCCCTTCGGAGAACCATCCCGAAGTTGAAAACTGCGTTGTTGCATGAGTGGAATCGATTGCCACACACACTCCTCAACTGCCAGCTGCCCAGTATGCCGTCACGGCGCACGACCTGTCTGGCTGTGTGAGAGGACCATACACCATATCACTCATTTTCAGTTCGATAACACAACACATGGATTCTGGATATCCGTGGACTATGAGTTTTTATGATTACGATGCGTGCATAAAATGATTTTTGAATAGCAGATGTCTTTCTCTGCTGTATGCTTGTGCTCATATAACATTTCATTAAAATTTGTCCATTAGTTTCTCTGAAATTCGACGCCATGTGCAAAGTTTCTTAATTTTGCGCACGAATGTCTAATAAATTTAAAATTATAATTATAGATATCCTTTTCAAATGACAATATGCTTAAGATTCTGTGCTGCACAAACTATATTTTATTTTTATACACCTCTACCCCCCAGAAACAATTAATACAGTTAATAGAAGATTAATAGAAGAAACAGTTAATAGAAGAAAACGTGCACTTGTTTCTAATAATTCAAAGCTACCAAAGTTTGGATAATCTTTACCTCTGTGGGGATTTATATTTATTTTAACTAACAAGTTAAGGTTTAATTTTAAACATTTTCCTATAAGCCTTCATTCCCCTATTTGTCAGTGCCAGAATAGTTAAATTTTATAGCGCACGTGAAGGAATTCAAATTTCCACTTTCAAGGAAGTATTTAAAAGCCGAGTTTCGGTAGGAGAAAACAGATAGTTAGGCTACATAACCGCCACATCTGCCATCGATACGTTTGCTTACTAAGGGGTTTACGTTACAGGATCTCACTGAACCCTGTAGTTTAGTTCTATCACTTGTTAATATCTTCAAATTTTAGTTTCTTTACTTGATTTTCAGTTACCAAGCAGAGGCAAATTTGTTAGCGTCGAGTTGACGCATTGTAAATTTTCAAAGTTTTAATAAAGGGCACTTTAACCCTTCTCTTGTGTAGTTTCCCGTTACTCCAGTTTTCATACAGAAGTTATCTACTGGATTCTACACCATAGTAACTGCAAGTTAAATGAATACTGGTACTCAGATTAATGAGACAGATGAGAATGCCGATTTTCACACAGCTGTTCTATCAAAATTATGCTAAAAATTATGCTATTAAGTTGTATTTACACACATCGAAAGACATTAATGAAAAACCTGAGCCGGTGACATATTCAGAGACTGCAAAATGAACATAATAGCATCCGCGATACCTGTTCTCGGAAGACAAAATCTTCACCTCTTTAGCTCACTGTCGGAGCTTCAACTGTGTCACAATGTAGAAAACCCTGCTGCTCTGCTCGCGCAGGCGCAGTACCTCGAAGAGCCTGGTTGCCATTCTAGGATTACGGAAAACTGTCTGGAATTTGTTCATGTTTAAGAGCTAGTATGGGAAAATCTATTGGTAGGATAACAGGTAATAAATTTCATAAACTGTCAGCCTCGAACTAAAAATTAATAGACAATTGTCACATGTCATTCGAAGACTCTGAGGTTTTCAATTATAATGTGGTACATGCAATTAATTTCAACTTCTGTCTTCTCTGGAAATCTAGAAGGACGACAAGAACAGGCTTCGAGGACCACGAGGTCCGCGGAATACAGATTCAGAAACGATACTCTAATCGCTACAGGGCTTTTCGAACACAACTTGAAAATAGATACATATGTCCAAAACACAATTATTTTACCTCATAAACGGGAATGGGGTAAGAAAAAAATCTGTTTCACGGTAAAATTACAGACACGATGAAAATATTCCATTCTCGCATTCCGGAAGCACTCAACAGAAAAAAAGTTCTAAAAAAATACATACACACGAAAACCTTTTTTTAAGAACTCGATACCACCCACGATAATCTCGCCAAGCAAAAATGCGTTTTCCTCTTGGCGACGCTCCAGAGCGCGCCAAACTTGGCACCGATTCGGGGCTCGAAATTAGCAACAATGGTACAAAAGCGAATCCTGTAAGAATGCGAGAACGTAGCCGTTGAACACCTTTCGCGAAATGGCAACGGGTCAAAGCACCCCTAGAAGGTCTCACTTGCGGTCAAATGGCAGCGACTAGAAACAGAAAAATAAATTTATTTCTGTTTGCTTTTCGCAGGTGTAAGGTTCTCTCTACTACGTTCTCTCCAGCACGTAAAGATTACTGGAAGAAACAAGATCACTGATGCCAAGTTTAGAAAACTGAAAGTTGGGGGGGGGAGGAATCGTGAACTACCTGTTGTAAGTTGTTCCGAAAGTGGAAGGGAGGAAGAAGTTGGTTTTGTAATCACATCAAACGAAAGAAATCGCTTACACTGTTATTTGTTTAGCTGCTTTACAGCTGCAGTAGCTAAGCAACTAAACCCAGTAACGTAAGTTACACTGGGTAACTGCTGCTGGCTTCTCTTTAATGTAGAATTAAGCAGTAACTTCACATTTTCGTTAATTAATATTTCGATGTCCAGATGCACGACCAAAATTTTATCTATTTATTTTTTTTTTAAATTTATTTAGTAGTCGCTTCGGCTGCCAGCCACGTAAAATAATTACACATATTACCGGCAATGTATGAAAACTGGCATTCTATAGAATACTCAGGCATTTTACAGAATGACGATAACCGGCCGGCCAATTGAAACGATTAATATTTCATACATTTGCTAAGCATTCTACAGAGTGCCAAATGACAAACCGGTAAAGCATAAAATACACATCCGATTCGTTTCGAATATCCATCCATTTGAAATACTTAAACATTTCATATATTGTTTTCGTTAATAAGAAAGGCATAAATTTTGTTTCGTACGGCTTTTATTTGTCTTTACACATTTCGAATAAAAAAGTTTTTTCTTTACGCATTTCGGATAAAACACTCTTTCATTATTTTTTCACAAAAAACACATCTTTTTGAGAAATCACGTCTTTTAAATAATACCCATATTTATTAAGGGGGGAAAATTCTCCTCAAATGATTCTAATTTATTTAAAAACCGAATGCAAATTCAAAATGACAAAAAAAAAAAAAAAAAAAAAATGCGAAATTTGAAATAAATATCTCGGTCCATTTCGGTGGCACGCGAGTCAAACTTTTTCCGATTATTATTATTTATTTTTAATGTTTTGTGGGAAAACAGCATTCGTCTTAAAATTTTAATTATTTATATTCCTAGTTACTTTTATGGGTGTGAGAACATTACAGTTTTGATACTGTTACCCTTCTTTAACTGAGGTCAAGTCACTTAAAGCTGGGGGTCCCAATGGAGTCGGTACTGATCCCCGGAGGGTCGGTGAAATCTTTAAGGTGGTCAGTAGTAAACAAGGGATCGATAGCCATAATATGCACCAGGCAATTAATTTGGTATAATCAAGATCGTATCGATTACAAAATATTATTAATAAAATTGATAATTAATTGCTTATTGATATAATGCTATATCATGCGATAACGAAGAAATTAAAATAAATAAATATAAAAGAAAAATACATTAAAATTATTTTGATAATTTTTTAATATATACATTTAAATAGTTTTAGCTAGCGTTATTTTAGGGCATTTTACGTTTTAAATCAATAATATTTTATGCAATAATTGCGAAATAAAAAAATGCAAAATGAAAGAACACAAACAAACACAAGGGAGAAAAATATGAAGAACGCAAAAACTAGAGCTATAAAATAAAATAAAAGAAAAAGAAAATCTGAAAGGTTTCAGATTTTAAATTAAGTCCAAAGGGGCGTTTTTTTAACACTTTGTGTGTTACCTTTATTTATTAAATATCACTTTTTTTTTACGCTAAACCATACAATTTCAACCACAGTTCAAGAGTGTTAAATTTAGGATTGTGTATCCATAGATCGCCAATAGATGGCGGTAGTGTTTGTTTGTAAAAAGAAACTGTGATGCCAATTATGTATATGTATCGGTTCGTCTTTGGTGTTTGTGAATAAATGTTGTGTGGAAGAACGCTCCTCTGTTTATTACTTTAACTGCGATCCAGTCTGATTTATTAGAGATTTACACATATTTTGTTTAAAGAGCAATGTCGCAAAATAATTTTAAATTGAGCATATCTTTAGAATTTCCGACACACAGTCTAGTACGCTGGAGATTTTTCTGTACAGCATTGCCATTGCTATTGCTCGCTTTGATAGCCTTGAGTTTTGTTAATCAGAAATTCGTTAAAGTTTTACAAAATATGAAATAGATCAAACACATTCCAAATTTCAAATTTGGGCTTCTACATGCCCATATTCATAGGAGGAATTACGTCATTCAAAATGAGATGGCTCTAGGTACCGTTGTTCTATCACAATGCCAGAAACATACATACATTTATGCAGATTCTTCAAATATAATACAGGGCGATAGTATTTGGTGGCAACGATTTGAGAAGTGATACAGCCTTTTAAAGTTTTCAACGCAAAATCGCAAAACGAAAACAATGGTCCTTCAGAGACAAAGCCCCTTTGAACTAAAAACAACAACACTCTGAACGAGGTGATATAGCAGATTTTTACGCCAAATATTTTTAAAAAAATGCATCCATAGATCAGAGTCATCACATTAATTAAAATCGAACTTTAGTGCAATTAGAATCTGTGATTTTGTTTCTGAAAAGTTATTTACATTTACAAAATTGAAAAGAATAATAATACAAAAAATATTAAAACATCGACCTGACAGTTCATTTTTTCCCAAATCTTTTTTTCAATTCCTTAATCTAATAGCTTTTTTTAAATTACTTGTGTGCAATCACATTCTATAATATAGAAAGAGACACACCAAGGAGTTATCCGAATGGGATGAAATTGCGCATGCTCATACCCAGAGTAGCATAAGATAGTTTGAAGCTCTAAGCACTTAAAAGATTTTAGTGGCCAGAACATTTACGCCTATTCCCCCCCCCCCTTATTTCTCCTCTCTAGGGCTTCCTTTAACTGCACCATCCCGTGGTAAAACCGGCAATGGAATTTTTTTGTACAGTCCCTATCTTGATGCCCAAATTACGCTTTATTTTGCTTAAAGGTTAATCCAGCTTTGCCTTTACCTAGCGATAGAATATGCAGACATGACTTTTGTAATGACTGACTATCTAGAGCTACAGCGCACTGCAACGTACCATCTAGACGGTGTATAAAATAGAGGAAATTCCAATACTAAGGCTATTCTGCCTACACGGCCCAGCTCCTGTATTATTCTACAAAACCATCTCAACACGTCGTGCAACTTCGCATGAGAATCGCGGCGTTCATCGGCAGATGGAGTTCCTAAGGCATATTACGCTGCACCAGTTAGGAATCCGAACCTTCCTCCGATTTTTCCCTAGCGGGATCTCCATGATCATGAATTCTCCATCGCCCTGTGCCATCACAAAAAAAATTCAATGAGCCTGTGAAATCACGTCTTCCGGTCAAAATGGCTCTATTACAAATACAAGTGCTTAAGCATAAATTCTACGCTAATGTGGTTCCGTCGACCCACGTGGACTGTGCCAATATCTCGCAGACAGGTTTGCGAACTGTATGAGCAGACGTCCCCATTTGAGAGAGGATGTGCAACTGGACTAAAGGAAGCAGGGTAGTCAAATCGCAAGACATTTGGGTCGCATTGGTACTACCATTCGACGATGTTGGCAGAAATGGGTGAACCACAGCGTCAAGAATGCAGCGGTCCACCGACACCGAAGAAAGAAAGCCAGAATAGCCACTGATGCGTCCTTGACGTGTAATCGCTATACCAGTGACTGCAATTCCCATTTATAAGTGACTCAGCGGACGAGGGTTGAGGTCACGCAGGCCCTTGCATCAACTGCCTCTCACCGTCGCATATTTGCAGCAATGTAGGGCGCATTCCATCTAAGATCTTACGGACTGAAGTAGAATTGTTTTCAGCATCCCATTTTGAACTGAGCCCCGGTGAGAGTATGCTTTGTCTGTGATGAGCAGGCGTTTCCGACAGTCCTTGGTTCGCGCCGATCTAACTCGCCAAATGCAACATGTATGACAAGCAATATCGCAGAAGCACATCCGCTAACTCTAGGCGTCAATGCGCAGCCGCATAACATCACGGCCAGAGGTGGACCAATGCATTACCGATTCCCCTCCTCTTGTAGCTGTATTTCCTGAACAAAATATTCAATTCCTGTGATAATGTTGGTGTTTCATTTTCAATACATGTACATCACACCTATCGTTTTCCCATTCGGAAAATTCTTTCTTGGTGGGACACATTTTATGTTTTAAGATATATTTGTATAACGGTCATGTTGCATGCTGTTTATTATGGATAAAAATGTGAGGGAGTCGATAAAGAAAACCTTTCTTTCAAAAGAGGTCGATGCAAGAAAAGGGTGGGAATTCTTTGCCTTTATAGAAGTTGCATCGTAGGATTCACGGCGCCTTAATTTGTCTTTCTCTGCAAGAACAGGAAGCCTTCTTTTACCATTTTATATAGTATATACGTAGTGCATACGCATCCTCTTTGCACGCTCTTACTCGCTAATGATAAGCCGGTTAATATATCTCAAACAAAAATAAATTTCAGGAAGCACTTCACCGAATTTTTGCAAGCATCTGCCGGAGGAGTTCGGAAATGCTGGCAGGGGATTTTTCGAACGCAGATAAAAAAAATAGAAACGGAGGAGGACGCGAAGAGATAATTCTTCATGTCGGGCACCACTTCCTTATAGCTGCTTGCTATCCTTTCTGCTTTGCATGATTTATTAAGGGAATGCGGCTTCTGGAAGAAGCTTCTTCTCCGTCCCCATTCCCACCCGGGTATCACGTGATTAGGCTTACCGATTTTCGCTTGGAGTGATAGCTTAGATTTTTCATGTGATAGGAAGAGTTTCTTCGAAGATAAAAAGTGGGTTAAAAATTATCTGAGCCCGATTTAAAAGAATGGGGGTGGGTAGGAACCTGTTATGGAGTCCAACCCTTTAGTGGTAGACCTACAGCTATCGAAGCTCGGAGCAAAAACTTGCCTAGGACCTCTCTTATGGAAAAATCACCTCACAAAATGTCAATATAAATATATATTTAGAATTTATTTCATTAAAATTAATTAGTTAAAATGATTTGGAAAATAAGAAGAAAAAAAAAAAAAAAAAAAAAAAAAAACTTACCTAGCAGACAAATTTATACATAAAAAAACTTATTAGTATCTGCCATTTTTGATGTTTAAAAAATATTTACTTTTGTGTCAATAAAAAAAGGCAAATATGTTTTTTTTTGGGGAGGGGGCAGTTTGGACTTCTGAAGTTTTTTACATAGCTTCATCAAAGGTGCATTTTCAATGGAAAGGATTGTCAAACCGCTACGCCTTATTCGGCTTGTTGTTGATCCAGTTGTGACAGTTGTGTGACAGTTTTTAATCCACTTCAGCTTTAAAAAGCATATCTCGCAAGAAGAAACTCAAGCAAACACTACCAAGAGAAGTCTTTAGTGCCCAATATAAGTTAGGAACTAAAGTCGATTTCCGAGACAAAATTTAACATTTTCAATGCAGACCACTTTTTCTAGCTTTGTCCTTTTTTATATTCCTACATATAAGTACACTCTGCACAAATAAAAAAAATGGAAAAGTTCTATAGCTCCTGTTTTACTGGGCAGACAGACGAAATTTAACTTTGCTATTTTCATGTCCCGAAAGGGATATATATTAGATCTATCATTTAAATTACATTGATTATGATACATTATATTTATTATTTTTATTCTCTAGAAAAAGGCTGTCCTCAAGGCTCTGTATCCGGACCTACTCTTTGGAACATAATCATAAATGATCTTTTAAGTCATCTCGACGGTTGTTTAAAAATTGCGTTTGCAGACGACTTACTATTAATTTTCCAAGGAAGGATTTTGAATAACATTCTTTTGAGAGCACAAGAAGTTCTTGATTTTGTCTCCAGTTGGGCGATTTCTCATAAACTCACTTTCAATCCTTCAAAAAGTAAAGCTATGCTTGTTCCAAGTACGTTTGATGAACAAAATATTGCTTCTTTGATGCTCGATAATTCTCCGTTGGAATTTATAGAAAATGTTAAATATCTTAGTGTCATTCTTGACCAAAAATTAACATGGAAAAAGCACATTGAATTCCTATCTGCTAAATGTGAAAAAATTATTAATGGCTTTCACCGAATTGCCAAAAATACTTTTGGAGTAAGCTACGATGTTAAGTAAGAAACTCATGTATAAACAGTGTATTGTACCTTTCATTTCGTACGGCTGTCGTGCTTGGGGACATGTTCTTGCAAAGAAGGTTAACAAAAGAAATTTAAGAAAGATTCAACGGAGAATTCTTCTTCGTATTATTAGTGGTTATAGAACCTTAAGCTATGAGGGTACTTTTGTTCTTGCAGGAGTTCCGCCTATTGATTTTGAAATTGCATATAAGAATAATATTTTTGAGTCATTGGCAACTCATGCTTCGGAAGACTGTATTAATGGAATTGTCCCCTTCACTGATCTTCCTCATCCCGCTTCTTTAGAACCCATGAATTTCTGCGATTATAAAGAGACTGCTGAAATAAGTTTTCATATGGTTTTCTTTACAGATGGCAGCAAGATGAACAACAAGGTTGGCCTTGCATTTGTTCTTTTTGAAGGCCATTCCGAGATTTGTTTTCTTAGACACCGTATACGGAATGAATGTACAGTTTTTCAAGCAGAACTTCTGTGCATTTATCTTGCCGCCAAATGGATCCAGGATCATGGGACAATATCCTCAAAGTACCTTATTTGTTCTGATTCTCTTTCTTCTCTTCAACTTTTGAACAGTATTACCAGCTGCAATAAATTAGTTTTCGAAACCCTAGTAACTGTTAGTTCACTTAGAATTAGAGGTATTGATATCTGCTTTGCTTATGTGCGTGCTCATTATGGTTTCTACGGAAATGAAAGAGCTGATTTCTTAGCTAAAGATGCCTTAAATTTACCCATTGATATCAACATTAGCATTCCAGAGAGTTATTGGAAGTCCTTTCATTATAAAAAGCTTTTAGCTATGTGGAATGAGGAATACATTTCATCTTGTAATGCTGAAGTCACCAAAAAGTTCCTTCCTTCTATTTACCATAGACTGAATTCCGAGTCTTTCCTCTCGTTAAATTTTAAAGTGTCTCAGTTTTTATCTGGTCACGGTAAATTTGCAAGTTATCTGTTTCGTTTTAATCTACGATCAAACAATTTATGTGAATGTTCAAAAAGAGTTCCTCAGGATGTGGAACATTTGATTTTCTCGTGCCCTACATTTGGTGGCCCTAGATTATGCTTACAGAACGATTTGAAAATGTTCGGAGTGACTTGGCCAGTGAACTTATCTGTTTTCGTGAAGTCCAGACTGCTGTTCTCTGCTTTTGTTCGCTTTATTTATGCATGTAATTTTTAATGTTTATTTATACATGTAACCTTTAATGTTCTAGTTAACTTACTTCTGTAAGCCCCGTGTTGTACATATGTGGTGCACGGGGAGTCTGTATGTTCTCAAAAGAAAGAAGAAAGAAACTGTATTTTGATTTTTTATAACAAGTATAAAAATTTCCCGAATGTAAATATACGAATCGGGAGATCGCACTGAAAGTTAGATTTCCTTATTTGTCCAAAATTATTATTATTATTATTATTATTTAATTTGACATTGCCTAAACATGAATATTTTCTACATTTAAAACACTTCTGTAATTGGAAGTATACCCCTACGACTAAGGATTGCGAAAATAGAGGACGGTTAAGGGCTATATTTTTGGCCCATTGCAATAAAAAAAAAAGCAGGTGTTCAAGTACATGTTATATCAGCCTCATGTACAAAATTTCAACGTTCTATGTTTAATCGTTTTTGAGTTATAAAAATACATACGTTTAGACGTCACGCAAAAATCCGATTTCAATCCATTTTGGAATAAAGAGTCCTTTATTCTGCGCATATGTACAAACGGCACGCAAAAAAATAGTTAAAATTCATTCGGGAAAGGTCAAAATGTTTATTTCCTTTGAAATCTGATAACCGAAATTTTTTGCGATTAGGGAGAAAAGGAAATACGGTAGTTTTGATTACTAGCTGAAATGATTATACATATTACTGGCACTATATGAAACGCCGGCATTTTATAGAATATCTAGGCACTTCGTAGAATGTCTGACGTTTTGAGACAAATTACGAAACATGAGAATTATTACATACTTTCACTAGGTATTGCATATCTACGAACAACAAATGCAACTGAGGCAAAGTGTTTAAAAATGTCCCCGTTAAGTCTAGTATGTCAAAGACATGCATTACTCAGTACATATGTTATGGACAAACTAATAAAAGCGTGACATTAAAAAACTTTTATTCAAAATTTATCAAGGGAAATGAAAGGTGTGTAAAAAAAAGTCTTTTTATTATTCAAGAAATTAATTTATGGAAATGTATTCAAAACGCATAGGGATAATACGTTCACGTTCGTCACGTTCGTTCGTGTGAAATTGGAGTGAATAACGACGGCACTACTTGATGAAGCAACGAAACACACTTTTATTGGCCAGTATTGTCAGGACAGCTCCAAAACACACTTTACAGTCGTCGAAGATTTACTATAAACACGCTGACACAATCAGCGACACACCTTTCAGGTTATCAAGCTATCATGGTAGAGACAGCTTCACTGCAAAGCACCAGAGTACAGCTCCCGACTCTGCTTGGTCGTTCTCGGAACTCCCCATACTATCCAGACTCTCCACGCTACAACTCGCGATGCACTCGACAACACGCAGAACACAGGTCCCGACTCTTCGGTTCAGTCGTTCCCGGAGCTCAACACACTCTCTCGACAAGGCACCAGCCGCGATACACTAAGAGACTCCTTCGGTGGTACTCGACGACCCATTCGCCACTCGCTGCCCGGCTGTCAACTCTATCGACTCCGCAGGGATTGACTCGCTAGATGAGACACCAACTCGATTCTGACTATCTTGCACTCCAGACGAAGCACACGCACTCGCACTCTCGATACCAACTCTCTCGCACTGTATGCGAGGCACACACACACACACACACTGCGCACCAGTAGGGTTTATATAGATTTTGGCTTGCGTTCGAGGGGAATTCTGGGCTAAACCGGTAGGAATTCGTTCCAGAAGGTTATCCATCCGTCCATGGTATATCGCCAATTCTGGCGACAATAGAGCTATTTCTCGCCAAATTGGGCAACCCTGCCTTCCCTTGCCATGTTATGGCAACCCTAAAACTGCTTTGCGGGGAAGCCATCTTACCGCGCTTGGACATTTCGTAACAATATATATAGTATATATTTATATACTCTACATATATTTGGTGTGTGTGTATATATATATATACCAAATTAGTAACAATATATATTTGTGTGTTTTTATAATAACTATTTGTGGGGTCTTAATACGTAGCTCAGGAATATTTTCTCAGAATGATAAACGCAGAAAATGCAAACACAGTCGTATAAAATTACGATTTGGCGTACGATGACGTGCTTGAAATAGCTAAAGAATTTCTTTTATCTCCTCGATGAAAGTTTTAATGCAAGTCGATATAAACAAATTCAGTGATAGAGAAAAAGAAACCAACGGACGGTGAAGTAACGATGACAGAGTTTATTCCTGATGAAACTGATAATTGAAACCAAGAATTCGAAAACTGCACGAGTTCCAGAAGTGATGACGACGGGGCTCTAGGTCAAGGATTGCCAAACGTTTCCTTGCATCGACCCCCTTTGAAAGGAATGCTTTCCTTCAACGACCGCTTTACGTTTCCCTCTAATTTGCAGATTACAACATAATCATAGTAAAAATAAGCGCACATCGATAACTTAATGAGAAAAGAAAATGACTATGAATAATTTTTAAATAGTTTATTAGATTTGTGTTTAATTATTTTTGTATTATGATTACTTTTACAAATTTGAACAAATTTCCGAAAACAAACCGACACTAATGGCACAATTATTCGATTTTAAAGAACAGGATGGTACCGATGAAATTCTTTAAATATTTGACCTAAAATTGCTTAATTAGTCCAAAGGAGCAATTTGCCCAGAAGGGTTATGAATTTCGTTTTGGCATTTTGCGCCGGTTCACTATAAACGGTGTTTCATTTTTCAAACTGTTGCCACCAAACAGTAGAGCCCTGCATTATTTTTAGCAGAATCTGAAGGAATGCATGTATGTTTTTAGCACTGAAAAAACAACGGTACCTACAGACATCAAATTTTGAATAACTCCACTCGAATATCGGCACGTGGAAGCCCAAATCTGGAATTTGCATTTTGTTTTCTTATCTATTTCACATTTTGTAAAACTTTCATGAATTTTTGATTAACAAACTCAACGATTAAAATGCGAGCCGTGGCAACACTGTACGTGAGGGGGGGGGAATTTCATCTTCAGCGGGGAAGACTGTGTATCGGAAATGCTCATTTTAAAATTATTTTGCGATATTGCTCTTGAACTGAATTTTATAGTTTGAGTACGTAGAACATGATATTTAATAAATAAAGGTAACACACAAAACGTTAAAAAAACGCTCCTTTGGGCATAATATAAAATGTAAAAGCTTTCAGACTTTTTATACGTATTTTTAATTTTTAAATCATTTTTTATAACTTGTTGCTTTGTCTCGATGAAGTTTCACTCTTTGAAAGTCATTAGGATAAAGGAATTTTTTTTTTTGTAAACAGCCCAGTCCAAAACTTTCTCTTGATAATACGTTGAGGTTAATTTTAACATCCCCCCCCCCACTCTTCTTATTTTTAATTTCCCATAGTAAGAGAATCCTACCACAATCATAAACCCATTACCGAATTTTTCTCTGCATTGACGGAACCAGGTTTGTACATTTTTTTCTCTTCGTTTTCGATAATAAATAAACCTCTTCTTTTTCGGGGGGGGGGGACAGTAATTTAGGTAAACTCATGCTTCATAGAGGGTCACAAAGTATTCCATTTATCTCACGCTAAATAGTTTTCATATCAGGTTCTATAAATTATTCTGCGTTCAGCCAGATGCCTCGTCAAAAATTGGTGAATGTAATGTTTTTTTAGCTTTTTTTTAAGTTGTAAATGTTGATTTATTATTTTATTTATTTTTGCTACAGATATATAAAGACTCTGCAATTGGGATTTTTCTCTCTGACCGACGATTGAACTTTAGAAGCAGTGCTGTTTCGGATATTTGTCTGGAGTTTTCCTTCCATGTAGAAATAATGACGGACGGTTTTTCACCTTCTGATTAATAATGTTGCTTATTTTGCATTCAGAAATGTTAATACCATGCAACCTGCATTTTGCAACGTTTTTGAATTATGGAATATTAATATTTCTCTTTGGAAAGCGCAAAAACATATCCTTCGATAGACAGCCAGTTTACACGTGGCATTTTTGAAAGAAGAATAAATCTGAAAGTATCAGACGATATTTCTCGTTTCAAACAATAAACTATTGGCAGAAATTTTGATTCCAAATTATACGCTTTTTAATAATTCTTTAACGAAATCGTTCTAAAAGTGTGTAAACAACATCTGTATATAACAATAAAACAAAGCCATCATTATGTAATTCTAAACACGTGACAACAAATCCGTACATGCAGTGATTATCCAGCTACGTGCGGCTACCATTCCCCCCCCCCTCAAATATGACAATGCCAATGATTATAAGTTACTGAATGCCTATGGTTCAAAACCATGTACCTCCACATTAGAAAAATATAAAAGTAGAGAGCAGAAATAGGAAAATTGCATAATTGGTTATCATGATGCACACTAGAGGGAGCTACATTAGCTCGAGAAAGTTTACGGATAGGAAAAATCAAGTTTTGATTTTTTTGGAAGTTTTATGATTTTAAACTTTTTTGTATTTTTTACTTATATATATATATATTTATAACACATAAATACGACACTAAAGCAAAAAGCGAAAGGAAAGGTTTTACAGATTAATAGGCTCATTGGCATATGGCACTAATCTTAGCGAAGTAAAGATTAAATTTTCGTGACGAAATATCCAGGGCAGTGGGCATGATGTGATTAAATAGTGAATAGATTGATAAGAATGTAGAGGTGGCCATTTTACAGTAATACTGGAGTAGGAGAATGATAGAGCAATTACATGGCTAAGTATGGTCCCTCAAATATATGCTGGGTCTACAAATGTCTTACTCGGCTTTTATTTTCAAAAGCACTGGCCATATGCATATACTTCCGATTACAAAAATGTTTGACATTTTTTAATTAAAAATAATTATAAAAATTACACAATAAATTTTTCATGCGGTCCACCGGTCTGTATACTTATTCAGTAAATAGTATACAGATTAAAATAAAATAAAATAGTAATAAAAATAAAAACAAAAGAAATAAATATTTGACACCCGTACGCGAAAAATAGAACGAAATATTTCATTCCTAAATTTGCGATATTTGATGCCATTTTCAGTTTGCATGCAGGAGCTGTTTAACAAATAAATTAAAATAACTGGAGGCTGATTTTTGACTTCAAATATCATTCAATGATTTTCTTTTGTGATTTACGGATGTCTACCATTCTTTAACTTTCCATTACGACTAATTTTCCGAAATTATTTTCACACAGATAATACAGAAGTTTTATTACTTTAATATTTTATTACTTACTACAAGTATAATTAGAAAAAATAGTAAAAATATTTAAAATTTTTAATTTATGGTTACATTAGTTTAGGTTATCTGAATATGATATACAGATAGCAATCGAGGGCTATCTGCCTATGCGGAAGAGTGATGTCTCTGTGGGGCAGCTTTCCAAAGGAAACTGGCTCGTATTCATGTTCTGCATGCGAAAAAACACGAAAACCAACCCTTCTACAGCCAGCCAACCTGTTCGCCTGGATTTGAACAAATTGGCTGTCTTAACCAATGGGACACTACTGAAGCCCAGCAGATGTGAACGAAGCTGATGTCATCAACGCGTTAAAGAAGTATGGCAACAGTGGCAACTAAACCACCTGTATAAACGCTCCCTGAGATGCCTAAGGACTAAGTGAAAGTTAAGATGTTACCCACCTCTCTAGGGCACGATAAAAATTCATGGACTTGATAGGATGTCACTGTCAAACAAGTGGCATAAGTCAAAAAAGAACACATCTGATGTCGAAGCATGTGTAGATTTTAGTTTTTCTATTTTTGTTAAGAAGGGAAAAGAAAATTCTACTTCCATAAACCCTTATGAAAGTTGCTTCAGTCTTGAAGAACAGTGGTTTATTTTCATAAAAGGGGGAGACCAGCAGCCTCTGAAGTCATCATATTATAAAAAGATACCAGATGGCAAAATTTCATAAGTTGCTTCATAAGTATCGGATTATAATGCCACGACCTTTTATAAAAGGCACCACATAATACAAACATCCAAACATTATCAATGTGCTGGTAATTCTCTTATCATAAAAAGGTACTGGTACAATCTCGTAACAGTACCGGCACATTTATACTCCGTACTGAAGAAAAAAGCAGTTCCAGTTGGAGGAGGGAATACTTTCATCATTAAAAACACTTCTGTAATTAGAAATATCTGACTACGACCAACGATTGCGAAAATAAAGGCCAGCTAAGGACTTTTAAGCTGGATAAGGGGATGGACACATTATATATATAACAAAAAGTGTGTAAATCAGCGTTATAATTTAATTTAGCAATAACCTCTTAATTCCTCATTTTTAATTTGGGTACTTCCGTTCTGTATTCAAAAATAATAATAACTTTTCTGGCCTGCGCCATTTCTAGGTCAATCTATGTCACATGGCTTGCATAACGCTCATGGCACAGCTAATTCGGAATCTGAACTCAAAACTTCGAGAACTTAAACTTTTCTCTTAATATGGAAACAACATCAAAACCTTCTCTTGGTAAGCCTCCATACTGAATAATTGCGCACTTTTGCTTCTACCTCTGTTGCTGCTAGGACGTTACTTCGCTCTCTTAGCCTCTGCCAGTCATTTTTCCGGTCCACTGATCTAAAAACATAATCTGTAGAAATCGCGGGGTGCATAGCGCACCCACAATGATGATGATTGTGAAAGTGAAAAAGAATATATGTCCTCAGAATTCCTTATCCAGGAATAAAATTATGCTTGGAATTTACGGCAACTTCTTGTCTTCGAGTGCCACCTTTCTAACTAAAGTCAAGTTACAGCGCATAGAACCATTAATGTATCCTCCTCCTGACGACGCTCTATGGAAGTTAATTGGATTTTCTTCTTTCATGTTATTTTTACTTTTTTATTGTTGTTTTCCTTGTGATGGTTATTTTAATTTTTCTTTTAACATTTACAGAATTCTAACTCTATGTATATGCAAATTTTTTTAAATTTATTTATTTGAATTTCAATTTTTGGTCTTTGCGAAAAATTAGATCTATTTTTTTTTTCTTTATGTACGCAGCGGCATAATGCCCGAAAATTCTTGGAATCATTATACATTCCGATTTGAAAAGAATCCTTTATTCCGTCCGTATGTACAGATGTCATGTAAAAAAATTAGTTAAAATGCATTCGGAAACAATTAAAATGGATATTTCCGTTCAAATCTGACACCCAAAATTTTCGCGAGCAGGTAGCTCTACATTCCAGTAGAGAATCGCCCTATTATAAAAAACATGCTAGCACTTTTTTGCAAAATGTACCGGTACAGCAACGCAAAGGTGCCAGTACCTTTATGCACCGCTATGAAAGCATGCTATTTTATATCACACCGTTTAAACTATTCGCTAAAAATAAGGTTTTACCACCCATTTTATTTTTGCAACAATTAACGCTTTAATCAAAAGAAAATCTTAACTGCTCCTGACGTCACTGAAAAAAGTCATAGCTTTAAAACAATGGTTCATCTGCGAAGTACTTCAGGAAGAAAAACAAGAAGACACCATCCATCAAAAAATGTCCTTCTCAAAAACATCGCAAAGAACTACCTGCATTCCAATGACGACAATTCAAAAGAGGATTTTTTTTTCTTCTCCCCACCCCAAACAATTCTTCGAGAACATTTAT
This sequence comes from Stegodyphus dumicola, assembly GCF_044657685.1. Taxonomy (NCBI): domain Eukaryota; kingdom Metazoa; phylum Arthropoda; class Arachnida; order Araneae; family Eresidae; genus Stegodyphus; species Stegodyphus dumicola. The sequence goes on from NC_140769.1 coordinate 263,571,578, forward strand.
CTCAATTTCTCAACCGACGGATATTGTTAGAGCAGCACTTCTCCAAATCCGCCTAGTAAAGATCATTCCTGAAAACCCCCACCTGCCAACGGGACGGATGCCAAACGATACCGACATTCGTTTCCTTTCGTCAACCAAACGAAATCGTTCGGTGTTGCCATCGCATTTACGTTTATTTAACGCACGATATCGATTATCCGGGGGAGGACGGCACTCCGGAATCTGGTCATTAACGAAAAGTTAAGTGTTCCGAAAGGGATATTTTAAAGTGCCAACTGGGGAAATGCAAAAGGATGTTCTAAAAATAAGCCATGTCGCAAGTAATTAGGGACATATTTGAGGGTAATTATTCAAATTTATTTGCAGCTTCGTTTGGCTGGATGACTGGATTATTTACGAGATCTTTACAATAAATACTATAAGTTTTTGTATTCTGTTCTGTGCTATAATACTCCATGCTAATTCCTATTCTGTTCAATATTTTATACACATTTTTGTTGTACATTCTATTCCATACAGCCTTCTGTTGTATATTTTATTTTAAAATATATTCTGCTCCAGTATCTAGTTTGTCCGTTATTGGCAAACAAGCTACGCAGCTTAAAGCAATAAACACAGTTCTTAACAATCTTTTTTTAAAATTTTTTAATCGTCATGATTTAAATATAAATGAATTTAATTCATGATATATTCAATTAAAACATTACATATTTCCTGTCATGACATTAGTTGGATTCGTTAAAATCATTATACACTTTTTCTATTTTATAATAACTATTTTAGGCGGTGGACCGCGCAAACAGCTAATAATAATAATAATAATAACTGCGACAGTAAACAAATTTTTCTGCATGAGTATAGTAAGTAAGCATACAATTAACATGGCCCTGTCTAAAAAATATCCGGAAATGATAAAAAAATTGCAAAATTACTAGCAGATTCTTCAATATTTTTTATAATTAATTTATTTAACTTACTAGCCGCTAGCGCGGGCAACCACCTAAAATAAATATCATAGAAAAGAAATATATAATGACTTTTAAAATATATACTGATTCTAAAATAAATTATATTACTTATAATTGTGCATTTTATTTAAATCAAAAAGATTAAAAAGTAGAAAAAATATTTTTAAGAGCTGCGTTTATTGCTTTTTAATCGTTCGTTTTGATATACAATACCAGGCACATTAAATTAAAAAGTTAAAAACCTTACGCTGTACTGAATGGCAACACGGTGGCGCGCCGAAGATAAAAGTATTTTATGTCCGGCAGTGGCAACACATTGCTTTTAAATAGCCTAATTTGTTGACTTCGTCTTCGGATTCGAATAGCGCAGTCATAGAAGAGTGCACGAGGCACTATTATTTGTCGAATTATTTGTTTTTACGAATCATGTGCATTAAAAAAATGCCCATTAAGGCCTTAAGTTCAGAAAATTAGAAGTTTCATAGGGTTTACAGTTTGAGAGTAGACATTAATAAAAGCAGAAATGACAACTAACAACTGCTGCCTTTAAATCATATTTATATTGTTACGTTATTTTCTTCCTTCACGTTCGTAGATTCGGAGTGAACAACGATGACACTTGCTGAAGTATCGAAACACACTTTATTTAGACAATATTGTCGGGACAGCTCAAAAACACGTTTTACAGTCGTCGATGAACTACTATAAACACGCTGACACGATCAGCGACACAGCCTTCAGGTTATCAGGCTATCACGGTAGAGACAGCTTCCTGCAAAGCACCCGACTCTGCTTGGTCGTTCTCGGAACTCCACGTACTCTCGAGACTCTCCACGCTACAACTCAATGCACTCGACAACACACGAGCACAGCTCCCGACTTCTTCGGTTCATTCGTTCCCGAGCTCAACACGCTCTCTCGACGATGCACTAACCGCGATAGACTACGAGACTCCTTCGGCGAACTCGACGACCTACTCGGCACTCGTTGCCCGGCTGTCAACTCGATCGACTCCGCACTGCTCGCTAGACGAGGCACACTCTCTGAGACAAACTAACTGACTGCGGACCAGCAAGGTTTATATACTCGGCTTGTGTTCGGGAATATTCTGGGCTAAACCGGTAAGAATTCGTTCCAAAAGGTTCTCCGACCGTCCATGGTATATCGCCAATTTTGTCAACAAATGTCGCCAAACGGGCGATTTCTCGCCAAATGTGGCAATCATGCCCTTCTTTGCCATTTTATGGCAACCCTAAAACTGCTTTGCGGGGAAGCCATCTCACCGCGCCTTTACATTTCGTAATAATAACAAGGATCGCGCTCAGATCATTTAAATTACCAGCATCAAATATGTCATAATCGTAACTGCTAATACTTTCATTACTAACTAAAGAAGATTTTTCAAGAAAATTCTTGCCTAACTTATAGTATATATTTCTAAGAAGCACAATATTTAATTCTTCATGTATTTTATTGTTACGAATATACCAAGGTCAATTCATATTTACCGATTATCAGTATTTTGTGTAGTCTAATTGCTTTCGATTAGTGTAGCTTGAGTATGTCCGGACAAGGCAAGCGTAATATAACATGGGACGCAAAATTGCTTGTTTTTCTAGAAAAAAACGCTGTTTCGAGCAATTAAGCAATTTTATGAGGATCTCCCTGAGATAAAGGGATTACTTAACCCAGGGTAAAGGTATTCCCATAAAGCTGTAAATTCCACTTTATGTTTGTTCCTCTTGCTATTAGAATTGCCACTGAGTAAATATTGTATGGCTGGCCTTAGAAATGCACTTTGTGCAAAGATCGCTGTGACATCGCTACAGTAGTACTTGGGTTTGTGGAAGTTATTCACATAAATGTTAAATAAAGCAGGCCCGAAAAGAAACCCTTTAGGAACACCAACTCGAATGCACGGCGTGTGAAACGTGTAGTAAAAATGCAAACGACAAAGTGTCTACCGGTTGGACAGGATTTAATAATGCTTAGAGTTTATTAATTAAAACTGAAAGATTTTTATTTTAAATTTTGCGAATGGCAACAGTCTCATATGCGTTTCAGAAAAAATGCTTCACTTTGAACAATGTTGCCACTCCTCGCTTCCAAATCGCTGAGTTTATTAAATAAAAATTCCTTAAATCTGTACACAATAAGAAATAAATCAAAAACCAGTTCAAAATGCGGGCTTCGAGGTGCCTTTGTTCGGATGGAGAATTATGCGCGTTCAAAACTGAATGGCTCTAATTACCACCCAGTTTTCTGAATCCTGCTTTGTTCGTTTTTCTGAAATACAGAGAGCATACAAATAGATTCTTTGTTAAATTAGCAAAGCAAAAACCTTGTGTTTGGCATAGGTTTTTGCCAAGCCTCTACCGATTTCGAGGGTAAACAGATACACATTCATCAGAATCAAAGAAATCTGCAATGAAGAGAATGGCTACAGAAGTATTTACCCAAAAGGAGTAAAGCGAACGAGAAGATGACGCCATCTGTCGTCAAAAACAGTAAGGAAAATTTGAAAAATTAAGTTAATAGAATTTTAAATGCATTAGGAAGGACTGGGATGGAATTAAAGTCATTAACTAAACAAGAAAAATCCTTGTGAATGTGAAAATCTTCAAGAAAATCCAATTCACCAATGGAAGAAACTTTCAGCATAATTTTTGCAGACCCAAATTCAAAATTATGATTAAATTTCCAACTATGGTTAACTATCAAAGACATGTTAATGTCGCCTTTGCGGATATAAGATTCATGCTTCACGATGCGAAACTTAACGCTGTTTTAGTTTAGCCGATATATCTCATACTACACTGACAAGCTTGCAGATTTCTTTGCTCCTGATGAAGAGGACGTGTACCTAGCCCTCGAAACCGATAAATGTACGCTAGACACTTTGCTAATTTTATGTTTTACTTTGGCGTATTTATCTTCTGTCTAGATTCTACTTTATTTAATAATAGCTATTTGTAGCAGAATAATAACTAAATCATGTCTACAACCTACAACGGGCCTTATTATTAGAATAAAGATATAGCGTCCCGTTCGAGATTTCTGGAGCACATTTGGCAACAACAACGGCAACAGGTTCCCGTTTCTTTTATTCTGCTACATCCCATCGCGTGTTAGGATGTGGTGGCATCATTAATCTTACTCCCCGAGCTACCATGGACGATTGCCAAAAAGAATTTATTAGCCTCGTCTCCAGCTTTCGCCGAATATATTTGCCTGGCTACGATGACGTCATAATCGGGCCCAATTTAAGATAACCCCATCACTACAGCTACGAGGCGATGCTACGATTTACCGAGATGGACATAAACACGATCACAATTACGGTTGAAGTTTGTAACAAATCATTTTTTAAATAACTAGCCGCGTAAAACAGTTACTACAAAAAAGAAAAAATATATACAATTATTTTTAATGCCAATGCCATTTCACGAGAGCATATAGTAGTTAATAATAACTTGCGCTGCTTGCCTGTGAATCGCTTAGTTTGTTAATTAATAATAGAATACATTTAAAAGAAAAATTAAATATCTCACGCTTTGTTGAAAGATAACACACTGACGAATGAAAGATTGAAATATTTTAATTCGGGCAGCAGCACATTTCTTTTAAATCGCAGAACTAGAAAGACAAATATATTACGCTTTTCTCAATGGCAACGTATTTCTTTCTATATTGCTGAGTTTTAAATCAGAAGTTCTTGAAATTCGCAAAAAATAATTCAAAATTCGGGTTTTGAGGTGCATATGTTTGTTGGTAAAACTAGGCATGTTCAAAATTGGATAGCTGTACACGCCGCCGTTTCTTTAATAATACAGTTAAATGCACAGAATCCCCTCTGAAATACAGCGGAAGATGGATAATCCGCCATTTTTATTTATCCGGCCGCCGAGACACACAAATATTGTTATATTTTGTTTCTGGTAAAACAGGAAAATCTTGGCTATATTTTACGATAAAGATATCCAAAAACCATCAAACACAAAAAACTAAAAAAAATTCAAACTATGGGAAATTAATCTGAAAGACGGTTCCGGCACTTTTAGCTGAGATCGCACCACGAATGTTTGTTTTTTACCATAAGAAACTAACCACCAGGGATGTGCTGGCACTCTCGGCAGGATGCGCGCTTGTTAAAATCTTTCTATCCTTTCAAGGAGTGCTGAAATACTCTAGAAATTTTATACAGGGCAAAGGTGCCCGAATCTATAACGGGACATCATTTTCGGTACCTTTACATAGAGGCACACTTATTAAGCTCTCCTTTAAAAGTGACCGACTTGCGTAAAGGTGCCATACTATTATGAAGCGACACCAAAACTTTGAACACCTCACATAATTATAATTACTAAAACCACATACCTTCACTGAGGTGTTAATAATTATATTAATTGCATTAATTTACAAATTTTTGATAGAAAAACCACGGAACATTTTCTCCTTTCTCCCCAGAATTTAATTAGAAAACTCATAAAATGAATTTTGGAGTTGAAATTAAATTAAACTAAAACAATCGAAACTTCTCCTGAAAGTTAAATAACTGGAACACTCTTCCGGAATAAATGTTCTCAATATTCAATATTTTTTAATTTCAATATTTTTTAATTTCAATATTTTTTAATTTCAAAAACTGGTTCTGTGAAAACTAAAAAAATCTTAACTTCTTGTGCATTTCCAACGTCCCTATACTTATATTTAGAAAATTTCATATTAAACTGTTTCATGTTAAACATGAAATGTTACACTTGCGCAGGATAAAAATGAGCTGAGATTTTTTGTTGGAAAATCTGCGGTTTTGATCTAACTTTAAGTTTGCATGGAAGGGCCAACTAATAAATAAATTCGAACTTGATCCCCCCCTTTAAATGCAACTCAATGTTGGGTTTTTGAAACAATCTTTTGGGTTTTACTAATGTTCTTAATTTAAAATATTGTTGCGTGCGTACGGGTTAGTAACAGATTGAATGCGCAAGACTGATAATAGGTTAATAAAATTTATTTTTATAGAAAGAAATATTTCATAACTCTCGAATTTTCCAATGAAATATTCGTATATGTGTTCACAGTATCACACAGTATAATCAAGGGTTACACTTCAAACTTCTAATAACGTTAAACACAAAGCAATGCGCATCTAAAGATCTTTTTCTTTAGATCAAGCGCATCTAAAGAAAAAGCTAAAACTCGTATATCTCAGTTCACTACCGAGAAACTCTAAACAACTCGCAACAACAGTAACTCGAAGCAGACGCTCTCTCTGCGGGCTTTTATAGTTTTCAGCCGGCCGCCGAGATATTTCTAGTGCTTTCTGCTTCTCGAAATTACTGAAAAGCAATAACGGTGTGGGATTACGGTAACAGTTAACATACAGGTCAATTACAATTATTTAATTTCAATACCTATTACGGTGATATAGAGACCGAACCCGAATGATTGCCATATTTGGCGATTTCTCGCCAATTTTGGCAAAAAAAATAAGTCGCCAAAACCGTTGTATGCTTGGTGATATCTCGCCAAATTACCTAGATACCCATTTACTGAATGTTGAATGCATGTACACCTGTATTCTTACTTTTCCGGCGTAGCTTTCTGTTCAAATTTATCTCGAGCTACTTTACACAGAAAAATGCAACAGCTTTACTTATAATTCTACTAAAATTATCTACCTAGGTACAAAATTGGTAACAATATCATAAATTAATTTTTAATTTAAGAATACGAAAGATGAATCTGCTTTATTTTAAACAATTTGTAAGTATATGTCTGCGGTCCACGTTTGAGAGAGTAAAAGTTGAGTAAGGACATGATGTATTTTTTGTTCTCTTTCACAATCACTGTTTTAGGCAGGCTTTTGCAAAAGAAGACAATTAGCATGCTTTTGAAGTTAAAGTGCTTCGATGATGCAGTAATAATTGCGCGAAGCTGTGAAAATTATCTGTACTGACTTTATTTGAACAAGTTGTTATCTCCTTATTGGTTAATAAAGTGGAATATATAAATGCAGATACCCTTTTTTTTTTTTTTTTTTAATAACGTAAATTGCTAATACAGTTAAACTTCGCTGTAGCGGACTCCCGGATATAACGAATGCACTTTTCGGTCCTATGCTATTTCCTACATTAATGGCATTTTATATGGCTACACAGAACTTTTAAATGTATACCGGATATAACGATCTTAGTAATTATCTTGAGGCGTTTAACTTCTGCTATTTCTCAAGCTTTTTTTCCACAATCCCAGCAGTTTTCAAGTGAAAAATTATTATTAATTCTTAAATTCATCCTGTTTAGGCTATTAGAATGGGGGTAACTACGGCCTCTGAGCACTATCAATCCGACCCGCCAAAAGTTTTTTTAAAAATAACTTTGACGTAATATAACATAAAGATTAACTATTTTATAAAAATAGTCAATCTATAAATACATTTCCTGTCACGCACTTTATTTACAAACCCAAATATGAATTACCTGAGAGCGAAATTTTGAACCTGATCAAAATTTTAAAGAAAATGTGAGAGAGCTGCTAAGTGCGTACGAGTTCGTAATGGATCGAATGCACATAAAACAGACGATATATGCCCTTGTGCAGGACTTTTTACGGGAAACTAGCTCGTATCCAGTTACACATAAGGAAAACCGCGAAAGCACTTATCCAGCTAACGTGTTAACCTGGAATCGAACCGAAATCGAACTACCAGTATTCAGTGAATGCTCGGCCGGTAATGTGCCCTAACTGGAGGGACGAAAGGAAATGTAAAAAATATATGTATAATAGTAATTAACTTTTAATATTAAGTATTACTAACTAATACTGAAGTTACTATTAGCACTTTCTCAGAGATATGAAAATGTCTGCGTGATTCGTAAATTACTTACATTATTTTGTGAGATGATCCATTGTTTTCTTATCGGACTGATTACAGGGAAACAGATTTTCGTTATAATGGGGTCAGACAGTATATTACGAGTTGCACTTTAAAATTTATCATAGTACAAAACACAACTGGGATGAAAAGAAAAGAAAAATCCATCCATATAATGTAAACGGAGAGATACACACGAACACATAACATATAGCATAATTCAACCATTCTTAAAATGGAAACAAAAAGAGAAAATTCAAAAGTACTTCAAAGGCTATACAGAATCACAAACGCCGATTATTCGAGCTTTCGAATGCGCTTTGATGCTTCGATTCTTAAGAATAAGATGAGATAGAAGATGGGGAGGGGGAACTATTTGCTTCAGAAAAAATGGAAATCGATGTAACGCACATAGAGAAAAGTAAAGCGCAGAGGTAACACACAGAAAATCCGATATATCTAGAAGCAAATTCCTCGCAGGCAGACGTCAGAAACGTTCTTTTATCCCTCACTTTTCTAAATTCGGGACCGAGGGGGGTTTGTAGCTACAAACGATATCATCTGTTTGACGTAAGTTGCAACGCTATCGGAGATCGGAGGAACCGTTGCCAGCCACAGCAAAGTAAGCTCCTGTTACGACTGAGGTTTAAAAAGAACTTTACGAATTCAAGAATGGCAACCGCTGTTAGAGACCTAAATAGATAATGGTTCTTTCTCGTTGCCAAACAATAAAAAGAAATTGTTCTTAAACCTAAGCAGATTCATCTACTTGAGTTAACAGGTTCATTAGGAAAGGAAAGCAGTTTTGTAAGATTTTCTTGTTTATTTTTTTGCTTCGCATATTGGTCTTAAATGAATTAAGATACAATAGGCGCTGTTTGATGCGATCACGTTCGTTCGCGGCTCTTTTGATAACATCAACGTGGGATTACATTCAACGATGAAAAAACTCGTCCTTCAAAACAGCAACCGGGATTTAACTCATTTAATATAAATGTTACCGGCAATGTATGAAAGCAGACTTTCTAAAAGAATACCTGCGCATGTTCTCTGCGCATTTACTTAAAAACTGGCCAGCAATGCATGCTTAATTCCATCCAATGCGAGTGATATATATAGTAAGAATCGGCAGTTATGAACAAAAGAAAAGTTGTGTTTTCCGGAATGGCAACATCAGAGAGAAAAGAACGTTTGTGATTCAAAAATAGAGACAGAGCAGATGTTACTAGCGAACGAAGGCAGAATGCTTCCGTTCGCTAGTTTTGTACGAAAAGCAGTCTCCAAAATTAAAATAAATTACAACATATACAGTTAAATCTAATCGCTGCTGAAAATTTCTATGAACGAATCTAGAATATAACTGTGCAAGCAGGTAAAGATACCACGTGACACCTTTATTCTCGTAAAAAGTACTATGACAATTTTTTTAAATAGAATATTACTGTTCTGCTCACTGTAATTGTAATTAATCTCTTACCGTTTGAATTCCTTTATATATATAAATATATATAATTTATTTACTAAAGAAATATTGATTATATTATCTTCTAATATAAATTTAGTAAAAGTATAAAAAAATACTGAACCCACATGTAGGAAAGTTTAATTCCGACAATTGCGTTTTAAAGTAACTTGAATGTAAATTATGAACGAAAAAAAAATTTACAAGAACTTGAATTTAAATCATGAATAACAAAATTTCAAACTTTGAAAAAGAAATTAAAAATTAAAACAAGTAATTATCGCTATTGATCGGAAATTAGCTGACTTTTCAAGGGGAACAAACCAACTCCCATTCAATGAACAATAATTAATAAATGCGAAGATGTTTCGTCTTTTACTAAAGTAAGAATGATGATGCCAAACTGGCAAATTAAGTTAGGCCAAAACTGTAGTTCCGTGAATTGATGGGATTTATAACCAAAGTAGAGTACCAAAGAACTCATTCTGAACGAAGCATTTTCGCTAATACAAGATTCTTTATAAATTTTGAGTGAAAAGCAATTTATGTAGTAAAATTTACAAAATACTTGAGTAAATGTCCTCGACACCTTCGCTTTTATGTATGTTAATTCAAGACTATTTGTATAAAAATAAACAGTAGTAATCTTAATTGGAATTATGAAATAGAACTCAATTGAAATAAACATGAGAAAATTAAGAAACATAACAATGCTATCTTTGCAAAAACAAATAAAAATTGAAATATATATAATAAGAAAGTAAAATGTACATGAAGATATAAAAGGCCAGGAAATGCATTAATTAACGTTTTTTCTAGTGGGATGTTGGTAACGTGTTTTCTTATGTGTCTTACTCAGAAGGGGTGTGTGTCCGAAATCCCGTTATCAGCAGCGAGGATACTTGGAATTATTTCAGGTGGTGAAACTTGTGAGAAGCAATTTACGAGACGTGGGAGGGACTAGGAATGTGTGAGGACGTTTGTTGCGTAGTTCTTATGCGAGCGAAAACGTCTGTTAAAATTTTGAATATACTAACTAGCGAATCGAAATTAACTAATTTCTGGCTAATTGTCGTGTCGGAACGAGGAAGAAAATTAGAAAAGGAAACAATTTAGGTTTTTTATTTACTAAGATTCATAATCGTGAGCATAGCAGGGAAGAGTTTAGGCAGATCTAATAGACTAGTACAGATTTCTTCTAAAGGAAGTGAGGTATATAATTTTTCAGTCATAGCAGTTAATATTTTGCATGTCAGTTGTTTGAATGGTATTAATGACAGGAGTGTTATTATGGATGATCCAGCAACAGATATGATTACTGTTACAATCGTTGAAAATAAATTTACAAATTTTTTTTTAACTGAATTGCAAAATAATAGTCTACATTTTTCTTGTAGTTATTAGTTCCATTTGCTATAAATTTGAATTTTAATGATGTTTTATGGAATTTGGAAACTGCATAAAGGTTAGTAAATCTGTTGTAGTTTGTATTTATTTTACTATTTGTATGTTGTAGTTTATTTTGTAATATTTGCTGTTTTCGAAAGTCTTATCTGACTGGTCTAAATTTTACTCCATAACTCATTAATGTTTCGGTCATTTGCAGTATCTACGATCTTCTTCGGCGGGCCATAAAAAACTATTTGTATGTTGTAGTTTATTTTGTAATATTTGCTGTTTTCGAAAGTCTTATCTGACTGGTCTAAATTTTACTCCATAACTCATTAATGTTTCGGTCATTTGCAGTATCTACGATCTTCTTCGGCGGGCCATAAAAAACTATTTGTATGTTGTAGTTTATTTTGTAATATTTGCTGTTTTCGAAAGTCTTATCTGACTGGTCTAAATTTTACTCCATAACTCATTAATGTTTCGGTCATTTGCAGTATCTACGATCTTCTTCGGCGGGCCATAAAAAACTATTTGTATGTTGTAGTTTATTTTGTAATATTTGCTGTTTTCGAAAGTCTTATCTGACTGGTCTAAATTTTACTCCATAACTCATTAATGTTTCGGTCATTTGCAGTATCTACGATCTTCTTCGGCGGGCCATAAAAAACTATTTGTATGTTGTAGTTTATTTTGTAATATTTGCTGTTTTCGAAAGTCTTATCTGACTGGTCTAAATTTTACTCCATAACTCATTAATGTTTCGGTCATTTGGAGTATCTACGATCTTCTTCGGCGGGCCATAAAAAAGGGGGGGAATAAAACTATTTCCGTTAGCCACTGATCAGCAAGGAAGGAAGTTATTCTTATATATATCCCAAAATTAAGTCTATTTACAGAATAAAATCTACGATATTACATGTGACTGCGGATTCGCAAATTGTTAACACAAAGTTACGCTTCGAAAAACGACTTCGTGCTCCCATTTAGAAATTGAAAAGCTTAATATAGATTTGTAATGTTAAGCAAAATAAACGAGAGACGGCGCCGACGACACTTAACTTGTGTAGTTAATGTAATTAATTCGGAGTGATTAATTAAATTGTTTCAAGAGCATTCTTCAAAATCCGACGCAAGGCTGTATTATAATAAATATCTGCATATCGATTCTTTGCCATAAAAAGAAAGTGTCGCTACAATATGTAAAATACAATGAATTCAAAAAATCAGCTTTTTATAATTTCAGCCTTTTGTGTACGCTCAGAGACGATCCTACTTAATTATGATGATTATTTAATTATTAGAAAGCGTTATAATTAAAAACAGTGTCATTCAGTTATAAAGCCCATTTGCTTATCCCTCAATAAAGATTTCAAATAAAAGCGTTGTTAACTTAACTTACCAAATAATGTAAAAAACGATTAACATTTCACACGTTTCCTAGGCGTTTATAGAAAGCCAGATTAAAAAAAGTGGCGCCATTTGTTTACATCTGAAACTTAGCAGAATGGTGAATTAAGTCAGTTTCTGCACCTTCAGTACCTTTTTACCGAGTAGGACCCAAAGTAAACTTTTACGTTTGTGCACCAAAAAATCTGCCTTCTTGCCCGCTGGCCAAATTGATTGTTTTGACGTAGAAATTCTTAACTGTAATTGCAAAAATCCACCCACATTTTTTAAATTGTTTTATTTGGTGTTTTATGTTTTTCCATATTTTTCAATTTTTAATGAAGATGTTTTAAGTTTTTATGTATTTTTGCCTTGTCGTGAAGTGAGAACTAAATTAATTGAATGAGAAATATATCTGTAATGAAATTCGAGGACATAAGTTTAAATGAAATGCAGCAAAGAATGTGTATAATTTAATAGACCGTATAAGGAAAGCCATGTGGTGTTGACATCAGATACGTTTTTAACACTTTGCCTGAAGAACATTTGTCATTCTATTGAATACTTAGGTATTATAAACAATGCCTAGGTAACGTATATAATAATTTCCGTATTTCATACTTTGCCTAAAAACATTTAAAAATTTAAAAAAATGACTAGGCATTCTGTAGAATGCCGGCGTTTAACACTTTGCCGGTAACATTCATATGCTGTGTTCGCAAAGTCCCTAAGCGTCTTTATTTACACACTGTTCATCGAAGACATAGTCTACCAATTATAAAATATATTTTACATAAAGCAAATGTATTTTGGCATTTTAAAATTATTATTATTTTGTAAAAATGACAAAATTTAACTTTTTATGCTTCGCCCTCGTCTCTACACTCAAAATAAAAAATAAAACTCAAAATATTTGATTCCCGTATAACAAAAACTGAGACATCATTTTAAAGTTGGGCATCATATTTAGGGGCCGTATACAAACTAAAAAACGAAATGCTTGCATTTTGTGCATTACTACATAAAATATCATTTCAGAAAAATATTTCTCTAAGAACTTTAAAAACATGAACATTTCTATGCAGACTGTCGTAAAAAGTATCGTGTGTGTGTGTGTGATTATGGCAAAGCCTCGAGGGCTATCTGCCTAAGGGGAGGGATGCCTTCGTGGAGGACTTTCTAAGGGAAACTGGCTCGTATACACGTTACACATGGGGAAAACCACGAAAACGCCCATGCAGCCAGCCCGTTCGCGGGATTCGAACCGCGAACCGAACTACCAGTGTTCAGCGACTTTACCGCTCGGCCGCTGGTGGGCCCCGTGAAAAGTATCGATCAATATAGTACCCCCCCGGGAAAAAAGATCTTGTTTACATAATTGCTATAACTTCATTTCACTGCCTTAACTGCTCTTCAAACTCTTGCTCTTACGAACATAAACAACGGTATTTTTGAACGTTCTGAAAAAGATCAATTTTACTACACTGGGATAAGGCTATGCCCAGGAGCCCACGACAACTGAACGTTACTAATTCAGAAGTCAAACAACAAAAATCAGCGTTAATTTACAAAATTTTCACAGGACTAGTTTCGATGGTTTTACCGAACCATCATCTTCAGCTGCAAAACCGCAGAAAATTTTGTAAATTAACGCTGATTTTTGTTGTTTGACTTCTGAATTAGTATTTATTCGGCGTGTTATTGTGTCTTAATTAACTGAACGTTAGTTCACCGAGGATAACCTTTACAAAATTTGTTTTATAGAAGACGCTGTCAGGCTTCGGTATTGGCACGCAGCCAAATCATAACGTTATTTGTGTAAAGTAAAAATAACTCTACTTTAATTAATTTATTGTATCATTATAAGATTAGGATTCTAAAGTATAATCAAACTTCATAGGAATATTAATAACGTAATTTTAGCGTTCGAAAACTTAAAATTATTTGCGCGAAAAACTGTTTCGGCGTACCAATTGAAAAAAAAAATCATTAATTTAAGAATAATACCATTAAATGGCAATTATGGAAGAAAATCAACTTCAAATTATTATAATTTTGTTATTAATCAACCCCTATAGTAAGTTGAAAATGACATCAAAAATCACAAATTTTCGAATGAAATATCTCGATCCATTTTTGTCGTACGGGAGTCAAATTTTTTGTGTTTTATTTTTTATCAGGAGTATAATATTTCCATAAATATAAATAATGAGAGAATATAATAAAATTAATTTGCTAATTTGTATAAAATTGATTTCTTCAAATTTAAAAATGCCCATATACGAATATTCGCATTATTCAAGCCTTTTTTCCCGGAAACATGTTAACTACAATCTGAAATTTTTTCAGAAAAACTTGAGAAAATATTAAACGTAAAAAGTGGCATCGATGAAGAACAGATGACAAATTTTGACTATTTACCCAATGATTAAAACATTCTTCCTGCATCGAGAGCTTAACTTTATTGGAAGATAAATCAAAGTCGGTATTTAGGCCAAATCATGGACTTGCAGCTCGGCGCATCTTCGCGAATGCTGATCTGGATAACGATGACTAATGGAAAATCGATAATTCGAAGAGTAAACTGCCATCGGAATTGCAAGGGAGCGAGACCTGAACAATGGATTCATTTATAAACCGGCAATATGGAGGAACCGTGACCGGCAATGCTCTACATCAGTGTTTCTTAACCTGTGTTCCGTAAAACTCCACAGCATATATGTCATAATCAAGGCCGTGGAGTAGGTGGGGAAAATGCCTGACTCTGAATCTGATTCCTGGAATTTTAAAGATTTCGACTCGACTCTGACTCCTTCATATATAGTATATGTAAACATATACACATGGGTTACAGCTTATTTTTTTAATATAAAAGAAGTAATAGATGCTGCATGAAAAAAAAATGATGGCATAGCAAATTATTTATATTAATTAGCATTTATTATGAAATGGAAAAACTGGCATTTGTTATTTTTAAGAAACAGTATAGCTTCGGCAAGATCTTCTTTGATAGAGGACCATAAATCCGATTTGATAAACTTCGGAGCTGAGAAGAGTCTTTCTACCCTAACTTGAGTAGGAGGAAGAGCTGTTACTGTCAGGGCTAAATCTTTTAACTTTTCAGGATAGATTTTTTTAAGTTCTAAAAGAGGTGTCTTGCAAGCGCAATCATATTCCTCTATTTCTTCAAAGGTCGTGTAGAAATCTTGCTTGTATTTTTCATTTTTATATCTAAAGGCTCTTGGTTCTTTATTTTCATTTACTTCGCCTTAGCCTTTTCAATATCATCCAAAAATATTTTTCAAAATCTAACTCATCACTGGAAGAGGACGATAGAGACTCAGTTGCAATGTCTGCAGTTTGACTGTCCTGATTCGAACTCTCCAATTGTTCTGAGAATAATTTCATTCTTAATGAAAGTTCATAGATAGCTTTCTTTGCCTTTTTAATTTGTTCGTCATTCAAGAAAATTCGGTGTTTCGGATCTACATATATTGAACGCAGCAAGATCTCATTGTCTAGCAAACTAGTTTCTCTTTTCTTCATTGAAGAAATGATTCCTTCTGCAATAAGCCCTCCATTTCAGAAAGAACAAACATCCCATTGTTCCATTCTCGCCTCCTGTCAATTCTTCAGACTGCAGCTTTTTTGTGCCTATATACGGTGTAGAAAGAGGAGTTTCCGATTCTACAAGATAATTCCAGTCTTTCTGTTAGTGAAACATTAGGGTTATCTACATCTTCTAAAACGTTCTCAATTCTAAAAACCTCTTTATAATCAAATACTTCCTTATCGCGTTGCTTGATCAATAATTGCTTCTTTTCCTGCTCGCTTCCTAAGAATGGCATCCATTTTGGGAGTTCTTGCTGCTTACCCAAATTTACCAGTGAGATTTGCAACTAAATGAATCAGTTTAATCACTAATCGCAAATATCACATCCATCCTTCTCCCTTATATTTATTTACTAATATGTCAATAAAATAGAAAATAACTATTTATTAATGTATACAGTCCATAAATAAAAATAATAACTCAGCTTGTTATTAATTTTTTTAATTCATTTTAATTTCATTTGAAATTCAAACTGTCCAACAAAAACTGGAGTCGGAGTCGACCTGTTTTTAGCGACTCCAGCTCCGACTCCTTTTATCCCAAAATCTGTCCGACTCCGTGACTCCGACTCCAAAGCCCTGATCATAATACTGCCGGCATCATGCAAGTCAGTTTTCAACCATCTGCCTTGCGTAAAAAAGCCGGCACCATCTTAGAGGTGCCGGCATATTTACGCAAGGCACTTCCCAACCAGCTTACAAGTGCCTACACTTTTATGCAAGGCAGTTTCCAAGCAACTTCGAGGGTTCCGGTACTTTGTGTACAACTCTGCTGCAAAATATTTGAAAGCAGTTTTTTGCCACTGCCCAAAATAAATATTTTTTATTTCCCACGCGCTAGTGTGTTGCCATTTGACAAAGCGTAAACTATTTAACTTTCAAACTGAATCTGGGTGTTATTGACAAAGTAAGGGATTTGAATGCACTTTAAATGCAGTGCTACATAAAATTTCAAATCTGTTTTTCAGTTATTTCGTATTTTGTGCGAATATAACAACATTTTGGTTTATAAATTCGGCGATTTAAAAGCAATGTGTTGCCACTTGGCGAAACGTAATATTGCCAAGTATTAAAGGATTATAGGGAATAGGTGACAGAGAATGGGGGGGGGGGTATCTGGCGTCTACCAGAGATAAGCAGGTGCATCTACTATCCAGCGCTTGTTGACGCCAGAATATAAAACAGAGACCATAAAGCTTAAAAGTATGAATAAGCAGTGCAATCAATATAAAAGTGCATAAGCAGTAAATACGTAATAAATAAATAGCGCAATGAAAAAGTATAAGTAGTGTAATGAAAAATGGGCAGCTCAAGGAATAGGATTAATATTTCAAATTTAACCAGAAAACTCAGCGATATAGAAGATCTGTGTTACGAGGGTCGGAATTAAAATATTTTTATCTTACGTGGGAGGTGCATTATTGTTCAACAAAGTATAAAAGGTTTAACTTTTTTTTTTTTTTTTTTTTAAATCTATTAACAAAATAAGTGACTTTTAAAAGCAATAAACGCAGATTCAACCAAATTATTCTTATTTGCTAGCTGTAACCTTTAGTTGCATTTAATTAAAACTATATATTTTGTTGTTGTTGTCAACACAAATCGTAGGTATGGTTGGAATATAAAATAACAATATGAGAAGTATTCTTGTTAAGCATGCCTTTTCAATTAAACAATTCTCAAGGACTGCGTTTTTTAAAACTTCAATGTCGGAGAGAAGGAGGCTGGCGAAGACAGTTTTTTCGGCACAACTTCCTTCTTCTTGGTCGTTGCAGCTAACTTTTTAAATATTTTGCATTATTGCAACATCGTTCACAGTTGCGCAATGGAAGTCTTTTTCTGTTCAAAACTACCAAGTTTCTTTCTTTCTCTCCCCTCCCCCCCTTTTTTCCTTTTTTGTTCGTGTCGACCTTCGCTATCACATCACTCGAGTGAAAATGGAACTCGTAAAAATTTTTTTGCAAATTGAAAAATAACACACCACTGCCATTACAAACTTCTTAAGATATTCGAAATAATTTCTTTTCTTAAAATTAAAACCTAAAAACATCACACGAATGCTTAGCTACTGTTCTTAAATAAATCTTAAAATCAGGTAACTCATAAAATTAAATCTTCTATGTAGAATTACATTAATATTAAAAAAGAATTTAAATCTTACGCTGAGGCATTTAATTCTGCATTCTTTTTTAAACTAAAGTGCTTAAAAATATTTAAATCTACTGTTGCCAACTCATGAAATAAAACCTTTGCTGTCGAATAACATTAATAATTCAGTCAAAAAGAATTTCAAGCTTAAGCTCAGTTAACTCGTGAAATTAAATCTTCGTTGTCGAATTACATTAGTACTCAAAAAGAATTTCAATGTTTCAAGTTCAGGCAACTCAAATTAAACCTTCGTTGTCGAATAAAATTAATAATCGCTGGCTGATAATAAAGCGCAATGAAGTTACATTCCACAATGAAAGCAAAAAATTAAATCTTCTATGTAGAATTACATTAATATTAAAAAAGAATTTAAATCTTACGCTGAGGCATTTAATTCTGCATTCTTTTTTAAACTAAAGTGCTTAAAAATATTTAAATCTGCTGTTGCCAACTCATGAAATAAAACCTTTGCTGTCGAATAACATTAATAATTCCGTCAAAAAGAATTTCAAGCTTAAGCTCAGTTAACTCATGAAATTAAATCTTCGTTGTCGAATTACATTAGTACTCAAAAAGAATTTCAATGTTTTAAGTTCAGGCAACTCAAATTAAACTTTCGTTGTCAAATAAAATTAATAATCGCTGTCTGATAATAAAGCGCAATGAAGTTACATTCCACAATGAAAGCAAAAAATTAAATCTTTATTGTCGAATGACATTAATACTCAAAAGGAATTCAAACCTTAAGATTAGGCGTTTGTTTCCGTATTCCTGTTTCGAATTGAAATAGTATAAAAATTATATCGAACTGTTTCCAACTCAAAAAATTAAATCTTCACTGTCGAATAACATTAAAAATTCAGTCAAAGAGTATTTGAAACTTTAGTTCAGGCAACTCATAAAATTAAATCCTGGCTTGGACGAAATTATTTTGAACACACTTATACCAATTTGGTGCACCTCAAAAAATTTCTGAGTGACCGTCGTAAAATGTAAATAACGAACAATCTTACCTTACAAGGTGAAAACAGAAAGAGAATCAAAACACGAAAACACTTACCTAGAAAGAAAAGAAAAACTCCTAAATATGCAAAATTAAGACAAGGAAAGAAAGCTATTTCACGTATTTCAGCATAAAAAAAAAAAAAAAAAAAAAAAAAAAAAACACAGTTAAGATATAAAACGAAAAATAGTATATAAAAGTTTAATGAATACCTATTTAACACATATACACTGCACGATTCAAATAGAATGAAGCTCATAAAAACTGGATATACATATTATAAATTACAATAACGTACAAATTTACAATTACAAAACATTTGCATCCAGACTCAACTCGCAGATATTGCTGGAAGTATTTGTAAATACTTGAAACCTTTCTGATTGCAATTTCCGTATTGTTGTGGTGTTGTGTATTGCTTTATTCATTTATGTTTTTAGGCTTATAATTTTTGGGTTTATTTTGTGTTTAATTTGTAGCCACACGTCTTATATTTAACGTTTACCCGTTACATAGAATTATAGTATATCTTTTAATTCTGAACGCAGCAGCAATGAAATTGTAAAAATTGCTCTATTTAAAGGTGAGTTAGGCAGTTTAATTTCTGAAGGGCCTTGACGACATTTGGAGATTTCTCGCCAATTTGGCGACTTTTCGGAAGATTCGCGAAACACATTTTTGAAGCTATACGACCGATTCTTCCAGAAATTTCCAGACCCCATGATATAGTGTATTAATGTGGTTCGGAGATCTGGATAGGAAGTTGAGTTATGAATCAGCTGTGAAATTTAGCAGTTAGCGGAATTATGAGAAAGATTTGCCCTGAGAGTGATTTCAAGAATTTCACAATTATTTCTTTGGCTAAGGAGAAGCTGCTTGCTATCCGTGTTCTTCTAGAATCATTGGCTCACCAGCGGCGAGAGGTAAAATCGCTGAACAACTGGTAGTTCCGATGTGGGTTCGATTCTAGGCGAACGGGCTGGCTGTAAGAGCATTTTCGTCGTTCACCCCCATGTGTAATGTTATGTGTAATGTGTATAAGAGCCAGCTCCCTTAGAAAGTCCTCCACGAAGGCGTCACCCCCCTCTTGTGCTTTGCCATAATAAATTAACCCAACCAACCTTGAGTTATTTCCAGCTACCGTTATATCCTCGCGTGTTCCCCCTTTTTATATAATTTTATCACCCGAAAATCAAGACGGGTAAAACATGCGGGTCATTTCCAAGGAACGCGGTTACAGTAAGTAATGTAGCCATGAATAAACTATTGGTAACTATTACAATATTATTTCTTTGAAGGAACTTATATTCCAATAAGAATGCATATAATGATGTTAACATTATAGTACCTGAATGAATCGATATCTGACGGTAATTGAGCTGGACACATCGCGCTCGGCCTCAATTGCCTTGTAAAGCCTCAGGGACATCTCACATGAATTAGTCTTGAATGCAGTTCCCGAGACTGATATCGGAAGAACGAAAGAACATTTGTCTCTGCCATCTCTACACCTGCAATTACCTCTACATGAAGGAAACATAAACGGTAACAAAAAGTTATACGATGCATTAAGAAAGTATCCTTTTTTTAAAAGTGAAATTAATTGAAACTCCCTGCAACAGACAATACCTGCAAATACCAAATATTTGACTAATTCTAAGGCGCTGGAACACATCAGACACAACGTGAACTTCGGAAAGATCGTCTGGTGTGTCAAACGCCATGATAAATCACCCGAATCAAAATTTAATGGACCCGACTATCGTCTGCGAACGAATCAAATTACTTTAGAGAAACAATCACTCATTTTCCCGATTCCCCTCCCCTCTGCTAAGGGTTTGGATGCCTTCCCAAATGACAGAACATTTATCCTTCCTGCATTTGGAAAATAGTTTATTAACCCTAACGTCGGCCCGTGTCATTCCGTTGGATACATTCCAAAATAGACGAACATGTATTTCCATATGTTTGTTGACCTATTGAACATGATTGCAGTTCAACTGGTGGATCTAAGACAGAGGGTTATATAAAGGAAAATTAAAGACTTTGTTTGCATCAGTAAGTTTCAAAAGCACAAAAAGACAAGTGTCTACCTGCCATTAAAAAACTCTGCAATTTGAAATAAATGTGTTGCCTTTCGAAAAAGCGCAAGACATCTATTTTGTTACCTGAGCACGGCCTTCTAATGAATTGAATGCACATAGAAGCAACGATAGCTTAATGAATTTCCGCCCTCCCCCCCCCCCCCCGAAAAAAAAACATGTCACAGTTCTGGAACGTTTTATACCAAAGTACTCGTTCAGCTCTTCTCAGTCTGAGAGAACACAATACCACTTCAAACTACTAAATACGTTGAACACAAGGCAATACAAAAAGCCTTAAATGCATAAACTTGCACAGTTATCTCTCAGTGCTCTGAATTAAACTCTTTAACTAAAACTAATTAAACTGATGCTCTCACCGGTCACTCTATACCAAAAAAATCGACGCACCAAAGAAGAATTTATCCGATAGAGACAAAAATTGGTAGACAGAAAGATTACGTACAGAATAAAAAATTATTTGAATGATTTATTTCAGAATTACATAGTTACAAAGTTACGAGCTCAATAAGGTGTTGAGCCACCTCTGGATGCAAGCTGCCACACGGCGTGGCATAGATAGATATAGCTCCCGGATGGTCTCCTACTGTATTTCTTCCCAAATTTGCTCCAATTGTCGGGCTAGGTCATCAACGTTCCCTGGTAAATGGCTGGCCAAGGAAGTGTTTGACAAGTTGCAAAGCAGCTCAAAGCAACACGTGCCGTATGTGGTCTGGCATTATCTTGCTGAAAAATAAAATCAGGGTACTTACTGCAAAAGGAACGGTAACGAAACAGGTCTTAGAATGTCGTCGACGTACCGCTGTGACGTAAGTGTGCCTCTGATGACGACCAAAGAGGTCTGGCTATCAAGGGAAATGGCACTCCAGATCACAACTCCTGGTTGAGGGCCTCCGTGGCGTGCAGTAGTGAAAGCAAGATCGGCACGCTGCTCTGAGCGTCTCCAGACACCTCTTCGATGATCGCAGCGACACAGCTTTAAGCGGGATTCGTCGCTAAAGACTTATACATCCTCAGTCAGCATCATTTCAACCTGGTCGAGCAAAGCACCACTGTAATCTGGCTCGACAGTGTGCAGGCGTGAGTGGCAGGTAACGTAACGGTCGGTACGAGTGTAGATTTCGCTCTATCAACCGTCTGTGAATGGTCATGGTGGACACTCGTGTGCGGGTGGCACGTCTGATGATTGATAGCGATGAATCAGGCGCTGTGACAACAGATCTGACAATCACTCTGTCCTCCCGATCTATTGTGGCCCTGGGTCGACCGCTACCATCATGACGCTGAAATCTGCCATTGTCCACCCATTCTGGCCAGCATCTTCTAATCGCCGCATCATTTCGACTCATATGAGCGATTCTCCGATTTGTCCAACCTGCCTCTTGCGATCCAATGATACGACCTCTTTCAAACTTTGACAGTTGCTCGTAATGAGCTCGAATTCTGCGGCGAGGCTGTTTTTCAGTCGTTGAAAGATATCCTAAATCGCAATGCAACAGAAAAATTTTAACCAACAGTTCAAGAACATGATGAATATACATTTGCTGGATGCGCAGTTCCGAGGCGCTGGAGATCGCACTATTCATTCATTGGAAACCAAATTTTAATCATTTGCATTTTTGATCAAAACGTTTTAGCGTTCGAAACGGATGATTCCTTCTTTGGTGTATCAAATTTTTTTGTTATAGAGTGTAGTTTTCCCTTTGTTCCCAACAAATTTCCAGTATCTTCTATTTCTCGAAATTTTTAGAAGACACGCACAGTTACAGATACATAGGACAAGTTACAGTTACATAAGGCTTTAATTACAGTTACACAGGGATCGGACCTAGATATCGCCAAAAGGTCGCATATCTTGATGACTTTTGGAGGTTTCTCGCCAAAGTTAGCGACAAAAAGTAGTCGCCCAAACCACAGCGAGCTTGGCCGTATCTCGCCTTGGCGAGATAACCATTTACTTCATTCTTAAAAGGACTTGCAAGGGCGCTGCAAGCGCCGCTCACGAAATATCCGGCTGGCTATTTATTGCTCATTGTGACGGCTATTTTGATGCAATCGTTAAAGCGCCGTTCTTGAACGAAATGGTACTCAGTTCATGTAATGTATCTATGATATCTGTGTTGGTATGTTATATTTCAGCATGTCTCCACATATAATTGTTTTATGCATTACCATCTTACTGTTTCCATATCTTACCCCTGCATGTATATAACCTTGTACCATAGAGTATTTTACCATACGCCAGTGAGGCGCCATAAGTGAAATCTAATGCACCACCTAGCGTCCGAGTCTTTGATATTTATGTAACTGAATTAAGACCCAACTTAAGACTGTAGTGGGCTCAAATGTGAGTAACGCAAAGATTAACGTGCAATGTAAGAACGATATGCAATAATGCACCTCAATACTCTCTAATTAAGTAATTCAAATTAAGTAATTTGGGTCCCAATAAGGATACAAATGAATGTAATAATGTCATACTATGTAACGTAATGATGATTAATGTATGTGTAATGTATATATAATGTATGTACAATGTACGTAAAATGTATAATGTATGCCATTGGTACGCAGCAATAGTTTGTCAACAATATGTAATAATGCCATTATCAATACTGCCATAGACTTTCCCAACTTGCAAATGCAGTGATGACCCTTGTTAGGCCATGTCATTTTCTATATATACAACAACAAATACAGACGCACGGACAAGTTCGACTATAGATAATGGTGGACGTGGCGCTACACCAATTGGCCATATGGTAAAGGGGTGGTGCCCACGTCCTCCGTCGCATGTCGCGTGGTACTTAGTTCTGTCTTCCCGGCAGTAGAAATCCAGACGAAGACGGATTTCACAAGCGGCCTGTAGTGGCGAAACAAGAGAAAATTTCACCACTGAAATATCCAACTAAAACTAAAAGCGAGACTAATTGGTTCACTGTATCAACCACTGAGAGCGCCACGAGACCGCCTATGTCTAACAACAAACAGCTTTCGTCGCAGACTTACCCTGTAACCTTATTTTTCCGGCGATGCTTCGTTTCCTGAGGCCTTTCATGTTACGTTGTAGAAAAAATACTATAATTTCACTAAGATTATTTACCTACATACAAAATTCGTAACAATACTTCACATATTATCCAAAAACTGGACAATTTAAAAACAATCCGTTGACACTACCCGACATCTACCAGAACGCATATGTCGCTGCCAACGTAGGAAATCCACTATTCTATAGAACACCTACGAATTTTATAGAATGCCGCAAACTGGCCGGCAATTATGAAAGGTATAGGGTTTATATTGTTTTAAAAACCAGCTATTTTATGATTTAGATGCTTACTGTCACTTCTAATTTCCGTTTCCCTACCAGAATGCAAATTACATTAAAAGTATTTAAGCTACGTTTTTCCGATTCTAAAACAGAGCACGTTGCTGCCTCTCGAGACCACGTTACTAGGTTCACTAACTCACATAAGATTGTATTATTCGGCTTTGCGTTATAACTGCTGGTATTTAAATTGTGACGCTGGTGAGAAGTTTGACCTAACTTCGCGTTAAATCAGTTTGTGTAATCTTTGTCTACTAGACTTACTTTGGAATTGACTGTTATTTTAAGTTACCTCGCCAATATGTAAATATGCATACATACATTTAATATATTCATACATAATCTAGACATTTAATACATTCATTTCGTAATTCCATACATTTTCCTGGATAAGAAAGGCTTAAATTTTGTTTTGTAATACTTTAATTTTTCTTTACAGATTTTTATTAAATGTTTATGAATGACACTCTTTAATTATTTTTTCACAAGAACGCTTGCATTTTTGAAGAAGACACGTCTTTTAAATAATAGCCTTCGTAACCGTTTTTTATACTTTGCCCAAAAATCATTTGTCATTCTACAGAGTGTGTAGGTGTTACATACAATGGCTAGTGAAAATATATAAGAATTCTCATCTTTCACGCTTTGCCTTAACGCCAGGCATTCTCTAAAATGCCTAGGTATTGTATAGGAGGCCGCCTTTCATACATTGCCGTTAACACATGATAATTCGATTACGGTTATAGCTACGATTATCCGAACTGAGATGATGTGTTAACATACCGTATTTTTCCCGCTTTTCTTGACTAATTTTATCATTCGAAAATCAAGACGAAAAATTATTGCGAATAATTTAATTTCCGAAGGACGCGGTAACAGTAAGAACACTCAAATGAAAAGTAGTCATGGATAAACTACTGGTAACTATCATATTATTATATCTTTAAAAGAAACCTACATTCCAATAAGAATATATAATAATATTAAGGTTACAATATCTAATAAGATTTCATTTCTATTTCCTGTGCCTTGAATGACTCCTTATTGTTTTTTCTTTTACTCCTTAGATCTTAAACCCTCCATAAATAATTACAAAAGTTTAAGGGAACTCATACACCTTGAAACCGATAACATCTTCGAATATCTGACTGTTGCAAGAATTGGGATAACTTATTGATTTTAAAAGCAATTACTTCTAACTTTTTACAGCTGACTGCATAATATAGCTGCTTCCTGAAATAGTCATCAGAAAATTTGTGTTGCCACAAATAGTTTTATAATTTAATCCGCTTTGTGACAAACATTTTCGTCATGTTTCCACCTTGCGCGCACAGTTTAAAACATTCTGTTGCATAATTTAATTCCATATTTAATATATAGCTTTTATAACATTTGGAAACTGCTGTGAACCAAAAATTCTAAGAATTTCATGTTAAATTTTTATTTTATTTGGAGTTGAGCTCATAAAATGTAGTTTATTAAAAAAAAATATGTAATGTTTTCGTGAATAAAACTTTTAATATTAAAATATTCATCAGATTTATGGTTCAGTTAGACAATAGTGCCCATATAAAGAATTCCATCAAATATCAAGTATGTACTATTAGCCATTTTAAAAATATCATGCGCGCAAGGTGGAAACGTGGCGAAATATTTTGTCACAAAGCGTATTAAATTACAAAAATATTTGTGGCAACACAAACTTTCTGGTTACTCGTTTCCGAAGCAGCTACATTATGTAGTCAGCTGTAAAAAGTTGTAAGTAATTGCTTTTAAAGTAAACAAAATATCGCAATTCTTGCAACAGTCACATAGTCGAAGATCATAGGGGGTTTAAGGTGTATGAGTCCCCTTAATGCGCAGCCCACTCGGCGAAATCGTCGAACGAAGGTCGGTTCGTGCTTACTTCGCCGCGATGAGACGGTTCTTGTATTAGGTTCGCATAAAGTTCGACAGTTAGGAAGGGAAAGGTTCGGCGTGGCCTACACAGGCATTTTGTGAGGGTATGTCTTTGTAAGCAAGAAGAAATCACTACGTGGAGGAATCCATTTAAAATTTAGGGAAGTTCGTTCTCTGAATGCACTGAGGATGGGAAAAAATTACGCGTATGCTTTTTAAATTTTCACCTGGTGATGAAAAGCTAAGGGGAAAAATAAGCTAGAAAATACAGCATTTCTTTCAAAGATCGCTGAATTTATAGTAACAATCCGCTATCACTGAGCCAACGTATTTATTGCACGTACCTCT
Organism: Stegodyphus dumicola; assembly: GCF_044657685.1. Lineage (NCBI taxonomy): Eukaryota > Metazoa > Arthropoda > Arachnida > Araneae > Eresidae > Stegodyphus > Stegodyphus dumicola. The sequence continues at coordinate 263,598,106 of NC_140769.1, forward strand.
CAACTCAAAACCATCGAACAATGCATAATAAACAAATAAAAACGTTCGTTCTTGGTTGCCTTTTCACTTGTAAAACTATAACTAATGTATCTAGCAGGCATATTTAAATTCGAAAAGCCAGGCGAATATGAGAATAGACGAGATTTATCGCCCCCCAATTCAATTACAAGAGCGCCACTGGGGCCCATAAATCGAATTTCGACGGATGTTTATCCAATTATGAAAGCAGAAAAGATTTCAGCTATTCCCCATTAACGAATCGGAAGAACATCTGCTTTACAAAATGAAATAAACAGAACGAAGGAGCTAAAGATACAGATTAAAGAAGAATGGAAACGCATCAGACGATGCCATTATTTAAAAAGAAAACGGGAGGGGAGTGAGCCACACGCTAAATACATCAAGAATAAAATTTCTGAGAGTGAACCATAAATTCGATTACAGTATAACCACTAAGAATAACTTATTTTAAACAGAACCTATTTACACGCTTTGCGTCAAAAATGCATTGAAAAGGGGAGAAAAACTTTTTTAAATATGGCAACATTCTCAATCATAAAAATAAAAACATAAATTAAAAGCAAAGCTATAAAAATGCGTGAAAAATATTTTTCTAAATAAGATAGTATTAGTTAAATGCAGTTTAAGGGAGAAAAATATTTAATAATTTAATTAGATATATCATGAATTATATGCACTTTTATTAAAATCAATCAGATTCAAAAAATAAAATAAGTAGTGCATCTATTGCTTTTAAATAGTTTAGTTTATTAATTAATAACATATACGTATGTTAAATATGAAACAATACTATCTTACATTTTTTACGAATGGCAACAGACTCTAATTAAAAGTGAAGAAAATGAAAATGTTTGATTTTCATGAAACGTTGTTTACCATGCTTTGAGACTTAAAGAGCCCTTTGAAGCTATTGAATAAAAATAACACTAAAACGTATGGCAACACTCTTAATCGTATGTGATTAAAAATATATCTACGAGAAGGCATACGTTAATTCGATTACAGTACAGTATGGTTATCTGTACTGAAACAATGGGTTTAAAATAACTGATTTTGTAATACACACACATATATATTGTTGCGTTCTACGGGTTCGTGGATTTAGAATGATTGATGACAATACATGATGAACAATCAAAACACAATTTATTCGTCAGTTTCGTGTTCACAGGACAGTTTTAAAGGTGCGTTACAGTCGTCAAAAATCCACGACAAACACGCTGAAACAATTAGTGACACAGCCCTCAGGGTATCAGGGTGAAGACAGCTTTACGGCAAAGCATTAAAGCACAACTCCCGACGCGGTCGATCGCTCTCGAGCTGATCTCTGAACTCAAGACACTACTACTGAACTCAACATACTCTAATGATTACTCCGCCTACAGGCAGGGTATATATAACTTTTGGCCCGCTTTTGAGAACATTTTCGGGAAAATCGAGATTAATTAAAAGCGAGATTAATTGAGTAAAAATTCTTTCTAGAATGTTCTCGCTCTATGGCATATCGTAAATTTGGCATTCGTAAATCGTAAATTTGGTAATTTAATTTAATTTTAAATATTTTTTTATTTAAAATTATTATTATTTTTTTAAATTTAATAATTAAATATCGTAAATTTGGTAATTTGTAATTCTATGGCATATCGTAAATTTTGTCCCCCCCCCTCAAAAAAAAAAAAAAAACTCGACGCACCGAGAAGATATAAAGCAAATTGTTGGACACAATCTGAAATGCATACAGGTTTCGACAGAAAATGCAAAATTTTACATTTTGGCTGCCAATGAATCAACGGTTGTTGCTACAGAGCATCTGATCTGCGCAACTGTCAGGATATTTAACTGGCAGGAGGAGAAATTACGATTCCAGGTCATAAATTCTTCACGAATTTCATTCCGTGTACTCTGGTAGACAGTAACTATGCCTCGCATACAGGTGCGCGGACGATATGCGCTGATGTCAGAATTTGAGAGTCGTGTAGTAGATAATGAATTGCATAATTATCTAAACTCATGAACTTAGATAATGAATGGCATAATTATCTAAACTCAAAGTATGGGTGAAGAAAGTTCATTTCGTAATTTAAATATATTTTAAAGTATTTCTCCCTCTTTTCCGCATGCCTTCGTGGCGTAATTGGAAGAATACTTGACGCGTATTCGAGAAGTCCAGATTTCGAGTTCCGGCAAAGGCATTGCATATTTTCTACATCTCCAGCATATTTAAAAAATTTAATTTTTTAAGAAAAAGTTTAATTCTTGACTTGCTTGTTTCTCAAAAGACTTCATTAGTATTTTCCTTTTTGAACTTTAATTCTTAAATGTTAATACTTAAATGTTAATTTCTAAGGGTACCACTTTATTTCAATTACTTTTGGTTTTGACTTTTACCCTTGCCTGCATGAATGACGAAACACGAATTGAATGATTGGAGAGTTAGGTTTGGAGGCAACTTCCCCTTGATAAGTCTGTCTCCTGCCTACTCTACGATCATTCACATATGCATTTTTTTAAAAAAATTGTTTAATTTAATTTTAATTTATTAAATTAGTAGATTTATTTTCATGGATAGATTTTGCACTTAATTTGCTTATGCTTCTGAATTTAAATGATATTGTAGATTAGTTCGAGAATTAAATCTTTTACATGTTTGCACATTTTTAAATTATTTTAAATTATTTTGGCTTTTTTCCTTTTTTTAGAATTTAAATATGCTTTTTTACCTTTTTACTTTTATACGTATTTGTTTAGAATTTAAATTTGTTTAAATATATATATATATATATAATAAATAATAATAATAATAAAAAAAACATAATGACTCTACAAATGGCGCTCGAACTAAAAACTGGCGGTCGATAATTCGCCATCACCAGGATTTGGCGAAGTCGCTTAAAAGGGGGATTTAAAAGTTTAAGCATCGCTAGACCTAACGAAAGGGAGCATTTGTTACATTGAAACTCCTAGTAGAATATTGAATTAAATTAGTTGCTGCACCAACTTCAGTGTCTTTATGTCCAGTGGGGCCGAAAGCTTATTTTCAATTTGGTGCACCAGTAATGGTCTTCAAGCACGATGGCCATATTGCTTGTTTTCGCGCAGAAATTTTAATTTTAATTGCAAATTTTTCTTTTAAAACTGCAAATGCATTTGGTTTTTAGGTATTTTACAATTTTTAATGAAGATGTTTTGAGTTCGTATGCATTTTTGCCTTGCTGCGAACGGAATTGATTGAATGAAAAATATATGTCTAATGAAATTCAAGGAATTAAGTTTAAATGAAGCGAAGCAAAAGAGTCCGTACGTACAAATTTGACGCAAAAAATCGTCTACGTGGATTCGAGAACGGTCAAAATTGATATTTTCGTTGAAATATGATATCCGGAATTTTTCGCAATTACAATACTTCATATAAGGAAGTAAAACTGCGAAGAATGGGGAAGAGAGGTTGAATATTTTTGAACAAAGTGATTTAAGGATTAAAATATGCTATTTTATGGTAAATTTTCAGAATTTGCATGAATATATGAAACGCAGCCGTCGCATTCATTAAAAATAGAACTTTTGTGCCGTTAAAATCTCTGATTTTATCCCTGATTTTTTTTTTTTTTTTTTTATATATATATATTTATAAAATTAAAACATAATTAAACTTATAAACCATTTTCCCCTCAAACTTTTGTTCCTAGTCTTAATCTAATTTTTATTTTTAAGATATTTATTTGCAATACTTGTATAGTGATTATGTTGTATACTGTACATATATTACAGGAAAAAAGAATTAGAGGGTCGATGAAAAAAAAAAAAAAAAAAAGCATTCGTTTAAAAGGTATCAATACAAGTAAAGGACAGGGAATTAACGGAATATTAATATCGCTTTTAATTTATAACTCAGCGACCGATAAGGGGAAGAGAAAAAATCAGTAATCGGGCAAGTGTGCTGGTGGCAACCGTTTTTCGGAAAAGCGATGCCGAAAGGTCAAAGTTAACGTAGCAGTCAATCACGTAAAACGCGCAAGGACAATCACTTCTACTTCCACTACCCGCTGGCGAGGTGCCAGAGCTTGCTCCCCAAGAAAAAAAGGAGCAATCGACCAAACGATCTCCTCTCGCCTCCCCTTCGCAAAAGCGACTCTGTGCACTATAGCAGTTGAATGAAGTTCTGGGTTTCGTCAATTTGTTTTTATTATTTATTTATCTATTTATATATTCTTTCGTTTCTTTTTGCTTTCCAAGTGAATGAAGCTATTTTTGGCAACTGAAACTATTCCCATACTAGCGATTTTATTTCGAGTAAATATTTTATATACATAAATAGGATGGCTAAGCCCAATTTTTGTCCAAACGATCACTATACATCACTTTTGGATATTAAATTTAATCCTAAATCCTTTTGCACGTATTGCGTATAACACTTATACTGAATGCTAAAAAGTAAGAATACTGTTTTATTTAGTTTCCGATTTTGAATTGGTATAATAAATATCTGATATGGAGAAGATACCACATGACTTCTTTTTACGGCCTATTAAAAACCACACATTTTTTGCTGCATTTCATTTTAAACTTATTTCATTTGTAAGTGAGATACGATCTTCCAATTACACAACCGCTATAATATTAACTTTTATGAACATAAAATGTTTACACAACTATTAATGCAACACTCTTACCTGAAATATTAAGATACAGTAGAAGTCCCTTTACAGCTTTTTTTTTTTTTTTTTAAATGAATGTCTTTTATCTATCTAAAACTGCCTTTTTAAAAATTATTATGACGTAACTATCAACAAAATGAAAGCAAAAACAAAACATTGAGGGTTACTAAATTTTTAATTTACATTAGTAACGTGTTTTTACTGAATTAAAAAACCCTTAGAGTATGTGCCCTTTCAGCATTCAAAACCGCAACCAAAAAGGAACGTACACAGCTAGATATTAAATGGGCCCACCAGCGGCCGAGCGGTAAAATCGCTGAACACTGGTAGTTCGGTCCGAGGTTCGAATCCCGCGAACGGGCTGGCTGCATGGGCGTTTTCGTGGTTTTCCCCATGTGTAACGTGTATACGAGCCAGTTTCCCTTAGAAAGTCCTCCACGAAAGGCATCCCTCCCCTTAGGCAGATAGCCCTAGTGTGCTTTGCCGTATTCCCAATACACACACTAGATATTAAATGACTGCCATATAGAAAATTTCAAAGATCTATGGAGAACCGTTTTTGAGTTGTGCGACATACGAACGTACGTATAGGTAACACGACGGAATTAGTCAAAATGGGTATTTCTATTGTTACTATAGTTCCTTTACTTCGTACAAGGAAGTAAAAGCGAGAAAAGTGAAGCTAGATGTTACAACAGTTCCATATAAAACAATTCAACATTCCATTTAAAAAAAAAAATCAAGCAAAGTGCTCAAAAAAGTTGAGAAATATCGAGTTACGATGATATAAATCGCAGAGTAAAAAATACTCTTACTCCCGGACATTGTTTGTGTTCCTACAGCTTCTAAAGGTATTATTTCAATTCATTTTTGATTTATTACCACTACATATTGCTTTCAGCGCGCACCTGGATTAAGTTTTGAAGTGCTTTTTACTTCGTTTTGTTTGAACTGTTTTTTACTGTTATTTATTTTTATTTTATTTTGTGGATTTTGTTACAATTCAGTCTAATCTTCCGATGCACACTACATGATTCCATTTCTTTTTCTCTTCGCTCCAACCTGGCTAACCTTCCCGATCCCACTGCTCGTTCAATTCTTTCAGCTTTTCGCCCCATCCTCGCCAACCGCTCTTGATTCACGCCTCGTTCCCGATGCTTTTCATAAAAGTTATTCTTAATGAATGGTCAGTCATAAAAAAAAAGAGCTAATTCACTTCAGTGAGCGAATGGTTCTGATCCGATCCCATAAAAGAGCACTTTTGTCCAACATCCACAACATGAATTCCATGCAACTCTGTGACAATTCAAACCTCAATTTTGATCAATGCTTTTGAAAACAATCGGCACAGAAATGATCGTTACTTCATCGATTAACATCTGAATTTTTCTCTAAACAGATATTTTAGTTTTAGCTGCGCACAAACGTAAACATTTCGCTCTTCAATTAACGGACGATCCCTGAATAGGATGTCCAACAATTGAAATTAAATATCTTGGTCAATTTTTGTCGTATGGGAGCCACACTTTTATTATTGTGTGTTTTGTGATGATTATGGTAGATACGTAAATGGGAGTAAAGCGATGGAGAGAACGTATCAAAAGTTTAATTTGTAATACTCACAAAACTTGTTTTTTTCAGATTTGAAAGTTCTTCTAAAACATGAATCTTTGCATCATTTGAAACATTTCTTATGACTGGAAGTCTATGTCTACAACCAACGATTGCGAATATAAAGGTCGGATTTCGTTGACACGGGGTATAAAATACATTTTATTACATCTACATAATTAAAGTTTCAGAATTAAATTGATACGAAATCGATTGTAAAAGAAAACAATATTTTTATTTCTTAGCGCTCAATATCAACGCTACAATACACAGTATACCTAACAAGTTTTCAGTCTGCACAAAACTGAGAGCTGAAGAAAACTTCTTTTTTATTCATGCTTGTCTTACTTCTCAGCAAATACTATAAAACTAGCTATAAATTTATAGAACATTCGACAGTTTCGTACAGGGTTTTCGATTCCTTCACAGAACTTATCCTTTGGGGTATTAAGTGCCTAGCTACATCTGCAGGTTCCAAATCTGATGAGTAAGGGTGGCAGTTACTGTGCCAGAAACAGCTCGACTAGAATGAAATTGAGTGAATTGCTGTGCAGTGGAAACCAGTTATTCGACTGAATTTTTTTAGGCCTAACGTTTTGTCTCAGGATTATGAGTAAAGTACCAACTTTCACTTTTTGTCATAATTCGTTTAGCAAAATGAGGATTAATGTCAGAAATTTGAATAAAAATAAGAAACAAGACATGCAGGAATTCGGGCTTTATGTTCAGTAATAAATAACTGACGCACAACTAGACAAAAAATTTTGCTTTTTCCTTCTAAAAATCCAACACAAAAATATATCATTATGAAAAACAAATAACACAGCTGCAGCGGAAATTACTACGTTTGGAGTGTAATTCCGAAACTTCAGAATTAAAAATAAATGAATAAGAAAAGAAAAGAATAGTCCTCGAAATATCAAAAATTAACGGTATTCGACTCTTCCTCCCCATATAATCCAATTACATTTCGCTATAATTTTCTTCACGGGGAGGGAGAAAAAAGGCATTAAGCAAAACAATTCTACGACTGCAAGAAATATCGTTCAAATTCATCTTCACGTAGATAATGGCGAATTAAAGAAAGAATATGTCAAGCGGAAACGCGTAGAATCAATAAATGTTTCGTCTGAACTTTGAGGAAAAGAGAAAAAGGGCAGGTAAAAAAAAAAGCCAATAATTTTTAACGGTTTTTTTTTAAATCGTGACAGCCCTTTTTCACATCTTTTGGAAAAGTGCAAGCATGCATCATCGCTCTTCAAAAGAATTACGAATTTTACATCAGTCGAATATCTCATAAAGGGTAACGCATTTTATCAATAACCAGAATTTTCATAAGCTATTTATTTCGAATTCGAAAAAAGCTACCAATATTAAATTTTAATCATATTGTTGCATGGGTAAGGGTTCGTAACAGATTGAATGCAAAGTCCGATAATAGGTTAATAAAATTTATTTTTATCAAAAGAAATATTTCAGAATTTTGGAATTTTCCTCAGATATATTCGTGTACAAGTGTTCATAGTATAATCAGTAGTTATACTTCAAACTACTAATAACGTTAAACACAATGCAATGCAAAGCGCTTCTAAAGAGGAAGCGAACTCAGATATCTCAGTTCACGCGGAACTAAACAACTCGCAACAACAATAACTAAGCAACTGAGACGCTCTCTCTCCGGTCTGTTATAATTTTCAACCGGCCGCCGTGAGATATTTCTAGAACTTTCTGCTTCTCGAAATTACTGGAAAGCAACACGAGGGGGAAATTACGCTTACAGCTAACATAGTGGTCAATTACACTTATTCGATTTCAGTAAAAATTCCGGAGATAACCATTTACTTAATATTAAATGTACGTGCCCCCCCCTGTATTCTTACTTTTCCTGCATAGCTTTTTCTTAAAATTTGTCTCGGAAAAAAATACAATTTTAACTATAGTTATACTAAAATTATCTACGTACAAAATTCGTAACAATATTTTTCTTTAAACAACTGAAAACGTTGTCACCACAATTTTTAAAATAAACCTAATTCTCCCTTTACTATCAAAGTTAAACTTTAATCATACTTTTCTTTAGGATCTGTTCTTGAGGTTGCCAGATACCGAAAAGACCCATTTTTAAATCGCTTCAGATTTCGGCAGTAATCAATGGACTCTTCGTCGTGGGACATATCAATGGAGTTCTTGCAATATGATTACCGATACTGGAGCCAATGTGATATGTCGGTTATAGCCGAAAACATCGCGGACGAAAACGACGTGGAGAAAACAACGCAAGGCGAAAACGCCGTGGCACAAAACATCGTAGGAGAAAACAAAGCAAAGCAAAAACATCCCAGTTCTAAAAAACATCGTGATACAAAATGCCGTCGTTGAAATAAGAGCGGTTCAAAAACTTCGCAGTTTAAAAACATCGTTGTCGAAATGGTAAAAAAAAAAAAAAAAAAAGTATTTACAAATCATCGAATGACGATAACATCGCACACATGCGTATTTCATGCTTTAATAATTGTAATGGATATTCGTATAATGATTTGTGAGGGAAAGAAGGATAATGTTTTACTTTCATATTTTTTATTAACTAATAAATTTATAAAAAAGAAAACAAGAAATTAAAATTAATTTTCACTATAAGTTTATCAGATTAACAAAAGTGAAGAAAATAATCTCATAATTAACTTAGCAATTTTTTATAGATAAAGACATGCAGTTACTTATCGTTCTTTTTCTGATCTTTTTAAGCTTATAATTTTCATGAAAAATTACCAGTAAAACTCTATAAAAGAGTAATTTATCAATGGCCTTTGTTAATTAACTGAGTCAGTTTAAAATTCTATTAATTCGTTATTTAAGTTGCATTAATTTTCTATGCTTAAAGTTTCCATTTTACATTTTCAGCAAATATTCATTAGTTAATAATAAGATATGGAAGTAAAAATTACGCTTCTTTCCATCTTGCGCTTACAAATCATTATGCGAGTATCCTTTCATAAGTATTAAAGCCCGAAAAACGCATGTCTGTGATGTTATTATCATGAGATGATTTGTAGGTACTTTATTTTTTACTACGATATTTTCGACGATGATGTTTTTAAACTGCGAAGTTTTTGAACCGCTTTATTTTCGAGACGATGCTTTAGAACTGCGATGTTTTTCCTTTGTTTTATTTTCTCCCACGACGTTTTCGCCTTACAATGTTTTCTCCGCGAAGTTTTCGTCCGCGATATTTTTGCCGCGATGTTTTCGGCAGACACCGATATGTCGTACATTTAAGGCGTTCGAGTACATTATCCTCTATTTAGCACAGTTTTATTAAAGAACCATCAGTTAGAATAACTATGTATACGTGTTAGAGAGTTTGTTTAAATAGAACACGAATAGAATACATCAAAGTTAAGAGTCTTAATAAATATTTAAATCGAAGTGTTTGAAAAAAAAAAAAACTTTTAAGAGATACATTTACAAGTTTTAAATAGCTTCAGGCTCACCTATTAGGCAATATTATCAAAGAATCCCATAAATTATATCCATAAAAGAAGGTAACATGCTAAAAAGAATAAAGCACAAGAAAAATACAAGTACAAAATCTTTTTAAGACTTCTGCATCTGAATATAAATATCTCACGCCAATATATATCGTTTGGCACTCGTTTGTTTTTGACGTTGCCGAGTTTTATTATGCAAAGGTGACACAAATTTATTCTAACACATCATCATCATCATCATACCGTACGATTTAGCTCAAAAATTGGAAGGTAAACTCATCTGGAACCCGCCCTGCATTACCCTCCAAACTGTGCCCGGTGATAAATTTGACATCGAATAGAAAGATAAACGTTAACGCCACGTTCGGAAATCCCGTCTACCATCACCCAGCTTATGTGGAAGATATTACAGACCCTTGCATACACGGATTAGACTTTGATCCAAGGAAATATAACTTTTATTTATACTTTAAAAACAAGACCTCCTTCACAAACTGACAGAGAACAACCAAAAGTTCTTGAGAAAAAAGAATCTGAGGATGCATTTTACAAACTGAAGGAGACCTTAACGTGTGCGACGATCTTGATTAACTCGACAAACCATTTATTCTTCACAAAGATGGAAACAATGAAAGTGTCAGTGCTGTTTTGTCCCAAGAAATAAACGGTCGAGAACTTGCCATTCTGCAGCAAATGTCTATCTAAACCAAAGAAGATTTACCGTGTTACTAGGAAAGAGTTCCTTGCCATAGTTAAAGCCGTACATTTCCACCATTACATCTACGGCAAAGCCTCCCAGACGGTATAGTGGTTAGGGAAGCCTGACTGCGGGGCCTGGGTTCGAACTCCGGAGAAGGCATGGTTGTAACTGTCCGTCCCTTCATAGGAGGCGATGGTGACCCACCTATTAAGTGCCTCCATAATAAAGAGACCACTACATCTGGCCTTGTATAGATTAATAGACTGGGTTACACTGTAACTGTTCACAATCTGCCATTGGGGGGGGAGAACACATCTACGGCAGAAAATTCCATCTCTGCAAGGATCAAGCGTGGTTGACCAGGCTTTTAAATTGCAAGAATATGGAAGGCCAAATAACCAGATGGATTCAGAGACAATTTGACATCGTTATTTGTCACTGGAAAGGTTCTTCACACGGACACGCCGACGCCCTGTCTAGAAGACCATGCACTGAAAGCTGCCTATATTGTTCAAGGGTCGGAGAGAAACAACAGCTAGTGAATCCTGTCGTACGTCAAGTTACAAATGCAACATCGTTCTGACATGCAGTGACGAAGAAGTCAGGAAAGGCCAATTGGAAGATGGTGACATTAAATTCATAACTGACAATAAAGTCTTCAAATGAGAATCAGACTTGGCAGGACATTTTGATCTATAGATGATAAAACACGATCCTACGACAAAACAGTACTGGGGGCTCTCTGGGACTTACTCCATATTCGAAACGGCTTCTTGCAGCGGAAGTTCGGATGATGGAAAGGGATTCCGATGGCAGCTGATACTTCCAAGATTCCGGATCCCAGACCTCCTTAAAGAATTAAATAGCAATACCGTTGAAGTCACTTAGGAATATTTAAGGTATCCCAGACGTTCTTCGGTCGCAACGTTCGCCTACCTTGTGATGTGTTGTTTGGCGACCTCCGAATGAGCCTTTCATCACCTGAGAGGCTACATTCAGGATCTCCAGGCATGGTGTGAAATGATGCACGATTTTGCACGAGTCAACGTGGCGACGGAAATGAAAACCCGACACGACACGAGAGCTACAGGACATCGATCCAACGAAGGTGACAAGCTGTGGTTATGGAAGCCGATGTAATGTAAATTAGTATACCAAGACAATGACCCTATTTGTATGTAAATTCATGGTTTTAATTATTGATTTAAAATTTAATTTGTGGTATGTTATTCACTGCAATTATCATTTTAGTATGACATTGATCTTCCTTGGTCGTAAGTATGGCTTTCTGCATAGGGACTGTATTGCCCAAGACGTGCAGTCCTTGGGAAGTTGGCAATGTTACGAATTTTGAATATATGTGTAAATAATTTTAGTGAAATTATGAGCAAAATAGTAGTATCTTTTGGATAATGTAACATTAAATGCTTGAATGATAATTATGCTTCGCCGGAAAAATATCGTTACAGGGTTAAGTCCGTATGTCTCCAAATTAGCGAAACGGCGCCAATGACGGGAGTGTTTTGGCGACTAGTTTTTGCCGCCAAATTTAGAGGGGAAAAAAAAAAAAAAAAAGTTTCAGATTTTAAATTACGTCCAAAGGGGCGTTATTTAACATTTTGTGTGTTACCTTTCTTTATTAAATATCATGTTCCTCGCACTTAAACCATAAGATCCAGTGCAACAGCAATATCGCAAAATAGTTTTAAAACGAGCCTATCTTTAGAATTTCTGATACAGAGACTCACGCGCTGGAGATAAAAATGTTTTTTCTGCACAACGTTGCCATTGCTCGCTTTGAAATCCTTGAGTTTGTTAATCAAAAATTCGTCAAAGTTTTAAAAAATAGGAAATCGATCATAAAACAAATTTCAAATTTGGTCTTCCACATGCTCATATTCGTTGGAGGATTACGTTATTCAAAATTCGATGACTCTATGTACCGTTGTTTTATCACAATACGAGAAATATACATACATTTATGCAGATTTTTCATTATTTAATTTCTTCAAATATAATGCAGGACTCTAACATTTTGTGGCAACAGTTTGAAAAGTGAACCGACATTTATGAGTCCGACGCAAAATGCCAAAACGAAACTAATAGTCCTTCGGGATTCAAATCCCTTTGGACTAAAAAAAGATAAAAGTCGCCAAACTTAGTGCCATTTGGGACCAGTACCTGTATGGTGGTACTGTAATTGATCCCTGTATGTAACTGTAACCGTATGCGGCCCTCACATGTAACTTTTACCGTATGTGCTTTCCAGTAATTTTAAAAAATGGAAAATACTAAAAATTTTTTTGCGGCCGAGGGAAAACTTTATAAGGCCGGAGAGAGCACCAATTCTCAATTTTGCAGTTCAGAATCGAATTTGGGATATTGAGATATAATGAGTCCAGTTAATGTAACTTCATAAAAATATTGAACATTTCTAATTACACTTCTCATGATTTTAATACTTCTTTAAATCAAGTAAATTAAAAAGTTTAAAAAAAATTCTTAAGAACTATGTTTATTCCCTTTTAAACTGCTTAGTAACCTTTATCACCTCTCAGATTAAATTCGAAATTACTTTACAGCTTACTGAATGGCAACACGCTGGCGCGTGGAAGATAAAAGTATTTTATTTCCGGCTGGCGGCAAAACATTACTTTCTTACAGCCGAGTTTGTTAATTAAAATTGAAAGATAAATATTTACATTTTTCCGAATGGTAACCGTTTCTTTTTTAGAAAATAAAATCTGAAAGCTGACAGATTTTTTTATTACGCAAAAGCGGGCATTTTTTTTTTTTTTTTTTTTTTAATTTACAGACGCATACGCATTTTGAGACCATTTGGGCTAAACATATTTAAAAACAGCATACCTTTAGAATTTCTGATAGACAGTCTCGCGAGTTGGAGATAAAAATTCCCCCCCCCTCCCGTACAGTGTTGCCACTGCTCGCTTTCAAATTGTTGAGTTTGTTAAACAAAAATTCGTTCAACGTTTTAAAAAATATGAAAAAATAATAAGACAAATTCGAAATTAAAAATTCGGACTTCTAGGTGCCCATGTTCGGTACAGAACTACGTTATTCAAAATTTGATGGCTCTAGGTACGTTCGTTTTTTCACAATATAAGGAATACACATACATGCATACATACCAGTTCTTCATTATTTAATTTCTTTAAAAATAATACAGGGCGATAATATTTAGAGGCAAAATCTGATAAACTATACGCTATTTATAGTGAACCTTCGCAAAATCTCACTTCAAGACTAGCCCCTTTCGGGGTAAAAAAAAAAAAAAAAAAAAAAAAAATCCTTAACTATTTAAAAAAGCCTTGACGCAGGTCGCTGATCTCGGTACTCCAGCCATCGTCTGATATCAAACGATCTTCATTGAGTGGAGCAGAATTTCACACAGCGCAGTATCGTCTGCAGTACTGGGACGATCGATATTATTTAATGTCTGCCGTCGTCTGGACCGTAAGCATTTTGCGAAGGAAGCAGAACTAGGGAAAAAAAAAAAAAAAAATGTCAGTACAGACAGATGATCATTTATTGTGTTCGGGAAGTATGACGATCAGACGATCCTGGAGACAGTCAGATAGATAGAAAGTTAGAAAAACGTCAAAACTATGTATTAAACGATATCGTAACGTACGAAACGCTGCCATTCTTCTAAAATACATAGGCATTTATATGTAGATAAACATTGACAGACTGTGCCATTACGCTAAATGTTAGATATTCCCAGTTTTAGGTTACATCTTTCAGTTTCAATCTACAAATTCGGCTGTTTGGAAGCAATGCTTTGCTACTGCCTCAAACAGAATACTTTTTAATTTCACGCACCAGCGCGTTGCATTCAGTAAAGGAAAAGATATTTAACTTCCAAATTTAATCTTTATGCTACTGAATAGTAACTGAAAAGCAATCAACGCAGTTCTTTGAAATATTTTTTTCTACTTTTACAATCTCATTGATTTCAGTAAAAATGCTTTATGTCGAAATTGCTTTAATTTTGAAAAAGAGTTTTCATCTTTTTTATTAATTTCTTTATGCATGAGAAACATCTCACATTAAAGTTTTTCATTGCCCACCCTTTTTTTAAATTTAACTGGAGCTTGAAAGTCCCGTTAGGAAATAAAGGGTTAAATCATAAGAGTTCTAATTTACAAACATAAAATAATTTTATGAAATGAGGCTACCTGGACTCATTAAAATTATTGTACACTTTTTTCTTTTTTTCTGATAACTCTTTTAAGCGGTTAACCGCTCGAGTGACTGGTTTTCAAAGAAACAATATAGCGAATACATATAGCTATTAAAAAATGTATAATACTCTAATGGGAATTCTAAAGGTATGCTGTTTTTAAATATTCTGTGATTTTGCTCTTGAATTTTATGTGGCGTAAGTGCAAACAAAGAACATTGAATAATACAGCTAAAAAGACTAAAACATTGTGTGAGCAAGAGTGAGTCCATGAGCTGATTGGTAACCTGCGATGCTCAGCAAAAGCACAAAATCTTTAAGAAATCCTTTGGTAAAACGTTAAAAAAGTGATTCATTTCACATTTTCTTTCGTCTTACTAGATACATCCTAAATTGAATGCATTTTTATTTACATCCATCCGATTCAACAGAAAAACAAATAATATTCTTAAGAACTGTAACTGTTGAGTTGAAACAGCTTACTTTGATAATCCATAACAGGGAGATTCAATACGAAAGATAATAATAAAATGAAGTATTATTAATTTAATTTTTGCATCAACTAACTACTATGTCAAGAAGAATGACAGTTAAAATGTTTCAACAATACATTAAGATGTAATCTGAAGAAACGCAATCTATTTATTACCTCTATGCATGAACTTACTACACATCAAAAACTGCAATCTCGTGCATATGTATTACATTTACCAAAGGCAACTTTCACTTTCGATAAATCAACATACAACAACCCCCCGAAATCAATTACCAGAAATACATGAGTAAATATTTAAAATGAAATAGAAATCGGAATATTGTGCAATACACACATACATGCTAGACGCAGCATAAAATAAAATAAAATAAAATAAAATAATCACTAAACATTCAATTAACTTACCAAATGACGTTCCAAATATGGCAACCAGAAAACCGGCTCAATTAAAAACGCTTCACACGTCACCAAACGACATCCAAGAACACGAGATTTTCACCTGTTGCTTTATCTAAACAACGACAGACGACACCGCGTACTTTCCTTTCTTACGACATATAGCAGTAATTGTCAACGGGCCAAAAAAAGTTTATATTTATGCTATACACGCAGCGATTCCGAAATGAAATAATTAGGCGTTGAATATTATTCGGATTAAAAAAAAATTATGAACATGGCAGAACGGAAGAATTCATTACATTTTAGAAAATTATTATTTATTCTCTGCACTGCACACATTGTATATTGGATGTAGCATTTTATAAAAATTTATATTTTAAGTAGATCGCCGCATAATAATATCTCTGTTATAAATGATATCTCTATTAAATAATGAAGTGCGTATGTGTATATATGTAGGTATGTATGCTTGATGTTTGTTCCTTTGTATGTACGTATGTATAATTGATGTTTGTTTGTATGCAAGCATAAACGTATGTATCTACGTACGCACAGTATATATGCTTGACATCTGTTTTCATACACACATGCATTTAAAGGCATCCCATTGCCTTTAAAACAGTTGAGTTTGTTAATGCGGAGTGGCTTAGAAAACATGGAAATTCAAGATTCTGTTTTTGAGGTGCAAACGATCGGGTGGAGGAGTGTGTGCGTTCAAAATTGGGCTGCTCTTTCCAGAATGCGAGTAATATATGTTGTAAATTAATCAAGGATTTTAAAAAATACTTTTTTTTTTTTTTTTTTTTTTTTTTTTTTGTAGCTCACTTATTCTAGTAACACTAGCAACGAGAAGGCACGCGTCGATCACGGCCGAAAACGATATCCCATGATCTTTTATTTCTTTTCGTCTTTCTAATCAAATAGTCGTAAAAGCTCAAGTTCCGTCCAATATTTCACCTATATTCAACTTAAATCGATTAAATGTGGTATAACATTGATCATAATTGATCAGAAATCAATAACGCGAACAGACAAACGCACATTCTTCTTTATATACACAGATTTTGTAAAACTTACAAATTTTTGATTAACAAACTCTACAATTTGAAAGCGAGCAGTAGCAACACTTTTCGAAATAAAGCATTTTTATCTCCAACAAGCGAGACTGTTGCCACTCGAAAATTAATATCTCTGATTAAAGTCGTACGCAGTCGAAATGGCTTCCCTCGAATTTTTGGAATCGGGAATAATGTATTCAATGTCTGGCAATTCTATTTTCATTTCATTGTAAAACTTGGATTTTTTTTTTTTATTTTTTAAACTCTACGATTTGAAAGTGAACAGTGGCAACAACTTTCAAAATAAAGCGGATTTTCATTTCTAGCTTGAGAAACTGTTGCCACTCGGAAAAATGAGGGTGAAAATTACCGTTTTTCCTAGTTTTTAATTAACATCTCTGACTTTAGCGCCCCCCCTTTTTTTTTGGAAATCAGTGGACACCGACCTTTTCCAGGGCCCAGAAGAGAATTGTAGAAAGTTTAGTGACAATAGCTATAGTAGTGACTCAGTTATTAGTGAACAAACATACAGCCTTTCTTCTTTATATATATATATATAGATAGATTTATTTTACATTATTTACATTTTGTACTATTACGTATATTTCATTTATTTTAATAAGTACATTTCATGTAATAATTTCGCTGTGTATTTCCATTTAAATTAATTTATGACCACTTATAGTATTTATAACTTTTCATTTCGAGCATCAAGTTGTTGATTTTTTTAAATTCCCAATTGATCGAAGTTTGAATAGAAAGTTTAGCTTTATTAGAAAGAGGTACGTGCAAAAATTTTCCTTCGCGTTTTAAGAAATTTTTCATACGCCGATATGGCAATATTTTGAAAATTTTCGGAAAGTGCTA
Source organism: Stegodyphus dumicola (assembly GCF_044657685.1). Classification (NCBI taxonomy): domain Eukaryota; kingdom Metazoa; phylum Arthropoda; class Arachnida; order Araneae; family Eresidae; genus Stegodyphus; species Stegodyphus dumicola. Next base: position 263,615,605 of record NC_140769.1, read on the forward strand.
TTTCGGAGCTCTCACAGCGATTCTTTCTTTAGAATCTTTCAGAACAGCTCTTTTTTACCTCAACTTGAGAAATCCTATAAATAACTGGAGTCGTAAGATAATTCAGACATTGAGTTTAGAATTACAGCTTTGTGAGTTAATCTTAAAAATGCATATTAATAAAAATCTGATTTACAAACTCAGCGATCTGCCACGCGGGAAAGCAACAATTTTGTTCAAAATTTAATCAGAAAACGGAGCAATTTTGTGATACCACTCGACAAAGCATAAGATAGTTTAAAATTTAATCAGAAAACAAAGCAATTTTGTGTTACCACTCGGCAATGCGTAGATAATTTTTTTAAAATTTAAACCAGAAAACGAAACGATTTTGTGTTGCCACGGGGGAAAGCATAATTTTCTTTACAATTTGATCAGAATACGGGCTAATTTTCTGTTACTCTCGGCAAAGAACACTATAATTGTGTTTAAAATTTAACCAGAAAGCGGAGCATTTCGTGTTGCCAATCGGTACGGAATAATTTGGTTTAAAATTTAATCAGAAAATGGAGCGGTTTTGCGGTGTCACGCGGCAAAGTGCAAGATAATTAATTTTATTTAAAATTTATTCAGGAAACGGAGCAATTTTGTGTTAGGACTTGGCAAAACGTAAGATAATTTTATTTAAAATTTAATCAGAAAACATGGCGATATTTTGTTACGGCGTGGGAAAGAGTATGATAATTTCGTTCAAAATTTTATCAGAAAACGAAGCGATTTCGCGTTCTACTCAGGAAAGCATATTTGTCTTTCAAAACGAATTAAAAAAATTCGCCGATTTAAAACAAGCATGATGCTAGTGCTCGGAATAAAATATTTTCATCTTGCACGCGCCAGTGTGTTGCCATTCGGCAAGCGTAACTTATGATTTTTCTTTTCAGATTTAACCTGTTTGTTTTTGAAGAAAAAGCTCAGTGATTTAAAAGTAAGTAACGCATTTCTTCATCAATATTTTTATTAAAGACTAACTGAACACATAAAGGTAATTATATCTTCTTCCTTTTTTTAAATAACAATAAACGTGTTAAAACGAAATTTTACAATAATCTAATTTCACATTTCTGCAAGAGCTTTCGTTATAAATAAAACCTATTTATTCACCTGCTCAGTACTCGAGAACCAACAACAGCCTGCGATCATTTACCTCGAAAGCAGTGTTTGCCGCGGCGCCGCTTCTTTCCGCATTAAATATGAACAAACCCCTGCAGGAAGCTGCCTTGCTAGCCTTACTTAAAACCACGGGTTGCGGGGGAGCACGAGTTAAATACATTACGGTGATAGATGATAAGAATATTACTGACATAACATTACGCTTACTATTTTCATATTCCGTCTACATTTTAAAAGCTTTTCGAACGCGTGCGTCTTCGGGAATATTACAAGCAACGGTAGTTTATTAGCGAGTATACGTTACTTCATATTGTTGAAGATTCCTATAAATAAACTCTGATATAATTCTAATGTAATAAATTCTGTGAAAAACGTAATATAAATTCCATTAATAAATACAATTCTAAATTAAAAATAATAGCTTCTGTAAAAAAAAAAAAAAAACACAATAAGTATTCCGAAGATGAATATAATTCTTATAAAATAATTTCTGTAAAAAATATAATTTAAATTCCGTAAATAAATACAGTTCTAGTTGTAATACTTTTTGCAAAAATATGTAATATAAATTCTTTAAATATTTATGTCTGTGTTTTTCTGTAAATTTCATCATTATTATTACATTCTTGCTTTTGCGTACTGTTATAATATTTTGTATTATTTTCTTCATTAGCCCAAAAGGGCTATTATACTCGAAACACGATTTTGCATTGATTTCACTTTTCATTCATATTTGTTACAAGTCGATAAAATACAAAAATATTATATTTCAGACTGATTCTATATGTTATGGATTAACAAACGAAGCCATTTAAAAACAACAGACGCAGTTCTTAAGGATATTATTTTTTACTTTTGAATACGATGGACTGAAATAAGAATGAATTCATCATATGTCTAATTAAACCCAGTCAATATTTTTATAGAATTACATAACCTATTTATTCACTTTTGAAATAGGTAGATGATATAGAACTTCTCCTCATTAGCCTCAACCTATATTCAACGAGTATCCTCAAGATGTTCCGCGCTTCTACTTGCTTCGTCTTTGTTGATAATCTCTACTGATAAACCATATTTTCACTCTTTTTCTTTCTTTCTTCCCACCTTCCCCTTATTTTTTATTTTTCTGTTAATTCGAATATTTTTGGCAAGAATTGTAAATTATACTATTTAACTACAAGTCTACGAAGGACGTAAAGAATTAGTTATTATTCTAAGAAAATCGTACATTTTTTAACAATATATTGTTGTAAATTTCTGTTAATGTGCCGGTCATAATATAAATTCTAATATAATAATTTCGGTATATAAATATTAAATTTTGTAAATATTTGTGGCTGTACTCTCTGTAAAAAGGTTAGGCTAGATTATTTTAATATGGCAAAGCAAACGAGGGTTATCTGCGTAAGGGAAGGGATGCCTTCGTGGAGAACTTTCTACGGGAAACTGGCTCGAATTCCCGTTGTACCTGCGAAAAACCACAAAAACAAAACACGCAGCCAAGCTGTTTGTATGCACTCGAATCTCCGTCTTTAAATAATGAAAAGTCTTACCTTACAATGTCAAAAAAGGTAATCAAGACATAAAAACACTTACCTAGAAAGAAAAGAAAAACTCATAAGCAGGCAAAATTAAAAAAAACAAACAAACAAAAAAAAATTATACATTTCAGCATTAAAAATATAGTAAGATATAAAACAAGAAATTCATAACGCTAACTGATTACTTTATTCAACTTACTTATTTCAATGTACATTGAGAATAACATTATAAACTACAATAAAATCATATACATATTTACAATTACAAAAAACTTGCATATGCAATCTAACACATCAGGTTAAGTAATTTGAATACAGCAAAACACACAAAAGTTTATCAGGACTTGTATTTCTTCTAATCTGCTTGGCGAACATGACGTGTCCTGACTAGACAGTCAGTTTGACTACAAACTACGGCCTATGGAGTGTAGGAGAGACGGGCAAGATGAGAAGGGTTTAATTATCCTTTATTCTTCACGATATTACAGGCGCTCCCACACTTCGGGATACAAAGACCAACCACTTGTGGTCTGAACGTAAAAATTTGAGAACTAGTAACTAACTAAAAATAAAAGTTAACTTTGAGCGCTTTACATAAAATGACTAACAATTTCGCTTTTTAAATTATTACGTATGTAGTACGCAAACTGCGCAAAACTACAATAAGTCTTTAGCTTTCGAGAGGACTAAAACCTCTGGCTTTAAAGGCGGACGTCAACTGATTGAAAGCTCGTGTGAAGTACAGTGGCAAGAAGGCTCAATCTCTCCCCATCTAAATCTGCTCTTGGCCAAAAAGCAACAACTTAAATACTTTAAGCGTTAGCAACTACAATTTGCATAAATAATTTAACGCGTTTATTATGGCCGGAAGTGGAAAATAAGAGAAGATAAGTAAGATTAAAATAAAATAAATGTCAGTAAGATCCTTACAGGTTGTCTGTCTGAGGGAAGAGATGCCTTCGTGGAGAACTTTCTAAGAAAAACCTGGCTTGTATTGACGTTGCATACGGAGGCCCGTTTGCCTGGGATGCAACCGGGCCTGAATTCCAAATATTAAGCGGTTTTAACCATTGCGCAACTAGTCGGCCTCTACAACAAGTAATTGTGCTTGTATTTTTCTATACATATTATTATACTGTTACGAATTTTGTACTTACATAGCTAATTTTAGGAGAATTTCAAGTAAAATTGTTGTATTTTGCTAAGTAATGCAGCACGAGACAAAATTTTAAGAGAAAGTATGTCGGAAAAGTAAGAATACAAGGACAAGTGCATTCAACATTCAGTAAATGGGTATCTTGGTAATTTGGCGAGATATCGCCAAGTTGACAACGATTCTAGTGACTTATTTTCTCGCTAGTTCTGGCGAGAAATCGCCAAAAATCGCCGAACCTTTTGACATTTTGGTTCGGTCTCTGTATCACCATAATAAGTATAGTAATTGAATGAATGTAATTGACCACTATGTTAGCTGTAACCGTAATTCCACCGTTATATAGCTTTCTAGTAATTTCGGGAAGCAGAAAATACCAGAAACATCTCGGCGGCCGGTTGAAAACTATAAACGCCCCAGGGGGGCCCAAGAGCGATGCGCAGTGCAGTGAGAAAGTTATGCCACATACGCATGACGTCATGTGGGTGACAGCGTTAGTTCTTGGCGTTTGTTTATTTTCGTTGCATCAACAGTTTGATTTGATTTGTGTTGTTAATTTGCTATTATACCTAAGCGGAAGTGGCAAATTGTGCTATAGCGTTGTGTCAGAATTATACACGTTAATACGTTTTTTGGCGGAAAACACTTTTTACAATCAGATAAAATAACTATTTTTTTAATGAATTTATGTAGTTTTCATACATAACTGTGACGTAATTTTACATTTATTTTTCATTTTACTGCTATTTTACATTTAAATTGAAAAATTTTTCATTTTAAATCATTTTTTATCATAATCTTCATTTTGTGTATGAGACTTACATCGTAGTGAGATATTTAAACTCAGTGTCATGTTTACCAATACTGAGTACCTAAATGATTAGTTAATAAATTTGCGTATCCAACTTCATTCACATGTTTTGGTTACTTTCTTTACATCCCAAACGTAACTCTATGTATTGAAGCAGCGTCTGGGTTAAGCTTTGCGAACTAAGTAAACTGATACATGCCTCACCGTGAGGAAAGGACAATTTCTCGACCACACTATGCTGCAAACATCGAATGAGTGAGTGACATATTTTCTTCAGTGTTATTTAACTGATGCATACAGGTATGTGTGATGTAATTTAATTGATATAACTTACACATGCTTGAACCTGAAGGAAAACAAATCTGTGTATAATGCTAGAATACAAATAGCGAAAGAGAAAGTAAGATATTCTGTTCAGTGTTATTTAACTGCTGCATATGTTTTAATTTTGATTCCATATAACTTGTTTTTAATTATAAGAGAAAGAAAAATAATTCAATATTGAACACATATTTCGAGTATAACAAAAGTATTTTAAGAAACAAGCTAATAAAAATACATTAGTGATTAAAAATATTTAATTTGTGTACAGACTGAATTGAAATTAAGATGTGGTGGTGTATTTAATTATAGCAAAGCATACTAGGGCTATCTGCGTAATAGGTGTGATGCCTTCGTGGAGGACTTTCTCAGGGAAACTGGCTCGTATACACGTTACGCATGAGGAAAACCACGAAAACACCCATGCAGCCAGCCCGTTCGCGGGATTCGAACCGAACTACCCAGTGTTCAGCGACTTTACCGCTCGGCCGCTGGTGGACTGAAACTAAGATGTAAGGCAAGTTTATTATTATTATTATTGTGCGTATATGTGTAAGAAAATGTATTTTAATTGTTCCATTTTTAATGTATGAAAGGAAGAATAGGATGCCAATATCGAAGATTATTTACTATAGCAAATAATCACGTCAGGATAAATGTTATATAGAAATCTTGGGAGTGTAAGGGATTATATGAGTACTTTTAGATTATACTGAAAATATACGCACTTCTGCAATAATCTGAAGTGAATCAGTATGAAGTGACTTTTCACTTTAAAAAGAATGTGATAAGTATACTATTTAAAAGTATAATGACGGATATTAAGAAATTTGTAGAATTTTATGGTATTTAAATATGAATTTGTTAAGTCAAATCTTTTTATATATATTTTTGCTTGAGATATGTATGTAATTTAAACTGAAAATCACGATCATATATTTCTCATGGAAAGTGCATGAGCAATGAAAATAAATAGAATAATACTTTTTGATTATGTTTTTACCATGGTCTTAGCAGTTATGCCATCATGTGTTCTGTTTAACAAGATTTATTTAGTGCAAACAATACTACGAAAAAATATTGAAAAATACCTTGTTTTACAATATTTATTTCCCTTAATTAACTTAAATATCGTTTTTAATTTTCTAATGCTTTCCTTTACGAAAAGAATTTAATGTTTACAATTGTTTTCAGCATTCGTACGAATTCTGTGCATAAAATAAACATTTTCTTTAACAAAATACTTAATCGGAAAGTATATACCCCGTATTTCCGGTATATCTACCACATATAAAATGATTATTTTGCTTTAGTTTACATTTTTTCCATTACCAAAATCATGTAGCAGACGCGTCGGCCGATGCGTCTTGTCTCCCGGGTGACGTCACTACCAGCAACCAATGGCACGCTTTTTCCGTTCCTGGCCTAACCTTAGTATATTAAAGAACCTTGTAAACGCCCGGAGAGAGAGCATTTGCTTAGTTATTGTTGTCGCGAGTTGTTTAGTTTCGCGTGAACTGAGATATCCGAGGTATCTTTCTCTTGCATTGCGGTGTGTTTAAGGTTCTTAGTAATTTGAAGCTAGTAACTACTGATTACACCGTGTGATACTGTCAACACTTGCACGAATATTTCTGTAGCAGATTCTACAAATTTGAGATATTTCTTTTGATAAAAAATAAATTTTTATTAACCTATTTTCGCACTTGTGCATTCAATCTATTACGAGCCCGTACGCACGTAACAATACTATGTTTCTAAATTGTTATAAAGTTTTCTGTAGTCTTTATTTAGTTAGTTATATGTTTATTTGTTAAATACAACAAATAAACTTGCATATACAAATAAATTATTTTACGGTGTATTTTTGTGTAGCTGAATTTGTACCCTCTTATTTCGTACGTAAGACTTTCATTTTCTTTAGTTTTTACATAATCGTAGACAGATTTTGTGATTCTGAATACAAGAAGGTTTAAAGTCTGCAAACAGCTCAGTTAGTACACGACGTATGCATAAAACAACCCTGACGGGTCTTGACAAAATTTTTGCCAACTTGGCGATTTTTCTTAAAGTTTCAGAAAAATGAATTTTCAAAGCTCTAGCAGCGAGTTTCTAAATTTTCAGATGTCATGTTACTGCGTTAATTTACTCTGTGAGTGATTTCCGAATAAATTGGGAATTTATGCACCATAAATATGGTAACATTCTGTTAAGCGTACTTACACAGTAAACTCAAACGCAATTTAGCTAACTCTTTAAACACCACTCTCAAAATCACTAAGAACTAAAACTGAAATTGAATTGGCAGCTCAAGGCTAAACGCGATTCCTTACGTAGACTCGTCCCGTCTATTAAAACCTTGAGAAAAAATCGCTCCTAGAACTTCAAAAGTGTGTTATTCCGAAACTTTCAGAAAGTCACGAAATTGGACAGAAATTGCCAAATGTCACCAGAGGCCCATCAGGAGAGATTTTTGTGTTTACATATAGCGTTCTAGTTTCAGCAGTTTTCGCAATCTTAACATTCGTGTATTAAAAAACATCATTATTAAGCTAGTCTAAGCCCTTATATAGAAAACGCGTGACGACAGATTCACTTATCCGTAAATAAACTCTAAAATTAAAACGCAAAATTAAGCAATTAAACAAAAAATAGAAAAAAAAATAAAAAACACAAAAAATTATAATAATATGAAAAAAAAAAAAGAACAGAATTAAATAAATTCACACTTTGATTTATAACAATATTAAAAACGTTGACTAATTTTATTTGAAATATTGGTCTTTCCATTTTGCATAGCTAGGCAATAGGGGACTTCTCCGGGGTACAGCGATAGCAAAATGGGGAAAAAAGTCTTTTTTCGGCCCACCCTATAGTATTTTTTTGAGTTTTGGAAAGGGGGGAAGGGATGATCTTTTAGCAATGGTAGAACGAGTATATGGGGAGGGGGAAAGGTCTATAAAAAGCAGTTCTAATTGAGGAATGAAGCAAAATGGAACATTTTTACTCCAAAAAATTAGCTCATACAAAGTATACCTTTAGCTCAAAGATAACTAAAGAAGTATTGTGTCTCAAGTTATTTTCATTAAATAAAAACTGCCGAACAAAGTGTCCGAATGAGTCCATTTACAGAACTTTTTGAATAAATTATTTTTTACCCAAAACATTTCGAATAACGTTTTCGACAACGAGGAGGTTTTAAAAAGATTATCAATAGTATATGTGAAAGAGAAACAAAGTCATTTCGCTAAACATTTAAGTAACTAATATTAGCAAATAAAATAGACAAATACATATATCCGAAAACAAACGTGACGGACAATATATGATAAATTATTTTTTACCTTTTAAATAAAAGTTTATTTTATATAACTATTTTAATTCATCTATTTATAACCCAAAAGGATTATAAGTATCAAAACGCGATTTTGCGCTGTTTCTATTTAATGGACAGTGGCAGTTTTCATTCAAGTCTATTGCCATTCGACATAATGTAAGACATTTATCTTTAAAATTTAAGCTGTCTATTATGGGTGAACAAAGAGCCATTTAAATAAATAGATGCAGTTATTAAGAACAGCAATTTTTTTAAACTTTTAAATAGCATTGACTTAAATAAAAATGCAGTAAATTCAAGATATATCTAATTAAAAACATTCACTATTTTTACAGAATTACATTACATATTATTTTCACTTTTTAAATATACAAAAGATATGTAACGTTTCCGTGTTAGTAGTCTACATGAATATCCATCTAATATCCTAAAAAATATTTCGCTATTCCAGCCGGGCCATGTCTCGGGATAATCTCGAATGATAAACCATATTAAACTTTAAAAGAACCCTTTTGGGCAATCGTTAAAATCTGAACCCTTTCAGATTTTATTTATCCCCCCCCAACGAATTTATAAAGAAACATTGTAAAAATGTATTTTGAAAACTAAGAATTTGTTTGATGTCGGAAAAAATGTTTAAATATCCTCTGAAAAATTAACACTTTCAGTACGCAGATATCGAATAGATGGGAAGTTCAACAAACAAATTAAACATTAGCTCAATTATATTTCTTAACTTCGAACTACATCTACACGGCAGACGAGAAGTAGAATAAAAATTCCAAGAAAATAAATAAAATAAAATCCCGTTTCACAAACAAAAGAGTCATAATGTATACTTCATGCTCACATTTCAATAATCTTTCTCAGGAATTTGCTGTCGAGATTATTTCTCTACACAAAAGTGGCAACCGGTTAAAATCGCGCGGCGTCGTAATTTTTACATTCCAGCCATTGTTCTGTCAACGCCGGTGACATATTTTTTATAAGAAAACTGCACAGCCTTTCTCATCCTCGCGTCTTATTAACACTCCGAAGTCGCGTGATTGTGGAGCTGAGTTGCAGTACAGCTGCTGCAGGAAATCGAAGTCTTAAGTTGGATGGGTTTCGGGCGCAGGTTTTGCCATTAATTTATTAATTTGAAATAATTATTGAGAAGTTCTAAGCTTGCCATTTCTATGGAAAAATAAAAATTATAATTCTCGTGAAATGTAAGCTCGCAAAGCTAATGAAGAAAGCTTATGATTTAATTATCTGAATTTCTTTGGAAAAAGGAACTAAAACAAATATTCAGACAGGAAAATTATATAATTTAATAAATAAGCGTTGTATTCGAAACCTTTGTTTTGGAAGCGCTCGATGCAACAGTATTTCTACAATTTTAAGATACAGAAAATAAGATTCTGTATTAGATTTCTAGGATTCTAAGACCATAATCATATATTCCTACAATTGTAAGATACAAAATGTGAGACTTTACACCGCAAGCGTCAGTAACCTTTTTCGGCTGCGGGTCAAAATCAAACAACATTTGTATATTAAGAAATCGTTCAAGGTCGGTGGTATTTTGGTTTTAAAACAGTCTTTTATGATGAATAATGAAATAAGTTTTATTGAGAAATTACGCTTTAAAAATTAAAATTAGTATAAAAACAAACTTAATGCATTTTATTTTTGTCTTTGATATTAATGGCTTCCCTGATGCTGAACATGTGATGTCAATTTATTCAAGTGTGGCATATAGTTTTCGTCTTAAGACGAATACAAGCATCTGAATTTTCGGTAGTTAAGCTACTGCTGTTCTTATTTAAAGTAAATTTCCATGCGTGAAAATATTTGGTCGCATTTATCAGTTGAACCGAATACGAACAAAATGGCAAAGGCTGGAACTATGGATTGTGAATCGGCGGTGTCAAACTTACCGAGTTCTCTTTGAAATCATAAAAAAATAATAATTCATACTCATTACTACAACTCTGTAATCAAATAAAAATCTTATTGCTGTTATTCGTCTTCAGTTTACTTTTTTATGTATTCTTCAAGTGCTCATTTCATATTTATGTTTTACAGTTATTTTTATATATGTAAGATTATTACTCAAAACTAACCATCAATTTATGATTTCAGCCTTTAATTTAACGCCTTCTTACGTTTCCTCATCAGAATGCACATTGTTTAGAAGGTAAGCCGAAGTTTCTGGATTGTAAGACAGGAAGTGTTTCAGCCTTTCGCGGGCACGTTAAGTTAGTTACGGCCAGCTCTGACAAGTTTGAAATTATCCGGCTTTGCATTATTGCTACCAACATTTGAATTGGATACGCCGGTTAGAAATTCTGAGCCAGCTTAGATTTAAAATTAACTGAGTATTCTTTGACTACTATTCTACGTTTTAAATTGAAATTTAACTGTTACCTTAGTTGCTACACCACGAGTTGTGGTTGACACTGTTAGCGCAACGACATCCACTTATATATTCTAATTTTTGGTTAAATAAAAAAAAGGTTTATTTTAAAACTTTCCAAGACTTTGTATTTTCTTCAGACATAGAGACAGTTAGCTTTATTTTAATAAGGTTTTGGACTATTTAACTTTTAACAGATAAAGAAAAACCCAATATATATTATACTTTATTTTCGGGTCTCAAGTGGGTCACTTGATTACTTGCGCGTCATAGATTGTCAAGGCCTGCTATAGATCATATTTCTACAATTCTAAGACAATAAGCATATAATTCTATGTCGTATAATTGTAAGACTAAAATCACTTCATTCTAAACCTCTTTTCTTGAAGATACGGAACACGAGTCTCCGTATATATACCGTATGAATATATACCGCATTTCTACAATTCAGGAAATGATAATACTTTGATGATGATGATGATTTCTACAATTCAAAGGTATCGTTCGAGTATACTGTATTTCAACGATTACAAAACGATAATAGTATGTTTGTATACCATATTTCTACGATTTTTTTTTTAGATTCTAAGACGATAACGCTTTTTCTTCGAATCTAAGACGAATAATTGTATGTCTATGCCTTATTATTCACGATAATTTTATGTCTATGCCATATTACTCCAATTCTAAGAGACAGAATATCAGACCCTACGCAATTTTAGAGGAAAACTGTATTTTTACGATAATCGGACAATAATTCTAACAGATTATTAGACGATAATTGTAATATAAACAATATTTGTACGATTCTAAGATACAGAACACGAGAATTTACACCGTATTTCTAAGACCAAAATCGTATTAATCTAAACCGTGTTTCTAGATTCTAACAGATAGAACATAATTCTCTACACCATGTGACTTTCTACTATATTTCTACGATTCTAAGACGATAATCATATGATTAAATCGAATCTCTATGATTCTAAATCGATAATAGTACGTCAGTATAGGATATTTCTGCGATTCTGAAACGATAACGATATGTATATACCATATTTCGATGATTCTAAGACGATAACCATATCTCTGCATTGATAAAATGATTAAAACCTATCTCGAAATTGATAATCCTATTTCTACGATTCTAAGACAGTATCCGTGTGATTAAACCACATTTCTACGATTCTAAGGTAAGGAACACAAGATTATATCCTATTTCGGCGATTCCTTAACCGTAAGATTCCATACTTTAATTACATTTCGAACTTATAGAAATTACGGCACCCATTTCTGTTGATGCCGTAGATTAAACAAAAGTTATATAAATAAATAACTAGCGTTGTTCCGGTTTGATTAGAAACTGTCACTCTGCCGATGTTCCGGTTTGATTTGCAACAAACTTTTCTCTGCCTCGGAATGGCAACAGTGAGAATTTGACTTTCGATTTGTTATGACGCACCTCGAACGCTGCTCATGAGATTAACATTAGATTCGATTCTAGATTCTAGATTAGATTAATTTGTTTAGTATTTTAATAAATCCTTTTAAAACTAGATTGAATATTTGATCATAGAATTATAACTGAACCACCGCTTGCAGAAACTTAGATGTGGCATTTAGATACGTCGTTAGATGCGTAGGCAGCGCCATTCGTTGATTCGATTAGTGTACATTAGCACGTACATAAACAAGCGTCACATTTAAAAAAATACTCGGGTGCTTTGCAGGAAGCTGTCTCCACCGTGATAGCCTGATAACCTGAAGGCTGTGTCGCTGATAGTTCCAGCGTGTTTATAGTAGATCTTCGACGATTGTAAAAAGTTTTGCTGGAGCTGTCCTGATTAAAATTGGTTAAATAAAGTGTGATTCGATACTTCAAGTGTCGTCGTTATTCACTCCAAATCTACGAACCTCGTACGAACGTGAAGGAAGAAAATTATGTAACAACTGATGTCAGAAGAAAGAAAAACGCAACAATATATATATATATATATAACTTTCTTTTTGACAGCATAACTTCTGAAGACGAAATAGTGAATTCTCATCTCGCTATAGCTTGGGGAGGGGGGGATGACTGCCGACGAAGGCTATAAGAACCTTTTTATTTTAACTAAACTGAACAGAATATGCATTCACTCGGTGTTCAAAATTTAACCACCACTCGTGGCTAAGCAACTTAACAGAAAAATAGTATATACAATCACATTGAATTTAAATTTTAACTAGAAGACTGTCTTCCACTTCAACCTAAATCCGCTTTATTGGCTGCATACAGCAAAGCCGAGTCTAGAATATCAATAAAGTAAATCGAAGTAAATGGTTAACACCAACTATTCAACTACAGAGCTATTTGGATACACGTGGCATAAACTCGTAACTAACTCTTCTACAACGAACTCTTAAATTCTGCTGCTCAAATACTATTTCCGAACTCATTTAAATTTGCATTCTGGCAGGAAATTGAAATCAGACGGGAAAGGAAAGTTTTTTAAAATAAAAAATAATTGATTAGTACAAAATAAGATATTTACATAATAATTAATAATTTCTCAGAATTTTTTTGGACGGCGGGGGATGATATGTTTCAGACAGCAGTAATACTTATTTATTAAATTTCTGAAAAGGAATCTTTTTCACAGAACTACTATTTCTTGCATTATTACGACTGGACCGACCAATACAGCTGTACACACCCAGACGAAAGCTCAATGGAAGTATTGAAAGAGAAGTAATAAAACGAGAGAGAGATTTATTTATCGAAGAGGACGACGCCAACTCTCTTCAGAAATCCGAGACGAGAGGGTTTAAGCCCCGATCTTTTGCAGTCCACTTTTTATCACCGTCGTAAAATTACTTTGCGTAATAATTCTCGGCGGAAGACTCGCTTTTATGAGCACCGCAATCATTTCGCTGTTGCAACACGAAGAAAGAAATCTACTGTAATAATAATGCAGTAAATTAAAGATTTGTACTTTCTAACCAATAAATGAAAGGTTGAAGGTAAGCTACGAATAGTTTCGATCGATTACTTTTCGTTGAATTCGGAGTTAGTTCCGTTCTGGTCGGGAAATTTTTCTCAGCTTCCAACATGCACATCCCCCCCCGCCAAAAAAAAGTCAAACTGCAGGAATGCGACTAATCTCCCTCCCCCCAAAAAGTACTGCTTGATAAAATATGAATGGTAAAAGACAAACAAGATTAGTAAATAACATAATACGCTTTAAAATAATAATAACATTGTTTAAAACTGTTATAAGGTATTTCTTTCGTCTTCTTGAAGTGCCTTCATGGTGTAGTGGTTCTGCACGCTGGGCCGGTATTTCAGAGGTCCGTGGTTCGATTCCCGGCAAAACCGGTTGCTAATTTTTCATCTTTCCTGGTTCCAAAATAAATCCTAATGTCTTTACACAGTTATACACAAAATCTGATGTAGACACCAAATAACATCTTTGTACCTTATTAAATTATACTTTTTTTCGCAAATTATTTAAATTTATTTCCTCGAATTATTGTGACTTAATTAACCGATCCTTCCAGGCCAGTTGAAAATGACATCAAAAACTGCAAATTTGGAAATGAAGTATCGCGGTGAATTTTTGTCGTAAGGCAGTCAAACTTCTCGTATTCTTACTTTTCTTATAACGAGTAATAACCTTTCTCAAATATAAGTATAGGAATCGGGAAACGACAATTAAAATTACATTTCGTTATTTGCCCAAAATTATCCTCGTTTTACTTCCTTGTACGAAGTAAAAAGGAAGTATTGTAATCGCGAAAAGCTTCAGGCAGCATATTTCAACGAAAATATCCACTTTGAAGGCTTTCGAATGCAATTTAACGATGTTTTTGTGTGATATCTGTACGTAAGGACAGAATAAAAGACTCTTTTCCTCCAAAAACACAAAAAAACTGCTTTAAAATGAATTCTGAAGAGAATTTTTCGTGGCGTCTGTACGAACGTATGTACGTACGTACGTTTCTCGCATAAGTCAAAATCGTGTAGCCTCAGAACGTTGAAATTTTGTATATAAGACTACTATAACATGTAGATGTGCACCTCGTATTTTGGTTTCAATCGGCCGCGCGAAACGTATATAAATATATCCACTCTGTTATCCGGCTCAGTGATCTCAGTTTCTTTACTCTTATATGTTTGTAAATTGTACATTTTTTGCTTTAAAAATGATTGAATTATGTTGTTTTTATCTTCCGGTTAAGGGTTTTATGCCTTTAGTACATCTGTATGGAATATTTTTAGAATTATCAACAATTTATAATTGTTTAAGTGCCGCTAGGCTTAATTTGATAGCGGCCATTGCTCTTGTTTACATTTGAAACAGCTGCGTAACGGATTTGTTGCCAATCTAGAGAAACTTAGCTTCGCAACAACAAAGATAACGCCTTCATTTATTATTTAAATCATGCTTAATCCTTTTTGGAATTTTTTCGAGGAAATAAGCGTTTAAGATTTACTTCGTAATTTTTAATACAGATATTTTGAGTTTTTATGTATTTTTGCCTAGTCGCGAAGTGAGAACGGACTTAATTGAATGAGAAATACTCAATCGTCTGTGAAAAACTGTTTCTTTTTTGTTCTGTTTGCTTAGTTTCTTTTATATATAGTTCTAGCTTTATTATAGTATTTGAATAGAACATGTGGCAACGATTCGATAATTCTTTAAATGATATAAATTTTGCGCATTCTGAGTTATAATATGAATGAAATATAATACTCTTAAGTAAACCTAGCGCCAGAGTGTCGCTATGGTAAACAAAGTGAATTTTAAAGAATGCATTTATTCTATTGTGGTTTATGCGCTGTCGGCGAAGTAGGTTTAATTCAATCTAATAAGTTTAAATGAAATGCAAGAAAAAATGCGTATAATTTCATATTCCGTACAAGAAAGTAATGTGGTGTACACATCAGATTTTTTTAATCTTAAATTGGCCAAACATCAACAGTTTGGTCATTTAAAACATTTCTGTAATTGGGAATATATTTCTACGATCAAACGATTGCGAAAATAAAGGTCGGGTAAGGGATGGGTATACTTTTGGGAATGCCGATTGTGATAAATATGAAAGATGCACAATTACGTGCCGTAGCAATACAGTACAACTCCAATTATCGGAATCGCTTTCAGAATTTTTCAGAATCAGCTGAAGGAAAAGGAGAAAAAGGAAAAAGAAGCTCAAGGAAAGAAAGGGAGAGACAGCAGATGACGATTAAATGTCACTTGAGGAATTAAGAAACATTCTTTTGAAAATAGTCAAACAGCTTACTTTGATCGAGATGTTCAGCAAGCACTGACTTTCAGCACATATATGTACTGCACAGTACGCTATATAACATGTACGTAAAAGTGTTGCCTTTTCATTTTAACTAATTACAACCTCTTTTTCTTTAAAAATAGTTTTTTCTCCCATTTTTAACATACAGTATATACAGTAATTAAGTAAAGTATACGTAGACCCTTTCTTCGGAAAAAATCCAATTATCCGAATTGTGTCCGGTCCTAATTGATTCGAATAACTGGAGTTGTACTGTAGCATATACAAAATATGGACGTTCTACGGCTAATCGTTTTTGAGTTATGCGAGATACATACTTACATAAGTACGCACAGATGTCATTACAATCCGTTTTGGAATAAAACATCATTTATTCTCTCCGTACGCACAGACGTCATGCGAAAAAATAATCAATATGGATTCGAGAACGGTGAAAATTGATATTTCCCTTGAAAGCTGAAATCCGAAATTTTTCACCATATTTCCTTTACTTCGTATAAGGAAGTAAATATAATGATAAAAAGTTCAACATTCTATACCGCATTTCGACCATTCTAAGATACAGAACACGAGACTCTATAATTAAATTCGAAACAAACAAGGCCAAGCAAATAGACTTTATCGCTTGGGACTCCTCGAGATCTCTCGATTACCCACAGAAAACAAGCGAAAAAACACTACCATAGTCGTCTGCAAAATCTCTGCCCATATGAATGACAAATGAACATTTTTTCAGACGTCAAAAATGATTCACGAAAGATATAAGTTAAGACTTATACAATCAGTTTACCAGAAATTAATGGGGCGAGACATTTTCAATAATAGTATTTTTAGGAGGTTATAAAATACGTAAGAAATAAAGAAAGAAAATCTCAAAAGATTCAGATTACTAAGAGACGAACAGTAGTTTTGCAATTTTAAGACGATAAACGTATGACCACACACCATATGTATACCATATTTCTACGATTGTAAGAAACAGAACATGAGACTGTACCATATTTATATGATTCGAAGAGCGTAATCAGATTTCTACGACTCTTACGTCGATAATCGTAGGTCTTCTTAGAGTATTTCGAACATTCTCAGATGCATAACTTGATATTCTGTTACATATTTCTATGATTCTAAGACGATAATTCTATTTCTAAGGTTCTAAGATGCATAGCTCGATACACTGTTACAAGTTTCTAAGATTATAAGACGGTAATCCCATTTCTAGGATTCTAAGACGATAATCCTATTTCTAGGGTTCCAAGATGCATAGATCGATACACTATTACAAGTTTCTAAAATTCTAAGACGATAATCCTATTTCTAGGATTCTAAAACGATAATCCTGTTTCTAGGGTTCTAAGACGCATAGCTCGATACACTGTTACAAGTTTCTACGATTTTAAGACGTTAATCCTATGTCTAGGATTCTAAGACAATAACCGCATGACCGTAGGCGGCATTTATACGATTCTAAAACAGGCAGCATGAAACTTCATTACGTATTTCTGTGATTCTAAGAAGGTAACCGTATTTCTACAATTCTAAAACGATAATCGTATTATTAATTTTATATATATATTATTTATTTTGAAAAGATTTCAGCAGTAAAAAAAGAACGGAGAACGCTCGAAAAATTCGTTTCTGAAAAATTGATGGAAATTAAGACAGAAACGACACTTTGACGGACGGTGTCTATTTTATTGTTTTTCAAATAAATAAATGGCTCTAGTGTAGAATTGGGTGCCCCTTCGATTAGCGACAATTTTTTTTTTTAAATTTTGGCAATGAAACCTCACTTCTGGTTACCATGATAGTTTTAACTTTATTTTAGCTTCTTGATTTTATTTAAATGAAAATAGATTGATGTGTACATGGACAAATTTAAGGCAGTGCGCAATGCCTAGTTTGTGCAATTCTAGGATTTTTTTTAAGTGAAAACAGATCGATGTGTACATGGACACAGAATTTGTGCAATTCTTTGACTTCCCATTTTGGTTTTCTGTAGCGACCATCTTGAAATTGTGCCTTCCTTGGTGTCAAAAAAGAATCGCCAAGAAACAAGGGGCACCCAATTGTAAACTTTTACCAAATAAATATCTGAGTTACATTTTAATGGTATTGGCTTGTGTCTCAAAATAGCCAGACTTCCAGCTGGGACAATAAATACATGCTCTCGTCTGATATTCAAGAATATAAAAATTTACAGCTGTCTCGTTTATACATTACCCCAGTTATATATTTACATCAAACCGCTTTTATGAGCCACGATATGATTACCACAAAGCCTTTTCGCATTCGAATGTCGTCCTTCCTTTTAAAGTGCGTCCCTCCCTGCCAAAAAAAGGGTCCTCCCGAAGCTCTGCGGGTCAATGGGGCAGAAGATAAGATAGCGAAACAAACAAGGCCAAGCAAATAGACTTTATCGCTTGGGACTCCTCGAGATCTCTCGATTACCCACAGAAAACAAGCGAAAAAACGCTACGATAGTCGTCTGCAAAATCTCTGCTCATATGAATGACAAATGAACATTTTCTCAGACGACAAAAATGGGTCACGAAAGACATAAGTTAAGACTTATACAATCAGTTTATCAGAAATTAATGGGGCGAGACATTTTCAATAATAGTATTTTTTAGGAGGCTATAAAATACGTAAGAAATAAAGAAAGAAAATCTCAAAGGATTCAGAATTTAACGTCTTTATTAACGCCGCAGATTACCAGTCAGCAAGTAGCAAGCAGCAGTTTACGTTCGCCGAGGAGCAAAAGAAAAGTACGTAGTTGTTGCAATCTGGAAGCTTACTAAGGGAGAGGTTTCGGATCGGGAAAAGTTCCGAATAAGCTACATCAGTATTGTTATACATATACATATCGCTCATATTGGAAGCTTTGCCTTTTTTTGCTTGCGCTGTGTTTAACGTTTAGAAGTTTGAAGAGTAACAAGATTGTACTCTGTGATACTGTGAACAACTGTACAAGTATTTCTGTGGAATGCTCCAGAACTGTGAAATGTTTCTTTTGATAAAATAAATTTTATCAACCTATCAACGGACTTATGTGCATTCAACCTATTGCAACAATGGGTCGACCGTCTAACCGGAAGTACACACATCAAAACTGAAATATAAAGAATAAAATTAACACAAAAATATTAATTTTATTATGTTATATTAATTTATTGTTATATATTTTTATTATAACATGACATACATATATATGTCTATATATTTTATTGAAACATAAACTATACAATTATATACATAACAATTTTATATACTTTTATAATTTCGGTTTAATTTTTTTAAATTGTTTTTGTTTCAATTCTGATGTGGGTATAAATTACCGTATTTCCCCCCCCCATATAAATGTTAACAACTCGCAATTACTCCCAATTCTCTTCACAAGAAGCACTCTGTATATCCTATGTGTTAACATAGCTTCTTTTTTTCAAATTTTCAATTTGCACAGAAGAAGATGATGCCATATCTCTCTTTCAAGAAGGATGCATTTTACTTGCATTTGAATATGCAAAAATGATTATTAAATAAAATTATGGTACTTCCGGAAAATCCCGTCGACCACAAGAGACGGCGCCAATCGCGCCAAACCAAAAAAACCTATTTATTAAATACAAGAAAAAAAAAGTTCTATTCTTATTTTTCTTTCAAATTTATTATATTATCATTTATTTATACAGTAAGACCCCGCTTAACGCGGGGAATACGTTCCATCAAAGTAGAGCGTAATGCGAAACAGCGCTAAACGAGGCTATCTTTATATGTAAATATTGGGGTTAGGGAAAGATGGCTAGGAAATTGGTTAGGTATTAAATTTAAAAAAAATGTTTTTTTAATAAAAATAAAACCAAACATTTATTTCTTAAAGCCCAAATGAATACCACATTATTATTTCTTGCAAAAATAAAAACAAAATATAAATAACAAAACGAATATTCTTAAAAAAAAAAGAAATAAAATTCTCAGTCAGTCATATTTAGTTAGCCTTCCGCGTTTTCAGTGTTCTGCCTTTTTGTGACAAAAGCATCTAATGTTGTTTGCCCTTTTTCTTTTGCGTTGTTCTCTTAAAAGTTCTTCATAAACGGATAGAGCATCTCTAACACCACGCCTTACTTTTGAGCTCCTGTCAAAATTCGGATCATTTTCAATTAATTGATCCATTATTTCAATTATGGTAGACAAACTCCTTTTTACAAACGCCATCGAAAGTTCTTTTTGCTCTTCTTCTGAATCACTGCTGTCAACATTTTTGTTTTCTTCTTGTTCAGTTAATTCCTTGAGCTCATCATTAGAAAGACTAGCCGCTGCTTCTTGAATTATTTCTTCGACATCTTCCACATTTACCCCTTCAAAATATGTCTGTACAATACCGCACCAAACAAGAAATACAAGTACACTCTTTCGGATATGTATTTGAAACCTATCGCTGCATAATATTTCGGGGAATCCCCGTATGCTGCGAGCGATTTCGTGGAATCCCCGGGTTGAAATAAAAGAGCGCTAAACCGAAACAGCGCTAAACGAAACAGCGTTAAGCGGGGTCTTACTGTATTTAACATTATCGGTTAGACAGTTAACCCGTTTCTTGACTGTAGATTATTACCGCTTGAATGTTTAATTAAATTCGCAACATATTGTGCGAATTTAATCAATTTTTAATTTAATTTAATAAGAAATTTCTAAACTTTCGTATATATGTACAAAAATGTACACTTTTCCCAACATCTTATCCCATTTGGGGAAGATATGTCGAAATAAAATAATAAAAATAACAATAACTCCCACGAACTTAATTACCATTTTTCGAAAGAGCGTTATACGCAGGAGACACGCAAGTGGATCAAATAGGAAGAAAGATCATCACGTGATCGCTTTACTTCCCGACGAGAGGAGAGAAAGCGAGTCGCACATGATCGCTAGGGAGTGGATAGCGGAGAACATACGAGATAATAACCGGCCTGGGCCACTACTAGAAAATTAAATACAGAGACCAACCCCATCGCAGGTATCGCGATAAATATTTTATACAGGTATGCCGACGAAACGCCCAAAATGCACCAACGAGTTAAGACCAATTTATGCAAATTTATTACGGCGCTGTATTTTTAATTATTCACCATGAACCAATCCATCAAAACTTACTCAAACCATTCCTTATCTATAAACTTTATTCTTTTCGTAACGAGAACAAAAATTTCGAAAAGTCAAGCATAGCAGAAGCTGTATTAACTGGATGTCTATTATCCGAATTCTCTGTTAACCGGTTGTATTTGTCAACGGCTGTTTTGGTAATATTAACCAAATGATAACATTAACCGACAAGAACTTCAAAAAACAAATGGAATTCAATTAATTTAACATAACTATAACCAGAAAGATACAAATAAGCATTTTCACTTCATTTTACTTAGGAAAATGCGAACGTTTATTTACGAACAATTCATGACGTTTCTGAAAATTATTTCACCAATGCTGAACCTCTAATATTTGGAAGGCATTTCTCACAGGAACAAAACTGACCAATGTAAAATTTAGAATTCGGTCAAAAAGCAATCTTAGTTTGGCGGGCATGTTTTCAGGGTAAAAATATTTTGCATAAATTTTATTGCTCCTGAGGAAGAATGACCTATGTCAGATTACCCTCAAAACTCATTACTAAAAATTTAGGCCAAACTGAGATTGCTTTTTTGGCCTAGTTTTAAATGGTTGACTAAACTGGAAAGCAAGCTGTTTGGCAATTTAATTTCTTTACTTGGCGACATTTCAAGTTTCATAATCAATTTTGAACTTTTTTGGCAACTTTACCTTAGAAAATTTGTTCAATAATATTTTGATCATACTAACGGAACTGAGGATCACAATAGACTATATATTTTCCATGTTTTCGGGTACGAAAGGGCAGGGCCTTGGACAATTCGAAAACAATATCCGAATGGTAACATTAACTGTGATCATATTAAGCGGCGTCTACTGTAGTAACATTAACAAGGACAGAGAGACAATCAGTAATATCCGCGGATTCTTTCATCAGTGACTGAGCTTTCGGCCTTTCTTATCGGTAATGGTCCATTAATGGCCTTCCGAATGCCCATTACGGTGAAAAATGCTGTCTCCGTGCGTTCAAAATGAAATCAGCGCTAACTGACTACTAATATGTAGAAAATAAGGAACCAAATTTTCAAATTTTGAATAACTAAAAACGCATTCGCGGACAGACCCGAAGAAACAATAAAAATTGCAGAGATGCTGGAGACGAAACGGCAAAATGTGAAAATAAGTCATGCTTGAAGTCTTAGTTTGGGTTTATTTTTATTACTGTTGTATTTATTACTTTATTACTTGAATGTAAAAACATAAAATGTGTCTGGGCCAAAAAAATAGCAGACTTTCTTATGTTGCAATATGCGTAAGTTTCAAATAAAATTTAGGTAAATACGTAGGAATAGCCATGCTTTATTCATAGATTTTTTAAGTAAAACTTTTCGTATATTTCCACTATATACGCATACGTTTGGTACAAGTTTACGTATAGTTATCGCATATGCGTAAATCTCTGGAATTTTTGCTCTGCAAATTCGTAGATTTTCGGTGAAAATTCAAGTAAATCTTCACAACTTAAGCGATTTAAAAGCAATCAACGCAGATTATCTTTAATCATTATTGTTATTAATAATTACTACCTCGACCATTCGTTGAAATCATTAAAAATATTACATATAATACCCTCGTTGAAATCATTAAAAGTATTACATATAATTTTCTTTTTCAGAATACAGTGTCTCACATAAGTGATGGGACACTTGCGCTTTACAAAAGGAAACTGTTGTAAAATAAATTTTAAAAACATGTAAAAATTTTTTGTGGGTGTGTTTCATACTTAAATTTAGTAACAATTATTACATAACATACATTTTCTCATAATATTAGTTTAATAAAAATGCAATTGTTTAGAACGGAGCAAAAAATGGCTCACATAAGTGATGGGACACTTACTTTTCCATCAAATATTTATCCAAAAAGTTTACTTTTTAAAAGGTTTTAATATTTTGTTGGATTTCCTTTTACTTTTAAAACATAATTTAATCTTCTTCGGATAGATTCGACTAATTATTCTGTGATTTCTGGAGTGATTTTACCCCATTCTTCTTGAAGTACCGATTTTAATTGTTGTTTTGAAGAAATGGTGTGTTTGCGAATTCTTGATTCCAATTTTTGCCTCATATTCTCTATGAGATTTAAGTCTGGAGATTGCGGTGGTGTTTTTATTATTTCAGTACAGTTATACAGCAGGCAGAGTCTAACGTTCAAAGCAGTGTGCTTGGAGTCATTGTCCTGGTAGAATTTAAAATTGTTATGAAGGTTCAATTTTCGTGCTGAAGATTTCAAATTTTGATTTAAAATGTCAATATACTCGTACTGATCCATTATACTCTCAATAAAAACAAGATAACCAACTCCAGCGGAGGACATACACCCCCATACCATAACTCCTCCTCCACCACGTTTTACTGTTGGCACCAAGTTCTGTTTGCGAAATTCTTCCCTGGGTTTTCTCCACAAGAAGATTCTACCGTCAGAACCAAATATATTAAATTTACTCTCATCAGCAAATATAACTTCATTCCAGTAATCAGAATTCTTATTTATGTTGGATTTTGCGAAAGCCAGTCTGAGTTTTCTATTCTTTTCACTTACGCAGAATTTTTTCCTGGCTGCTCTACCGTGATATCCAGCAGATCGAATTACTCTTCTAATAGTCTCAGGATTAACAATTACTCCATATAATGCTTGTAAATCAGCAGCAACTTTAGAAGCCCTCATTCTTGGATTTTTTTTAATATTTCGAACGATAATTCGATCTATTCCATTGGATAGCTTTGATGGTCGGCCAGGTCTTCTTTTATCCTGAATCATAGGATTCATTTTATATCGTTTAATGATATTGAAAACTGTTGAAGGACTCAAGTTAACTGTTTCAGAAGTTTCTCTAATAGATTTTCCACGTTCAATATGCAAATTAATGACTAATTTTCGAATTTCAGGCAAAGTGTCTTTTCGTTTAGCATTCATGGCTGCACTGAGCTAAAAAACACAAAAATTCCAAACCAAACTGGAGAGAAATACTGCAGACGATTTTATAAATTATTGCCAATTGCTTTTGAGTAAAAATAAAAACCCTTAAAAATATTTTTATAGTAGTACGTAGTAGTATCTAATGGTGTCCCATCACTTATGTGAGTCATTTTTTGCTCCGTTTCAAACAATTGTATTTTTATTAAATTAATATTTTAATACTTTGAGAAAATGTATGTTATATAATAATTGTTACTAAATTTAAGTATGAAACACACCCACAAAAAAATCCTACATGTTTTTTAAATTTATTTTATTACAGTTTCCTTTTGTAAAGCACAAGTGTCCCATCACTTTTGTGAGACACTGTATGTATTTTAGGAAGTTGGCCGCGAAATGCATACTCACAAAACAAAGGTTGTGGCTTTTGAAAGCGAAGATCTTTACGTCATCAGTTTCAGTTTTGCGCTAAGTTAAACACCTGGAATAGATCATTCCAAATTAATTTGCCTGAGACGATAACCCTCAACTATTATGATTAAAATATACCTATGTAACATATTTCTACAATTCTAAGACGATAACAATATCTCTACGATTCTAAAACGGTAATCGTACGTCTCTGTGCCGTATTTCTACAATTTTTTAAGATAGAAGATGTGATACTCTATGCGGCATTTCCACGATTTTTTTTAGACCATATCCATATTTTACGATTCTAAGAGATAACAGATGACTCTAAACCATGTTATATATTTATTCAAGACTTTATGTTATGATCATTTTCAGTTCCAAAGTAAATGAGATTACTAAGAATTAGTTGAAAGTTAAACTGCCTGGTACTAACTCTTTTTCCTGAATTAAAACAAAACAAGCTATCGTCTGTTTTTATGCAGTTAATCCAGCATTTAGATTAAGCGGAAACCTTAAAAACGTTCAATGTTTCAAGAAAACGTGCTTTCCGATATATCCAAAATACATCCCATTCTAAATTTCGAAATGTTATAATTAAAATATTGATTTCTGCCCACAACTACTTTAATTGCCCAGCTATAAACTATCAAATTCAGAACATACAACATTTACAAACCGGAAAACGAACTCGTTAGAATTTCTCTCGCTTCGAACGAGAATTACGACTTCCGTCATTTCACAAATCGTGTTTTAATTTTCGCAGCGGCCCGAATATTTCCACAGCAACGAAAAATACCCTGCAAAAACAGTCCCCCCCCTCCCCAGGATCATTAACCTAAAGTTAATAAAATACGAAGCGTGAAATAACACTTTAAAAAACTTTTCTTCGAAACGGTTTTGGAATAACTCGCAATTTCAAATGCCGCCGGCGGGGGGGGGGAAGGAAATATTTTTAAAAGTACTTTGCGGCGTCTTTTATTTATTTATTTCCAAAAACTTTTAAAGAGAAATTCGGAAACGGGTTAAGTCACGTGATCCAGCGCTGGAAAATGCATTCCACAAGCGTCTGAGTGTTGCCAACACAAATACATAATTCCGAGACTGCCAACGCAAATACTTAAATTCTTTGAAGCAACAAGAAATATTTTTTAAAGAGGATTTGAAAAATAATACCGGTTTTGCTGGAAGCACGTATTTAGTACTTGATAACTTTTCCGCTTCTAATTTCCATACTTTCAATAATACAAATAATAGGATTTTGAATTTTACAACATTAAAAAATCTGATGTGTACACCACATGACTTCCTTGTAGTGGAATATTAAATTATACGCATTTTTTCTTGCATTTCATTTAAACTTATTGGATTGAATTAAATCTACTTCGCCGACAGCGCATAAACCACAATAGAATAAATGCATTCTTTAAAATTCACTCTAGTATTTGTTTACGATAGCGACACTCTGGCGCTAGATTCACTTAACAGTATTAATAATTATATAACAGTTAACTTATATAATAATTTTATAACGGAAACTAAGTTAACTATTATATAATCCAATAATTATATAACAGTTAACTTATATATTTCGTTCATATTATAACTCATAATGCACAAAATTTATATCATTTAAAGAATAGAATTATCTAATCGTTGCCACATGTTCTATTCAAATACTATAATAAAGCTAGAATGATGTATAAAAGAAATTATGCAAACAAAACAAAAAAGAAACAGTTTTTTTACAGACGATTGAGTATTTCTCATTTAATTAATTCAGTTCTCACTTCGCGAGAAGGCAAAAATATATATGAACTCAAAATATCTATATTAAAAATTACGAAGTAAATCTTAAACGCTTATTTCCTCGAAAAAATTCCAGAACGGATTAAACATGATTTAAATAATAAATGAAGGCGTTATCTTTGTTGTTGCGAAGCTAAGTTTCTCGAGATTGGCAACAAATCCACTAGTCTCCTGTTTCAAATGTAAACATCGATGGCCGCCATTAAAAAAGGCTTAGCGGCAATTAAACAACTTTAAAACTGCTGATAATTCTAAAAATATTGCACACAGATTTACTAAAGGCATAAAATCCTTAACCGGAAAATAAAAACAACATAATTCAATCATTTTTAAAGCAAAAAATGTACAATTTATCAACATAATAAGAGTAAAGAAACTGAGATTACTGAGCCGGGTAACAGAGTGGATATATATATAAATAAATTTAAATTTAATTTTCAACAAAGGAAAAGAGTATTTTCTTCTGTCCTTACGTACAGATATCACGCAAAGACATCGTTAAATTGGATATTTTCGTTGAAATATACTGCCTGAAATTTTTCGCGATTACAATACTTCCTTTTTACTTCGTACAAGGAAGTAAAAAAATATCTGAAAATTTATATGAAAGTATTACAGCATATTTTATAGCTCAAAAAGGTTATTATTTTCGAACCTCACTTTTACGTAAAATTGCTTTTATTGCTCGTTTCACTCTTTAAATAAATAGCCGCCGATGCGGCCAGCCGGTTTATATAGTTACTATACAAACTATATATAGGTGGATATATATATATATATATATATATTATTTAAGAGAAGAAATATTACAAAAAATATATATACACCCAGAAGGAAATACTGTCACGAAATTTAACTACTGTCACGAATTAATATGTTAATGAACTACTGTCACGAAATTTAACATATGTTACCGTGAAAGACTGAAATTGGAGAATGTCGTATTCAAGAGGTCCGAGGTCCGTGGCGAAGGCAATGCTCATTTTTTATCTCTCCTGCTTTGAAATAACATAATGTCTCTACAGGTTATTAAAATTTTTAAAGAAAAATTTTGTTTAGTCTTTTTAAAAAAATCATTCAGATATAATCTGCTCCAACGCGACTGCGCAAAATTTAAACAGTACAAAACAAGAATTTTCGAAGCTAAATAAACCACTGAACCAAATAAACTACACCAATATTTTTCAAAACAGCCCAAAACGGCTTTTAAGCAGTTTCCAGCAGTTCTGAACAGTTTTTAAAAATACCAATTTAGCTTGTTGCTTCTAATATGACCAACTGTTTATTTAGTTTCGAGAATTCTTGTTTTGTTATTTTTAAGTTTTGCATAGTATTTTTTTGTTTTGGGTCGGACCCCCCCCCGGCCGAAAAAAAAACCTTATTTTATCGCAGTCTTTATTTGTACCAGTTAAAAGAATTGATGGCTTTACATTACTTTAATTAATTTAATTTATTTGGCACTCATTTTTGATTTATAATCATCCATATGTAATTCAGAAACACAGCTGTTAAAAACTTTTTGGCCGCTCCTTGAAAAAGGACAAAGAATTTTCAACTATCTGTTTCACTTTATTTTATCATTGTTATTTTACTGAATTGTTTTTGTTTCTGTTTCGACCTTGTGTATTTTCTTTTTGTTTGACTTGAACTACCAACATTTTGATTTAATTATTTAATAATTATATCTTGATTACTGAATACGCAGCATATGGCGAGACTTTTTAAATTTCTAAACTCTTTAACTCTTTATACACACACATACACACATGTATACATATATGATTACAAAAAAATTTTTTAAACTATTTGAAATTTATTAATTATAAATTTCAATTTTCGGTCTTTGTGAAAAATTAATTCTAATTTTCTTACTTTATATTTATGAGTTACATATATATATGTGATGTACTAGCTTTTGTCAGGAATAAATAGATTGTTGAAGAATCATAAATGTAGTCGTAGCTAAAATTATCAGACAATAAGTTTAAAAAACAGGATCCATTTATTATTATTCAGGAGAAATAGCAGTTACAAAATCAGATATCCGGAGTAAATAAAAAAGAATTACTAATAACTTTTTGTATGAAGTTTATTGCATCGTGACACTTAAAAAAAGCCCCAATATTCTTTTGCGAGTCCTTTTATAGCCTCTGAAAAGTCAGAGCTTCAAAGAAATGACGTCAGCCTCGTCAGCCAATCCAGTTCGCTTTAAATATTTCCAGAACATTCTATAACCGTACGTGTAGAAAAGGCGGGAAAAACAACTCGACTACGGGGCTGTGGATTTAATTCCACGTACTTTCAAATAAAAGACCATCGCCATTAAAAATGAAAAAGAACATACAGTTAGAATTTTAAGGGTATTCTTGACTATGGAATTTTATTATTACATATATATATATATATGATCGACAATGAAACTGCAACAAAGAATTAATGGAATTTCATTCCAACTAGACTTTTTCCTTAGAAAAAAAGGCGCGCGACAGTTTTCAGTCCACTGTCGTTTGGAGGTACACCAAGCGATAATGAGAAAACTAAACCTCCTCTTGAGTCAACGAAATAATAAAGCAGGAGCCATGGAAAACATTGACTTTCAATTTACCGGAGGTACCGTTAACAAAATGAGTGTCGAGGACGAAATGAATGGCGAGATCGTTTTAAGTAGAGGAACTAAGAGAGATTAAATTGATTGCTTGCACGTAAAAGACATAAAATTGCAGCAGCGGTAATTATTAGGACGGAAGGACAACATTTATCACCAGTTTACGCTTTCGGAACTTCGAAACGTACAATACCTTAGAAATGTACGTATCGAACCAAATTTAAAGTGCGGTCAGATCGAATTTGACAGTACTACACTGTTTTTATACACCGTGTCCATAAACGTCCTTACCCGACCTTTCTTTTCGTAACCGTGGGCCATAAACGTATGCTTCCAATTACAAAAATGGTTTTCAATGAAGCAAATATTCGTATTTCAATTGAATGAAGCAAACATTTAGTATTTTCAGTTTCAGATTTTAAGGGCGTTTTTTGAACGTTTTGTGTGTCACCTTTACTTATTAAATATCATCTTTTTGCACTTCAACCATAAAATTCAGCTCCACAGCAATCTCGCAAAGTAATTTAAAAATGAGCATATATTTAGAATTTTCGATATACAGTTCCGTGCGCTATAAAAAGTATAAAAACTCCTTCCCCCCCCCGTAGAGTGCTGCCATTGCTCGCTTTTAAATCGTTGAGTTTGTTACTTAAAAATTCGTTAAAGTTTTACAAAATATGAAATCGATAATAAAACAAATTCAAAATTTGGGCTTTCAGATGCCCATATTTGCAGTAGGATTACGTCATTTAAAATTGGATGGCTTACCGTCGTTTTATCACAATGCGAGAAATATACATACATTCATGCAGATTCTTCATTATCTAATTTCTTTAAATATAATACAGGGCGATAATATTTATTGGCAACAATTTGAAAAGTGAAACAACGCTTGTAGTGAAACAACGCCAAATGCCAAAACGAAATTAATAGTCCTTATGGGCCTGTTGTCCTTAAAAGGGGGGGAAAATTAAAGTTTGTGATATTTGATGTTATTTTGAATTTGCGTACTGGAGTCGGTTAAAAAAAGAATTCGGATTATTCGGCGTCGATCTCCTCCCCCTTAAATGCCATTTAGTGACCCACTTTTATGACCGACTATTGTCTTTAATTTACAATTTTGTTATACTTGGTATGCCGAAAGAATTTTCACACAAATAAAAGTTTTCAGAGTCTGTAGAAACATAAAGGGTTTAAAAAATAAATAAATAAATAAATAAAAAGAAGAGATGAAAAATGAGCAATGCCTTTGCCGGGACTCGAATTACGGACCTCTCGAATACGCATCGAGTGTGCTGACCACTACATGACGAAGGCATGCTAAGAAGGCGGGATATATACCTTATAAGTATAAGATTTCATAAAAAGAACACAAGATATGGCTGCGGGACAAGTGGAGAGCTTGTAGGAGCTCTCCATTACATCACGTCTTGTCCAATAACAGTAAAAGAAAGAACAACTCTTTTTCCATCGCCATTGCCTTCACTGGAAATTTTGGCAAAATGCAATTCTACTCTTAATGCCATGAAGTCAATTATGCAACTTATACATGTAAATGACTCAGACTTTATTGTTTATCGTTAATCCTACAATATTTATTTCATTCTGATTGTTATTTTTCTTCCATTCACTTCAATGTAATGCTCATTTATTTAGTCACTGCAGTGTTTACTGTAGTGGTGTAGTGTATACACCTGCAGGAAATTGTATATCTGTTTTTAAGTTTCTTTGAATTTTTCTATTATTTTGTTATTATTGTTATTTATTATTTATTTTTGTTATTATTATTATTTATTTGTTATGATTATGATTATTATTTTATTTGTTATGATTATTATTTTGTTTGTACAGTAAGACCCGGCTTAGCGCTGTTTCATTTAGCGCTGTTTCGGTTTAGCGCTCTTTTATTTCAACCCGGGGATTCCACGAAATCGCTCGCAGCATACGGGGATTCCCCGAAATATTATGCAGCGATAGGTTTCAAATACATATCCGAAAGAGTGTACTTGTATTTCTTGTTTGGTGCGGTATTGTACAGACATATTTTGAAGGGGTAATTGTGGAGGATGTCGAAGAAATAATTCAAGAAGCAGCGGCTAGTCTTTCTAATGATGAGCTCAAGGAATTAACTGAACAAGAAGAAAACAAAAATGTTGACAGCAGTGATTCAGAAGAAGAGCAAAACGAACTTTCGATGGCGTATGTAAAAAGGAGTTTGTCTACCATAACTGAAATAATGGATCAATTCATTGAAAATGATCCGAATTTTGACAGGAGCTCAAAAGTAAGGCGTGGTGTTAGAGATGCTCTATCCGTTTATGAAGAACTTTTAAGAGAACAACGCAAAAGAAAAAGGCAGACAACATTAGATGCTTTTGTCACAAAAAGGCAGAACACTGAAAACGCGGAAGGCTAACTAAATATAACTGACTGAGAATTTTTTTTTTTGTTTTTTTTTTAAGAATATTCGTTTTGTTATTTATATTTTGTTTTTATTTTTGCAAGAAATAATAATGTGGTATTAATTTGGGCTTTAAGAAATAAATGTTTGGTTTTATTTTTATTAAAAAAACATTTTTTTTAAATTTAATACCTAACCATCTTCCCCTAACCCCAATATTTACATGTAAAGATAGCCTCGTTTAGCGCTGTTTCGCATTACGCTCTACTTTGATGGAACGTATCCCCCGCGTTAAGCGAGGTCTTACTGTATATATGTTTATTTTAAATTTTACTCTGCTTTAATTAATTGTTCATTTATGTAAAAAGTTCCCCCCCCCCTAAATTACGCTAGCAGTAACTTTACTGGCTGTCCCTTCACTTCCTGTTTTAGCCGTCATGACTTCCCCCCTTTTTTTGTTTTAAGTTTACAAAGCTTTCTCTAAGTTTAGCCTTTCCTCTCAGCCCCTTTTAGTCGATAGGCTTTGCTTCATTTCGCCTGTTCCCCTTCTTTTTAGCCGTAATAGCTCTCCCCTTCTTAGACTAGTTTTTGGCTTTTTGTTTCTTTCCTTTTAGCCGAAAGGCACCCCTGCTCTATTAGCCCCTTGGCATTTTTTTTTTTTTTTTTTAAAGCTTTTTTGCTTAGTTGACATGCTCTGCCCAGTTTTAGCCTATTGGCTTTTGCCCACTTTGGTAGTTAGCACCTGTCTCCTCCTGCCATGGAGGTAGGAAACTTACTTCCTACCTCCATGCCTCCTGCCTACTCCGGAGTGAGATAACGGAGTGGTTAGAAACGTGGATTCCAATCGTTACACTTTAGTAATCGTTTTGTAACAATTAGAATAGTTACAAAACACCGCAGTTGCTTTCAGTAGCAGGAGCGGTTATAAGAGTTTGTTGCTGTTGATACCTTGTAAGTCTAAAAATACGTTGTTAATATTCACAGGAAGTTTTCTCTCTTTAGAATCATATTTTGGTGATCGCAAAAAAATTCATTCAAGTACTAATATTTTCCGTTTTTAATTAACGCAAGTAATATGACGAGGCACAAGGTGCCGCCAAATCTACGAAAACCCGATATAAAGAAGTTTACAGATATACATTTCACACTATTTTAAACTGAAACGACCTCCAAACATATGAAAATCTGCTACAGCGAATTTCATGAATACATACTTTATGTTATATTAGAAGGCTATAACGAGCTTTCAAACGTTCGGAAATAAGGAACATAACGGATATAAATGTAATGTTACTTTAGACGGATATAACGAGCCTCTTAATGCGCGAGAATAGGATATAAGAATTTAAGATATATAGAGAAAAGTAGTCAACGAGTTGAGAATAAAGTACCTTGGTACTAAAGGAATAAATCAGCGCAAAGAGCTGCTAAATTATATTTAAGTTTAATAGTATAGTTAGTTCCATCTCATCAGTAATAAGACCCGAATTTTACGAAGTAAATTAAAACATGATGTACATAAAAGCAAAAATCCAAGATATTAAGACATTTAATTGAAAGAAGAAATTAAAAAAACTAAGATACTAAGACATTAAATGGAATGAAGAAAGTAAACTAGGGAAATTATGTGCAAAAAAATTAAACAATTATTTTAGAACTTAATGCTAGTTTAGACGGATATAGCGAGCTCCAAACACATGAAAATCGGATGTAACAAACTTAACAGATACTCACTTAAAGATATTTATAGATGAATATTACAAATCACGAAACGATGAGAAAATCGAAAAAGCGAACTTCATGGACATACACGGAAAGTTAATTCAGACGGATAGAGCATACATACATACATACAGCTCCGTACATACGAAAATCGGATATAACGAATTTAATACGACATTGAAAGAGCATGCTACTTAACACATGTTCATAAACAGAACACTTCAATTAGCTTAACCAGGAGAAGTTCATGCAGAAGTCAAATATTCTTCAAGGTTAATAACGCACAAATGTCGTTCAGCAAGGGTTAATATCAATTTATCCTTATTTCATAACCTACAATTACCGCTAATTAAGTCTTTTAGGTTCCACAATGCATTTGAAAGAGTTAATAGTTCCAAAATGCATCAAATGAAATAAATAAATATGACACTATACAGTCACTATAACTGAAGTCTATAATGGCGTTAAAATGCATTCAGCGGAGTTTTTCCAATACTTTTGTCCATTGCGTTACGCTACGTTACCATGCATGGACAAACCAAATGACTTACAAGATGTTACCATCGCCCCAAATGTAATTCTGCATCTTCGAAGCAGCCGCGCAAAGAGTGCTGCCGCCTCGATAAAGCATAAGATCTTTCACTTCTTTTTTTTTTTTCCCAATTTTAAACAATCTGTCAGAGATTAATACTCTAGCTGTTAATGTAGTACCTGATATTGAAACGTGCTTTTTATAACATTACTTATCTCATATAATTCAAATACGTATGTTCAACTTGTAAAATTACTAGATGCAGTATTAAGGTATAAAAATAATACAAAATGTAATAGTAGTTTATATTGGGTAGAAATGGAATAAAAAAGTACAGTAAAGAAAAAATAAAAGAATATAATAATAGTTTATATTATGCTTATTAATAGTTTATGTTAGGTAAAATAAAATTTTATATCACGATATATAAGTACAAAGTATAATAATAGTTCGTATTAAAAGAAACAAACAAAAAATATAGTAAATAAAAAATAAAAGAACATAATAGTTAATATTACGCTTAGTAATAGTTTATGTCAGATACAATAAGCGTTTATATTACGATATAAATAATACAAGGTACAGTAATAGTTTGCACTAGGCGAAAAGAAATAGAAAAGCATAGGGGGGGAGATAGAGACAGGAACAAAAAAAAAGTACAATAATAGTTTATATTAGGTTTATTAATAATTAGATTAGGTTTACCAATAGTTTATATTACGATATAAATAATACAAAGTATAACAACAGTTTGAATTAGGAGAAAGAGAAAAACAAGAAAAGCATAATAATAACTTATATTAGGTAGTTATAAAAACAGGAAAAGTTTAATGATAGTTTATATTAGGTAGTTATATTAGGTATAATAGTTTACATTACTTTGTAAATTATACAAAGTATAATAATAGTTTCCATTAGGAGAAAAAAATATAAAGATATATTAAAGGGGGAAAAGGGCAAAGTAGAAAAAGATATAATAATAGTTTAAATTAGGTTAACCAATAGTTTATGTTAGAAACAGTATTAGATAATAATAAGAGAAAAGAAACAGAAAAGTATAAAATGAAAGGAAAATAGGAAAAAAGTATAACAACAGTTTTTATCGGGTCGTAATGTCAGTAACTATTAGGTTATAATGATAGAAGGTATAATCAGTGATATTTTATAAACATTTTCCACAATGTTTAAACAAATAAAAAAAAATTTAGCCCCATATAATGAATACGCACATATGTTACATGGTAAGCTGGATTTTGGAGGAAAAAAAAACTCTCGCCAACGAAACACAATATTTTTACTCCGCATAAACTAATTTTGATACATTTATTCATGTTTTCAGTGGCATATTATTAAGCCCTTCAAATAACAGTAAAATGTTCGAAGACCATTCTTTTTTTCTTTCCCTTATATCGTCCAGAAACAAATATAACTTTCTAATTTAAAAAAAAACAGACTCTGTTGCGCTCTATACAATATATCCCGTCAAAACACTCGCATCCTAAAATTTTCAATTTCCTCGTCAACCGATTCGACAGCTACAGGTGTTTGTTCTCAGAAAACGACGCACGCAAAATTCAACATGCCAAAACGCGAAACAAAATTGTCGTTTCTTAGACTGCGATTCATTTCTTTACCCAGGCCCTTAAAATAGGGAAATGGAAAATTCGTGCAAAATTCGTATAAAAATGAATTTTTTATGCAAGATCGGAAAATGTGAAGTTTTTTTTTTTTTTTTTTTTTTTTTTCCGTAAAAATTACGAAAAATTCGTAGAAAAAATCGCAAATATGTGCTACCTGTAAATTTTTACTTCCTTGTACGAAGTAAAAAGGAAGTATTGTAATCGCGAAACGTTTCAGGCAGCACATTTCAACGAAAATATCCATTTTGACCGCTATCGAATGCAATTTAACGATGTTTTTGCGTGATATCTGTACGTAAGGACAGAATAAAAGACTCGTTTCCTCCAAAAAAATTATAAAACTTATTTAAAATTAATTCTGAAGAGAATTTTTCGTGGCGTCTGTACGTACGTATCTTGCATAACTCAAAAACGAGTAGCCTCAGAACGTTGAAATTTTGTATATAGGACTGCTATAACATGTAGATGTGCACCTCGTATTTTGGTTGCAATCGGCTGCACCAAACATATATAAATATATTTATATATATATCCACTCTGTTATCCGGCTCAGTGATCTCAGTTTCTTTACTCTTATATGTTTGTAAATTGTACATTTTTTGTTTTAAAAATGATTGAATTATGCTGTTTTTATCTTCCGGTTAAGGATTTTATGCCTTTAGTAAATCTGTGTGCAATATTTTTAGAATTATCAGCAATTTTAAAGTTGTTTAAGTGCCGCTAAGCCTTTTTTTTTTATGGCGGCCACTGATTGTTTACATTTGAAATAGCAGACTATCTAGTGGATTTGTTGCCAATCTAGAGAAACTTAGCTTCCCAACCACAAAGATAACGCCTTCATTTATTATTCCCAATTAAATCATGCTGAATCCTTTCTGGAATTTTTTCGAGGAAATAAGTGTTTAAGATTTACTTCGTAATTTTTAATATAGATATTTTGAGTTTTTATGTATTTCTACCTTCTCGCGAAGTGAGAACTGAATTAGTTGAATGAGAAATACTCAATCGTCTGTGAAAAACTGTTTCTTTTTTGTTTTCTTTGCTTAATTTCTTTTATACATCATTCTAGCTTTATTATAGTATTTAAATAGAACATGGGGCGACGATTAGATAATTCTATTCTTTAAATGATATTAATTTTGTGCATTATGAGTTATAATATGAACGAAATATAATACTGTTAAGTGAATCTAGCGCCAGAGTGTCGCTATGGTAAACAAATAATACTAGAGTGAATTTTAAAGAATGCATTTATTCTATTGTGGTTTATGCGCTGTCGGCGAAGTAGATTTAATTCAATCCAATAAGTTTAAATGTAATGCAAGAAAAAATGCGTATAATTTAATATTCCGTTTAAGGAAGTCATGTGGTGTACACATCAGATTTTTTAGTTATGTTTAAGGAGAGAGAAAATTCTTTACATCCTGCTTCATTCAAAGGGCGACTGGAAACAAGAACGAAATACAGGTTGCGACGAATTATCGTCCACCATATTTTAATCGGACGCCAGTGTTATGTAAAGAAAATACAAAGCTTGTTAGCGAAGCATGCTATCACTCACACAACGATGATACGCAGAGGAGAATGCAGTAATTCTTTTGAACATTTGACCAGACAGTGCTTTAAATTTAAAACGGGAAATGAATTTCACGCTATCGGAGGACTCCACCAGTGGCGGAGTGGTTAAGATGCTAGCAGTTAGATCCACGTTCGATCTCCCGCGAAGGCAGCCCACCCCTGAGAGAGAAAGCCGGCGTGTTATATCCATATTTAAATAATTTAATATATATAACCTAGCGCCCTCGAGTTTCAAGCTTTGACGAAAGCTTTAAGAAAATGATACAGCAAAAATTTTCTTCTGTGTGTTTTTCGCGCAGATGTGAAAAGGAATTGCTATGCAGAAACGCAAAATAAAACCATGAAATTGATTCTGCTGTTATTCAGCTCTATATTGCATTGTGTTCTGTTCTACATCTTATTCTACACTGCCATTCCATTCAATTCTGTTCTACGTTCGATTTTATTGTAATCTGTTCTGCATTCTATTTTATTTTATATTATGTTCTGCTCTATACTTTATTCTAGAGTCTGACGCATTTTAAATTCTCTTTCCCGTTTTATATTTTTCTACTCAACATTCTATTCCATTGAGATTCTAATGTATATTCTATCCTGTTCAATATTCTATTCTCTATAGTCTGTTGTGTTCGATATTTAACTCCATATTCAGTTGCATTTTAAATTCTCTTTCGCTCCATATTCTCTTCTACTCTGTTGTCTGCTTATGCAGTTTTATTCCTTATTGTATTCTATTCTCTTCTATGTTCTGATTTATATTTTATTCTATATTCTGTTCGATCTGTATTCAATTTTACATTTTGTTCTGCTGTACATTCTATTTTGTTTTATATTCTAGACCAGGGCTTCTTAAACTTTTTTCAGCCGCGACCCCATTTTACCACTGAGATTTGTTTCACGACCCCTGAACCCGATGATATTTACCAAAATTTTCCGGGACCCCCATAAGCATTTCGCAAATCCCACACACTCGTGTGTGAAACTATCAGTTTCTTCACTTGTTTACTGTACTGTACTGTATATACTTTTGAAGTTTCAGGTCATTAACTTTAATTTCTATAAATTCTTTTAATTAAAAATTTTTTCCTTTCGCAAATCCCACACACTCGTGTGTGAAACTATCAGTTTCTTCACTTGTTTACTGTACTGTACTGTATATACTTTTGAAGTTTCAGGTCATTAACTTTAATTTCTATAAATTCTTTTAATTAAAAATTTTTTCCTTTCGCAAATCCCACACACTCGTGTGTGAAACTATCAGTTTCTTCACTTGTTTACTGTACTGTACTGTATATACTTTTGAAGTTTCAGGTCATTAACTTTAATTTCTATAAATTCTTTTAATTAAAAATTTTTTCCTTTCGCAAATCCCACACACTCGTGTGTGAAACTATCAGTTTCTTCACTTGTTTACTGTACTGTACTGTATATACTTTTGAAGTTTCAGGTCATTAACTTTAATTTCTATAAATTCTTTTAATTAAAAATTTTTTCCTTTCGCAAATCCCACACACTCGTGTGTGAAACTATCAGTTTCTTCACTTGTTTACTGTACTGTACTGTATATACTTTTGAAGTTTCAGGTCATTAACTTTAATTTCTATAAATTCTTTTAATTTAAAATTTTTTCCTTTCGCAAATCCCACACACTCGTGTGTGAAACTATCAGTTTCTTCACTTGTTTACTGTACTGTACTGTATATACTTTTGAAGTTTCAGGTCATTAACTTTAATTTCTATAAATTCTTTTAATTAAAAATTTTTTCCTTTCGCAAATCCCACACACTCGTGTGTGAAACTATCAGTTTCTTCACTTGTTTACTGTACTGTACTGTATATACTTTTGAAGTTTCAGGTCATTAACTTTAATTTCTATAAATTCTTTTAATTAAAAATTTTTTCCTTTCGCAAATCCCACACACTCGTGTGTGAAACTATCAGTTTCTTCACTTGTTTACTGTACTGTACTGTATATACTTTTGAAGTTTCAGGTCATTAACTTTAATTTCTATAAATTCTTTTAATTAAAAATTTTTTCCTTTCGCAAATCCCACACACTCGTGTGTGAAACTATCAGTTTCTTCACTTGTTTACTGTACTGTACTGTATATACTTTTGAAGTTTCAGGTCATTAACTTTAATTTCTATAAATTCTTTTAATTAAAAATTTTTTCCTTTCGCAAATCCCACACACTCGTGTGTGAAACTATCAGTTTCTTCACTTGTTTACTGTACTGTACTGTATATACTTTTGAAGTTTCAGGTCATTAACTTTAATTTCTATAAATTCTTTTAATTAAAAATTTTTTCCTTTCGCAAATCCCACACACTCGTGTGTGAAACTATCAGTTTCTTCACTTGTTTACTGTACTGTACTGTATATACTTTTGAAGTTTCAGGTCATTAACTTTAATTTCTATAAATTCTTTTAATTAAAAATTTTTTCCTTTCGCAAATCCCACACACTCGTGTGTGAAACTATCAGTTTCTTCACTTGTTTACTGTACTGTACTGTATATACTTTTGAAGTTTCAGGTCATTAACTTTAATTTCTATAAATTCTTTTAATTAAAAATTTTTTCCTTTCGCAAATCCCACACACTCGTGTGTGAAACTATCAGTTTCTTCACTTGTTTACTGTACTGTACTGTATATACTTTTGAAGTTTCAGGTCATTAACTTTAATTTCTATAAATTCTTTTAATTAAAAATTTTTTCCTTTCGCAAATCCCACACACTCGTGTGTGAAACTATCAGTTTCTTCACTTGTTTACTGTACTGTACTGTATATACTTTTGAAGTTTCAGGTCATTAACTTTAATTTCTATAAATTCTTTTAATTAAAAATTTTTTCCTTTCGCAAATCCCACACACTCGTGTGTGAAACTATCAGTTTCTTCACTTGTTTACTGTACTGTACTGTATATACTTTTGAAGTTTCAGGTCATTAACTTTAATTTCTATAAATTCTTTTAATTAAAAATTTTTTCCTTTCGCAAATCCCACACACTCGTGTGTGAAACTATCAGTTTCTTCACTTGTTTACTGTACTGTACTGTATATACTTTTGAAGTTTCAGGTCATTAACTTTAATTTCTATAAATTCTTTTAATTAAAAATTTTTTCCTTTCGCAAATCCCACACACTCGTGTGTGAAACTATCAGTTTCTTCACTTGTTTACTGTACTGTACTGTATATACTTTTGAAGTTTCAGGTCATTAACTTTAATTTCTATAAATTCTTTTAATTAAAAATTTTTTCCTTTCGCAAATCCCACACACTCGTGTGTGAAACTATCAGTTTCTTCACTTGTTTACTGTACTGTACTGTATATACTTTTGAAGTTTCAGGTCATTAACTTTAATTTCTATAAATTCTTTTAATTTAAAATTTTTTCCTTTGTCTGTATTGTCTTATCTTTATCTATTTTCAGGTACATTGCGTAAAAATATTTGGTAATTGTAAAATTATTATAATAAGTTAAAGAAATATCAAAATTCCTAAAATTTTTCGAGACCCACAGTTTAAGAAACTCTATTCTAGACTACATAGCATTCTGTTCTCTTGTATAGTTTATATTTTCTTCTGATCTATATACTATTCTACTTCACATTCTATATTGAATGTGCGGCAACAAATTCAAATTTTTGCCAACTCTTTGGCGAGAGCGCTGTAAAGCATTCCATACCATGCTTTTTAAATCTTCTAACACTTCTTTTCTCCCTTCTACGCGCGTTACTTAACTCCAGACGATTGTGCGGTGTAGTAAAAGTAACCAACAGGCTATCATCGTCACAAAAATCATCCAGAAGAATCGTGTTTAAAGCAGAGAGTGGAGAGACAAGGAGCCAGATAAAAAGTGGAAGACGAACAATGGTCAAGGCCATCTACAGGCTGAGGCATCCTTCGCTTCCTGAAACCGCCGATAAACACGGCTTTCAGAGATCCTGAAGGTAACAGAGCCGGGAGCACGTGACGCGCACGAGGAAATGCGTCCGCCGACACGAAACATTTTTTCACGAAAACGAGAGGGAACACTTGTTTCACTTTGGAAGAAACATTAAAGCCGCATGCAAATGAGCCAGTATGCTAGAATCGGGTCTCTCTTTTTACAGAATCTTCTTACGGTCTCTTATTAGTCAGTAATGAAGGATATGTATGTATGTTTATTCCTTTCGAAATTTCGAATTATTTTGCGAAAAAACGGCACACCTGGAACCATCTCATTTTTAATGCTCACACTCCTCCATCCGTACACGGGCACCTCGCAGGCCGGATTTTTAATTTGCTTTTATTTCATATTTTGTATTAATTTTTGATTAAGAAACCCAGCAACTCGAAAGAGAACAGGACTTTTCGAAAGAAATGTTTTTGCTTCCAGGGGCCAGACTGTTGCCATTCGGCAAAATATAATTTTTTCCCCAAATTTTCATCAATAAACTCAGCTAGTTAAAAGTAACGCCTTACCATCCCGAAATAAAACTTTACCTTCCACGCCGTAAAGCGTAAGCCATTTAACTTTTAATCCATCTGTTATGGATTAATAAATTGAGCTATTGAAAAGCAATAAACGTATTTCTTAAGAATATTTTTTCTACATTTCAGTTTGATGGATTTAAATAAAAATGTATCTAAATCACAGGATATCTAATCAGAAACATTAAATGTTTTTTGAAATCAGATTAGCCGTACTCATTAAAATCATCAGATTTTTTCCCCCGTTTTGTGATAGCTATTTTAGTTGGCTGGTCACGAAATCAGTAAGTGGTTGTAACCAACGATTAAATATATGAATTGGTCACAATCACTTAAATTCCAGCTATAACTAATCGCTTTAATCATTCTGCCAAAAAAATATGAAAGCTTTGTTCCTACATCAGTCAGCAGAAACATCAAATTTCAGAGAAATGCAAAATAAGAGATCTTACGCCACATCGGATTGGCAAAAACGTTCTAATTGAAAAAATAGTAACGCATATTCGAGGTATTAATGGGAATGACAAACACATTAACAGTTCAAATCCTTCGCAAGAACGCGGAGCGGGAAAATATTTAAGCGCGACGTCAACCGAGAAAAAGTTTCGCATGTAACGTCTGCATTCTGCGATGCGAAATAAATCAGTTTATGTATCAAAATCCTATCGAAATAAATCAGTTTATGTATCAAAATCCTATCGAAATAAATCAGTTTATGTATCAAAATCCTATCGAAATAAATCAGTTTCCGCGATGCGGAATTAATCAGTTTAAAGTCGAAAAGTGCACACGGACGTCATCTTCCTTTGATGCAGTAGACATCCATTTACACTGTTGCAGAAACAAAAGATTTACAGTGCATTTATTTACTCTTGAAGCATTAAATGTGAAGCCGCTACACGTTCTCGCTTCTTCGCGCATGCGCCACGATCACATTCGTCGACAAGTTGAACTACTACCGTAACACTAGCCTTAATAATGTGTTTCGAAAGTAATAATCAAAAGTAAATAAATGTATGCATACGTAACTGGAACTGTCGGATGAAGCGTCGCAAAGGATGTTTAACCTAATTACGGTTACGGATGATGCGGGTATAACGTTATATTTTAAATATTATTTTTTAACTTTCGGTAAGGCGTAGAAGGCTACAACCTATTTTTTTCAAGGTTGTGTAACATTTTTACGTAACCGCGTAAGAAGCTTACAGAACAACACACCTGTTTGTATGGAAATAGCCGAATACATGAAAATGTTCATCAGCGAGATTAATTATAATAAAAGTTAACAAATTTTAAATTTGAATTTCCGGGAGAGGGAAGCTAAAAATAAAATTTTATTCGAATCTGAATCCTCTTTGTTTATCGAATGTCCAAACTTGTAATCCTTCATATAAGAATAACAACTATAAGAAAAGGGAAGACTCATTTTTTTTTATAGTTTTGAAAATAAATAAAGCAATATGTAAATCAATTTGAGAGCATTTCAAACAGACCCTATCATAAAAAATGTATTTTTTTATTGAAGATTCTTTTACAGTAATATTTGCATTCTTCTGCAACAAGTATTTTTCTTTTTACATCAAAGATTTTTGACAATAATTTTGGCATCGTTCTGTAACAACTATTTTTACTACACTTTCTAACATTAAAAGATTTTGATATTCACTTAGTTTTGCAACACTCTTTTTAATTATTTTTTTTATCGAAGATTTTGGGCAGTAATTTTCCCATATGTTTATATTGCAGAATACAAGATATATATTTACACTGAAAGTTTCTGGCACTAATTTTCCTGTTTATCTGCAATGGATAATTTTTTTACATTGAAAGTTTTTTTATAGTAATTTATCCATTGATATGGACTACTCTTTTTAATTAATTAATAATTTATTATTTTTCTCTTTTAATCGAAGGTTTTTGACATTTTCCATCGTTTTGCAATGGGTATATATATATATTTTTTTTACATTGAAGGATTTTACAGTAATCTTCTTATCCACAATAAGCATTTTTTTAAAAACATTGAACGTTTTTTAAATTTTTAATTTAGTAATTTAAGCATTGTTCTGAAATATTTTTTTAAATTTTTATTTTATTTTTGTGAATCAAAAGTTTTTTATAGTAATTTTCTAATTTTTGTGCAATAAGTACCTTCATGATAGTAATTTACCCCCTGTTCTGAAACATATATATTTTAAATTAAAAATTTTTGTTAATTTTTTAATCGAAGTTTTCTGTCTGTAATTTCCCTCTTGTTCTGGAATAATAAAATTCTTTCTTTCTTTTTTACTTTGAAAGTTTCTGCCAGTAAAAGACAGACAGCAGTTAATCAGTAGTTGACTATACAATTACTGATTCAAATTTCTAATTAATTATTTCAAAATAATCTTTGGCATCATTTCGCTCAACCCGAGCAATACACAATAATCAAAAAGCAAACCTCGCACTCCAAGGTGCAATCATGCATAATGCAGCAGCACATTAAATCTCTCCACTCGAATCTCCATTCGATTTCCTGTGATGCCCCACTTAGCTGCCGGACGTCCACCCATTACGGCCACCACCTCCTTCGGACAACACGGGGCACAATCCTCCCCCACTCCCGATTCCACGGATTGCCGAAAAATCAATCAATAACGGTTCGTATTCCAAAGCCAGAGATGGAAAGAAGAGGGGTAAGGGAAGCAAAGCCCGAGAGAGTCCGGCTATTTTTGGACTTGGCCCGTTTCCAGAATACGAACGATATGTATTTCTTCACACGAAGAGAAAGAGAAAATGCCAGAGTCGCTTGTTGATGAAATTAACCTTTCCTCATTGTGGATGCAACTCGGGTTTAAACGCTCCTCAAGGTTTGCCATGTTCAAACGATCTTTATTCCATTTCTTTCTTCCACATCGCTCGGGAATATGATCTGTGTTTACTTCGGCTGGAAGGATTCAAATATATTTCATTTTCTCTCTCCCGTCACATATTCAAGTCAAATATCCACGATATATCAAAATATCAGGTAATTATTGCGAGTAAAAATAAGATTTATTTGTGTTTGAAAATTTTCACGAGGAAAGGAAAGAACGCAAAGAGGACTTTTCAATTTGCCATGAAAAGCGGATCAGTCGTCAGTATTTACCCTTAATTATTGAATATGCCAAATCCTTCTCCTCCTCCCTCTCTCTCTCTAAAAATAAAATAAAATAAAATAAAATTAAATTAAAAAGTCGTGAAGTTTTTATTCACTGATAAAATATGGCTCTACACCATATTTCTACGATTTTAAAACATGTAACATGATACTCATTGCCAGATTTGTTCGAGTCTAAAACGATAATCGTATGATTCTATAACATATTTCTACGATTCTAAGACACAAGGCATGATATTATACACTACGTTTTTAT
Source organism: Stegodyphus dumicola (assembly GCF_044657685.1). NCBI lineage: Eukaryota > Metazoa > Arthropoda > Arachnida > Araneae > Eresidae > Stegodyphus > Stegodyphus dumicola. The sequence goes on from NC_140769.1 coordinate 263,660,271, forward strand.
GATTTTAAGGCAACGATTGTATTTTTACGATTCTAACAAGATAAGCAAATGTCTGTATCATGTTTCTAGGAGTCTATCACAATAACGATATTTGTACGATTCTAAGAAAATATCTGTACGTTTCTAAATCACATTCCTACGGTTCTAAAACATACAACATGAGACTCTCGAATGCATTTCTACGATGTCAGGATGATAATCGTTATTTTTACAATTCTAAGAGGCTAACCGTACGTCTCGATACCATATTTCTACGATTCTAAGACACACAACAAGAAACTCTGTACTGCATTTCTACGTTTTTAAGGCCATAAATTTTTCCGATTTTAATAAGATAATTTTACATCGCTGTATCATATTTCTACTATTGAGACAATAACAATATTTCTAGGATTCTAAGATGCAGACTATGAGACTGCTTATTGTGTTTCTAAGATTTTAGCTTACAGTGTTCCTGTGTTCAGCTTACAGTAACTTAATTTTCAACACTGGATACTAAAAAGTAAACCGGGTTCATACCGACGACAAAGTCTATGATTAACCCCACATCGCGTATAATGTAACGTAATGTAACGTAAATTTCGTATAATGTAACGTAAAAAGTCTGAAGAGCTTTTCCAAAAAAATAAGATTACTATTTAACATTGAATCGCGCAGAATTGGCGAGATATAGCTATCTATTTGAATTGGCGAGATGTAGCCAAGTTGGCGATGAGTTTGGCGACTAATTTTTGTCTCCAAATTAAGCAAGAAATCGTCAAAAGTCGCCAAGCTTAGCGGCATTTTGGTCCAGTCCCAGTATAATTGCTACTGCAATTGATCACTTTATTTAGCTATATCGCCGTGGCAGCCTCACCTTTTAGATGCGGTTTGCACTACGCTGTATTCTTCTTGGCTTGAAAGGTAACAACTGTTTGTGTTCTGTTATACTGAGAAGAGCTGTACGAGTATTTTTATGAAAAGTTTCAGAACTGTGACGTGTTGCTTTTGATAAAATACATTTTATCAAGTTATCATCGGTTCTGCATGCATACAATCTATTAAGAACCCTCACGAGATGAAAAACTTAATTTATTGTTTTTAAATCGCCGAGTTTCTTGTTCCATCCACAGACAGTTTCAAAGATTAATTACAGATCTTACGCTTTGCCGAATGGTGACTGTGACATTACAGCTTATGGCGAAATCACATAAATTGGCACGTGAAAGATATTTTTTTATAGGCGTCAGTGGACAAGTCACGGAGTTTGTAGAATAAATTCAAAAGAGAAATTTCTTACGCTTTTCCGCATTGCAATACATTTAAGTCTCTGAGCTGTCCGATTAAATTCAAAAATACATTAAATTTGCACAAATATGAAATAAATAAATAAAAAAATTCCCAGTTCGGGCTTCGATGTGCCCATGTTCGGATGGAAGACTAGCATTCAAAATTAGGTGGCCCTAGATGACACGGTTATTCTTCCAGTGTAATGAACATATGTTACCGTGAAAGACCGAAATTGGAGAATGTCGACTTTCACCGGAGAATATCAACATTCACCAAATACGTCGGTGAAAGACCGAATATTTCACTACATTCTTGTACATTCGGACCCTCACCGGTGTATGTCGACAATCACAGATATGCTCTGGTGAAAGTCGAAAAGAGAGGTCATAAAGTGCCATAATAGTTTAAGTTGTTGCAATAAATAAGATTTGAATCACATAATTTAGTAAGTTTTTTATGAGTATTATTTTATTTTCTCATTTAGAACGTACTGTATAATTAAGTAAGTTTTTAACTTCTATTATTTTCCTTTCTCATTTTGAATGTATTGTGTGTTTTAGGTTCTCATGTTCTTAAGTTCTTATTTCAAATTTCAAGTGTGTTTATTCGCGACTGAATTACGAGAAGAAAATATAATTTTGTTATATGTTCAACATTCACCATTAGTACATGGTGAATGTCGACATTGACCGCTGTAAGTCAGAAATAAGAGTATTTGGAAGATATTTCGGACATACACCAAGAGACTATGTGAATGTTGACATTCACCGGTGAAAGTCGACAGTCTCCACATTTCGGTGTTTCACCGTAACACATACAAATATACAGATTCTTCATGTTTAATACTGTAATTCTTCGCGTATTTTTTCCTACCTTTTTAGCGTCAGGTTCAGATAATTTTTAAAAATATTTGCGTCGTTGTCTCTTCCTTAATGCGTTCATAGAAGGAGCTCCTCTAAATTTTAGATTGGATTCGTCCAAGCAGTGATTGTTTTCGTCTTATGAAAAAGCTGCCTGCGAAGGTCAGGCCGAACCTTTTCCTTCTAACTGACCAAATACAGAAAACACAAATTGACTTTCAGTGTATGATTTCTTGAAATCCGCTGCACATTCTCCTTTCGTAAATCATTTACGAATGATTTTAGGGTAAGGGAGTAGCAAGGGACAACAATAAGAGCGGAAGTGATTGAGGATGCGGGGAAGTAGAAAACAAGATACCTTATTAGATATTGTGATGTTAATATTACTATGTATTCTTACTGGAGTGTAAGTTTCTTTTAAAGAAATAATATTGTGATAGTTAGCAATAGTTTACCCCCGACTTTTTTTCATTTATCATGTTCTTGCTGCAACCGCGTCCTTCGGAAATTACATGTTTTGCGTAATCTTCCCCTCTCGATTTTTGGATAAGGAAATTAATGAAAAAACGGAGAAAAATATGTAAGGAAATACAATAATATCGAAGATAAGGCGGTTATATTTCACCTACGAATTATCAGATAATAACTACACAGAAAAATTTAAAAATCCGGTCTTTCAATATTATTAGTTCTGAATTGGATTTATAACAATGTAATGATTTTACCTCACACGAATCTTCCCGAAGTGAAATGTTATCACTGTCTAAAAATTTCTTCGAAGGGGGCGCGAAACTAAATAGCACTGCCAGCGGAGCAGCAGTGCCAAGTTTTAAGTTTTGTCTTTCTCAGCAGAGATTCGGCTTCACTACCCAGTTTTTACCCGAAAATGGAACGAGGACCATTTGGCATATCAATAACAGCGGTTACCGTTAGTGTACGTAAATCGGCACGGTGGACCGCTTGAATGAACGCGAAAACGATAACTGGCAGGAAACTAACCAAGAAAGGGAGAGAGAACTGGAGCAAACTTTAAAAAAACGCGTGTTACGAATGACTGCTTGATATAATGGCAACGATTAACTAGAAATCATTTTTAGTTGCATAGCTTCGTGTGGGATATAATATGCTACATTCTAGTAACAAAACAGAATACACAACAGAATACAATATATTATCTTACATACAATATATTATGGGAAGGGATGCCTTCGTGGCGGAATTTCTGAAGGTAGCTGGATCTTATTGTCTTTGCTGATGGAAAACCGGCCATAAAAATGTTTATGAAATCATACTAGCTGGACTCATTAAAATCATTATATACTTTTTTCTTTTTTATACAGATTCACCTTTAATACTATAAATCTTCGCGTATTTTTTCCTACCTTTTTAGCGTCAGGTTAAGATAATTTTTTAAAATATTTGCGTCGTTGTCCCTTCCTTGATGCGTTCATAGAAGGAGCTCCTCTAAATTTTAGAATGGATTCGTCCAAGCAGTTATTATTTTCCATCTTATGAAAAAACTGCCTGCGAAGGTCAGGCCGAACTTTTTCCTTCTAACTGACCAAATACAGAAAAGAAAACACGAATTGACTCTTTTAGAGGGCTAGCTTTCGAAGAAACAATATAACGAATATAAAAAATGTATGCCAACCCTTAATACTCTATTGGGAATTCTGAAGGTATGCTGTTTTTAAATATTTCGTGATTTTGTCTTGCATTTTATACGCCATAAAAGAGAAGAAAGCTTAAAAAAAAGTGTTAGTCGGAGTGAACCCTAGTGCAAATTGGTAACTGCGAGACACAGCGATACCATAAAAGGCCTTAACAAATCCTCTGGTGTGATGTTAAAATCTGAATACTTTGAAATTTTCTTTCATTTCATCATTCAATTATTATACGTTTTCGTCAGTTAATTCATTTCTCTCATAGAACCGCATATACCGAACCATATTTTCGATTTCTTGATGTTCATTATACCAGGATTCGACCAAATAGCAACAGTTACTACTTTTATTTGCAACAGCTTTATTAAAAATGTACAAAATATATAATATTAGTGGCAGATACAAAATTTCTAATTAAAGAATTAACTGAGAAAAATTATTTTTCGAATGCTTGTACAAGGTCCATAACGTTTAAGAGATCTCGAGCGCTTTCAACTGAAACGCTAACAGTATAAATTTAGAATACTTATAAAGCTCTAAAAAAAAAAAAAAAAAAAAAAAAAAAAAAAAACATCAATAATCATTTTGTTTATAAATAATAAAATAACAATAATTCGATCAGACATTAAACATTGGTATTCCGTTGTTTCGTTTCAATCTCTCAAAATATTCACGGCATCCAGAAATAAATTTGTACAAAATTATCAAAAAATTTCCAACTAAGTAAAAATCTGAAATTTTAAACTAAACATAAATAAATGAATAAACAAATAGGCGTATTTGTAACGTTTTGTGTGTTGCCTTTATTTATTAAATACCATGTTCTTCGCACTTAACCTTTTCCGGCCTGCTACCTTTTAAAGTTGCAGTTTTGATTTAAAAAAAAAAAAAAGTAGGCAGTCTTATTAGGCCCAAAGGAGTACACAAGTAAAATTTTGTGAAGATAGCACTTATCGTTTTAATTGTGTGGGTGTGCCCGAAGTGGGCACACTGATTGAATAGAGCTTCGAAAAGAGTGCTGAAACGAGCATTGTTGTCAATGAACTGACCGATGAGATGCGGAGAAACAAAGAATACAGACTCTCAGTCGCCCTAGATTATCGGTGAGCCCGGTCTGGGCACACCTAGAGTTCGCCGTTTGATTTTAGGCAAGATTTCAAGGTAAAAATTTAAAACTAATATAGAATAAGGAGATTAGCATACAGCCAAAAAAATAACATAGAAATTTCTTTTCAAACAATTCCTTTTATAGCCTAAAAAAAATCTGGAAGATTTCTTTTGAAAAATGAGGGTCTTAAAAAACTAAACATGGCTAAAATATATGGAATAGTTTGTGTTGAACTGCCATCTACTATAAATAAAGAAAGTTCAGAATAACCTATAAATCCTTTTTCATTCAATTTTTCTGTGCGTACAGAAGGAAATTTTTAGGTGTGTCCAAGACCGGACACACTGTGCCGCAAAGGGATAAACCATAAATTTCAATTCAGCAGCAATATCAGAAAATATTTAAAAGAGTATATCTTTAGAATTTCCAATACACAGTCTCGCGCGCTGGAGATATCCCTCCCCCCCCCGTACAGTAATGCTATTGCTCGCTTTGAAATCGTTGAGTTTCTTAATTAAAAACTCATAAATACTTTACGAAATATGAAATAGATAATAAAGCAAATTCCAAATTTGGGCTTCCAGATGCCCATATTGGGGTGGAGACGTGCATTATTCAAAATTGGATGGCTCTAGGTTACCGCTGTTTTATCATAATGAGAAAAACATGCATACATTTATGCAGATTCTTCATTATTTAATTTCTTTAAATATAATACAGAGTTCTAATATTTTGTGGCAACAATTTAAAAAATGATTCGCCGTTTGTAGCGAATCAGCGCAAAATGCCAAACGAAATTAATAGCCATTCTGGCCTAATGCCCTTTGGGCTAAAAATATTCTGCAGATAAGTTCTCCCGAATTAATACAATATTAAAATAAACTAAAGAAATGTTATTCTAACGATCAGATCTCCTGAAATATTACAATATTTAAAATAAACCAAAAATAGTTATTCTGTAAATCAGACGTCCCAAATTGCAACATACAATATTCTTAAAATAGACTAAAACCCTGAAATTATTACAATATTTGATATAAAAAAATAAAATAGTAGCCTGCAGATTAGATCTTCCTAATTATTACAGTAATGAAAATAAACTAAAAAAATATTAGATGTCTCAGATTATTAATATATTTAAAATAAGTTTAAAAAATGGTGTCTTGCAGAAGCCCATTACAATATTTATAAATATTTTTTTAAAGTATTTTTCTGCTGAACAATTATCCCAAATTATTATAATACTTAATATATTATTCAGCAGATGTCCGAATAATTATAATACTTAAACTACCAAAAAAATATTTTTCTGCAGACCATATCTCTTGAATCATTATAATACTTAAAATGCACTAAAAATATTTTCTTCAAAGTGTATCTTCCTAAATTACTATAATCTTCCGAATTACAATTTTCGAATTGTTTAAATAAACTTTAAAAAATATTATTCTGCAGAACAGATGTCCCGAATTATTTTAATACTTAAAATATTTTTTTAAAATATCATTCTGCTGAACAGATTTCCCAAATTATCAAAATAATTTAAAACTAAATTATTTGCACGAAAAAAAAAAAAAAAAAAAAAAAAAACGGCGTATTTTCATTCATTACTGATAATCAACATTTGGAATTATTCTTTATCACGATAAACAAATATTTATATAAAAAATTACATGTTCGAAAATTTCCTTCTAACCTTGACTCGGTAAACCGATATCATTTTAACACATTCCGAGTGCCATTCCGGAGTGGAGTAAAATACATCTTTTTAAGAAAACGAAAATAACTCGAGCGACACCCACTGTTATTCCAACGGTTAAAAAAAAGAAAAGAAAACAACTTACCCTGATTAAATTAAAACACTTGCAGGGAAGAAACCACGGAAGATAAACACGAGGCCAAAAGTCGCCGGTTAAAAAAGAAAAACAATATCACTGCGTGACGTCAGTACAAACAAGAAAAAAGAGAAGAACAACAGCAAGCACAGAGCAAAAACGGTGGAGGTAGCCAAGAAACTTATTAAAACCGGCTTTCGAATGAAAACTTCACATCCAAAGCAGAACACGCTTTTAACTTCTCTTCTTGCAGCTACTCAATCGATGTGGCCAGATTCCGAAGTACGGGTATAATACGCAAGAGGCAGCACCGCTAGCGCCCAAGGAATGATGGGAGCGGAAGAGAAAAATTTATTACGAAAGTACACTCGGCTGAATTTTCATCACAATCGAACTCGCGGCGGCGAACACTTTCCGAACGCGAAACGAACACTTTCTCTTTTGTTTGCTGGTTTCAATCACAGAGGATGGAAGGTTTCGAGAAGATTTTCGGGAGAAGACTCGAGGATGGAGGCGCGCGCGCGCGCGCGAAGGAAACCGGGAAGGATATGGAGCCGACACCGGCTTTTCTTTCGCACTGTGGTTGAGGGTCGATTGTTTTTATCCGATTTCCCACTTAGTTTCGGGAAGCGATATTAAAGTCTCGTTAAAGGAAGTTTAGTAAAAGCCTGCAGATTTTCCAATTTCCGAAGTAAAACTCTATACCAGTGAGTTCTTAGAATTCCATAGTTGGACAGATGTGGTTAATCTTACATTCAGAAATTCAGCATTTAGTTTTACTTTATGAATATATTAAAAGAAATGATTTTTATTCAAGTTTCGATATTTATTAACATTTGCTACACTACGCGTTGTTTAAGTAATAAAACATGTTGAAAAACAATCTAAATAAATAGATATATGCTTTTGGAGTTTTGGAAAGGAAGGAGCAGGGGTGAACTTCTAGCAGTGGGGAAAAGGGTGCATCGGGCAAAAACGGTTCAGAGCCCCTGCTATAAACAATGTAAAAAACATTATTCTTCTCTGCGAAGTTCTTATCTGCTTATTAATGCAGTTACGTGCATGCGGGTTTGTAATGAATTGAATGCGCAGAGAACCGATGAAAGCATTATGAAATTAATTTTTCCAAAAACACTTTACCATTCTGGAAATTTTCACGCTAAAGTTTTTACAAAGCTCCCTTCACTAAGACAAAGGACAATCAACCACTTGACCACTTGAAAGTGCTATGAACGTTGAACACAAGAGACAATACAAAATGCCTCAAATGCCTAATCTCTCAATACTCTGAATTAAACTGAAAACTGATGGTCTCGACAGTCATCATCATTATCATTATAAGCGCACAGGTCCAAAATCTGAGACTCATTGCCGAATTCCAATTTTGTCTTTATTCGTATTTATAATTTTTATTATTGTCTCTGCAAAAATCTTTCAAATTTGAATAGTTCCCTTTAACATCTTCCTCAAAATTCTTTCTATATTTCTCTGTAGCACTCCGGGTAAGGGTAGATATAGTTTTTCCCGTCCGTATATATAGTTTTCCCGTTTGTATATATAGTTTTCCCGTTCTCTACAGTCATATATTTTCCCGCGTCCGCTGAGAAATTTCCAGTCTCTTCGATTTCTCGAAATGGATGAAAGGCATACACAGCTACACTTAAAGGGCCAGATACAGTTACAATTACATAGCGGTGGGACCAGTTACAGTTACTTTTCTGAGTTACAGTACTTTTCTGAGAAACCAGATTCTGGTAGCACTGGTTTAAATGGGAGGATTCCTAGAAAAATGAGCCCCGCTGGTAGCGATGTCCCGCCCAGCTACGGAAACGATGCTGCGGCTACGCGGGATTTTTTCAAACCGAAATGTCTCGGCTGGAGCTCTGTCCTGGGTACAGACAACCAATCAGACGAAAGTTCCGTTTCTGAAGGATTACGTGGTCCCAATCTCAGCGATAATCGATTACTGTTTGGCGTTCAAGTCTTTGTAGGAAGTAAAAATGGTAAGCTAGCTACGTGGGTTTCCTGGAATTGTGCACGTTCTGAGAATTGTCCCTTTCCACGTCAAGTCCCGCGTAGCCGAAATATAGATTGATATTTTTGAAATTTTTGTCTTCGACATACTATTTAAAATAAACGGTAAGATAACAGTAAAGCTTTCATATTTTATCCTTGGAAGACAGCGCTTTCATTTTAATTTACGGTTATTTATTTAAATTAAATTTCATAGTAGAAAATATGAAAATCGGTTCACTGATATGTGTTATGACTTCTAATTGTTATTTAAAAAGGAAATGAATCAACAAGCTTAATATGTATGGCAAACTGCTGCATTCTGACCTTTTAGCTCAAGCTCATATTGGATATTTCCACGGAAGGCACAGATATTGCAATCAGCATTAATGAATAGTTAAAGTTTTGACATTGAAAATAGTTAAAAAATATATTTCTAAAACTAAATTTTGGAAGATTGATTCGAAGTAATATCATGGGAAAAGGATATTATATATGAAATGGTAGCATATATATATATATATATATATGTTACGGCGAAACACCGAAATCTGGAGAATGTCGACTTTCACCGGTGAATGTCAACATTCACATAGTCTCTTAGTGTATGTCCGAAATATTTTCCAAATACTCTTATTTCTGACTTGCACCGGTCAATGTGTACTAATGGTGAATGTTGAATATATAAGAATACTATATTTCCTTCTCCGTAATTCAATCGCGAAAAAACGCACTTGAGACTCAAAATAAGAACTTAAAACACACAGTACATTCAAAATGAGAAAGGAAAATAATAGAAGTTATAAACTTACCAAATTATGTGATTCAAATCTTATTCATTGCAACAACTTAAACTATTATGACACTTTGAATTGCACAAGAGGCCCTTGCTTTTACAACTGCATTTATTTGTGGAACACTTCCTTTTGGATTGGCAGCGTGTACATATACTCCTCTCTTTTCGACCTACACCAGAGCATATCTGTGATTGTCGACATACACCGATGAGGGTCCGAATGTACAAGAATGTAAAGAAATATTCGATCTTTCACCGACGTATTTGGTGAATGTTGACATTCTCCGGTGAAAGTCGACATTCTCCAATTTCGGTCTTTCACGGTAACATATGTTTATAAACAAAAGTTAAATTTTTAAATGAGCAGATATCTGGAAAATTAATTAAATTTATTTTTCTTTTCTAAATTTCACTTTATTGCACTTTTTAAGACCATAATTTAATAATTTTTACTTTCCAACTTTCTTCTAATTATTATTTCAAGAATTCACAATCCAGATATAATTAAGAATCTATCTCTTTTGAAAACTCTTCGGCTGCTCCTTAAAAAACACATGGAATTTTCAACAAAAATTTTGATATTAAGTTTATTACTTTGCATTAATTATATTATTTCACTGACCTGTTTTGTTTAAATTTTGATATATCTACTTTCGTTGACTATCAGTTGACTTCTTTCTTGAGTAAATTATTATTTCTTGATTAAGAAATTTAGAACTAATATTTCACAAAGACCAGAAACTGAAATTCATAATTAATAAATTTCAAATAATCATAGAAATGCAATAATATATATATATATATATAAACTTTTTCTAATGATAAATTATTGGTTATTGATTTACTTATACTATATAATTAAACTATTAGTAGAGATTATCGCCTTGTAAAAAAAAAAAAAAAAAAATTAATTATAAAATTTATTGAAGATGATCTTCTCGGAAAATGAAGGTTTGAACTATTGCAATTACAAAAACTTCATTCATTATTATCCCAAAGTTTATTATAAACCAGGTTCGCAATAAAAGGCCGTCAAAAATAAATAAATAAAATAATTGAAATTAAATTCCAACAGTTAAATATAACATTTATGAATTATAACATTAATGACAAATAGTTAGGTAATAAAATAAAATACCAGACGTCGTATTATTTGGGGCTTCGGCAAGAATTACAATTTCGCTTAAAAACTAAGAAATACCCAAGTCGGACTCCGACTGAATATAAGCCATGAATATACAGTATAATGTACCATTTCAAGGAATGAAAATCGTTCTTTTTTTCATCAAATCAATGAAAAAAGGTTAGACGATTAAAGCGTCACTAATGCGAATAGAGAAAATGGTAGAAACAGTATGAGAATACACTGGTGTGCAAAAATTAAGGACGAGACCGTTTTTTCAATATAACTTTGTACAAAAGCTTTCCAAATCAACACATTTAATACCGTAAGATCCCCAATACGTAAGGACATGAGTAATGTAAGCAACACTTACTAAAAGAGAAATCAGAGGGATAAAAAGAAGCTTTATTGAAAAAGTAGCATGGAGCGCAATGCGACTGTAGGCCGAAACATCCCTGTGATGGGTGTCCACCAAGAAACATCCGGTCTTTGATAGGGGATATGATCTCTCCTGACTGCTAGGCAGGTTTCACAGCGTCTGCCCATGCTGAGAATGAGGGTGTCAATGAGTTGTTGAGGCATTGCTGCCCATTCGTCTCGCAGCGCAATCGAAGCTCCGGAATCGTTACTGGTGGTAAGGTACGAGCTGCCAAGCGTCTGCCTAGAAAATCCCATACATGCTCGATGGGATTGAGATCCGGAGATCGTGCCGGCCAATCCATACGTTCAATATCCTCACTCTCTAAGAGCTGTTTGGCAGCAACTGTGCGACGACATGGTGCATTGTCGTCCATGAAAAGGAACTGCGGACCCACAGCGCCTCTAAAAAGACGCACATATGGAAGAAGAATCTCGTTACAATAACGGGTCCCGTTGACTGAACCTGCGTCGAAGATGTGAAGGTCTGTACGACTACCAAGCATGATGCCTCCCCAAACGAGAACACCGCCACCTTCATACCTGTCCCTTTCAATGATGTTCGAGGGATGATTGCGGCTTCCCCGCTCTCTCCAGATGAGTATGCGATGAGAATCGCTACTCAGACTGAATCTGCTCTCATCTGTAAAGAGTACTCGTCCCCATTCATTGTCTCTCCAATTCCGGTGTTCCCGGCACCACAGAGAACGAATTCTCCGATGGGCAGGCGTTAGGGTACACACCGTACAGGGCGTCGTGCAAACAGATCACCACCGTGCAGTCTTCTGGCCACGGTAAAATGCGATATCGGTCGTTCAGTCGCCTGTGTCGCGTGTCTAACGATTTCTCCCGCTGTCTGCCGCCTGTTTCTTCTGGCCTGTAAGGCAATATACCGGTCATCTGCGGGTGTGGTTCCTCGTGGACGACCACTACTAAACCCCCGGATAGCTGTTCCTGTAGCTTGAAATTGTCTCCAAAGTCGTGAAACGATGCTGTGAGCAATTCCGAACTCTGCAGCCATACTTGTCACACTGCGGCCTTCCTCCAACTTCCCAATGATTCGACCTCGGGTAAAAGCATCCAGATTTCGTCTAACAGATTGATTATTCGCCATTTCTCGCTGAGGCAGCAACTCGGTGTGATTTTAACTGCTATACGGCGTGCAATCTCTTTGCCAGAAATACTGATCTTACACCGACAACATGCTTTATACTACTCAGACACTCCCCCATTACGTCTACCTGCATATCTGCGTATGTGCTACCGTACATCACCTTATTTAATCTCCTGATTGGTCTTTCTGTCCGCTCTGCCTCTTCGTTCAGCTGATATGCTAATTTTTCGACTTCGTCCTTAATTTTTGCACACCAGTGTATATGGAGAGAAATTTTAACGGAGATGTCCAAGTACGAAAAAGAAGAAAGAAGAGCCCAATACTTTCTGACCGCGATGTTCTTGCCGACATATTTCTAGCTGTTAAGCAGAATACGACAGGGGAAATATATTGCTCGGAATCCCATTCGACGACAACGTCGAAACAACCTTGTCCCATAACTTCATTGCACTTCCAAAAGAATAAGCCTCTGAAATGTGGTGGGGACTTTTCGTTTTTTAAAAGTCTCAATCCCCATCAAAAGGTTTGTTTCCCACGGAAAGCCAAGCACGAAGTCAGAATAGACTTTTAAGGCCTACTCATTATTAAAATATAATTTTCAGGATCAAAAGACTTTTCTGCAAAAGAATTTTCGTGGTCAAAAGAAAGTATGGTTGAATGACATAAAATTACATCCGAAAATTGAATAGTACCGGAGCCGGGCTCCGGCGAAATTTAAGCTCTGCATGCGTACAAAATTTGAGTCAATTCGCTAAATGACTGAATAACAAGTGTCCAACATAAACCAGATACATCATCAAGATTTCCTGCTTTTAAACACTCGCGTCAGCAAAATCCTTTGTTCCAGCTATTAATCTTTACAAAGCTGGAAATATCGCAGCATTCATTTATGAATAATTATATCGGTGAGTAAGAAGGGGGTTGTCGTTCCACTAGAACTGTTGCTTGCCCTGGCACATAGCCATCGGATAGCCGGAGCACTGGCATGCTCTGCGAATTTTTTAAAACTTAATGTAGTATTTTTCTTGGCACATCAACAGCTGAACGATGACACGTGGAGCCTGTTGCTTCCCCGTGGGGTTCGACTACGTTTAAAAATAAAAAGAACGACGCTCAAGAAGTAATGAGGTAAGAACAGAGGAACGATTTGTTGCCCATAAGCATCGGGAATACGAAAATAAGCTAAACGAGGCAAGTCATTCTTTGCAAACAATGCAGCAATTTGTGAGCATCAATCATAAACAAGTATTTCCTCGAGTATTTTGCACCGTAACTTTTTAGCGGTAGGCTCTGAAAATATTTAAAGCATTCGCATAATTTTCCCCTTTCTCTACTGTAATAGGATTATTTTTACTTACCGCTGATTATTTTTACTTTTATTCAGGGGATCCAATTCGTACCTGCATTTTTATATTATCGTTTCATTTTCGCTCGCATTTATTATATGAAGCGTATTTTGGGCAGATTTTTCATTAAACTATCCGGACGAGGCATGTCGTCTCACACTTAAGAAATTTCCCAAATAAGTAATTTCACCTTACTTCCGTTATTTACGTTCCAGCTCATTCTAGCCGTGTCTACAGCTGATGGGTTCGAACTTTCAAAATCCGAGTTGGGACCCCTCCTTCTTCGATCCTCCGATGTCCCGTATGGGAACTATCACCAAGACTCATTTATGTGAGTGTCCATGGCTCTACAGTATCCGGCTCTACAGTCACTTTTAATGTTAATATTACTATATATTATTGTGTACATACGGGTTCGTGATAGATTGAATGCACACAGAACTGATAGTAGCTTGATGAAATTCATTTTATCAAGCTACTATCAGTCATTAGGTATTTGTTGGAAGCAGGATCGATGAAAAATGAGGAACGCCTTAGCCGGGAATCGAACCACGGACTTCTGGAATACTCGCCTAGCGAGCAGACCACTACACTATGACGGCATGCTAAGAAGGCGGAAGAAATACCTTATACAGTCAAAAGTCGTTAATCCGAACTCGTCGGGACTTCGGCGATTCCGGATTATCGATTTTTCCGAATTATAGATCATCAGTTTAAATCGCGTAAGATGGCATGCAGAAATTCTAAAATTAAAAATATGAAACCGTAATTTATGAAATAAAGAACAATTATGATCTAAAGGGTATCAAAATTTACAAAAAAAAAAAAAAAAAAAAAAGAGGCTTAATATTTATTTGTTTACTTTATTAAACATTTCTTTCAATGTAAGTTGTTTAAGTTGCTTCGTTTCATGTGATAATACTTTCTCTTTAATTCTATAAACAAGACATAATTTCTTGTTCAGTTACAAAGTTCCGCTGTTCAAGCCCCGTTAATTGCTGTGCCGAGAATACCGACTAACTTGTCAATCGAAATTTTTTCGTTTTCACTAACCTCTCTGTCACATTCTTCATGTCTTTATCCATTTTTTGCAGCAATTCCACTTTTTGTTTGATGGACATCGAAACATACTTTCGTTTTGTACGATCCTTTGGGAGCTCCAGAATCGGAAGTTCTATTTGACATAATCGAAAGTTCAAGTTTACTTTTATAGTATTGCTCTTACAGTCTGCAAAAAATAATAAGCCGGATCCAATTCGAAAATTAAGGAACAACGCAATCATCAACATTAACTGAAATAGCTAATTAGATAATTTTAGCTTATACCGTCCGTTATACATAAAACGCGCACGCGAAAACGTATTCTGCGCTTGCGCACACGCAAATGCGCAGTCGTAAGAGGTCTTACGCGCACGCGTAAACGCCTATGCGCGTGTCTCGACGCGGCACATGCGCAGAAAGTTTTTAGCTTTGAGGTCCGGATTATAGATCATTCCGAATTATGGGTGTCCGAATTAACGACTTTTGACTGTAACAGTTCTAGAAAACTTTCCAGAAAAGCACTCGTACAGCTCTTTTCAGCACCAAAGAGCAAAATCGGTAGTTACACTTCAAACTACTAAGAAGAACGTTAAACACAATGCAACACAAAGCGCATCTAAAGAGTGAAGCTAATACGGTAATATCGCAATACCCTAAACTCACGCTGAACTAAACAACAACTGAGAAACTGATGCTCTTCCCGGACTTATTTAGTTAAAAAGCTAAAACGTTTCTAGTACCTTTGACTTCTCGAAAATGTGGAAAAGCCTACGAGGGCCGTGTACGGTTACATATAGGATGAATTACCGGTAAACAATTACAATACCCATTACCATTATGCAGGGAGCAAATGTCGCCAAATGGTTGCCAAGTTTGGCGACTAGTCAAAAATTAGTCGCCAACTGAGCGAGGTAGCCAGTTACTCAATGTTCAATAGATTTCCTCTTGTATTCTTATTTTTGCGACACAGCATCTTCTCTTTCAAGCATTTCATGTTACATTACGCAAACAATACTACAATTTCACATATAATTTCATTGAAATTATGTACATATATACAAAATTCGTAACATTATTCTCATTGGAACGCAGGTTTCTTTTAAAGAAATAATACTGTGACAGTTACCTGCAGTTTATTCACGACTACTTTTCATTTCTTATGTTCTTACTGTATTCGCTCGCGTTTTTCGGAAATTACTGTATTTCCGGCGTATAATTTTGCACCCCGTTTTTCATACACATTTTTGAAGGATAAAATTTTATTACTGATCATTATAATGAATTAATAGTATTTTAAATATAATGCAATACAAATACAAAGTAATACTTTCAGCAAATACCCAATCTGTGTGGGGAAAAAACACCTTTTTATCTGTTTCCTCAAAATCCAGACACTCATCTCCAGAGCTAAATAAAGAGCGACTTGAAACTTCTTCTAAATCAGCATCTGAGTCCTCATACAGCAAATTGTCCTCTGTACCATCCAATGCATTACTAATGGCCCACTTCTTAAATGATTTAACCACTTTCTCTGTTTTCACAGCATCATATGAAGCTTTGAACCATTCACAAACTGAAATGCACGTAATAAAAAACTGAGTACCAGCGTATAAGACGCACCCCGTTTTTTAGACCTATTTTCAAACATGTCCGACATCGCAAAATTAATTAGGCTTAGCTGCACTTAAACAAATTTAAATCGTTGATTACGCCACAAATATTGCATGCAGATTTAAAAACCTTAATCGGGAAAAAAAAAATACATAAAAACCTTAATCGGAAGATGAGAACAACATAATTCAATCATTTTTAGAGCAAAAAATGCACAATTTACAAACATTAAGAATAAAGAAACTGATATCACTGAGCCGAGTAAGAGTGGATATATATATATATATATATATATATATATATATATATATGTAAAATAAAAAAAAAATTTAAAAAAAAAAAAAAAAATACGATGGCTTTGCTCTTTGCGAACCAGCATCCTTTAATTAATTTTCTGCAATTCAGCATCTTCCCTTAGACCATTACCTTCTAGAACATTCGCACCTATTACATAACCTCCTCATATAAATGCTGCGTCATAAGTTTTTCTACATTTTTCTAGAAGCTACTCTGTTACATAACCTTTCATATAAATGCTGCGCCATAAGTTCTCCTAGACAGATGCCTTCTCACAGGTTCCAGACTTTACTATCTTATGTAACGTTTTAATGTAGATGCCTCTCGTCCAATCAAATTAATTCTAAACCAAAACTGTGAACTGAAACTTCAGCTGCCGCTTACTTGCTTAAGGTAACGTCGCACTTCAGCTTTTGCTCTCTACTGTCCTAAGATGTAGTTTCGCTGGCTTGCTTTCTATCCCAACAATATCAAAAATGTAAATCTTCTGTGGAAAGGCACGACTAGAGTGCCAAGTGATTGTGGCCACAAATATCAATAATAATGATGGAATGGAAATAAAAATGGAATTAAAACTGCCTCGACTGCCAAGTTCTTTAAATACTACGCAATCAAAATTCCCCTTCAATATGGATCTAATCACGCATCGACACTGCTCCGGCTTTTCCTTTCCTTGTGCTTTTAATATTACAATTACCTGAGTCGTCATTTTTCTCCGTGCTTCAATCATTATAGCTTCGTCAACCATCTGCCAGAACGTGTAATGGAATAGCCTCACCATTCGCCCACGATGTGTTGGAATAACTGAAACCATTACATATATATATATATACTTTTGGTGCAGCCGATTGCAACCAAAATACGAGGTGCACATCTACATGTTATAGCAGTCCTGTATACAAAATTTCACCGTTCTGATGCTACTCGTTTTTGAGTTATGCGAGTTTTTTGAGTACGTATGTACGTACAGACGTCATGAAAAATTCTTTTTAGAATTCATTTTAAACCAGTTTCATAATTTTTTGGGGTGGAAAAGAGTCTTTTATTCTGTCCTTACGTACAGATATCACGCAAAAACATCGTCAAATTGCATCCGATAGCGGTCAAAATGGATATTTTCGTTGAAATATGACGCCTTAAAAATTTCGCGATTACAATACTTCCTTTATATTTCGTACAACGAAGTAAAAAAAAAGGAAGGAAATAAAGTAAAACTGCAACAACTCTTAGGAAAACATTTGTTACACAGGCAGACAAATCTGTATTGAAATTCCTATCGAACTTGATAAGTAATCCCCTACAGCAGATGTTCTGAAAACCTTCGCCAGCAGTCTTCCTAGATTTCCCAAAAGATAAATAAAATTTATATTTTAATATTATTACTTTTTTTTTTTTTTTTTTTTTTTTTTTTTTTTTTTTTTACAGTACGACGCGAAAAAGGGTTTACAGTACACCACCCGAAAACCGAGAGGGAAAATAATACGAATTATTTAATTTCCGAAGGATGGGGTTACAAGTGAAATCATAACAAATAAAAAGTACTCATGGATAATCTAAGGGTTAACTATCGGAACATTATTTCATTAAAAGAAACCTACATGCTGATAAGAATACATAGTAATATCAAGATTACAATATCTATCAAGGTGCCTTCGTTTGTACTCTGCATCTTCAATGTCGCTCTCTTGTCGTTGTCCCATACTACTCTGGAACCCTCAAATCATCTACGTGCAGCGGATTTCGCGAAATCGCACATCGAATGCGTCCGATAAATATCCAATAAAATATCTTTATTTCTACTTCTCTGTACCTTTAATCCTGCTCAGTCTTATCCTTGTCTCCTCTATTCCTATCCCCTCAAATGATTCATAAATAGTTAGTTTAGTTTAGTGACGGAGGACGTGGGCACCACCCCTTTACCATTATGGTTAATTGGTTTAGCGCCACGTCCACCCTTATCTAAAGCTGACTCATGTTAGAGCCACACGAGATCCACTCATAGGGCACATTGATTAGTGTTACAAAACATAGATATTAAAAATGGTTACATCTGTGTGAACACAGTACTTATGAACAAAACTTTAGCAAGTGACACATAAGATTACAATTCAATACCCTAGCAAGTAATTTTAGCAAGTTACATATAAAGTTTACAATTCAATACTACATAAATAGTTAGAGAGGCGCACCAGCGGCCGAGCAGTAAAAGCCGCTGAACACTGGTAGTTCGGTCCAGGGTTCGAGTCCCGGCGAAAGAGCTGGCTGCATGGAGTTTTTCGTGGTTTTCCCCATGTGTAACGTGGATACGAGCTAGTTTCCCTTAAAAAAGACCTCCACGGGCATCCCTCCCTTTCCGTGTAGTGCCCAAGGGCGGAGCATGTAATAAACCAAAAAAAAAAAAAAAAAAGTTAGAGAAGGTTAATATTCAGCCGACTGGACAAAATCAAAAACCGAATGTCGGTTCGTGTTTGCTTCGCCATCACGAATCGGTTGTCGTAAATATCGCAAAATATTCAATAATTAGACGGGAAAGGTTCGGCGTGTCCTTCGTGAGAAGTTTGGGAGGGTTTGTTTTTCTCAGCAAGACAAAAGCAATCACTACGCGAACGAGTCTATTTTAATATCTAGGGAAGCTCCTTCTATCAACGCACTGAGGAAGCGAAAAATTACGGGAATATTTTTAAAATTTTAAAAGAACTTTTCGCTAAAACGGTAATAAGAAATATATGACAGAAAACACGATAATTATGATCTGGCCCCGCACGGGGCTAATATCCTATTCACCCTGCCCCCAGTCTTTAGTTTCCGCAAATGTTGGTCATAGACATATATAAATTTAATTACAAAAAAGTAACGTTTGTGTTTATGGTATTCGAAATAGTATATATATATAATATATATAAAAGAAAAGAAAGAGAGAAAAAAAATTGCGAAACCTATTTTTTATGCATTCTCCCGATCCATTATTTTGTACTCAGTACAAAAAATTAAATACAACACCCACTACTATTCCCAGACCTATTCATATTCCTACGCCGATTAGTATTCATTCACATTGCTATTCCGATTTCTACTTCCATTTTTGTTCCCAATATTATTATTCCCAGTATTATTCATCCTGCTCTTATTGCTATTTCCACTGCCATCCGGTTTCTATTCCCATTGTTGTTTCCATTATTGTTATTCCCAATATTAATCACCCTGCTCTAATTGCTATTCTGATTTCTATTCCCAATCTGTTTCCATTATTATTACTCCTACTGTTGTTCCTAATATTTTTGATCCTGCTCTTATTGCTATTTCCACTGCGATTTCGATTCTTTTCGCATCTTTGTTTCCATTATTATTCCCACTCTTGTTCCCAACTTTATTCACTCCACTCTTCACCCGCATCTGCTATTTCCATTGCTGCTCCGTTTTTTTTTTTTTTTTTTTTTCCCATTTATTATCCCTATTGCTGATTGCCATTTTCACAGCTATTCCCATTATTACTCCCACTGCTATTTCCATCATTATTCCTATTCCTACTGGGATAACTATTCACATCGTTACGAATCTTGTAAATATATAAATAATTTTAGTGAAACTATACGTAAAATTGTAGTATTATATAAGAATAATGTAACATGAAAAACTTGAATAATGCGATGCTGTGGCGGAAAAATAAGGTTACAGGGGCAAGGCCATTTAACACTGAAGTAATTGGTTATCTCGCATGGCCAGAAATCGTCGAACGTTGCCGAACTCGGCAACATTTTGGTCTGATCTCTATGTAGCTCTAATTGAACTGATCCCTATATGTATCTGTAACTGTAACTGTATGTGCCTTCCAGCAATTTCGAGAAATCGAAGTTACTCGAAATTTCTCTTCGGCCAGGTGAAAACCATATAAAACCGCAGACAGCATCAGCTCTTGACTGTTTAGTTCAAAGTTGACTCTGGAGTATTTAAAGCCTTTTAAGATGCGCTTTGCATTTTATTGTGTTTAACGTTCATAGTAGTTTGAAGTGGTACCTACTGATTGCACTCTGCGATACCGTGAAGAGTGGTACGAATACTTTTGTGGAAAGTTTGAGATCTGTAAAGTGTTTCTTTCCGTAAAATAAATTCTATGAAGCTATCATCGGTTCTGTGCGTATCCAATTTATTATGAACCGCACTTAACGATACTGTTACTTCGATTCTTCTTTTCGTTGCTGCTCTAAACGTTACAGCCATTTTTAATTCCCGTAGCTGTTAACTTTGCTATTCCCATTTCAATTCCATTTCACACTGCTGCTTCTATTCCAAATGGATCCGCTGCCCTGCCGAAGGAGCAAAGCTGGTTGACATGTTTTTACATATTTTTCACATTAGTTATGCGAATTTTACATGAGCTGTACATAATTCTCCCGCTGCTTTTATTTTGTATCTCTTCTAGCATGCATCGACCGATCTATCCTTTCTTATGGCTCCTCAATCTTATCACGTGAAATGCGACAGGATATTACATTTCTATAAATCGCCCCGCTTCCAGGGTCCTCAGAGTGCACTCTACTTTCCATCAGCCCCCTGCTGACTATCCCCGACCCCATCGATCCATACTTTGATAGCATTTCATAGGATGACAAAGAATTCGGCAATATGTTCTAGTTGGGCGTTATTAGCGTCCGTGCGTTCTCCGAAAAGTGACATACTGCAAAAATGAGTACAACTTACAAAGGCTATAAAAGTACGGTATAAGCGTCAATTATAGAACTTAACGCAAAGGTGCAGATAAGTAAAAAGTG
Source organism: Stegodyphus dumicola (assembly GCF_044657685.1). Lineage (NCBI taxonomy): Eukaryota > Metazoa > Arthropoda > Arachnida > Araneae > Eresidae > Stegodyphus > Stegodyphus dumicola. The sequence goes on from NC_140769.1 coordinate 263,681,534, forward strand.
TGAAAATAAAAAGTTGTACACGTAACCAACGCCATAAAATAAGTTATAAATTTAGAAAGGTAAGTTATAAACGTTACATGCGTGATAAAAATAAGTTATAAGCATGTGTCAGAAACCTCTCTATACCGACAATGTTAAATTGGCCATTTTCGATGTACCTTTTCTCAAAATTTTTTGTGTAATTATCTGTATTTTGTGTAATTAAAGTATATATCTGATTATAATGAAATGAGCTTTTGAAAAAATTTGAATTTTAGAGTAATTTACAGAATATTTTGTTAGGCATAGTAAAATTTAACACTTTTTCTTGCACAAAACATTTCTTAATTTTTTTTCTTAGTTTATCACAAAATGCTCATTTCAGTAAATATTAGGAAATTTAATAATTAAGTCATAAACATTTTTAGATACCTGTGAGCAGTAGTTCCTAAGAAAAGGTATATCGAGTATAAAAAAATCACGTTTGGAGAAAAACACGTTTTTATGTAAAAATCCTCTTTGTTCAAAGCACTCAAAGACAAATTAAAACTACAGTTTTTACAGTTCTAGTTTTCATAAAGATTAAAGAATGGTATTTTTACAAAAATCAAATTACAGAGAATTTAAAAATGCAAAAATCCGAAATCACCATTTTTTGAAGATTTTGGGGTTCCAACACCCCTTAAGCGTTATAAAAAATAAGGTATAAGCTTCAGTGAAAGACTTTAAATCTTTTACAATAATATCGATTTTATACCACAGGTGTGACAGAATTCTGTATGAATGACTTTTGATTTAAAAAGTAAGCATCGAGATTTACAGACCCTCCTGGTGCTAACAAATAAAACAAAATTCTAAATTCAAAACAAATATTTTGTTTTCATATCCCATCAACCTATATACACAGGTAAAGAATGTGATTTTTCGACCCAAAATTTCGATAGTCCCTTTCCAGTAAACAAACACGAATGAGAGAATCCGCAGTACGTTTTGACAATGATGTCTCTCTTTGTGTGTGACGATTTTTCGCCTACAATAACTCTTATATACGTTTTCAAAAAATGTCTAATTTTGGTATTTAAGCTTTCTACAATCATATAAAAACTGATTAGCTTTCGAGTGAAATTGAACAATCGGAATTGGTACTTTACATACAGGAAACTAGCTCGTCAGGCTTTAATTCTAATTTTGGTATTTAAGCTTTCTACAATCATATAAAAACTGAGCTTTCGAGTGAAACTGAACAATCCAAATTGGTACTTTACGTACAGGACACTAACTCATCAGGCTTAGGAAACTAACTCATCAGGCTTTAATTCTAATTTTGGCATTTAAGCTTTCTACAATCATATAAAAACTGATTAGCTTTCGAGTGAAATGGAACAATCGAAATTGGTACTTTACGTACAGGAAACTAACTCATCAGGCTTTAATTCTAATTTTGGTATTTAAGCTTTCTACAATCATATAAAAACTGATTAGCTTTCGAGTGAAATTGAACAATCGGAATTGACACTTTACGTACAGGAAACTAACTCATCAGGCTTTAATTCTAATTTTGGTATTTAAGCTTTCTGCAATCATATAAAAACTGATTAGCTTTCGAGTGAAATTGAACAATCGGAATTGGCACTTTACGTACAGGAAACTAACTCATCAGGCTTTAATTCACAACCTGAAGTGGTATTCTACTTAAAGACTGTAACAATTTTTAATGAAGAACTAGTTATATTAAAGTATAATCCAAAGCTCTTCACTTTTAATATTTAAGACTTTTATATCCACGGAAACAACCTATTAAATTTTGGCTAAAATCGATAAGCCGGAAGTGATATCTTACTTGATGCTCTGAACAGACTTTGTAAAACTATTAAATGCATTTTTGGAATTATGCCAAATGAAACAAGAATAAGATCAATAAGAAGATAAGTTTTTCTTAGGAAGCCAACCCGTATTTATTATTCCGCCTTATTTCTCATTACCGTGTTTGTTTCACTGCTGTGTCGAATCATTTTTCAAATAAAAGGATGCTGCCACCAAATGTTACCGCTATGTACATTTTTAAAGGAATCATACAGTAAATATAAATAATGCGAATATAAAAAAATGCACGGCAACAATTAACACTCTATTAAGCATTCTACAGATTGACTGCTTTTAAAAGTTTTGTGATTGTAAAGTCATCGATTTGTGAAACCGAGAAATTATACTGACCCCAGGATAAACTAAGATGAATGTGTTATCTTCAAAACAAGAGAACGGATGTGTACATGAGGACGTGCAATTATCATTATCCATAATAGAGAGGAATAGAAAAATTAAAAAAAAAAAAAAAAAAATATTAGTGTTTATAATTAACATTGAGCCATAAAGTTTGTAAACAAATTAGATTTTATTTAAATCCAATTTGTTTACAAACCAACTGCCAACTTTGAAATCTTAAAAACGGGAATATTTCACGCTGCACTGAGACACCATTTCAAAGGAACTCCGAACGATTGTAATTTATTTTGTAATACATGGTTCAGGTTATTGAACTATTCGCAATTCAATTCTGATGTAAAATAATATTAGCATTTAACTAGGTATTCAAAATTTCGTGGTCTTTGGTTAGTTCCATTTTTAAATTTTGTTAGACTTTTATATAAAGAAAATCTGAAGGAAAGCTTTTGCTTGAATCGCCATATAAAATTTCACGACTGTTTGCGGAAGATTAATAACTCATTAAATAAAATGTAATAAGAAAAAATACAATTTAGATGTAATAAAGTCTAATAAAAATATTCTGAAAATTATTAGAAGTGCGAGAGTGGAATTTGCCTAATTTAAGTTTCATTTGTAAGGATCCTAAGTTTTACTAACGTTTATTTTATTTTAAATCTTTACTATCACTTCTTATTTTCTACTTCCGGCCAGAATTAAAAGCTTTAACTTATTTATGCAAATCTGTCTTGCTAACGCCAAGTACTTAAGTTGTGGCTTTTTGCCAAGCAAGGGAGAGGAAGGAGTTATTAGAAGCAGGCCGCTTGCCATAGTAGTTTTATTCGGTTGCTGGTTGCCTTCAAGGCCAGAGGTTTAGTCCTCTTGATAATTTCAAACGTATTGTAGTTTTAGCAGCTCTCTCTACTACATACGGATTTTGTTAAATAACAGCCAATCTTGAAGTTAGGCACTTGTATATTAATCCAAAGTTAGTTTTAGTTAGAGTTCTAGTTAGTATTTTTATATTCTTGCGTTCAGACCACAAGTGGTTGGTCTCTGTATTCCGAAGTTCCGGAAATCGCTGTAAAGATAGAAAAATAAAGGGTTTTGTATACCCTTCCTGTGTGTATTGTCTACTTCACAATTTATTGAACATAGCTTGAGTAAGCTCCCAGTTCCGAGTCAGGACAGTTCATGTTTCCAAAGCAAGTAAAGAGGAATACAAGTCCTGATACATTAACACAATAAATTTCATTTATTGCTAGGAAAAATTTTCCTTCGCAAAAGCTAAAAATTCAAAACCGGGAGACAAGTAGATGTCATGAAAAACCGGCAGATTTGGCAGCTAAGGCAAATAAACGGGAAGTCGTAATTACTTTAAACTCGTTGCCATTATGCCAGTTCCCGGGAGGTTATGTGCTGACCACATCAGATTTTTTATTTAGCTGATACAGTTTAAAATGCACTTAATTTATGATACATCCAACTAATAATAATGCATACTTTCAGCGTATTTGCAAGTAAAACATGTTTTGTAAGGTTCGGAAAAAAGCTAAAGAAATTCCATTCTCTCTCGAACATAAAAAAAAAGGAAGAACCGGTTCGGAAGGAGAAATTTAATACCTGCTCGAGTCACGGGGTGGAGGGTAAATTCCAAATGATTCCAAATTCACAAAACGCACCCCATACAATAAATACTCCTTTCGAACGATTTGCTTCTCCGTATTTCAGATTTATCGTGAATATTTATTCAGCACATTAGCCCCTAAAAGCCCCTCGAAAAAGAACGAAATTCAAGATGGACACAGAAATCGTCTGCGAAAAGGTTTCTCCTTCTCGCCCGTCTGTAGAAACTTTATCCCGGGGAAAATTCTTTCCTAAAAAAGACAAATTTTATTTCTTATCTCAAACCTTCTTATATTTTTTTTCTTCCCCTCCCTTTCCTCTCAGTGTCGCTTGAATTTCGCCCATGCGAAAATCAATAAAAGTGTATATGTCAAAACCCCCCGCGGCCGGGTAAAAGTAGGCCAATCCATCCCGCTTGAATTTCCCGGGGATTGGGTGTGTACACACGGCCCTTGGTTACGTAATTCCGGGATTCAACCTTGCAAGCGATACTTCTATTTACATTAGCTGTCGAGAAACACGCAAAAAGAACACTCCGACCGCAACACTTCACAGAAAGAGAACAGTTCAACTGATTAGGGAAGAAAGGAAGACACACACACACACAAACATAAGTACCTAAACAGGAAAGACTCAAATATAAACTCAACTGCTGCGAACTTGGCCAAACTTTAATTAACTAAGAGATTAAAAATAATTATGTCTAGCCACTTGGTAAAACGTAACTGAGATGAGCATACAATACATGCATACATTCTTCATTATTTCATAATAAGAGATAAGCTTATAAATGATATACGTTATCGTCCGAAAAACAAACATTCGACATAAAGTGATACACTACATAAATGAGATAAGCTATAAGCGTTACATGCGTTATAAGCGGTATGATCCAAAAAGCAAAAATTCGAAAAGATAATATTTTTGAATAGTTAATATTTAAAATAGTTATAAGCGTTATTACGAGCGTTATTTGAAAAGCGATACAAAAGCGCCGCAAAAGTAAGAACGAATTATAAGAGTTCGCGTTGGCGTGTTTAATCATATTTTGTCAAACGATTTTTGGCACTTAAAAGAAAGAGACTTGCTTTAGAACACTGTATTGTGAAATTTGTACAAAAATATCGTTATCGTTAAGGTATTTGATATGGAATTATCACGCTACCAGGTTAGAATAATCATTTACTTCCTGTTCAGTTGTAAAAAGTCAGTTATAGAATGTCAACAGATCAAGTATAGAATTTAGGTACTAAAGTTGCACCATATGGCAACTGTGACGGTTTGGTACCGAAAGTTCAAGAACAAGGACTATGACATTCAAGGAGCACAACGCTCTGGCCGACCTACTGATGTTGCTGAGACCTGCCTATTAGAACTTGTGGAAGAAGATCCGTACGCTACCACTGGTGTCCGCCGAAAACATCGCAGCAAAAACATCGCGGACGAAAACGTAGCGGAGAAAACAACGCAAGGAGAAAAAGTCGTGATACGAAACATCGTGGAAGAAAACTTCACAAGAGAAAACATCGCAGTTCTAAAACATAGTGGAAGAAAACTTCACAAGAGAAAACATCGCAGTTCTAAAACATCGTGGTACAAAATATCGTGGTCGAAAATAAAGCGGTTCAAAAACTTCGCAGTTTAAAAACATCGTCGCCAAAAATATCGTCGAAAAAATAAATACCTACAAATCATCGCAGGACGATAACATCGCATGCATTTTCAGGTTTTGAAAGATGCAAATGCATGTTCGTATAAAGATCACAGAGCTCAAGAAGTAAAGAGGGACTGTTTTGTTTTTATATTTCATATATTTAAACGAACTAATAAATTTTTGCTGAAAACATAAGAACGAAACTTGAGCATTTAAAAACTTAAAATGAGTAGAAAATTAATGCAACTTAAAAAAAAACTTAATAGAATTTTAAATTTATGTAGTTAATTAACAAAGACCATTAATAAATTAAGCTTTCTTTATTAAGTTTGATTGACAATTTTTCATGAAATGTACAGTGTAAAAATGCTTAGGAAAAGGAAGATAAATAACTGCATAAGGTGACCTCTATAAAAATTGCTTAGTTAATGATCAAATTATTTTCTTTCACATTTGCTAATCTGATATTATTTTAATGGAAATTACATATTGTTTTGTTTCCGTTTATTCTTAAAGTGTCGTTAACATTTTCATGTATAGCATGCAATCAATTTTTTGGATGTTGATTTGTTAATTATGACGAAATTCAGTTAAGTAATATGTCACTATGCGATTTGAAAAACCCACGTATGCGATGAGCGTCATGAGATGATTTGTACGTACTTTATTTTTTACCACGATATTTTTGACGACGATGTTTTTAAACTGCGAAGTTTTTGCACCGCTTTATTTTTTACCACGATATTTTGTACCACTATGTTTTAGAATTGCAATGTTTTCTCCCGCGATGTTTTGTTTACCACGACGTTTTCTCCTTCCATTGTTTTCTCCACGACGTTTTCGTCCACCATGTTTTTGCCGCGATGTTTACGGCTGTAACCCTACCACTAGAGAGATTGCTAAGGAGTTAGACGTTAGTGCTATGTCCATTAGTCGCATGAACTTGACATACAAGTTCCATCGCTGAGTGCCGCATGAGCTGACTCCAACACGTAAGGACAGACGTGTTCGGGGGCCGCACTAATCTAATCGAATATCAAAGTAAGAACAAAATTCTGAACCGGATTGTCACTTGTGATTAAAAGTAAATTTACTTCAACAGCACAGGCAGAAAAGGGGTTTGGTCTGCGCCCGGTGAGCCCGTCGGTAGGGTTATAAGCATTATATGCGTTATAAGGAAATCACAATTCGAAAAACAAACATTTGACAGCATGGTACTTTTGAGCGTTATAAGCGTCATTCATAGAATTTAAACACGATTCTGTTAGCAGCAATATAACAATCATATTTAAGAAATTTAGTGCATTCTCTTAAATTAATCTAGTAATAGTTACAGGGAAGTAAAAATGAAGACATGCTATTAAATATTGTAATGTTAATGTTTCTATGCATTTTTATTGGCATATAGGTTTCTTTTAAAGAAATAATACTGTGATAGTCACCAGTAGTTTATTCATGACTAATTTTTATGTTTTATGTTCTTACTGTAACCGCGTCCTCGATTTCCGGAGGATAAAATTAAAATACGGTACAGAACTGACATCAGACGTAATCAATAATAATAAAAAAATCTTTACTATCCGTCCAAATATGCGTCTTATAAAATATTGCAGCAATATGCAAGCATTATTTTTTCCAAAAATGTTATTTCTGTGTACTTATGAACATAAATGACGCAACTCTCTAGCAGCAAAACCTACCCAGAATTAATAAATATCAGCATCCAAATAAATGCGAACCGCAAAAAATATTGTCATTCACCAGGAAAGCAATTCGCGATAATAATAAAAGAATAAAATGACGACGATTCCCCGGAAATATGGCTTCCATTTCGACAGCGATGTTTTGCTAAAATGCCGTTGCTTCGACACGCGACAGCGATCCCTCTCCTCCCTTCACGAAGCAAAGATGGCTAACGTTCGAACGAATACATTAACCACTTAGAAATAGAATAAAAGGACCCAGTAAAAATACTTTCAGGAGCCGCTGCTGCTGAATAAGATGTAAGATTACAGATTCTTTGTTGGCAACAGGACGCGCATCGGAGATTTACGTAGAATTTTATAGACATCGCACATCAAAGGCTTTAGTAAAATGTGAATCAAAATGAAATTAAATCTTTGAGCCGAAATATATAAAAATATTTAAAGGTTTTACGGGTAACGTCTTACAAAATCAAAATGTGAAGAAAGCGATATTCTTACTTTCTTGTCCTTCAAAGCGTTGTTGTAAATGTATATGTTACGGTAAAACACCGAAATCTGGAGAATGTGGACTTTCACCGGTGAATGTCAACATTCACATAGTCGCTTGGTGTATGTCCGAAATATTTTTCAAATACTCTTATTTCTGACTTACAGCGGTCAATGTCGACATTCACCATGTACTAATGGTGAATGTTGAACATGTAACAATATTATATTTCCTTCTCCGTAATTCATTCGCGAAAAAACGCACTTGAGACTCAGAATAAGAACTTAAGAACATAAGAACTTAAAACACACAGTACATTCAAAATGAGAAAGGAAAATAATAGAAGTTATAAACTTACCAAATTATCTGATTCAAATCTTATTTATTGCAATAACTTAAACTATTATGACACTTTGAATTGCACAAGAGGCCCTTGCTTTTACGACTGCATTTATTTATGGAACACTTCCTTTTGGAATGGCAGCGTGTACATATACTTCTCTCTTTTCGACCTACACCAGAGCATATCTGTGATTGTCGACATACACCGGTGAGGGTCCGAATGTACAAGAATGTAAAGAAATATTCGATCTTTCACCGACGCATTTGGTGAATGTTGAAATTCTCCGGTGAAAGTCGACACTCTCCAATTTCGGTCTTTCACGGTAACATATACAACAGTTGGTATATTTATACAATGCAGAATCCGTGCTTTGGAAAGTTTTTTGATTCTTCGATTAGAATTTTCAGAAGTTCTAGAATGCTATTAAAGTAACGACCTCAGAGGAAACATTTTATTTTACAGAAACGAAAGTGCTCTGTAGATGTCAAACCTGGCGAATAAGGAGGGCTGCTGATACTTTTTTTAAGGATGATATCATGATGTTTTTTTTGGGGGGGGGCTAAAATTACCGAAGTGACAAAGGAACGTTGAAATACGTGTCGTTCTCTCCAAGACGATATTACATACTCTACACAACGTGCTACGAAGTGGTGCGAGGCACAATTCTCATATCAGAATGTACATTTCAAAGTACAATACTGTTACATTTCGGAAAACCCTCAGCATGTGTCATAAAGCAGATTCTGCAAACATGCTAAATTACTGCATGTTACAATCGCGTTCTTATAATCTGCATTTCAACGTACTATACTGGCATCTTACAAAAGGTTTGAACGTGTTGCAAATGATCGTTATGAAAAGTATTTAAAAGTGCTACACGTGTTTAAGTGCTGCGTGATACAACCACGTCCTTTATGACCTGCATTTCGACGTACTGAACTGGTTTTTTATGAAAGGTTCTGAATGTGCTACAAACTGCTACTGTTAAAAAAAGTGTTACAAAGTACTTTCTACAAAACACGGTAAAGTGCTAAATGTTTCAACCGCATTCTTTATGGGATTACTTGAAAAGTTATATACGACAGCAGTGGTTAATAACGTTGAATGCTGGTAGTTCGACCTGGTTTACATTCCATTCCAAACTTATGGGCTGGATGCATGGCCACTTTTTGCGACTTACCCTAAGGGTAAAATGTGGATACGAATCTATGTAACGTGGATACGACCCAGTTTTCCTCAGAAAGTCCTCCCTGAAGGTATCCCACCTCTTAGGCCAGTGATGGCGAACCTATGGTACGCGTGCCACAGTCGACAGGCAGAGTCTCATCATTAAAATATTATTTCCTTAATCAATAATCACAATAAAATGATACTATGCAAGTTAAACAAGCGTTTTATTCTGTTCTTGAACATTTTACTCACTTGCTTATCGCATAATGGCACTGGCATAGAGCCTAAGCCTAGATATAAGATTTTCATACATCGCCATAAAAATGATATACGTATTTATTGACCTAGTTTATGATGTTTCAATTTTGTTTGGGCCAATGCAGTTGAAGCAGCTAATGTTTGCTAAACGAATTCAAATTTATTGCAAACTTCCAGTGAGTTTTAATACTTTCATTGTTGTTAAATGGGTTTTCTATACTCCAGGTCTTGAACCCTCACAAATGACTCCAGCAAAAAAGGCAAAATCAAACATTGATAGTGGACGATCATTTTAAGAGCCCTGGACAGAATCATTTGGAATTATTGAACACAACAGGAAAGCATTATGCATTCTGTACGGGAAAAGTGTCGTGTGTCGTACATCTCGTGTCGTGTGTCGCACATCTCGTGTCAGACGGCACTTTAACACCAACCACAAGATTGTTGCCCAATTTGATGAAGCTGAACGGAAGGTGTTTATTGAAGGAAAATTGAGGAATTATAATTACCAGAAAGTTGGGTTTTGCAATTATCTTTCTAAAACAAACCATCTAACAACGACCAGCTTTCAAATTTCACTGTGCCTGGCAAAACATAGTAAACCGCTTTCCGATGTGGATTTAATCAAAAAGGTTTCGAGCACGGAAAAAAAAGTTTCAGCCCCCCCTCCCAAAAAAGGTTTCGGGTACGAAGTTCCAAAAAGGTTCGCAACCACTATCTTAGGCAGACGACCTTCGTGGTTTTGCCATATTCAAGTAACCTAACCTACATTAGCCTTTAAATGCTACATATTAGCTACTTTTTCAATATGATTAGTAATCTGTATTTAGAATATTAACTTACACTCACTTCTGCATATGATTAGCTTGCAGGGCTGCAAGGACTTTATGTTAATTAAATAATTATTATGATTTGGACCTTTACTTCTTTCTATTGTCCTAATTAGCATGCAGATTACAGAGGGTTACATATTAGAAATGAAGTATAAATTAAAAAAGCTCTTGTCAGAAAATTTTATCCCAAAGCATTTACTATTTTTAATTTTCCATCGAAATTGTTTTAAAAATGTACACAACCTCTGTGTGAATTTAAGTCGAGTGTTCTGAATATTTTACAGTCGAATGTTTCCTCTTGAACGTTAACATGCATGTCTTATAATTCATCCTGATTTCTGCACTGTGTGTGTGTGTAGACTGTGTTACTTTTCCAATGATTACTGAGGATATTAACTAAGGATATATAATACTGAGGAAATTAGCTAAGGATATTGTTACGAATTTGGTATTTAAAAAGCTAATGTTAGTTCAATTATAAATTAATTGGTTTTATTTCCCGCGCAGTGCTGCGCGTGACGAATATTAAAAGAAGAAAGCTAAGCCGGAAAATTAAAAATACAAGAGCGCGTGCATTTAACATTAAATAAATAAATATGTCTTTTTGATTTCGAGAAAGTACCAGAAAATTCTAGCGCGTGATTTTTAAAATCTTATAAAAGGAGGAAAACATCTCAGTTCGTAGTAGCTGGACTTATGGACATGATCCGTGTACCTGGATCTTCAAAGCACTGATCTTATATTTGTCATTTTCGTAATCTTCTTATTGTTATATCAGAGACTTTGTAATATTGTGGACTTATGGACATGATCCGTGTACCTGGATCTTCAAAGCTCTGATTATTTATTGCTAGTGTAAAATGTTTTTCACCATTTGCTAGTTCGCTCAAATACCGCCGTCCCTATATGTACATAGTGTATAGTTTCAGTAACTCATGTGCCTCAGTGTTGTACAAGAACTTTAGTGTTTAATTTCTCAGACCAAGACTTCACTGAATTGTGATATCTACTATTTCAAGATGCATTGGGCTGTGGACAGTTCACGGGAGGGTGACTCCCACGTGACTCCCACTGTCCAATCTGTGTTTTACAGAAAGGATGAATTTGAATATTTTGTTTAGCTAATCTGTTGCACTTAGTTGTGCCATTTGTCTTCATTTAGATCGTGATATTAGTTTAATTATTCCAATCTAGATAACCTGTTTCAAAACTTGATAATTATTAATATTTCCAATATTTCTCATTGTACGCGTAAGCTGGTGACCATCCACGTGACAAGCTCCTGCCAATCATCTCCCTTACTCCACCTACATTTCACAAAATTTGACAAGTTTCGCCTAGTTGGCGCGGCGTAAATCGCCTTAATTAAAAACATAAGTACCAACGCCTTAGGGCAATTTACCAACAGAGACGGTTAAAGTAGCGGTTGGCTACTAATTGCCGCCTAGCCATTGACTCGATTTCGATTTCGAGTTCGTAGTAGCTGCTTAGTTTGTTGTTGTTTAGAAAACTGCTCTTGTTGATTGTAGCGAATTCGCGGATTAGCGTTCTTTAGCTGTTTTGAATTACGTTCTATTGGACATTTGAGTAGTTAAAAGATAACTACTGTGAGATATTGTAATACTGCATGATAATTTGAGAAAATTTAAGCATTTTTGTTGTGATAATAATAAATTTTTGTTCATTTTCCATCGGACTTGCGCATTCATTTCATAACGAACCCGTACGCACGCAACAACATATAATACTGAGGATATACATTATTGATACTGTGGATATATAATATGCATTTTTCTAATTTTTGTCCTGAATCACTTTTGTGGTATATTATTTTTTAAAGAACGCTTATAAAAGTATCCTTACTTTAGCACCGAATCACCTTTTGCGGTGTATCACTTTTCAAATTACTCTTACTACACTTTACATCTTATCCACACTTTTGCGCGTACAATTTTCTGAATAGTGCATGAACGGTTATAATGGTCAAAACTGTCATGTTGTTGAATATGTTTGTTTTTATATGAAAGAGATTGTCGTGGGACAACCGCCTAGTGGTAGACGGTTTAAAACCTGAAACATTTTGGACTTTTATTATTCATGTATTAGGGTAAAAGGTACGTTAGTCCTCGAATGGAATATGAGTCTCGAAACGGTATTTCGCATTGAGTCACCACAAACGGCGTTTCACTTTTTAAATTGTTGCCACCAAATATTGTAGCCCTGTATAATATTTAAAGAAATTAGATAATAAAGAATCTGCATGAATGTGTGTGTGTTCCTCGCGTTGTGAAAAAGCGACGGTACTTAAAGCCATCACATTTTGAATAACGTAGCCATGGTACCTGGAAGGTCGAATTTTGAATTTCGAATTTTTTATTTCACATTTTGTAAAAAATTATGGAATTTTTGATTAACAAACTCAACGATTTCAAAGCGAGCAGTGGCAATATTGTATGGTATAAAATATTTTTATTTATAGCGCGCGAGACTGTGCATCGGAAATTCTAAAGATATTTTGTTTTTAAATATTTTGTGATTTTGCCGTTGAATCGAAGTTAATGTGGCATAAATGCCCAAGGTGTGATATTTAATAAATAAAGTAAACGCACAAAACGATAATAATAATAATAATAATAATAATAATAATAATAATAATAATAATAATAAAACCGTTTTGTAAAGCCATCTTAGTAAGAAAACTGAACACTGATGTAACGAAGAGAAAAGAGTTTTAAAAACAGAAAAAGTATGTCAACTCTTAACGTTGTATCGAGAATGCTAAACGTATATTGCTATGCTGCTTTTAAAGTATTTGCATCTTTGCCGTTGAACTATATTTGGCGTAAGTGGGAAGAAAATGATGCCTAGTAATAAATCTAAAAAGACCAAAAAAAAAAAAAAAGTATTAGTAGAAAGAAGTGAGTGCAACAGCAGACTAGTTAGACTGCGAGCTCATCGAAAGCGTAATGAACCTTAATAAACCCTTTAAAGCGACCGTTAAAAATCTGAACCTTTTCAGCTTTTTTTTTTTTTTTCTTTCTTTTCTTTCCCCCCCCCCCAAAAAAAAATTTGCATTTACTTATTTAATTTAACTTTGCCGTTTGAATGGCGATTTGTATTTTAAACTGGTCACTAAATTATTTTTATACATCAAAATGAACGTAAATCCTAAGCCGCGAACGCAAATCACAACTATAAATGTAGTCAATCGTCGGCGGTGAGGATTCCGCGTCAAAAGACACACAACTTCCGCATTCGGTGACTAATGAAAATGGAACATGGCGCAAAATTTCGAAACGGTAAACTTTCCAGACAGACATTCTGAATACCACTCATCGAAATTTAGCATTAATCAAACATTAGCCGAAATCGAATAAAGCGAACAGATCCCGCAGGCGATCGAGGGGAACGATTAGATCCAGGCAGTTCCGCACTGCGCATCCCACGTGATCCGCCCCCGCACAGTCCCTAACTACTTCGCCCCGGACACTTTATCCGCGAGTCTTCAAATTATTTCACTTCTTCGAGTCCCTCTCCACGGAGGATGGGTTGGTTTTCCGACGGGGGGGGGGGGGGGGTAAGGAGTTTTCGAGACGGGTCGCTGCATAATCTGCCCATATTATCACCTGCAAAAATCGTTTGGCAAAGGGTTTGAGGCAGTTTCTATTGCCTTCACGTTATCTTCGAAACGTGAGTTAATTCGGCAAGAAATTTAACACTTTAACGACGGAAATAATCAATTTGCGACGAAATTAAAACTTTGTAAATTGGTGAAGTATCTCGCTCTCGTTTCGTTTTACGTATTAAGAATGTAAATTCATTTGACTGTTTTTGTGCATAGTTATAACTGTTTTATTTATTTGTTGCTAGGGCGACAATCGGCCACATGTTTTGTTATATAAATATTTATTTTTTGGATAGAATTGTAATCTCCCAATTTCGAATCGCTCCACATTTAAGTTTTAAAAATTGGTCTACTAGGTCACGAAAATCAAGCAAAATGACTTTTTTTTGGGTCAAGTTGGAAATTTTCAGGATAATCTGCCGCCGAATTTTGTCTGAGCTTCCTCCTAGAAACCCCAATAAATATAGCTCCGTGAGCCGTTGATCAGCTCCAAATGTCTGCTATCCGAAGACAGGTAAATGAATTGCGATTTCGAGTTCACTAATAGTCATATGTTGCTTTGAAGCAGGAGACATGAAAAGTAAACAATACCCTCGCCGGGACTCGAACCCTGGACCTCTCGAATACAAGTCGAGTATGCTCTCAATTACACCAGGGAGGCATGGGGAAAGGAGGGAGAAAATACTTTACATACTCCTCCTTTTTTAAAGGGCGACTGGGAATGAGGGAACACAATCGCCAAAACAGGTGACGAATTATCGTCCACCACCTTCTAGTTCGGGGTCACTTGTACCGTCATTAGGTTTTTTTTTTTTTAAGCTGAAGACGTGAAAAAGTGCAGTTCCCTCGGAAGGATTCGAACTCTGAACCTCCCAGGTACGCGTCGAATATGCTTCCAATTACAAAACAAAGGCATATGGAAAGGAGGGAAAAATACCTTACAAATGCATTATATTTGTATTAAAGGTACAGAAATCTCAGCATCTGTTTTCTAGTCCAGGTTGGCTGCTCAGGTTGCACGCGACGTTCTTCATTTCGGATTGCCCCTCTTCCCTCCGCTCTTCTGATCGCTCCCTGCCTACCTTCCCCCGATTTCTTCTTTAGTGACATCTCCACGGTCAAGACATCTTCAAATTCATTCGCCATTGACGGCTATTACTCAAGCAGCCGGCAAAACCACACCTAATACCTATCATTCCAGTTTGTTTTTCTGCGTGTAGAATGTTTAGCGACATAATGGGAACAGCAGCTCATTTATCTCGATATCGTTAATGGTCAAATGGTTATGGCTCGGTTCCTGGGATCATCGATTTCAGAAACGACGCATTTAGTGGACTGCTGACGTGCAGCCGTTTTGAGTACTCATCGAAAGTGGTAGATGGGTATGATGAAATGACAAACCGCTTCGGTCACAGCACATTGATTCAAAGGAGACCAGAGACTAAAATTACCCACTGTTGCTATGACCGAAGGCCTATAGCCGCCGACACCACCAGCAGCTACGACAATGGCGATCACCAGCAGCTAGGACTGCAAATACGCCAATTTTCGAATAAAAACCAGGGCACCCGTGTGAGCAGTTGGCTGGATACAAGTCGGTATGCGGGCTATTATCGTCCACAACATAATCCGGCCAGTATTATGGTGTGGGATATATTTTTATAGGACACATTAGGACCCATCATTGGAATACAAATGAGACAAATGCCATACAAATGGGAGGAATACGACCCGATCTACCTACTCTAAAAATAGACCTTATGATCTTGTCTGCAGTGTGTGAGTGCCTGGCATCAGATACTTCAGATTACCTATCAGCACCTTGTCGAGTCAATGAGTCACTGGGCGTGGCGGTTTTGAGGCGAAACTTCATATTGTTGAGTTTTTCTTTTTCTGACACCAGTTGTTACGTTATTTTTTTCCTTCACGTTCGTACGGTGTTCGTGTGGATTTGGAGTGAATAACGACGACACTACTTGATGAAGTATTGAAACACACTTTATTAGCCAGTATTGTAAGGACAGCTCCAAAACACGTTTTTACAGTCGTCGATGAACTCCTATAAACACGCTGACACGATCAGCGATACAGCCTCCAGGTTATCAGGCTATCACGGTGAAAACAGCTTCACGGCAAAGCTCTAGAGTACAGCTCCCGACTCTGCTCGGTCGTTCTCGGAACTTCACGTACTCTCGAGACTCTCCACGCTACAACTCGCGTTGCACTCGATGACACACAGAGCACTGCTCCCGACTCTTCGGTTCAGTCCTTGCCGGAGCTCAACACACTCTCTCGACGATGCACTAACCGCGATACGCTACGAGACTCTTTCGGTGCACTCGACGACACACTCGGCACTCGCTGCCCGGCTATCAACTCGATCGACTCCGCAGGGATTGACTCGCTGGACGAGACACCAACTCGATACTATCCAACTCTCCGCGTACCAGCAGGGTTTATATAGATTTCGGCTTGTGTTCGAGAACATTCTGGGCTGAACCGGTAAAAATTCGTTCCAGAAGGTTCTTTAACCGTCCATTGTATATCGCCAATTTTGTCGCCAAATATCTCCAAATGGGCGATTTCTCGCCAAATGTGGCAACCCTGCCTTCCCCTGCCATTTTATGGCAACCCTAAACCTGCTTTGCCGGAAAGCCGTCTCACCGCGCCTTTACATTTCGTAACAATATTAAACATGTGGTCATAACGTAATGGCATTTCAGATGATATGAAATATGAGAATAAAAGATATGAAAGAAAACTACTACTTTTACGAGTAATTTAAGAATAATCCTTTCATTTTTTCATTTTAATTTGGCCGTTATGAAGAAAAACCGTTAAACTGCTTTCACACACATCAATTCACAGACTACAAACTCAGACTATTACCTTTACTATTCCATCGTGTGATTAATGTTTTACAGTATCACCAAGAAATTCCAGATAAATATAAATGAAAAGCTAATTTCTAATCTCTCTCTATCTTTGGCATTCTTTTTCTTGAAATTTAAACGTTTTTTAAAATTTAAAACAAAGCTTAACCAAGAAATTATTTAAATATATTTTTTTTTTCATATCTTAAATTCGTTTAGTAAAAGCAGGGAAATATTTCGTACGTCCGAGGAAAACATGTTAATTGTAAAAGAAAAATTAAATACCTCGAGCTTTATCCGAATGGCTAAACACTGGCGAGGATAATAATATTTTATTTCGAGAAGTAGGAGCACATTCTTCTTAAATTGCCAAATTTTTTGATTCAGTTTAAAAGACAAATATTACACTTTGGCAAGTGACAATACATTTCTTTTAAATCGTTGAGTTTTCTGATAACTTAGCGTTTTATAAAGTGGTAACACGAGATAGGTTTTCAGAAAATTAATCATCTAAAACTTGGGATAAGATATCTAGAATCCGTAAAGTTATGTAAGTTTTAAAACTTCGTTTAGATTTTGTAAAAACAGCACAAAAAAAAAAAAAAAAAACTTTCGTATCTGCGAGAAGCACTTAAATTCCGAAAACCTTGAACACAACGCAATCTGAGATAATCAGATCTTCCAAGGTCTATGTGGAGTTACAGAAAGCAAGTTCAACAAACATCGAAAATTCAAATAAAATATGTAAACACCTTTATTTACCACTTACAAATTTAATGCGGAGATATTATCCGTCGCTGTTTGTGCCAGCAGAAGTCGAGCTTGATTAACTTTTCAGGTGCAATTACCGTTTTTTAGATAAGCTCGTTTCTCTCGGCGACTCCGTCTTCGTCAACTCATTACTCAAACAAAGCGGCTGCGGTAAAACAGGATATTAAGAATTCTTTGATACATGCGACCACTCAACTCCCCTCATCAAAAATTAAAAGGCAAAAGCGGCGACGTCATTCTCCAAACCAATTACGAGAAAGGAACCAATAACGAATTCCGTTCTGGATAGCTCTAAAAAGGTCGATACAAATACACAAAAATACGAATAATAGAATACTCACTTAGTATAATATAAAGTCATTCACAGTTTATTAATTTTCAGAATATAGTTTATAAAGTATTTTCCCCCTCCTTCCAGCATGCCTTTGTGTTGTAACGGTTAGCGCACTCGGCGCGTATTCGAGAGGTCCAGGGTTCGAGTCCCTTTGCTCACTTTTTCGTGTTTCCTACTTCAAAATTCTAATGACTCTACAAGTTTAATATCAAGACAGAAGAGAAACACGCCAAAGTAAAACACAAAATTAACAAAACTTTGTGTTTGTAGATTTTAACTAAGACTATCGATTTCGAAGGCACACAGGTACAGGTCGCTCTTCACTAGGAGCAAAGGCCCACCAGCGGCCGAGCGGTAAAGTCGCTGAACACTGGTAGTTCGTTCGAGGTTCGAATCCCGCGAACGGGCTGGCTTGCATGGGTGTTTTCGTGGTTTTCCCCATGTGTAACGTGTATACGAGCCAGTTTCCCTTAGAAAGTCCTCCACGAAGGCATCCTTCCCCTTAGGCAGATAGTCCTCGAGGCTTTGCCGTAATTAAAATAACCTAACCTAATCTAACCACTAGGAGCAAAGAAATCTGCAAAACCACTTTTGGAAGGAGTAAAGCGAACGTGAAGGCAAAGCTAATTCCTTTCGGGTATAAATACGACCGAACTTATCCTTCCCTGTAGATTTCCTTGCTCCCGACGAAGAGGGACCTATATCAGTTAACCATCAAAATCGATACAGTCTGGACTAAAGTCTACGCAAGGTTGTTGCTTTCTTAATTTTACAGTTTAACATATTTTATAAATACAGTAATATAAAATAGTTGACAGCTTTTATAATATCTAGTTAATTAATACAATCTTATATCAGTTTGTTATTATTTCCAGCATTAATATGATTCAGAAAGACGAAGAGGGAACGGGAAACTTAAGGATGAAAGGAAATACCTGTGTGTGGCATGGACTCACTCGGCTGGTCAATGTTTACACTTACAAGCAAAGATTTC
Organism: Stegodyphus dumicola; assembly: GCF_044657685.1. NCBI lineage: Eukaryota > Metazoa > Arthropoda > Arachnida > Araneae > Eresidae > Stegodyphus > Stegodyphus dumicola. Next base: position 263,700,389 of record NC_140769.1, read on the forward strand.
AAAAATGGGAATAATCGAAAACAGTTTGACAGAGATCACCAACCAGTCAAAAAAAATTTAGTTCTGTCCGTGCGCTGGACCAGCTGACATCGATAACGCATTGTTGTGAAATGCCTAGCTGCGATGAGTAGCTCCACCGCAAAAGGGGGGGAGGGGTTTAGGGTTGCCAGATTCGCCACGTAATCGCCCATTTGGCGGCAAAATTGGCGATATGCCATAGACGGAGCCAAGAACATTCTAGAATATATTCTTAAAGGTTTTCTCGGGAATATTCTCGAAAGTAAGTTTAAGCTATATATACTCTGCCTGCACGCAGAGAGATGAGTGTAGTAGTAGGAATTTTAATATTAATAATACAATAAACTTGGATCCTAATTTTTGTAATCGTTAACCGAATAAAATTGAATAACCTTAAAATTTCTTTGTAATGTCATTAACGAAATCTTGTGAAAATATATCATTCAAATTAAAACTGTTCTGGGAAACGTATAGCATTTAATTCCGTTCAGAATGCAACGTTGTTAAAACAATGTCTTTTTTTATTTACTTGGGATTCTGAAAAAGTGTAGGGAAAAAATATACAAGTTTATACGCATATTTATGATGTAATTACAAAATGTTTACCACTGATCATGTCAAAACCTAACGGCAAGTCACTGAATGTTTTGGTCTCTAAGAGGAGTGTGCCACTGCTTCAAGGCAGCGCATGGGAAAAAATGGCTCGGTCCTCTCCTCTTATTTCCTGCCTCTATGTCTTATTAGTCGACATATCAGGGGCGCAGCTGGTCCTTTGTTCCTGTTAATGGACGACAACGGTCGCCCACACAGGACTCGGCTACTTGACGATTAGCTGGGAAATGCCGATATTCTCTCAAGAGGGTATCATATCCAATATTAGACTTTTCTGTTCGATTTCACAATGTGGATTTTGGACGTCCCTGCACTATGACTTTGCATTGATTAGTTATTACCAATTATATCTGTATTATAACTTCTCTTTTCTGTTTTCTGACCAGAAATATCGACGAGTCAGACAGTATTTAACCTGAGGTTTTTGGATCTTAAGTCAAAGCGTGTTTCTATACCTCTCGAGGCCGCGTTACTTTGTTTTTGTCACCTCTGATCCCATTGTAATTCGACTTTTCCGTATAGCTGCCGTCATTTAAATCATTTCGCCGGTGAGAATTTCTGAGCCAACTTAGATTAAGTTACGTAGTCCTTGAATACTGGGTTAAGTTTTAAATTTTGCATCTGATTGTTACTTTTAAGTTGCATCGCCACAAGTGGTGGCTGATCCCGCGAGCAGAAGTGCGTTTATGTTCCAAGGTGTGCGAAATAAAGGACTCTGCAGTGATTTTAGACACAAGCATTATTCCGCCGTAGCCTGTATAGGGTCATAGGCCAAACTTTGTTTTGCAAGGTGGACCGGACTGCGTGCTAACAAAGCAAAAGCAACCATTATTCCTTTAACTTCTGTTAGCACTTCAATGCTAGTTTCTGCTACTAAACAAGTCCTCTATAGTTTTGCTGATAATCATGCGTACATAATATGACTTATGAACGGTACGTCTCTTTCTCTCTTATAAGTGTATACATACCAAATTTAATAAAAATCTTTCCACTAGTTTTTTACAAGTTCGACATAATGTGGAAATTCTCTTAACTTTGCACGTGAATGCATATTTTGGCATCCTCCAGAGTAACAAAAATACAAAGGATTCCGATTAAGATATAAAATAGCAACTTTCAAAGTGTGTATCTGTCGAACACTCAATGCTTGTATTTTTTTAAATTCTTGATAATTTACAAGCATCAGCTGAAAATAGATTTATTATTTTTATTCTAATTTATATTCTAAATTAAACTTCTCTTCTTTTATAGCATAAATCTGAACCTTCCTAAAAGTATACTATTTTTTAAATAACAATTTTCACAATTTTTCAACAGAACACACATTTCAAATTACAAACAGTTTACATTTTATTAACATACCACTTTATTTTCCTTCAAGCAAACTTACATCTCTTGATTGGCTCAGCTACTTACTCCCTAAATAATTGATAATTACTACCTTTAGGATTTTTAATTTTTAATTTAATTTAATTTAATTTTTAATATTAATGTTTACAAAAAATTTTTTACTATAACAAAGATAGCAGCTTGACACTCAACTATACCTACATAAGCGCCATCCATATAATTTGAAGAACACACTTACTTCTCTTTCACAACACTTTTGCAGACCCCCAACACTCATATAGTAAGTAAGTTAGAATTAAAACTTACTATTTACTTGCTTTAAGTATTTTTTATGTAGTATCTAAGTATTTTCTAAATATGAAATTATATTTTTAAATATATATTTGTTTTTTAAAAAATTTTGAATTAGTTCTTTTTGTTTCTTATTGGTTTATATGGATTATGTCTAGTTCTTTTTTAGTTTCTTTTTATTGATATGCATATTCGTGTAGGGAAAGTTTCTGCAGACAAGGGTTTCTAAAATACATTGGTTTCTAGATATTTTATTATTTTTTTATAAAAATTAATTTTTTTTTAATTAAATTTTTTAAGAAAAAGTTTAATTCTTTACTTTACTTGCTTGTTTCTCAAAAGACTTCATTAATATTTTCCTTTTTGAACTTTAATTCTTAAATGTTAATACTTAAATGTTAATTTCTAAGGGTACCACTTTATCGGAATTACTTTTGGTTTTGACTTTTACCCTTGCCTGCATGAATGACGAAACACGAATTGGATGATTGGAGAGTTAGGTTTGGAGGCAACTTCCCCTTGATAAGTCTGTCTCCTGCCTACTCAACGGTCATTCACATATGCATTTTTTAAAAAAATTGTTTAATTTAATTTTAATTTATTAAATTAGTAGATTTATTTTCATAGATAGATTTTGCACTTGATTTGCTTATGCTTCTAAATTTAAATGATACTGTAGATTAGTTCGAGAATTAAATCTTTTACATGTTTGTACATTTTTTAAAAAATTATTTTGGCTTTTTTTCCTTTTTTAGAATTTAAATTTGTTTTTTTACTTTTATACGTATTTTTATTTAAATTTGTTTAAATCTATTTTTTAAATACATATTTTGGCATCACGTTTAGGGTAACTAAAACACACACACACACACACACAAAAAAAAAAAAAAAAAAAGGCTTACCTCCCAAACCAACAAAATGTGAAGAATTCAGGAAGAAAATTACTTACCTAAAAGAGAGAGAAAGGTAAATAATTATTTTGGAATAATAAAAGAGAATTATTTTCACATTTTCAGTCTTGCATCACAAAACTGCAGAACAATAATAACATTAAGTAACACATCAAATCAGCTGCAATTTTAACTCCGTTTTGGCGCAACTATTACAAGGCAAAAACAGAAAAGAATTTCCAGGATAAAATGCTCTTAACTTTTACGTATTCAAACATCTTTTGAACGAACAGCACATTATACACGAAGCAAAATTTAATTAGGAATAAATAAAACATCGCATTATGTCCTTGCCTTATCTTCGTCCGCATTGTTGCCTTTCGCGTGACCATAAATTCTCATTTCCTCGTCGCTAATAAATGATTGCATAATAAACAGGAAAAAAAAGAGACCGCGCCTATGTTGACAGGAGACACCCCTTTTAAATACGCATCGGTTGACCGTTTATGCTCTCACGAGACCGTGACCGCAAACGATGACTTAACGGTGCTTTAATAGGCTTGGATCTATTTCGTTTAATCCTTAAAGCGTCTTCCAAGAAATCTTACAAAATCTGTCATTCGAAATTGAGGAAATATATTTTCATTACGTCAAAAAGGGGTTTCATACAAATTATATCACATATGGGAGCGATCTGACAGAGTGGGTGATTTGTTCAAATGGTGCCGCAGCACAATCAAGCAAGTTACCCATTCTTCATCAACGACATAAGAAGTGCAAAATCCAGTTTATACGATGACAAATGCAAACTTCGCCAAGATTTTGGCGAATAGAGAATAAAACTCTCTTATATGAAACAAAACATTACTTTCCTTCTTTCCCCCCTTTTTTGCTAAAGGGCCAATTTGCTCAGAAGGGTTATTAATTTTGTTTCGACATTTTGCGTTGTTCACTATACACGGCGTTTTATTTTTCATATTGTTGCCACCAGATATAATCGCCCTGTGTTATATTTAAAGAAATTAAATAATGAAGAATCTGTATGAATGTGTGTGTGTTTCTCGCAATGTGAAAGAACAACGGTACCAGCAGACATCACATTTTGGATAACCTAGTCCTCCACTCGCATATGGGCATCTGGAAACCCAAATTTGGAATATGGAATTTGTTTCATTATCTATTTTATATTTTGTAAAATTTTAATTAACAAATTCAATGATTTCAACGTGACACTACGATCTCTTAAAAATATTATATTTTTTTAACTTTTGCATATGATTTACTGAAATAAAAATGCATTTAATTCATGATATATCTAATTTAAAAACATTCAATATTTGTATATAACCTTCGCATGTTAGTCTAAGTGCATATTCATCTAAGATCCAATCAAATGTCTTGCTATTCCACCAAGGCCACCTCTATCGATAATCTCTACTGATAAATCATATTAAAAAACTTTCTTGATTTTATTTACGGTGTGGATTATAAATACAAATAACTTTTGTAGACGATTTAAAAAGGGGGCGGGGAGGGAGAGGTATATCAAAGGGTTTCGATTTTTACGTACGTCTCTCCAACCCCAAAAAAGGCTCTTTTGAAGTTTAATTATCGGCAGAAATTATCGACAGAGAAGGCTCAGGTGGAATAGCAAACATTTTATAGGATTTATTTCTAGGTGCCTCTTCATCAGCAGCAGACATCTCTGTTTCTGATGAACAGGGATTGTACACATTTTCCCTTCAAATAGACAGTCTTGACTAAAAAGAAGATTGTTGTTTTGCCTAATTTTATACTTTATAGGATTATTAGACGAATATGCGTTTAGACAAACATGGGAACGTTATATATTTTCTACATGCTTAAAACACAGAAAAGATTTCGTTTGGTTTGGTTTATTTAATTACGGCAAAGCACACTAGGGCTATCTGCCTAAGGGGAGGGATGCCTTCGTGGAGGACTTTTTAAGGGAAACTGGCTCGTATACACGTTACACATGGGGAAAACCACGAAAACGCCCATGCAGCCAGACCGTTCGCGGGATTCGAACCTTGGACCGAACTACCAGTGTTCAGCGACTTTACCGCTCGGCCGCTGGTGGGCCGCAAGAAAAGAAATTTTGTAAAAATATACATTAGATTCATCGTGAATTAATTAACTTTCTATTTAAATCAATCAGATTCAAACGTATAAAAATAATATTCTTAAAAACTGCATATATTGCTTTTAAAATAATTAGTTTTTTAATTAATAACAGAGAGAGTAAATATGAAAGAATAATATAGTACGTTTTTCAGAATAGCAGCAGACTCGAATGAAAAGTTAAACAACGCAAGATCGTTTTCAAGACTAATAGCCCTTCTGAACTAATATATAAATAAAATAAAATAAAATAAAGATCGTGAGTACCAAACATTATTTATTATCGTATTATTTACTCTTTTATTTTAAATAAAATTTCTTGAGAGGTTAAAATACTGGTACACCGGTTTTTAAATGGCGATTTTACAGAATTACGGTAACCGAAGAGGCCGGCAAATCCACAATATATTAAGATATTATTATACACACGCCCAAAAAGAACGCGAGCCTAGAGAATTATACTGTCGAAATGTTCTGTCTCTTGTTTTGCCGACATGAACGTCGAAGAGAAGCACTTTCCGAAAAGATTTCCCAGGAGGCAATAATGTCATTAAGAAGCGCAAAAACAAGTGCATAAATCAAAAGACGATGCGCTACACACATACACACACACATCCTGTTCTATGCAAACGAAACCGTTCGTCTGCTTTACGTAATTAAATATTACAACTATATTTTCGCCTTTTCACAATTTCCACTTGCTTGCAGAGATATCGTTTGTCGCAGGCCCCACGCCAATCTACAAAATAGCAGCCTAGGAAGACGCACGTTTAATGGTTTTAGAAATGTTTTCGGCATTTTTTACATAATAATTCTTTTACCATTCACTGCAAAAATACCGTTTTTCACGGATCCGACGACAAAAACACGAATCTGCAGAATAGCTCCTTCAGATGGATGGTCATTTACTAAATTCAGAAGGATAGCTTTCAGAATTTACGACATAATAATTCTTTTCGAATCTGCTCCGCCATTTATTACGTAATAATTCTTTTTATCATTTACTGAAGGGATATGGTTTTTCGCCGACCCGACTTCAAAAGCACGAATCTGAAAAATAAATAACTGCTTCTGAAGACGCATATGAATCTTTTATTAAGAAACTCAGCGATTTGAATGCAAGCTGTGGTAACACTGCACGGAATAAAATATTTGGTACTTTTCCGTTTTGCCGGCGCAGGCGATAAATTCGCCAATAATGGTACAACCGATGCCAAACGGAATATCTTCGCAGGTAACCTTTTACACCTCATTTTCAAAACAACTCGCAGCCACTTCTTATCAGATTGATTGTTTCTTTCAATACTGGCATACAATTACATACAATTTTTACACAGATAGTTCAATTTTATGCCATAAGGCCATTCGTGGTAATTAAGTGAATTAGGATGCAATCACACTGCTCACCCGAAAGCGAAAATATAGAAAAGGCAAAGTCAAGAGTTGTATTCATCCATTCGAATAAGAATGCACTAGCGAAGTAAAGCACTGCGGTTTTACGTAATTTCTGAATAAGCTATTCGCACGAATTGAAATAATTCTTGCATTTACATTTGTATTCCGAATTAAGAGGTAACTTGAAATTAATGTAGATAATTACTGACAGAATTAGATTTTTGTAGAGTAGTTTACGTGAGATGAGATCACTTGGGGTCACGTGATATAAACCGGCGAATCAGGATGTTGACCATGAAAGCATAGTACATTCTTAAATTAATGTCTTTATTTATTGGTTTTTTACAAAATTTTGAACGATATTAAGATGTTTACGCCTTCAAAATAAAAAAATCCTTAGAACTAACATTTCTTAACATTTTTTATGTGTATACTGTATGTTGCCGCCAATAAAGTCTGCTTGGCGATATTTGCGCCGCCGAAACGGAAAAGTACCAAATATTTTTATCTTCAGCGCACGAGACTACGAAAAATTCTAAAGATATGCTATTTTTTAATAGTTTTTCATTTATCTATTGAATTGGATTTTAGAGTGCAAGTGCAGAGAACGTGATATTTAATTAATAAGTTTAATGCAGAAAAATTTAACAATAAATAGAAAAAAGAAAACGTTTTGCATGCCATTTTACTAAGAAAACTGAATATTGATGAGATGAACTTGGGGGGGGGGCGAGAAGAAGAAGAAGAAGAAGAAGAAAAGTACCAACACTTAACAATACAATCGGCAGTTCTAAACATATGCTGCTAGCTGCTATGCTTCTTTTAAAATTTTTGTAATTTTGCTGTTCAACTGTGTATGGCTTAAGTGCGAAGAAAATGGTGCTTAATAATAAAGCTAAAAAGACAGAAATGGGTTAGCAGGAGTGGTGCAACAACAGACTGGTAGACTGCAGGCTCAGGTAGAGCGTAAAAAAATTCCTTAACAAATCCTTTTAAGTGACCGTTAAAATCCAAACCCTTTTTACTTCCTTGTACGAAGTAAAAAGGAAGTATTGTAATCGCGAAAAGTTTCAGGCAGCATATTTCAACGAAAATATCCACTTTGACCGCTATCGAATACAATTTAACGATGTTTTTGCGTAATATCTGTACGTAAGGACCGAATAAAATACTCTTTTCCTTCAAAAAAATTATAAAACTGCTTTAAAATGAATTCTGAAGAGAATTTTTCGTGGCGTCTGTGCGTACGTACGTACGTATCTCGCATAACTCAAAAACGAGTAGCCTCAGAACGTTGAAATTTTGTATATAGGACTGCTATAACATGTAGATGTGCACCTCGTATTTTGGTTGTAATCGGCCGAACCAAACGTATATAAATATATTTATATATATATCCACTTTGTTACCCGGCTCGGTGATCTCAGTTTCTTTACTCTTATATGTTTGTAAATTGTACACTTTTTTCTTTAAAAATGATTGAATTATATTGTTTTTATCTTCCGGTTAAGGATTTTATGCCTTTAGTAAATCTGTGTGCAATATTTTTAGAATTATCAGTAATTTTAATGTTGTTTAATTGCCGCTAAGCCTGTTTTAAATGGCGGCCATTGATGTTTACATTTGAAACAGGAGACTAATGGATTCGTTGCCAATCTAGAGAAACTTAGCTTCGTAACAGCAAAGATAACGCATTCATTTATTATTGCCAATTAAATCATGCTTAATTCTTTCTAGAATTTTTTCGAGGAAATAAGCGTTTGAAATTTACTTCGTAATTTTTAATATAGATATTTTGAGTTTTTATGCATTTTTGCCTTCTCGCGAAGTAAGAACTGAATTAATTCAATGAGAAATACTCAATCGTCTGTGAAAAACTATTTCTTTTTTGTTTTATTTGCTTAATTTCTTTTATACATCGTTCTAGCTTTATTATAGTATTTGAATAGAACATGTGGCAACGATTAGATAATTCTTTAAATGATATACATTTTGTGCATTCTGAGTTATAATATGAATGAAATATAATACTGTTAAGTAAACCTAGCGCCAGAGTGTCGCTATGGTAAACAAAGTGAATTTTAAAGAATGCATTTATTCTATTGTGGTTTATGCGCTGTCGGCGAAGTAGGTTTAATTCAATCTAATAAGTTTAAATAAAATGCAAGAAAAAATGCGTATAATTTAATATTCCGTACAAGGAAGTCATGTGGTGTACACATCAGATTTTTTATTGCATATTTATGTTAATCGAATTTGTAATGACTCATACTGTTTATTTGGTATATTATGCAGTACATATTACAATTCTGCTACACTAAATTTCGCATTACAAGGATTAGAGCTGAATTAAAAACCCGATTGCAATCTTACGTAAAATATATCATTAGCAAGTAATATAGGTAAGTAATATATCACTAGCAGCAAATTTTGTCGCCAAAACTTATACGTGTTTTTGTTGGCGATATCTGGCGATTTCTTATAAACTCGGGGAACCTTCTGGAAGCTTCCGGAAAAAGCTTTTTGAAACACTAGCCGGGATTTTTCTTACGTTTCCCATTCCGTATATGACATTGATAAAGACTAAGCAAAAGGATTTTTTAAATGATTGTCTGTATGCTGCGTTTAGCAACACACTTTACGATATCAGAGGAAAATGAAAGCTGTTACACATCTTACACATCTTCCACTGGCAATAACATCTATTTATATCCATTGCTACTTTTAAAAAAATTTACAGCAATGAAAAGAAGGAAGAATATTCACGAGACTAAAGACGATTACGAACAGAAGGTTTATAAATCACTCCCCCCCCCCCGAGTATGAAAAAATTCAGAATCCTTCGCAGCTCTTTCGGTTCGAATTCGAAATAGATGTTACGAATTTAAAGAACGTGAACGTGACAACAATAATTTCAACAATAAAGCTCGCTAAACACACACTATTAAAAAAAAAAAATCACTGCTATTTTACTGGTTGAAGGAGGGGGGGGATATTCGCGTGACTCTACGAAAAAAATGACAATGATGGAACGCTTATTATTTAGAATGAAATTTATATACTCCAAAGGTGCAACTAAAATTCTTTCTCCCTGACAACATCCAATAAAATTGCAGCTTAAAATAAATCGAGGGATAATAGTGCTTCATAGGTCTTTGAAGACAAAATTTTCAGGCATTCACATACTAGACAAGCCGTTCGCAGTGTTGGAAGTCCCCCCCCCCTCTTCCCTATTCAATGTTTTATTCGTGATAACCGTGCGGTGAGGAGAGAGATGGCAGAAAGCCATTCTTCAATTCTACTTTCGCTTTCGAATTGAATAAAGTCCAAAAAGAAACTGGACAAAAACATAAATAAAAATTCTGATCTTTCCCAAGCGCATAAGCTAAGCAACTTTTTTTTTTTTTTTCTTTTTTTTTTTTAAACAACAGATATTGGAACGACTAAAAGAAAGAAATCACGAAAAGAGACACCGTGAGGAAGGGGGAATAAAAAACAAGTTAAAAAAAAGTGTTTTAATCATTAAAAAAAAATTAATCAGTAACTATAAAACATTTGGTTCTGAACTCTTTTTGCCTCCCCCCTTAACCACTGCTTGAACAGGTGTTTTCAACCAAGGGGAATGGGGGATGTGATCTGCCTTGTATTGAACTGTTGATTATTCGCGTTTAATTTATGAATATTAAAAAACTACTTTTATTCAAGTTTCTGTATTCATAATCAACAATTTCTATACTTTTTCTTGTTTAAATTAATAAATAAATTTATATATGTTTTTTAGCTTTAGAAAAGGAGGTCAATGATCTTCTAGCAATAATGAAAGAGGTTCGTGGAGGAAAAACGACTGACAGCCACTGTACCACTAAAGATAATTCATCCTTTCGAAAACTCCCCCTCCCCCCCCAAAAAAAAACACATATACATTTATTTGAATTAAGATTATTTTTTAAAGTGTTTTTATAAATTAAACAAGAAACAGTAGAAAATGTTGATAAATATCAAAACTTGAATGAAAGTAGTAGTAGTAGTAGTTTTTTTTGTTTCAACTTTGTAATTTTTATACGATCGATTTCTTTAAATTTAAAATGGCCAAAACCTAAATCTTTGTGTCATCGAAAGGAGAGTTACAGGTGTGGGTCCATAGCATCAACGGCCCACCAGCGGCCGAGCGGTAAAAGTCGCTGAACACTGGTAGTTCGGTCCGAGGTTCGAATCCCGCGAACGGGCTGGCTGCATGGGCGTTTTCGTGGTTTTCCCCATGTGTAACGTGTATACGAGCCAGTTTCCCTTAGAAAGTCCTCCACGAAGGCATCCCTCCCCTTAGGCAAATAGCCCTCGTGTGCTTTGCCATAATTAAATACACACACACACACCATAGCATCAACTCGCTCTATATGCCTTCCAGCAATTTAGAGAATTCTGAAGTAGTGAAATTTTTCGACAGACGGCGCAAAACTAATAGATAAGGCTGCAGAGAGAATCAGTTTTTCAGCTGACTTGAAAATGAGTATTGAAGGATCGGAGTGAGAACGGTTTGCATTGCCTTCTGTTTAACGCACTTCGTATTAAGTGGCAACTACTGACTGTCTGACTCTGTCATATCGAGAAGAGCTGTGCGTGTGCTGTTGTGGAAAAAGTCCCAAAACTGTATTTGTTTTAATAAATTTTATTAAGCTTTCATAGCTTCTGAGTGCATTTAATCCATTACGACCCACACGCACGTATGAATATATATGATTTGAATCTCATTATTTTATTGATAATTTTAACGTATATTTTATTCATAATTAAATGTTTTTTCGTAACTGATGGACGTAAAGCATGTTAACGTTTTTCGCCTAAATTTTTTAATAGCTATTTTACTCTAAAAAATGTAATTAAATGATATTTGGATTTAATGAATCTAAAAAGGAAGTTTCGCATTAAGTATGTTGCGCTGCAAATATTTAAGACCACTTCAGAAATTGTGGGAGATTCAGTTCCAACTCCGATACAGAATTCTAGAAAAAATTTTCATGGAAACTCAAGGTTCGGTCAATCAATAAGTCAACTAAATCTTTTCGGACTTTATACGGCAGACGATTAATCTTGTTAATTCATTAAACTACATTCATGTAATTTATTAAATTCATTTATCTAGATTACATTTTAGCGACCCCATTTGGAGTCGCAACCCACAAATGCCGTGCTAGTACTTTCTAAGGTTTCGAAGGCTTTTCTAAGGTTCTAGTGCATGTAAACATCGTTTTACACAAATTGTTTGTTAAGAGAGTCGGCATTACTATCTTACTCGCCTCCCCCCCCCCCTCGTAGGGCCGAGATGACTTTTCTTCGGCTAAAAAATCAGATATCTGAAAGCTATAAACCGTCTTGCGGGGGCTGAAATGGGGAATGGAGAAAAATCAACACTATTTATTCCCTCGCCATTTCTTTTTTATTGGGCCGGACATCGAGGAAGAGTTGATCTTCCAATGGGAAAGCGCCACGTCAGCGATGCTTTAACCAGATTGAATAGTAAAGGCGAAGTGGATAAAGAAAATTTTCTTTTTCTCTTCCAAGAATTTATTGTCTTTCGCGCGAGAGTATTATTGAAAAGTATGTTTTTGTTTTTTCAAGACTTGATGCTGCCTCAGGGTGTTATCAATGCCCGTATTTGGAAGGCGGACGAAATGGAAAATTTTCTTGCCTTCCATCTAAACTTTTCTTTTTTGGTATTTGAAGCCATTTTTGTTTAGCGCAGCAGCGTTATGTATTTGAAAAACACGCATAAATTATGTTTTCTTAAGATAAATATATTTCAATTTGGAGACCGCGTCGTTTTTAAGGAAAAAATTGGAAAGATTTAAAGTTTTTTTTAATTATATTAATTGAATATAAATAAAGAAAACAAAAAACCGTTCAGATTTTAACGATCGCCTAAAATGGCTCGTTTACAGTTCAATATAGTTTAAAAGTAAACATAATCGATAGAAATGGCACAGGCAATAGCAAAACATTTGAGAGAATATTAGATCAATATGCATTCAGAATAACAAGGCAACGCAATATATCTTCTGTATATTTAAAAAGTGAGAAAATAAGTAATGCAATTTTATAAAAATATTGAATGTTTTTAATTAGAACATGAATTAAATGCTTTTTTATTTAACTGAATCACATTCAGAAGTAAAAAAAGAACTGCAACTAATTGCTTTTAAATAGTTTAGTTTGTTAATTAATTACAGATTAAATATTAAAGAATAATAGCTATTTTTTTCGAAATGGCAACAGACTCGGATGAAAAGTGAAACAACGCAAACCATGTTTCGAGAGGAATAAGCACTTCTGGGCTAATAACAAACGATAAGAAATAAAAGAGGTTACCATGAATTAAATATTATTCGAAAATAAAAAATTAAAAAAAAAATAGAATAAAGAAAGAGAAATAAAGAATGTTACCAGAAGTTAAAAATTATACGAAAATAAACAAAATAGAATAAAGAAATAAAAGACGTCACTGAAAATTAAAAATAATGCGAAAATAAACAAAAACTGTACACAAATTTTTTTAAAAAAAGGACATTAATAAAATCAGATTATAGAGTAACACTCTAAAAAATGTAATTTAGTAACATTAAAAATTTTTGAAACTCAAAATAACGAAAAAATCACTACAAAAATAAACAGAAATTGCATTTTGGTGTTCATATTCAATTCTAATTTAACCGAAATTATTTTAAACTAAACATAATCAAAATTAAAAATCGCATAGTATAAAGAAGAACAGAGAATAAGCCAAGAAGCCACAAGAAAATAAATGATAAAAACAGCAATCTGATTTTCCCATTCAGATTCCGGTTTAACAAATTAGTTCAGGATATAGATAATTGATAAGAAATTTATAACATAAACAAGGATTAAAAAAACGAACTAAAACAACAAGCCGCAAGAAAATAACCACAACGCCTCAAGGAATATAAAATGAAATCTAATCTTAATAGAATTCTAATTTAAGAAGAGAAACTGCTTAAAATTAAATATAACAAAATAATAATCATTTAATATATAAAAAAAATTTTAAAAAACCAACTCAACAAAATAACAGAATAAAAAATTAATTATTTTTCTGTTATTTTGTTGAGTTTAAAAATTAATTAATTTTTATAATCAAAATTAATTATTTTTTATAATCAAAATTAATTATTTTTTATTTATTGTTCCTTTATTTATGATTATTTTTATTATGCTATTTTATTTTGTTTCTGTTTCAGTTTTCATGACTGTTCTTCCTGATAGACTGTTAAAATTCGAATTTGATTTAATTATATATGTAATAACAACTGTAATTAATACTTCGATGATTCGGCGATAGATGGTGGCGTGTAACAATTTGACGAAGGCTTTTCTGCTTAGATACAAAGATGACATTTACAGATAGATGTGGGCGAAGACAAGACATAATTTATTGCTGGACGACTTGATTCTTGATGCAGTTAAGAATTTTGTATATATGTAAATAATATTAGCAAAATTATATATGGAACTGTAGAATATTTTGTATAATGTAGCATGAAATGCTTAAAAGACACCAAGTTCTGTCGAAAAATAAGAAAATATGATTACATGGTAAATCTATTTAACATTAAGTAAATCGTTATCTCGCTAAATTGGCGAGATATCGCCAAGCTGGAAATGGTTCTGTCGACAAATTTGAAAAGAAATCGTCAAACGTCGCAATATTAGCGAAATTATATATGGAACTGTAGAATATTTTGTATAATGTAGCATGAAATGCTTAAAAGACACCAAGTTCTGTCGAAAAATAAGAAAATAAGATTACATGGTAAATCATTATCTCGCTAAATTGGCGAGATATCGCCAAGCTGGAAATGGTTCTGTCGACAAATTTGAAAAGAAATCGTCAAACGTCGCCAAGCATGGCGACCATTTGGTCCGGACTCTGTATAACTGTACGAATTGATACTGTGATAGAATAAAATGTATTTAATCCCTATATGTACCTGTATCTGGCTCTCGTAGGCCTTCAAGGTAATTTCGAAAAGTGGAAGGTACTAGAGATTTCTCAGAGGGCGGGGCAAAGTTATATAAAACCGGGGAGAGCATCAATTTCCCAGTCGTCAGTTCAAAGCTGAATACGAAGCAGTAATGAGATACCCACGAGAGCTTCGCCTTTCAGATGCGTTTTACTTTGCGTTGTGTTTAAAGTTCTTAGTGTAAGTGCTGATTGTACTTTGTGATACTGCGAAGAGCTGTACGAGTGCTTTTGTGGAAAGTTCCAGAACTGTCAAGTGTTTCTTTTGGTAAAATAAATTTTATCAAGCTATCTTCAATTTCGTGCACATTCAATCCATTACGATGTCGCATGCACGCAACAATACACCTATTCTTATGCAATACATATTACAATGCTTTTTTTTTTTTTCAAATGTTTTATGCCGGCAATTTTCGTCAAACGTGTAACGTTCTAGCGCCATTTATGGCTTTTTAATGCGCTAATCAATCCGCGTAGGAAAAAAATAGGCGTTGCCACCCGTAAATTGCTAAATGTTTTCACCGTAACCGTAACCGTAACCGTAATAGTTCTATTGTTTTAAATCATCACAATCTGAAATGCATGCCTTCAAATAAAAATATCTGAAATTCCATTTCGCTTGATTAAGCGGATAGGCCTCTAAGGGGTTCGTAAATCGGGTAAGTTTGCAACGATCCTCCTGTATTTCTGTCTTTCTGAAAAGCGGCCAAGGATGAGGCACCGTTATGAAGGCGTCTTTCTCTTTGAAACTCAGGAACACGGACAAAACTGTGAGACCTTTTTTTTCTTCAACAACTCAAACTCTGGTGGGGAAAGATGTAAGGTACTATATCCTAAGTTTATAACAGTTATTTTATTTTAAGTTTACACGACTTTCCTATCTCTTCTAGCTTCAGCTTACAATTCCCTACCAGAATGAGTTTTTAGAATCGTGTTAAATGCAAATGAGAGGTAGAGTAGTATTTACGTCAACTTCTACTGACCTCGTGAGAGAGCCAGGATTCCTGAATAGCGCGCGTATTCCCTTCGACTACGTCTCTCTACTACGCTCGGGCGCATGATGTGCCTTTTGATAGCTTCGCTGGCTAGTTTAATATTTCAGGCCAACTAGGTTAGAATTGAGTTAGCTTCGCCTAAGTCTCTTTAGTTGTCATTAGTTAGTTCTTGTTTCGGTTGATCTTTACAATATGGTAACTGGTAGTTTGGCGACATTTTGGAGGCGATAAAGGTTACTACCTGGCACTTTGGTAATAATGTGAGCAGTACTCAGTTCCGATTACGCATTATTTTGTGTGAGGGAAATGAGAGATCATGTGATATTAATGGACGAGTTACGGTTCTTTAATCGGAAAAGGGGGCAAATCGGGAAAAAATCTGGAAATTTTGTATTTGGCTTTATTCTGTGTTGTGTGAAACAGTGTTCGTGAATTTTTGGATCCCATGGCCGTAACTAAAGTGAATTCGAAATGGATATTTATGTATGTATTAATTTAATGTATGTGCTCATTTATATTTTAAGTAGTGTTTTTGAATTTAATTATATTTTAATTAAATGATAGTTATTTTGTGAATTTTATGTTTGTAGGAATTTGGTATACGTTTTAGTTGAAGTAAACGTGCATGGAAATAATTTAAATATTTGATACTAAGTATTTGTAATGCTTGCGGTATGAATTCGTTGGTGACGTGTATAATGTAATAGATGATTTAGAGGTAAAAGTTTTTTGATATTTTATTTATTTGATATGTGGAAATGTTCATTACTTTTTCGCGATCAGGTAATTTCATATATGTTCTTTTTACCGGGTTTAAAGATTGAGAAAACTGTCATGTATTTTCGTGAAATTTTTCTAATTTATGAGAAAAAAGCAGTGTACATGGATATAGTGAAGAGTGTGCGCAATGCGATTTTTTTGCAATTCTGGGATGTTTTTTTAAGTAAAAATAAGTCGGCGTGTACATGGTTTAGTGATATTTTAATTAAATGATAGTTATTTTGTGAATTTTATGTTTGTAGGAATTTGGTATACGTTTTAGTTGAAGTAAACGTGCATGGAAATAATTTAAATATTTGATACTAAGTATTTGTAATGCTTGCGGTATGAATTCGTTGGTGACGTGTATAATGCAACAGATGATTTAGAGGTAAAAGTTTTTGGATATTTTATTTATTTTATATGTGGAAATGTTCATATTTGGAAAGGGTAAATACTTTTTCGCGATCAGGTAATTTCATATATGTTCTTTTTACCGGGTTTAAAGATTGAGAAAATTGTCATGTATTTTCGTGAATTTTTTCTAATTTATGAGAAAAAAGCAGTGTACATGGATATAGTGAAGAGTGTGCGCAATGCTATTTTTGTGCAATTCTGGGATGTTTTTTTAAGTAAAAATAAGTCGGCGTGTACATGGTTTATGTGTATGTGTTATTTTGAAAAACGCGTAAGGAGTATGGTATTGTGCACTTTTTCCCAATTTTTCAGTGAATATTTGTCATGATTAAGCAGTTTTCTTAGATAAAATTTCTAGCAAAGTGTAATTCGGCTAGTAGATTGTTGGAAGAAGTGTTCAGTAGATAAAAAGAAAAAAAACATGTCTTTACTTCGTGAAGACAAAATGGCGGCGGGAAAAAAAATAGAGGGTTGCTGTAGGAGAGTTCGTCGCCAAATTTTCGCCAAAAAACGCCAAGTTACCATAATGTAAAGATCAACCCTTGTTTCTTTCATTTTAAGTTAAGCCTAAGTGGAGGCTGTGTCGTAAGCCCTTGGAAAGGAGCCGACTGCCTACCTTTGTATGGAACAAACTAAAAGGTAATTAACTCTTCTTAAGTTTACCTTTCTATTTTTGGACTTAAGCGATTATTTGCTAGGTCCTAAGCGATTATTCTAGGACTTAAGCGATTATTCAGGGTCCTCAACACTTAGTTTAGTAGAATAAAAGGGAGGAACACTATAAGGAATATGGCAAAAGTACCCTGGCATTCTCGAATAGAATAAATGCAATCTAGGAAAGAAAGGTCACAGCTCTTTTGGACATGTCATTTGCAAAAGCAAGGAACGCAGATGAGAAACAAAAATGGTCTATGAGAAGATAAAACTGTCATACTCCAGCCCTGCAAACGATTTATCTCTGTCCGAAGACGCTTTCATCTGCCCCCTTCTTTCTTCTTCCAAGGGTATCTTCGATCGCCGGAGAACAAATTTCTTGCAGATGATTCCTGACTATTGAGTCCGACAGTGTCGGAGTGGGAAGGATTCCAAAATTTTAAGAGATCGCGTTTGGAGAAAAAGTGCAATTTGTTCTTTAATATTTCCAATTCAGAAACTTCCATTTCCGTTATAACTGGTCAGTTATCTTTAGGAGTCAGGGCTATTTACTGTTTCGGACCCTTTTTAAATTAATTATTTTAACCTTTTCCCAATGGCAACATATTGACACATTTTTATTTGAGGAAGTGGCAACATGATGTTTTTAAACAGTTGAGTCTGTTGATTAAATTTTAAAGATATTTATTTATCTTACGCTTTGCCCAATGACAACATATCAGTGCTTGGAAGATAAAAATGTCTCAACTGGAGTAACGGCTACACACTGTTTTTGAATCGCTAGGTTTGTTAACATTATTAAATAAATATAATTTATTCATGGCTACCAACTCCTCTAGTTTGACCGGAAGACTCACGGTTTTTCGACAGATCTGTCAGTTTTCAGTTTCTATCCTTTATTAAAGGAAGTATTTTTAGCAAAAAATTGTGCAGAGTTGAAGTTTTATAATTGAATTATTGAAGCAAATTTAATTCCCCTTTCCCTAGCGATCTTCAGCAAAGTTTTTCTTATTAAATTTTATTGCATCAGAATTGTCTTAATCTACTGTACACATTTACAGATGTTTATATGAAAATTCAACCAAATTTACAGAATATTTGTGTTTAATTTAGTTTTAATCTATATAGAGTCATTAGCTCCATTCTGGAAAAGGAAACACGAAAAATCTACAACGGGATTAGAAGTCGGGACCTTCCGATTGCTAGCCAGACGAGCCGCTCATTACACCATTTAAGCACAGAGATCTTTAGGCTCAGTAGCCAAACCTTGTTGATAATAAACTTTCGTCCAATGGATTTAGTTCCACCGCTACAGAACGAACGATTTTATTTTTATTTAGCTCACAGGGTCGGTAGCCCAAAAGGCTTATTAGTCTCAAAACAGCATTTTGTGACGTTTCACTCTAAACGGCGAATTACTTTTTAAAATGTTGCCACCAAATATTATCGCCCTGCATTACATTAAGTAATGAGGAATCTGCATGAATGTATGTATGTTTATCGCATTGTGATAAAACAACGTTACCTAGAGCCCTCCGATATTGAACGACGTAATCCTACTGCGAATATAGGCATCTGGGAAGCCCAAAATTTTGAATTTCGAATTTGTTTTATTACCTATTTCCTATTTTATAAAACTTTAATGAATTTTTGATTAACAAATTCAACGATTTCAAAGCGAACACTGGCAACACTGTACGGGAGGGGGGACATTGCTGTTGAACTGAATTTTATGTGGATTATGTGCAAGGAACATGATATTTAATAAATAAAGGTAACACACAAAACGTTAAAGAAAAGACCTCTTTGGGCGTAATATAAAATCTGAAGGCTGTCAGTTTTTATTTTATTTTATTTTTTAGAGGCAAGAGCCGTAATAAATGTGCAATGCTTGCGCCGAGATTCGAACCCTAGACTACCTGACGGCTAGCCGAACATGCTTCCAATTACATCATGAAAGCATGCGATATAGTGGGAGAACGCAATTTACAAATAAATCGTACATTTCTAAGTTTATCCTCACAATAGTGTGTATATGATTTTTTTTTTTTTCCCGTGTTCAAAAGTACTTTGATAAACTGAATTTTTCCTTCTCTACTCAGAAAGTATAAAATTGCATAATTTTTTAACTAAAATTTATCTTAAAATTTTATCAATATTTATCCTAAAATTACTAAAATTATTATTTAACCTAAAATTACTATTTATCCTAAAATGTGTAAAATTGCAAGACATTTACAAATGGAATTAGCTAAAGACTTAAAATTTAAAATATGTAACTGGTATATTTTATAGCACAGTCACAACATAAACAGTTGAATAAACTTAATTATGCATTATAAAACGAATTTAAATCAATTTTGTGTTCTTTTAAAATAGCTCAGCAGCGCAGTGCGAAAACCTCCAGAAAACTCCCGATTTTTCATATTTCGAGGTTGGCAACTACGTTTACTTCTAATTTTTAAACATTTAAAATTTTTATTACTTAACGATTTTATTTCGGCATCTGAAATTTAATTTTCAGTTACTGCATTTACACTCTCCAATTATTTCATTTTTACAATACTTTATTCAACTCAACTCTGTCCAATTTTTTAAAAATTTCCATTTTAATGAGCTACAGTCCAACAACTCAACTCGTTTCATTTTTTCACATGTAGTTTCATACCATCACTTATTGGCAAATTTCATTCTGCAAAATTTTTCTTCCAAAATTTTTCTTACGGAGTTTATAACGATAAATCTGTGTGAAAAACGTAAATGCATAAGTAAAAGTTTTTCATTGAGATTTATCACTTCTTGAATTTGGAAATATTTTATTAATGCTAAAATTTCAGTTTAGGCCCGGTGGCGCAGCGGCTAGCGCATCGCGCAGAAGCACCACAGGTTCGGGGTTCGAGCCCCGAGCTGGGCGAGGTCGACTCAGCCTTTCATTCCTTGATTTTCATCTCTTGGGTCGATAAAATGAGTACCAAGTTCGCTTGGGGACTAAACACTAGACTATCTATCTCGCACTCGTCTGAGACTAACTATCTCGCACTCTAAAACGAGGCACACTCCGACTGACTGCTGGCTTTCGTCTTGTGTTCGAGAACATTCTGGGCTAAAACCGGTAAGAATTCGTTCCAGAAGGTTCTCCAACCGTCCATAATATTGCGCCAATTTTGTCGCCAAACAGGCGATTTCTTGTGAAATGTGGCAATTCTGCCTTCCTTTGTTATTTTATGGCAACCCTAAAGCTGCTTTGCGGGAAAGCTATCTCACCGCGTCTAGATATTTCGTAACAATATATTTATGAAAGTCTAATACTCGTTACGAAAATATAAAATTGTAAGAAGTGAAGTATGACAAAAATTGACTGGGATATTTAATTTCAAAATTTGCAATTTTTGAAATCAGGCCTTACGAGGAAGTCTTGTGATGTGCACATCAGATGTTTTAATAGGCTTTTATAAATTAAACTTTTATAAATTAACCAAAAAGGTACAGAAAATGGTGATAAATATTAAGAGCTAAATAAAACTCTGACCACAAACCCCCTGAAAGTATGAAATTGCCAATTCCGCTCTAATTGAAAACCTGCTTTAATTCCCCTGCTTTAACATCTGTTTATATAAGCACTGAGTATTCTGACGCAACTCTCAATCTGAACGTTTTGAAACATTTTACATGGGGGAAAAAATAAAAATTAAACAAAAATGACTCGCGCGATTTGTTCTTGCCAAAGAAATGCAAACAGTTTAGATTATCAGAATAAAAATAAACAGACGATTTCTTAAAATTCTAATCCTTCTTTTCATTAAATAAAATGCTTTCGGCAATTGCATTTAATATCCACGCATAGTTCTGAAACGAGCCTTCGCTTGAAATTTCAATGCCTTCCGCTCACATTAGCAGCGGAGATATTATTTTCCTAATAGCTGTGACGTCATTAACATAAATAGATTGAAAAGGTTGCCGCGCAAATTACAAAAAGAAATGGCGAGAAAAATTTTTGTCTTGTTCTCCATTTTATTTCAGCTCTTTTGGTACTTATTCATTTATTTATGGAGCCCTCAAGCAGCGCAGACGATATTAGCGAAAGAATGCACGTTATTGTTTATTTAATCTCCCCTTCCTTTCTGAGAATTAATTTTCATAACAACACCAGATTTCTGAACAGCGCAATTCGAAGGTTTAAAAAAAAAAAAAAAAAATTTACCATGAGATGAGGACTCTGATTTCGCCATATTCTGCATGAGAATTTGTGCTTCAATTCTTTAAATGATTTTTTCATTGTTAATTTCTAGTACACGTTATTTATAAGATAAATTTGGGAAAATTAAGTTTGCTTTAATTATAATCAGATGAGCGCTTCGATTTCTCCATATTTATTTCTTGTACAAGATAAAATTCCCAGAGCTTAAGTGGAAAGAAAACATTTACCTTAGTTTGTATGGTTGGTTCTTCACTCTTTTTGTCTAAGATCAACATCCAGGATCTTGGTGAACTGTTTTAGCGGCTTATCGCTGAATTCAAATAAATGAAGATATAGACACAAGAAGCGTTTTAAACTGTTTATTTCACTCAAATAAGAATAACAGTCGGCCCCTTTCTCGCGCTTACAACAAAGCCTCTACTCGGGTTTTAACTCGGAATAAGAAATAAGAACTAAACTATAACTAACTAAAGGAGACTTAGCCGAAGTTAAACACAATTATTTAACATTTAAATAATTGTGTTTAACTTCGGCTAAGTCTCCTTTAGTTAGTAGGCCGTCGAATATCAAAAGGCACGTAATAATACGGCCGAGCGTAACAGCTTCAAAAGATACTTAGCCGGAAAGCAAACGCGCACTACTAAGGATTCCCAGCTCTCTCTCACGAAGGAAGTCCAACCTTCCTTAAATACTTTTTCTAACTCATTTGCATTCAAAGCGATTCTAAAAACACATTCTCGTAGGCAGTTGTAAGTGGAAATAAGAATTGATAGGAAAAGTTATCCAAATTAAAATAACTGTTATAAAATTAAAATATACCTTACAAGTTACAATGAATGAGAATTAAGATTTCTCCATATTGTATGATAAGAGCTTGTAATTTGACTATTTAAATTATTATTCACTGGTAATTTTTTGTACATATTTAATAAGATAAAATTTCGAAAGCCAAAGTTTGACTTAATTACAAAGAGATTTCGATTTCTTCAGCTTGTGTCATGACTATTTAACTGATGACTTACTAATAATTTATGGTATGTTCAATGAGATAAAGTTTGATAACATGAAGTTTACTTTAATTGCAATGAGCTGAAGACTGTTCCATATTCTGTGCTTAGAATGTATGTGCTTTAGTTATTCAAATTACATATTATATAAAATAAAATTCGGAAGGCTACAGCGGAAAAGATAATGCCTTAATTATAGTGAGATGAAGACTCCGATTTCTCCATGTGCCCGGATGAGAATCTGTGGTTTGACTGTTTGAACAGGCTTACCCGCGGTCGAGCGGTAAAAGCCGCTGAACACTGGTAGTTCAGTAGGGGGTTCGAGTCCTGGCGAATGAGCTGGCTGAATGAGCATTTTTGTGGTTTTTCTCATGCGTTTGTGTACTAGAGACAGTTTCCCTAAAGAGATCCTCCACGGGGCATCCCTTCCATTTCCGTGTAGTGCAAAATGGTGGAGCACGTAACAAATTATATTAATGATTACAGTGTTAATTCATTAGTGATTTCTTATCTAAATTGCATAAAATAAAATTAGTGATTTCTTATCTAAATTGCATAAAATAAAATTCGGAAAGTTAAAGTGGAAAGAAAAATTTGCTTTAATTTACAGTGAGATGATGTCCTCGATTTCCCTATAATTGAGGGATATTTTCCTGTTGCATTAATTTCGAGACGTTTCTTGATTGCAGGTGGATATAAGTTATTTTCATTTATCTTTGGGGTAAAAATGTTATAAATATATGTGTTCATTTTATTATGTTTCAGTTTTCGGGTATTTTTAAAATGCTATGCATTATTTTTATTTATTTATCTGCTATATTTCGCAGTGTAAATTTTCTGTATATCCTTGTTTAGTGGAATTCGTGGCTGCATTTTGTTTATGTACAGAGCCGCAGATATTTTAATTCGGAACCCATCAAAGTTTAAATTGTAAAAACAGCTCAATAAGAACACGAAATACGGCCAACTGTCTTGACAAGACTTGGTGACAAGCTGGCAGCATACGGTATGTCGTATAAATCATTATAATCGTATTACATTTATTTAAAAAAAAGTCACCAAATTCGCCAGGGAACTCAGAATTTTTACAAATACACTGGCCTTTTAATGTCGTCAAAATGCTAATAAGTCAACTAATTTAACAAGGCAGAAAGTCACCTCAGGAGAAGTAATGACGTTTTTTATCGCCAGAGTGGGGATATTTGGCGATTTTAAGTCAACTTGGTGACACTCTGGAAGATTCCGAAAAAAGCATTTTTTAATTCTCATGAGCGATTTCCTCCCCCCCGATTATCAAAACTGCTGGCCAGACATATATACAGGGTGATCCAGAAGTAGCACAAAACTACAAATTCATAACTTATTCCGTCAAAGTTTCCGTTGCTTGCTTTTAAATGCTGTTTT
This sequence comes from Stegodyphus dumicola, assembly GCF_044657685.1. Classification (NCBI taxonomy): domain Eukaryota; kingdom Metazoa; phylum Arthropoda; class Arachnida; order Araneae; family Eresidae; genus Stegodyphus; species Stegodyphus dumicola. The sequence continues at coordinate 263,724,553 of NC_140769.1, forward strand.
TAGTGTTGCTCGCTAATCAAAAATTCGCTACAGTTTTACAAAATATGAAATAGATAATAAAACAAATTCGAAATTCAAAATTCGGGCTCCCAGATGAACCTATTCGGGTGAAGGCCTACATTATTCAAAATTGGATGGCTCTAGATACCTTGCATTTACGGAGATTCCTCACTATTTAATTTCTTTAAATACAGACCAGGATGATAATATTTGTTGGCAAAGATTTGAAAAGTGATTCAACGCAAAATGCTGTTTCAAGACTAATAATCCTTCTGGGCTATCGCCGCTTTGGGCTAATGACTTTTCTCAAGTGCATAATACAAGAAATGTAATTTATTTTAGCGGAAAAGTTAAGCAGATAAAAAAGAAGGGTTGCCCATCTTCCACATAATAAATAAATAAACAGATACATAAGCTCAAACAAAAAATCCATAGAACGCATTTACTTATTCTATTTAAAGGTATCGATTGAAAAACGAAACAGAAAAACAGATCTTCCCGGTTGCAGAAATGCTTCTCACGTAATCCACAGACGATCGAAAATAATCACGCAGTCCGAAAGTTAGAGGAACAAAACCGAAATCTCCCGATTTGTATTTCAGACGAGACAGGTCCATCCAGGCAGAGAGCAGACGATACGTGTGGAGAAAATTGAAAAAGAACACAGGCAGTATACCTTACAGGTCATTTTCTTCTTTTTAAGCATCGTATTCTTAGGAGATTTTTCTCAATTATTTTATCAGCTTTTTATTCTATTCTTTTAGACTCTTTTCTTACAAATACACTTCGTGATCCAGTTTATACTTCCCCAGACGATAATATGCTGTTACCAACCTAAGCAGCACGCCTCCAAAAAAAATACGTATAATTTTGGTATTTTTTGCACTTTATTTTTGATTTCCTTCCTCGTTATTTAATTAGCTTTATTACGCATTTTCTTTGTTCTTTTGCACTCCGTTTTTATATATAAAATAATATTTCCCCAGCCGATACAAAAAATTCAACATCCGAAGTTGGTCTCTAAGGATTTTACATATCGTCTGACAATACCTAAGATTTACCCGTTCACTTAATAATACCGACCCAGCACGAAGTAGATCAAATTTCGTTCGCAAAAACAGGGATAATTCTTCTAATTAGTAAAACTTCAACACCCCCATCAATGATCATTCGAAATTTATGAGAACTTTCGAAAGATCGAAATTTGCATTTTTTGATGACATTTCCAACTTTTCTTAAGGGATTCCAGGAAATCAGTTTAAAGAAGAGCAGCAAAAATTGTGCATAATTTAATAGGCTGTTACAAGGAAGTCAGGTGGTGTCCTCATGAGTTTAACACTTTTAGTTTAAATGACATGTTCTCAATCGAATTATTTAATCGAAAAACCCATTTTCGACGATTAATAGTCACATCCAATAGTTCTGTCACGTCAAAGCTTCGAGAATATCTAGCGATTTAGTTCCCCAATAACAGGAATCAGAACTAACTTTGCCACCCAATCGCAATAGTGGTAAGTGACGCTGACCGCCGTACCGAAGGACACGGGTTCAAAACTCGGAGAAAGCATGGTTGTTTGTAAATACATAGTGTCTGTGCGGCATGAGAGCACACTAAATATGCGGCGAGCCGAAAGTCCTTTCGAGAGGTTGGTATTAGGAGAAGAGGGGTGGGCTCAGACATATTTCCTGGTGTGCCGTCCATCAAAACTGTGGGAAGAACTGAGAAAAGTCGTACTATTACTTCTATGATGTGTACAATGGTATGAGAAATCTTATTACTTTTATGGTGTGTACAACGGTATGAGAAACCTTATTACTTTTATGGTGTGTACAACGGTATGAGAAATCATTACTTTTATGGTGTGTACAACGGTATGTGAAATCTCATTACTTTTATGGTGTGTACAACGGTATAGAGAAATCTTATTACTTTTATGGTGTGTACAACGGTATGAGAAATCATTACTTTTATGGTGTGTACAACGGTATGAGAAATCTTATTACTTTTATGGTTTGTACAACGGTATAGAGAAATCTTATTACTTTTATGGTGTGTACAACAGTATGAGAAATCTTATTGCTTTTATGGTGTGTACAATGGTATGAGAAATCTTTCTCTCCTAGCCACGATGAATTTCGCGGGCTTGTTCTGATGTTACTGTGAGATAAAAGACAACAATAACAGAATTTATGTTACTAAAATATGTGCGCATCTGTCTTCTTGTGGCATTATCTCCTCTAGAACAGCGGAGACTTGGCTTTCGAGAGATGTCGCCTCGTAAAATAATTGAAAATAGTTATTTTATGCCTCACAGACCAGTTTACACCTTTTAGATATTTGCTCATTCTTGCCGCGATTAATGCCCCCATAAATTCAAGGCGAGGAATTGTTAGACGTTTAATGGATGAGACTTTATATTTGGCACAAATTAGATAGGTTTTAATTTGATTATCATTAGTGATGTTACGGAAATAGGCAACAACTCCATAAGCCTTAGGGCTGGCATCTGAAAAAAATATGAACTTTTATTCTATCGGAAAGTTCATAACCTTGAGGGAAATATTTTCGAGGTATTTCAAATTTATTAAAATGCACAAATTCCGAGATCCAGCCTTCAAATTCTTCTTTCAAATCACTAGGCAAAACAGTATCCCAATCCAAACCTCGTTGCCATGCTTCTTGTAATAGATGTTTCATTCGAACAAAAAAGGAGTAAAAAAATCCTATAGGGTCGAATATTTTCAGCATAACCTTGAGAGCAACTCGTTTAGTTGGATTAATTTTCCAGCTATCAGGAAGAGATTCCACCATCTCAAAATGCAAAGTATCCGAATCGCTATCCCAATACCTTTATCCTAGTGTTCGCATTTTCTGGTGAATCACATAATTTATTTTTCGCCCACATTTTTCTAAGATGAACAGAATTAGTATTAAATTTCCGCAAATTCATTCCTGCTTCTTTAAAAAATAACTGAAGCAGTTGACGACAAATAGAAAGTTCATCATCAGAATTCGAGCCCATTATTAAATCATCTACAAACAAAGCAGAATCTAAAATCTTAACAACTTCGGGATGTTCATTATACACTCATGTCCATAAAATAAGGATAATTCGGAGTCGCGCGAAAATCGAACTCTAAAATAAATATATCACCTGTAAAATCACTACACACATCTTCAAGAATCATATGCAAATTTCAGGAAGTAACCAGATGACACCGATGGTATGTCACAATGACGAGAGTGTAAGAAAGTGATATATAAGGAATACAGGCAAAGAACGCAGGCGCTTTATAAGCATTTCAGTGCAATAACCGAATAGTTATGACACAAAGGCCGCATTTGGATGAATTTTTAGGTAGAATTATCGGCCGTCTGGAATGTGGGCGTACCCAAATGGAAGTATCAGAAGAAATTGGAATTGCCCAGAGTGTCATCTCCAGGCTTTGGCAACGATTCCAAGATGATAGTAATGTGAGTAGACGTTACAGCACAGGTCGCCCCAGAGTTACAACGCCGAATGAGGACCGGTATTTGGCAGTTACTGCCAAAAGAAACAGGCGGAGCACAGTCTCAGACCTGTCTCAGCTCTCTTCAGCCATTGGTACAACAATTTCAAGGCAGACCGTATACAGACGCTTAGGGCAGATTGGTCTATATACTCGTAGACCTGTCAGATGCGTTCCACTTACTGCAACTCACTGTCGCCTGCGGTTAGCCTGGAGTAGAGAGCATGCATTGTGGACACCGCAACAGTGGGCTTGTGTGATGTTTTCCGACGAGTCCAGGTTTAGCTTGCAGTCTGATTCTCGGCGGACGTTCATATGGAGAGCTCAAAGTACGTGTTACCACCAAGAAAACATTATTGAATGACACCGTTACGGTGGTGCAGGAGTGCTCGTTTGGGGTGGAATTATTCTGGGTTCCAGAACTGACCTGCATGTTCAAATTGGAACCATGAAAAGCCAAATTTATCGTGACGTCATTCTGGAACAACATGTACGTTTGTTTCGAGGCGCCATGGGCGCATAGTTTGTGTTTGTGGATGACAACACCCGTCCTCGCCATGCAAACATCATAAGCGAATGTCTTCAATTGGAGGATATCACCCGTATGGACTGGCCAGCATTCTCACCGGACTTGAATCCAGTAGAGCACGCGTGGGACATGCTTGGTCGACGAGTTGCAGCCCATCAACCTCCTCCTACATGTATCCCGGAACTTCGGAGAGCATTGCTTTTTGAGTTGTGTAATATCCCCCAAGATCAGATATATAATTTGATACTCAGCATGCCTAGGCGTTGTACGGACTGTATTGCATCGTCTGCAACATACAATGTATTAACAATCATACCAACCATGTAATATTGTTTTTTTGTAAATAGGTTTTTTTTTTTTTTTTTGTTTTTTTTTTTTGTTTTTTGTAATTTGCTCCAGGGAGGAAAAAAAAATCGCTATTTTTTTTTTAATAATATCAAACATATAGCATCTTTTTTTGCTCTTTACCTTTTGTTTAATAAATGAGCTTTACAAATAAGTCAAATTTGCTTTGCTTCTAACTCTTCCTTTGCCTGATTTTGCATTATCCTTAATTTATGGACATGAGTGTATTTTCGAATATGATGTTTAATTGTAGCTGCCAATATGAAAGGACTGCAAGTTACACCCCGGGATTCCAAAAATTCGTGGGAAGCCATCTCGGCCATTCTCAGCCTTCGAACGTCTTCAATCAGCCGAAATAATTATTAAAAGTTTTGAAAACGCTAATTTTCGCCCTCATTTTTTCCGAGTGGCAACAGATAAAACGCGCTAGAGATAAAAACGCTTTATTTCGAAAAGTGCTGCTACTGCTCGCTTTCAAATCGTAGAGTTTGTTAATCAAAAATTTGTCAGTTTTACGAAATATGAAATAAAAATAGCACTTCCAAACATTAAGCATGTTATTATTATATAAGGTCATATTATATAAGGTCTGAGGTTGAAAAAAAGCATGCGACTGCATGTGACGCCATTGTATGTCGAAAATGTTTCGTTAATGTCATTATTTTAAATAAATAGCTGCTGTTGGTAACTTTTTTGTTTCAGGCTAGTATAACTGACAACACGATATATTATTGCCTCGTTATTTTTTTTAATTGAATTCTTTTACTGATATCGAGTAAATGTTGTTATATTACATTAAATTTAAATGATGACATCATACATATTAACTTTAAGTGTCAAAAAGATTTGTTTCTTGGTTTGGCAAATAATAATTAAAAAAAAAAAATATTTGCGAATTGGTTATTGTTTGGGAAGAATGAACATTTCATTCATATTGAAATTTTTTATACATTTGCTTTTCAGCGGTACACAGAACTTAAAAATTTTGCTTTGGCTGTAGCTCATTAGTTAATTTTTAAAATCTGATATTAATTACGCAATTTAATTTTGATTCATTCAATAAATTACATTCCTTTTGTGCAACATTTTCCTTGACAAATTCTAACATTTCAAAACCACTCGGAACTGGCAATATTCATATCCATTTTCTATTCTATTCTTTGTATTTTGTATTCCATTCTGTTTAATTTTTCTGAATAATCTAATTTATTCTGATCTACATTTTAATTTGCTCCACTGAATTTTGCTACATTATTTACTCTTATTTTATTACATTCCGTTCTACACTCTATTGCTACGGCTACGGGAATAGATTTTTTTAAATGTTTTGATTCATATTTCATTCGCTAATGATGATGCTCTCGTTGCGGAATGAAAATCACTCTCTCACAGCCACGCAAACGAATAAGCCGACGAATCGACCTTGGAAGTCTTACGTGTCCTTCCGCAAACGATAATGATGTTTTTGCAGCATTACCAGATGCCGTGCCAGAAAGCGACTCGATATAGTAGTTCCAAATAGGGAGGAAGAGAGAAAAAAAATCAGGCAAACTTTAAGCACTACCAACATAATATTCTCTACACTTCACGTACTACAAGCAACACCAGATGGCCATAAAATATGTAACAAATTTTATTTCTACGCGCAAACTTATTAAGGAAAATTTTATCTTTCCTCATTTCTCTGTAATTAAGAACTTTATCTTTCCCAACTTTATTTTATACGAAATATACTAGAAATTACCAACTAATAATTATTCAAATAAGTAAAAGCACAAATTTTCATCACACAATATTAAGAAATCAGAATTCTCATTTCATTTAAATTAAGGCAAATTTTATCTTTCCAAATTTTATCTTATACAACATGTATACGAAATTACATTTAAACAGTTAAAGCAGAAATTATCGTCAGACAAAGTGAAGAAATCGGAATTCCGATTTCATTCTAAATAAGGCAAACTTTATCTATACAACATGTAGAAGAAATTACCCACGAATAATTATTTAAACAGGTAAAAGCACATCGCACAATATGAAGAAATCAGAATCCTCATTTCATTTAAATTAAGAGTAATTTTATCTTTAACATTTTATCTTATACAACGTGTATAAGAAATTACAAATGAATATGCATTTAAATAATTAAAGCACAAATTGTCATTACACGCAATTTACAAGAAATTTGGTACTTCATGAATGCGCTCATATAACGATCTTTCTTAAATATTAAAATGGATTCGCCCACGCAGTGATTGTTTTCTTCTTACTAACAAAGATAAACCTCAGAGATTACCCGCGACGGTCACGCCGAACCTGTCCCTTCTAAATGTCGTACTTTATCTCAGCCTAATACAAGAAAAGATTCATCACAACGAAGCAAATAAGTAGTGAGATTACGTCTACGATTTCATAAAGTCGGCTGTAAATTTGCTGCCTCTAATTATTTAAGGATGATTCGAGGCCTAAGGAGTAGCCAAAACAATATTACGCAAGTCGAGATTCCAGTTACGGGAAAGCAGAAATGAAATACAGGGATTGGACAAAAATATGAAAATGGATGTTTGAACTGAATTGTTTATCCTTGCAAAAGCTGTTGGTGGCGCTGATGTGTTTGGCCACTAACGCAATTCTCAATACGTTGTAAATGTCATTCGTTATCGAGACAGTGTTTTCTATGCAGCTGTGAATGCATCATGTCGGAGCTAAATGAATTCGAAAGCGGGAAAATTGTTGTGGCTCGTATGATGGGTGCTTCCGTAATAAGGTTGCAGTGTTTGGTATTTCAAGAGGCACAGTACCTAAGATTTTTAACAGGAAAACCGGATCCACTAAATCACAGCGCGGACAAAATGTGTATTAAGTGATTATCACAGACGATCACTGAAGAGGATTGTAATGAAAAATAAGAGGACTACAGCTGCAAAAGTTATTGCTGAACGGAATGTCGCGCTCGCAAACTATGTTAGCACCAAAATAATACAGAGGGAGCTTTACAAGTACGGTATTTTTGGGCGAGCTGCAATTCAACAGGGATCAAAATGCCTATAACAGGAGAAAATGGTGCCAAAGTCATAACACCTGGACTGTAGAGCAATGGAAGACTGTCATTCGGTCGGATGAATCTTGCTTCACACTGTTTTCGACTTTTAGGCGAGTTTACGTCATGCGAACGCCGCTCCAAGCGTATGACAGATTCTTTGCTGCTGAGAGTGACACATTGTGGGTTCGGTCATAGTTTGGAGAGCCATGTCGTGGCATTCATTTCTGTGCACAAGGATTATGTGACCATTTTCGCTGATCATGTTCATCTCATGGTACAAGTTGTGTTCCCCAATATCTGCACTATTCCAAGACGATAGAGCTTCTGCTCACTCGGCTCACATCGACCAGAACTGGTTTCCTGAGCATGAGGGTGAACTTTCACATCTATCATGGTCACCACAGTTACCAGATACCATTATTATTGAGCCTTTGTCGGATATTTTGGCGCGAAATCTGCGTGAAGCTTATCTACCGCCATCATTATTAACTGAACTTGCCAACGTTTTACAGGAAAAATGCTACAAGATTCCTTTGCAAGTATACAAGACCTACATTTATCCATTTCGAGAAGACTGCAAGCTGTTTTGAATGTCAGTAATTTTCCTACATCGTATTAGTTACAGCAATATGTTTTTACTTCGGTGTTTCCATATTTTTGACCAATACCTGTAGCTTACTAGATAACGTAGTACTAATATTACTGCGTGTTGTTATTGGAATGTAGGTTTCCCATAAACAAATTATATTGTTATTGTGCAGGCAAGCCTCCACATTTATTATACATTAAGTCTGTTCACTGCGACCGCTCAATGACAGAGCGAAATTGACGACTACAACCGGTTTTACTTCTTCTGCTGTTGGGCTCCGAAGGTGTAGTCGTTCTTCTGGCTGTCTTGACCCGGCTGACGTGTACGCCATGTTTGTTTGTTTGTTTTTTTTCATTCTTTTTTGACTGCCATCTCCATGTTGTGTGTAGAGTAATGTATTTCGCCGAGTAAAGAAATTGGTACTGAAGATTCAACTAAAATTATCTAGATGCTAACTCCTGCAGTAAATTAACGAGGTTCTACGACTAATACGAAAATATACTCGAATTTAAATATCCTCAAAAGAACTTCATGTGCAGGTATCCACTTTCCTGATGATACGAATATTCGCCTCGTGTTTCTTCAAAAATATATTGGAATAACCAGTCAACTCAATTTCCTCCGTTATAAAATTTGATTTTTGTTATCATGAAAATTTGCTTAACGAAGATGAACTGAGATTCACTTTGATTGGAATATTACGCTTTTCTTCTTGCACAAAAGGTTAGGATTCAAAATGGTAGGACTGACACTTACTGCAGCTGTATGACCACGGTCTATTATCTTCTGTCTGGCGATGTTTTCTTGATTTATGCTGGTATTAATTTAAAATTTCACGATGTCAAGATATAATAAATGCCTCTTAATTCACATTATTTGAAGTGTCATCCTTTGGGGGTACGTTATTTTTAATTTTATATTTCTTTTAGACCACACACTTCTATCATCACATTGCGCACCTCATATTTTTTATTATATTTGGTGCCGTGACCAGGATATATTTTTTTATCACAGTTGTGAATTTTGTATACATGTAAATAATTTTAGTGAAATGATATGTAAAATTATAATATCTCTCATATAATATAATATAAAAGGCCTCAACAAAGCTTCGACGGAAAAATAAAGGTATAGGAGAAAGTCCATTTAACACTGAGGTAAATGGTTATATCGCCAAATTGGCAGAGTTAACAATGGTTTTGGCGACTCATTTTTATCGCCAAATTTGGAGAAAAATCGCTACAGCCGCCAAACTGGGTGAGAATTTGGCCCGATTCCAATTGGTCTAATCCCTATGTGTAACGAAGACACGAGCCAGTTTCCATTCATATGCCCTGCACGGAGCATTCCTCCCTTTCCGTGTGGTGTAATTTCCGAAATAATAACTGTTTATGCCTTCCAGTAATTTCGAGAAGTGGAAGGCACTAGAGATTTCTCGGCGACCGGGTGAAAACTATCTGTTCTGAGTTGCTGTTTAGTTAAACGTTAGTTCGCAGTATTCAAAGATCTCCATAGTAGCCTTGCCTTTTTGTTTGTGTGTGTGTGATTATGGCAAAGCCTCGAGGGCTATCTGCCTAAGAGGAGGGATGACTTCGTGGAGGACATTCTAAGGGAAACTGGCTCGTATACACGTTACACATGGGGAAAACCACGAAAACGCTCATGCAGCCAGCCCGTTCGCGGGATTCTAACCTCGGACCGAACTACCAGTGTTTAGCGACTTTACCGCTCAGCCGCTGGTGGGTCTGCCTTTTTTTGATGCGTTTTGTATTGTGATATGTTTAACGTTCTTAATAGTTTGAAGTGGTAACTACTGACTGTACTCTGTCGTACTGAGAATACCTGTGTGAGTACTTTTGTGAAAAGTTCCAGAACTGGACAATGTTTCTTTTGGAAAAATAAATTTTATAAAGCCACCATCGGGTCTGTCGGCATTCAATCCATTACAAACCCGTACGCACGTAACACGACCTGTAGTTTATGCATATTTTTTTTTATTCGTTATGTTCTTATTGTAACCACGCCCTTGGAAAATTAAACTATTTGCATAATTTTTTCCAGTCGATTTTTGAACGGTAAAACGAATTTGTCTGCGTAGTGACTGATGCCGCGCAAAATTAATTACTTATGAAAAAGATAAAATACACAGATTCAATATCAAGTAAAAGCAGTTGAAGGAAAAACTTCGAAAGAAAAGTAAACTAATTGAAACATAAAACAATAATCACCGAATAATAATTAATAATTCTTTTACTTTATGAAGAAATAAATAACTACGTTTCTGAATAAAATCAAAAATAATTTGAAGAAACTACAAATAAAATAATCCAAGAAATTCTTTTTAAATTAAAAAAAATTAATTTTTTTTCAATTGCTTTTTAATTTGTGCTTTGTGTTGTTTGCGCGGACATATGTATATATGTAGTAACTATTTTAGGAACAAGGCACTGACAGCATTAAAAAAAAAAAAAAAAAAAAAAAAATACAAATGAAGTATAACTAAAAATAATCAACAGATGGTTAACAAAAATATCCAAAAGTAAGCAGAATCCTCCTGTATTTCAAATGGCTCACTTTGTTCACAAATTATACGCATAATTTGAAATATAAATTAAATATCATATTTGCATCCGATGGCACTGTTCTGGAAACTCACTTCTTGTTAACCCGCGTTATTAAACATAAACAAAAAACATTAAGCCTTCAACGATGCCATTACTTACCACGTCGAGAAGATAATAAATAAATGCTCAGGTACCGTAACGACCGCAAAGAAATCAGAAAGTTTCAGGTAGGAAAACTTTCTAACATTAATAAATTCACAATTTGCATAAAAAACGCGAGATTCGCGTGCTGCGGAAAAACTGAAATAACCTCTGCGATAAAAATGCCGACCTCATAAATATGAAACATAATTGGATTCATCCGTCTTTCGCGACAATAATGTTCTTGACACGTGAAAAAACATGAGCAGTTACGGTTACAAACAACGCATCAGCGTTCATCCTTTTGTTCTCTATTCAGAACAAACATAAAAAAAGTGCGAGAAAAGAAGAAACAGCAACCTCCAATGAAAGAGCCTCTTATTGATTCGCAGCCGATACTTTTTAACCAATCGCATTTAAGAAGCGCGGCCATTAGCAATTCTAAACGAAGCAAAGACAATTTGGATCATCGATTTTTGTTCGAAAGAGGCGAAAAGAATCGATCTCATTTTACGGCGTAAACCTCTTCACGTTCTAAAGATGCGAAATAAGTATTAAAAAGGGCTTCTGAATTTTTGTTTTACTTATTTTCGTTCCAACCTCGAGCATAAGAAGTCGAATACGTTACACCTTTTAAATACAAATCTAACCTCCCCCTCCCCCACCGTCAGAAAAAACGCTTTATTCTTTTCTATTTTCTGCAAAGTGCACCTAAAAAACCACGATTATTTTCAAAAGATACTGTTACGTTTTTCCTATTCTTCTTTAATTCTTCTGACACTAGTTGTTACGTTATTTCCTTCCTTCACGTTCGTACGGGCTTCGTGTAGATTTGGAGTGAATAACGACGACACTTGATGAAGTATAGAAACACAATTTATTTACCAGTATTATCAGCACAGCTCCAAAACACATTTTACAGTCGTCGAAGATCTACTATAAACACGCTGGAACAATCAGCGACACAGCCTTTACACTGTCAGGCAATAACGGTGGAGATAGCTTCACCGCAAAGCACCAGAGTACAGCTTCCGACTCGGTTTGGTCGCTCTCGGAACTCCACGTACTCTCGAGACTCTCCACGCGATGCACTCGACGATACACAAGAGTATAGCTTTCGACTCAGCACAGTCTAAGATAAAACTCGACGATGCATTAATTTGCGATGCACTAAAAGACTCTCTCAATGCACTGGACGGCCAACTCGGCGCTAGACTTCGCACTCGCTCAATGACTGAAGACTCAAGAGACACTCGCTGACTCAAGAGACACTCGCTCAATGACTGATTATCAGCTCGCTAGACGAGGCACACACACTCTCGATGAGAGACACACTCTTCCTCTCGATGAAGCACACGTTTTGACTGCAGACCAGCACGGTTTATATAGCTTTCGGCTTGTGTTCGGGAACATTCTGGACTAAACCGGTAAGAATTCGTTCCAGAAGGTTCTCCAACCATCCATGGTATATCGCCAATTTTGTCGCCAAACGGGCGATTTCTCGCCAAATGTGGCAACCCTGCCCTCCATTGCCTTTTATGGCAACCCTAAAACTGCTTTGCGGGGAAGCCATCTCACCGCGCCTTTAAATTTCGTAACAATACAAATAATAAGAAATAATGAAGAATACGTATGTACTCAGGTACGTACGGTCATTTTGTTTTGTACTTAAAATAATTTACTAAAGTATATACGTATTAAAAAAATGAAGACTATAGACACACCAACATATTCTTTATTATTTAACGTGCAGACGTTATATGTACTCAAGTGTACATACACGTAAGTACGTATACGTTAGGTACAGAACAATTCCGGACTACCTCCATTGAGCATTCTTCATTACTTAACGTAAACACGTACATATACGTATTACATATCTTACCATGCATACCTACTTATACATTCTACCGTACCTATCATACGTACATATATACACATACCTTAGGATTCTTGAGAACCTACCTCCTTTTGAGCATTCTTCATTAAAGTAAATACGTACATATACATATTTGCATATCCTATATAATATGTACGTACCTATCATACGCATTCTGTATCACGTACGTATATGTAAAGAGAACGAATCCCGAGTATTTCTTTCGAGCATTCTTCATTATTCGATGTAAATACGTACATACATGTACTTACATAAATTGTCATACATACGTATGTATATGTTAGGTACGCAGAACAATTCCCAAGTACCTCCTTCGAACATTCGTCATTATTTAACTTAAATACATGTACTTATATATCTTACCACACGAACGTATCTATCATACATACGCATATACTTATTCGTACATACGTACATGTCAGGTTGTAAGGTATATCATAATTTTATAACAGTTATTTTAAGTTTATGAACCTTGTCTATCGATTCTAGCTTCAGCTTACCAATCTTTACCAGAATGAGTTTTTAGAATCGCGTTGAATGCAAATGAGAAGTAGAAAGTATTTAAGTCACAGTTTCACTGATTTCGAAAGAGAGAGTTAGGATTTCTGAATAGCGCGCGTTTGCCTTTCGACTACGTCTCTTTAACTATTACTACGCTCGGCCGTAATACCTGCCTTTTGAAGCTTCGCTAGCTTGTTCAATATTACGGGCCAACTAGGTTAGAACTGTGTTAGCTTCGGCTAAATCTCCTTAGTTAGCCATTAGTTAGTTCTTGTTTCTTACATTTTAAGTTAAGCCCAGTAGAGGCTTTCCTGTACGCCCTGAAAAAGGGTGTCCGCCGATAACATCGCGGCAAATACATCGCGGACGAAAACGTCGCGGAGAAAAGAACGTAAGGCGAAAACATCGCGCTACAAAACATCATGGGAGAAAACATCGCAAAGAGAAAACATCGCAGCCCTAAAACATCGTGATACAAAACATCGTCGTCGTAAATAAAGCGGTTCAAGAACTTCGCAGTTTAAAAACATCGTCGTGGAACATATCGTGGTAAAAAATAAAGTATCTACAAATCATCGCATGACGATAACATCGCAAACATGCTTTTTTAAGGCTTTAATAACTGTAAATGGAAATATGGTTCTCATAAGGATTTGTGAGCGCAAGATGTAAAGAAGGATAATTTTTACTTTCACAGTTTTTTATTGGCTAATAAATTTTTGCTAAAAAATTAAATTATTGCATTAATTAATTAAAGGCAACTTATAGATTATACTTTTCATGAAAAATTACCAGTAAAAACTTTATAAAAATGATTTATTAATGGCCTTTGTTAGTTAACTATGTCGGTTTAAAATTCTATTGAGTGCTATAAGTTGCATTAATTTGGTATGCTTAAGTTTCCTTCTTATTTTCTCAGCAAAAATTTATTAGTGAATAAAAAATATGAAAGTAAAAATTATCCTTCTTTCCATCTTGCGCTCACAAATCATTATGGGAATATCCATTTACAGTTATAAAAGCCTGAAAAAAGCATGTCTGCGATGTTATCGTCATGCGATGATTTGTAGATACTTTATTTTTTACCACGATGTTTTCGACGACGATGTTTTGTACCACGATTTTTTAGGATTGCGATGTTTTCTCCCACGATGTTTTGTAGCACGACGTTTTCGCCTTGCGTTGTTTTCTCCGCGACGTTTTCGTCCGCGATGTTTTCGGCTGTAACCCGCCGACTGTATATCGTTATCTGGACCGCAACACTTAGTTTAGTAGAATATTAAGTGAGGAACACTACGAGGTAAAGAGAAGAATTCCCGTGTGCCTTCTCTGGGCAACTGCTCCGTTTTATTCGTAGCCCCATGCAAAAAATGCAAGTTGACAGGCTTCGCGTTCATGTAGGCGTACTCTACCGCTCGATATTCACGACGGCAATGATGATTTACTCCAGCAGAACTTAACGGTTTTACTGTACTATCCCAACTCACAACTCCCATTATCATAAAATATGCTCTTTATTCGGTCCAATATATATTTCTGAATCACTCTGTATATACGCCCACGCATACAAAGAGTAGCGGAACATCGGATTTATCCGATTGTGGCAAAGCACACTACGACTACCTATGGAAAGGAGTGTAGTGTCTAAGTTCGTGAAAGACTTTCGAAGGGAAGATAATTCGTATTTTCATTACAGAACAGAATAAAACAAAACAACATAAAATGTAGACCAGAACAGAATATAACAGAATTTAGAATGCAATAGGATATAGAACAGCACAAAATAAAATGTAGAATTGCTTTGATTGTTTGGTTACAGCTAGGCCCCGAATGTTACCTACTTATGCATGGACATGCCTTCGTGGAGAACGTTCCAAGGGAAACTGGTTCGTATTCACGTTACACTTGGGGGAAAACCACGAAGGCTAGCCATGCAGTCAGCTTGTTCGTCTGGGGTCGAACTAACAATATTCAGCGGCCTTAACAACTCGGCCAATGGTGAGGCCGTTGTTCTGTTTGTAACCTTCAGGTTCATCTAATGTTCTTTTATAGTTATCAAGCTATACGAACAACGGGGAAAGACTGAGATTGCGATTCTTTCCTCAAAATACCGATCCGAAATAGTTGGGATAAGCAATGTTTACATTTCGTCATCTGCGCCTGACGTCAACGGATTGCGCCAACTTCCTCACGGGATCGATGATGACGATCGGCGCATGCGCAGAAGCTTTCGGTTTCTGCCTGCTCTGAGAGAGTTCAATATCAACAGTTTTCTCCCCAGCCGATAGGAACAACAAAGAAATTACCCGGGGATCTATCTCGAGACCCTCCGTGCATTTCTTCCCTTTCCCACCGGTTTTCCTAACAGAATGATTGATAATTCAGAGCGCAGAGTTGAAGGAAAATCTTAACATTCATTCGCTTCTCGTCGCTGCTGCTCGTTTTCGGAAGAACTTATGTATTATTTAAGGAGAATGGCATCGAAAAGACACGTATTTCGAATAAGAATTTTCGAAGTGTTTTCTGTTTTAGTTTCGAAAGAAAGTTTTCGGAGGATTTGTTTTCAGTGTAAGGAAAGAATAGAATACGATTAAAACCAGAAAATTTTCGGGAAGAGGAGGGGGATTTAGAAGAAATTTTCGAGAGGGGGGGATGAATTTTATGACACTAAAATTTACTTTTTTTAACACCATGAGACTAAATATCAGAACATTCGCGAGAGTAAAATTTCAAACGTTTCGTAGAAGTCAGACCATAAAAAAAAAAAAAAAAAAAAAAAAAAAAAAAAAAAAAGGCGTCAACTGAATTTTTAGGAACTAAAATCAGATTTTTTTTAAAAAAATTTCGTGACACTAAAAATTAGAAGCTTAAAAATTCTGAAAAAAAATTGAACTTCCTGAGATTAAAAATCAGATTTTCTTTTTAACTTCTTGAGGTTAAAAAGCAGAAGAACCGCTAGAATAAAAATCAGAAATTTCAGAATCTTCATCAGATTTCAGAAATTCAAGTAAAACTCATATTAAGTTAAAACTTTTTTAAGAAATTTCAGACTATATCAAAAATTTCAAGACTTCAAAATTTTTTTAAAAACAATTCCGGCGGAAAAAAAAATACGTCACATGAAAAATCAGAATATATTTTCCAACTTCCTCACACAAAAACTCAGAAAATTAGATTAAAAAAAAAAAAAAAAAAAAAAAAAACTTCCTGAACTTAAAAATAAAAAGATAAAAAAAAAATTTAAAAAAAAAAAAAAAAAAATCACAAAAGAACGCCAGTTTCTTGAGAAAAGTTTCAGAAAAAAATCGCAAATTGAATTTCACAAAGGAAAGTCATACGCACCTGAATATGCCTACAATTAGAACAATTCTCTTAAAAAGAAAAATAATAATAATAATAAAATTCGTAAAAATTACCAGACATAGCATAATAAATGAACAAAAAAAAAAAAAAAAAAAAAAAACACTTGAAAGGGGGAGCCATCACGTCATGTGACTTCAAGCCCGAAATTTTTCTGCTAAATACAATCGCAGTTTTATCATTCTCAAATAACAATAATAATAAAACAACGAACGACAGGGAACTAAAGAACAGACCGAGTGGCCTATAAACAAGCGTCGTCACAAACACATATTCACCTCCCGCAGGGTGACATACGACTTTTCGGGGCTCAAGCTCGGCACGATCCCTGTATATTGCTCGTTTTAAGACAAAGTACATTGTTAACTACAGCGGGAGGATGACGATCTAAGTTACGCTTGACATACAATGCGCCTTCCTTTGTAACAAGATTTGTAAAGTTTGTTTTTCCGTGCAGCACGAGTTTTATACTGTTGACACTTGCTATAGCAAAGCCATTTGTTATGAAATCCCGGATATAACGTCCATCCAATTTTCCACATCTTTCATGTTACTGTTGCGCGGGTATGGGTTCGTAATAGATTGAATGCAAAAGTCAGATAAAAGGTTAACAGAATTTATTCTTATCAAAAAAATATATCAGAAAGCTGGAATTTTTCTCAGAGGTATTCGTACACGTGTTCACAATATCACATAGGTGACAGGTGAGATCAGGTCCGGACACCCGGACGCGTAATGGCAAACTGCACATTCAGTTGATGAATGTTAAATGAATTTCGCGCACTGCGCATGCCCAGAAGAGAAATTGCCACAATTACGATTTTGGTACAATATTAAAAGAAAATCAATACGGTGTGTGGTTGATATTCTGTAATCTGGACATAAACAGTTCGAGATTTTGAAACTTATTATGTTGTAAGTTGCTTCCTTAGAGTGTAAATATCGATTGTAAATTACGCAAATTTTCGTTTAAAAATGTTTACAAAATAGGGAACATTACAAGATATATTAGCTGAATCATTATTGATTATACTTCTGAGGAATAAAAGCAATTGCGTATTTACCATACGTTCCATTCGTATATACTTTATCAAATTAAAGAATAAATCCAGTTTAAATAACTGAATTAATTGTCAAGGAAATTATTATAAATAACCTATATTAAACATAACGTTTATGAACAAAATAAATCAAAATGAAACAGAAGCAAATGCATTAAGCACAAACAGTTTTCGGCAGTAATTGCAATTGTAAACAGTTGATAAGACCTACAAGACGCGCAGGCTTTGTAGGGTTGCTATGCACCCCTTAGTCGCCAGTATTTCCTCCCACGCCAACGGTAAGCCACTGAGCATGCGCAGGATGCGAAATTCGTTAACATTGATCACTCAATGTGCGGTTTGCCATTACGCCACCCGGACGCGTAATGGCAGACCGCACATTGAGTTGAACATTGTTAAGCGAATTTCGTTTACTGCGCATGCTTGATGGTGTACCTTTGGCGCGGGGCGAAATATTGGCGACTAAGCAACCCTACGCTAGCTTATTCGTGATTTCCATGGCTGTCGAGTGATGTGTACAACTGCAATGTTGTGGAACTTTGTTTATTAGTTATTTTAACCTCCATAACGATTGCACTTGCCTATTTTTCTTTATTTTAGTTTGTCAATAACAGTGCATTTAATATTTGTTAACATACGTTTTGCGTAATAATTCGCTATTTAAATGTAATTTGTTTACATGTTATAATTCAGTAATTGTAAACTGGATTTTCTCGCTAAGTTTGTTAACGCATATTCCGCTTTCGTTTTCTTATTTCAAAGAATTAAATAAACAGCATTAAGGAAAAGTAAAATTTCTTCAATGCTATGTACAAACACTTGCTATATTCCTCCGTGTTTCTTTACGTATGTACGGATGGAACGTATGGTAAATCCTGTATTTAAGCTGACTTCCTTTACCCATTTTTTGCATTCTTTAATCGAATTTATACTTGATCGTATCATTAAACTTTACAGTTGTTGGAGCAGTTCAGGAAAAAATCTTATTTTAACACAGTAATTACTTTACACTACACATATACTCTACGAAGACTTAAACGCCAAATTTGTTTACAATCAGATGGCGGAACATATACCATATACCGTATTTATCTTCTTTTCAAATCGCGCCAACATAATAATTACGCCAAATTTTTTTCTGGGCATGCGCAGTATGCGACATTTGTTTAACACTGTTCAACTCAATGTGCGGTCTGCCATTAAGCCACCCGGACGGCTTACATAGAGTAATCGGGTATCATCCGGTTCCCGCAACTATCTGAAGCTACACTCCAAAAACAATACAAAGTACATGGCCATACAAGGGCAAGATATAGATTTTTCTGCCATGCGGAATTAAACATTTTCCTGGCTACATCGCATGCTAACACATTGCTACACATACTCGCTACACTATACATTTCATAATATGCATAGCGTTGATCACTGCACTCTACTTAAGGCCCATTTACAACTCAATGCACTTAATACACTATATATTTTTGCAACCTATCACGCTGAACATTATTCTTGACAATTAAACATAGATTCTGAACAATGTAATTGATTAAATAAGACATAACTTAGTTATATAAGACAGACTTAAATAAATTACTTGATACAAGCGAGAAATAAATTAAGAGCAAAATTGCAGTGCACATTACAAACAAATTACACATTTGCACACAGAAATACACGTTGTTTACTTTGTGCTGTACTTATAATATACAAAATACAGATTGAAGGACACAGTACAGCCCATATTACTTTTGATTAAATAACATTATCTTAAAAGTTAACTGTGGCATAAATTTTTCTGTATTCTTAAAACATACCAAAAATAACATTGTAATTAAACATTCCATTGATCACATTGCACGTTAACACACTGCTATATATAAAACACTCAATAAACTAAAATTTTTATAATACATATTACATTGAACATTGCACTATATTTAGTGTGTAGTATATGTATTCACAATATCACACATTATAATCACTGGTTATACTTCAAACTACTAAAATACAATAAAATAAAATACAATAACTAAAATACAACGAAATGCAAAGTGAATCTAAAGAGAAAGCTAATTCATATGTCTCTGTTCCCTCGGAACTGAGCAACCTGTAACAACGATAACTAAGCAACTGACTCAGAAGCTCTATCTCTCCGATCTTTTACAGCTTTTAACCGGTCGCGAGATATTTCTCGTACTCTCTGCTTCTGGAAATTACTGGAAAGCAATCCGAGGGTGGCATTACGGCTACAGCTAACATAGCGGTCAATTACATTTATTCAGTTTCAACCAAATTACCGAGATATCCATTAACTCAATGTTAAATGCACGTGCCCTGGATTCTTACTTTTCTGGCATAGATTTCTCTTAAAAATTTGTATCCCGCTGCATTAGGCGGGTAAATATAACAATTTTAATTATAATTCTACTAAAACTAACTATCTAAGTACAAAATTCGTAACAATATTTTAAAGCTATAACGCATCTATTTTATTGCAAACCTCCAATATAATGTCCGTCTAATTTTCTATAAAGCATCTCGTTTATTACAAAATTCCGATATAACGTCTGTCCAGTTCGCCATATGTTTTATAATATTTGACAGAGCTACTATAAGGCATCTCCTTTATTACGAAATCTCCGATATAACGTGCCCTAATTTCCTATGGCACATCTCGTTTATTACAAAATTCTGATATAATTTCCGTTTAATTTTCTATAATGCATTTTGATTTTTACAAAATTTCGATATAACGTCATTCCAAATTTCGGTACTTACGTATTAACGAAACGAGGCCAAAATTCGCATAAATCGCCAAATTTGGCGACCCTACTTACGGCAACCCTACGTGTGTGCAAATAGACGAAAGTTTATTTGTAAAAAGAAAAAATAACACTGGGCGTGTACTACTACAGCAATGGGTTTTCGGCGGAATTTGCCGAGAAAAGAAACAGACTTTTTTGATTACTGTACCTAACAGAAGCGCCGTTACCCTTATGGAAAAAATTTGCGAAAATATCAAGGAAGGAAGCATAATTTATTCGGATTGCTGGAAAGGAGTGAGTTCGAAAATGCTTGGTTTCTGCTTGGAACTGTTAATCACAAATATAACTTTGTGGATCCCAACACGGGCGTTCACACACAACATGTAGAGCGCATGTGGGGCTCAGCCAAACGGCGCAACAAAAAACAGAGAGGAACAGCCCGTCATCATCTTGACTCATACCTTATCGAATTTATAAGGTGCCAAGCTCAAGCTGTTAATGGCGAAGACGGTTTTCAATCGGTGCTAAAAGCAATAGCCAAAAGATTTCCGCCGAAAAAATAATTCTGCAACTTATTCAAATTCGAAACCGGAAGGGTTTAATTCCTATTTTATATTTTAAAACAAAATAATATAAAAAACTGTATTAAAAATTATCTGTAATTAATAAATGTACATTTTCTTTCTATTCATACTTTTTTACTCAAACTTACAAATCGCGCCGACCTGGTTGCGATAATACGTAAGTACCCAAATTTCTATACCTTTCATGGTATTTTAGAGCTGTAAAGCATCTCATTTATTAATACATCTCTGACATATCCATCCAATTTTCTATAACTTAATACTATTTTATAGAGCTATAACAAATTCGTTTTATTAAAAATTTATCATAATTAATTTGGCATACATTTCTTAACATAAAAATATTATAAGTCACGCAAATATTTTATTCCATTTACGAATTTAAAAGGAAATTGCAAAAAATGCGAAATTTATTTTTTAGTATCAGATGTGCATCTATTCTGAATCCTTACATTTTTTGTCCGCATCACTAATTGCATCATTTTAAAATTTAATTACTGTTCTTTTGTTAGCAGAACCGAGCATGACATTGTAAATGTCTATTTGATTGCTTTGACTGCTGTGTAAACAGCAGACAAAGATTTCATAAAACACAAAATATGTATTTTAAATTATTTCTTTTTAAAAAACATTTCTCACGAATAGCAGCACTTACCGAAATTGAGAAGAAAGTTGGGAACAATATTACGATAAAAAGAAATGAAAAACGCGAAAGTAGAACCTTAAAATTAGAGAAAGCAATAATCCTGTGCTTGGCGTAGATTTTAGTCAACTCTATTGATTTCGAGAGCACACCTGTACATGTTCCTCTTCATCAGGAGCAGAGAAATCTGCAACGAATCTGTTCCATATCTCCCGTGGTCAATGCGTTATGGGTTATTCAATTATGGCAAAGCACACGAGGGCTATCTGCCTAAAGGGAGGGATGCGTTCGTGGAGGGCTTTCTAAGAGCAACTGGCTCATATACACGTTACACATGGGGAAAACCACGAAAACGCCCATGCAGCCAGCCCTTTCGCGGGATTCGAACCTCGGACCGAACTACCAGTGTTCAGCGTCCTTACCGCTCGGCCGCTGGTGGGCGCTCCGTGGTCAATGATAAACACCTTTAAGAAATTTTCATCTTGCCCTCAAAGAAGACATTCCGCTGTTACAAATAGCATTTAATAACCTTGTTGCGCATCCACTTCATCCTTCTACCAATTAAAAAATAGCACGAAATTCTCCAGAAATTCGATTTTCAAGTCATTTTCTCGCCTATCAGTAAAATTCCCAGCTCCATTCTTAAACCTTCCATTTATGACATTAATTCTTGGGGAATTTATAGCATATCTTGGCAGCGTGATTTGAGATATATCAACCAAACAAAAATTAGTTACGTTAAAAGTTAAAATTTCATCCTGAGAAACACGATTTTTATATTCAAAAACGCGAATAAATAATATAATTTTTCAGTTTGCGTTATTATTTCTACCGAAAGATGGCGCGAATATCTCGTTCGCTTTACACATTTTGGGTATCCCTTCGTTGCTGAATTCTCTACTCCTGAAGAAGAGGGACACGCGTCTGTTTGTGCTCGAAATCAATATAGTCTATAGTAAAATCTACGCTAAACACAAGGGTGTTGCTTCACTATTCTTAAATCAATCCGATTGTGATTATGTCTGTCCACTGACGATGAATATTCGGTAATCGACACCTTCATCATCACTGAACCCCTAAAGCGTCCATACCAACCTCGCTGGAAATCCCTGCTCTAAATCCATACACAGCAGCGAGTAACACATACACAATTTTAAAACCAATATATAAATTTTTTTAACAGCATTTGTATTTTATTAAGGTTCGAAAACAGCAATTTTCCGCAAAGAAAATAAATCGGTTTCCGGGAAAGGAAAACATTTTAGTGACAGCCAGAGGATGCAGCCGACGGTCTCGAACAATAAAAAATGCCGACGGCATCGCAAAGGCGACAATATTGATTTTTACATCACAATATCACCTCCAGAAATCGATTAATCGGGAAATAAAATGGCTATCTTGTATATTCGACGTAAAAAAAGGTCAAAACGCAAAAGAATTTCAAAAACAAAATATCGTTGTGACAGCGTCCGATGTACGAATCTGAAAGACGAAACATACGGTCACAACTAAATTCTGTTTAAGTATCTTGGTTTCGAAAGGAACTTTTCGAGAATTCCTTTTCATGTATACTACGAAGGTGTATTATTATATTATTTTCAATTACGCATAAATCTTTATACATTTAAAACGAAACTACAAACATTTCGATAAGTCAATGCCAATTAAATTGAAGTATTTACAGTTTCTCAATACAAAAGTCCAGAAATGTTATTCAACACAGAAAACTCATTTTTAGGAACCACAAATTAATAAAATTGTTATTACGTTACATGCAACGCACAAACAGTAAAAACTGACACTTGATTATTTTTAATACTATATATGATAATATGCTAATGTATGTATGATTTTCGCACTGTGGAACAACGGAAGCACCTGTAGTCATCCAATATTGAACACATGTAGTGCAGCTCCCCAGCATGAGAATCTCGAACACCAAATTTCGCTTTTTTTTATTTAATACTAGCAGCGATGCGGTCAGCATTCGTCTGGCTTTTAAATGTACGATATAAAATGCCTGAAGGGCGCAGATTAAAAACTGCGAAGAATTTCACTCTGCAGAACAACTTCAAAAAATAAATAAATAAACAAAGGTTTCAGATTTTAAATTACGTCTAAACGAGCGTTTTTTTAACATTTTGTCTGTTACCTGTATTTATTAAAGATCACGTTCTTCGCCCTTAAACCATAAAATTCAGTTCAAGAGCAATATCAACAAGTTTTAGGCATTCCCTGCTCCGTGAACTCAATCACACTACAGGTCCACTCCCCCTTTGGGCACTTCGTGGAGTTCAACCTCCACTATTACCCATCAAGGGAACAGCGCACCACCTGGACGCCCCTATTCTATGATCACTGGATCTGTCTACAACTTAAGCGAACAATATTGACTCAAAGAAACCGGTATGGACAGCTATCAACAACTTATCGGAGAAAGCCATTCTGTGGTTCTCAGTTGGTGGGCGGGTGGGTCCATTTAACTTTACTGAAAGGGGACAAGGCTTCAAGGAGCTTTAGACCAATCGCAGTACAGACGAGTGACGAAATTTATAGCGCGCGCTGGCTGAAGTTCTAGGAATATTCTCTCATTATTTCACTAACTTACACGCTGCATTTGTAGTTCGAAAAAAATTGCACAAAACAGTATTATGACCAACACGCAGCGGAATATGCTGCTGTGTTATGTGAAGGAAAATTCCGTTTTTTAAGGGGAAACTTAACGTAGGAATTTAGAGCTAAGAAATAAAGAGTGATATGGGATACCACGAAAGCAATGGTAAATAGATAAAAGTAAATGAATTAAGCTTACTTCAAATCCTTTTGGAAATAAACAATTTTAATCATTTAAATTTATAATATGATTAATTTGCATTACAATCTAATAGCAAACTAAGTTTTTTTTTCCTTTCTTTCTTTCTTTCTTTCTTTTTTTTTTTTTTTTTTTTTCCATGCTTACATTAAAACTGTTTTCCCGCAATTTATTTTATAGTTACTATTGGAAAAATATTTCTTTACATAATAAATTAGAAAGAAAATATTTCTTTCTTAATATTTCTTCCCTTTTTTTTTTATTTTCTTTTACTATGAAAATTATTTCTTTCAGGAAAAGAAATAAAATTCATTCGCTATTACAGTTTAGCCGATTGCTGCTGCATTCAACTATCACACACGCATCAAAATGCTTTATTTTAAATAATTTATTCTATAATTAACATGAAAGAAAATATTTTTTCAATATAAAATATATAACCAAAATTAAACTAATCTATCCTGTATGTGTGATTAATTCGTTTTGCAATTTTTGTCACACAATTACTAACACCTTTTTTGTTTTAATATTACATTGCTGTTACTTGAATTTTTTATATATATAAGAACTGCTCAGTTTAAATATTCTTCCTTCTCAAAAGATTTTATTCTGTGAAAATAATTAAAATATAGTAATATTTTCCCAGTGTAAGTACTAAAGTAAAAATAATCAGTTTAAGTACTAAAGTAAAAATATTCAGAATTCAGGTCTCTTGCAGTTGAAGTCCTTGTCAAACAAGCATTTTAAATAGAAAACTAATAATAATCAATATCTCTTTTACAATATAAAAATGAGAATGCTATGAACAGTAATTTTTTTTTTGTTGTTGTTGTTGTTGTTGTTGTTGTTAAATTTGCAAAGAAACAATGATTTTTTAATACTATAATAGGTTACAAAAGTACTATTCCATGAATAAACCCTCAGTCTTATAGCATTGTTACTTTATAGCATAATACAATAACAATGCAGTATAATTCTACTAACAAGCCCACCAGCTGCCGAGCGGTAGAGTCGCTGAACGCAGGTAGTTTGGTCCGAGGTTTGAATCCTGGGAACGAGCTAGCCGGCGTTTATGTGGCTTTCCACATGTGTAACTTGTATACGAGCCAGTTTCCCTTAGAAAGTCCTCACTTAGAAACCAGTTTTAAAACGTAATAAAATTACACACAAAATAATAATAATAATAAATAAATAAATAAATCTGAAAGCCTTCAGATTTTATATTACTTCCAAAGGGCCATTATTTAACGTTTTGCGTGTTATCTTTATTTATTAAATATCATGTTTTCCGCACTTAAACCATAAAATTCAATTCAACAGCAATATCATATAATTTAAAAAAAGCATATCTTTAGAATTTCCGATACATAATCTCCCGCGCTAGAGATGAAAATGTTTCTTTTCTGTACAATGTTGCTATTGCTCGCTTTGAAATCGTTGGGTTTCTTAATCAAAAACTCATAAATGCTTTACAAAATATGAAATAGATAACAAAACAAATTCTCAGTTCCAAATTTGGGCCTCCAGATGCCTATATTAGGATGGAGGATTACGTTATTCAGAATTTCATGGCTCTAGGTAGCGTTGTTTTATCACTGTGCGAGAAAAATTCATACATTCTACAGATTCCTCATTATTTAATTTCTTTAAATATAATAGAGTGCGATAATCATTGGTGGCAACGATTTGAAAAGTGAAACGCCACAAAATGGCAAAACGAAATTAATAATTAATAGCCCCTCTGAGCTAAAACTTATTTTTGAAAGTATCACATTAGTAGTAGTACAGCTACTGAAAAAGATATTATAAAGCTATTTTATAGTTTTATAATTTTTTTTTAAATTTTTATTTTACAGTAGTGTGAATTTCGCGTAATAATGAATGACATTCCTTTTTGTGTTCAAAGTATTATTCGTAAGGTATTCAACTGTTAGATTTTAAAGTAAACGTAATTCTTGCTGTACATAAATCGAGTAGAAACTTATGGGATGTCTATATTTGTATTAAATGAAGAAGGTTTATGTGCTTGATAAACTTATCATCTTCTACATTTTTAAAGCATACAATTACAATTTATATCTATAATTTCTGGAATAGTATAACTTTTCTTTCAGTAGAAATTGCGTTCTTGTTTTCTGAATGTGGCTCCAAATACTCTCTCAGTTCATCGCAAATTAAAATAACTATAAATTTTGGCAATCTGAAATACGCAATGAAAACATCTTTTGGCAGAGCAAAAGCATCAATATATTTTCTATGAATTCGCCACCGATTCAGAGATCTACGACCGTATTCTTCGTTTCAATATGAAAAAATCAGCAGCGAAAACACATACAAAGCCATTGTCTACTTAGTACGTCAACTGCACAACCCTGATTGACGGCGCGGCAACACTTTTTCACGCGCTTTCGACAACTTCCGTACTCAGAGAATATAGGATGTCGGGCAGACCTGTTTTTTACTAGCAGCGACATCTGGCGGCCCACAACTTGCTGTCGACTCTCGTAGCGTAGAATAACCGTCCTGGAAAGACACCAGGCAGCACCGGTCGTCAAGTTGCTCCTACCAGTCGCATGGGCGTGCCCGTCGCAGTGGGCCGATACCCAGCAAACCGAGGGTAACTAGCCCTCCGGCTACGGTTCCTCACCGCTCAGGACATGCCAGTCCCCGAGGCCGGCCAATGAGTGACCTTTCCCAAGGACTTCAGAACCATCAAGTTCATAAATTTCATTCCCCGTGGCCGAGACTGCCTAGGTACAGATCCTAGCCCGTAGCTTCGCAGAGTTCTCTACGTCAAAAATAGTTTTAAATTGAGCATATCTAGATTTTCCGATACAGAGACTCACGCATTGAAGATAAAATGTTTTTTCTGAACAACGTTGCCACTGCACGATTTGAAATCCTTGGGTTTGTTAATCAAAAATTCGTTAAAGTTCTACAAAATGTGAAATCGATATTAAAACAAATTCCAAATTTCACATTTGGAATTCAACATGCCCATATTCGCAGTAGGATGACGTCCTTCAAAATTCGATGGCTCTATGCACCGTTGTTTTATCACATGCGAGAAATATACATACATTTATGCAGATTTTTCATTATTTTAATTTCTTCAATATAATGCAGGACTCTAACATTTGGTGGCAACAGTTTGAAAAGTGAAACGGACATTTATAGTGAACCAACGAAAAATCGCAAAACGAAAACAATAGTCTTTCAGGGACAAAGCTCCTTTGGATTAAAATAAAAAATAAAAATAAAAATAAAGTATTACACATAACAAAATTACAATGAAATATATTAATTATCCTAATAAATAAATTAATCAACTTCCCGTTGCCTTCTCTCAACAAACAGCCAGTATCCAAGAGAAACATTAAATTCAAAAACTGCACAGAATTATCGCCCTCATTTTTCCAAGTGGCAACAGTCTGCAGTCCAGTATACAACTGAATGAAAAACTGTTGCCAAAACCACATTTCTAAAAAAATGAAACTATTCAAAATGATGCGATAAAATCGAAAAGACAAAATTTAAAAAAAAAAAAAAAAAAAAAAAAAAAAAATCTGATTCGAATTTTGAAAAAATCGCTTCGAGGTGCACTGGCTCTTGTCTAGATGCACCTATATACCAAATTTCGTAGCCCTGGGTCTATTAGCTTACGCGCAGCACGAACGAAAGACACACAGACTCTTTCTTTTATTAGTTGAGATTTTACGCAAATTTTAAGAATTTTTTATTAATAGCCTGAACAATTTAAATGTTCATTCATGTAATGCCATGCGATAAAGAATAAAATAATTTTGTTTCAAATTTAGTCAGAAAACTCGGCGATTTAAGAGGGAAATGTGTTGCCAAACAACTCAGCGATTCAAAAGAATTGTTTTTCTTCCGCGAAGTGTTGTCTTTCATATCTAATCAACAAAATTCGCCAACATACAAGAAATGTGCTACCAAAAAACTCAGCGATGTAAAAGAATTATGTTTCTGTTCCGCAAATTGTTACCTTTTTATATGTAATAAACAAACTTGGCGATTTAAACGAAATGCGTGTTCATTATGCTTCCATTCCGCAAAGTATTGTCTTTTCATATTTAATTAATCAACACAGCGATCGGAAAGAAATATGTTGCCATCAGACCAATTGAAATATTTTTATCATCTAGGCGGTAGTGTATTTTTGTTCAACAAAGCGTAAAATATTAATTTTCTTTTATATTTACCATGCTGCTAATTATTAAACTAAAAGACAGAAAAGCAACAAACGCAGATGCACGTCAATGATCATTAATTACCAGCAAACCCGTCAAATTATACTAGAGGGATACATTTCACAGTAACTATTTTAAGCAACTTACTACGCAAACAGTTATTTAAAAGAAGTGCAAATATTTGTAAAAGAATTTAATTATATATATGTAATAATAAAATTCCATAGTCAAGAATACACTTAAAATTCTAACTGTATGTTCTTTTCATTTTTAATGGCGACGTTCTCTTATTTGAAAGTACGTGGAATTAAATCCACAGCCCCGTAGTCAAGTTGTTTTTCCCGCCTTTTCTACACGTACAGTTATAGAATGTTCTGGAAGTATTTAAAGCGAACTGGATTGGCTGACGAGGCTGACGTCATTTCTTGGAAGCTCCGCCTTTCCAGAGGCTATAAAAGGACTCGCAAAGGAATATCGCGGGCTTTTTCCTAAATGTCACGATGCAGTAAACTTCACACAAAAAGTTATTAGTAATTCTTTTTATTTACTCCGGATATCTGATTTTGTAACTGCTATTTCTCCTGAATAATAATAAATGGATCCTGTTTTTTTTAAACTTATCGTCTGATAATTTAAGCTACGACTAAAGCTGGTGCATCACATATATATGTGTGTAATGATTTAAATGCGTTTAACTTTTAACAGTCAAATACGTTATTTAAAACGTTAAAAAAATTAATATTCAAAACATGTCTTTATTACTTTATAATAGCTTACTTTGTTTATTAATAAAAGTGTAGGGTTCCAATCCTTTTTCTTACAGCTATTTAGCTCAGGAAACAGAAACGTAAGCTCAAGAAGGGTTAGTTACCCTTTATTTCTCAAAATAAGAATTTACAGTCGGCTCCTGTCTTAGAGCGTACAGAAAAGCCTCCACTTGGGTTTGAACTCAAGAGTACTAAGAAATCAAACTTAACTAATGCTCAACTAAAAAGACATAGCCAAGTTATCAAAATTCTAAGGAGTTGGCCCCTAAATTAATCGAGTTAACTAACTCGCGAAGCTATCAAGGGCCTGAAATAAGGCTGAGCGCAATAATAGCTTTGTAGCCAAAAGGCAACCGCGCGCTAGTCAGAATCTCTGGCTCTCTAACAAAGTCAGTGGAACTTCCACTTAAAAACCGCTCTTCCTCATTTGCATTAACCGCGATTCTAAAACCACACTCTGGCCGGGAACTGGGAAACTGAAATTAGTAAGACAGGAAAGAAGCTTTAACTAGAGATAACTTCTAAAAACTTAGGATACACCTGACAACAGAAAGATTAAATTTGAAAGGAAATTAATTATCTTATGCACTATCTAATGGCAAGACACTGGCGCCTGAAACATAATATTTTATTTCCGAAAGTGGCAACACAATTCTTTCAAATCATTCAGTTTGTCAATTAAAATTCCATTAAGTTTACGCAAAACATAAAATACATAAATAAGAAACTTCAATTCCATATTTCCACTTCTATGGCTACGAACGCCACGAATTGCATACTAATAGAACCTTTCTTACCGCCCCTTACGCTTGTTTTCTCCCGGCGTAAAGTACATGAAAGGAGAAGTTACGAATACAGGCGAAAGATCCGACGTTCGGAAAAAGGCGAAGATTATGCTGCGAACAAAGATTTTGTCACAGTATTAATATTATTAATATTATAAAAATATTATTTTCTTCCCACGGTGATATTCCTACTTATATAAAATAACATAACTGTTGTAACAGTAAACAGTATGTAATAGTGAGTATATAAAATAGCATACCGTTACGGATTTAAAAAGAGGGGAAATAAATAAGATATTCTATCGCTTTTTTTCTAACTTAGTCTTAAACATTATCAAACAAATCAGAAAAAAGTCTAAAGGGGGTTAACATTTTAACGAACACAAAGTCTGTTTTAAAGTTTAAAATGATTTAATGATTTATCAGTACAGATTATCAAAAGGGTGACCCGGGTGGAATAGTCAAATAATTAGGATATTACATAAACATAAATTAAGACTATCATAAGAAGGTTATATATCTCCAGCTTACTTGAAAAATAAAAAAAATATAGAAAGTCACTCTAAAAAAAAAAAAAAAAAAAAAAAAAATTCAATGTTTTGAATTAGAAAGATTATGGTTTCAAAATCTTTTTATTACAATCCGTCCGATTCAAAAGTCAGAATATTATAATAGTCTTAAGAGCTGTATCTGTGTCTTTTCAAAAGCCTAGTATACGACGTTAAATACAGAATTATTCCGTGCTTTTCCCCATGATAACAGTTCAGTTGCGCACGCGCAGAAATATGGGGTTACTTTAAATGTGTCATATTTCGCGCTTTATCTCTTAAATGTGTCATATTTGGCGCTTTTTAAGACAATATATTTAATTTATTTAGGAAAATGAGCAAAGCATTGCGGAGAGAATGAATGATCCATACTAAGTTTATATATAAATTACATAACTTTTTTAATTAATGTTATTTATTTTCATCTTTAGAGTCTTTAATCCAAAAAACTGATTGAAAATTTAATTAATTAATTAACTGATTCAGTAAGGTTAAGAAATATAGTTTATGTGATGAAAATACTGTATATATATTTTTTTTATTAATACTGCACATTAAACATTTGTGATAACAGTTCAGTTGCGCATGCGCAGAAATATGGGGTTACTAGGATATGTATACATTATCCTAGTAAATGAAGAAATCAAGACAAGTATCTCATGAACATTTCATACATTTCTTTTTCATTTAATTAAATTTATATCATTATAATTAGATTTATATTATTTGTCTAAGGGTCTGAAAGTACTGCGAATCCAGAGAAAATTTTACAGTAAATTTATTGAAGTGCATATATGGAACTAAGCAGTTCAAAGGTTCACTTTTGGAATTAATTTATTAAGATTTCGTAAATGATTAAAATGTCTTACAATAATACAATAATATTGTTGCGTACGTACGGGTTCGTTATGAAATGAATGCACAAGTCCGATGAAAAATGAAAAAACATTTATTATTATCACAACAAAAATGCTTAAATTTCCTCAAATTATCATGCAGTATTACAATATCTCACAGTAGTTATCTTCTAACTACTCAAATGTCCAATAGAACGTAATTCAAAACAGCTAAAGAAAGCTAATCTGCGAATTCGCTACAATCAACAACAGCAGTTTTCTAAACAACAACAAACTAAGTAACTACTACGAACTGAGATGTTTTCCTCCTTTTATAAGATTTTAAAATCACGCGCGAGAATTTTCTAGTACTTTCTAGAAATCAAAAAGACATATTTATTTATTTCATGTTAAATGCACGTGCTTTTGTATTTTTAATTTTCCGGCTTAGCTTTCTTCTTTTAATATTCGTCACGCGCTGCACTGCGCGGGAAGTGTAACCATTTAATTTATAATTGAACTAACATTAGCTTTTTAAATACCAAATTCGTAACACTATATACAATAATATAATTAGATACTAATTATCATGGTGAATGAAAACTGGCAAAGCGTTCTGAAGAAAAACGGTGTACAGACTTATTCTTTACCAACCACGGGTCGAACTAGCATCAATAAAAATAAATTGAAAGGAAATGCATAAATTTATCATAAAGCAGCAGTTAATAATTTTAAAATCTTGAACACAATGAGGGCGTTTATTTATCAAGACTTTATTTATGATTAATGAAGAAGTTTATTTATGGTTCACACGTAAACGCACTGTTATTTTCAACTAAATGGTTTCAGATAATTTTGAAATACCACTGGAAGATTTCCCAGATGATAGTCTGTATTCAAATTCCATTTTCGTTTCATATAGATGAACACTAGCCGATTCATTATAATTTCTAGCTTTGCAAATGCAAAAATACGATTTACTTGCATGTAATTGCTCATAACAATCACGTTTCGCATCAGAGATTTTGTTTGATAACGTAACACGAAACTGGTGGGAAAATGAGACTCTTTTGGCGAAACTTCGTACAGGGGGAAAGCAAGGATCAAGTCTGTATTTAATGTGACCGAAGCCTAGTTCGTTAAACCATAAAAGACAGATTCGTCTGGAAAGATAAATATTCTACATTTTGCCGAATGGCAACAATCTCGAATGAAAAAAAAAATAACGCATTGGCAAAGGACGACATTTTAAGTGCACTAACGTAAAATCTTGTTTCGAGACTTAAAAGCGCTTTTGAGCTTGAAAAGACAGAGATTAAAAAGAAAGATTTTTTGTGACGTCTGTACGTACGAATGTATCTCGCATATCTCAAAAACGAGTACCCGTAGAACGTTGAAATTCTGTTAAAATATGGAGCAGGTATAACATCTAGTAATGTATCTTCCTTTTTAGTTGCAATCGGCGCACCAAACGCATATATGCATATCCGACTCTGTTATCCGGCTCGGTGCGCTCAGTTTTTCTATTCTTATATGTTAGTAAAATGTGAATTTTTTTCCTTTAAAAGTGATTGACTTATGCTGTTCTTATGTTCCAGTTAATGTTTTTATGCTTTTGGTTAATCTTAATTAATTTTTATGCTAATAACCTTTAAAAGTGATTGACTTATGCTGTTCTTATGTTCCAGTTAATGTTTTTATGCTTTTGGTTAATCTGAATGCAACAGTTGTAGAATTATCAACATTTTAAGTTTAAATGGCGCTAACTCTTACGAGGCCGCTATTTGTTTACATTTGAAACTCTTACTAGAAAAGTGAATTAAGTCATTTTGTGCACCAACTTCAGTGTCTTTTTGACGAATGGGACCAAAAATAAACTTTCAATTTCGTCCACCGAAAATTTTGTTGTTGGCTCAGCTGCTTGTTTTATTCGGGAAGAAACTCTAATTTCAATTATATATATGCAATAATAAAATTCCATAGTCAAGAATACACTTAAATTGCTAAGTGTATGTTCTTTTCATTTTTAATGGCGACGTTCTCTTATTTGAAAGTACGTGGAATTAAATCCACAGTCCCGTAGTCAAGTTGTTTTTCCCGCCTTTTCTACACGTACAGTTATAGAATGTTCTGGAAATATTTAAAGCGAACTGGATTGGCTGACGAGGCTGACGTCATTTCTTTGAAGCTCTGACTTTCCAGAGGCTATAAAAGGACTCGCAAAGTAATATCGCGGGCTTTTTCTTAAATGTCACGATGCAGTAAACTTCATACAAAAAGTTATCAGTAATTCTTTTATTTACTCCGGATATCTGATTTTGTAACTGCTATTTCTCCTGAATAATAATGATTTTTTCTTTTTTTCTTTTTTTTTTTTTTTTTTCTTATCGTTTGATTATTTAAGCTACGACTAAAGCTGGTACATCATATATATATATATTTTTTTTTTTTAACTGTATTTTACAATTTTTAATGAAGATGCTTTGAGTTTTAAAGTTACAATTTATAAGTTTTGGGTCTAAAAATTTGCTATTAATATTCTCAACAAGTTTCACTACTTAAGAATCATAATCTGGCAATCGCACAAAAAATTTATTAAATTTCAAACATTTTTCACTTTTAGTTCATGCAAAACAATATTAACACAATATTGACAAGGTGGCCATTGAGTGTTTTCTAAAACACGAATTCTCTAATATTCTACATATGCTAACATTTCTTACTGAGTACGGTCCCTGAATATGATACTCAACTTAAGTACAAAATATCTCGGTTCATTTCTGCCATAAAGGAATCAGACTTTTTCTGTTTTATTTTTTATAACAAGTACAATATTCTCCTATATATAAGTAGACAATCGGAGACACGAGTTAAAAAAGTCAGATTTTCTATTTTATACAAAATTAGTTTTTTTTTTTTTTTTAATTTAAAAATCCCAAACCGTCAAATTTTGCCTTATTAAAAACATTTTGTTGCAACATCTGGAAATATATATGTACGATAAACGATTGCAAAAATAAAGGCCGAGTAAAGAAAAACATTTGTGTAGGCGTTGTATACAGTGGCGCAGGACGCAGTTACGGAGGTCACCTGCATCGTATTTTGTGCAGATCCTTCGTTATGCTACTCAAACATCGCAGTGTTCCAAAATGTGGCTTCACCTTACTTCTATTGTTTACGTTCTAGCCTTGTCTACGGCTTATGTGTTTGAATGAGGATTGCTCGAAATCCGAATCAGATATGTTCGCTGCCCTTCTTCCTACCTACGATGTCCCTCTTGGCAATGGCGCTCAGGACTCATTCATGTGAGGTGTCCTTAGGGCTTTATAATGTAATTGAGCCTGTTATGTAACGCTGGCGCTTTGTGCGAGATGTCTGGTTCAATATCTGCCAGATACTTTCATATTAATATTCCTATGTACGGCCTAATTTTGCTTACATATGCTGTCCCAAAAGAAAAAGAAAATTCAAGATAAATTATGTTTAAAGTTTAATTTGAGCAATGCATTGCATACAGATGACTATAAATATATTAATACAATTCCAAATATTAAAAAAATCAATTGAATTTTTTTAGATATAAATCTTCAAATGTGTGATCGTAGGCAAAATGCCCGCCCCTTTCAAGTTTCATGTTATTCAACCTCTTTGTTTTGTAACCTAATTCATTTTTTTAAATAAAGAAGTGTAATTATTTTAAATATGAACTATTAGTGTGTTATATTCATGAAACCTTAGAAAGTTTTCCTTATTTGTTTATTTTTAATTTAAATGAAAATAAAATATTCAATGATTAACTACACGTGTTAAAATTATTTGAAAGAAACGTCAAAGAATTTAATGTTTAGCTGATAATATTATTTGAATTACAAGGAATAACCAACAAAAGTGTCTTGCTAGTATAAAACTTTATATTTCAGAAATTTAAGTTTTTTTCTCCTTTATGATATTATTATTATTGCTTATTTTATGTTTCAATAAATGTATAATAAGCAACATTTAAAACGTATTTAAAATATTCTTTTCAAATTTTATGAATAAAATTTTTCATTAAAACATTGTGGCCTGTCATTTGTTTCAGAGATAGCTCGCATGCAGGATTGAGTCCACCAACTCGAAAGTTATACAAACATTTCCAGAGGTAATGGGTACATTACATAATAAACTTTTATTACCACATCTTTATCGAGAAGAATGACAATATGGCCGCTTTTAAAAGAACTAGTCAACAGCAAAATCTACAAAACCACATTAGAAGAAATATATAAGAAGAAAATGAAAGGCTTTAGAATTCTGTTGAACATTACGTAACTAAAAGGAAAAAAAGAAAAATCCCATTTCCTGGGTGAATTACACAAGTTTCCGCTCGCAACAAGCTCTGACATCGTCGCTATCTTCCACAACAACAACAACAACAAACAAAAAAAAAAAAAAAAAAGAGAGAGAGAGAGAGAGAGAGAGAGAAATAAAAAGAAAAGAAACAACGGTAAAATTTTCCTGCAGGAATGCGAAAATGTAAAAACCGTCTAGTCGCAAAAATTACACATTTCCAGTTTCTCAACAAGAAAAAAAGCACAAACGACTTGCTGTCATTTACAGACGGAAAAAGTACAAGAAATACAAAATAAATAAAACTTTCCTGTTTTGGCAACCAGAAAAATACAAATCAAAATAAATAAATAAAAACCTTTTGCAATCGAGTCGCAGACATTACACTTTGCAGCTTTGGCAACACAAAAAATGATCATAAAAAAAATCATTTATGCTTCATGTCTCTTGCCCTACCGAATGAGCGAAGGGAGGGGGAGAGGGAGGAACACAGAGCTCTAACAGAATACGGTCATTTTTCCAAGCATTAAACAGCATAGCGATTTTCAAAAAAGGAAAAAAGAACTCATAAAATTCACGAAGAATCGTCTGCTGCTACATGACCTCGCCGTGAAACCGACACGTGCAGAAGCGCCACCGGCTATAAATCACTAATAATTGACACTTTTCCCACGATGCGCAGTGTTCACTGCGCATAAATGGGAATAAATAAAACAAAAGTTCGCAAAAATAATTAGATATTGTTCAATAATTTTTTTATTTTCTTATTCAATGATTTCCGTGAATAAGTTCTCGGCGTAACACGTGACAGAGTAAATTTTTGAATCACGATTTTAGCACTTCCGTGTTGAAAGGGAATAGAAGCAATGGAAACAAAGAGGAGATAAATATTTCATAATTATTCCTTTTGATATTTAATGGAATTTGCCCAATAACAATTTTAACAGAAATAATAAATAACATTAAAAAATATATGCGCAGAAATAATTCCAGCCGCGATAGAAAAGAAGCGGTTAAACATGTATGTCGAAAATTCGCGTCGCGGTATAAAACTAATTTTGTTCGGAAGTTTCTTAACGCATAGAGACGGCCTACTTAGCTATACATATGTGCATTTTAATGTAAAAAATATCAGCGTTTAATTTTTTTTATTAATTAACACAAATTATATTAATGTAATGATTCTTTTAATTAAAAATTTCCCAATTTTAGGCATATTGCCTTTTTAATTTATTTTTCAATTCTTTTTTCTATAAGCTATGTTTCTATAGATTTTCCATGTTTACATGCTTTTACGTTTTCCCCAGTTTGGAAACTTTCTTCATTTAGTATTAAAAAATTTTTACTTTTAATAATTTTTTTTAGTAATTTCTTTAAAAAATTTTTATCTTTGTTATGTTTGTTTGTTAATTTCTACTTATGTTACATTTGATTTACAAAGTTTTTTAGTAATTCCGCTTATTCTTTAGATCAAAATTTATTGTTTGGGGCGAAATATACAGAATTGTTTTTACAAATTAAGAGAGGGGTGATATAGTTCGACGGTCTGAAGCGCAACCCTGGTTGGCATTCTGCCAAAACACACAGACTCGTCCAAAAGGGGCGATGTTACTTGCTGCGACGTGAAAGGTCTTCTCTTCGCCGGAAAGAGCTATGGTGGAGGGAAAGAAAGTCCCCGTCCATCCACCCTACTTTGAGAATAATTCGGTCCGAATGACGCATGCGTGTTTGCGCTCATGGTCGCGGATGAGGAGGTCGAACTACAGTACCCATCCAGATGAGCAATAATTACCATAGAACATAGGGTTGCATTCCACTCTCAGAGGCAGAAATGAGGAAAGTAGAAACGCATTGAGGAAGAAGGATTAACAGTAAAGGATTAACATTCTCCTAAGAAGGATTAACTGTAAGAAGAATTAACTGTATGCAAATTTAATAAGAATTAACTGTATGCAAAATTGTACTGTGAAGAATCAGCATTTTGCTCTTAATTGGTACCGGAGAAAGAGAATCAGAGCAAACGATATCCTTGAAAACGGCATAACATCATCGCTTCATGTGTTACTTGGTTACAGCCGAAAACATCGCGGCAAAAACATCGCGGACGAAAACGTCGCGGAAGAAACAACGCAAGGCGAAAACATCGCAGTCCTAAAACATTGTGGCACAAAACATCGATGCACAAAACATCGTCGTCGAAAATAAAGCGGTTCAAAAACTTCGCAGTTTAAAAACATCGTCGACGAAAATATCGTGGTAAAAAATAAAGTATCTACAAGTCATCGCATGACGATAACATCGCAGACATGCTTTTTTCAGGCTTTAATAACTGTAAATGGATATTCCCATAATGATTTCTTTCATATTTTTTATTAACTAATAAATTTTTGCTGAGAAAATAAGAAGGAAACTTAAGCATAGAAAATTAATGCAACTTATAGCACTCAATCGAATTTTAAACCGACATAGTTAACTAACAAAGGGCATTAATAAATCATTTTTATAAAGTTTTTACTGGTAATTTTTCATGAAAAGTATAAGCTATAAGCTGCGTTTAATTTAAGCTTCCTTCTTACTTTTTCAGTAAAAATTTATTAGTCAATAAAAAAATGTGAAAGTGAAAATTATCCTTCTTTACATCTTGCGCTCACAAATCCTTATGGGAACCATATTTCCATTTACAGTTATTAAAGCCTGAAAAAGCATGTCTGCGATGTTATCGTCATGCGATGATTTGTAGATACTTTATTTTTTACCAAGATATTTTCGACGACGATGTTTTTAAACTGCGAAGTTTTTGAACCGCTTTATTTTCGGCGACGATGTTTTGTACCACGATGTTTTAGGACTGCAATGTTTTCTCTTTGCGATGTTTTCTCCCACGATGTTTTGTAGCACGACGTTTTCGCCTTGCGTTGTTTTCTCCGCGACGTTTTCGTCCGCGATATTTTTGCCGCGATGTTATCGGCGGACACCGTTACCTTAGTAACATTTTCCGAAACTTTTCGTGAATACTATGGCGGAGTACACGTACGAGGAATTGTCAGATATTCACCTCACATACGGTGAAGCAAAACGGAATGGACGCGAAGCACGACGATTGTAGAAACAGTGGTTACCACTCGTCGGATTCCACGTCATCGAAATTTTTCCAGTGTTGATCGAAGAATGCGAGAAACCAGGCATTTTGAACACTTTCTGTGAATTTTCCGCTAAACAATAAATTTGATTGCACAGCTTTTTGTCTCGTTCATTCGCTTTTCCAACGTTGTTGTAAGTTCAGTTTGGGAAATGGTTATTCGAGAAAGATTTACACTAGTTATGAAAAAAATAAAATTATAAATTTGACTCCCGTAAGACAAAATTTGACCGGGATATTTAATTTCAAAATCTGAAATTTTCGATGTCATTTTTTAAGTTGTCTTGAGGAATCAGTCCGTTACCGTATATTCCAGCGTATAAAGCGCATCTATAACTTCAGACTACAATTATTAATTTTTAGGTATATTCCTCGTATTTAGGCCCACCAGCGGCCGAGCGGTAAAGTCGCTGAACACTGGTAGTTCGGTCCGAGGTTCGAATCCCGCGAAGGGGCTGGCTGCATGGGCGTTTTTATGGTTTTCTCCATGTGTAACGTGTATACGAGTCAGTTTCCATTAGAAAGTCCTCCAAGAAGGCATTCCTCCCCTTAGGCAGATAGCCCTAGAGGCTTTGTCATAATCACACACATGGTATAACGCACACCTCTTTCTTTACGAAGAAACCTGAAAGATGAATGTGTGAGGCTCTTATATTTCGAAGTCAATCACTGGAAGATTTTACCCAGGTGCTCGAACGGTATACTGAATTGGCAAGCGATACGCGTAATGATACATTTGGGAGGAAATGCTTGACAGAAAAAATAATTATGCAAAGAGGGTGCGCTGTATTCAATGCAGATGTGCACAAGAATGTTATTCTAGCGTTTCGAGAAAAGAGGGAAAGAATTTGGAAGTACCGTCTTTTTCCGAAAATAAGACACTGTCTTACTTTCTTTTTTGGTCCAAAATACGCGCTAGGGCTTATTTTCGGGGGAGGGCAAAAATAAAAGTATATTTATATATTTTTATTTAATATTTATTTTACACAGAATACAGAAATTTAAATTTATTTAATTACAGTCATGTCATCTTCTTCTGGAACATCGTGATAAATAAAATTCTGAATTATATTCTGATTTTCTTCTAAATCCATTTCCTGTTCAATTATTGGTCCGAATCTCTCATGTCTTGCGATATAGCTATCGTTAAATGAATACTTCTTGTCTAAGTAGTCTGTTCGTAGTGCATTGGAAACATCAGTATCAGTTATTTTGTCCCATGAATTTTCTACCCAATTCACAACTTCTTGTAAGCCTGGTTTTACAAATTACCTCGATGATTTCTCACCATTCTGTTTTCAATATATTCATTGATTTCCATCCGCAAATGGTCCTTGAATGGGTTGTTTATTGCAATGTCAAGTGTCTGGAGGTAACCAGTCATTCCTGCCGGAATCATTATTTGATCAATCTTCCTCTCAGCAAGAAAATATGCGTCTCGGGGGTTACGGTTCAGCGGAAATTTCACCCCGATGAGAGTCTGCCGACGCTAACGGATGACGATGCCTTTCCTGTGAACGTATGTCTCTCGGGGGCAAACGGTGAACTGGTTAAGATAAATTCCAAGAATTAATTTGAAACGAACTGTAGAGGTAAACAATTAATTTCTCGGAATATTTTGTTTCAAACATTTCTCTGAAATACGGGTATTAGGAAAGCTAAACATATTATCACTTAATAAATCAACAGCATTTTTTAACGAATTCTTTTTGTCGCATTATTTTAACTAGGTATTATTTTCATGGGATGTCTTATTTTACAAAAAGTTCCGAAAATCACGATAGGGCTTATTTTCGGAGGATGTCTTACTTTCAGAAAAAAACGGTAGAATGACCCTCCGATGGGAATGAATTCGGGGAATTAGGATTTAGATGTTTTCTCTTTCCGTAGTCGTTTGAATGGAATGAATGAATAATTAATTTGGGAATGAACATCCAAGGTTTTAGTAAATCGCATTTTCTTTAGTTGAAATGCGGCTAATCTTGTGTTCCTTTTAGTAGTAAATACGGCTCTTGCCAAACAAAACACAATGCTGATTTCAAATGCAAAGTCATTCAGTTTGCGAAAGAAAATGGAAATCGCACTACACCAAGGATGTTCGGTGTTGGTGAGATGGAACGCATGATGCTATTTATTTATGGATCAGAGAAGAAGTGATGGTGAAATAGAATTCGATGATGTGCCTGATGATATAACAGAAAACGAATATGACGAACTTTTCATGTTATCTGATAAGAAAAATAGTTAAGTTCATAATTATGTCATTTTTACTTCCTTGTCCGAAGTAAAAAGGAAGTATTGTAATCGCGAAATGTTTCAGGCAGCATATTTCAACGAAAATATCCTTTTTGACCGCTATCGAATGCAATTTAACGATGTGTTTTCATGATATCTGTACGTAAGGACAGAATAAAATACTCTTTTCCTTCAAAAAAATTATAAAAACTGCTTTAAAAATAATTCTGAAGAGAATTTTTCGTGGCGTCTGTACGAACGTATGTACGTACGTGCGTATCTCGGATAACTCAAAAACGAGCAGCCTCAGAACGTTGAAATTTTGTATATAGGACTGCTATAACATGTAGATGTGCGCCTCGTATTTTGGTTGCAATCGGCCGCACCAAACGTATATGAATATATTTATATATATATCCACTCTGTTACCCGGCTCAGTGATCTCAGTTTCTTTACTCTTATATGTTTGTAAATTGTACATTTTTTGCTTTAAAAATTATAATATTATGTTGTTTTTATCTTCCGGTTAAGGGTTTTATGCCTTTAGTAAATCTGTATGCAATATTTTTAGAATTATCAACAATTTTAAAGTTGTCTAAGTGCCGGTAAGCCTTTTTTTAATGGCGGCCATTGATGTTTACATTTGAAACAGGAGACTAGTGGATTTGTTGCCAATCTAGAGAAACTTAGCTTCGCAACAACAAAGATAACGCCTTCATTTATTATTTAAATCATGCTTAATCCTTTCTGGAATTTTTTCGAGGAAATAAGCGTTTAAGATTTACTTCGTAATTTTTAATATAGATATTTTGAGTTTTTATGTATTTTTGCCTTCTCGCGAAGTGAGAACTGAATTAATTAAATGAGAAATACTCAATCGTCTGTGAAAAACTGTTTCTTTTTTGTTTTGTTTGCTTAATTTCTTTTATACATCGTTCTTGCTTTATTATAGTATTTGAATAGAACATGTGGCAACGATTAGATAATTCTATTCTTTAAATAATATAAATTTTGTGCATTATGAGTTATGAACGAAATATATAAGTTAAGTGTTATATAATTATTGGATTATATAACAGTTAACTTAGTTTCCGTTATATAATTATTATTTAAGTTAACTGTTATATAATAATTAATACTGTTGAGTGAATCTAGCGCCAGAGTGTCGCTATGGTAAACAAATACTAGAGTGAATTTTAAAGAATGCATTTATTCTATTGTGGTTTATGCGCTGTGGAGAAGTAGATTTAATTCAATCCAATAAGTTTAAATGAAATGCAAGAAAAATTGCGTATAATTTAATATTCCAATACAAGGAAGTCATGTGGTGTACACATCAGATTTTTTTAATAAACAGCATTTAAGTGCATATAAAAAAAATCTAATTTGTGTACGATGATTTTTTCCTTATTTTTAATCTATTCTTTTTATACCTGGCATACAGCGAGCACTCGTAAATTTCGATCTTACTTTTTGCATTAAAAGTGGGCATCATACGCCGGAATATACGGTACATTACAATAATTTGAGGGAATAAATTTAATTGAAGTACAGCAAACAATGTTTGTAATTTAATAGGCCGTACAAGGAAGTTAGAGGGTATCTACATCAGGCGTTTTGGTACAAGTTCTGCGATACTATAATAAAACGCAAAAAGATCCTTTGAGTCAATCGAATTAGAAAAACGCTGCCTCTAACGCAACGAAAAAAGGACCGAATTTCGACACTTTAGCAACCGAACTTTCAATCTACAAAGTTAGTGCTCTGCATTATCGGGAATTTGCACAAACAGAGATTCTATTCTCGCAAAAGAACAGCTTATGTCTGTCTCCGAGAAGGAAGATCATCATTTTTATCACGAGGGCTAGACCCGCTGCCAACATTTCCAGAAGACACAAATTAGAACAATCGGAGGGTCGCCTCAAAATGGCAGACGACACATAATGGCATCTGAAGCCATTCATCTTCATACAAGGAGACTGAATAAGCTTTGGAAATGGATTTAAAAGCAGCTGATTAATTAAGAAATCTACAGCACCTGCTGTTCGACTGCCAAGCAATCCATACATCTATCTGCAGTTGCATTTCTCTTGCCAAACGATACCATAGTTTCATTTTTTATTTTATTCCTTAGAACCTGAAGTACTTTAAAAAAATACACGTTATCGAAAAATGCGTTTGTACAATTTTCAACGTTCGCACCTTGAGATGCACAAGACAAGTGAACCACAAATTTCACTTATACATTTTACTTCTCTGTTACAAAGCCCTAAAAGTACAATAGAACGGAGATGACATGCTTCAAAAATGTTCGATTTTTGGTCCGAAGAGGTAAAAC
Source organism: Stegodyphus dumicola (assembly GCF_044657685.1). Lineage (NCBI taxonomy): Eukaryota > Metazoa > Arthropoda > Arachnida > Araneae > Eresidae > Stegodyphus > Stegodyphus dumicola. Next base: position 263,768,088 of record NC_140769.1, read on the forward strand.
TAAACAATAATAACTTATAATAATTAAACTGTAGTTAGATATGAAGTTTTTATCTCATTACGAAACGTTTGGTGTCAACATAGGAGACATTTTTTTTAAAAAAATCTCCTACCGGTATCGATAGCGGAATCTAATTCTTCTTTATTAGTCGCCAACAATAGAAGCAATACAATACCACAATAGGTTATTGTATTGCTTCTATTGTTGTATATCGTGTCGATTAATTGCTATATACTGCATATATTAATGCTCGCATACGGGTTCGTAATACATTGAATGCACACAGAACCAACGAACACAGCGTAATAAAAAGCGCATCTAAAAGGCGAAGCTCTCACGGAGATCTCTCAATATTCCGCACTCATAGCTGAACTAAATAACTGAGAAACTGATACTCTCCTCGGTTTTATAATGTTCCACCCCCCGACCACCTAGAAATCTCTAGTATCTTCCACTTCTCGAAATTGCTGGATGGCATATTCGGTTTAAGGGAACTCATACACCTTAAACCCCTTAACACCCTTCGAATATGTGACTTTTGCAAGAATTGGGATATTTTATTTATTTTAAAATCAATTACTTCCAACTTTTTACAACTGACTACATAATATAGCTGCTTTGGAAACTAGTAACCAGAAAGTTTGTGTTGCCACAAATATTTTTGTAATTTAATCCGCTTTGTGACAAAATTTTTCGTCGCGTTTCCACCTTGCGCGCACGATATTTTAAAAATGGCTAATGGTACATACTTGAAATTTGATGGAATTCTTTATATGAGCTCTATTTTTTAACTGAACCAAAAATCTGATGAATATTTTAATATTAACAAAATTTTATGGACGAAAACATTACAGATTTTTTTAATAAAATACATTTTATAAACTCGACTCCGAATAAAACAAAAATTTAACATGAAATTCTTAGAATTTTTGGTTCACAGTAGTTTCCAAATGTTATAAAAGCTATATATTAAATATGGAATTAAATTATGCAACAGAATGTTTTAAACTGTGCGCGCAAGGTGAAAACATGACGAAAATTTTTGTCAAAAAGCGGGTTAAATTCCAAAAATATTTGTGGCAACACAAACTTTCTGATCACTATTTCAGAAAGCAGCTATATTATGTAGATCAGCTGTAAAAAGTTGGAATTAATTGCTTTTAAAATAAATAAGCTATCCCAATTCTTGCAACAGTCACTTATTCGAAGAGGACCAAACCAAAATGCCGCCAAGTTGAGCGAATTTTGGAGATTTCACACCAAATTTGGCGACAAAAATTAGTCGCCAAAACCACTGCCAGCTTGGCGATATCTCACCAATTTAGCGAGATAGCCATTTACCTCAGTGTTAAATAGACTTGTCCCTGTAAGCTTATTTTTACAGCAAAGCTTCCCTTTTTCAGACTTCATGTTAATTACTAACATAATAACATGTTAATTACAAAATTACTAACAATATTACAGAGAAAAAAGTACGGAAGGGGGCGATAAAAAAAACTGTTCTTTTAAAAAGGGGGGGTCGATGCATGAAAAAGGACTGAGAATCCCTGGATTAAATAATCCTAATCCATTGCTCTAAACCAGAGGTCCCAAACTGGTGTGCCCTGAAATAAATTTACGCGGCCCGCGAAAACATTTCATTTATAGTGGTGCAAATATTTCAAGATTTGTATCTGAACTCGAGTTTACATTATTTTCATTTTTATTAAAAATTAACATGAACAACGCATCAGAAAAATCTATAAATGAAGCTATTTCATTTCCAGCGTGGTAAATAGCTTTTACTCACACTTGTCAAAAAATAAATAAGTTCTGTTACGGATTTTTGCTCTAGGAATGTCTTTCTTTGTCTGGGAATACCTATTTAAGCGAACACCTTTTTTTTTTTTTTTTTCGCAACTGAAAATTGATAAGAAAAGAACACGGTTGACCGATGAGCATCCACAATCCATTATGAAGATAATTTCCCGCAATTTCTCTCCAAGGCTACAAACTTTATCGAAATCAAAACGCCATGGAGTGTTAAGTTGTACTAAGAAATAAAGAATGTACTATTATTTACATACAAATGTGCATTTTCATTTATACTTCGAAGAAAAATTTATTACACAATAAAAAGAAACTAAGTTGTTATAATTTATTCTCAAATTTTTGCTGCTTGGTAAATTTTCTCGAAACATTTCTGAAACTCTCCGAAAATTTTCATAATTGGTTTTAGTCTAAATTAAATTTAAGTTATTTAATGATGAATTAAACGCAACAGAATTATTTGAAAGAAATGTCAGTCTAGGAATATAATATTTAGTTGTCAGTTTAAACAAATTTAAATTTAAACAAATTTAAATTAAAATTTTAACAAACACGTAGAAAAGTAAATAAGCAAATTTAAAGCCAATATAAAGAAAAAAAGCCAAAATAATTTTTAGAAAAATTTTTTAAAAAAATGTGCAAACATATAAAAGATTTAATTCTCGAACTAATCTACAATACAATTTAAATTCAGAAGCATAAGCAAATCAAGTACAAAAACAATTCAATTTATTCTTATGAAACAAATATTTAGTTGTCAATATATTTGAATAATAAACTGTAATCAATGAAAATGTCTCACAGGTATCAAATTTTAGATTTCAGATGGAAAATAAATATAAATTTGAATTTTTCCCTTTGCGATATTATTATTACGATTGTACAGTAAATATCCTTAGGCACATGCACACGTTAACTTTCTAGTGTTCTCAGTTTAGATTAACCACTAGTGTCGCGTTTGCTTACTAGAACTTTACTTCCACGAACGCCCTCTGGCGAAAAGAGACAAAAAGTAGTCAGTTGAACGGCTGACGCGTCTAACAGATGTATAACGATAGACCGTCTCCGTATAAATTATGCTTGTAATCATTGTAACTTGTAAATATTTTGTAGATATCTTTCATACGAATTAAAATTTCTTAAAAGGTTTATAGCTGTGTTGCGCAGTAAATCGAAGTTCATCATAGAGACAGATACCGAGAAGAAGGAAAAGCAGGCAGTTCAGGGCAGCCCTATTTAGAAGGTAAGTGAACTTTCACTTATCTATTTAATGATCAAAAAATTTTAATAGTACAAAGTTGATAAAATTTTTTAACATGGCGCCCGAACAGGGACGGCCAGTAACTGCTGTTTTCCTAACTATTGAAACTGTCTAAATTGATATCAGTTATATAGATAATACATAAGCATAAATAATTAGTGAATTGCTGATACTTGTTGAATTGTTGAATATTAAATAATGACGGAATTCATCGATACATTGAAAAGGAAACGCGGCCACATAAGGGCTGCCGTTACAAAATTAATTGGCCGAATCGAAACTGAATTACCAAAAACAGAAGTGAATGCAGAGGAACTAGAAATTTCTTTAGAACTCTTAAATGAAAAATCGAACGAGTTAAAACAAATAGATGCCAATATAGAAAAATTAATAGACATAAATTATCTTGACCAGGAATTAAACGGTGTTGACGAATATCGTGAAAGAATAACTACATTTAAATACAAAGCTAACAAAAAATTGAAAGAAATTAATATAGAACAACAAAAATTTAATGTGTTACGAAGCACTGAACAGTTAAGTGAAAGTATTATAGAAAACGTTAAAATCGAAAGTCATAATGTGAAGCTTCCTAAACTTACGATTCCGAAGTTTTATGGCGAGAGCTGCGAATGGCTGACATTTTGGAACACTTTTTCATCAGCCATACATCAAAATAAAACGCTTGACGCTATAAGCAAATTTAATTATTTGAAATCCTTTTTGGGAGGTACTGCTTATAACACCATTGACGGTTTCGATTTAACCGAAGAAAATTACGAAACTTCAGTTAAACTCCTCACAGAACGATTTGGAAATAAAGATGTACTGATAAACGCCCATATAGATAAATTACTGAAAATAAGACCTCTAAAGGATTCTAATGACATTCAAAATTTCCGTAAGTTATTCAATTATATACAGAAACATATTCGATGTCTTGAATCATTAAATATGACCTCAGAAACATATGGAGCTTTATTAACGCCTATTTTGCTTAAAACATTGCCCGCAGATTTGGTTTTGGAGTATAATAAAACAGTTCGGAAATCAAATTACGATTTGAGTCACCTAGTGGAATTTCTTTCTGAACAGTTAGTTGCGCGGGAACGTACATTCCAGACGGTCCAGCCAAAGGCGGCGCCGCAAAAGCATAACAAACTGATTGAAACCAGACCTATTGCGAAACACACAGCTTCGGAGTTGACGAACGCAAGTTTGCGGGGGGGACAAACACCATGTGTTTTCTGCGACTCTTCTGATCACGAGTCTTTAACGTGTAAACAAGCATCTTTATGGTCTACTGAGAAAAAAAGGGAGAAATGTAAAGCGAAATTAATATGTTATCGCTGTTTACATTCACGGCATCTTAGTTTTAATTGCACTTCTAGAATAAGGTGTGAATTATGTAAACAACGACATGCCACTATAATGTGTTTTAAAAACGAAAACGGAGAAGTTAAAGAAGAACAAATTGAAAATAAGGCCTTAACGAATAATTCATCCTATGAAAGTGTAATCTTGCAAACTTTAATTGCCAATGTTTACGGAGATGGTGAAAGCAATTTTATACGAATAATTCTGGATACCGGAAGTAGCAGATCATATATCAGCACATTTCTTGCGGAGAAATTAAAACTAAAATCTTTAGGTCAGGAAAGTGTGACTCATGGGCTTTTTGGAGGGATAGAAAAAAGGGAAAATCACAACAAGTATCTGATTAAGTTGAATAATCCAGAAACAGGATTCACATGCGAAATGGAAGTTTTGAGCCAAAAACCCATATGCTCACATATTCCAAAATTGGAGAATAGGGACTGCATAAAGAAACTAAGAGGTTACAAAATTTTTCCCAGTGATGTAACTAATGAGAATTCTTGTTTATTTGAAAAACACCCTAACGAAATACACATGCTTGTAGGAGCAGATTATGCCGGAAAACTCTTTACAGGGGAAATAATACACGTAACGGAGAGTTTAGTAGCGATGAATACACACCTTGGTTGGACAATATTAGGGAGAACGAAGGTAAAGGGAAAAAATTTTAATGAAGTTCTTTTATCACTACACATTAGTGACAGAAAAATTTGTGACTTGTGGTCTCTTGATTCTATCGGAATAACTGAACCAGCTCTTTCTCAAACAAAACAAGAAATAGAAAAGGCTACAGAAAATTATTTTATCCGTACTTTAGAAAGAGATGACGCTGGAAGATATCAGGTATCACTGCCATGGCTTCAAATTCATCCTGAGTTGCCAAATAATAAAATCCTTGCAGAAAAGTGTCTGAAGTCTTGCGTGAAAACCCTTCAGACAAAGAATTCTTTAGAAGCCTACGAAACTGTTTTAAAGGATTGGGTAGAAGAGGAAATAATTGAACCTGTCGATATTTCGGAGGCAGAAAAGATCAAAGGGCATTATCTGCCACATAGAGCAGTGTTTCGGGAAAATTCGACTACCAAAATTCGACCAGTGTTCGACGCATCTGCAAAGGAGAAAAATTCGGTATCTCTGAACGACTGTCTGGAAAAGGGTCCTAATTATCTTGAATTGATTCCCAAAATTTTGACAAAATTTCGAGAGGGAAAGTATGGAGTAATTTCGGATATAAAAAGAGCATTTCTTCAGATAGGTGTGAACCCAGCGGATCGAGATTTTCTCCGCTTCCTATGGTGGGAGAAAGGACAGCCTGAAAAACTGACTATATATCGGCACCGAAGGGTTGTATTCGGCGTAAACGACAGCCCCTTTTTACTCGCTGCCACAATTAACTACCATTTGGAAAATGTACCAAAACATCATCAGGAAATAGCTTCAAAGCTAAAGAAAGCCATGTATGTGGATTAACTGCGTAGCGAGCGTGGAATCAATTGAAGAATTAAACTCATTTATCAAAGGATCTAAGGAAATAATGGCTACTGCAAAATTTGACCTAAGAGGATGGAAACATAATAGACTTAAAAATGAAACTTCAATTCTAAACCTTTCTGATAAAGATTATGAAGATGTTGTGTCAGTATTGGGATTGAAATGGGACTTGTTTGACGATACTTTGTCTTGTCACGTAAAATATGAAGAAAACCCTGTATTGAGCAAAAGATCTGTTCTTTCCGAATTGAGTAAAATCTTTGACCCAATTGGGTTTACTAGTCCAGTTACTCTCTTACCTAAACTGATTCTGCAAGAGTGCTGGAAACAGAAAATTAACTGGGATACTAATCTGCCGAATGATCTAGCAAGGAAATTTTTCACATGGTCATCTCAGTTAAAATATTTGAAAGACATCAAAATTCCTAGATTGCTTCCCAAAATAGACGAAAGTACCACTCTGCATGTATTTTCAGACGCAAGCAAGGACGCGTATGCGACCTGCATTTTCCTTAGACACAGCGGTGAGAGTGGAGTCACTTGTCAATTGATACAATCTAAAGCGAGAGTTGCTCCCCTAAAAGCACTCACCATACCTCGACTAGAGATACTCGCTTGCACTATTGGAGCCAGGCTCTCTCATACAATAAGAGAAGACTTGAAATTAAAAGAGGTTCCAGTTTTTTACTGGACGGATTCCACAAATGCTTTCTTTTGGATAAAACAGAAAGAAAATTGGTCCACTTTTGTAGCCAATCGAGTAAATGAGATTCGAAAATTGAGTAACCCAGATCACTGGCATCACATTCCCGGAAAGTTTAATCCTTCGGATTTGCCATCACGCGGTTGCTCTGCAAAAGAATTGAGGAAATCCGAATGGTGGAAAGGACCAGATTGGATTTATCGACCTCCAGAAGAGTGGCCTATTGCAGATGGAGAACATCCTGACTTCGATATAGTAAATGGAGAGAGAAAACGAACTGTGGTTTCTGCCAGCAATAACACGAATACAGATAAATTTAAACTTTTTGACAATATTTCAAAATTCGAAAAGATCATAAAGGTCGTATCTTGGATCTTTAGATTCATTAAAAATGCTACAACACCACCATCTGAAAGAACTCATGGGAGAATTTCAGTCGAAGAACTAAAGGGAGCTGAAACAGTGGTTTTCCGACTCATCCAACAAGAATGTTTCGAAGGATTGAAAGATAAAAGAATACGTGCTCTAGAACCTATCATGGACTCCAATGGCCTTATAAAAGTGAAGACACGTATCTTTCAGAGAGACGATGATGCTGACTTTCGTTACCCAGTTTTACTTCCCTCAGAACATCCATTAGTCTTAAAACTGATCAAATCTGAACATGAAAGGCTAAGTCACGCTGGGGTACAATTCGTTATGTGCGCTTTGCGTGAAAAATATTGGATCATAAAGAGTAGGAAGACCGTACGCAAGGTTATCCAAAACTGTGTACGATGTCGATGGTTCGACTCTGATTCATATAAGATTCCTCAAGCGCCACTACCTGAAGACAGAATAAGAGATGCTTTAATTTTTGAGATTATTGGTGTTGATCTGACGGGTCCCTTAATTTTAAAAGGAAGCCAAAAAACATGGATCGTCATTTTTACTTGCGCAATATATAGAGCAGTTCACTTAGAGCTAGTCTCATCTCTATCAACCGAAAGTTTCCTGCACGCGTTCAGGCGATTCATCGCTCGAAGGGGTAAACCTGTCACTATATACTCTGACAATGGAACCAATTTTGTTGGATCAAATAATTTGTTTAAGACCATACATTGGAATTCTATCTTAGAAAATGCAACAGTTAAGAAAATTGAATGGAAATTTATCCCCCCTTCCTCGCCATGGTGGGGAGGGTGGTGGGAAAGATTAATTGGAGTACTAAAGAGAATTCTTCGAAAGGTACTAGGAAAATCTTCTCTGAACTACGAAGAATTGTTGACAATCATTTGTGATTGCGAGAGCATTATGAACAACCGTCCTCTCACGTATTTGTCAGAAGACGTAAAGGATTTAAGAGCTCTCACCCCAGCAATGTTTCTAACAGAAATTCCAGAGACTGGAGTTCCTGAATTAGATCTTTTGGATTCTAAATCCATCAATAAAAGATACCTTTACAGAGCCAAATTGAGAAAAGATTTACGAAAAAGATTTCGATCAGAATATTTAGGGCAACTAAAACAAAGCTCAAAATTCATCCGCGAACCATCTTCTGTGAAAGTTGGTGATCTTGTAATTGTGTCCAACAACGAAAAAAGGATAAACTGGCCCTTAGCTAGAATCGTGGAAATTTTTCCATCCCACGACGGACACATTAGATTAGTGAAACTGAAAACTGCACAAGGGGAGATTATAAGACCTACTAAGAACCTCATACCTCTTGAACTCAACTTTACACCTGAGTCGGATATGCTAGTGAGGTACAGAACTCGACGTATGACGAAAACTCAAAAGACTTGAACTACAGGTCAGTTGAGGTCCATCCTCTGTTGATACTGGACCTCAAGGTGGGAAGTGTCGCGTTTGCTTACTAGAACTTTACTTCCACGAACGCCCTCTGGCGAAAAGAGACAAAAAGTAGTCAGTTGAACGGCTGACGCGTCTAACAGATGTATAACGATAGACCGTCTCCGTATAAATTATGCTTGTAATCATTGTAACTTGTAAATATTTTGTAGATATCTTTCATACGAATTAAAATTTCTTAAAAGGTTTATAGCTGTGTTGCGCAGTAAATCGAAGTTAATCATTGAGACAGATACCGAGAAGAAGGAAAAGCAGGCAGTTCAGGGCAGCCCTATTTAGAAGGTAAGTGAACTTTCACTTATCTATTTAATGATCAAAAAATTTTAATAGTACAAAGTTGATAAAATTTTTTAACACACTAGTATACTCATGCGTATATATGCGGAAATACACTGCAACAACAGACGTACTCGTGCTGCTGATTCTGGTACTTTGTGTATAAAGTTGGGAAGGGACGAGATTATAATATCCTTGTACAGGATTTCATAACGAACCAATTTAAGCCATAAGAAGCGCCGCATTCGGCTCGCAGGCCGACTTTTGCCCAACCCTCCTGTAAATCTTTCAGAATAAAATTAACTTATTAATTAACGCCAATGCCGCTTCTTTGCCGTTGCCATTCCCGCCACCTAAATCTATTGTTGCTAAATCATTCATCACCAACAGACCCCGCCCCCATATTGTGTGTGCGCTCATGTCAGACGATTTTAGCGACAGCCCAGTCAGCTCCCGTAGAACAGAAACTGCAATCTCCCAAGGTCGACACTTAATGGCAAGAACAAAACGTTCTTTGTCGCTAACGTTGCAGAAATGAATTTCTCTCCCCGCTGGCTTTAATGCCTTTACTGTTTTCTCAGACTCTGCTCCATATTTCCGATTCTGCACACTCATTTCTCCAGTTGAGAGGTAACAAGTTTAATTGCCTTAAAAATGACAAAAGAGAATTCCATATTTTTGCCTATGTGTATTTTGCCTCACCTCTGATATTACCGTATTCCTCCACCCTTTCATTTTAACGCCAGGTTCTGAAAATCTGAAATCTTTCCATTCTAACTACTGAATTTTATGCCAGTGTGATACTAGAACTGACCCATCACGGCGGAGGAAACACGAACCAACATTCGGTCTACAAATTCACCGAATCGGCTGCATGTTCACCTCATCCAGTTATTTACGAACTACTAAAAGCCTAAAGAACAGCAGAGACGACAATAACAATGGGTGATATTCGAGTTACAGGGACGTAGAAACAAGATATCTTATAATTTCATGTTAATATTACTATGTAGTCTTAATCTAATGTAGATTTCTTTTAAAGAAATAATAGTATGATAGTTATCTGTAGTTTTCATTACTTTTAATTTGTGCTGTTTTTTCACACAATTTTCTTCTCTCGATTTTCGGACTATAAAAACAGTGAAAAAAATGAAGGGGGAAAATACCCGAGAAAATACGGTAAATAACGAAGAATTTGCGTGTATGTATGTATCGCTAGAGATAGATGTTCCTCGGTTTATGGAAAAAAAGGAGCTAAGTTAAGTTGTACTAAGAAATAAAGAATGTACTATTATTTACATACAAATGTGCATTTCGATTTTGAATACATGTAGTTCTCCACAGAAACACGCGTATGTCGAAACTTCGTTTTAAAATTTCGATTTTTTTTATATAAAAAATTGTTTATTTCATATTTTGTTTGAATTTAATGAAACTCTGGTTAAGAAACTCGACAGTTCATAAGAAACGTAACTTGACTGCCCGAAATAAAATACTTTTATCTTCGAAGCACAAATGTATTACCATTTGGCAAAGCTTAATTTTTCCCCCTCCCTAATTTACCCTGTCTCTTATCCATCAACAAATAAAGCGATTTAAATGCAATCAATTAACTCTAACTCAGCTCATTAATAAATATAATACGGAACAGAAAATATGTACCTAGAACACAGAATACAAAAACAGACTACAAAGGTAGACCAGACAGTATAGAATATGAAACAGGCAATACAGCAGGATAGAATACGAAATGATATACAGCAGAATATAAACCAGAGAGTAACACAGAATACAGAACACAGAATGCAAGACCAAACAATACAGAGTATAAAACACAGAACGTAGCATATACAGCAGTGTATATTTCTTTTTACTTCCTTGTACGAGGTAAAGGAAGCATTATAATAGCGAAAAATTTCGGGTATCATATATTCAACAGAGATATCCATTTTAACCATTCCTCAATCCACTTTTGATCCCACCCGAATCCACATTTTTGCAAGACGTCTGTACGTCCGTACATATATACCTGGCATTTATTATTAAAAAAAAATATTTAATACAAAAATTCACGGAAAACCGCTCAAAAAACCTACTATTCGCAGCAAAGTCAAACAAACAAACAAAACAGAAAACACTTCGAAAATAATTTGCGGTGCGATAAAATTATTTCCGTAGCCATGACAAATAAACACTTACGAAATTTATAACGAGATAAAGTTTCCATGGAATCAAAGTCTAAAAATTAATCACTATATCAGAGATATCTTTCAAAGTTCAAGTCTTTTCAAGAAGAAAAAGGAGGGAGGTGAAAAAAAAATTCTAGGTCACAAAATCATCGATAATTTAGTTGTGTTGATGTCAATAACCCCTTTGAAAATGTCCGATAAAACTCTTTGATTTATAGAAGTTGTTAGGAATACCACATTATCTTCAAGAACTTACTCTCAAATCTCTCTCCACGAGATAAAGTTTTATTTCAGATTAAAACTGTATTACAAATCCACGAAAAAGTGTGAGTTTGAAATAACAGCAGTGAGATTAATAACAATTCTGCAAGCTCTATTTTCTTAATAAACTTTAACAATATTTTACCAAAAGCAAACATAAAGAAATGTATCAGATTCTTCCATTTAGAAAACATGAAACGAATTATATTTCATTTCTTGAAAGAGTTGCCATTCTATGCCACGTAAATTCGAAAACGACAATCAAGCCTATGTTTTTTCCCCCATTGTAGGCTGTACTTAGAAAATCGATCTAGTTCTAAACAAAGAAAAAAAAAATGTAATCTATCAATTTGGTACCAAATAAAAGAAATTCGTCGGGCAAGTTACAAACTGTTCCCCCCCCCGTTTGTTACGCTATGCGATATTTTTTAAATTCAAAAATGAAAGTAGTCTTTTTACAAGTTACTTTTATTTCCAGTAGAAGGCTGTTAGGACTCTTAGAATACTCCAAAATACTCTTTAAAAGTTCTTTTTAGTTAGCAATCGTGAAAAAAAAAATATAACCTTAAAATATGGAAGCCAAACGAAATTACATCGTTACTTCACTTTTTGAAGCAGTTGCCGTTCTATGAGATATAAAAAGTTCTTTTTAGTTTCAAATGGCGAGAAAAATATTACAGTTTAGAAGATAAATAAAAGATGTTGCATTATGAAGTATGTAGAACCGCTTTATTTTTCTAAGCAGTTGCCATTGTAAGTGACGTTAATTCCAGAATGGCAAATTAAATCTAAATTATGCTTCTTTTCCTAACTAAGTTTTGCTCAAACGCCTTCCTGCGAAAAAAATTTTACCTTACAATTTGGAAACCAGAAAACGAAACTACGTCGCGCAGAATAACAATCGTTTTATTTTTTCTTCACACCCATGATACACACAACAAAATAGAAACACAGGCAATCCAAAGCGTTTTTGACTTTAAAATGCTTTAAAGAAGTTCATTCCAAACTCGTCTTTTACAAACAACAGAAAAAGAAAAGAAAACGCATTTCCCGAAAATATACAGAAAATGCAAAATTACGAATGGCGTATCTTTCAACACAAGTCATTCAAATTCCATACGAAACTCGAATAAACCTCCATAAAAAGTGAATTTTCTCCCACTTCCTTGGTTAACCTTTTTCGAAGAAACAATCTTTTCCCAAACACATAATTTTGTGTTTCTTCTTTCTTCTTTTCAAACACCTAACGTGCTTTTTATGATACACTACAAAATGGCGAACTTTTACGATGTTTTCATCATCAGTTTGGCTAGAAACTCATAGACTATAGTTCTCAGATATGTTTCAAGTGAATTTACGAACTCTGACATTTCTTTTCGAAATTTCGGTGAAAAGCAGAAAATTTTATTACAGACATATATATTTACACATACATATATATTTCTTAATAAAAATTTTAATCTGGAGACCACGTGACTTCCTTATGCGGTTTATTAAATTAGATACATTTTTCCACTGACATTCATTTAAAATTATTTCCTCGAATTATTTTAGCTTAATTAACCGATCCTTCAAGGTGAATTGAAGATGACATAAAAAAACTGCAAATACTGGAATTAAATATACCAGTTGACTTCTGTACTCACTTGAGTATATAACACTGTTACGAATTTTGTAATTAAATAAAAAATTACTGTAGCCAGAGACAAATTTTTAAGAGAAAGATATGCCGGAAAAGTAAGAATACAGGGTCATGTGCATTTAATATTGAGTAAATGGGTATCTCGGTAATTTGTATTGAAAGTGAATAAATTTAATTGACCAGTATGTTAGCTGTAACCATAATCCTACACTCTTATTGCTTTACGGTAATTTCGAGAACCAGAAAGTACTACAAATATCTCGCGGCCGGTTGAAAGCTATTTAAGGCCGAAAGAGAGGGCATTTGCTTCCAGTTGTTTAGTTAGCAGCTGTTGTTATTTAGCTGTTTAGTTAGCAGCATGAGATCGGATTAGCTTTCTCTTTAGATGCGCTGTGAAAGGTTCTCAGTAGTTTGAAGTGTAACTACTGATTGTAACATGTGATATTGTGAACACTTGTACGAATATTTCTGTGGAAAATTCCAAAGTTCTGAAATATTTCTTTTGATAAAAATACATTTTATTAACTTATTATTGGACTTGTGCATTCAATATATTACAAACCCGTACGCACGCAACAATATATATATAGAGAGAGAGAGAGAGGAAGAAACATTGTAGCGAGTTTGCTAAAAAGTTACCAGGAGCTGTAGCTCCATGAAATAGTTCAATGCAGTATTACTAAAATATTAACATATAAGAAAAATTTTTTGAAAAAATTATTAACATGGAAAAAAGAAAAAACTGCTTACACGCGAAATAAAACTGTTTAAAATCAATGTTGGAAAACATGTGAATGCACGAAAACTAATCTGATCGTTGTGACATGTGAAAAGTTAATACATATAAAAATAGATCGACGGAACAAGTTAAAATTTAGTTAGATTTTTAAGACCAAATAGGTCTTACGTTTCATTACTAGTTAGTTTTTCAATTTCTATTTCGATTATATATATATATAAATTTTAAAAAATTAAATTTAAATTTTAACAAACACGTATAAAAGTAAAAAAGAAAATTAAAGCCAAAATTTTAAAAAAAGAAATTTAAAGCCAAAAAAATTTTAAAAATTATTTTAAAAAATGTGCAAACATATAAAAGATTTAATTCTCGAACTAATTTACAATATCATTTAAATTCAGAAGCATAAGCAAATCAAGTGCAAACCAATTCATGAAAATAAATTCACTAATTTAGCAAATTAAAATTAATCCAAACAATTTTTTTAAAAATGCATAAGTGAATGACTGTTGAGCAGGCAGGAGACAGACTTATCAAGGGGAAGTTGCCTCCAAACCTAACTCTCCAATCATTCAATTCGTGTTTCGTCATCCATGCAGGCAAGTGTTTGTCGGGGAGGTTTCTGTAGACAAGGGTCTCTAAAATACATTAGTTTCTAGATTATTTTTTATAAAAAATTAATTTTTTTCTAATTTGATTTTTTTTTTTTTTTTTTTTTTTTTTTTAAGTTTAATTTAATACTTGACTTTACTTGCTTGTTTCTCCAAAGACTTCATTAGTATTTTCCTTTTAAAACTTTAATTCTTAAAAGCTAATTTATAAAGGTACAACTTTATTGGTATTTCTTTTTGGACTTTCTTCACTTTTTACTTTTGGTTTTGACTTGCCTGCATGAATGACGAAACACAAATTGAATGTTTGGAGAGTTAGGTTTGGAGGCAACTTCCCCTTGATAAGTCTGTCTCCTGCCTGCTCAACAGTCATTCACTTATGCATTTTTAAAAAAATTGTTTGGATTAATTTTAATTTGCTAAATTAGTGAATTTATTTTCATGAATTGGTTTTGCACTTGATTTGTTTATGCTTCTGAATTTAAATGATATTGTAGATTAGTTCGAGAATTAAATCTTTTATATGTTTACACATTTTTTTTAAATAATTTTTAAAATTTTGGCTTTAATTTGCTTTTTTACTTTCATACGTGTTTGTTTAAATTTAAATTTAGTTTGTTTAAATTTAAATTTCATTCCTTGCAGCAATGGCACAAAGAATTATTTAATTAAATTTGTATTTAAATTTAATTTAAATTTATTTAAATTAAATTTATTTAATTAAATTCAATTTTTTCTTATGAAACAATATATATATAATTGTTTCATAAGAATAAATTGAATTTAAATTTATTAATTTTAATTTGCTAAAATTTAAATTTGTTTAAATTTAAATATATATATATATGTATACACAAACACACACATACATATGTATAGCCTGCACAAAAAAGGGGGAGACATTTTCGTATTTCCCCTTCTATTAGGTCGATTGATGAAATTTAATTTGTGTCATTCGCGTTTCCATAGCGGGACTTAGGATATATATTAGATTTATATATAGCTTTGTTCTAACATGGGTATTTTAACACAAAATTGAAGTGTTTCTGAAATGACATACGGATTTTTTTTCATATTTCGATTCTACGTCTCAAAATTATGCCTAAATATTAAATTTGGTAAATATTTGAAAAGAAACTTAAAAAGAAATTTAAAAAATTATCTTGGCGAGCTTTTTTCAGTTTGCACCAAGAAAAATTCACTTTGCGATACTTAAGTTATGGTTATCTATTTTTCTTTACCTTGCATTAATATACGAATGGAAAAAAAGGTGTGTCGTTCATTCTTTCAAATCATTTTAACTAAGAGCGTAAACATTCGGTGTTATTATCGCTTATAACAAATATGCCACATTTCAAAATGCGACAGTATATAAATTCACGTATATCTTTGAAGATTCTGAATAATTTTTTTTTTTTTTTTTTTTTTTTTGTATGCTTAAAAATGCATTTACTTTATTGAGGGAGGGCACAAATTTTACGGTTTATAATTCAAAAATATTTTCGAAAATATTACAAAAAATACAAATTAAAAAAATTAGAAAATATCTGTGAAATTTATTTGGATTGAATCTAAATTTCGAATAATGAAAGAAGGAATCAATTAAGTTTAATAAAAAAGAGATATTAATAAATATGTAGCAAATTCAATTAGCATGGAGGAGCTAATAGCATAGATAGATAATAGCATAGAATAACTTATATTTTATAGTATAGAATGGTTTATAGCATAACATTCAACAGAAACAATAAGCATAACAATGCATCATAAATTCATATCCGTAAGAAGTATTATATTTGGTTCTTTACATCAAGTTAATTAAGACTGAAAATTTAATAAATTGAATTAACAGACTATTAAGAAAGACTTTTTATACCTATCAATGAAAAGTTCCAATGAATTTATTACTCATTCAAATGTCAAGCATACTAAGGAAATGACATCACCCCCCGTCATAACTAAAGTTTGCTTTTACGAATGGCATAGCCCATAATTAGACTGATTAAAGAGATTTAATAAGAAACACAATGAACTTAAAACAGTATCCTATATATTACTGGTTAATTAATGATCCATCAAAAAATGAAAAAAAAAATTTTTTTATCAAAAGCAGAGGAGATGAGGGCTATTCTTCTATCACAGAGGTCTTCAAAATGTGTTCTGAGGAACCCAGGGGTTCTACACGTCAAAATAAAACTTTGAAAAGAAAATTATAAAGTACTAATAGTAGTTGATTAGTATTTATTAGGTTTCCCAAAAAACCTTATAGTTCTAAGTGTTCTGTGAGTCAAAAAAGTTTGAAGATCACAGTTCTACTATAACGGTTAATTGATGTACCACCAGGTCCAGCAGTATCTAGATTAATTCAGTACATTCAACATTCATAATGACACATTAATTTATAAGGAGTTATTATTATACAAGATATTAGTGTTATCTGAGCTTTGTAATATACTTTCTAGAAGAGAATTGTCATGACAGTATATGATTGTAGCTGCTGGAGAGACTTAAGTTGTAAGACAGATATCTCTGCTTGACCATGTATTTCAGAATAGGTAAGATATATTTAGAAAAATTCAGTAAATGTCCAAATTCCTGATTAAAACTAAACAAATTGATTCATTTGGAAATACACTAAACATAAAAAAAAAAAAAAAGCCTGAACATTACTCACTAGCTCATGGATTTACCACAATCACCATAATACAACTTGAGAAAAGTAATGTCAATTTTCAGCTTCTTCCTTAAATTCTATTCAATAAGACGTTGTTCCAAAATTAAGGATAAATTTTAAATAAAACAAGCTAAATGAGTCAAGATAACTCAAAACACGTTTTACTGCAATTTGTAATATATTTCCCACAGGTGAAGTACCAAACAATTCCCATTTTGCCAGCATGAAAAATTCATGTAATGAAAATCAATAACCCTATTAAATTAAATCAGAAAAATGTTAAACAATTCAACCTGACGTAAACAACTGCTACAATTTTTAACGTATAAAGACTAGCAGGCAAGTCGTTGCTTGTCCAACTCTGTAAATGTGATTGGCAAGATCCATGTAAGTTTCCACTCTAAGATTCGTTTGATGGCCTCCGGAGGTATTCAATCCTGTTGCTTTCAACTTTTACGTATGCATCCACAAGATACTGCTGAAACAATTTGTGGTGATACAAAATTGGGTTGTAGCGATCTCGTCCCACAGATAGCAACTCTGTGTATTGCTGTCCGACTCTGAATCCTTGATCACCATCGGTTCCAAGTTGGGATTTAAAGTACTGATGTTAACCCTTTAACTGTCAAGTTATTTTGATGATTTGGGTACACAAATTGTCAAATTTTTTTATTGGAAAAACCAAATGTAGCCGAAATAAACATCTCCCGATATATATTCGGGTATGACAATACGAAGCACTCAAAAAAAAAAATTACCCCGAGAAATACTCGGGCGTGACATTTTCGAACACCAGTGCTGTGCCCGAGATAATCTCGGGCATGACAGTTAAAAGGTTAATGAGACCTGTTGGATGGATCCCGATATCTCGGTTCAATGGAGGAGTGCCATCCGTACTCTTGAAAACATTTGCCAGAACAAAAAATTCATGTAATGAATATCAATAACCTTATTAAATTAAATCAGATAAATGTTAATTGGTTCAACCTGACGTAAAACAACTGCTACAATTTTTAACATACAAGATTTCCCACAGGTGAAGTGACAATAATTTTCATTTTGCCAGTACAAAAAATTCATGTAATGAAAATTAATAACTTTATTAAATTAAATCAGGTCAAATGATGAATAGATCAACCAAGCATAAGATACCTATAAATTTTAAGATAAAATAATTTCCCCAAGTAAAATGCAAACAATTTCTATTCTGCCAATGTATAAAACTTAATTTACTAAAAAACAACAATTTTATTTAATTAAGTCAGGTCAGATGATAAAGTAATGAACTTTAAACAGCTGCTAGACAACCCATGAATATAATATCTTCATTTTTCATTTCTCTTCCAGCTGCCAAAACAACCACATATATTATTACACCTCAGTTTGATATTTAAAAAGAATTTTTCACATTTTATTTTTTGTCCTCGTTAAGAAAGAAGAAGTCATGAGAGGACTGACGAGTGACGGAATGCTGGCAAAGGCACACGGGACTCTTTCTCCCGTAATCTGGGCAGGTATCCAAAAAAAGACATCCTTTATTTCATTGTCATTGGTAAAACAAAAGCTTCGAACTCAAAATGACACAGGTGTGGGTTGTTAATTGTCTTTCTCTATTACTGATATTTTCATCGACTAGATCAGCATGTCTGAAGGCTGCATGGGTATGGAATATGTTATATATAGCACGCCTACATTCTAATAAAAGTTCCTTTTCATGATTTCAACTTAGAATTCCAGTGGTGGTGTATTAAATGTCTAACAGAAAAACTAAATAGTAATAATAAATAAATAAAATTTTGTTTTAGTTTGTTTGGAAAAGGCCCCCAAACCTTTCTTGTTTGAAGCACTAAATGTGTATGGTAATAATGCAGATATAATGTAATAAATTGTTTTGAAAAAGTTATTCTATTTTTAAATCATTACTGTTGTTTTGAAAAATTATTATTATTGATTTGAAATGTTGTTACTGTTTACTGTTTTTGAAAAAAAAAAAAATATTATTGATGTTTTGAAAAGTTGTTATATTTTTGAAATAATATTGTTGACGTTTTGAAAAGATATTATTATTGTGAAAAGTTGTTTAGTAATTACAAAACATTTCACTATTAAAAATTATATGAAATTATTTAAAATTTCTTCCACTCAGATAATAATAACTAAACTAAAACACTAAATTAAACACATAATACGAAGGAATGCTGCCTCTTCCACAAAACTTGTTTTCATTGGTATATTATTTATTATTTAAAGCACTAAATGCAAATAGTAATACAGGTATAGTGTAATAAACTTTTTTTAAACATTACTCTTCATTAATTAAAGAAAAAAAATATTCAGTGATAAAAGAATTTGTTAAAGTATTAATAATTATGCACTTATTTTTTAGCATTTCAAATAAGCAATTTAGAAAACCTTGTCAAAAGAAAAATTAGCAGGATCTAAAACTAAGTAATATAAACAATAGCTTGAGTATTGAATGAAAAGTTTAATATTATCTTAAGTATTATTTTTTCATAGTAACTTTACTACACATTTCTCGAAATGCTGGACAAGTAAGGAAAAAAGTATTATCTTTCAGGATTCTGATTCGAATCTAGATATAAATAAAAAGCAGGAAAATGGATGGATAACAGGAGGAAAAGGGAGGATAACCAATGCACACAAACATAGTGCTGCCATCTTTTGAGAAAAGGCAAAAACATTTATTTATGAAGCGCCATCTATTATTGAAATTTGATTTAATTCTTTTCAGAACTGGAAATTTAAATACAACTGAACATCAAATAGCTGGTAACCAACTATATGCAAATATATGCAACCTATTCAGAAAATTATAAAATTTGGCTAACTAGATTTTCCTCATTCTATAAAGCAAATGTATATCAGGATTTTAATTTTAAAATGTACTTTATATTAAATATGATCACAACAACTGTTTAAGAATAATTTTTATCTGTAAACTAAAATAAAAAACATTTTTTTCCTGGACAAACTTAAGCAAATCAATTACTTCTTTTTAAATTTAAATAGGTCTTAAAATAAATGCATAATATAATAATTTTTTATACTCCCTTTAATCTAAATTTTTTTTAAAAATAGGCAGGATTTTTTATTTCCTGTAGTTCTGAATTCAAAATTGCTAATTGTTTGAATCAAGACTCTAATTTATTCAGAAAATCACTATGAGAAATCAAAAACAAATTACATTTATTATTACATAAAAAATTATTACATTATTATGTTAAAAATTGTAATATCACAAAACAATTTACTGAATATTAAATAAACCTTTTAAGATAATATGTTGGAACTGCATTTAAAATATTAATGAAAAATCTTGTTAGATAAAGACTAATAAGATGTTTTCCTTAATATTTCAAATACAATTCCCACAAAAAAAAATTTTATAGCCTTTCAGCGCCTCTACTATTTTTACTCTACGCATAAATCCTGAAGAACTAATAAAATTTTCCACATTATATGTGTAATAAAAAAATATGTTGTAGGGTCGTTCTTTGTTTTTCCACATAAACTAAGTTAGATCTTACAATGAACCTGGCAAATTCTTGCACAGGCATGAATAAATATCAGCACAGAAGAAGGCTGAAAGTAACCCTTTATTAAATTCAAAAATAGTTAACAGAAAGACACCATCTTCGTGCGTTACAATGGCACCATCAAACTTGCAGTGAAACTAAAAATGTAGAGTTCAAGTCAAAATCTAAAATAAGTAGTTCTGGATGGCACATAAGTTACACCTAACAAGTTGACTCACAAAAACCTAACAGGCATGACAATAATCTGAAATGGCCAAGAAGCTTACTAGCGTAACAGCAAAACAACAATGAAATATGCACTGGGTATGGAAAGCATGCTCTGAATAAACTCAGAGTTTTCACCTGTTTAAATACACACTTCACTTAACTTTAAATTTACATCCTGGTGAGAAAATGTGAGAAGTTGAAAAGTTCAGTCAAGGTATCAAACTTAAAATAAATTTGTTATGCAAAATAAGTGAAACCTTACAATGTAAACCAAAGTATTAACTTATTTGCAGTAGTCTCTTAACTGTCATTTTTAATTTTGTTCTTTGTCCTTAGCGTCCAAAAAATAGTAACTCCTTATAACAACTGTTCTAAACTGTACCAATTAAAAACTAATCCATGTCATATAAGATTCTTGCATAATGTTAATGGTATAGGCAGTTACATAGTAAGGCTTCAGCCAATAATAATTTCCAGTCGGGAGCCAAAATTCATTATTAACTAATCAAAATAAAGCTAAACTGAAATTAAATCATTCTGCATCAGGTGTTCATTTTACACATATCACATTCTAGCTCTCATTGGCTGTCTTGGCAACACATTGCCACTTACTTTTTTTCCATCAACTGTATCATTATAACAGGTGCATAGATTGCACTTTTTCTGCACTGCATAATTAAACATAAGGATGTGTTTTTCAAGAATTATCTTTCGATATTGTTTTACAGAGACTGATAAAGCTCTGCAAAAATTCCTATTGAATTTTGTAGGTAATCTTCTACAGAAATACTATTCTATATTTCAAATTTCAAAAAGATTCTATATTTCAAAACGAAAACTCAAAACAGGAGAAAATTCTACAGAAATGTTGCTTAGCAAAACCATACAGAAATTTTGTAAAGCCTTTGCAGAATGGGATTCTAGAGAATTCTAGAAGAATTTTCCATCTATAATCAAATGAATTTTTGGTTTCTGATATATTATATAAAATATCAAACAGCAAAATTAAGAACTTTTTATTCATAAGCTTTGAATAATTTTCCAATGGAAATATTTACCATTTTTCCTCTAGTTCATTTTTTAGCTTCTAAATTCATGTAATAATACTTACACAATACGCAAGGGACTTAATGGACAGAAGGGAGGGAAAGCATAAGGTACGAAAGCCCCAATCTTTTTAAGGATTTTCAGCTGTTAAATCTCTGACCTCAAAAGGTTAATTCAGTTACAATGAATGATTCAGTTACAATGAATGATTCAGTTACAATGTTATTGAACTATTTGTAATAGAATTCTTTTGTAAAATAATTATTGTTAAATCAGGTATTCTAAATTTTACTTTTTTTAGCTAATTTCATTTTAGAATTTTGTTACACTTTTATACTCAGAAAATCCTGCTTTGTGACAAAAAGCTTTTATTATTCAGAGTAATTTAAATATGAGATAAGTAAAATTAATCCTTTGAAGTAGAATGCCTACTCTCAGCCACCAAAGATATTTTACCATTCCAGTCGTACGTCTGCTCTCAGCCACCACAACAAAGAACTACACTGATCTTATATTATATTATGTCTTCAAGCTTCATGTCAAGTATTAATCTTGCATGACAAGTATTACTGTTTGTTCAAAAAAAAATTAATTCCAACCAGCATGATAAATATGTATAAACTTAATATGACCACAAAAAGCTTATAGTTAATGTACATAGTATTTGTGTGGATTTAGTTAGTTATGTGCAATATACTGAAATAAAACAAAATTAAATACAAATAATAACTGATTAAGCATTGCTTGTTATCAGGTAACTTGGAATGCTTCGAATGGGAGTATAGAGGGCACCAGGAAAAGAGGAAGACCTCGCACAAAATGGATAGACTGAGCAGAAGCAAATCTCAAGACTTTAAAAAACAGTCGTTGGTGGTCCATAGCAACCAGGGCTGGATTTACGTATAAGCTAAATCAAATATAATATAAATTGTATTAAAATATATTATAACAGCCTTATAAGGGACCTCATATCTCAGATAGCTTAGGGCCTTATCAACAAGTCTAAATCTGGCTCTGGTAGTGACTAATCGGATCTATTGGAGGAAGCTTATTAACATGATCTTGGCCTGTGATAAGCTTTAGTGCAATTGAAGAAGAAAATTGCTTGAAGCTTCATGTAAAAATCTACTAATGTCTACAGTAGATTAACACAACTCAGATCAAATAAAATTTAATAAGAAATTTAAGATCAATAAAATGTACATACAATAAAAATACAATTAAAATGAAATAAAATTACTACTTTACTGAAAATCCCTAAAATAAAGAGAACTGAATTTCCCTAATTTAAGTTTTACTAATTCAATAAATTTCCTTCTTTGTTGGGAAACATTCTCCTTAATAAGGCTAAAAATTTTTAAAAAGGAAGATTTGCTGATCTACCTGAAGACCGGGAAATGTGATGAAAAACTGGAAGAGTTGGCAGCTAGGATTGTTAGTCATTAGTTCAAGTGCATAGTTTAGTGGATCACTGTTCGTTCTTGAAGCATTTTCTGCTTTTCCTTAAATATCTCATACTACTAAAATATTTTTCATTTAAAAAACAAATATTGTATTCAAATGTACTCAACAACATTTTAACAGATATTCCATAGCAATAACAAAATTTAATAATTTTTTCCATTAATGTTCATCATTTTGGGAAGTAGTCAAAGCAATATTTTCTTCTTCATTTAAAATGAATTTATAAACATAGCAAAAACTTCATCTTCATCAAAAATAAAGTTATTTGCAAAAGATAAATGTCAACCCCTCAAAAAAACTCTTTTCAATTAAAAATGAAGTTATTTGTAGAATATTAATAGTAATCAAAACAAAAATCCCTTCTTCATTTAAAAATAATTTATTTGCGAAAGATAGAAAATTAACAAAATCAAAAATTCCTACTTCATAAAAATGAAAATTATTTGCAAAAGCTAAACTGTAACAAAACAAAGGGTGGGGGGAACTTCTGCATCAAAAAAAAAAAATAATTTAATTGCAAAAGATAAAAGGTTACAAAGGCAAAAATTCCTTATTCACCAAAAATGAATTCACTGGCAAAAAATAAAAGAAAATCAAAAACAAAGAGTTGCCAGATGTTGATGAAAACTCATTATAACTTATTTAAAAAAACTCTGCAGGTGATTTTTCGCTCATGAATATTTGAAAGGAATCTTTTGTAATATATCATTTTATGTCAGTTATGTTCATGTGCACTTAAATTAAAATTTATTATTTTATTCAAATAAATCAATTAAGTAATTGTTAAACTGAAATAAAAATAGTGTAGTCTGAACTACAAACAAGCATAGCATTCTCAAAATCATGGAAGTAGTAACACTTTTTTTTAAAATTAAATCATCGATCGATACAAAGAAAGGGGGGAAAAAAACTTACATGTTTTGAAAGCTGAGAACACTGTTTGAGCATCTAAAGGATGATGGAACGAATATACAGATTGTCCAATAAGTTCTGAATTCGTAAAACCCAGAAATTCAGATATCCTAGAAAAAAACAAAGGAATAAATATATATGAACAGAAATCTTTATTCAAGCAAGTATTAGAAATTTAGTTTTAATATTTATTTTTCATATACTACTTCACATTTTCCATCTCACTTTACATGCAACAATTATTCTGCAGCTGCAATGTGACTAACCAAATTTTTATATTTATTAATGTTTGTTCATTGCTGCAGAGTAATTAGAATAACTGACAAACTTATAAAAATCATACAATTCTCACAAACAAAGGCAGATGGAAATATTGGAAAATTTCAATTAAAAATAACACTAATAAAAGTCGCTAAAGGTTATAGATCTGCTTTATCAGTAAAAATTTCGGCTCCTTCACACATGTCAGAAACTGTTTGCCAAGACAGAAGCCGCGATAAAGGGTCTGTGGCATAAAGCCACCAGCATCTCAATGAAAGATGCTTTCTACAGGACTGAATTTCATAATAGTGGCAATACCTTCATCAGGGAATTTCACCAAGACTCTTAATAAAGATGCAGCTGTAAAAGTACCTCGACAAAAGTTGGTACAGTCAAAAGTCTTTAATCCGGACTCGTCGGGACTTCGGCGATTCCGGATTATCGATTTTTCCGGATTATAGATCATCAGTTTAAATCTGGTAAGATGGCATGCAGAAATTATAAAATTAAAAATATGAAACCGTAATTTATAAAATAATGAGCAATTATGATCTAAAGGGTATCAAAATTTACAAAAAAAGAAGCTTAATATTTATTTGTTTATTTTATTAAACGTTTCTTTCAACGCGCGCATGCGTACCTTACGCATAGCCGAAATTAGAAAATTGCAACCAGAAAACTATTTGATTTGTATTCGTGATATTTATAATGACGAGGAATTTTATTTAAATCATATTAAAGATTAAATACTACATTTAGTAAAGAATTATAAGCCGAATAAAATAAAAACATCTGCCCTGAAGATAACGATAGTGGTGACAGATCAACTTCCAGTTCATTGCGCGCCGGGATGTCCCCCCCCCCCCGCGCGCAGAGCAGCGTGAAATTGTTAAACAGATTTCGGAACGGTTAGATAAACAAAGGATATACCTTTATCCATTTTTTGTAGCAATTCGTTTTTTGTTTGATGGACATCGAATCATACTTTCGTTTTCTAGATCCTTTGGGAGCTCCAGCATCGGAAATTCTATTTGACATAATCGAAAGTTCAAGCTCACTTTATAAAATTGCTCTTACAGTCTGCAAAAAATAATAAGCCGGATCCAATTCGAAGATTAAGGAACAACGCAATCATCAACATTAACTGAAATAGATAATCAGATAATTTTAGCTTATACCATCTGTTATACATTAAACGCGCACACGAAAACGTATTCTGTGATTGCGCAGACGCATATGCGCAGTCGTAAATGACTTGCGCGCACACGTAAGACGCCTATGAGCATGCATCAACGCGGCGCATGCGCAGAAAGATTTTAGCTTTGAGGTCCGGATTATGGGTGTCCGAATTAACGACTTTTGACTGTATCTTCAAGCCACAAATTGAATTGAATAACAGTACCAGCAACTTAATGGCAGGATATCCTCGGATAGCATCCTACAGATGCTGGACACCCTTAGTGCCTCGGTGAACCATGGCTAACTTCAAACAGGTGCTGATGCCCCTTTATTCAGTTTGGTGACTGTTCACTTAGATCTTTAAAAAAACATCCTGGAATCTTGATGAAGGCTGCAGAGTGTATACTGAAATTCCTTTGGGTGCTGGTAATCTTTTTAAAGTTGATACCTACTAGCTTAGATTTTTTTGTCTTAATGTTGGGGCACTCTTGTACCTTATAGAACAACAGCCAAGTTGCAGAAAAAGGTGCAGGCACTTTTGTGCAAACTGGCACTGCCAGTTAAATTTCCCCATCTGCCCCTGCTAACAAAAAGTTTTACAGAGAGTAATAGAGCTCTACAGAAATTCCTATTGAAATTTATAGAAATCAAATAGAAATTTTAAAAATAGAAAAAAGTCAAATCGAAATTTTATAAAGCCTCTATAGGATAGCATTGCAGAGAAATCTGCAAAGTTTTCAAACTGTAATCAAAGCAAATTTTCAGTTTCTGATGCACTATATGGGACACAGAATAAAAACATCTGATGTGGGCACATCATGACCACATTTTTATAAAATTTGTGCAAAAATCCCTATAAAATATCTACACATATCTATCGAGTCTCTATGCTCTACAGAAAATATATCTAAAATTTTATAGAATTCTATAGTAGAACTCTAAACGAGTTTATAGAAAATTAGGTCATAACTCCAAAGAATTCTAAAGACATTTATTATTGGACAGACTTCTAAAATGCATTTGTATAAGAGCACCTGGCAAATACTACAGAAATCCTTTTTACCTTTCATCTATGTGCGTAAATTTCATATCAGGACTATGTCTACTGACAAAAATGTCTTTATCCAAAGGCACATCAATCTGAGCTGGATGAGGTATTGTCTTGCCAATAAAAACTAGATAAAACGTGGGGCACTTGTCATCATCCTCCACTCCTCTGGGCTTATCGAACCTGTGTCCTATGTAATGAATAACCTAAATAAAGAAGAATAAAAATAATATCTTGTGTAGATGTGAAAAAAAGTTTCATAAGACATAAAAGTACAAGTATTTTCTATAATTCATATTTTGGCATAGCCACCAATCTTAAAATATGAAAAACATGGAGGTTTCATGCACCAAAATCTTGAAGTTTTGGGGTTGTTTTCGTGTGGAGCGGCAACACCATTTTCAAATTGATTTAAATTCATTTTATAAAATGATTCAGCTTACTCAAAAATTCAGAATGATTCTGATGTAAAATATGTAAATATTTAACTGCATATTCTAAATTTCATCACTTTGGTTAATTTTGTTTTGCAACTTTCTGACACATTTATACTAAGAAACTTATGAGTAAAGAATGAAAGCTTTGGTTTTATAAGCACTTTCAGGTGTGGTAAAAATAAAATTAATAACTAATGTGCATACTATTGCGTGAATGCACTGTACAATACATTTGTACAGTCTAAAGTCGTTAATCCGGACTCGTCGGGACTTCAGCGATTCCAGATTATCGATTTTTCCGAATTATAGATTATCAGTTTAAATCTGGTAAGATGGCATGCAGAAATTATAAAATTAAAAATATGAAACCATAATTTATGAAATAAAGAACAATTATGATCTAAAGGGTATCAAAATTCACAAAAAAAAAAACTTAATATTTATTTGTTTACTTTATTAAACATTTCTTTCAATGTAAGTTGTTTAAGTTGCTTCGTTTTATGTGATAATACTCTCTCTTTAATACTATAAACAGACATAATTTCTTCTTCAGTTACAAAGTTCCGCTGTTCAAGTCCTATAACTGTGTCGAAAATACCGACTAATTTGTCAAGCGAAATTTTTTCGTTTTCAATAACTATCTGTGTCACTTTCTTCACTATCGGAAGCGAATTATAATGACGAGGAATTTGATTTAAATCATATCAAAGACGAAGTACATTGAGATGAAATACTACATTTAGTAAGGAATTATAAGCCAAATAAAATAAAAACATCTGCCCTGAGGATAAGGATAGTGCTGACAGATCAACTTCCAGTTCATTGCACGCCGAAACGTCCCCGCCCCGCAGAGCAGCGTGAAATTCATAAACAGATTTCGGAATGGTTAGAGAAACACAGAATATGCCTTTATCCATTTTTTGCAGCAATTCCACTTTTTGTTTACTGGACTTTGAAACATGCTTTGTAGATCCTTTACATATTAGTAAATATATATCGGAAATTCTATTTGACATCATCGAAAGTTCAAGCTTACTTTTATAAAATTGCTCTAACAGTCTGCAAAAAATAATAAGCCGGATCCAATTCGAAGATTAAGAAACAACGCAATCTGCAACATTAACTGAATTAGATAATTTTAGCTTAGCTAATACAGTTTTTATACATTAAACGCTCACATGCATATTCGCAGCCGTAAAGGTCTTACGCACATGCGTCAACGCGACGCATGTGCAGAAAGTTTGTAGCTTTGAGGTCCAGATTATAGATCATTCCGGATTATGGGTGTCCGAATTAACGACTTTTGACTGTAGTGGGGAATAGTGTGAGAGATGAGAAAATATCCCCGCAAGACACTGTTTTCAAGCTTTTACGATGTGTTTGATGACATGGTCTGACATCATAGATGCAATAATTTGTTCCAGTTGACAGTACAAGAGACATAACTTCACGACCAGCGTCAAGAAATTTTTAGCGATCTGCACTGTGCAGGTTATCAAAGCATCTTGATTCCAGGAGGACTGACGAACCAATGATCTTCCTTTTTTATTTTGCATTTGTTTTAATAATGTTCACCTTATATTCAATGCAGAAGCTTAACCTTTCAATACTGAATGTGACGCATGTGTGACAGCATTAAGCACACTCACTTCTCACATGACAAAGAATTTTCTCGTTCAACCCCGCCAATCACACATTCGTATCAGAGTTTTAGAAACTAATATTTTCAGCATAAGATGTCAGTATATATCCACAGGATTTTATCTTCTACATGAAATGAGACAAAGGTAACTTACATTCACTTGGATTTTGATTGTATAAACGTAACGGGGAGGGTATGTTCTTGACTTAAGGGCTTTCCGATGGCTCTTTAAAGGAATATGTGGTATTTATTACTGAATGTTATTATTTGGGAGGGGCTATATGGCATATGTGGTATTTATTTATAAATATTACGGGAATTTTAATAACTTTTATTAGCCCAAAGAGTGTTAGCCCAAAAGGGCTATTAATTTCGTTTTGGCATTTTGCATTGATTTACTTTCTGCGCTGATTCACTTTTCAAACTGTTCCCACCAAATATTACAGCCCTGTATAATATTTAAAGAAATTAAATAATGAAGAATCTGCATAAATGTATGTACGTTTCATGCATTGTGATAAAACAATGGAACCTAGAGCCATCAAATTTTTAATAACGTAATCCTCCACCGAAATATGGGTACTTAGAAGCCTAATTTGGAATTTGTTTTATTATCTATTTCCTATTTTGTCAAACATTAAAGAATTTTTTATTAAGAAACTGAACGATTTCAAAGCGAGGAATGGCCACACTGTACGAAAAGGGGGGGAAACCATTTTTATCTCCAGTGCACAAGACTGTGTATCAGAAATTCTAAAGCTATGCTCATTTAAAAATTATTTTGCGATATTGCTGTTAAATTGAATTTTTTTTAAATTTAAGTGGGAAGAACATGACATTTAATAAATAAAGGTAGCACGCAAAACATTACAAAAATGCCCCTTTGGCATAATGATTTTTTAAAGGCATGAAGAAAATGACAGAGATGTTAGTGAAAATGAAAAAATTTGGATTGACAAGTTAGTCGGTATTCTCGGCACAGCAATTACAATACTTGAACAGCGGAACTTTGTAACTGAACAACAAATTATGTCTGTTTATAGAATTAAAGAGAAAGTATTAGCACATAAAACGAAGCAACTTAAACAACTTACATTGAAAGAAATGTTTAATAACGTAAACAAATAAATATTAAGCTTTGTGTGTGTGTGTGTGTGCGTAAATTTTGATACCCTTTAGACCATAATTGCTCTTTATTTCATAAATTATGGTTTCATATTTTTAATTTTATAATTTCTGCATGACACCTTACCAGATTTACATTAATGATCTATAATCCGGAAAAACCCCTAATCCGGAATCGCCGAAGTCCCGACAAGTCTGGACTAAAGACTTACTGTATTTTTTTATTATTCAACTTCAAGATATTATATTTATATTTAATATTAAGTTTTGCATACTGTTTATTCTTATTTGTTTTCAGAAAAAGTACTTTTATATCCCATTTTTAAAATTACAACACTCTCCTTAAAGGCATCAGATTTATAGCCATTTACATCGGTTTTTAAGGATGCTACATTTTTCTATTGCTTGCACTAAGTTTTGTTTTCCTGTTCCGATTTTGCTTATAAGCCACTCAATCTAATTTCTTTTTATTATTATTATTGTTTTGGAAATTTTATATTACACAAATTCTCCGTTGGAAAAGTTTAGACAATTTTGCCTTTTCTGTGGTTTATGGATTCCACATTTGTACTTTTTTAATGGCTTGTGGAACATACCGTTTCAGTTTTCTAAGTTACTAATTTTCTTTTTTTTTTTAATTCTACATTTTCCTCTTATTTAAAAAATTTTCACTTCTGGTCTATTATGTACATTAACTAATTTCAGTCATGTCACAGCAGATCATATTTAGGCAATTAACACCATTTTTCATATTAAATTTTTAAATACTTTAAACTTTGTATTAGTCTTTCCATTTTGTATTTCAATTTAAACAATACTTTGCTATATTTTACAAATTATCTGGATATCATTCAGAAATATGGCTTTATTGATATTTTTTTCAGATGCAGATTGACATTCACCGAAGAGTTAAGAACTTTTTTATTTTTCTTTATGAATTTTGCTTCATTTGTTTTTATTGATGAATTTATTGATTAGTTTTAATTTCAGGCTTGTTTTTCATGTTTATGATTTTTTATTTTTATTTGTATCTTCTCGTTCAAAAGTTCACCCTTTTAGGCTTATTAAAGGCATATTAGGCTTATTTTAAGGCTTATATCTCTTCCTCAATCAATTTAAAAAGAAAAAGGCTACGTAAAGACTTTTGTGGGTACAGTATATAGCTGAAATACATAATGCTTCATGTATTTCTAAACAAAGACAAAATGTTTCAAATGTCATTTGCACAGATATGCATGATCAAGGTTTAAACATTCTGTACTTACTTGATATGCTGCAGATTTGAGATTCATTGTCCTTCCTTTCGACTTCACTGTGGACTTCATTCGGACAAAAAACGAAATTGTTTCCCTCCCAAAGTTATCTGTTTTAATTTGAATTTTCTCTGAGATCTTTGGGGCAAGAACTTGTTTTATATCTTCATGATCGCAAGGGTGGGAGAAGTCATACACACTGTGGCCCATCATATCAACCTGTAAAATTAAAAAATATTACTTTTTACTCTATCTAAAATAAAAATTGAAGATATTATTAAAACAGGGAACAAAGAAAACATGTAGATAAGAAAGTGGAACAAAATGTAATGAAACAGAAGAGAGAACACAACAGAATAGAATGTAGAGCAAACTAGAACAGAAGAGATGAGAATGTAGAAAAATATGAAACAAAGCACAACAAAATAGAATGTAGAGTAGAAAAGAATAAGAAACAAAATAAAATAGAATTAAAACAGAACATAGGAGAATGAAGAAACATTACATGCTTCAGTAAAGAAGGTATTTAAAAGAATCTGAAGACTTAATTTAAGAAAATAAAATGCATTAATTTACAGAAAATAATTATAAACTGGTTAAAGACATACAATTTGAATACAATATATGAAATAAATAATCCAATTTATACATTTTCAAAATTTACCTTACAAAAAATTGTATAAAGTCTCAGAAAGACTGAAAAATTATAAGCAATCATCACCACGTAATTCCACATAAGTTCTATAAAAATGTTGATTTCCAAAATCAATCAGAAAAATGGTAATCTGTACAAAATGTAAAATGTCCACACTTTAATTAAATAAAATTTCTAATTTCTATGTGGGGTACAGCAGAGCAAAAATAAGCATTTTTTGTTTATTTTTTGCTCTGCTGTATCCCACATAAAAATGCTATTAATTAAAAAACTTATTTCCTTAATTGAATGCTTTTAATAATTATATACATACTCCCAATAAAATGGTTTTTAATTTTAATTAAATTTAAAATGCATTTATTTTTACTTATATAACTGTTCTAATCAAAACAAAAGTGAAATTTTTATTAAAAATGTTTTCATTTCCGTTCTCCCATATCACAGATCATTCCAAAATTTTAATAAGGTTAGAAAATTGTATTGAAAAATGAAAATTTAATTCATTCTTTTTAATCTGAAAAGAAAATCATCAATCAGAGTTGAATTATAGCTTGATAGTACTACTAATAGCACTTTCAGCTGAAGATTCATTAAATTAAATGCAAAATGTTCTCATTTAGATATTCGATTTACTGAACTATGGTCAGTGTGAAAGACTGAATATTCTTTGAATTATTAAGAAGAAAATTGTTGATTGGGAGTTTAATCATTGAATGAAAATGTTGCTGATTAAGCATGCAACTGAAGATTCAACCAAACTAAATTCAAAAATTAAGTGCAAAATATATATTTCAACAATGGATTCAGTCAACAAAATTATGGTGAGTGTCAAAGATGTAACATACTTTGCATATCATGAGAAAAACTGTCAACCAGTGTTGAATTATTGATTGAGTTAACAGCAACTGATCATTCATTTGATTAAGAGCAAACTATATGTATTTTCAATGAACTATGGTGAGTATCAAAAGTAGAGTATTATTTACGTCTCATGAAGAAAACTGTTAATTGGAACAGAATCTTGTTGAACACTGGTTGAAAGTGGTGCTGCTATTGTAATTTCAATTGAAGATCCATCAAACGTAGAGCAAAATGCCTGTTTTTTTAACTGCATATCACCCAACTGAGTCATGATACATATTACATTTGTAGAACTCGTTACATCTTATGAAAAAAAAATAACAAATCAGAGTTGAACACATTCCATAATTATACTTTTACCTGAAGATTCATAAAATTAATTATAAAATGCTTGTCTCAAATATAGATTCAGCTGGCTCCATAGTGAACTTTAAAGATGTACTATTTTTAATACCTTATGAAGAATAGTGGCAATCAGAGCTGAATCGCTAGTTGAGAGTATTGCTAACTGCACTCACTTCATCAAATTAAGTGCAAAATGTTTGTATTCTCAATAGTAGATTCAGGAAGCCAAATTAAGATAAGTATCAAATACATAATATCCTTTATGCAAAAAAAGTTTTTCAGTTGGAAAAAAATTTAAATAATGCCATACCTGTGATATGCCAATAAATTCCTCTACATTTTCAGAGAGGTATATTATGTCCCCTTCCTCAGAAAGGACAAGTAAAAATCCATTCAAGACAGCTGCATAAATGGAATCATTCGAGGATCCCGTCACAGTTCGACCACATGCTGAAAAAAATGAAAGTAAACTAATTAGAGCTAAAAGTGATCAAGTAATTAAAGCACCATTAAAAGTTTACACAAACAACAACTATCTGTTATAAAAATATTACATATAATTCCACGTTGTCTTACACAGTTACGCTAAATTCTTTAAAATCCCAACCTTATGAAAAGTTTTTATAGAAGCTTATGAAAAGTTTTTATAAAAGCCCTACAAAAATTCCTAAGTGTAATCTGACTCAAAATCTGGTTACGACCACGTGTGTGCTGATAACGACCACGTGTTTCTGAGACTTCTTTGCCAATGCTTTTTCTTCTTTTTCCCCTTTCTAGTAATTCCGTTCTCCTGATGAGGAAGAACCTTTTAGCTGCTCTCGAAATCGATTGTTTTAACATATGTACGCTAAATACAAGGTTGTTATTGCGACTTTAATTGATTGGATTATGTTGTTCTTATCTTCCGGTTAAGCCTTTTATGCCTTTACTAAATCTGCATGCAATATTTGTGGAGTTATCAACAATTTAAAAGTTGTTTAAGTGCAGCTAAACCTAATGAATTTTGCGGACATAATTGCTTACATTTCAAACTTGGCAAAATAGCGGATTTGTTGCCAATCTAGAGAAACTAAGCTTCGAAAAACAAAGATAACGCCTTCTTTTAATATTGTGAATTAAATCATGCTCCATTCATTCTGAAATTTATTCGAGGAAATAAGTGTTTCAGATTTACTTCGTAATTTTTAATATAGATATCTTGAGTTTTTATGTATTTTTGCCTTGTCGGGAAGTGAAAACTGAATTAATTGAATGAGAAATACTGAATTGTCTGTGAAAAACTGTTTCTTTTTTGTTTTGTTTGCTTAATTTCTTTTATACATCATTTTAGATTTATTATAGTATTTGAATAGGACATGTGGCAATGATTAGATAATTCTTCAAATGATATAAATTTATTTGCATTCTGAGTTAACCAATAAGTTTAAAAGAAATGCAAGAAAAAATGAGTATAATTTAGTACAGTCAAAAGTCGTTAATTCGGACACCCATAATCCGGACCTCAAAGCTAAAAACTTTCTGCGCATGCGCCGCGTTGGCACATGCGCACAGGCGTTTTACACGTGCGCGTAAGACCTTGACTACTGCGCATATGCGTGTGCGCAAGTGCAGAATACGTTTTCGCCTGCGCGTTTAATGTATAACGGACGGTGTAAGCTAAAATTATCTAATTATCTATTTCACTTAATGTTAATGATTGCGTTGTTTCTTAATCTTCGAATTGGATCCCGCTTATTATTTTTTGCAAACTGTAAGAGCAATTTTATAAAAGTAAACTTGAACTTTCGATTATGTCAAATAGAATTTCCGATGCTGGAACTTCCAAAGGATCTACAAAACGAAAGTATGTTTCGATGTCCAACAAACAAAAAGTGGAATTGCTGCAAAAAATGGATAAAGACATGAAGAATGTGACAGAGAGGTTAGTGAAAACGAAAAAAATTTGATTGACAAGTTAGTCGGTATTCTCGGCACAGCAATTAACGGGACTTGAACAGCGGAACTTAGTAACTGAACAAGAAATTATGTCTGTTTATAGAATTAAAGAGAAAGTATTATCACATAAAATGAAGCAACTTAAACAACTTACTTACATTGAAAGAAATGTTTAATAAAGTAAACAAATAAATATTAAGCTTTTTTTTTATAAATTTTGATACCCTTTAGATCATAACTGTTCTTTATTTCATAAATTACGGTTTCATATTTTTAATTTTATAATTTCTGCATGCCATCTTACGAGATTTAAACTGATGATCTATAATCCGGAAAAATCGATAAACCGGAATCGCTGAAGTCCCGACGAGTCCGGATTAACGACTTTTGACTGTATTCCGTGAAAGGAAGTCATATGGTGTACACATCAAAAATTTTTTTTATATGATACTATCAACAGAAAAACTGGCAGTGGAGATTCACTCCATGTTACATGCATCTGAATAAATTGCAGACATTAATTTTACTTACGTTCAAGATCTCTGTTTTTTTGAAGGCCCAGTGGACAAAGAGGTTAATCCCAATAGTTTTTCAACATTTCAAGTATAAGTACATTCAACCAGATTACAAATTAACTCAGATTTAACTGGTGATGGAAATTTTAGAAATTACTTACTTCATTCTAATATTGTGATTCGAGAACTTCATAGTTGTGGCGATGCCGTAGAAGATACACAGCATATCTTATTGCAGTGTATGTCACATGCCAATGCCAGTGCCAGAATGATATTTAAGTCGAGTTTAAGGAATGTCTCTATTTGGTGCCTCTTGTTTTCTCTTATCTTGTCGAGAGTTCTGAAGCTTTTGCCGTTTTTCACAACTTTATTTGTTGTGCAAAATGCACTTTTATTATTTTTATGTATTATTGCTTTATTATTTTTTTATGTGTCACTGTATTCTTATTGTATCTATGTATGATTATGCTATGTATTAATGTATTTTATTATTGTTAAATCATACCTCCTTTGTATTATTATTACATGATCTATTTTCTTTTTAACAATTGTTATAGTTTCATTATTTGTAATATATTTTAGTATTCTTATTATAGTAGTATTTGTATTATTATACATATATCCCTTAGTCTCTCGACAGTTAGACATTATGTATTATTGTTGCATTATGTCTTTACCTTACTAGGTTATTTACTTACTTTTGTAAGTCTCCTGACATCTTTGCAGGCCACAAGGAGTTTTGCATTTGTTTCCTTAAATAATAACAACATCCCTATAGTGTGGCATTGAAATCAGAATTCTTTCAGATTTAAGCAGCCAAATGCCATAAAACCGAAAAATATCAAAATACTGTAAATGTTTCTTTCGAGAGGGGAAGTGAAACAAAATATGCATAAAACAATTAAAGGGTAACTTGAACTACATTCTCAAATTAGGTGTGGGAATAAGTGCTGTATACTGATGATGCCACATCTTGCAATCGTAAACTAAGGAGGGGAGTTGTATGCTTGAAGTGCCTATTTTAAAGTAGCATTCTATAATATTTTTGTTCCCATAGCATCGATTGGTGATGGTAAAAAATAAGTTTCATATCTGTGCTCAACATTGTGGAAGTCGTTTAAAAAAATAGAAAAAATTACAGAAAGGAAATATGAACATACATATATACTTTAATGGTAGGATAGTGAATTGTGACACTTACGAATAAGAATTTTCATCATCTCTCGGACTTTCAAGTACCCAACGGTCAGTCTCATTATGGAGGCCTTGTCCAGTGCCGAAGCGACCCCAGGGGCGAGGGGCAGCTGCCCAGACAGGTCAGAGAAAATTTCAGATTCTTTGCTGCGGCGGCAACGGGCAGCATCACGTGACTTCTCTTTCCGCTTCTCGGAATTCCTGCCAAAAAAAAAAAAAATTTTTTTATTAAATTTGATATTGCCAAAACATGAATATTTGCATCATTTAAAACACTTGTGTAAATGAAAGTATATAACTATGACCAACGACTGCAAAAATAAAGGGTAAGAGATTTTAAGACAGGTAAGATCGGTGTGTATATAATATATATATATATATATATATATGGTACAGTAAGAATATAAAAAATAAAAAGTAGTCACGGAATAAATTACGTATATACGTTACAATATTATTTCTCTAAAACCCCGAAACACTTCACATGCATAAGTGTTGATCGAACTTCCCAAGACGGATATCGGAGGAGAGACAGAGAAGAGGGGGGCTACAAGACTTGGATTTCGAAAGATGGAATACATCAGCAGTAGATAAGACTACAATGAGTCGGAATATAAATAACAGAAGTAAGGTAAAATCACATGTTTGGAAAGTTTCTGAAGTGTTAGAACACCTGCCATGTTCGGTTAGCTGAACGAAAAATCTGCATAAAATGCCTTTCGAATAATAAATGCAAGTGGAAAAATATTTGATGAAATACTAAAAACGCAAATGCAAAATGAATAAAAAATAATTAACGCATACTATTTGCCAGTACGCTAGCCCTCAGAGGGAAAAACTACATACAACATAAGACGGGAAATGATGTGAATATTTGTAACATTTTCAGAATCCAGCCACTAAAACATTAGGGGCAAAACGCGCGAGAAAATGAGGTACTCACCTACAAAATGTTTCGCTCTTCCACCTGAACCATCTGTATTGATAACCGTTAAAATGTGAATCCTTTCAGAACTTTTTGGGGGTTGTGGGTATTTATGCAAGTATATTACATTTATATAATTATATTACAGGAAGAGCCGTTTCTAGGCCATTGGCAGCCCGTGTACTTTTCTAAAATTACCGCTCCCAAATATATATATATATATAAAGTTTTTATTTTATACTCACTAATTACTTACATATGACAAATTGTATAAAAACTACTTGCATATGACAAGTACTTGCAATGAATTTAAAATATTTAGGAGTAGTATCGCGAGAGTCCGGCCGCCCCCGCGTACTTTTACGCGCTGCACCCCCGCTAAGAACGGCCCTGATTACAGGCAGTGGTGTGCAAATGAGAAACGTTACACAGAAATTCCGAAGACAAGATACATGTGACTTAATTTATGCTAAGACGTAAATTTTAGTTTCCATGCCACAAAATTAAAGAAAGACTTTTATTCTAAAGAAATAAAATAAATGAAATGAGGTTGCGGTTTTCAAGTTCAACGATCAGCTGATGATGAAACCACTGCAGACGATGGACGATTTTTATTGCTATAATTGTTGAATTGGAACTAAACAAACCACAAAAACTGAATCATTTTTCAATTTTTACTCATTATTTTCCTCTCAAGATTGCACTTTTGAGAATTAACGACTTTAAAACCCAATATGCAACAATTGCATATGCATGAGATAATCATTGTTAAATCATTTTTTCTGGGGACAGTTTATTATTTCAAAAGTCATTTTATTTGCACTTCTACACAATATTTTGCAACTACTTTAATTATATTTATACACTGAGTGTTATAAATAAAACAGGTTTTTAATACCCCACAATAACTCAAATCCAAAATTTGTATAATACGTCGTCGGTTGGTATCAAATAATTCGATTAATACGATGAAATTATTACAGAATAAATTTTATAACTAGAATAAAGTTGCCAAATAAAAGATAAATTCACCAAATAACGTCAAAATTGATTACAAAAATTCTGAAACGACTGATAAATGTCCCCAAATGGGATGTGAAGTCGCCAAATATGGTTTCAGTTTCAGTCAGCCATTTAAAATTAGGCATAAAAGCACACGTAATTTTGAATAAAGCTTTAGGTTTTGAAAAGCCTTTTCTTCTTCAGGCATACCCCCCCCTCAAAAAAAAAAAAAAAAAAAAAAAAAAAAAAAAAAAAAAAGGCAGAATATTTTTTTTTTCCTTGGAAGGAAAAAATTCCCTGGAAGCATCTAAGGACAAATTAAGGTTGCACTTTTGCTTAATTTAAAATTTTGCATTTGATTGTTTGTTCTCTTCCAATGAAGGGCGCCTTCGGAATATTAATATTAAGGGAATAATATCGGTCAAAAGATGTTTTCAGAAATGTTAAGAACAGCTCACAGAATTTTGCATTTTTCTGCTTAAAATGCTGTCAAAGTGCTTATTTATATGTTTCTTGATATTTTTATATTTAAATTAGTAAAATTCCTTTGCGCTGTAGAGACATTAGGTAATTGGAAAAGCCGGAGAGATGAAAAATTAGCAACCGCCTTCGCTGGGAATCGAACCACGGACCTCTGGAATACCGGCCACTACACCATGAAGGCACGATAGGAAAGTGGGAGAAATACCTTAAGGCGCTCTAAAGGATATTTTTCTATCGTTTAATTTCATCATACGGTTAATATTATCAAAATAGCCATGGCAAAGGTTATCACATTTCGCAGAGTCAAATTATATATGTTACATATAAGCGAATTTAACAAATATTCTCTATTCGTATTATACGCTTTCATCCAAACATTCGACAACACATTTTTTCGGGATATAAGTATTCATGCGTCGTCTAAAAAGTGATATATCGCAAAATCAAGGATAAGTTATAAGGGTTATGTGTGTTACAAACGTTATAACAGAAAAAAAGCAAACATTTGACAACAAATTTTTTAGAATTATAAGCGTCCATGCATTGGTTGAAAAGGGATACACCGAAAGATTTATAAGTATTACAAGCGTTAGATGCTTTACAAACATTATAAGAGATACATACTATCGTCCTAAAAGCAAACATTTGACATCCTGATATTTTTTAGGGTTCTAGGCGTCCATGAGTTATAACCATAAGTTATATGGGATGTAGGCATGACTGATAAGACTAAAATGTGACGATTTGCGAGCTGTATGAGACGACACAGACATATTCCAGCAGCATGAAATGATTTGAGGCTAAAGGAGTGATAGTGGACAACAATAAGAGCGGTTCGATTCAATATAACGAGTGGGAAAATGATATACCTTGTTAGATATTAGGAATAGCAATACTACTACATAATTTTGTTGGAATGTCAGTTTCTTGTTAGCAAATAATACTGTGATATTTACCTGTAGTTTATCCACGATTACCTTTCAGTTTTACTTGCTTAACAGTTTACCTATTATTTTAATCGTATCTTTCAGAAATTGTATTATTCGCATAGTTTTTCTCAGTCCGCTTTTGTAAGATAAAATCTGTACAAAAAAATACTGAGAGTACGCTAAAAATTTTAATTCTGAATTCACTTTAATTTTTAAAGTTTAAGAGGCAAAAATAAAATTTACATTATTTAAAAATTAAATTAAACTGCGTTATTTTCACCCAAATAAAGCGCAGACAGTGGAATCTTTATAAAAAAATATTTTTTAATAAACAAATAAAGCCATATACGTATTGCCCGATTTTATAAATCGACGTATCGAATATCAGTTCCGGTGTTTGACGACTAAATTTTTTTAATTTAGAACAGACTTTCAACGACATTGATATGCAGAAAGCATCGGCAGGTAAACGTTGAAAAACCGTGACAAGAAAACGCGACGCAGTTTCCCAGAAACAAAAACCAGTCGTCTAATAAAGAAAAAAAAAATAATATAATAATAAAATAAATGTTTGAGCGATCTTTTCACATGGCAAGAAAACGTGGGCCAGTAGTAAACGCTTCCGCGAAAGACAAAGCATGACGTCACGCGCAGCCAATCGCGTACTAGAAGGCGCGACTCTTTCGACCAATGAAAAAGCACATTTGGACTCGCCTATCTGAAGATGCAACGAACTCGTAGTGACGAAATATTTCGCAGGAGATGGCAACAATTTTCAGGGACGTACCCTTTTAATAATAATAATAATAACAATAATACGGGTGAACTTCGAAAAGTCCTCGGAGTCATTTGAAGACTACCTACGTGACCGATGTTGTGAAATACAACGTTGCGCAACGTAATGGAGAAGCTCTGAAATATTAGTTAAACAGAAAGCCGTTCGCTGCCCGCATAATGTGCAGATAAATGTATTTATTTCATCAGCTAAAGATTTTTTTTTTTTTTTTTTTCCCAGGACTACGTAATATTTCTTTTCACCTGCATAATAAAGAGTTTCATCAGCTATCTACCTTAAATTATTCAGAAATGTTCTACACATCTCAAAGAATGAAGTTTTAATAATTTGCTAGCCAATTTTGAACTCAATATTACATAACATTAAAAAACATAAACAGCTCAGCTAATCGTCATTCTGAATCCACAATAATTAGCATCGGTTCCATACATTTACATAATTATGAATCAAAACACTTTAGAATACATTCAAATTATGCAAAAATAATAAATTTCTTCTTTTGGTACTGCGAATTGCAATAAAAAAAGGGAAGTGCACAACAAGATGTTATAGCAGTACCCTATACAAATCTTTTTTTAGGGGGGTGCGGCTAATCGTTTTTGAGTTACGAGAGATGCATACGTACATACGCAGAGACGTCACTAAAAAAAAAAATAATTTTCAATTCATTTTATAATCCGTTTTGAAAAAAAAAAAAAAAAAAAAAAAAGTTTATTTTGTCAGAACATACAGACGTCACGTGAAAAAACAATAAAAACAGTTTATTTTGTCAGAACATGCAGACGTCACGTGAAAAAACAATCAAAATGGAGTCGATAACGGTCAGAACGGATATATCCGTTGAAAGAAGATATAACATTTTTCGCGATTATAATACTTCTTTATTTCGTACAAGGAAATAAAAATATATCTAGAAATATAATGTTCAAATTAATTGGATTAAGGCGATTTTTTATAATTTGTGTACATACCCTGCAAAAGTTTTCGAGATTCGAATAATGGGTAAGACATGGATGTTTGTAAATGTTATAGTGTCGGTGCGGCGTGTCGGCACTCTAAATCTGCGGCGAGCCGAAAGTCCTCTCATGTGGATTGGTGGGTGAGCAGAGGGGTGGGAGACCCCCAGATCCCCCGGGGTGCTCTCCCTCAAAACTGGAGGTGGAAATTAGAAGTCTAACCTCTCTTCGGTGTAGGCTTTGGCAACCATTGTTCCATGTAATATGGACAAGACAACAAAGCTTCTACAAACTTCGAAGAATTCTCCATTCCTTCAAACGACCAGCCCGGAATTCTCTACGCTAAATTTTTCAAGGATGAATATCAGTACTGTTACGAAATGTACAGGCGCGGTAAGATAGCTTCCCCGCAAAGCATGGTTTTGGGGTTGCCATAAAATGGCTATGAGAAGGGGGTTGTCACGTTTGGCGATATTTGGCGATATCCCATGGTCGGTTGGAGAACTTTCTGAAACGAATTCTTACCGGTTTAGCCCAGAATGTTCTCGAACACAGGCCGAAAGCTATATAAACCCTGCTGGTTTGCAGTCAGTGTGAGAGGGTCTCAGAGAGTGTGCCTCGTCTAGCGAGCCGTGCGGAGTCGATCGAGTTGACAGCCGGGCAACGAGTGCCGAGTGGGTCGTCGAGTGCACCGAAGGAGTCTTTTAGTGTATCGCGGTTAGTGCATCGTCGAGAGAGTGAGTTGAGCTCCGGGAACGACTGAACCGAAGAGTCGGGAGCTGTGCTCGGGTGTCGTCGAGTGCATCGCGAGTTGTAGCGTGGAGAGTCTCGAGAGTACGTGGAGTTCCGAGAACGACCGAGCAGAGTCGGGAGCTGTACTCTGGTGCTTTGCAGGAAGCTGTCTCCACCGTTATTGCCTGACAGTATGAAGGCTGTGTCGCTGATTGTTCCAGCGTGTTTATAGTACTTCATCGACGACTGTAAAACGTGTTTTGGAGCTGTCCTGACAATACTGACTAATAAAGTGTGTTTCGATACTCCATCAAGTGCCGTCGTTATTCACTCCAAATCTACGAACCCCGTACGAACGTGAAGGAAGGATATAACGTAACAACTGGTGTCAGAATAAAGAAAAACGTAACAGTACCAATAGGCAAAGATTTGAGGTCTGGTTTTTATTAGATTAATAATGCCAGGTAGATGTTATATACATTTTTTGTATCCTAAAAAGAAAATACAAAAAGATATTTAGAAAGTATGCAAAAGTAACTCTTCTAAAAAACAACAAGCTTAAAAT
Organism: Stegodyphus dumicola; assembly: GCF_044657685.1. NCBI lineage: Eukaryota > Metazoa > Arthropoda > Arachnida > Araneae > Eresidae > Stegodyphus > Stegodyphus dumicola. The sequence continues at coordinate 263,810,997 of NC_140769.1, forward strand.
TGAAGCAATAACCCTAATTTAGCAGCTTAAATTAGTTCTAAATAGTATAAACCAGGCATTTGGAAGACATTAAGGCCAGATAAAACTACTTTGACGGACCTGTTGGCGCCAGCTGCAACAACCAGCTTAAAATTTTGTGAAAAAAATCATTTTTTCCCAATTGATTTACACACTATTTTAGATTGTGTTATTTTCTTGACCGTTACGGTTAAAAGGGGTTTTAAAAATGCATTTATAGCAGACACCACTTAATGTAATCGTTGTAAATGCTATCATTCAGACTCTGTTATTGACTTGCCGAAGCTCCGCCCCCCGTTTGTACACGAAAACACAGAAAATACGACGCTTATTGATATAAATTCGTTTAATATGATGAAAAAAATTACAGAAAACACTTTTGAAAATCCAAGTCGCCAAATAAAGCAAAAAAAAGATCATAAAAATTACTAAGTGGCAGAGGAATTTTCGCCAAGTAAGGGTTTAAGCCGCTAAGTAACTTTATTTCGATTTTAATCAACTATTTTTACTACGGAAGAAAAAAAAAAAAAAAAAAGTAGAATTATCTTCTACAATTGTTAAGTATAAACAGCTTAATGATCGCGGTTAATGTTATCATTCGAAAATCGTTATCGATTTGACGAAGACTCGTCCGTTTGCACACGTAAACATGGAAATTACATAGTTTGTTGTGATCAACAATTCGGTTAATATGATCAAACGATTATAGGATACATTTTTTAAACTAAAGTCGCCAAGGATAAATGAGCAAAATAAAGTCAAAACAGATCAGAAAGTTTGCCAAGTAAGAGTTTAAGTCTACTAAGTCACCAAATAGCTTGATCTTTCTAGCCCCATCAGAAGGCGACCGTTCGCCGAACACTGGTAGTTCGGTGCGGGGTTGGAATCCCAGCGAAAGGGCTGGTTTTCTATGGTTTTCCTCATCTAACATGGATAAGAGTTGGTTGCCGTAATCAATAAAAAAAGTTTGGTTTCAATATCAATAAACCATTTAACAAATTAAAAAAAAAAAAAAAAAAAAAAAAAAGAAAGAAAGAAAAAGTTTAGCGCAGAGTTTCAGTAACTCTATCAGTTTTGAGCATGGTCAAACACGGGTCCCTCTTCGTCAGAAGAAAAAAAAAAAAAATCTATAGAATTTATTTCGCCTCTTTTTAGATCATGGGGAGGGAAGGGGACCACCCTTGAAACCATAAATTAAGGTTGCTTTTTTAGGGGGAAGAGTCCTAATTTTAAATTTTACATTCGCATTTTTCAACTCACTGACATTTTTTTCACATCTCTTTCAACGAGGGATGCCCTCTTAGCTTTAAGATTTGGGGTACAACATGGGTCGAATCATTTCCAGAAACGTTATAAACCGTCCATAAATGAATTTTTTCACTAAAAACATTGTGAAGAGTTCATAAACAAATTTTTGGTTCTTCGTAATTAAAATGCTATGAAAGTACCTATTTATATGTTTCTGTTTATATTCGTATTAAATTAGTTCAATTCCACTGCTATTCTGAAGTCCATTTTTTTTCTCATAGTTTCGTGTTATCAAAATAGCCGTGGACAAGCGTGATCATATTAAGTGTGCCTGCTGTACCACTGACCTCTTTCCGGAAAAGTATGAAAAATAAAACTAGGAAATAAGAAAAATGTTATACAGCGTTAAATTCCTTTGCTTTCGGATATTGTTGGAAAACTATGCTTTCCTTTTCAACATCGCACGCAAAAAATTAAACAAAAGAAACTTATTTAACCGACGGCCTTCTACGTACAACTCAAATCGAAACCGTAACCGTTCGCGCGCGAAGCGTGAACGAACATCTGTGCGCATCTTACAAGATTTCTATCGCAGACGAAACCGGTTAAATGAAAATTCCTCAATTTATCACAGACACACCCCTTCTGTGACATCACAGAAACATGTTTCAGAGTAGTGTTTACAAAATACAAGTCCGATTATATTGGCAGCTGCAACAATCAGCACCTTCTAGATTGCAACAGTACATTATAATTTGTGGGGGAGGGGGACGGTTGTGGTTGCTGTTACGCGAGGGTGTGATGTGAACCGCAGATTTCAGAGATGTAAAAGCGACAGAAGCAGAAATTACTCATCACCTCTGTCGGCATTTGTAGAAACACCGCTTCCTTTTAATTCTTTCCTCAAGTGATTTCCCATATCCACATTCGGAACTGATGACAGTAAAAGGTGCTGCCACTTCTGAAGGAAATACTGTCCTTTTCAACTTCAGGAAAATAGGTAGAAAATTGCAAGAAGGATGGAATTGCAAAGCACTGCAGCAACTTCGCACTAATCGGGGGAAAAAAAAATCATATAGAAATGACCCAAATTAAAATTAATAAACCTAACTGTTATTAAAACTAAAATGGGATGCATTCGTGGAGCTTTTTCTAAGGGTATAAGGTATTTCTCCTACTTCCCTAGCATGCCTTCGCGGTGTAGTGGTCAGCACGCTGGGCCGGTATTCCACAGGTCCGTGGTTCGATTCCCGGCGAAGGCAATTGCATATTTTTCATCTTTTCTGCTTCCAATTAACCTAATGACTCTACATGTGGCGCCCGAACTAAAAGGGTTGTGGATGATGATTCTCAGCATCCAGGATTTGGCGACTAGGTCCCCTAAAACCCTAGTCGCCCTTTAAAAAGGGGAATATATAAGGTATTTCTCCCACTTCCCTAGCGTGCCTTCGTGGTGTAGTGGTCAGCACGCTGGGCCGGTATTCCAGAGGTCCGTGGTTCGATTCCCGGCGAAGGTGGTTGCATATTTTTCATCTTTTCTGCTTCCAGTTAACCTAATGACTCTACAAGGGTTGGTTTGGCTTATTTGACTAAGACAAAGGGCTATCTGCTTAAGGAGAGGGATGCATTTGTGGAGATCCTTTCAAAGGGAACTGGCCCGTACCCACGTTACACATGGGAAAAAGCACAAAAACGCTCATGCAGCCAGCCCTTTCACCGGGATTCGAACCCCGGACCGAACTACCAGCGCTAGCAACTTTACCTCTCAGCTGTAGTATTTTCTACGGAAACTGGCTCTTAATAACATTACACACTAGAAAGAACGAAATTCTACTATTAAGCTAGCCTTTTCGACGAACTCCGAAATCTAGCGTTCAGCAACTTCTGTGCTCCGCCCTTATTGAGGTTACAGAATGCACATTAACTTACATTAACAATGCATATTTAACTTAAATCGTTTTAAATAGTTCTCGCCAACCTTGAAATATCAAAAAACGGGAAGTTTTCGTGCTGCGTGTCGAGGTCGTTATAAAAGAACTGCAAACTGACTTAAATTTATTTCTGGTTATTGAACTGTTTGTAATATAATTCTGAAATCAAATCTGTTAGCTTTTAATTAAATATGCTAAATTTTATGTTTTTCGGATAATTTAATTTTTTTAAATTTTCTTACAATTTTATACTGAGCATATCCAGAGTGTGAAACTCAATTTATCAAAGTACTTTTACATGCGATGAAAATAAAATTAATAATTAATGAACAGAGTGTCGGTGTGGATAAACTTAGTAACGTATAATATATTTACAAAATACTTTCTCTCTCCTTATAGCGTGCCTTCATGGTGTAGTTGGAAGCATGTTCGACTAGCAATCAGGATGTCTGTGGTTGGAAATCGAGGCACTGCATACTTATTGCCTCTAAAAAATCAAAAAATCGTTCTCGAGTGGCGCAACGCGGTGAACTACAATTTATCATCATCAAGCTATGGCGACTAAGGCCAAAGCTACTTGTGATTAAATGGTGTAATTAGCAGCACGTCCAGCTAGCAATCGAAGGTCCGGACTTCGAATGCCGCTTAATATTTTCGTGTTTTCTGTTCCAAAATGGACCCAATGATTCTACATTAATTAAAAAGAAATTAAATACAAATATTTGGTAAAATAACATTAAATACAAGAAATAACCGATTAAACTCTGCTTGCATGTAAAAATCTACAAATATCTAAAGTAGATGTAAGTCAAATCAAATTTAATAAGATCAATCATTAAATTTAATAAAATCAATGATATTGCAGTTGGTAATGTACCATTCAGATGAAATAAAATTTAGTAGGAAAAATTATTCTGATACTAGAAGTGCAGAAATGCAACTTGCCTCATTTCAGTTTCATTAAATAAATTAATTTTATTTATTGCCGAAAAATATTTTCTTTATTAAAGGATAAAAATTAAAAACGCGGTGATTCGGCTAATGACCGGGAGATCCGATGAAAAACCGATACAGTTGGCAGCTATGAAACAATATTTCGATGCCGCTGGGAAAAATATATATTGTTACAAAATGTCCAGGCGCGCTAAGATGGCTTCCCCGCAAAGCAGGTTTAGGGTTGCCATATAATGGAAAGATCAAGTCAGGGTTACCACATTTGGTGAGAAATCGCCCATTTGGCGACAAAATTGGCGATATGTTATGGACGGGTAGAGAACCATCCGGAACGAATTCTTACTGGTTTAGCCCACAATGGTCTCGAACACAAGCCAAAAACTATATAAACCCTGCTGGTACGCGGAGGGTCAGTGCGAGATAATTAGTCTCGAGTTAGCCAGTCCGTGAGGAGTCCATCGAGTTAACAGTCGGTCAGCGAGCGCCGAGTGGGTCGGCGAATGCATCGAAAGACTCTCTTAGTATATCGCGGTTTGTGCATCGTCGAGAGAGCGAGTTGAGCTCCGGGAACGACTGTACCGAAGAGTCGGGAGCTGTGCTCTGTGTGTCGTCGAGTGCATCGCGAGTTGTAACGTGAAGAGTCTCGAGAGTACGTGGAGTTCCGAAAACGATCGAGCAGACTCGGGAGCTGTACTCTGGTGCTTTGCAGTGAAGCTGTCTCCACCGTTACAGCCTGATAACCTGAAAGCTGTGTCGCTGATTGTTCCAGCGAGTGTATAGTAGATCTTCGACGACTGTAAAACGTGACTTTGGAGCTGTCTTGATTAATATTGGCTAAATAAATATAGAAACCATATTGATGAAACCAAAGAATATTTACATTTTCAAGAATTGTGCAAAATTTTAAACAAAAACACGATTTATGAAAAATTTGAGGTTGTCCAAATGGCGAAAGCAACTATTCCGAATATTCTATCTCTATTGTAAATTTATTTAACGATATCCTGTTCTAATGCGTCAGGCGAACGATCTTTTTCGGCCTTAAAAAGACTTAAGGTCTAATTTGAGTCAAGAAAACCTTTATGCGTTGCATATTATTATATGTAGAACATAACGCACTTCAGAAACTTAATCCCTTCGAGCCGGGTAGCGAAAACGCGCGCTTATCGCGGAAGCCGGCAGTTTCTTCCGCGAGCGTCTCTCCAGGGCCGGGGGCTTTTTTGCTACTAAGCCTAAATCCATGAAATTTCCGAAGTATCAACGCATTGTTTAATAATGCTCTATAGAGTATTTAAACGGCTTATGCTTTATAGATATTTTTATATATATACTTTAATTACCTTATTTCTTGTTTAAATGTATATTTTACACATTTTATTTTAATTACTCACCATTTTATGACTTTTAACATTATAATCTGAAAACTAAATATATTACTTAAAATTCTCTTTTCGTATGAAAAATTTTAAAACAGGGATCTACACACAGTCCTACGTTACAGTCCTTGAACTCGTAATAACTCATTTGCCGTTTTGGAGTTCTTATCAGTCTCTTCTGAACAAAGTTTTGGAAAATGTCTTTCAGTTAATCTTTCAGAATCAATATCAGAATTTCAGAATCAATATCTGAAATATTTTGCATCATTTCTGCTATTCCATGCTCTGTTAAACATTTTCGACGCTTCGACATTGAAACGGTAAAAACAGAAAGAATTCACGTCTAACAAGATCTAATTATTTTCTAAAAACTGAACTGTAAACGGAAATACTCAACGCTTTAGCGCATATAAAACTTCTACTTACAATAAACAACTACCACGTGCGAATAAAGTGCGATTTAAAGAGACGTCATAAATCACGCCATTCGGAAACATTTAGTTCCCCGTTTGTTTATATAATCAAAAACACGTGTATGTGAGTCATGCTTCTCTCATTTCGAGTAGAAGGTCTAATGCACATGTATCTGAAACCATATGGACATACAGTGCCATCTTGTGGCAGAAATTATAGTTTGAAAAACGTTCCAAAGTACTGGCACAAATACGTGACAGTCGGTAGAGAATGCAACAATGTTCTGGCACGCCTGCGCGTCGGCCGGTAGATAAGTGTGTTCGTTGCTGGCACGTATACGTGACAGTCGGCGCGAAGGGGTTAACAGTGATACGTCAGTTTGCGAATATTAAGTCACAAAAAAGAATGTTATAATTTTTGTTATACCTTAGAATATAAAAATTGTAGTAAGCTCGCCTAAAAGTTACCAAGAGCTGCTGCTCCAAAAGGTTATACCTTAGAATGTTATACCTTAGAATGTTATTTTTATTTTTACCCTTCTTTATGTTATATTTTAGAATGTTGATTTTAAACATTTTTTATACGAATACTGTTTTGCTTTTTATTTTTATATATACTTTTACAATAAAAATTAAACATTAACATTTTGTTTCATTTGTTAGCGGATAAAAGAGCTCTTCCTTGGATCCACCAGCGCCAAGGGGACCCGTAGATCTTCTGCGCCCAAGGCCCGAAAGGAGCCCTAACTGGCACTGCAAGTGAAAATGTTTGTCCCGCATATTTGGTTACATAATTCACGTCTACAGGAACTTTGCAGGTTGCGCTGGACGTGCATGATCATTGTACACTTTTAGTACTTTTGGGAACACAACATTTTAATGGTACTTATAAACAACATTTTAATGGTACTTATAAATTCTTTGCGCTACCTGGAGAATAAGCCTTTGACATGAGGATAGAGGTTTTTCTTTCCTTACAAGTCTTAACACCTCCGCCCGTTCCCCCCCCCCAGAGAAAGACAAGTATGCATTCGGAAGTTATAATCGATTCTTAACGCGTATTTATTTTTCAAATAAAAATAGCCCGCTGAAACTCTATTTCATTTACATAAAAGAACTTTTATTTAGGCGGTGCGCTCCAGCTAGAATCACAATTTACCTCAGAAACTGAGACGTACCGGAGCCGGGCTACGGTGGACTCCGGCGCAATTTACGCTCTGATCCTCATATTAGAACTTTCCACCGCATAATTCTTGACCCACTTAGCAACCACCTGCATCAACGTAACACTGCCTGGAGGAGAATTAAGACATACGGTTACATTTGTTGTCAATAGATGGCAGCACCGCAAATTCCGAAGCTTAATTCTTCGCTGTACATGTATACATATTCAAACTCTGCTCTCGTAAATAAAAAGAAAAGCTGTAAGTTTACTCGAGGCCGACTTCAAAGGGCAAGCGAAAGCTCTCTACACAAATCAAGGCAAGCGACGACAGATGGATGATTCCTGGGCGATCGGGCGCTCGAGCGAATCGGGTTTACATCAAAGTCAGATAACCTTCCGCTTGCTTCCGACAGAATCACGCAATAAATATGCAAAATAAAGTTGGAAGGCAGGAAGTTGCTATTCTGATTAAGGGTTTCCTTTTTCTTGTCCTCCCCCTCCTCCATCGCCCTTTCCAGAGCAGCATAAGGTTTTAAGATGGTGCAATTCTTTCATCACCTCAGCAAGCTTAAACTTCTTTCCGCATCCTTCGAGTTTACTAAAAATTTTAAATTGAAACAAAATTTAGAACCCTCGTTTAAACGAAAAAACAAATCTAAGAATACCGTTTAAAAATAGTTCTGTATTTATTAAAATGTTAAAATCCAAACACTAAATTAATATAAGAATATTTTAATCTACGACCATTTTTACTGGATTAATGGGTTCATTTTTTAGTGGAGATACAGGAATACTTTTAATTTATATTTAATAAATGACTATTGTATTAGACTGAAGCATTTAATTTTTCATGGAAATACAGGAATACCATTGTCGCATTTTTAATGGATGCATATTTTAATGGGTTTATTTTTTTAATTAAAATATACTAATTTTTTTAAGTATTTTTAAAAAACGAATATTTTTATTGGATTACTACAGTGTTTCTCAAGCGATGGTACATATGCCCCTAATGATACAATTTTGGGGTTGCACAATTTTTACACAAAATATTTTAATAAATATAAAATGGTTCCCCTTTTGATATGAATATTCCTGTATTTATACTCGAGCTAAAAAAAACAAGCAACAAACATTAAATGAAAAGGTACAAATGTAAAAAGAGTAATTAAAGTATACAATTTACATATGAGGTAGAGGTTGCATGAACCAAAATTAGCATAAAACGCAATTTCCGCAATCACACCACAACACTTTAAAAAGGAGCATGGCGGACCTATATCAGTCAGTTGGTCCTTCTCGTTGTGACGATCGTAATACATGTGTTTTTGTATATCTTTGTTTTATTGTTTGCTATGTGGTCTAGTAATGCCACACCAACCTCTTGGATCAGTTTCAAGCATATCCATTACCAAATAGTTTTTGTTTCCTTCCGTGGTTTACCTTTGTTGTTTATTTTTTTAGCAGGAGTGTATTATTACGATGCGATAATTAACTTCTCAATAAATATAAGAATAATTAACTATTAACGAACAAAATTTTAACCGATTAACGAATTCAACTTTTTAATAGATTATTGGATTTAACTTGTAATGGTAGTACAGAAATATTTTTAAAGACTTTTTAGTCAATGAATATTTTAATGGATTGTTATTTATTGGTTTCTCAAACTATAGTATAAGCACTGCTTAAATTGCGCCGGAGCCCGGCTCCGGTACTTCTTAATTTTTAAGATAAATTACAATTTTAGCCGGAGCGCACCGGAGGCCTAAATGAGATGAGCTCCAGTACCTTCTTTTTATAAAACTGAACCACAACTTAAAGGGAAAAAAATTAGAATTCCTAACGTTTTAGTTTAACAATAAGCAGACTTTGCAATACTCTATTTCCCTAGCAATACGAACTCGTGAGAAAATGAGACGTTCAATTTAAGTCCCCTCACTCACATGCGGAAACCTTTTCCTTTAAGAAGGGTAATAAATTTGGAGGAATTTGTTTAGGAACGGTAAATTTCTCGCCATGCCATCGTATCTAATGTATTGTTATCGATACTTATAGTTGTTATCGATGCTTATAGTTAGTTATCCAGGAAGGAAAATTTGCATTCTTAAATGTGCGTTAAGTGACAGCGAGTACAATAAGAGTGAATCAAGCACGTTCTATACATCGTCTTCCCACAGTATCCACTAATGGGGGGGAAAAGCGTAACCAGCAACTTTACATTCATCCTTAGGAGTCAGATTCAGGACTCATTTTACCGCTGACATACATCTGCTTGATGGCTATAATTATATCAGCAGAGAGCAGCGGTCAAAGAGAACGTCCTTTCTCACCAAGATTCCCCTCATTTTTTGTTTCCACCCACTCATACCCTCACGCCCTCATTCTGTTTCGGCCTGTTTTTAGCATTATCTGAATTTTCATCAGCTATACTTTAAGTATATTTAATTTTTTTGTGACGATAAAAGAACTTTTTCTCCCCTTACGATCAGAACTTAAATTGGGCCGGAGCTCACCGGATCTCGGATCCTGTGCTTAGTTTTTGAAATAAATCGTAATTCTAGCAGGAGCGCACTGGAGCCCTAAATAAAAAGACTGCGGCACTTCTTTTATGTAATTGAATAACAATTTCAGTAGAAATTTTATCTTGAAAATTTTATTTTTAACAATAAAATTATATTAAAAATCGCTTATGAGATAACATTCTGATGACCTCACGATGAATAGCTTTTGTAACCAACCAAACAATGCAGATAACATTAGAGATCACGTGACTTATGTACAGCTAATGTAAACAAGCAAGTTCATTCCTCCTCTTCTTCTCTTGCGGAATGTATCTCATTACATTTTAATTTATCTCTTTACATTTAATTTGATTTTAATTATTTAATTACTTTAATCTTTAATTATTTCAATAAATAATAATTAATTAATTATATAATTATCAGTTTAAGTATAATTAATTAACCATATAAAATTATTGATTAAATAACAATTAACATTAATTAAACAGCTATTAATTAATTTGATAATAATTAACTATTTAATTTTAAAATTATTAATGAGTTTAATAGTCATTTTATTTATTTATTTACTCTTGTTCCTCTTTGCTGACGGTCTTCCATAGGGCTCCGATATTTCACAAGTGCACATCTGTGTAGCCACCGAAGGAGTGGCTTCTAAGATGGACCAATGAGCATCCAGTAATATTTCTGTCATGTCACATGACCTTTCGCACGCTTTAAGATTTAAACAAGATGTTTGAAAATATTTTGCCCCGCAATTTTCTGTACATCGTCTATTTCTTCTGAAAATTTTCTGAAAGTTAGATCAAATATAAGCAACTGGAAAGATTTCACTACCTGGACAAAAGAATTTGAAATAAATACAAACACATGTTGGATACTCCTCAAAAATATTTGTGCGAAATATTATTTAATAAGTGATAAATAAGACGTAGTAAATATGTGATACACATCTAAGCCCAAATGCTATCTTTACATAAAACTATGCATATGAGAAAAATATTTACACCAGTTATATATGTAAATACAAGTCAGCACTTTTTATTGCGGTCTATATGAAAAAATGTTCTACAATAATAGCCAATGCATAATTTTATTTAAAGTTTTATTCATTCATTCACTTCACTAATTTGTATTTGGAGTGTTAAATTTTTCATTTAATAACTGCTCACTCTTAAATATACTGTCTACACAAGAAATACTTATCAAACAGAATCAATTTATCTATTCACAACGAATATATTCAATTTATTCACATATAACTTTTAATGTTAACAATGGATATAATTAGATCATGCGCAATATGTATTCTGAATCTTACACTTTCAAAATCAAAAGAATGCAAGCACTGAAATAAGAAAACACTAGATTCATTGTAACACTTCCAGTCCTTCTCAGCTCAATAGAATTTTTAAAAAAACTAGACACATGAGTTCTCTTAATCCACATTTGTTAGTAAATGCATAATATTCGAAGCTAATTGTAGCCTGAGTTATTTTCTCTATGTAAAGAACGATAATATGCCGTGAACATCAATCCAAATATCAATCAGTGATAAAAAT